>NC_082687.1:38505917-39705917 GCF_949987515.2 Delphinus delphis | reverse complement strand
AAACCTTCTTTGGATCTTTAGTCAGCAGGTCTGCTAAGACCTTCAGGGAATTTTCCTATCTCATAAACTACAGGAAATGTAAAATGGAGATGATTGTTGACTACTTTCCAGGTACTCAAACGGAAACTAGCTTTTAGAACTTAGGTTGATCTGAAATTCTTCCCCCTTCCCCTGGGTCCGGAGCCAATAACAGTAACACAGACAGACCGTCAACCTGCTTAGTACAAGTCTTGCTTTCAGAAGGAAAGTTTTTTCTTTAAGTCAAAGTATGTTCTCACATCAGATTGAATTCTCGTGTTGAAGGAACCAACTTATGCATTAGTGTTCTGAGATCCATTTGACAAAGAAATATATTTTAAATTTATTTTATTTCTATGCTTTTACAAGTCCATGATCATGTAAATATACCCAAGTGCAAAAAAAAAAAAAAAAGTGTATCCAGAGTGAGCAGAGTGAGAGATGTTTCAAGATTATTATAATAGAATACTCGTTAATATTATCACACTGGAGGTAGTTTGATGGAAAAGGATCCTTAGGTGTTTGCATTTAGTCCCTGACTAAATCAACATAGAATTTCTACTGACCTAATTAATCTTAAATTAAGCATGCCTACTGTATACTGTGATTATCTCATCAGACAAGCTGTTTCAGCGTTTGTTTTTCCTTATGGTGAAAAACGTCCTCTTTACTTCAAAAATGAGTTTTCCTCCTCTTAAATTCAGTTGTTTGGCTGTTTCTGTCCAAAATAAATACTTATTTCTCACCTTTAAACTGTTTAAGGCTGAGTTTTGTCTTTAAATGCGAGTCCATGACTCCCAATGCAGACTTTTGACTTCAATGGGAGTTATGAGTCTTTGAGGGCCTGGTTTGACCCTGTGTTTGTGCTCAGTATGTAAGTATTTATGTAATGTTTTCATTTCCTGACCCTCTCAGTATCATTTCTTTGTCAAAATATATTCACTTCCCTCACATTTTCCCTATCTGTTATATTCTTAAGTCTGTCTATTACTTTGCTTACTTTTCTTTGATCTTTTTTAGTCTGGATATTGTTTTCCAAGGACAATGTATGGACACACATTCACATATGTAAACCAAAAGAATACACAGCCTTTGTTTCTTCCACTTTCCAAAGTATGTATGTTATCTAGTACAGCATTTAGCTTTACATATAATGAGATATGCATACATATATAGATTTTACCTTTATACATATCTCTATAATGACAGGATAAATTGATCTTTTACTTTACTTTTATAGAGACAAGGAGTTCTCTATTTCTTAATTTTATGAGAAAGAACTTGGTATGATAGAGAACTTATGGTCTGCGTTTTCTTCATTTTCCTTCTTTCAGTCTAATTCTGGGATGCTATATAGATGGAGAGATTTTCAGTTTTTCTTTTGATGAATCCATATTTGTTTTCTTTTGTCCCTAAATAGTATGTTTTAAAAGCATTGCTAGCTTGCCATCTTGGAAGATGTTAACATTCAAGAAAACATCAAGCTGGGTATCAGGCATCTGTGAATTCATTCTGGATTCCAGGTGGGTATTTGAGACACAACAAATGAAAAGCCCCATTTTAATATATTTGCCTGCTCTTGTTTTCTCACTTGACTTCCCAATCTAATTTCTTTGCTGCCAAGCCTTCTCACTCATAACTCCATTTAAAATTTAAAGGCAATATATATTTAAATGCAAAACAATGTGCTTATATGGACACTCTCCCACAGTGGAAAGTATGACAGTGGATTTCATTTCAGAGAGTTCTGGATGATCTCCCGAGTGGTAGAGCCAGAAGTGAGAAACGTTTGATTATTCCAAATGACTGGAAATAAAACAAATATTATTCTCTGTTTGATCATGGTCTCTATCTTTCCACATTAGGGAATTTTTATTTTTATTCATTTGCTCTTTGTCATCTTCCTTTTGGGTGAACATAATTGCTGTGAATAGCAGAGAGAGCAGCTTCCAAATTTATTTTAACAGCAGGAGAGGTTATGTGTCACTCATTCTCACACTTTGAGAAAACTAAGAAATTCTATGTGCAGGCAATGTAGGTTTACTCAAAAGTCTCCTGATTGACTCAAAACACCCTCTGAAATCTATTTGTTCCCTGGAATGATAATGTAACTCAAATGGGAAATTTTCTACTCAACATCCCATCTTATCAATCCACTCAGGAACATCCCAGTAGAGTGATCAATTACAGGGAACTTGCTGCTTGCACAGCCTTCTGCCACAAAAGCAAAAATGTGAAAAGCTCAGTAAAAATGGAAAATATTTTATATCATGCAGTATGAATATTTACAGAAAATATTTGTATGTTTTGTAATAATAGTTTTTAGAATGCATAAGTAAGTTTATGTCTGGGGTCATTAGTCAAAAGTGTGCTCCCAGAGCAAATACCAGATTATTCTGGTAGTGAAATAAGTGAGTGGACTGCAAAATGTGTATCTTTGAATGTATCTATTTCAACTGCTTCGGTTTCTGTTCTGTTTAATATGCCTTCAAAAAATTAATATTCTACTCTGTCCTGTAAAAGCAATACCAGTAGTGAAATGAAATAAATCCACTTGTCTGGCATATATATTTTCCCTTCTTAGAAATTTCAAAACTGAGATGTGTGTATGAGTATGGGGTATATGCGCATACACGAACCCATACAGCACGTGAGTGTAATCTACATTCTTGAAAACTTATGTATATGTGAATAGAGATGAAATCATATTTTAAATGATCCATGGAAATTCAGTGTAATGTAACTCCTCTGGAAATAACTTTTAAGTGAAACCTACCTTAATAATGTTGTTACCCCCACAGATATACTGGATTTATAGGTGGAGTTTTTTTGAACACTGTATTTTCTGTAATTAGTTACAAACATGTAGAAATATTAATAAACACTGAAACAGGAAAACTGAAAAGTGATATAGAATATTTGGCATAACCTTCTAGAATTAGCATATTTCTACAGCTTTTGGAGGCAGGCATTAAAAATGAGGAGAGTGAACAGGAAGCCCAGGTACCTGTGAGAGAACAGCAATGTGCTCACCTCTCCCTTTCCTTCTCCTTCTCTGACTCACAGCTTCTGTCTTTGTATCATTTTGGTGAAGAGGAGTGTAGGCTTTGATATTAGTGAATTTTTATTGGGGCATTTGGCCTCCTCAGAGGGGTAAGCAATCTAAAGGAGGTGAGTGGGAAGCTAGCAGCAAGCCCTGGACCTGTGGCTGAAATTGCCTGTGTAAGAGCTGGAATTTCCTTGGGATCTTATCTTCATGATCTGGAGGCCTGCTCTATAGAAACTGGACATCAGCATGAGTCAGTCATTATATGGTGACACCTGGTTCTCTATATCGTCCAAAAACATGAGCCAAAAGGCCCACATGTCATTATTTATACCTTAATTCCCACCCAAGACACTTTTAAGCTGCTGTTTTATGTTAAATGTCAAATGCATGTGAGTAACTATATGAAAAATTACAAAAGAGAATCTTGACCCCTTGCCTCACACCATTTACAAATTAACTCAAAATGGAACATAGACCTAAATGTAAAAATTTTAGAAGAAAACCTAAGAGGAAATCTTAGTGATATTAGAGTTGGCAAAGATTTCTTAAATATGACACAAAAAGCATGAAGAAAGCTGCACTTCATCAAAATAAAAATGAGGTTAAATTAAAAGTAAGAGCACTGACAGGTCTTAATAATCAGGTAGACAAGATGACCTTGTTCTGAAAATGTCAGTCAGCCTCTTTATCGAGTCACCCAGGGCTTGCTAAAAGGGCGGACGGAATAACACAGTAACTATGAGGGCAACATTGGAAATTATGCATGGGCTCAACAAAACAGATTTTCTCTCACTAAAGCAGATCTGGATACTCCATACTTCCTAAGGGTAATCTCCCAACAACACAGACCAGTAGTGAGGCATAGGGTACTGTACTTGAGGGGACCAGCCAAGGCAGGTTGATTATAGTGGATCCCTTTCCTTCACGGAAGAGGCAGGGTTTTGTCCTCACTAGAATAGATACTTTTTCTGGATATGGATTTGCCTTCTATACCCACAATGCTTCTATCAGCACCATCATCCACCACAAACTTCCTATACACCTTATTCACTGTCATTTATATCACACCATATTTTTTCCATCCAAAGTTTTATAAAAAATGCATTAAAGCATCATGTTGGGAACTTACTCTAAAATGGTTCAGATGAAAAAAAAATCCTATATACTGTATAGTATAGCTGGAAATTTTCTGTAAGTTTGAGGTACATTCAAATTTTTTAAAAAAAACTTTAAGTCATATCCCTAGGGAAAAATAGAAAACATATTTATCCACACACAAACATACATTATATATACATATATAGTAAAATACATGCAATATGAATAGTAATATTATGTAAACAGATTCTCAGTTCTTTTCTTTAGAAGTCATAATTCACTAACTTTTATATATTTTAGTAAGGTGTTGTTATTTGTACAAAGCTTCCAGGCGATGCAGACATTTGAGAACCATCTAGAAATCATTTAATCTATCCCCACTCCTCATTTTGCAGAAGAGGAAAGAGAATCCTAAAGAGGTGATTCCATTTGTGCAAGGTTATACAATTACATACTAGTAGAGACTTTATATTTTTGTTGACACATAAATCTTGTCAAGTACTGGAACATGTTATCTAAACAAACAAACAAACAAATGAACAAATAAAATATTACAACTTTACAGAAGAGGAAACTGAGGCTTACAATGAGTAAAAAGTTTCCAAAAGCCATACAGGTAGTAAGAGACAGAGCAGATCCAGGGCTGTTTGATTGAGATCTTACTATCACACCATGACATACCTAATAGACGGTGGGTGGCCATAAATATTTTTCAACTAATGAATGTTGAATGATGCTTGAGTATATGTTCATAGATAACTCTTTTGTGTAAGCTTGCAAGTCATAGGAAAAGAGTGACAATTTGATTTAAACATTCCAAATAATGGTTTAATTATTACCATCTCTTTCTCTTGGTATCAAAATGCCAGTATGGGTGGGGCATGCCTTCTGTACAACTCACTTATAGTTAACCAACCAAGTATTTAACATCACAGTATTAGATGCTAAAGAGTGAAAATGACTTTATGTAAGTGTTTAATTCTATCAATGATAAAGAGTATTATACTGATTTTCAAAAGTCTTGACTCAACTATTAGAAAAATTGGCAGAGATGTAGAAAAGGAAAAAAGAAGGCTACTATAAAGGAAATGAGATGGGACTTCTCATGACTTAAGGATATGGGGTGGATGAAGATGATAACCACAGGTCATAGAGAAATGCTTCATATCTTTTTAATCATTCTCGGTAAGAATGGTATCATACAAAAACACAAATCACTGTTATGGACATGAGACGATGCTTCAGCTTTAGATATGGAAGAGAATCATATATTTATATGTACATATTGATGAAGCAATAAGCATTAGAATACTAATAAAAATTCATTAAAAGAAAATAGATGTAAATATTATCAAAATCAGAGAGGGCACATTATTTATAATTAAATTCGTACCATAAATTAAGGTCAACAATCATTAAAAATAATTACATAAATATTAAATGAAATTAAAAGCATTCATCTTCAAGTAAAAACTAAACACCAAAAATCATACTAGAACCACACTTCAACATTAACTTCAATTGAATTTCCTGAAACAATGTGAGAGATGCATCTTTGCTGTCTATAATTCTTTCATCTTTTCCACCTTGATTTCTAATATTCTATTTGGGTACTAGCGGAAAAGAGAGAAGTGTCATGATTTACAGCATTTCGGTCTCACTGGAGGTTGCATCAGACATTTAATATTGAAGGCTAAATGATACATTACCTATTGTATATAATATACTAAATAGAAGGATAGATCTAATGTTATAGAAGAAGCTTAGATGGCAAATAATTCTCATTAAAAGAGCTCTGTAGTCCCCATTAATGATTGGAAGCAGCTGGAACTGGCAGTTAGGTGTGTGGGGTTCCATCCATAACCCAAGATTTGCTGGGTTCCTTTCAGTAAACTCTAAAAACAACACAATTGAAGCTGTATGAAAATGCAGCCAAGCTAGGGCCATGTAGATCAATAAGACTAATCAGTCAAATGTAACTAGATTATTATATTGAATTTAGTCAAATCGATTGTATCTCTACCTATAACCTAGGTTCAAACCCCAGCTCTGCCTGCTGGGCCCCACATGTACCTTGAAGGTCAAAATGCAGTCATTAGCAGATCCTTTGGGTTTATGTTGATCTAAACTCTCCTATATTCTTCTAAAACTTGACTAAAGGGTCAGATAACTGGATGTGTGCTGATCAACACAGGGTTATAGATAGCTGTTAAGGGTTGACATAAGAAAAAGTCAATTGAAGATTGTTTCTGCATTTGTTATCACTAAAGATATTGCTTATAATATTTCTTGATAGTTCATATACCAAATATCTGTTAGTATAAGGATCATTATACAATTCTCTTTAAGGACTAGTAGAGCTTCCAATCAGATATCAAAAAACTAATGATCTTAAAAATAGGGAATATTCATACAGTGGAAGGCTACTCAGCAACATAAAGGAACAAACTACTGATAAACACAACACCGTGGGCTAATCTCCAAAACATTACACTGAAAGAAGCCAAAAGACATCTACACAAAGGAGTACATATTGTGTGATCCTACTTATATGATGTTCTAGAACAAGCAAATCCATTGTTGAAGGAAATCAGAGCACCAGTGAGGAACTGGCTGGAAAGGGGCAGGGGAATATTTTTTGAGGTGATGGTAATGTTCTCCATCTTGATAGGGATTTTGGGTTGCATCAATATGTGCATTTGACAAATCTCCTGGAATTGTAACAATTAAGATCAGTGCCATTCATTGTATGTATGCTATGCCTTATTATAAAAGGTATTAAAAGAAAAAACATGGTGTTATTTTATTTTCTTTTTTGCCTTTGCTTTCAACAAGGTCAAAGACTAATTTTTAATAGTCAATTACACATGACTAAGATCACCATGATGTTAGCATACTCTCTACCTCCTATTTTATTTATTACTAATTTAACAATCTTATTATACATTTGTCATGTAATAATGTCCCTCAAAGTCCTTTTTTAGAAGAGGCAGATATAAATGCAAGCATATATACAATCACACTTGCATACACACTTGCAAAGATGGATAGAACTCTAAAAGATACATTTAACAATTCAGAAAAAAAACTTCAAAAATTCTGACTTCTTATCACTCTCAATTTGATCTTTTTAATTTACGGAAGTCTATCTGAATAGTGCAAAAGATGAATTCCTCTCCTGATTTAGTCATTACATCAAAAATTTATTCTTTTTTGAAGAATGTAGCACCGCTCAAGTGGAATATTTGCTTGAGAATAATACTATATGAATGTAAAATGTAGTTACAAAGGTTATTTGAAATTATCCAAGTACAGCTACTCCACAGAATTCCAAACTCTCTCTTCTTACCTAACATTAAAGTTGTTTGAGGATGCATGATTAACATAAAATGAGAAAATACAGAATTTTTGAAGTTATTACTGGTCACACTTAAAATGTAGATAAAGGGCCTGATTGGGAGGGCAGAGATTTTCATTTTGAGCAATGCTTGGAACTTTCTGACATAGGTGGTGAACATGAACAGAGTGGGAGAAGGTTTTGTAATTCTGTCTCCAACTCAGATTTGCCTAGAAGAATTATCTTAGTATTTAGAATTTTCCCGATTGATGTGAAAATTCTTAGTTGCTATAGCACCAAAGAATGTTGACAGTTGATTTATATGGCCCCCACTTTGCTCAGGATGAACAGTGTGGACATCTACTATAAAACAGATTTCAAAAATTCCTAGTTCATGAGACGCTGCTGCGTGTAAGCTGATATTTCATTGAGAATGTTCTTTAGTTGTGAGAGAAAAGGAAATCCTGTCATTTGTGACAACATGGATGGACCTTGAAGGGTATTATGCTAAGTAAGATAAGTCAGACAGAGAGAGACAAATACTGTATGATATCGTTTATAAATGGCATCTAAAAATGCTGAACTGTAGAATCAGAGAGTAGAGTGGTGGTTACAGGGTCTGGCAGTTAGGGAAATTGGGGAGATGTTGTTTAATGGTACAAACTTGCAACCAGTAGATAAATAAGTCCTGGGGATCTAATGCACAGCATAGAGATTATAGTCAACAATACTGTATTACAGGGGTCCCCAACGCCCAGCCCACAGCCCGGTACCAGTCTGTGGCCTGTTAGGAACCGGGCTGCACAGCAGGAGGTTATCGGCAGGCAAACGAAAGAAGCTTCATCCGTATTTACAGCTGCTCTCCATCGCTTGCATTACCGCCTGAGCTCCGCCTCCTGCCAGCATTATGGTGAGTTGTATAATTATTTCATTATATATTTAATTATATTTCTTTTTATATATATATAAATATATTCATTATGGTGAGTTGTATAATTATTTCATAATTATTTCCTGGTCCGTGGAAAAATTGTCTTCCATGAAACCGGTCCCTGGTGCCAAAAATGGTTGGAGACCGCTGCTGTATTATAAACTTCAAAGTTGGTAAGAGACTAGATCCCAATTGTTCTCCCCTCAAAAAAGAAATAATAATTATGGGAGGTGATAGAGATGTTAGCCAACACTATGTGGTAATCATTTTACAATATACAGATGTATCAAATCAACACTTGCACACCTTCAACTTACACAATGTCCTATGTCAATCATATCTTAATTAAATAAAGTAGTAAAAGGAGAAAAAGGGATGCCTACAAAACTATTGATGCGTCCACTCTTAGATCTCTTCCTATCGTTTTCAGACCATTTTTATTACCTTGTAGACAATAGCTTCAAAGTCTCTTGCATAACCTCCCACAATAGCTCTTTTAGAAAGACTCTGGCAAGTTATGTTTCTATCTCCAAACTATTTTCACCTCCACAATTTTTCAAGGAGGAGAAAAACTGTTTTTAACATGCAAATTAATCATCAATCTTCTTCAGTCGTTTTTTTTTCTCTAGACGCTGAGAAAGAATAGTGTATTTTTCGTGAGGTAAGTATTTTGCCCAAGGCAAGTACTGCTATGATAGCATGAAAACTGCTCAACTGTGCTGTTTCATAATGCACATACGCAGCATGGCCATTGACTAAAGGAATCAAGGCTGATTCCTATTGTGTAAGTTTATATGTTCAGGTTCCTCATGAAAAGACAAATGCATGGAAATAAGATTTATCACCTATCAGATTGGAAAAACATAAAAGTTTGACACCAGATGCTGCTGGTGAGGCTGCGGGGAAAATGGCACCTCATACATCAATGGGGGTTTAAACTTTTGTACAACTTCTTTTTTATATATATATAAATTTATTTACTTATTTATTTTTGGCTGTGTTGGGTCTTCATTGCTGTGCGTGGGCCCCCTCTAGTTGCAGCGAGCGGGGGCCGCTCTTTGCTGTGGTGCGCGGGCTTCTTATTATGGTGGCTTCTCTTGTTGCAGAGCACGGGCTCTAGGTGCATGGGACTCAGTAGTTGTGTCACGTGGGCTCAGCAGCTGTGGCGCACGGGCTCAGCTGCTCCACGGCACGTGGGATCCTCCCACACCAGGGCTTGAACCCGTGTCCCCTGCATTGACAGGCAGACTCTTAACCACTGCGCCACAGGGAAGCCCTGTACAACTTCTGTAAAGGGAATCTGGCAATATCAACCAAACTCACAGTTGCATTTACTCAAGCATTTAATGCTGCAAATGTGTGTAATGGCAGTAAATGTATGGTTGATCCTTGAACAACGCAGGGGTTAGGAATGCCAACACCTGGCCCCAGATCAGAAAAGACAAAAATCCAGGTATGACTCTACAGTCGGCCCCCCATCTCCCCAGTTACACATGGAAGGATTTGACCAATCACGGATCCTGAATTACCATAGTAAAAAATCCGAGTACAAGTGGACCCGCTCAGTTCAAATCCATGTTGTTTAAGGGACAACTGTATTTGCCTTTACTCCAGCAATCCCACTTTTGTAAATTTATCCTACAAATCTACATGTGCTAAATGATGTGGGTACAAGAGTATTTGCTGTGGCATAGTTTCTAAGTGTAAAATATCAGAAACAGAAGTGTCCATTTATAAGGAACTGGTTAATAAACTGGTACAACCACACACTTAACACTACAAAACTGTAAGTAAGCTCTCTCTAAATCTAAGAAAGAACAGCAAGATATACTGTTGGGTGAAAATAGCAAGATACAGAAGGATGAATAGAGAACTCTAACATTTGTAAAAGAAAAGAGATACAATAAGGATATATATTTGTATTTGTTTATGTTCAGATGAAGCAACATAGCACAGTATATAAACAACAACAAAAATGTGGATACTCTAGGGGTAGAGAATTGGGGAATAGGATGCATGGGTGCAGAGGTGGGTGCCCACCTGATAGGAATTACAAAAGGGGCATTTCTCTAGCTTTAAGTGATGATAATTATAAAATGAATTTTCTATCCTTTAACAGGAAAAAGCCTGTATGCATTCTTTCCCCATTTTTCTACTGGGTTCTTAGTCTTTTTTAAAATGACTTGTAGTTTTGGGGGGGGGGGGTTTCCCAAAAGAATTAGCCCTTTGTCTGTAATATTTGATGCTAACATTTTTTTCCTCAGGATTCCATTTATCTTTCAACTTTGTTTTTGGTATTATTTGCCAAACAAAAGATTCTCAGTTTTATGCAGGTAAATTCAACTGCTACTTTTAGTCTGTGTGACTTTGAGCATTTGTGTCATTCTTTGATAGGCCTTTCTCATTCTGACAATAATAAAAAAAACAACGACTATGTTTTCTTCTAGTACCTTTGTTTTATTTTTAATATTTAAATATTTTGTCTATCTGATTTTATTTTGATGCAAAGTGTTAGGTAAGAATTCAACTTTATTTTTTTTCCTGGTAGAAATCTCTTTGTAATCCATTTCACCTACTAATTTAAAATGACATTTTCAAAATATACCAAATTCCTGTGTTTACTTGTGTCACTAATAAGCTTTTTAATTTCTATACCTTCAGAATACATTTTAAAGTCTATAAAAGTTAGTTCCCTCTCATTGCTATTATTTCTCAGAGGTTTTCAGAATGCCCTTTTCTTTTTTGTTTTTAATTTTTCTATATGGCATGTAGAATCAACTTATCCTTTTCCAAATGAATCCCAATGGTATTTTAATTGGAATTGCACTTAATTTAACCCTTAAAAAATATAAGAAGTTTTCCATTTTGTCTTCTTTCATCATCTAAATTTTTCTTCATATAAATTTTGTACATACCTTGTCAAGATTATTTCTTCATTTTTTTGCTAATGTAGATATCAGTCTATTTTGATGAAAAATTCAATAATATTATTTTACACTGGATTAATCCAGTCTATGTCATCCTTTTGAATAAGCTAATAGATACTATCTGAAAAGTTGGTCAATCTAAATAGTCTATGGCTTTTATTTCTTTTCCCATGGATTATAGGGAAAGCATATGTCACGTGAAGTACCTCTGTTTCCATGATTTCATAGCATCTTGTGTTAAAAGCTATTTTAACTCTGTTATCTCTTAATATATTTAAACCATACACCAACTATCTATGTGGCTTCTACATTTTTTCTCCAATCTAGCCATCAATAAATTCTTTAAAAATCATTTTCTTCTTTGACCCAATCAAACAACTTTCTTGGTACGTAAACATAAAATGAGTCTAAAATTTTTAAAAATTGAGGCAGGTCCAAAAAACAAAACAAAACTGTGAATGCTTGATACTTAAATTTCAAGATGCATGGAAACAGAAGGCAGGGAAAGGAAAGCAAGAACCATGGCAGATTGGATAACTGCCTTCATGGGGTGCAGCATGAAAAAACCCAATAATAATAGGACATCAATTTGAACAGAAGAATGCTAGATTACCTTAAGATAATCTTTCCCATTCGTAAAGAAAACCATGATTATAAAAAGCATACATTTTATATATCCACTTGGCATGATGGGCATACTGAAAGGGACCGAGGAAATACTATAGCTCTCAATTAGCTGCTTTTAGCAGTGTAGAAATAAATGTACTTTTATTTTCCTGTTAAGGCCCCAGACTTTTATTTGACATCCTCTTCCTTATTTAGTCTTGATTTAATTTTACTGCACTTCTCATTTTTCCATGTTCTTAATACCCTTATGCCACTACATATCACATTAAACAGTTTTTAACATAATATGTTTATAGAATACAGTAGGAAGCAAAGCACATATGTAGACATAGAGTGTAAAAGACAGACAGGAAATGTAAGAGGAATGGGGAGAGTTTGTTCAAGAACGTTAGAAGAGAAATATAAGAGTTTATCTGGAAAGGAAGGTAGAATCAAGGAATACGTAAAGAGTTAAAAGTGCTTCACTGATGCTTAGTAGTTGTTTTTTAGAAAAAGGAGTGATATACATGAGCTCTTTTAACCTTTTTGTTATTTGAGTTATTGTGTCTATTTAACTGAATTTTAAACCTAATGTAGGGTTTTGGTAAGGATTGATTAGATAATAGGTTAATTCTACAAGGTGATTAAGCTATTCCCCTGAGGGAGGTAGGCAGTTTGGGGAGATGTATTATTTCTTTCAGACACTTAGAGTGCCATTTAATCCAGCTGTTCAAACACGAAGCCATTTAAAGTGCTTTCTGTCACTCAGAAGAAAATTTTAGATAATATAGATAATCAGCACTAATGACATGTCCAGCGTGACAGGGGATCTAGATGGAGGCAGAGATTGTAAAGGGTCAGAGCTAGGCAAGCACAAGCAGGGAGGAAGTTCCATCATGGGTTTGAGAACAGTTTTAGGAGGAGATTGCTCCATAAATAATGAGTCCTAAGAATCATTACCCACATAGACCCCAGATCACCAACTAAAAGGCACAATTAAGAACAGAGGAAGGGCTTCCCTGGTGGCGCAGTGGTTGGGAGTCCGCCTGCCGATGCAGGGGACGCGGGTTCGTGCCCCGGTCCGGGAGGATCCCACATGCTGCAGAGCGGCTGGCCCGTGAGCCATGTCCACTGAACCTGCGCGTCCGGAGCCTGTGCTCCGCAACGGAGGAGGCCACAACAGTGAGAGGCCCACGTACCGCAAGAACAGGGGAAAATGGGTATTTGCTTGCTTACAAGATGATTCATTGATTCCTGCCAGCAAAATTTTGCTCCGACCTGGTGGATTTCACACTGTATTATTATTTCAAAGGCATGACTTGGCTTTTACTAATAACTGTCTTGCAAGACTGTTTTGAATATTAGTAATAATAGAAGGAAAGCAAACACCTGGCATCTTATAGAAACTGATCAATAAATTACTTCTTCCCTCCCTCTTTCCTTTCTCTTCCTTCTTCTCCCTTTCTCTTTTCTACCTGAAACTCCTTTTGCTATTCTTATATTTTGAGGTTCTGAGCTCATGAAACCTGTGGAAAGGGAGCTGGTCTCCTCTGCTGATTTCAACTATCAGTTTTAAAAAATTGCACAGGAAAGCCAGAGCTGAAAAGAATGTGGATTCTTAAGTCAAGATGACCAGGGTCTTCCTGAATTGCTTTCCTAATCAGTTTTCTATGAAATGACTGACTGGCCTGATTTAATAGTTAGGCCTCTTGCCAGTCAGTTCACAAAGTCTGTGCAAGGAAGCTGTACCAGCTCATAGGTAATGATCTTGCAGTCCAAGTGTTTCCTGGGTTAATGTCCAAAAGTGCCTATTTGAAGTTCTGGATTCTCCCTGGGTAAGTATGTGCGCAATGCCATCCTCCTTAGTTCTTCTAAGAACTGTTAGTCCTTCCCTACTAGACAGGGTCAAAGATGGTCAGTTTCCGGGCCAAGAAGCAGGTATTAAAGTGCTGGAGAATGAAATCATGCCCTTTATACTGCAAAGAAACATGTGCCACCTTCCAGAAAAGCCCACACATTTTGGACCTCACTACCTCAAAAAAACCTTCCGTTTGATAAGTAATGAACTCTGATTCTGTACCTGTGAAGCAAGTCAATCATTTTTCTACAATTTGGAGGGTGACAGTGAAGTCAACACACCTTCATCTTGTAGACTACAGTGACCATAGAGTCTATGTGGAGGCAGTGATCAGCATGTGGAAAATCTACAGTTCGCACACATTGCCATAAATCTCCAAGGAACACTTTAACAGGAAGGAAGGAATGTGTTATGTACCCACAGACTTTATATTATGTCCAAATGGAGATGTTTCTATCTGTAGGGCAAGGTCCTTCACTGTGCTTTCTACCTCAAAGTAGAAAGGATCCAGCAGAATCATGTCACCGGTTTGTGTGAGGCAGGGAATGAGCAGGGCTGGAAACCAGAGTCCTGGGGATTTGGTACCAACCAGGTATACCCAGTGGATGACTAGCTTGCTCTGAGATCTGAGAAATTGCAGTGGGGATTGTTAGTTACCACCAGTTAAGGAAATCTACAATTAAATACTAGAGCTGAGAAAGTAGGTGCCAAATGTTAAACTGAAGAGTGTTATTAGGAACTAGAAATAAGGGCCATGGTTGGGCTATTGGATAACTCCAATGGATTCGGTAGGAGAGCATCTTCCTTGCTTGGAGATAGTCTTAGTGGGCCACTTTCATGAGTTGTACTGCTCTGTGACAATTAGTGTATTACAGTCATGAACAAATCACCATTCGAAGTCAAATTCTTAACATTTCCCTTGAAATGCCAAGCCCTGAGCCAGATGCTGAAGAATACCAGTCAAACACAGTCGTATTTTCCCACCTATGATAACTCATCCAGGAGCAGAGGATATAAAAATATAAGTTGCCTTCTCTCCCCTCAGGCTGAGAGTGACAACATTAAGTAGAGATAGGCAAGTTAGATGAAGAAACTAGGCTGTGGAGAACTGCATGTAATAGAGGGGGAAACAATTACTTTTTAAAACCTTTTTTTTTTAACATCTTCATTGGAGTATAATTGCTTTACAATGGTGTGTTAGTTTCTGCTTTATAACAAAGGGAATCAGCTCTACATACACATGTATCCCCATATCTCTTCCCTCTTGCATCTCCCTCCCTTCTACCCTCTCTATCCCACCCCTCTAGGTGGTCACAAACCACAGAGCTGATCTCCCTGTGCTATGCGGCTGCTTCCCACTAGCTATATATTTTACATTTGGTAGTGTATATATGTCCATGCCACTCTCTCACTTTGTAAAACCTTGCCTTTGTAGAAGGGAGTCTGGTTAGAGAAAAATCCAAGGTGACTCTCAGCACTCTGTGCTCCTAAGAAGTAGAGGGTCATATTGTTTAGCTGAGCACCTTGACATATTTTTGATATGGAAAGGTTGTGAAACATCTGGAAAGAACTGAAATTCTCCTCATAACCAAGTGACCAGAATGTGGAATTCTATGGGCAATTAGGAGGTAGAGAGAAGAGAGCAGATAGGAGAAGGAGGGGCAGGAACCCTGATGCCTTTCAGAATAGCTTGGCCTGAGGTTGGACAGCCAGAAGGTATGTTAGGGACACATGCGTACTATTTTATTTGCATTTGTAGGTATGTCTGTCTGTCTGCTTATCTATCATCTTATCTACCTATCTATCTATCTATCTATATACCTATCTGTATTCATCCATCTATCTATATCTACAGAGTGAAGAGAGATACTTTCTCTCTCTTAAATCATAGAAAAATACAGTGTTCCAGGTTTGGGATGATGCTTTGTGCAACAGGATCCATAGGTTGGATGGAAAAAAAATTTCATAAACTAGTTAACAGAAGCAGAATCTCAGAAGGGATCATGAGAACAGAGCCTTTCCATTCTCCCTTCCCTCTTTCTTCACACTCTGAATGTGCAGAGGGTGGTATCCTTTCTAAAAGATGTGGAATAGGTTTTGAGCCAGTCTAATCAAGATTTTAGAGTACGAAGTGATCCCTATTGATATTTGGGTTATATTTAAATTCAAAGCTAAGAAGACTTTCTATTATATTCTGAGTCAAACTATTGAAAGATTTTGAAACCAAGGACTAATTTATTTGAGCACTGATAATAATATTATAATTTTGGCTAAAACATTTTAAGAAGAATTTTGTTTTTATGTAGTAGGCACTTTTTAATTTGACTCCTTTTAAATTGGGCCACAGTTTGGGATATATATGGTAAATATACGCTTTTTTTAAAATGACAGGACAGACTCAGGAAAATATTCTTTCACAAGGTTTGGTTTGTTTAAGAATATTTTGTTCAGATACTGGCTCTATAGATTTTTTTTCTCACAATAATCTTGTGTGAGTATATAGGGTTTTAATTTACGGTCAATAGTAGAAGTTTGAGCAAGAAAAACTTCACTTAATTTTTGTTGCTGAATGTAAAACATCTGACAGTATTTGCCAAGAAAACCCAAATTGCCTTGCTTTGTTTGCACAAGCAAAAGGAAAAGTCCAGGGTATCCATCTGCAGATCAACATCAAAGGCTTTCCACAAAATGCAGGGAGGGTGACATGTATTTGGAGAAACAGTATGAGACCCTTCTGTTACTAGGGCAGTGCTGGCTGCGGCTTAGGCAACCACGGCCAAGGGCAACTGAGGTTTCTGTGTCTTTATTGTTGAGGTAGCTGGTCTTTTAGAGCTGAAGTTCACAGCTCTCCATCCTTTGCTCACTCCCCCACCCTTTAACATCTGTTAATGATGGAGATTCACAGCACATTTTCTATGAAATGAAGCCATTTTAAAAACTTTCATAAAGTCAAACGTTTTGGGGAAAAAGTCATTAAGTACACACATCTTTTCTGAGACCTGATGCTAAGTATGCCATCGCTTCGTATGAGTTATCCAGTGCATGTGAAATTTACTCCACAGAATTATGGCCTTGAGACGTGACCCAAAAGTCTCGATTTCTTTCCCATTATTAACTGGGTCAGGTTTTCTTTTCTCATAAAGAGGTGGCCACAATCATGCATTTTAGAGGTGAGGGTGTAATTTAGATCACCCATGAGTTCCAAATTTCTAAGATTCTATAATTATGTATTCTAAGTAAGGGATATGTCTTTGCAGGCATTGCTAATCCGAAATTATCTAATATTTGGGGAGATAGATGATTCACACTGCCCCAAAGCTATGATGCTAATTATAAGTAATGAAATTGCTTCCTTTCTTTCCTTCTCTCCTTCCTCCTTTCTCCCTTTTTTTCTCTTTCTCCCTTCTTTCTTCCTCCCTTTTTCTCTTTCTTCCCTCTCTTTACCCCTTTTCTCTTTCTTTTCTTTCCTTTTCTCCATCTCTCCCATACCTCCTCCTCTTCCTCCTCCTTCTTTCTCTCTCTCTTTCTCTCATTTTTCCACCACATTTTTGAAGTAATGTTAAAATTAAAAGTTTTGAAGTATATTGAAGTATAGCATATATATATATACTATATTGAAGTATAGCATAATGCAGAAAATTGAACAAATCAAATCATAAGTGTGTGGCTTGGTAAATTTTTCCAGAGTGAACAAAATTTGGGTAATGAGCATCCAGACCAAGACACAGAACTATATTAATATCCTAGAAATCTTCTTGGAGTCTTTTCCAAATTATTAAGGACTCCCCTACCCCCAAAAAACAACCTCATTACTATTCTGATCTGCAGCACATGGATTAGGTTTGCCTGTTTCTAAACTTTATAAAAATGGGTTCATAGAGTATGCACTCTGTGTGACTACCTTATTTTATTCAGCCTTATGTGAAATGTATCCATGTTGCTGCTTATAGCTGTAGCTTATTCATTCTCATTGATGTGTGATGAGAAAAAAAGACAGAACATACTTACAAAAACATTTCTTCATGCGATTTGGTTTTTAAAAAGAGTCTGTTGGAAGAATATACCACAATTTATTTATCCATTCAATTGTTTGCAGACATTTGTTCCAGTTTTTGGTTTTTTTTTTTTTTTAAAAAGCTGCTAAGATCATTCTTCTACATGTTTTTCTTTTTGTGTGTGTGGTACGCGGGCCTCTCACTGCTGTGGCCTCTCCCGTTGCGGAGCACAAGCTCCGGACGCGCAGGCTCAGCGGCCATGGCTCACGGGCCCAGCCGCTCCGCGGTATGTGGGATCCTCCCGGACCGGGGCACGAACCCGTGTCCCCTGCATCGGCAGGCGGACTCTCAACCACTGCGCCACCAGGGAAGCCCTTTGTACATGTTCATGTTTTGATTTCTGCTGAGTGTATAACTACAAGTAAAATTGCTGAGGCATGGACTATGAATATGTTAAGTTTCTGTAGATACTTCCCAAGCTGTCCAAAATGCTTATACCAGGAATTTCAGTTAGGCTACAATTTTGCTAACACTTAGTATTATCAGATGATATTTGGTTTTGTTTTAGCACTACTGATGGATTTGCAGTGATATCTTAGTGTAGTTTTCATTTGCACTCCCTGATAACTAATAAGGATGAGCTCCTATTCATTTGTTTATAGGCCATTTGAATATCTTTTTTGTGAAGTACCTATTTAATACTAAACAAAAAACCTAAAAAGAAAACTTTCTACTCGTAACACTTCTGACACAAAATGTATGGGTTTTCCACACCTTGCATTCCTCCAGTTCTCTGCAAACACCGAGTGTCCTACATTTTAATTTAATTCTGGCACTATCTAACTGGCATTAGTGCCAGCTCCCACAAGTTAAAGGATTCAATCCTCCAAGACTGCCCCCACTTCAGATGTCAATTGCAAGTCCCAGGTTGTTGCCTGTGTTGCAGACTGACTGGCTATAAATTGGGGGTTCCCATAAACTCCTCCTCAGGTTCAATAATTTGCTATAACAGCTCACAGAATGCAGGGAAACACTTTACTTACTATTACTGGTTTATTATAAAGGGTACAACTCAGGAACAGCAGAATGGAAGAGATACATAGGGCAAGGAGTGTAGGAAGGTGCACCTACATGTGTTTACCAATCTAGAAGTGCTCTGAACCCCATCATTTAGGGGGTTATGAAGGTTCCATTACTAGGCATGATTGATGAAATCACTAGCCATTGGTGACTGAACAATCTTTAGCCCCTTTTTCCTCACTGGAAGTTGGTGGTGAGACTAAATGTTCCAACCCTCTCATCACATGGTTGGTTTCTCTGTTAACCAACCCCAATCCTCCAAGAGTCACCTCATTAGCACAAAGTTATGAGGGAAAGGGGCTTATTATGAAAAACAAAAGATGCTCATTTCACCCCTTTCAGGAATTTTTAAAGGTTTTAGGAGCTTTGTGCCAGGAACCAGGGAAAAGACCAAAAATATTTTTCGTATTATATCACAGAGTCACAAGACTTTTGCCCATTTTTAAATTACTTTGTCCATCAGTTCTTACTGATTTGCAGGAATTCTTAACATATTTTAAGAACAGTCTTAACATATGAATCATTTGATAGAAATGTATGTTGCAAATATCTTCTGCCATTCTGTGGTTTGCCTTTCCACTGCATCTTTAATAAAGTTTAATGTATCAATATTTTATTTCTATGATTAGTTCTTTTTTGTTCTGTATGAGAAATCATTTCTTACTCAGAGTTCACAAAGATATTCTCCTTTGTTAACTTCTAGAAATTTTATTGTTTTACATTTCACATTTAGGTCTTCATTTCAATTTGGAATGGAATTTTGGATATGGTGTAAGGTACGGATCAAGATTTATTTGTTCACACGTAGATAACCAATTGACCCAGCACTACTTATTGAAAAGACCATCTTTACCATTGCAGTGTGTTTGACTTTATCTTAAATCAAGTTTTCATATATGTGTAGATCTATTTCTGAACTCTATTATCTGTTTTATTGGTCTATTTGTCTATCCTCACACCAGTACTACACTGTATCAATCACTATAGTTTTAAAATAATACTAGGTAACTCATAATGTAAGCCCTCTAAATTGAATTTTCCTCAATATTTTCTTGGCCTTTGCATTTCCATACAAACTTTAAAATAATCTTGTCAGTTCACCACCTCCCACCCACATTTTCTGAAATATCAGTTGAAATTAAATTGGATCAGTTTGTGAGGAGGGTATTCAGTTTCTCTGCTTCCTTTCCTCGCTTGAGATATAGGTACAAATATGAATGTTTATAGAAATATGAGGTTGGAAGTAGAGTTTTAATGTTGGCTCTTTAATGTAAAGTGCCTTAAGTATGGTATTTAAAGAAAATTTTTTTCTAGTATAACTTTTCTATCGATATGTCATTCATCCTCCTTCTTGCCCCCAGGTTGCATTGTGCAATGGGTTTCCGTTGAAGTGAGGGTGGCGGTGGGGTAGAGGGAAGAGACACTGTGTCCACTGGGGGCTGTCCTGGTTACCTATTGCAGCATGACAGGTCACTTCAAAACTTAGTAGCTTAAAACAGCAACAACTATGTCATCTCTCATGGTTTTGTGAGTTGACTGGACTCAGTTGAGCTGTCCTGCTGTCCTTTATTTGAGGCCACTCAGATAGATTGTGACAAGGTTGCAATTAGATTGTGCCAGAAGCTGAAGTTTCTCTAGGATCTGCTGAGACACTGGGACAGTGGCATTTCTCCCTACCCATGTTGCCTCTCCATGTGGCTTCACAAGCAAGACAGTTGAACTTCTTACATGACAGTTTCAGGATTCCAAAAATGAATGCTCAAGAATTACCTGCCTGGCCAGATATAGTGTGGGAGGGGAATCTACAAGACTGTGAATACTTGGAGGCTTGGCTCATTGGAGACCATCTTTGGAGAGTAACTGCCACAAAGGGCATATCAGAATCCCTGGGGAAGTGCATGTGTTACTTGATGAAAAAGGATTTTAGATATTATAATAAAATTTATGGGAAATTAATAAAGTTATTTCTTTTTTAATTAAAAAGAAAAAAATAAACTTTGACCACTTTTTTTTGTTCAATGGAAACATACAAACTACAGCCCATAATTATCAACTGAGAGGTATGATCACCTAATTAGGCATATCAGAATATTGGGAAAAGATGTCATGTGCTTTGTTTTGTTTTGTTGTATTTTTGTTTGTTTGTTTGAGGGGAAGCAGCACACCAGAGAAGATGATGACACGTTTAGCTCTTAGCAATTAGACTATCAAAACAAAACTCTGATAAGCTGGCTTTCTTAGCTTCAATTGAGGTTTGCATTCATACTGACTTCCTGCTAAGGCAGAGTCTTTTACCATGTATTTGTATTAGATTAAAATAACAGAGGGAGCTCAGGACTAAGCATATTTGCTTTCAGAAGTTCTTTCTCCAACATTTCCCCCTCATCCCCAAAACATGTTCAAAGTTGAAATTTTTGCATTACTTTACAAAAGAACACAATTTTTTTAATTCAGATTTGATCCTACTTTCTCTTTATGACCATCCAGCTTATTCCCTGGACACAGAATTAAAACAATGAAACTCCCATTAGTTTTCACATTCATTAGTGATAACATCTAAAATTTCAGACTTTTCTTTAACTGGGAAATTTTTGAGACTGCTCCCTAGAGAACCTGCACAAGGTCATTGAGCCTCTCATTAAAGAGCGTGACCCTTGGGAAGGTGTGAAGAGGCATTCTTCCAAAGATGATATTTTCACTACCCCACATGGAGTTCTACTTCCATAAATAAAACAGCCTAACTTGAGTAAGTCAGGTCATTTAACGCCAATGTCCCGACACTACAGGCTATGCTAAACAGCATAGGGAGATATATAGTATGATGCAGCCAATATTTCAAATGAAAGAAATGTACTGAAAGAGACTTTTCAATAGCACCTTAATAAGCCCAAGAACAATTAAGCAAAATGTTTATTTGAAAATGGCTCTTTTTTGAACAATTAATACTGGGTCAGTTGATTCAGACTCTCATCAAAGTTGGGACATGAAAAATATAATACTATTCATCTGCAAATTTCAAAAGCCTAACTCATTGCTTGGCATTCAGAAAGTATTTAATCTGGGACTTCCCTGGTGGTGCAGTGGTTAAGAATCCTACTGCCAATGTAAGGGACACAGGTTGAAGCCCTGATCCGGGAAGATCCCACATGCCGCAGAGCAACTAAACCCATACGCCACGACTAGTAAGTCCATGCTTTAGAGCCCGTGAGCCACAACTGCTGAAGCCTGCATGCCTAGAGCCCATGCTCCTCAACAAGAGAAGCCACCGCGAGGAGAAGCCCGCTCACCACAACGAAGAGTAGCCCCAGCTCGCTGCAACTAGAGAAAGCCCGTGTGCAGCAACGAAGACCCAATGCAGCCAAAAATAAATAAATTAATTTTTTTAAAAAGTATTTAGGGCTTCCCTGGTGGCACAGTGGTTGAGAGGCCGCCTGCTGTTGCAGGGGACACGGGTTCGTGCCCCGGTCCGGGAAGATCCCACATGCCGCGGAGCGGCTGGGCCCGTGAGCCATGGCCGCTGAGCCTGCGCATCCGGAGCCTGTGCTCCGCAACGGGAGAGGCCACAACAGTGAGAGGCCTGCGTACCGCAAAAAAAAAAAAAAAAAAAAAGAGTATTTAACCAACATCTGATGAATGAATGAATCAATCAGTCAATTACAGAATATATTATATGCCCTTTAACCTTCCTTTTATCCCTCAACTGGAATGCGCAATGCTACAAGTCAGCTAGTCTTTAACTATGTCTTGATTTGCTAGAGCATGATATTGGAAATTAGAATTGTGACTCGGCTCAATGACTGAGTTTTGAAAAGCCCATGTTTTCTTTTGCTCCTTGCCTCTAACTGTTATAGCCTGGATACTGTTACACGTTAGTGAATCATGTTCTTGGAGGTTAAATGGAAAGACACTCCATTCTGTAATCATAATTTGGCTCCTATCATGTTTTTCCACATTCAAAATATTGTAGATAATGGCAGAGAATGTTCATGAATTGATGGAAGACATGAGCTCCTAGATTGTAGAAGCACAGTGAGTTTAGAGAAATATAAATAAAAATAAGTCCAAAAAGCAGAGAAATTGTAAACCATTAAAGTCAGATAGAAAAAAATACACAAACTCAATAAGAGACAAGACAGATTACTTTAAAAAATAATAAACTTCTCATCAGCAGCACTGGAGGCCAAAGGACAATGGAATACCATTTTCTAACTGTTAAACTATCAATTAGGTGGGAGTGGAAAAAATATTTTTAGACACATAATGAGAGAATCGACCATACAGACATTCACTGTAAGAAGTACTAAAGGATATGCTTCAATAAGGAGGAATTAAATCTAAGAGGAAAGAGTGGATTGTGTGAAGCAATGTAAACAAATTGGTAAATTTGATAAAAAATTTAATAAACATTGAGTTTTTAAAAATTAATAAAGACAAAAATGGACAGATGTTTAAAACAAGAGAAGATAAAAATTGTTAGAAAACAATAACATGGATATGGGAGTAGGTGTCCAGAGTTAAAGTAATATGAGTCTTCAGTTTTCTGAAAGGAGTATAGAGGTGTTAACTTTAGACTTTGTTAAAGCAAATACATACGTTAAAATTTTAGGGAAAGCCATGAAAATAACAGAAATATAACTTCCAAATCAGTAGAGGATGGGAAAAAGAAGATTTTAAAAATAAATGATTCTAATGATTAGTGGAAATTGTAAATAAAAAGAAAACACAAAATAAAATACAGCAATCAGGCCTATTAGGTCAGTAATCACAATATATGTAAACAAGTTAAACTCAATAGTTAAAGAAAGACACTCAGACTGGATTTTTTAAATCCAGTAATATGTTGTTTATAAGGGACAATGGGTTTTAAAAAGAAATCCAAGTACATACTGTTTATAAGAGGAGACATGTTGACACTGAAAGTTTGAAAATAAAGTAATGAAAATAGAATTATCTGGGGAAAATAATTAAAAGAAAGATGATATAGCCATATTAACACTAGAAAATTACAATTTAAACAAAAGCATTATTAGATATGAAAAGTCTTAATTTCATGATGAGAGAAAGTTACCAAAGAGATCTAAAAATTCCAAGCCTGTAAGCACCTAACACTATAAGCTTGAACTATTTAAGCAAAAAATTAGCATAATCACAAGTAGAAACAGAAACATACATAATGACATTAGGACAGTTGAACATATTTCTCTTAGAAATTAAAAATGCAGCAGCAAAAAGGTAGTAAAAATATAGAAGATTCAAATAACACACAAGGAAAAACCCATTTATCAAGAAGGATTATATCTAAAGACATATAAACCTATATTTGGAAAATTTCCCTAAGAAATCTTTCTAAGTTACTAAGCAAGTCTCAAAAAATACCAAATAATTAATATAAGTCTGAGCGATATTCTTTCAATACAATACAGTAAAACTAAAAATTAATAAAAAGAAAATACTAAGTAATTCATGAGTCAAAAAATAAACTAGAGGGCTTCCCTGGTGGCGCAGTGGTTGAGAGTCCGCCAATGCAGGGGACACGGGTTCGTGCCCCGGTCCGGGATGATCCCACGTGCTGCGGAGCGGCTGGGCCCGTGAGCCATGGCCACTAAGCCTGCACGTCCAGAGCCTGTGCTCCGCAACGGGAGAGGCCACAACAGTGAGAGGCCCGCGTAACGCAAAATAAAAAAATTTTTTTAAAAATAAATAAATAATAAACTAGAAATGATGTTAACAATGGAAGCACAATAAAAACACTATGAATCAAAATTTGTTTGATAAAGCTAAAATGATATTTAAAGAATACACCTGCCATGATTCATTACTTTGTCTTTCCTCCTTTCTGTCCAGATCACCTCTTCACTCTATTAATATCTGCTATAGGAAAACAATATGGCATTTCTTAGTCTCATTCTCCTTAAATCAGCTATGGAATTAAAGGCTTTTTAAAATTTTTAAATCATTTGGGTATTATCAGGCCCATGAGGGAATTTTTTTGATGGGGAAGTGGTTTCCTCCTCTGTCTATAATATGTCCAGGATGAGTTAGGCCTCCTAGGTCCACTTTGTACATGATACAGAATGGGCATTTTTCCCCATACTCATTAATTTAGCCCAATCATCTGAAATGGGACAATCCACTCACATAGTCCATTTCACCATTTGTCATTAATTTAATGCTGTGGCTGTTCTGGGGGTATATTAAGTTTTTTATGCATTAATTAACCCATACAGTCAATATAGATTGAGAATCCACAACATGAGGTCCTGTGCTAGGTGCCAGACTTAAGATGAGAAATAAACAGTCCCTGCCTAGTTATCACAGGAAGATAAGTAATGATTATAGTCAAGTACTCTACAGAGGAATAAATTCAGTGAGGAGTGTTGGAATTATTATTTATAAATGAGAGTCTCACTATTCAACATATTTAGAACATCTGATAGGAGGATGCTAATTAAAAAGACATTATTACAGTCTTTCTCTGAAGACCTCAAAACATTTTTAAATATTTTCCTAAATTGTGCCCAAGAGATAAGAGAAAAAACATGGAGGTCAAAAATTTAGAAGCTGTAGAATTGAAGAGCTGAAAAACACATCAAAATTCAACTAATCAAGTCTTCCAGTTTTACTTCATAAATGCAGAAAGCTGGAAAAAGCATTACTCCAGCTCTTAAAATAAGAAAAAAGCCACACAAGTGACAAATAAACAACTTTTATTAAGCCCATCTGAGAACTGAGGATTCAACAACTAACCTGCAATCTGCAGACAGACAGGTGTCTGTGTGTAGCAACAGGACCTGAACATGTGCTTACCTGTGGCAGATGCCACCGGATTACATATAAGCCGGAAAGGTGATTTGGTGAAAAATTGTTGACAAATTGCTAGCAGTCAAATGTGGGCCGGTGTGAAAGTATGAATTGTCTGGAGATGCAGATATAGGGGCTCTTTACTCTCTCACAGGCTTTTCCTCCACAAACTCCTTGAAATGTTCATAGGGAAGATCAGGGAGACTCCTGAGAAAGTTTCCCTCATGGTGCCTTTGCTAAATTCTTCCCAGATCCAGCTCCCCTCTCTCTTAATCGGCAGAGAAAAGAGCAACAAAACTGTCACCTTAGTATACAAATTGAAACCCACTGCATGTGGAGTAAGGGAACAGGAGGACTAAAAATGTTCTGCCTCTTTGGAAAAAAACGAAGTATATGCTAAGCCCAGTACTAGAGCTAGAGGAGGGTCAGGAACACTTGGGAAGACTCCAGATTCTGAATATCTGCCTTGGACTCAAGTTTAATCATAATGTCAGAGAACAACACTCCCTGCCCCATACTCCCTAACATGACACTAACAAATGCTGAGCAAAAAAAAGCAGTAAAATACTTCTGAAAGAGCTGCAAGAGACAGATTCTCTCTGGGGAGGATACATTGAGAAAAACTCTGTGGTACGCAAGCCTACACCCTAAACACAAGACATCACCAGAAGAATCTGAGGCCTATGGTGGAACCATAGCATCAACAAACTTCAGCTGAACTTCTGAGAATATTAACACAAACCACCACATTAAAGGCCCAACAGAAGGAAAGGTGTGCTCATCTCCAAGCATAAAATATATTTATCTCAGTATATGCTGTCATACACAACATATTGGTCTTTCATTAATAAATTAAGAGGCATAGGACAAGGTAAGAAAAATCACAGTCTGAAGAGAAAAAGCAATCACCAGAATCAAACTCAGACTAAGCTTCTATCTTACAAATTCAGACAAAGGTCAAATTAAACCCAAAGCAAGAAGAAGGAAGGATACAATGAAATAACTGATTTTGATGTTAAAGGCTCTAATGGAAAAGGTAGACAACAGGCACTAACAGGGAGGTAATTTCATCAGAGAGATGAAACTATAAGAAAGAATCAAATGGAAATACTAGAAATCAAAGGCACAGTAACAGAGATGAAGAGGGCCTTCAACAGGCTTGTCAGTAGACTCAACATGGCTGAGAAAATAATCTGTAAATTTGAAGACAGGTCAATGAGAATTATCCAAACTGAAATAAAAATTAAAAAACCAGAACAGAGCATCTAAGAGATGTGAAACAATATCAAACAGTCTAACATACACATCATTGGAATCCCAGGAGGGGAAGAGAAACAGAGAATGAGGTGGAAGTAATATCCAAAAAAATCATGTATGAGAATTTTCCAAAATTGATGACAGACACACACAAAACAGATCCAAGTAGATCAGAGAACAAGCAAGTTAAATACCGAAAGTAAACATACCAAGACATATATTCAGACAATAAAAATGCAAAACTATTTTTAATTGTAAGTAAAGAAAAGTCCAAACTAGTATTCCTCATGAATATAGACATAGAAATCCTCAAAAAAATATTAGAAAATTGAATCAAAGGATATATTAAAAAGATAACACATCATAACTAAACAGGGTTCATCCCAAGAATGCAAGGCTTGTTCAACATTTAAAAATCAGTCAATGCAATCTACTATATTAGTTAGTAGACTAAATTAGAAGAGCCATATGATCATGACAAGATATACATAAAAAGCATTGACAACATTCAAAATTCATTCTTGATTAAAAAAACCCCACAACTCTTAGTAAAGTAGGAATAGAAAGGAAATTCCTTATCACAATGAGACATCTACAAAAAACTTACAGCTAACATCATGCTCAATGATGACAGGCTGAACACTTACCTCCTAAAATGGGGAACAAGGCAAGATATCCTCTCACCACACCTGTTCAGCATTGTGCTGGAAGTCTTACCCAGTGCAATAAGGAAAAGAAGGATACAGATTGGAAAGGAAGAAATAAACTGTCTCTGTTTGCAGACAACATGTTTGTCTGAACTGAAAATCCCAAAGAATCTCTAAAAATGTTCTAGAAATACTAAGTGAGTTTAGCAAGAATATTGGCTACGAGGTCATTATAAAAAAGTCAACTATACTACTGTACACTAGCAATGGCAAATTGAGATTTGAAATTTAAAAAGCAATACTATTTACAATAGGATCAAAACAATAAAGTACCTAGGTATAAATTAAAGAAAATGTGCGCAGTCTGTATTTTCCATATGTTGTAAAGTACAAAACATAATGAAAGAAATCAAAGAAGAACTAAATAGCTAGAGAAATAAAAATGTGTCCATGGATTTTAAGACTCAAATTAGTTTAGTCTGTAGATCTATAGATTCAGTGCATTTCTAATCAAAATCTCAGCAAGCTCTTTTGTAGATATTGACAAACTGATTCCAGAATCTACTTGGAAAGGCAAAGGTACAAAAAGAGGCAAAATGATTCTAGAAAAGAAGTGCAAGTTGTTTAATTAATAGCATTGTACATGTTACTTTCTTAGTTTTGATAAATGCACGTCTATGTAAAATGTAAACATTAGAAGAAACTGAGTGAAAAAGATAGGGGAACTCCCTATACCATCTTTGCAATTCTTCTATAAAGCCAAAATTATTTCAAAATAAAAGTTTAAAAAAATTCAATTCCATTCCCACTCACCAAATTGGTGAATTCTTGGAAATCCAAGTTGGTAATTCTGAGCCTGATCTTCTGGTTAAGCCACAAAACTGCATTTTGCAGATGGACAATTTGCAGATAGGCTGAGGCAACATCCTGTATCCTGTTGACAGGTTTTCTCCACTCTCCACCTCCGTATTAGCCCTACGATGGCTCTGCCGAGGACACTGGCAATCAAAAGAAGACAGGACTTGTGCCATTGCTCATGCTTTCCATGTAAACAGTTCTCCCCTCATCCTGTTTTCCTTAAAACTTTGACCTAATTTCTTTCACATGCTGAGTTAATGCTCATGACTGTTTAAAGGCAGCTAAAAATATCAGTAAGGTCTGCTGAAGTTCATAAATGAAGACCCCATTCATTCAAGCACTGCACTCTTGAGTCACTATTTCTTTAAATGCATGACACAAATATGTTCTTTTCTCTCTTCTATTGACAATTTTACATTAAGACATCATTAGAAAGCAGCATCCAGGCTACTTTTCACACCACACTAGCTGAACTCATTTTTTTCCCTTCACTAAATGGGTTTTTGATTAGCAATAATAATAAAGAACCAAGTGTGGTGTTCCAAAGAACTTAACTGGCTGCTTTCAAAGTAAATCCTTAAGTCCAATGATCAAGTTGTTTCTGACACTTAACAAAGGCATGAATCTATTCCTCCAGAAAGTTAGTGAATGTTCAGGTTCATTTTTTGATAATCTTGACTCCTGGACATTTCTTCCCACATGGGACCATTTGTTCCTGGAGAGGTTCCTCCCAGACAGGCCCAGAGAAACAGAAGTTTGGGAAGACAACATAGGTTTAGTAAGGTGGAGATGCACCCTTGCTATCTTTCTTTGTGTTTTCTTCTAGCAGTCTTTTACCCATTCTATTTCTACCAACAGAGAAGCAATAGGGCTTATGCCTTGGACAGAAGCATTAAATGAGCAGGAGAAGATCTAGAAATCTTTATTCACTAACAGAAACTGTCAAAACAAATATGACTTCTCACTAATCTGAAGATCAAATAAGTTAGCTTTTGCAAAATGCAAAGTAGGCAAGTTCCTTGCTCAAAGGCTCCAGTCTCCCCTCTTTAACGATCTTTTCTCTTCTCCATGTAGCATCCTTCTTGATTTAAGAGACGTAGCACCTTCTAGCTCTGTGCTACGCATCAAAATTTATCTTCAGACAAAATCTGCTATCATTCATGCACACTTTAGTATGAATTTAAGTCACTGTGTCACCACCTTCAGGAATACCTGTATTTAGGACTTGAGTTCTAATTGAGGAGTAAGTGATATGTTTCCAAGAATTTTGGATATTTACAGCCCTAAGAGATAAGTGGACAGAAGCTAGACAAAAAGGAACCTTACTGTAGTCTCAGAAATCTATCTGCCCCAAGGTTGGCACAAATGAAAACACTCAAAGGTGTTTTTTAATACTCACTGTAGTTTCAGGCTAAATCATCAGGGCAAGTATTATTTTTCCTTCTTTCATTACTCACCTTGTTGTTACTTTAATCTTGGTTCAGTTTGACAAATGGGGATTTCGCCAGGGGGTTAAAGAAGAAATGAGCTGAATTCCACCCATATTCAAGGCCTGTGCTGATGTCCTCCCCAGTTTAATGTGCCATATGTTTTGGCGCAGTGGCACTTTCCTCCCTTCTAAAACACCCCTTCGCTTGTGTGGCATCCATCATTTTGCTTGTTGACTTAGTTTCATTTTCTGTTTTTCTGGCCTGCTCAACTGCCTGTAACAGCATTAAATTATTCTTCTGATCTTTCTGTTTCCCTGAGTTTGCAAACTGGAATTTATGGATGTCTTTAAACCTAAAGGGCTTTCTGATAAAGGTAGATGCCAATAAAATGATAAAGGTCAAAGGAAAATTGGACACCTTAAGGAGGCAATACCCTTCATAGAATGCTGTATTTTCATTTTTATGTGAGAAGGAAATATTACAACCTGTAGATAAGTCAGTATAGAAATTTAGAAATGAAATGGGCCTTAGAGATTGTCCAGCCCAACCTCATTTTACAGCTGTGGACACTGAAGCTTCGAAAGGGTAAGTCACAGAGTTTATCCAGGGGCAAAACTGGAACTTGAGCTTGGCACTCCTGACTCAATTCACTGTGGGTCCACTACATTGTGCTGACTCTTTTATTAACATATTCTTAATGACAAAAGAATGTGGGGAAGAGGGAATAGCTACCAAGTCAGGAAAAATATACAAAGAATATATGCTCGTTTCCTTTTTAAAACCAAAGTCTTACTTTAGAGAATTTGTCTAACATTAAAATGAGCATCCGATGGTGAAAATCATTGTGTGATGTGGAGGAAGCATTTGATTTCTACATCTCTCCCTCACCTATCTATATACAGTCCCCAAGTCCTATTGCTACTCCCTTTGTAGTGTCCTTGTCAGCATCCCTTTCCTTCATGCATATTGTCACTCCAGTAGCTCAGAATGCTATAAAGTTACACATAGATTTTAACAGCTAGTCTTTGGTTAGAGTTCCTCTCTCCCTCTTCCAATCCTTGATGATGAAAAGACCCTCTAAATTAATCCTGCTGAAATATCACCTTTGACATAATGTTATCATCAATGGAATCTCTGACCTCTCTTTCTTCTGACTTGTTAGCAATGACAAAGTTATGATCTTTCACTGTTTTCCTGTTTGGGGATGATTTGTTTGTTTGGTTGGTTGGTTTCCATCCTGTGTTTAGCCAGCCCAAATAACTTAGCTCTAGGAGAGTAACTACAGGAGTTGCATGGTATAGAATAATGACTAGGGACTTCAGGGATTGTCACAAACTAAAGGCACCCCCCTTTTACTTCTGTTTAAATTACTTTCCCTTCTAGACACATTTCCCCAATGGAAAAGGTCAAACAGCGCCACATCACTCACCACTGTTTTCGTTTTAGCCCTTCTGTCTTGACATTGTCGTAAGAATGAATTACCTGCACTTGCCAGGCAAGGAGTCCCATGGCCTTGCTGTGCCTCTGACCAGCAGTGCTCTGGGGGTTTCCATGCTTTGGCCGGGGTTATGACCATGTCCTTTCGGAATAAAGTATCCTAATATCTGCATAGTGAGGCAGCCTAGAGGATTTGCCTTTCAACTTAGTGAACATCATTAACATCTTTGCAAACACTGCATTTAAGCCTTTATCACGTTGACCCACTTCAGAGAAAATGAGGCCAGAAAGCTTGACATAGTTCCAAAGACCAATTTTTGCTACTCACCCTGTGAGCTATTCCTCCATATTTAACCAGTATGTCTTATCCTTCCTTCATAAATCATGTTTTCTGAGGAAAAAACCTTGACTGTTACCACAAAAAAGATCCTGCCTTGCTTTAACGTTGAAAATTATCTTCAAAGACCAGTCACTTAGCTATTTTGATGGAGCTTTTTTTTTTCTCTCCTGAAATTAGTAGACTGTATAAGCAAATGAAAAACATGTATAAAAATAGTTTTGAATATGTAAATTAAGTAAATATGTAAACTGTTTTCATATGTATTAACAGCATTATTCAATTCAGTGCTTTTGAATGAGTTTTATGTACCACAGGGCCCTAGGTAAGATATCACAGTTACAAAGAAGACATCATAATCCCCATCATCCAAGGTCTCATCATCCAGCAGGAGAGACTGTTGTATAAAGAATCCACTATAATTAGATGTGACAAGTGCTTTAAATTGTCATGTAAATTTTCTTACAGTAATTATAGACTCCCAGTCTACATATTTTTTGAAACTTTGTAAATCTGCCCCCTTATAAAATAGAAAGAAGATGGAAAATAAGCACTTTGTCAACTTGATCTGTTGATAGTGGCTCTCGAAGAGCTGGGTTAGGGAGAATTTGAAACTACTTCCAAGCTCAGCAGTAAAAAGTTTTTTGATTGATTACTGATGACAGCCATCAGTCTAGGAGGAGGACGAAGGTGCCTGCATGTCAAATATTTGCCACCTCTAGTCTCCAACATGCAACTAATATGTCAACCTTTCTCTACCCTATCATATATTCTAAGACATCATGAACACTTTTGCCAAAATTCTTATCATTTACATTTCACTAAGTGACTCTTTACTGGGAATAATGAAGTTGAGAACAGTAGTCCCTTCATCACGTCCTTCACCATCTGAGAGATGAAATTGTTAGCAAGGCAAGTCAAGTCAAGAATTGACTTGATTCTCTGCTTTAAGGACATGAGACTTTCAGCTGATATTTGATCCCATCACTACTATATTTGTCTCTCTGCCAGTACTGTGACCTGCATCAGAATGTCTTGACTGGCAAATAAAGGGAGCAGGTTCTCTAATCTTAAAATAGTTAGAAACATCGAAGCCCACCAGTAGTCAAAGAAATCACAAAAGAAAAATTCAAAGGACTTAAATTCACAAATATTTAAGATGCATTTAAATATGTCAAAATCGCAAACAAAAGGCAAAACAACATGATGGGCAAGGTAGAACATTTTCTAAAAATCTGACAAAGAATTGATATATTTAACTGGTAGGAACTAATTGACCAAGTCAGACTACAAACTAGACGTGGCTTAAGCCTACAGAGCTAAACTGTCATTTGTAGTCATGTGATTTGCACTCATGCCCTCTCCCCCAAATTATCCATTAATGAAAGATGTCCATTTAGTTCAAAAAATGAGACCTGTGTGCAAGTGATCTATAGGGAGAAATACTGGAGAATCCCATCAGTGTGACAGGATTATCGACAACAGGTCCAATGCATTCCAGTGTATCCACTGCTATGATCTCAGCACCACCTAGAGTGGTTTATTATTTACAAACATTGCTAAAGCAACTAGTATGTGCCAGGCAATCTTCTAAGCACTTTACAAATATTAATTTGTTTAATCCTAATAACAACCCTCTGTGGTGGGTACTATTACAAGCTCCATTTTACATCTGAGAAAACTGAGGCATAAAGAGGTTAAGTAAGTTGTCCCAAGTCACACAGCTAGTTAAGTGGGAGATCTGCAACTGAATTCAGGTGGTCTGGCTCCAGGGTCCATGCTCCTAACCATGATATGGAAGGGACTAGGTCACTACTCAGCATTCCCCTTTTCAAAGAAGTACCATGCCTGGACTCCCCAAAATATTACTCTTTCATCTGTGTGTAAAGTCCCATCCACTTGCTCTTGGTTTTATTTGCCAACTTTACTGAGTAGTAATTAAGAGTCCATGCAGGAATACACAACTGATAGAAAGGATGCTTGGCACTCTATGGGACCAGAGAGCTCATTCTTTGGGAAAATAAAAATTAGAAAGGAGAACGTACTGATAATTCTGAATTAGGAAAAAATAGATAACCAATATATCTGTTACAGAATGAATTGTGTCCTCCCCAAATCCACATGTTGAAGCCATAACCCCAATGTGACTGTATTTGGAGATAGGGACTTTAAAGAGGTAATTAAGGTTAATTGAGGCAAAGCAGTGGGGCCCTAATTTAATAGGACTGATGTCCTTACAAGAAGAGGAAGAGACATCAGGGATACATGTGCACAGAGAAAGGCCATGTGAGGACACAGCAAGAATATAACCATATACAAGCCAAGGAGAGTGTCCCAAGGAGAAACCAACTCTGCCAACATCTTGATCTTGGACTTTCAGCCTCCAGAACTGTGAGAAATAAATTTCTGTTGTTTAAGCCACCCAGTTTATGGTATTTTGTTATGGCAGTCCTAGTAAACTACTACAATATCAATGAGAAAATATGATTAACTTTCAATACAGATTGTATCAAGAAAATAATAAGAAAAATATACATAACCTGATGCTAATACATTTTAAAATTTCAATAAAAGCACAATTTTCTGGAAGTATGAGAAGTTGTATGAGTCATCTCAATACTGATACAGCATCCATTCCTGGATATAATTTCTTAGTAAAGAATAAATTAAAATATACTTCCTTAATGTGAAAAAAACTATCTGGAACCAATGACCAATACGGTGCTCATTAGTGTAACCACAGCCCAGTGGATAGGTCTCAAGCTTGCTGCCCAAGGGCTAGACATGACCTACAAATAAGTTTGTTAGGCTGCTTTATTGTTTTGTTTTTAACTTGTCCTAGTTGCCAGAATTTAAAAATCACATCTTAAATAAACTTCTAGATTTTTTGGCTTTTGGCAAATTAGGCCCACATGACAACAATTAACTGTAGCTAAATAGCATCTTCCCACTGCAAACCAGCTATGCACACTCAGGTTTGCCACAAAGAACAGGTGACACTGACTGTTTTATGCCACTTGTGTTGTCTTCTTACCATGGCTTGTATCACTTGTTTGTTTCCTGCCAGGCTTTTGTAGGCGTTTGAGTTCACATCACTTCTTTAAAGGCAGTCCCATCAAAGTCAGGAATCAGAATGTCCATTATCACCATTATTCAACATTATTCTGAAGGTTTTAACCAAGACAAGAAAACAAAATCAAAGGAATAAATATTTGAAAGAAGAAGACACATTTGTAACCATTTGGAAGTTATATAATCATTTTTCTGGCTAACCCAATTTGAGTACTATTAGAGATAATAATGTTCAGCAAAATGGCATGTTACAAAATAAATATACATATAGCAATAACTTTCCTAGTTAATACTAATGATCAGTTAGAGAATATCATGAATTTAGAAAATTGCATTCACAATGATAAAACTCTTGCTATATAAGAATTAATCCAGTGGGAAATTGTAATTGTATAAATAAAACTATGAAATTTAAAGTCCAAGCATATGTAAGAATTTAGTACATAAAAATAATGATATTTTGAACCAAGGGAAAACAGTTTGGATTATTCCATAAATTACGATAGGCTAATGAGCTTAGTCTAATCGCAGGGAAAAAAATGTTCTACCTACAACTTATGCACATGGAAGTAAAAAACCAAAACAATCAAAGAAGAAAATAAAAGTTAATGTCATATTTATTTTCAAAGAAGCTTCTGAGCAATGTGAAAATAAGGAAGATGTAAACAAAATAGATTGATATGGTAGATATGGAACCAAAATTTAAGATAACATAAGTTAGATAACAATGTGAAGGACAAAATGAAAACAAAATTTGCATCATATTATAACCAAAGGTACATATTTGTATTATATCAAGAGTATTTGCAAAACAATAATACAAGATAAACACACCAATAAAAATAAGCAAAAGCATGAATAACAATATGTAATAAAAGGAAAAGAAATGGTAAACAATACATTGTTATATATCCAACTTCACTGGAATACAACAAAAATCAGTTAGTCACAATTTTTGTTAAATCAATATTGTTATATATAATATTAATATTATTTTATTATGACTATGTAAGTATCATTCACTCTAGAACCATCTAGTGTTTCTTATTACATTTTCTTTCTTACATACATTTATATTTTCCTGGAGTTAATAATTGCTTACTAATTAGATGTTTGATCTCTTCGATGGTTCTTAATTTTCTTATCTATTCTCTTCTACCTTCCATCTGTTTTTTTTCTCTCTCTCCTTTTTTGAGCCTTAATTTTCAGTTTCAATCCTTTCCCAAATGTGTTGTTTTGGCCATACCTGGTATCATTTCCTAGAGCTATTTCTTATTCTATGAATGTTTATTTTTATCTCTTTCATTGTTTCACCATGTAATATCTTCTCTCATCTCTTGGAAAATAATATTGATATTTTTCTTTTCTGTTTTCTTCTACTTTCTGTATTGTTTTCAAATCCCCTGACTTGTTAGGCTTCCATGTTAGAGCCTTTTCTCAGGTGACCTGGAGATCCTTGTCTGTTTATACTGTTTAAAGAAGAACTAAAAAGCTGATTGGACACTCTGGGGCATGGTGAAGTCTGTCAAATGGTGGTTAGTGAGTTAGAAACCTGGCTATTTTGCTAGAGCACTTGAAATGGTCAGTGTAGGTTTTTTTTTTTAAGTATAATTGATTTACAATGTTTCAGGTGTATAGCAAAGTGATTTAGTTATATATATATATATATATATATATATATATATATATATATAATCTACCCTTTTTCAGATTCTTTTCCATTATAGGTTATTACAAGGTATTGAATGTAGTTCCCTGTGCTCTACAGTAGGTCCTTGTTGTTTATTTTATGTATGATAGTGTGTATCTGTTAATCCCAAACTCCTAATTTATCATCGCAGGTCTTTTTTTGCATCATTGGATTTCTTCAGATACTAAACTTCTAATCTCCTGAGTGGTTGCCAGTGTTCTGGGTGTCAAGGGAAAAGGGTCTGGGTCAGAAGGATTTTCCCAGTAGACCTCCTTGATTCAGTACAGTGCCTCACCCTTGACTGCTCAGGGTCTCAGTCCAGGGCCTCTTGAGTTCATCATTCCCAAGGGTAAACTTCTGGTCATCTGGCTCCCTGGTGATGGGAGGTGAATGTCTATGATAGATCTGATGGGGGGATCTGAGCTTCTCACAGCTCTTTATAAAATCTTTCAACCAACACTCATGTTTTCAACCTTATCATGCACCCTCTTCAGAAATAACTAGTGTTTTTAAATTCTAAGGCTTTCAGGGCTTCTGTGGATAGATGGGCTACCTTCTTCTTGGCCTCTTTGGACTGAGATTTTGTCTTCCTCTGCTCTGCCAGGTCTATTATCATTTGTCCATCAGCTCTCCTGCTTCAGGAGTTTTGTTGGCATCTCTCACTTGCTGTCCTTTCCAACTCTGTTGTTTTTTAGTTCTTGGGAGTTTGTGCCTCTTCTGTCCTTCATTATTATTTTAGTAGGAGTTCAGAGGGAACTGTGAAACTCTTGGATTGAAACTCTTGGATTCAAGTTGATGTGTTTAACCAGAAGTTACAGTTACAACTGAAAAAAGAGCAGTTAAATCATAAGACATGTTCATAGCATTTTACAGCTGAAAGTGAGCTTAAGTATCATCTATTTCAAATTATTGCTTTAAATATGGGGCAAAAAGGTACAGAGAATGTGAATGAATTATGAGGTGTATTTATGTTATTAGAAGCAAAGTCAGGACTCTCTTATTATACATCTGTGGCAAATGCTCTTTGGTTTTGTCTCAAAGAACCACCAAGGAACTGCTACCCACTGAGAACTTTCATCCACAATGTGTAGGAATAGGCTTTTGATAGCTCTGTTTCCTCTCCATGGGCCCAATCACTTGGTCATAACTATTGGGAACAAGGAAGGTTATCAGATCCAGTCTGCACTCAAAATTCTCTCCCATAGGAATTTGGACTTAAAACCCAGAGATACTCCCTACTCCCTACTCTGAGATGGTCTTTTTAGTGAGGAGTAGGAAGCCCAGATGTAGATGGTCAGCCACCTTCTGGACACCATGTCTATACGTGGCATTATTTTATTAATCCTGCATATACTAAATAGGAAAGACAATAAAGGGGTGTGTGTGTGTGTGTGTGTGTGTGTGTGTGTGTGTATCATCTTCTACCATTCACCCTTTAGACTGGGTTCATTTGCCATTAAGTAGTAAGTTTGTCACTCTCACTTCTATTTCCTCGGAGAAAGGCTTATGGAAAATGGCTTCAACTTTGACAGAAACGATAGGTGAGATCTATGCTTCTCAGAGTAGATTCAGTCTCGAATTGTATCCTAAGATGCCCCCAACACCTGAAGGTGACAGCTCTTCCACCTTTATGCTGCTGTGGCTTTGAGTAATTGCTGAAGGACAACAAGTGTTACAAAGAAGGTTGACAGGACTGAGTACCTGAAGGGAAAGCAAGAGAGAGAGAGCAAGAAAATGTGTGAGGCGTGTACGTGTGTGTGTGTGTGTGTGTATGAGAGAGAGAAAGAGAGAGAAAGAGAGAGAGAGAGAGAGAGAGACAGAGAGACAGATAGCATACAGGAATGTATGTGAAAATAAGGAAATAAGCTACCAACTTGTCTGTGTAATTCTGTTTGGAGGATGATTGATGAAGACACATCTATGACATGTACTTTTTTAAGGGAAGAAACAACAAAAACAAAAAATACTCAGTGCAGCTGGCCCCCTACTGTTATCCTTTCCCCAACTCTTTCTGGAGTGGATATATGGCTTCAGTTCCTTTAACGTGTCAGCTGGTGTCTGCTGGGGTTCTCTGTAACTCTCCAGGACACTTTGGTTTCTACGAGCATTAAAAACTTTCCCAGTGACTTAAGGAAACCACACACATACATGCACTTGAAGCCCATCACGAAAACGGCTCCACTGTGTTGGTTTTTCGTCTTGTTTTTGGAAGCTGGTTGTTTCCTTCTCCCAAGACTTTCATCCTCCCACTTTGTGGATCTGGTTGAAGAGGAGGTTATAGCAGAGATGGAGAAGGTTGCTGATGAGTGAAACAAAAGAAGAGGAAAGGAGAGTTTTCCAACCCTTACTTAATGATTGACTCTGGAGAAGATGGTGCTCTCTGTGTCCTGTGTTCCTTTTTCCTAAGCAGCTAAAAGCAGGTAAACCTGACCTTTCAAAAGATCTAGGTCACATTTCCATGACTTCAAGTAAAACCAAATAAGGACCAGGAAAATTTGAGGGGTAGAATTCATAAAAATTATGGAGGGTAAGGAGGGTCCTCAAACATAAATGTAATATATTTGTTTTAGTCCTTTCTGGTTCTCAAAACAGAAATCACGAATATGTATGGCCATGTATGGGGCTAGGCGCTGTGAAGGTATTTTCATGTACTTCTCTGAAAGCCATCCTTGCACCTGCCCTGCTCCCAAGCAGGGCTGACCTCCCTCCCTTGTCCACCCATGGTATCGTGCATACTGATTTATCATGGAGTCACAGAACACCGCATTTATTTGTATTCATACCCATGTCACTGCCACTCCCAGTAGACCATAAGCCTCTTTCTTTGTCCAGGTTTGTTGAGATATAATTGACATACGGCACTGGGTAAGTATAAGGTATATGGCATAATGACTTGACTTACATATATTATGCAATGATTACCACAATAAATTTAGCTAACATCCATTATCTCATACAGATACCAAAAAAAGAGGGAAAAAAAGTTTTTTCCTTGTGATGAGAACTCTTAGGATTTACTCTCTTAACTTTCCTATATACCATACAACAGCGTTAATTACAGTCATCATGTTGTACATTACATCCCCAGTACTTATTTATCTTATAACGGGAAAGTTTGTCTAACTTTTAACCTCTTTTCCCTAGTGCCCCTTCCTCCCTGTCTCTAGTAACTATAAATCTGATCTTTATGAATTTGACTTTTTTGGTGTGGTTTATTGTGAATCCCACATATAAGTGATATGACACAGGATTTGTCTTTCTCTGTCTGGCTTACAGCCCTCAAGGTCCATCCATATGTCTCAAATGGCAGGATTTCCTTGTGTTTTATGGCTGAATACTATTCTATTTTATATATATATATATATATATATATATATAGTTGTGACATATATATATATGTATATATATATATATACATATATATATATGTCACAACTTCTTTATCCATTCATCTGTCAATGGGCACTTAGGTTGTTTCCATGTTTTGGCTATTATAAATAATCATGAGTTTCTTAAGAGAAAGAGAGATTTCTTATTTGTCTTCGAATTAACACATAGTAAAGGACAGGCAAAATTGAAGCATTTGATATTGAACAAATAATGTTGAAGCATTTTAATGTAAGAAGAAATTTAATTTCAGGCAAGTTTTCCACTCCAATCTCCACAAATATTCCCAGCCTAGTATATAGAAGCAACATCATCGCCAACTCAAGGAGCTGTCAGATCACCAGTCAACCTTGGTTACCCCAAGACCCAGTGTTGGACAGAGAGGAAATTGGGACTCATTAGACCTGAATTCTGACTCTGCCACTTTAATTTAGTGGCCATGAAAAAGTTATTCAACTCTTTGAACCTCCCTATGCTTATCAGTAAAATGGGTAGAGTATCTTGGAGGATGATAAGAGCAATTAAATGAAATAGTAAAGTTCTTCACATGCTACCTAGCTCATAGCAGGAGCTCAGAAAAAATTACATCCTCTATAATAAGCAACAACCTTCTCTACTAAGAAATTCTGGGGTGGGGGGAAGATTCCTAAGTAATTCCCTCCTCCTTTTAAAAAACAATTAATAGTTTTGTGGGCTAGGCTATTTGAAATTAAGAGTACGCACTGTATGCTAACTACTTTATAACTGGGGATACTGGGTACTGAACCAGATTTCAGTTGTTTAAGAATATGTCTTATATTGAGACTATGACTTTCTTAACGAAGGGACTTCCATAATTCAGGAACTTGAACAAAACAAGGACTCCATAAATATGTAATGGATGACCGAATAAATAAAGGAATCAATCAATCAATCAATGCAAACATTTTTGTTTGCAGGAGAGCAGAGAAGGGTTTTTTCCACCAGAAGATATAAAAGCTCCTCCCAAGGTCCCAGCTAAAGATACTGTTGGAAAGTATAGAAAGTTGAGGAAGACACTCAAAACAGTCCTTTTCAGTTTATATTTATAATTCTGGTATTATAATCCTGGTCTAGACCCTCGCCAAGGAACTTGGATTGCATTTGGATTCTTTACTTTGTGAGCTACTTTGCTCATTTGGGGGTTACCTGTTTACAACTCCATCTACCTCACAGAAGTGTGAATCCATTGCTGTGGCTCCAACAGCTAAATTGCCCTGGCTTGAGAGTCAAGAGACCAGGGTCTGCCACTAGTTAGCTTTACAAAATGGTGCATTTTATAAACATATTAGATTCTTGATATGCTTACCTTTAAAAAGAGATTGTTAAGAACGGATATCGCCTCATGCCTGTCAGAATGGCCATCTTCAAAAAGACAAGAGATAACAAATGCTGGCGAGGATGTGGAGAAAGGGAGCCTTTGTGCACTGTTGGTGGGAATGTAAATTGGTGCAGCCGCTATGGAGAACAGTATGGAGGGTCCTCAAACACTTAAAAATAGAACTACCATCTGATTCAGCAATCCCACTCCTGGGAATATATCCAAAGAAAATGAAAACACTAACTCAAAAAGATATCTGGCACCCCCATGTTCATAGCAGCACTAGTTACAACAGTCAGGACGTGAAAACAACCTAAGTGTCCATCGACAGAGGAATAGATAAAGAAGTTGTATATATATACGATATACAATGCAGTATTATTCAGCCATAAAGATGAGGAAATTTTGCCTTTTGAGACAACATGGAGGAACCTTGAAGGCATTATGCTAAGTGAAATGTCAGACAGAGAAAGACAAATACCGTGCGATCTCCCTAATGTGTGGAATCCAAAAGCCCCCAAATTCAGATTTGTGGTTCCCAGAGGTGGGGAGGATTGGGGGGCAGGAGAGAGGGGAATTGGAGGAAGGTGGTCAAAAGGTACAAGCTTCCAGCTATAAGATAAGTAAGTACTAGGGATGTAATAATGCACAACATGATGACTATAGCTAACACTGTTATGTGGTATATAGGAAAGTTGTTAAGAGAATAAATCGTAAGACCGCTCATCATAAGGAAAATTTAATTTTCTTATTTTGCTTTTTCTTTTTATTGTATCTATAAGAGATGATGGATGCTAACGAAACTTACTGCGGTAATCATTTCACAAAATATGTATGTCAAACCATCACGCTGTACACCTTATCATGCTGTACGTCAATTATATCTCAATAAAATTAGGAAGACATTTTTAAAAGAGATGGCCAGAATTGACAACTATTAACATCCCTTCTGACTGTAAAATTGGAAGATTATCCCAGAAGAGCTGGGTGGAGCTCCCTGGCACTGCACCCCCCAGGAAAGCTGGGTCTGCCAGCGCAGGAGCCCTCGCCCGGGGTGGTGCATCCCTTCCCTGCACTGGCTGTGGGTTCCCCGTCTCCCTGGCTGCTGCTTTGCGAACTCAGAAGCTCTTTTGCTTGGTTTCTCACCACCCTCTTCCCGCGCCTCTTCTTTTCTCTCCCCCTCTGATTTTTTTCTTTCCCCTGTACCAGTTTTTATTCACAGTTCTATGAATAAAACTGCTTCACAATTTTCTCTGCTCCTGTGGGTCAGGACCTCCAGTCTGAAGGTGGGCTTTAGGTCCCTTGGATCTTTCTTTTCTGAGCTGCTGACAGAAACAAAAAGGTGCAAGAGCTCAAGCCAGGGCTGGATAATGAAGATGGGGTGAACGACAATTAGTCCTGAATATAGATGTCTTCTAGAGTGTTCGTGGAGGCTGAATGCCATGCAGGGAGTGAGCGCTATCTGTGTGGCAGGGAAGCATTCTAAACTCTCAGCAGGGAGGCAGCCTGCAGCCCCAGTGCTAAAGGGGACGGCTGTCAATGATAAAAACAAATCTTCAAAACCTAGGGCAGTGAGAAAAAGTCTTTAGCTGTCCTGTGACGGGAAGCACAGATGTCTAAATATACAAACATCCTACTCTTAGGGGACAAATATTAGTCAAAAGGATCTCTCCTTGTCTCAAAATAATCCACATTGCTAGAAAATTGTGATGAGTTGGTTGAGAAGAAAAGGTTATTGTTAGAGATGAAAACATATTTTAAATTCTTCTCTTTCTCTTAAATTAGGTCAAGCAAACTCTTAGGTGCATGCTTTCTAGAATTTCTCCATGTTTTTAAAACTCTGTCTTCAATTCCTATTCTTTTTATTTTAGCTTGTTCCTGGGAGGATAGAATAAGTTAGAAAGGACTCGGCTCTTAGCAGTCTGGCAAGTCGCAAGCGCTTCATAAATGCCCAGTGAATTAGGTGTTTGATGAAGTCAGGAAAGTTGACTTTAATGAAGTCAGGAAAGTTGACTTTATTTTACCAGAAAATAAATAGAAAAAAATTCCAACAGAAGCTCTTTACATATAAAACTGTACTTTCAGGAAGCCCAAAGTAGGAATAAAGACCTGACAAGTCTGTAGGAAAGCCCTCTGGCTAAAAAGGGACCTTTCCCTTAAAAAGAATGAGATAATAATTTGAGTAGAGGCTGGAGAAGGCATAAGGGCTATTCTGTTTCTCCTGGTCACTTGATAGGCAGAGTCGGTCCAGCTTGGGTCATGTCACAGTCACCACCGCAGTGCTGGGCTAGTGTGACAAGTACCAGGGACACCATCTGTCATTTTCATTGATCATTCTAAGACATATCATTTATTCTGCCATAAACTCCACCCAGTAGAAACAAGGTTTCACCCACCTTGTGCTGTGAGGATGTCGAAGGCTCATTATTTCTGTTCAATCAGCTTCAGCCAATGTGTAAATATTGAAGCAAGTCTAAGGAGCCAAGGAAGGGAATGATGATTACTCCACTAATACTAATGAGCATAATGGAATTGGGAATGTGTTTAGGTAACGTTGCCACCGAAGCAGATGACTTAAAAAGGAGAAAAAATCCACAGGCTATTGTTGATTTAAAAAAAAAAATGACCAAGACATAAAATCCACATGAGGTAAGAATCAAAGAGAGTAAAAAAGATTATGGCTCTAGGAAATCTGTGTGGGTGTATGTTTTATGCTCAGTCCATTCAAAAGACTCTGTGTGGACTCCAGCAGTCTACTACATGCCAGTGAAAACAGCCCACACACAACTTTTTTTTTCCTCCCCCTCATTTATAGCTTTTCTTGGAACATGAAATAGATGTATATAAACCCACAGCAAATGCAGACTGGTATCAACATATTCCTGATTTCTACTGAATAGATGCGGAAGCATCCAGAAGCCCATCTGTAAAGCTGGATTTCGGAGAAAAGGGAACATAAGAGAGAATAAAATGACAGCCATGTGAACTTATGAAAGTCATTTTTCCCTTGCACCTCATTAAATGCTGTAACACCGTCCTTATCAAACTCACCCCATCCTCAAACAAAAGCCATTTATTTGGGAGTGGACAAGGAGCTTATTTACTTTAAGGGGTCTGCCCCATAGTCCATGGTTGTAATACCTCTTCACATCCCTCTTTTTGGAATGCTGGCACTTCAAAAGAAATTAAATTTCTTGCGATGGTAAGGGAGGTTTAGAAACAGGCTCTTCCCTAAATGTTTTGTTTGTTTTAAGTAAATATAACCCCCGGGTTCTGCCCGAGCTTTAGCGAGGTTTTGCCAGCCGGATTTCATTTTCCTTTAGAGAGCACTGAGAGCTTTTTGAGCCTAGCGCGGAGCTCTGCTGCGGGCATTGCAATTCCATCATTTGTCCGCGCCTCTGAACCAGACACAGAGGGCGCTTTAACCAGAGGGAGCCCGCGGCAGCGCTTCCCTCTGAGGACACAGGGAGGCAGTGCGGGAAAGCGAGGCTTCCACCCGCCGGAGGGAACGACACCGCGGCTGCCAGCTTGCTTACCTTTTCCGCTGTTCAAGTCCTAGAGTCTCCTCAGTGGCTTGTTTAAGTTTTATATAACTAAGAATTTTCAAAGAAAAAGGTCAGGTTACCTGACCAATGAAACAAACCAAAAAAAAAAAATTCTTTTTAATAATGTGTTCTGGGACAATGACACAATAAAAGCTAGGAAACAGGAACCGTGACAACTGTTTAAAGCAGTTTTATAATCCATAATATAGCCAATATCCAATACCCATCAGTCACATACCTAGAGTTTCCTTGCCGATTCTGCCTTCCCACGAGGGTTTACAAAGCACTTTGTAAATGCATAATCTCACTGAATTCTTCCGCTAGTGCTTGATATTACAATAATCATGGACTTGTTTCCATTTCATGCGGAAGGAAATTGAGGTTAGAGAGTTTAAGGAGGTCACATGGTGACCAGTAAGCAGTAAGCTGGTGAGCAAGTCAGGGTTTCAACCTATGTCGTCTGACTCTGCATGAAGTATACTCCCCATCTCACACTCAAGTACTCTGACTGAACTCTCCTTCTCAGTTTTCCTCCCCAACTATTGTATGAACCTAGACCTCCGCTCTCATTCTATTGGCATCACCCCACAGCTATCTTGTCCCCTGCCTACACCTTGAACCTATCAATGAGTTTTCAAAACAGGTGGCTTTCTCCTCTGTAGTACCTCCCCAATCTCCCCCTACTCTTATTCCCACTATGATCACCATCGATCTCATTTGCCTCTTTCCTAGAGCTGGAAGTTTCCGAACACTGCCTTTACTTCCATTTATTCCCTGTTCTAATCCATCCTACACGGCACTTTGAGACTAACCATCCCAAACCACTCTCGAATGAAATCACTGCCCAGCTTGAAAAGCTTCAGGGGCTTCTCTTTGCTTCCTCAAACACAAATACACAAACTCTTTCTCCAGGCAGTTACAAACACCACACACCCTGAAAACTCCAATTTCCCAACACAGCCCTTCTATTCAGGTGAGCTTTGCCCCTTCCAGCAGCTCCCCACCTGAGCTGCGTGCTTTGCGCAGCATTTTCTCATTTATAGTGACAGCCCTTTTTCACTCCACTTGCACCTCCAAATCCTATATTCCTCAGAATCTCAGTTAAACACTGGATCCTTCATGAAGCCTTCCCCGATTCATCCAGAGACAAGTCATTTTTTTTCCTTGAAACCCCTATCCACTGTCTAATGCAATTTTAAAAAAAAGATAAAATATAAATTGTACATAAATGAAAAAAACTTCCAGAGCACTTCTCTTCCAATCATCTCTTGAATTATAGTTACTGATATACATACTAATCTTCTCTCCCAGGCTCTAAGTACACAAGGGCAGGGACCAGGTCTCTTTCTTTGAATTCACAACAGCCTCAGAATAGCTTTCACATATTTGGTGCTTAGTAAGTGGGTTAATGGAGAAAGGGTTATGGTTAAACCGAAACAAAACTTTCCCATTTACCTCCCCTCTGCACTATATATACATATAAAATACTTAGTTGGATGTTCTACCACTCAATTAATTTTTCATATTTACTGATCACATAATATATATCAGGCATTGTACTGGGTGCTATAGTAAACAAAGTTCCAAAGTTCTAGCGAAGATAGATAATAAACAAATTATTAATTTTTGCAAATAGTGATGGGACTATAAAAACATGCAAAGCTGTTCCGGAAGCGCCGAGTGTCGTCCGAGGGGACAGAACTTCTTGGTCCTGATGTCTGACCGTGGAGATGTGAGCCTCCCACCCAAAGACCGGGTGAGGGCTCTCTCCCAGATGGGTAGCGCAGTGTAGATAAACGAAGACATTCCACCCCGTTGGTACTTCCGCTCTGGAGTGGAGATTATACGAATGACATCTATTTACTCTGAGGAAGGCAACACTGAACATGCGTTCATCCTCTATAACAAGTATATCACGCTTTTTATTGAGAAACTACCAAAGCATTGAGATTACAAATCGGCTGTCATTCCTGAAAAGAAAGACACAGTAAAGAAATTAAAGGAGATTGCATTTCCCAAAGCAGAAGAGCTGAAAGCAGAACTGTTAAAACGATATACCAAAGAATATATAGACTATAATGAAGAAAAAAAGAAGGAAGAGGAAGAATTTGCCCGAAACGTAGCCATCCAGCAAGAGCTGGAAAAGGAAAGACAGAGGGTGGCACAACAGAAGCAGCAACAGTTGGAGCAGCAACAGTTCCATGCCTTTGAGGAGATGATCCAGAACCAGAAACTAGAAAAAGAATGACTGAAAATTGTACAGGAGTTTGGGAAAGTGGAACCTGGCCTGGACGGCCCACTGGTACCTGACTTAGAGAAGCCCTCCCTAGATGTGTTCCCCACGGCACCTGTTATATACACACAGCCTTCAGACTGTAATACAACTGTAAGGCCTGCCAAGCCACCTGTAGTGGGTAGATCCTTGAAACCTGGAGCATTGAGCAACTCGGAAGCTCCTACAATTGATGGACTGCGCCACATGGTGGTACCTGGGAAGCTCTGCCCACAGTTTCTCCAGTTAGCCAGTGCCAACACTGTCCGGGGAGTAGAGACACGTGGAATTCTCTGTGGAAAACTGATGAGGAATGAATTTACCATTACCCATATCCTCATCTCCAAGCAAAGTGCTGGGTCTGATTATTGCAACACCGAGAACGAAGAAGAGCTTTTCCTCATACAGGATCAGCAGGGCATCACACTGGGCTGGATTCACACTCATCCCACGCAGACTGCCTTCCTCTCCAGTGTTGACCTACACGCTCACTGCTCCTACCAGATGGTGTTGCCAGAGTCGATAGCCATTGTTTGTTCCCCCAAGTTCCAGGAAACTGGATTCTTTAGACTAACTGACCATGGACTAGAGGAGATTTCTTCCTGTCACCAGAAAGGATTTCATCCACACAGCAAGGATCCACCTCTCTTCTGTAGCTGCAGCCACGTGACTGTTGTGGACAGAGCAGTGACCATCACAGACTTTCGATGAGAGTTTGACTCAGACACTTCCCAAGAACTATAAAACCATATCATCGTACTGTAGCCCCATAATGTAAACTTTCCAGAAAGCTCTGGAAGCTTTTTAAAACAGAATAGAATGTATCACCTGGGGGAGAACTGATTTTCTATTTCTGGTTTGAAAAGAAATAATTGAATATGTTTTTTAGGCACATCTGGAAAATAGCATGATCATGCTAAAGCAACTTTTCAGTCTGCCTATAACTAAAAAATTAAGTTGAAAAAATGTTGTAATGAACACCTATATACCCTTTGTTCTAGATTCACCAATTGTTAACATCTTTTCCCTCTCAGAGATCCTTCTAATTTTTCTGCCAACTTGTTTATTGTTTACCTTTGGACTAATTAAGGGCATCTATGCAGAAATTTGGAAGCCATTTAGAAAATCTTTGGGTTTTTCTGTGGTTTATGGCAATATTAATGAAGCTTATCATAAGGCTGAGGGAGAGCTCACTGCATTTGACCAGATGGTGAGGCCCAAGAACCCTGAAGAATGATTTGGTCAGGAGTTATTGTTATTTAACAAATATTTCAGGATATTTTTTCTTCTACAATAAAATAACAACTATACATATTAAAAAAAAACATGCAAAGCATTTGAAGTGCTTGAGGAGGGGCTGTGAAGGGACACCTACTCAGGCGGGGGTTCAAGGGAGGTTTCTCAAAGGAGAAGTGAGACTGGAAGGGTGAGAAACCAGCCATTCAAAGACTAGGAGGAAGTTCATTCCAGGTAGAAGAAAGCGCAGGAAGAAAAGCTGAGAGGTGGAGGAAAGCATGGCGAACTGCAAGAAGACAGACATGGCTGGATTATAACGAAGGAATGGAAGGCTTGATCAAGACTGGATTGGAGAGGGAGGTGAGGACCAGACCAGATGGGTCTTGTAGACCCTGGTAAGGAAGGGGATTGTCTGTCAAGTTGGCAGGAAGCCATTGCAGGGTATAAGCAGTAGAATATTATGATCCATTTGTGCTTTCAGATCATTCTGGCTGCTGTGAAGAGAACAGATTAAAGAAAGGCAAGAGTAAAAGCAGAAAAACTGGTGAGGGTACCATTGAGGAGGTCCAAGCAAGAAATGACATGACTCAGGCTTCCACAACAGTGGTGCTGATGTGGAGTGGACGGACCACTCCCTGTGGAGGACGGACCCAAGACAGCAACTACAGGGCTTGTTAAATAGGGGGGATGAGGGAAAGGAAAGAATCAAGGGCAGTGCCCAGGTTTCTGCTTAACAATTGGGTAATAACTGTTACCATTTACTAAGATAAGAAAGATTAGGAGAAGAGGTTTGAAGGAAAAGAAATCCATTAGCTCTAACTTTTAAGCCATCCTAAATTATAATTATTCATATGATGAATATTTGACACATATTTTTGAACAACTATTGTGTGCCTGACACAGTATTAGATGCTAGAGTAAATAAGACAGAATCCCTGTACTTAGAGCTTATACCATCTGGAGAAGAATACCAGTATCATTAAAAAAAAAATTTTTTAAGTCAAATAGAACATAGGATAGTGTGCAGGCATGCAGGCTCTGTGGTTGGAGATTTCATAGAATACAATGTCACACTACTTTTAAGGATTCTTTTCCTTGGATGCTTTGTTCAGATTTGAAATGCAAAATTTACTTACCATTTTGCAAATGAATTCTAGGAATTCATGAAAGCAGAAGTCCAAACCAAACACATAGTAACTTTGGGAACAGCTGCTCACAGTTTGCTTTCATTATGACTTTTAGCTTCCCCTAACCCAAGCCCATAGCATCCTGCATAGACAAGCATGGTTGGAGCGTAGTCTGAAGTCATCATACCCAATCACTGCTTCCATGGCTGGGCTTCTCACAATGGGTACTTTGTGTTTTTGAAGTGACTGCTTTACAGAAAAGAATGAGATTACATAAAGTCATCCTACAACCTTATCAAGAAGAGTGTCAGACAAAAAAAAAAATCAAATTGGGAAACTACTTAAAGTTACAGTTATATCCTGAATGGAACTTATGTCCTGAAAATTTTCTCCATATATGACATAATTTATGATCAAATCATTCAAGAGAATAACCCCTATAAGGTTAAAATGTTGCTTTTCATACTGACTCTTTAATGTTTTACCTAAATCTTCCCCAGCATATTTGCAATAAATTATACAACCAAATACATTGTACATTCATTAACTGACCATGTGTGGAAAACTCAGACACTGAGTCCAAGCTAATAAAATACTCATAAATTAAAATTTGGCCACAGGATCTTTTTTTCAAGATTGACAATTTATTGATAGCTCTTTTAAAATTCCTGACCATGCCAGCTTAAGGTATCATATTGTTAATGTGATCATATTTTGCTTTATACTTCATAACACTTATCCACTTAAATGGATTCTTTTTTTTTCCTTTAACATACCCAGAATTAGGTTCATTAATTTTCTAAAAAATAGTTTATAGGAAGTCACATTCTAATATTCACCTTCCTAATGCTGAAAATCTCGTTTTCCTTAGAACATGTCACTTTGATTTTCTGTAGATGCTTGTCCTGGCTTAGTCTCCAGCTGCTTTCACTGTTCACTGAGGCCAGCCAAGAAGCTCTGACCATATGCACTGACTAAATCACTGTGCTTCTCCTCTGGTAACATCACGTATATACAGCAGTCATCCGTCTCCCTTTGATCTTCAGCTAGCACAAACCCTTTCTCACCGAGTTGTCCTCCATGGTTTGTTTTTGATATTTAAACAGTTTGGACATCTCTAAAAGTGGAGTGACACTGACACCGAGATAAGGTGCCAATCAATTTATTAAGTGATTTTGTACAAAAATGGCAAACTCAACATGACCCTGGAGCATGACTGATTCACCCAACAAGAAGCGTGAAGAAAGCCATTCATCTGTTCTTGTCTCTCCTCACTAAGGATGTCGACATGAAGCTTTTTTCTGGGGCAGGAGCTAATCAAACTCAACAGAAATAAGATTTTTAAATTTTTAAAATGTTAATAGGCCTCAGTAATGTTTCTTATTTCTATACTTCTTTTTTAGTTGAATGATGGATGAAGTGTAGATCATGAGGGCATGCTCCATGTCATCACAAGGAACATTTTGTTCTTCTAAAATGAGACGTCAATGTTTTGCAAGGCATTGAAATACCAAGCTTATCACGATTACACTAAGTAGTTTCCAAAGAGGGAGAAAACACAAATGTGTTTCATTCATCTAGGGTAGCCTAGAGATAAACCCAGCCTAAAGGCGCTGACTGTTTTTAGCATTTTGTGTTTCAAAGCAAAATAGATAATGTCTATGTAAATAAGAACTATGGTTACCTTTATTCCTTATTCTATGAATGCCAAAACTATAGATTACTTTGAAATAAAATAACAAAAAAATTAATATGACCTTTAGAAATCATTGTGTCTAATAAAATAGCTAACTCTCAGAATGAATTGGCCTGTCTCACAATACCAATTTTCCACAAAGTAGACTCAATCATCCCTGTGTAGTAAGACCAACGAGCAAGTACAATTTAAGCCAGTGGCTTAAATCTACAGATTCAGTGCAATCCCTATCAAACTACCAACGGCATTTTTCACAGAACTAGAACAAATAATTTCACAATTTGTATGGAAACACAAAAGAGCCCAAATATCCAAAGAAATCTTGAGAAAGAAAACTAGAGCTGGAGGAATCAGGCTCCCAGAATTCAGACTATACTACAAAGCTACAGTAATGAAGACAGTATGGTACTGGCACAAAAACAGAAATATACATCAATGGAACAGGATAGAAAGCCCAGAGATAAACCCACGCATGTATGGTCAACTGATTTTTGATAAAGGAGGCAAGAATATACAATGGAGAAAAGACAGCCTCTTCAATAAATGGTGCTGGGAAAACTGGACAGCTACATGTAAAAAGAATGAAATTAGAACACTTACTAACACCATACACAAAAATAAACTCAAAATGTATTAAAGACCTAAATGTAAGGCCAGACACTATAAAACATAGGCAGAGCACTCTATGACATAAATCACAGCAAGATCCTTTTTGACCCACCTCTGAGAGAAATGGAAATAAAAACAAAAATAAACAAATGGGACCGAATGAAACTTACTTTTGCATAGCAAAGGAAAACATAAACAAGACAAAAAGACAACCCTCAGAATGGAGGAAAATATTTGCTAATGAAGCAACTGACAAATGATTAATTTCCAAAATTTATAAGCAGCTCATGCAGCTAAATATCAAAAAAACAAACAAACCAATCCAAAAATGGGCAGAAGACCTAAATAGACATTTCTCCAAAGAAGATATACAGATTGCCAATAAACACATGAAAGAATGCTCAACATCACTAACCATTAGAGAAATGCAAATCAAAACTACAATGAGGTATCACCTCACACCAGTCAGAATGGCCATCATCAAAAAATCTAGAAACAATAAATGCTGGAGAGGGTGTGGAGAAAAGGGAACCCTCTTGCACTGTTGGTAGGAATGTAAATTGATACAGCCACTATGGAGAACAGTATGGAGGTTCCTTAAAAAACTAAAAATAGAATTACCATATGACCCAGCAATCCCACTACTGGGCATATACCTTGAGAAAACCATAATTCAGAAAGAGATATGTACCCCAATGTTCAATGCAGCACTATTTACAATAGCCAGGACATGGAAGCAACCTAAGTGTCCATCAACAGATGAATGGATAAAGAAGATGTGGCACATTACAATGGAATATTACTCAGCCATAAAAAGAAACAAAATTGAGTTATTTGTAGTGAGATGGATGGACCTAGAGTCTGTCATACAGAGTGAAGTAAGTCAGAAAGAGAAAGACAAATACCGTATGCTAACACATACATATGGAGTATGGAATCTAAAAAAAAAAAATGATTCTGAAGAACATAGGGGCAGGACAGCAATAAAGGCACAGACGTAGAGAATGGACTTGAGGACACAGGGAGGGGTAAGCTGGGACGAAGCGAGAGAGTAGCATGGACATGTATACACTATCAAATGTAAAACAGATAGCTAGTGGGAAGCAGCCGCATAGCACAGGGAGATCAACTCAGTGCTTTGTGACCACCTAGAGGGGTGGCATAGGGAGGGTGGGAATAAGACACAAGAGGGAGGGGATATATGTATATGTATAGCTGATTCACTTTGTTATAAAGTAGAAACTAACACACCATTGTAAAGCAATTATACCCCAATAAAGATGTTTAAAAAAGTAAAATAAAAAATAAACCAGTGGCTTATTGGCCAAACACAGCAAAAAGAATATGGACCAACTGACAGTTTAGACAGAATGCCACTAAAGGATGGATGAGAAAGAGAAATTACTAAACACAAAGAATGATCAGGGAAATAGTTGGAGAAAATTATATAATAAAAGTCAATTAAAGTGGGAATTACAAGATGGTAGAGGCCAAGATATGATAAGAATAATTCAATTATTATTGACCTTTATGCCCAGACAATATGGATTATTCTGGTTCCCAAGAAGGGAGGTTTCTAGGCCTGAAAATGTCCTTTTATCATCTTCCAGACTGCATACAACCCTTTGTTATGGGTTATATTGTTTTTTAAAAAGATCTAAGTCCTAACCCCCAGTACCTCAAATGTGACATTATTTGGAAATAGAGCCTTTATAGAGGTAATCAAATTAAAATGAGGTCATTAGGGTGAGTCTTAATTGAATATGACTGGTGTCTTTATAAAAAGGGAAAATTTGGATACAGAGGCAGACACGCAGAGGGAAGATAATATGAAGACACACAGGGAGAAGATAGCCATGTCCGTGGAGGGATGTGTGTACAAGCCAAGGAACAAGGACTCCTGGTAAACCCCAGAAACTGGAAGAGACAAGGAAGGATTCTCCCCTACAGCTGTCAGAGACAGCAGGGCCCTGCTGACACCTTGATTTGGGACTTCTAGTCTCCAGAACTGTGGGGTGATGTAGTTCTGCTATTTTAAGCCATTCAGTTTTTTATAATTTGTTATGAAAGCCCTAGGGAACTAATAATACCTTCTCCTTCTGAAGTTGCACCCATTTGACATCCACCAACACTGATCCCCAGGCAGGAAGATTTATAGGCCAGAGACATATTTTTGTATCAAACTACTCTTGTTCTGGTCTGAACAAGGACACCTTTCTTTCAGTGATTACAGAATGTCTTCTAAATTGACCCTTCTCCCCACCCCTGACTCGTCCACCCACTGGCCAGTGGCCTAGAAACAAGGACTGTGTGGGCAGTGGGTGTGTGTATACCCCACAGAGCAAGGGAGGAGGTGTCAGGGGCTTGGGGTTGGGATCCAAAGTTTGAATTGTCCATCACTTATATCATGCAATCATTACTCCAACAAATATTTACTAAGCACATTATATGTGATGGTCTTTGCAGTAGATGGGTAAGGATACAGCTGTGAACAAGACAGACAAAGAAACCACACCCATGGAGTTTATGTTCTAGCCTGATTTCCCTCAATTACACACAAATAAATCTTTACCAAACAAGTCAATCAAGAGAGTTTAATTCTGCTTACACTGAACTTTGAAAGAGCTGGATTTCTCACATCGTTTAGAATGATTCGAACAGCCTTTTAGTTAATATTCATCTTCGATAAACACTTTGGTCCAAATAAGTTGATTTACAATTTTCTCAAAGCCTGACCTGACAGGACAACTTACCTCACCTCCTTCAATAAGTGTGAGAGTGACTGTGTGTGAAAGAGAGTGGATAGGACCAGAAACATAAATTGTGCTGCTAAGACTTATATGTGCAGCTGGCACTTCTATTGTCTTGTCTCTTATGACAGTGCCCTCCTCTGGAAGCTGTTAGGATAAGAGCTAATGTCGGCTGTGCCACACAAAGGTGATGGCGAATTGATGAGCCTGTAAAGAGATTCGGAGGCGAATAGGGAAATGCGTTGTTAATGCTATTAAATATTACTTAGCCTACAGCAAGCTGCATGTTCAACAGTTTAAACTTTAATTGCTAGCTGATGCAGAAACAAGCCTGGATAGATGTAAATCCTATTGAAAGCTAATATCATTTTGGCTGCTCAGATGGATTAGCAACCACTACAATTAGCAGCATGTGCAACTAATGATATTAGGGGAGAATCCATCATGCAGCAGTCTGGGCCTTTAAATCTGAAAAGAAGTTAAGGTTCTGCTCCCCAGAAACCCCCTACTGGGAAGTCTTGCCAGCTGATGGGGTAGTCTCTAGGGGTGAGCCAAGAAGCGTAGAGAATATGGAACAGTGAGTCCACTATCACCTTGAATTGTTCCTCCTTATGCCCTTTACCAGTCATCCTAGTTAAGCACATTGCAGTCAAGTCTCCTGCCTCCCCACTCTCCGGGGAGGGATGCTGGACCACAGAGCAGAGGCAAAAAGATCAATCTTCAGTTATTGAACTTATGGTTCACTCTGGCTACTGTGGTTATGATAGGAAGAGAAAGAACAGGGATTTTTCTCAAATGTGGCACCACCAGAAGCAGGTGGTTACATGGAGCTCTAAAATGTTTATGACTACATAAAGGAGCCCCAGTGAAAATAGTTCTCATTTAAACTTGACTAACAACAAGGTCCTACTGCACAGCACAGGAAACTATATTCAATACCCTGTGATAAACCATGATGGAAAAGAATATAAAAAAGAATGTATATATATGTATAATTGAATCACTTTACTGTACAGTAGAAATTAACACAACATTGTAAATCAACTATACTTTGATAAAATAAAGTTACCATATAACGCAGCAATCCCACTACTGGGCATGTACCCTGAGAAAACCATAATTCAAAAAGAGTCGTGTACCACAATGTTCACTGCAGCGCTATTTACAATAGCCAGGACATGGAAGCAACCTAAGTGTCCATCGACAGATGAATGGGTAAAGAAGATGTGGCACATATATACAATGGAATATTACTCAGCCATAAAAAGAAATGAAATTGAGTTATTTGTAGTGAGGTGGATAGACCTAGCGACTGTCATACAGAGTGAAGTATGTCAGAAAGAGAAAAACAAATACCGTATGCTAACACATATATATGGAATCTCAAAAAAAAAAAAAAAAAGAGGTTCTGAAGAACCTAGGGGCAGGACAGGAATAAAGACGCAGACGTAGAGAATGGACTTGAGGCTATGGGGAGGGGGAAGGGTAAGCTGGGATAAAGTGAGAGAGTGGCATGGACATATATACACTATCAAATATAAAACAGATAGCTAGTGGGAAGCAGCCGCATAGCACAGGGAGATCAGCTCGGTGCTTGTGTCCACCTAGAGGGGTGGGATAGGGAGGGTGGGAGGGAGACGCAAGAGGGAGGAGATATGGAGACATACGTATATGTATAGCTGATTCACTTTGTTATACAGCAGAAACTAACACAACATTGTAAAGCAATTATACTCCAATAAAGATGTTAAAAAATAAAACAAAATAAAGTTTACTACTTTAGGGCAATCCATGGGAACTGACTCATTGTGAGTTTACTTTCTGTACCAATTCTATAAAAATAAGCATTTATGATGCCCTTTGAGGTCACCAACTCCAAGGTGCAATGGAGCGTGTATGGTGAGATGTGATTCCATCTCCTTGACTGGATAGTAACCTTTCCATTTCTAAAGATTTACATTCTGACCCTGATAAATATTAAAATCAAAGTACTTGAAGAAAAGACTGGTCTTTATTAGTAAAATTAAGGAAATATGAAAAGTTGTAGTTTTCATATTTGAAAACTAAAATCTGAAAAGTCGTAGTTTCATTAGTCTGATTGTAAAAAGCTAATATAGTTAGTTATAATAGCACAGCACATAGCATAATTAAGCTAAAATTGTCACTTATAAATAATTTTACATAACTAATTTTTAAAAAAGAACTTTTTCATAATCGAAATTCTAAATACTCATATCAGGAACCATTAGTATCTTGATCTGTAGGACTACTTACTTTAGACAGATTCATCAAAGGTTATAAACCCAAATTTTTAATTAACAAAATCATGTATACACACAAATTCTGAGTTATTAGTATCAATTAGTAAAGTCTTTCCTTGTTAATATACCCAAAGCAGTAATTATTAGCTTGTTTTTTGGAAGTTACAGGAAACTGAGCTGTTTAGGAAGACAGAGGCTTATGCATTGTGTAATATAATTACTGTTTTGTAAAACCATTTTTTTGTGCCTTGTTTTTTTGCCCTTGTTATCAAGACTGTAGGCTGGGATACACCTTAAATATATTTCATACAGGGAACTCATGCTACAAGATGATGAATACAGCTCTAAGGAAATAAAGGTTAGGCTATTCTTTCCTTTCCCATCATTTAAAAGAAACTTTTGCCAATTTTGCTCATCTTGAGTTTATTCTAGAGGGATCTCATCTTAGCATGGACAGCAGTCCTAAATGAATAACTATTAGTACAGAGTGAAGATGATTTGTTGTCATAAGCAGTCCCTTCATATGACTTTGAGAAAGTTACACTCCACAGGGGTTCAAATGTGTCCACTCTAATGGAAACTTCAATCTCATTACATGTACTTCTCAATTTTTAATACTGAGATGACTTTAGAGTTTTGTTGGGGTACAGAAAATAGATGGTATTTTCCATTAATACAGTCTTTTTCACAATAAATTAGTTGATATCAAAACTTTCCTCTCACCAGCCCTTCTTTATTCTGCACTATATTGAGAAGCATGCCTTTACACTTCCACTAAAGAGAGTGGGATACTAAGACACATGAGATGTCAAGTCAGAGGGATGATTTAATGACAATCTTTGCATATACCAAGAGCCAAACAGCAATTAAAAAGGGCTACATTCATTAGTTCTTAAATTCAACAGACATTTATTGAGAACCAACTGAGTGCCAAACATGGTGATATAAACATACCTAAGGTATTGCCTTTGTCCTTAAAAAGCTTGTAGCTTAGTGAGGGACAGACAGAGGATAAGTCTAACCAAGATAGAAATATTCACAGACTCTGTTGGTACATATAACTTAGATTGGAAGTGGTCAGAGTCTAACAAATAAGGTTAGATTCAAAGATGAACTTCTTGATGGTGAGGATTATAACACAGATGTGTGAATTATCGAGAGGGATTGCAAATGTGTGGGTTATTTCTAATAAATCTTTAGAATGCATATGGCTTGAATTACATACATCAGATTCATCTGAAGCTTCCAAGAGAGTTGGGTCTAGAAGCACCATGCCAACTAGGTAGCTTTGACCTTTTGCTGTGAACTCTTCTTCTCTGGCACAGAAAACACGCTCCCTACAGCCCATTGCTCAGCCCATCTAGTTTCTGCAAACATCAACACCCTTCTGTCTCTTTGCGGAGGGGCCTCAGCATTATAGACCCAAGTTTATCCTCACACCTTGTGTTCATCACCAACCAGCTCATTTCTCATGACTATAAATGATTTGGCTTAGGAATGTTGAGTGGTAAAATAACCAGAGAATAGAGCCATTCCTTTTCATCTCCCTCCTCCATCAAAAACTTAAATGCAAAATATCTTGAATCCTGTCACTGGCCTTACAGTGTAAGCAGAGGACAAAAAAAAAAAGTGCTTGTTTTAACTCGCCATGATGTCCATTTATGGGTAGTGCACAGGTAGAGAAAGATGTTTTAAAACAAAGGTAATGAATGACCATTTCAGAAAGCTCATGCTTATTGAATGTTTGGAGGGATAACTACAGACATAAGCCTTGAATGTAATGAGTTTTTAAAGCGAAACCTCCAACCTCTCAAACCCAACAAATCCAAGACTCAGGATCTTCTTGTAAACTTGTTTCTCTTCCTATTCTCTCCAGCTTGGCATCTCATAGGTCATATAAGCAAGAGAACTAGAGTTTTCCTTTGACTCCTTTCCTCACTCATTATGTCAAATTGGTCAACAAAACCTATCAATTCTCTCCCTTCAATGTGTCTAAAAGCTTTTCTCTCCTTTTTTTTTTTTTTACTGCTATCACATCTTAGTTGTACTAGTCATCATCTCTCTCCTGGACTATTGACAGCAGTCTTCTAAGTGATCTCTTGCCTCCAGCTTTCTCTTATATCACCTTCACCTTCCACACTACCAGCAGAATTCCCTTCCCAAAATATACTGGTGCTTAAAAACGTTATGATCTAAAGCTGACTCACAGATATAGAGAACAAACTAGTGGCTACCAGTGGGGAGAGGAGAAGCGACCATATAGGGATGGGGGAGTGCGAGGTACAAACTACTGGGGTGTAAGATAGGCTCAAGGATGTATTGTACAACACAGGGAATATAGCCAATAATTTGTAATAACTGCAAATGGAAAGTAACCTTTAAAAATTGTATAAAAATAAAAATTTGTTCTTAAATTTCAACCAATGTGAATGGATAAAAAAAAAATTTTCTTTAAAAACCTTATGATCGAGCTTCCCTGGTGGCGCAGTGGTTGAGAGTCTGCCTGCCGATGCAGGGGATGCGGGTTCGTGCCCCGGTCTGGGAAGATCCCACATGCCGCGGAGCAGCTAGGCCAGTGAGCCATGACCGCTGAGCCTGCGCATCCGGAGCCTGTGCTCTGCAATGGGAGACAAAAAACAGAAAACAAAAAACTTATGATCTAAAAGACAGAGTATACAATCCTTTAGGGTGATATTCAAGACACTTTCCAATTTGGAACCAAGAAACATTTAAGGCTTATCTTACCCCGTTCTCACTATGAATACGTGAGCCTAAGTTCTAACCAAGCTGGCTTGCTCCGGTTATACTGAGAACTTTCATACTCCCATGTCTTTATTTATGCTGGAGTGCCACTGCCTTCACATCATCCCACAACACTTGGTGAAATATTCTCTCTCAAGACTTGTTCAATGCCACCTCCTCTCTAATGCCTTTCCTAATTCCTTAGACCAATTACTCTACTAAGGGTTGAGCAGCCCTTAGTAGAAAGTTAGACCCCAAAATGTCTAACAGGCAAAATGCAAATACTTTATAACTTTTTTCTTCAGAAACATTTAGTGAAGGCCAACCATGTACCAGGCACTGTAATAGGTGCCAGGAATATAGAGGTGAGCAGGGCAGGTAAGATTAGTTTCAAGGAACTTCAATTTTGGTGGAGAAAATAAACAAATAGGTAAAATATATATATAATTTCAGACACATGAACAAAGTACTGAAGTACTGTGCTGGAGTAGCTAGGGGGATAAGGGGGAATTTTATATTAGTTGTCAAGGGAAGGCTTCTCTCGAGAGGTGATATCTGAGTTGAGACCCAAGTAATAAAACAATGTCTCACAATATCAGTTTTGGTTTTTTAACGTTAGCTGGGTATTAGTGTAGAACATTTTAGAAGAAAAAAATGAGTCCCCATCATCTAAAGCTCTCACCCTCTCCTCCCTATGGAAATAGCAGAGGTACAAGAGCAAGCAAGCCCCATGATACAAGTGCTTTTCACAATTCTGCTAGTATCTCATTGGCTGAAGTAAGTCACAAGGCCAAGCCCAGGATGTGGTAAAGGGCAAAGTTGTATAGAAACAGGGATGGGAGGAACATTTTGCTAGAGTGGCAAATAACATACCTGGATTCTAGCACTGTATTTGCCACCAAATGTGTCATGTTAAGCATGTCACTTTCTCTCTCTGGGTCTTGGTATTCTCATGTATAAGATGAGGTTATTTGATTAAATAATTCCCAGATTCAAGTTCTAAATTTCCCCAGATCCTTTAATTTATTTATTTTTAATTGAACATCCTTTAATTTTGGAAGGCTTAGATGGCCTGTAAAGCAACTGCGTGAATAAATACCCAAATCTGCTATGAAAAGAACTAACTTCTGTAATCAGGTCTTATAAATGCTTCAAAACCCTGTGTTCACCTTAGTGATGTGGCTGAGCAATTAAGGTAGCAGGGGAAAAGAATCACAATGGGGCAGCAAGAGGATCACAGTTCACTTGTGGACTCCTACATGGGCAATTTTTCTACCTCTACGAGAGGATGCTTGGGCACTTGGAAAAGTGTAATGATTACAAACTTGGACTCTGGAGTGAGCGCTCAGATGCCCAGGTGGGATTCCTGGCTGTCCCATTCACCAGCCGAGTGACTTATCTTTCTTTCAGTGGCTCAGTTTTCTCATTTTTAAAAACACAGTAATAAGAGTATATACTTCGTATTACTGAGGTGAGTATTAAATGAGATACTACACATAAAGTTTAGGAAGGGTGCCTGGAACACAGTGCTCAATAATAATATCAGCTATATGTGTTACTCGTTTAACCTTACCTGAAAGCCAGGTGTATATGTGTTTATATAAATATATATGTATATATGTGTGTATATTATATGTATGTGTATATATGTATACATATAGCACATGCATATATATGGATTTAAATATAACATTATACATAAGTCCCTATTGTCTTACATCCAGCCCACTTCACTCCTCCTGGCCTCTGTAGACATTTGCATTTTCAGCCTCTACTTCAGAAAATTCTGAAGGCTCCTCCAGTTTCTCCAAATGAGCACTGAGCTCTGGATAGATGTTAAACCATTGGTCATCTTCTGATGGTTCTTTAAGCAGGTGAAGGAAAACTCAGCAGGAATATATTCCCATTTTTTTAATGCCCAGAAAAAGAAGCAGCAGCTCCTTTTTCCCCTTACTGTAGGCTTTTAGACATCATGGTTATGAAATATGGCTGCAACATTCTTTTAAATCCATTTAAGCAGCAGTCACCCTCCTTCTCTCCTCCCTAACACCCCCACTCCCTGATACTATTAAGCCCTTCACAGGTATCAATCGTCAGGAAGTAGGAAGAACTGCACTTTAAAAGGATTTTAAATAATGTCTCCAAGAAATATAGCAGCAGATTGTTCAATGGGGATTATCAACCGAGAGTGTGCTAGAGGGGGGAGGGTTCTCTTTTAAAAGGTCTTTAAATAATGTAAGTGGACTCCTTGGCAACATTCCTCAGAGCCATTTAAAGAGCGGATATCTGTGTTGCACCGACCCACCAGGAGTGCGCACCCACAAAAGAGATGCAAGGGAGACACACGGCAGTAATATTCCCATGCCCTTGACATTGTCATAGGACAAAGAGTGCAAGCTTTATCCAAAATGTTGAGAGTATCAAAGCCTTACTTACTAATGGGATGCTTGCTCCTTCCAGGAGTCAAGTCAAATAAACCCGGAGAATACTCGAATATTGGCTCAGTGACCTTTGAGGGGAAAATACATTTTCTGTGCTTCCAAGAGGGTCTCGGGAAAGGGGTCTTACTTTCTCTTCTCCTCACTTCTTCATAAAACTAAATTTGAGGTCAAAAATCAACAAAATCGTCACAGCCTACTCTGTCTTTTTTCAATCAGTCCATTGCCAACTCCTTCTCTGGTCCAGCCTCCCTGATATACGCAGGATAAGTAGAAGAGGAAGTCTCTGGCATGTGATAGAAGTTCAGGGCGTTGGCTTTGGAACCAGAAAATCCGAGTTTAAATTCTAGTTCTGTCACTACTGATGACTTTAGGAAAATGTTATTACCCCCACTGAGCCTCAGTCTTCACAGCTATAAAACAGGGATGAACTATGCCTCCTGCTAGCATCGTTCCTAGGGTTCAATGGAATCAGTGTGTAAAGCAAGTAGCTCCACACCTAGTACTTTCTAAATACACAATCCATGGTACTCAGAGCTCTGTGATTTAGAGGCTGTGACTTGGTGAGTGTAATTTGAGTTGTTTAAGGTACAGGAGAGGCCTGTCTTGATGAATCTGACGTGGTGAGCTCAACAGTTGAGTCTGATATACAGCTGGCACCAAGGACATTGTAAGGATGGTTTTAAGGACAGTTATGTGCTACCTGAGAACTGGGGTGCCAAGTGAAGCTTTCCTCTTGAGATGGAAAAATGTACAACTAAGTCAAATATCAAGGTGGGCATGGGGTCCTTTCAGCCATTTTACAGATAGACCTTGCACAAATTGCAATGGAAGGAAGTTGTAGGAGAATGATGTTTCTTCCTTGTTTCAGAGATCAAACATAAAGCAGAAAAGACAGCTCAAAGACTCATTGTTCTCCTTTACACCCTAGAAGAGTTTCAGAAAAGAGAAATACCTTTATCCAGTGGACCCCATGTACATTGCATTCTTGGGAAATTGTGACATGTTAGAGCCAGGATCAAAGAACACCCCCAAAGAAGGACATTGAGCTGACAGGTGAGTGGAAATAATGCAGCTCAAATGATGTGAGGGAAAATGATGTTCCTTTAGCATTCAGACAGTGGAACAGGTCTTGTGTCATTGACCACAATGACAGAAAGTCAAACTGAACCCCATTAAAGAAAAAAAGCCATCTATTTTAGTTAGCCCAGCAGGCACCTAAAAGCTCCTCTCAGTATGAAAAAAAATGGAAGGGCACTTGAAAAGATGGAGGTCTCAGTTCTAATGACTGTGTTTGCACCTCCTGGAGAGGATGGATCTCTCTTTTAAATATGAAGGATTGATTTTGAAAATAGTCTTCTCTGCTGTGTTAGTTCCTTTCCTGCCTTTCAATGACAAGAGGACGTGATTAGGTGAGGACCTTTTCAGTTAACTGAGATGAACCAAAACAAGGAAACCATTTTTTAACAGCAAAAAGCTGGCAGAACCTTATTTGTTCTAATAATTTAATTCCAGTGTGTTAAACAACAGTGCTACCATAGGAGAAATTTAAGACAAAAGCATCAGAGAAATAGGGGAAAAAATCTTTGGAGATTTTATAAAAGCACTTCAGAGAAATTTTTACAAAATTCTTGCTACTGGAAAGGAAAAGTAGAAATTATCTATTTAACTCTTTTTCTAGTTGATAATCCAGGTATCTTGGTCTTCCTGACCATCACCTGTTATAGAAACATAGATTGACTTTTTGGCCCTTATCAAATAAAGCAGAAGTCTGAAGCAACTACCCTGATAACTGAAGCCCCAAAAACACTTTGGCTTCAACTATGGCTATGTGAGATCTATAGAGAATTTTCAAAATTTTGATATTAATTCACCATGATAAATAGAAGTTCTTTCAAGCCATAGGTCCCAATCATTATCATCGTTGCTATAATTCAGCTTTACAAATGAAAATGGAAAGATTTACACTTACATACTTCTCAAACTTAACAGGCAAAAGTATTTTTTCCTAGACATAGTTTGATTTCACTTTTTAAAAGAAAATTTTTATAACAATATTTTTAAATTTTTTGTTTTATTTTGGAGTGTAGTTTATTTACAATGTTGTTAGCTTCAGATGTACAGCAAAGTGATTTAGTTATACATATTTATATATCTATTCTTTTTCAGATTCTTTTCCCATACAGGTTATTACAGAGTATTGAGTAGAGTTCCCTGTGCTATACAGTAGGTCCTTGTTGATTATCTATTTTATATATATATATACATATATATATATATATATTAGTAATGTATATATGTTAATCCCAACCTCCTAATTTATCCCTTTAGAAAAGGGACATACCTTGACTTCAACTTATATTTTAAGTTCTTGATAGAGTCCTGATAACTTACAAGCTAACTTAAGGCAATCAACATCTTATTTGATCCTTCAAAACTTTTCACTACTGAAAAAGCCATGTTCTGGGCAAAAGTTACCTGCCTGCTCATGCCTTATATTTGACTTTATAGCTCAATATAATTATGCAATGTCTATAATAACTGCTGCTATCTAGCAAAGCAAAGATATATATCTGTCTACTAAAAACAAGGTAAGGAACCATTCTTTTAAGCATCAGACCTCAAAGTCTGGCTTTACCTGGAATCATAAGGAGGGGATGGGAGATAATATTTTTTGGTAGTGAAGCGTTATTGGTTTTAGAGCACTTCAGTAGGTGTTGGGAAGGAGAGAAGGAGTTGTGGGTATAGAGAATAACTTCAGAAGGTTCTACCACAATGCAAGAATAACAAGATAAAATCCAGCTTCTGAACCCCAGTACTTGGAAAAAGAGTGAAATTGCACAATACGATAAAAGGCAAGAAGCATGTACCCATGTTAGGTAAGAATCTTTTCGGGCCAATGCTGAGTTGAAGCCAATGACTCATTGAAATACTGGCAAGTTCCTGCCCTTGGCACTGATTCTTTAAACAAAGAGAAGAAATCTGAAAGGTAGCAAATCTGATTACCCTGCACTGGACAAGCTACAGTGCTTGCCTTACTCTGCCTGTTGGTTGTGTTGATTCCAAATCATACAAGGTGGTTAGGCCCACAGCTTAAAACATCCCCATGGTGTCTCAATGATTAACTCAGCAGCTTGAGCTATTCCAAATGTTGCTCTCTTGTCAGAGAAAAAGAATAAATACATTGGGTGTGAGTGATGGCCAGTGAGGGAAAGCTGGAATGTTTGCTCAGCTCCAGTGTTCTGTGAGCTGAACAGCTTTCCAAAGCCACTTTTCCCCCCTCCAGATGTTCCTGAGGAAGATGCAAATGAGCATATTTTAATATTGCGAAACTGTTAAATCCTGTCCAAGGAACCTAACATAATGTCATCAAGTCCAGCAAGTCTCCTCTCTGATGGGGAATGTCTGTATTGCTATCAATCATCTAATCAGAGAAGTCATAATGAAATAGATGCTGTTTTCTTATTTCAGAACAACAGACATTTCTCAAGTATTCTCGTGCATACCATCATTTATTTTCTCATACTTCTGGAGGCTCGAAAGTCCAAGATCAAGGTTCCTCCCGGGTTCACATTCTGGTAAAGTTCTCTTCTGTCTTGCAAATGGCCACCATCTCACTATGTTCTCATATGGCCTCTCTTCAGTGTGTGCACACAGGGAGAGACAGAGGGAGAGAAAGAGGGGGAGGGAGGAAGGGAGGGGGGAAAAAGGGGGAAGAGAGAGAAAGAAAAATAGAGAGAAAGAGAAAGAGAGAGAGAGAGATCTTCCTCTTCTTATAAGGCCACCAGTCCTATTAGATTATGGCCCCACCCTTGTGACCTCATTTAACTTTAATTACCTCCTGGAGGCTTTAATCTCCAAATATAATTACATTGGTTTGGGTCTCAACATTTGAACACAATTCAGTCTGTACATTAAGGTTCACTCTTTGTGTTGTACACTTTTATGGTGAATACAAGACAAATGCATAATGTCTTGCATTCACCATCACAGTATCATACAGAATAATTTCACTGTCCTAAAAATCCCCTGTGCTTCACCTATTTATCCCTCATTCCTCCCCCCACCACCCACCCCTGACAACCACTGATCATTTTCCTCTTTCTACAGTTTTACTTTATCTGGCTGTTTTGATCATTGTAGACAAGCAAACTGAGCAAAAGTATGTATTTAAAAGTCTCCATACATAATCTCTCAAGGCTTCATCTAAAAGAAGGTAAAGAGTTTGAACTAAAAGAGCTTTTAGGTCCTATTTCAGACAAGGTACAATATATTATGATTTATCCTTTGATTTTCCTATCAAAAGAGGAAGCAATTTTCTAAACTCCTGTTGACATGAACTTAGTACTGTTTAATACACTTAGGCCTCTGTACGTTATCTCTTATTCATCGTAAAATAATTTCCGGTATTTCCTTCTTTTGTTTTCTCTGCCTAATTTAAACTTAGAATTCAAGACCAAATTCATATTTATTAAAGTATCAAATTACAACAGATGTTCAAAAATGCAATTACATGTATGATCAGTTCCAAGAAAATCCTATAAAAGTAAATTCACTCTATTATTCCCATTAAAAGATAATTTACTGAAATATTTATTTAAATAATGCACTCTCCGGGCTTCCCTGGTAGTGCAGTGGTTGAGAGTCAGCCTGCCGATGCAGGGGACACAGGTTCGTGCCCCGGTCCGGGAAGATCCCACATGCCACAGAGCGGCTGGGCCCGTGAGCCATGGCCGCTGAGCCTGCGCCTCCAGAGCCTGTGCTCCACAACGGTGAGAGGCCCGCGTACAGCAAAAAAATAAATAAATAATAAAAAAATAATGCACTCCCCTAGTATATTTTAAATTAGATTAAATTACAAAAATGAATTTGATTTACCAGTTCTCGGCTCATTTATAGCTACACCTGTGCTAATAAAAATCATCAATGTGGTAGAATAACAGAATTAAAAAATTGTAAATCTAGTTTTCCATATTTACTCACTAAAGCTTTTGCAGGGAGAATGTTCTTCATTAGGAACCAAATCCTCCTACTTGTGCTATAACTCTGTCTTAAATTGTGTGAAGGTTTTAAAATATGTATGCAAATTCTCTGACACACTTTCCAACAATTCTGGGCCAATTTAGTAATGATCTTGTAATCAAAAGAATGTAGCAAAAGTGATGCTGTACAAGTTCAAAGGCTAGATCCAAAGGACCATATAGCTTTCACCCAGTTCTCTTGGGAAATTCACCTTGGGGAAAGCTAGCCACCATGTAATAAGAATGACCACCTTGATACTTCCATGCTGGAGAGGCTGTCTGTAGGTTCTCAGGTCGCCACTCTGAGCTGAGCTCAGCCATTAAGTCACTCCAGCCCAGCCCTCAGGTATGTGCGGGAGGGGCCTTCAGATGATTCCAGACCCCAGCTGTCAGCCTCAGCCTTTGAGAACTCCCACCTGAGGTTCCAGACATCATGGAGTGGAGACAAGTCATCCCCGCTGTGCCCTGCTTGAATTCCTAACCCAGAAACTCCATGAGCATAATAAAATGATAAATTCTTGTTTTATGTCGCTAAATTTTAAGGTAATTCATTATAATGGCAGTAATAACTGGAAGAGTTTGGTTCTCCCAAAAGCAGACTGTAATTAGGATTTGATTGCAAGATTATTTGAAAGCTGATCCCAGGAAGCATCAGTTGGAGAGTAGGGGAATGGGACAGGGAAGGGAAGAAAGCCAGTATCAGCATGTTAGTGAGCAGGTTACCACTGTGGTCAATGGGGTCCTTTGCTGCTGGGGACCCCTGGAAGATGGTGTAGAAAATGCCTCCAAGTTGTCCTGCCTGATGGATGATGAAACTAGGGTATTTATCTATCATTGGTTGAGACATGTTCTGGGGTGTTAACATCCAGGCACCTGACCTGTCCTACACATGGGCGAGCCCTCTCCTGTAGAGTCATAGGAACGTGTAGTAAGAGGTTATGGGTTGGGAATGTTGAGTGCAGTGAGGATATAGGTGGAACCTTAAATACACCAAGCAGGAGATCTTAAACTGGAGTCCACTGTGCCGTGGTTGGGTTTCAATGACCCACCAACCTCTGGAAACTATAGTTGAAATTCTGCATACATGAGCACATGTGTATTTTTCTGTAGAAGGAATCCAGGATTTCATCAGCTTCTCCAAGTGGTCTATAAGGCAAAAACAGTGAAGGATAAGGAGCCAAGATAACAAAGAAAGTTATGTACCTTCAGCCCACTTTCTTATATCAGATAATCAGAATCAATAATAATTGCAGTTGCTATTAAATAATAGATAGGTATACAGTAATTTGACAGTCTTATACAATTGTATTCAATTATAATAACCAAACCAAAAACTATTGGTAAAAAGACTGATTATCATACTGTTCCCTTGGCAGAAGCAGTTTGGCAGATGAAGAAGCTAAGGAATATCCAAGAAAAGAGTAGTCATACTTCAACCAATGCCAAGACACATGGTTTCACAAACAATGCTTAGACATCTGGTGGAGAAGCGGATAAATCATATCTTCTTTTATAGTCTAAGAGTGACACATTAGAACACTTCCTTCTCAACAATAGTGAACACTTTTTATTAATATAAAATAAAATAATATTACAATGGCATCCATAATAAGAATGGAAATCAATAAAATGCATTGATGCCAAGAAAATCTCAAAGTATCAGGCATGTTCTCAGCATTAAACTTAAGCAAAGTTTCCTTCTCTTAGTCAATTCACTCCAAAAACAGGAGACCAGCAGAGAAAAACTGTGAAAGTATGCCTGCATTATGGAGTTTGGTCATGTTATCCCATCTATTCAGTTAATTGGTATTTAAAGATTACCCTACCACTTCTTATCCAAAACCATAGCCATGGAAGGGTATTGTTTGACAAAAAATTTTATTTTTTTAATTAGTTATGTTAACTTTTGTATACTGTTTAAATTTATAGCTGTCAGACTAGTCCACCATTGATCATACTCGTAAATACTTCTCAAGAATTCTATATGGGTTCAAAAATTAGTAAAGGCAGAATGAATTCAAATGAGTATAGTTTGTAAGTTCCTAAGCCAAAAAGTAAAATGGTAATACTCTTAACTCTAGTATTGCAGAGGATATCATGTGATTTCCTTTGATGAAAGATGTCTGCCACCTACGTCTGAACCAGCCATTTCAAGCTATTTTTCCTAGTCATTGGAGCTATAAAGAGCTGTACCTCTTCTCCCCTACCCTCTGCTCACCCCTATGTAGATAGATCAAGTCACTCATCCAAATACTGCTTTGTTAATGTTTTCCTGAGATTGTTGTTCAATGATAATTTGTTACTTCGAAGCCCATAATGACTTAATTGTAGCATCTACTGTCACATGCTATCATTTAAATCTCAATGGATGTCACTTTCTACCTCTCATTCAGAAAAAATACAACATTTTCCCTTCCAAACATCTGCATTAGTATATAGTTTATGCTCTCCTGGGATAGGTTAAGTGAATTATAAAATGCTGGCTTCTGAAATTATCTGATGTGAATTAGCCCAAGTAGGGGAAAAAATCCTATATCTATCTTTCTATCTGTAATCTATATATAAAAGACACAATGCTACTTTAATATGTACCCCCACACAGAAGATTGTATTCTAGTCTTACAGGAAAAATATCTTAGGACATATCTTCACAGCTCTTCAACTATTTTTGTCAATTAAAATAAATATTATTTAAGAAAGTGCTGCTATAATAGTTGAACTATTCATCCCTCTGTATAGTATAATAAATGCCATAGAAATATTAAGCCCTCCTCTATCAAAATTAAATACCAATGAAAAACATGTGAATACTAAACTTTTTTCAAATGTTTAGGCCAATCAGTTATTGGCAAGACAGCCCTGAAAAAGTTGTATTGTTAAGTTATTATCTCATTTATATATGCTTATGACTATCTCACCAAATGAATAGACTTTAGATGCAGCTAACTGAAAGCATTTTTTTAATCAATAAGGCATCAGTACATTTATCACTTTAATGTCATAAAACTAGTATGGTTATCTTTTTACTAATTTGCCTGATTTTATTAATTTACTGAGCCACTTTATTTATACATGTGGACATAATTTTAGCTTGTATATAAAGACAAAATTTAGAAAAGAAAATAAATTATACTGAATTTTTCAGCTATGTCTCAAAGGGTTATGACTAGTTAAGAAATGGTGTTGACCACTTAACTGCATAAAAACTCAACTAGGAAGAATGACTTACATGTCTAAATCCTTTTTCTCTCATGTGGGGAGGAGGAGATAATCAGTGGTGGACCAAGCCATTGGGGTTTTCTGGGCAGAGCTAGGGGAGGGCGTCTTTCACCCAAAGTTGCAGACAATCAAAATCTGGGTCAAGAGCCAAATGGGGGACATAAAGGAAACCAAATCCAAAGCAGAGAGGAGAGATGAAATAGATCCTCAAGAGCACATTTAAAAAATAAAAAAGATCAGGAAGTCAAAACAGAGCCAAGGAAACAGAAAGAAGGGTGATCAAGATCAGGATGAGAAGAAGCAAAGACTGCATCTGGGCAATTGCACGGGTCATGTGTTCCTTGGCTGACTCTGTGTATTTGTGGGTGATTTTATTGTATTGAACAAATGAGGGGCAACACATATGTGGGGAATTGTTGGACAGGATCTGAGTGATTTAATGCCTAAAATGCCTGGACACAATCTTTCTCAGCCTATTATCAAAACAGAAGCTGGTGGAAAGGAAAACCAACTACTAAACCCAGGTTGAATCAGGATAAAGTAATGAAAGCATCAAAGCACAAGTCTAAGGTCAGAAGTCTGGTATAGAACAAGGAAGAACAAGAAAATGTTCTGTTGGGAACTGACCTGTGCAGGTTTTCCATGTCAATCACTAATTCATTTTTTAATGGCAAATGGCAGTAGGAATGGCTGATGCTTACTTAATTCAATGAAGGACTATGCAGATGACTGTGTAAAGTACTTCCAGATACCTTTCTTGACAGAATTGCACTTTATAAGAAAATAGATGAGTAGTATGAAACTAGGAGAAAGGAAAAGTTGTAAGTCAATTACATTAGTGATAATATCCCTGGGTCTACCAAATCACAGAATAAGAACTCACTGAAACATGTACATTATAGGTAAAATTTCAATATTTCCAAAGACCCTATTTTCTTAGTCCATAATCAAAGATTAAAATGAAGAAGACAAATATCTGGGTTTTTTTAATTTCCATTTTTTCAAATATATGTTTTTTAAAAAAGAATATTAGAAGCAATGAAAACATTTTATTTTAAAGATAAGACAAATGTTTCTATCAGGTGTAGATAAAAACTAAAGCTATCGATCTGGAAATCTTCCATCAAGTCCTGAAACATTCTTAACTCTTGAGTGAATACTCAGCACATAAAAAAAATTAAAGAACTTTCATCAATGACAGATTATTTCCCCATTTTTAAACAATCAAGAGTATTTGGTTATTTTACATTTGGTAGTGTATATATGTCCATACCACTCTCTCACTTCGTCCCAGCTTACCCTTCCCACTCCCCGTGTCCTCAAGTTCATTCTCTATGTCTGCATCTTTATTCCTGTCCTGCCCCTAGGTTCTTCAGAACCATTTTTTTTAAGATGTTAAAAAGAAAAAAATAGAGTATTTGGTTATTACCAACTATTTGATAATCCATTCAACAAAAATTTACGGAGCATCTCATAAATTCTCAACCCTGTACTATTGGTATTAAGCCTGGTTCCCATCCTCAAGTAGCTCGTAGTTTGTCAGGAAGGAAAGATAGAAACTCAACAAAGAATCAGAGAACAATTCAGTATTAAACTATAATGTTGAACCACGATTATGATTCTTTTAGGAAAGAAGTGACAAAATATTGACTGAAAATACCCATTTGAAAGAGATGATAATGAGAAAGTGGAAGAAAAAGTGGAGGAGGGGGAAGAGAAGGAAGACAATAGTTATTACAATGTGCTGGGCACTGGGCTATGCTCTTTACATATAGTAGCTGTTTTTTAAACTCATAGTGATGACAGTAATAATAATATCTAATATTTTTCGAGTGCTGGACAAATATTTACAAACACTGACTCATCTAACCCTTACAATAAATCTTATAAAATAGGTATTTTTTTCTCATTTCACAGATAAGGAAACTGAGGAAAAGAGATGTTAAGTAATGTGTCCAAGATTACAAAGTTAATTACAGGACTAAGATAAAAACCAGAGCAATCTGTCTACAAAGTTATCTTCTTACTTCCTTCCTAGATATGCTGTTCCCCTTTTACAGCTGTGGAAATGGACTCTAAATTAGGGCAAGTTTCATGAGTTTGCTCCTGTCTCATGGGAGTCTCCCACTGAGTTGCCCCTGTAGCAACACCAATCCCTAAGCTATCAGTCTATAGCCCAAAGTTGGATTCATCTCTTTTATTTTTTAATTTTTAAAAACTTCCTTTAGCACAACTAAGAAAGTCTAGCATTTTCTAAATGAACCTCTCTAAAATAAAATAAGCATAGGTAAAACACAAGGAAAGAAAAACTCAAAGGCAATAGCAAGGTGTAACCAAGCAAACAAAACACAAAGTGTATCAAAAGATTATGTTCAACTTGAGAACTTCCTAGCCCTATTTTGAAACTAAAACTGAGTCTTTTCTGTAATATTCTAGCTCTCTTTTGCCTGTATAACTCCTAGTCATTCTTTTGGATTCAAGCCAAGAGTCACACCCCTAACCAACACACACATACACACACACACTCACATACACACTCACCATTGTGGAGTATGGTTCAGGTGCTCCTTTGGGTTTGCATAACATACCACATCTCCCTGTCTTTGAGTACATGTCATACTTTGATGTTGACTTGTCTACCCCATTTGAACATAAATCTCTGAGGGCATAGACTGTCTTCCTCTATCTGTTGGTAAATACTCAGTGCTTGGCACTTAGTATTTATTGAGTTAATAAGTAAGTTAAGCTTAACAAGATTCCACTCACTGCATTTTGACAGTGCACTGTGAAATCATAATGTACATATACAAAAAATGTGCATGCTTCTTGCAGGGAAACTCCCCCTCCTCACATCTTTGCCACAGAGATCTAGGCTTTTATAGGTGGAGGCACACTAAGAAGGGAACAAGCTACTCCTCCTCTCTCCCCTATCTGCCAACCCATTCCTGGGACAAGACTGAGAATACGACTCAGGGCAGGCTCCCTGGAGGAAGGGGTTGGACAAATTTGCTTCTCTTCACCCTCTGATGCCCACTTGATGGAGATAATTCTTATCACCTCTGAGTAAAGAGCCTCTCTCGTTTTGGTCAATGACCTCACTGAGGGCTCAAGATAGGACAGATCTCTACTTAATGCAAAAAAAGTCAAGGAAGCAGAGATGAAAACAGGAAAGAAAAACCTTACAGTTACTGAGTACCCTCAATGGCTCAGTACTTACATACAAGATTTCACTTCATCCTCACAACCAACCCATGAGAGTTTATGCACTGTCATTTTATAGAGGCTCTGGAGTTCTGCCTCCAATACCTCTGTGCATTTGGTCTGACTCCTCTCTAACAAGTAAATAAGTTCTTATAAAATAGAAGCATCTAAGTAATAGGAGAAACAAAATGCTACTAAAAGTAATAATGATAGCAATGGAGGATGTAGCCCAACAATGATAAATTCAAAGAAATTACAAAAGGCAAACAAATACCCTGATACCCATTTAGTATCAAGGCAAACAGCCTTAAATTCCTCAGTGGTTCCTGAGTGCATCATTGTATTTTTAAAAAAAGTTTAAAAATTAATGTTACTAATGATTGTAAGTCACAAATAAAGATTAATCTATATTCAGTATACTCTATTTTAGAAAGTATTTAATATGTTTTTTAATTTGTTAGTATTAACACTTAAAAGATGCATAAATAAGCTAGCCCTTGACAAACCAAAAATTCCAACAAAATAAAACAATTCACTCCTTGATGAGATTAAAGCTCTCAAGATTTCCTTGGATCAGGTGTTTGCTCAGTTATGGAGGCAATTCTTTCAAAAAAGTTAGAGACTCATGAAGGCTAATGTTCAGAATGTCTATTTCTCCCAAGTCTGTCTATGAAACTACAGTGAAACTTTATTAAGTAACAACCTTGTAAAATGCAGTGTTAAATTATTTGAATAGGGACTGGACCAAAGTTGTATAATTATGGAAATTATTAATAAATCAAAATCTCCAGGGGAATGCTTAAGCAAATCAAGGGAAGAAGTGATTGGTATTCTGGGTCTCATCTTTGGAGAACATATTCAGGTTTCTATATATCTAGAGGCAAGAAGAATTATATGAAAAAATGGAGTGAAAGAATAAGATTTTAAACAAAGCATAGAAGCTGAGTGGATTATTCAATATTAAATGGCTTTTCAAGTTGCAAGACAAGGATGAAGACTTTGTCACTCTGTTCTGGAAGACACGTTGACAGATAGTAGGCCTTTGATAGCTCAGCGGAGGACAAAGTTTTTATATGCCTGTAATAAGGACATTAACAAATTTGACAGTAGACAGCAGACTGTACAAACTGCTGCGCTGATACCATTCTCTGTCCAAAGACGACAAGCCACAATAATGATGACAATTAAGTAACAAGGGTGAAATCAATCAGGTTAAAAAGAATACTGAAAATAGAATACAGATGGGGAGCTTCTGTGTCTCTGAGATCTTTAAAATGACTAATATTTCAGATGCATAGTTATTACTAGCCCAGTGCCTTTTCTTTGTCCCTCATTCTCTATTCTCTTACCCAACCCAAATGAATCTGAAAACCTTCAAGGCTGCATTTGGTAAAAGCTTATATTTTAGAAGACAGTAGAGAATGTTTCAGAAATACATCACTATTGAGAATTAAAGGCCAGGCAAGAGCTATGAGTTAAGTTTAAAAAATGATCTGTGATTAAATATAAACATCATATACGTGTTTATATATTTATAACACATCATATATTGTGTTTATTATATGCCATGTGCTTTGCTAAATCGAGAATTAAATGAGGTAGACAAGATCACTGTTTTCCTAAAGTTTGCATTCAAGTGGTAGAGATAGTAAATTAGTCAAATAAGTGAACAAACAAGTTAACAAATATGCACATAAATTTTGTTATGAAGGAAATAAGGTGGTGAGCTAGAGTAACTGAGGGTCGTTACAGAAGATAGGTGACCAGGGAAGGCCTCTCAGAAGAGTTGACATTTGAGCTGAAACCTAAAGGATGAAAATAGTCAAGTGAAGAGATGGGGATGCTAGAAGGAGGGGGGAGCAATGAATGTTCTAGACAGAAGGAAGAGAAAATACAAAGGCCAAGAGATGGGGAAGGATTAGAATAATTGAAAGAAGGACAATGTGGCTAAAGCAGAGTGACCAAGAAGGAGAGCGACATGAGAGGAGGTTGATGAGAAAGGGAAGAGCGAGTTCATGAAGAACTTTTTAAACTAAAATTTTGCTGTAAGATTAACTGGAACCCAGGAGTTGGAGGGGATGATCATCTTTATGCTGATGGCAGTTTGAAGGGAGATGGAAAGAAGTAAATGGATGTGAGATCTAATTTAGAGATAAGCAAAACAAGATTTGTTTATGGCTTGATATTGGGATGGGGCATATGGAAGAATCAAAGATGTGTCTTAGGTCTTTGGCCTGAGTTACTGAGATGGGAAATGAATGGAAAATAAAGGCAGATGTGGGAATATAAGATCAGGAGTACCACACCGTGCATACCACACCATGTAACTCATATACAGAGTATATCAGGAGTACCACACCATAACTCATGTACAGAGGCTGGGAAAAGTTGTTCTGTATTATAATCCTTGGGATTCTTAATCACATGGTCAAGTAAAAGACAGGATGAGAGAGAGAGTGGCATGGACATATATATACTACCAAATGTAAAATAGATAGCTAGCGGGAAGCAGCCGCATAGCACAGGGAGATCAGCTAGGTGCTTTGTGACCACCTAGAGGGGTGGGATAGGGAGGGTGGGAGAGAGGGAGACGCAAGAGGGAAGAGATATGGGAACATATGTATATGTATAAGTGATTCACTTTGTTATAAAGCAGAAACTAACACACCATTGTAAAGCAATTATACTCCAATAAAGATGTAAAAAAAAAAAGACAGGATGATATAAGAGAAATGCTCTGTTACAGGAATTAGAAACTCTAAGTTTAAGAATTTATTTTACCACTTACATTAGAATTACACAACCATGACATTATGGGTCATCTGGTCTTGCTTCCCATTGATCACAGCAATGCCTTCTAATATACCCAGTGGTCAGACATTCAAACACACTACTCCAAAAGGTAGCCACTCCATTTTAGGAAAGCTTCAATTGTTAAAAAGTTCTTTTTAATGTTGCATTAATACTCAATGCAACTACACACACCAAGCTTAACCTTTCAACCACACAACTGCCTCTGGTACTCTCTTTCTTGCTTCTGGTATATAAATTTGATCTTAGTTCTAACCATGCTCATACCTACCCTTAAAAGAGTCAAATTTCTAATGTTTGTAATTGTAATAAAACTTGTAAAATTGCCTTAAACATTTTGATATTCTGTAATTATAAATCCTCAATCTCTTTGTGGTTCAATTTTCCCATTTATAATGTGGACAATACTGCAGATTGCATGGGAGCTCTAAGGAAACAAGATCATTGTAATCATTTTCTTGTCTGTTGATTTACAGTTAGTGAAGGTAACTGAGCAAAAGAACTGAGCAAAATAATTTAATTTCCACTTGCCCACTGATTTTCCATCTTTCAAATTTTCGTTTTCAACTGTCATTTTCTCATCTCTTCTCCTCAATTCTTTTTTTTTTTTAATATCATTTAGTCGGGATTTGGGAGGCAGTAGAGTTAAATTCATGCTCTTCAATGACAGGATAAAGCAGAAATCTAACAATACAAATGTGCATTCCTTTTTTTCCTCCCACATTATTTACCCAAAAATTTGGTTATGCTTCATTGTTAAACTTAAGACTTAAAAAGATAAATTCTACACTAGAATTATATTTTTAAGAAAATTGAGTAGTAGGAAAGACTAAGGCAACATAGAAGAATTAGAGGGTCTCTGCACTGGTCTGTGTGTGCCTTATTTGTGGTCACCTAGTTTTTCAAATAATCATGAAGTGATCCAAAGTGACTGTCAATAGAAAAGAGATATTGCTATTATATGCTGCTTATTATCATTACATAACAATATGTAGCAGCTTTGGGACACCGAGGTGGTTACATAGTAGTCATGCAAAGGGAACTAGAGCTCACGTCTCTTCCAGTGAAAGTGCTAACGTTTTGACAGTTAAGGGTCTCTGAAGGCTCGTGGCTACACGTATTCCAAACTCTGAGCTTCAGCATATCTTCAATGCTAATTTTAAACACGACTGGTGAAATCTACTACTGTGCACAACTGGTTTTCCATAAAAACAGTATTCTAGAAACAATTATATTCACCATCTTAGGAGTAATCACATAATGGTATATCTAATGACATCCCAAGGATAAATTCTCCTTGAAATACAGTTTCTTTCAGAGAATAGAATAAGGACAGGAAGGTATAATAAGGATTTGGGGGTCCCAGGTCACTGGTTCAGAAACAAATCTGGTACGCATTAAGCAAATGTTATATACTCTGAATATTAAATGATGATTCATGTCAAGGTAGGGATACTGCAGAGGGCTAGTCTGCTTACATTTCAGAGGGCCTTCTCGGTAACATGAATATCACCAAGTACGTCATGAACCACCTCACAAAATATTCAAAGTGAAATGAGAGAAAAAGGGTGAATAGGCAATGGTTATCAATGGACGCAGATAATCCTTCAAGTAATTCTACAAAAGAGAAGTCCTGAAAAAGTTTCAGCCTCTCCTGAATCAAGAGGTACGTGCTCTTTGTCCCTTCTTCCTCCTTCACTTTTGCCACTAGCAGAACTTTCCATGCGTGACTCTAGAATGCTTTCCTGCCCACACTCTCCTCATGGCTGAGTTATTCTCTCCCTTCAAGCCTAATCCCACTGGTCACCCCTTAAGAAGAGTCTTCACTGGCCAGCTCTTTAATGGGGCCTCCCAGAGCCCCTTTCTAGCCCACTCCTCTTGTTACTGTGTCACAGCAGCTGTGTCAATCTGTAACAGTGCTGTTCATGGTTCGTTTGTTTAATATGTCTCCCCACTTGAATATAGGTTCCATGAAGGTAGGGCCACATCAGTTTTATTCGCCACTCTAACCCTATTGCTTTATACAGTGCCTAGCACACAGTTATCTATCAATAAATATTTTAAGAATGAATGAATGAATGAATGAACCCAGTTGAAACTAAGCACATATCTTGAATGGGTTGCTTCACCACTGCTGCTGAGAAATAGTTTGAGAACCTGACCCTCTGGCAGGACCTCAGTAGTACCATCTAGTATATTGAGGAAGAGAATACAAAGGTTAAGCTACCCACGCTGATGCTTCCCTGGCACTGGATGCATTAACTAATTCCTAAAAGAAATTGCCATCGAGTTACTCACAGTACATAGGCTACCAAGGAAGCCTGTCAGGGATGGTAGAGGTAGTGATGGGGTGCGGATGGGGGATCTAAGTGTTCACATATCACAGCGAGTTTGAAGCCAATGAGTTCTTCTGCCAACTGGATTCATTCTTTGGACAGGCTTGACTTAACCTGCTCTGAAGAAAAATCAAAAGTATGCTTTTTCTGGGGACAGGAAGATGTAAATGCAAGGGTCTGGCAGTGGGGGAGAGGGAGGAAAGGAGGTTGATAAACAGGGACAAAAAGAATGTTGGCAGCCAAAAAAGGTGCTGTATATTAGCTACTATGATCTAAAATGGCCCAGCAGAGATCAGCGCAACATCTGCCTTGCTCATTTCCTGCATGCCTACATATTCATGCCCAGCTTTCTGAATTCTCTGGAGGCACTTGAGTATATAGGAAGATGAGTTTCAATGAGCTGCAGCCTCCTGCTTTGCTAAAGGGATACAAAAAAGAAATCTTGCTTCCCTGATTCAACTTCAGCCTCAGCATTTTTGAGCCTTTACTAACCAAAGCAGATTTTAGGTACATGTGAAAGAAGATACGAAAGATAAAACAAATACATAAGTTGGATGAATGTATGCTCACTGTATTAGAGGCACATGATAGAGAAAATGACAATGAGCCCTGGACCCAGAAGGACTTGAGTTTCAAATCCTGGCTCCACCTCTAATTAGCTGTGTGGGCAGGTCATTTACCTGCACTGAAGCTCAGTGTCTTCATCTGTAAAATAAGTAGATACATGGTGCTTTGAGGATCAGCTAATATCTGTGAAACGTTGGACATGCGATAAGTAGTCAATAAATGACTATTATTATTATTTAGAACAACTCAGGTATTCATCAAGCTCTTTTTCTTCATGCCAAGTTGCTCGGGGATTTGCCTGAATTATCTGGAGCTACATCAGCTCTGCCCTTAACCTTGACCTTGATCAACAAGTCACAGGTTCTTGTCTCTGAACAATACACTAAGTCCAATAAACCATTTCAACATCTTCAAGCTTCTCTTTATATAACCTTATATAACTCTTCCTTCTATTTCATCAGTCCTACACTCTGCCTTTCCTCAAGTCTCACCTTTTCTTCTCTCAAAATCCTCCTTATCTCCCAAGGTTGAGTTCAAAAGCCAATGTTTCAGTCAAGCTTTGCTGGACACTCCCAGTCAAATTTGATCCCTTTTTACTCTGCACTCATTTCTCCATTTATTCATGCATTCCATAAACAATTATTGAGAACCTGCTAGATGCCAAGGATTTTGATAGATGCCCAGGAATAAAGGGGAGATGGCTAGAAACAAAGATGAACAAGACACAGTCCCCATTGTCCCAGTCTAGTGAGGAAGACGGAGAATTGGACAGATGATTACATTCGAGTGTGATACAAGTAATAAAGGTGCACACATGGCACTCGGAGCCCATGGGAGAGACTCTTTTCCAACAGCAGTTGCTTATACCTCTGATTCAGACTCCCTTTGATTTTCTTTGCCTCATAGTTTATTGCTAACATAACCATCTTCCTCCTTACACTGTGAACTCCTTGAAGCCAGATGCTGTCTTATTTGTCTTTGTATTCCTTTAGCGTCTTCCACAATATGCTGCAAATAGTAGGTGTCCAATAAATATGATCTGAATGTATTATCAATATGTGGATGAGATGAAGCCATCAGCACTGAGTACTTGCAAATGCCTTGGTCTGTCTTGAAAGATCCATATTTTGTGAAAGGCAATATATAGAGAGTACATTATAATAAGAAGTAGAGTATTAAAGCCAAGTAGCCTGAGTTCAAATGCCCATACCTGTCTTTAATAATTGTTTACATTAGGCAAAGTCCTTCATCAACCCATATCTCAGTTTCTTCACCTGTTAAATGCAAATGATCATAATAGTATCTACCACCAAGGGTTGCTATAAAGATTAGAGGGATTAATCTACTCATTAAAAGTACTTAGAAAAATGCCTTAATGGTAGCATCTGATAAACATTAGTTGTCATTCTCTTCCTAAACAGATTCAAAGACCTTCACTCCTGTAGAACATTGACTACTGAATGCTGATCAAAAATTTGAATTCCACAGATAAACATTTAGTTTCAATCTCTTGTACTTCATGCCAAGTCTAGTTGCAACGCTAGTCTCTTACAAATCCAGAAACTGCTGATTTATAACTTTTACAACACTCCTTACCTTTTTGAACCACACTAGAAAATATAATGCTATCTTGGTAATGGCCAATTTGAAATGATCAATTCTGTTTATTGACTAACATCAATGTGAAAAGCCTTAATAAAAATAACAAAAATGTCCATTTACGATGTTGCAGTTATGTATTGTGTACTTTACATATATTATTTCCAATCCTTAGAACAATATGCAAAGTAGATACTATTAGGTCCATTTTATAGATGATAAAATTGAGGTGCAGGGAGATCAAGGTCTTCACCCAAAGGTCCCACTATTGCAAGTAGTTTGACATGCACTAGCTCTATCTAACCCCTATCCTTTCAGTCTTTACATTATGCCTCTAACTAGTTTGTTCTTGGCTTCATTATCCTCGATCTGTTTGTTCAGCACCATGAGAAAGATGAAATTTCCAGACAGAAGTAGGAATGGTAGAATATCAATTTGATCCTTGAAAATACTTCGCCTTATAATTTCAACAATTTCATGTGATTCAAGGTGGAAACAAGGTTCCAAGTCTCCTGATCCCACTCCCATTTTCCAGATAGTTCTATAGAAAGGTTAACTGACATATGGCTACTTATCTGTCTTTCTGAGATTGGTTTGCCAGTTTCAATATTTAATAGCCATTTAACCTAGTTTATCTTTTTTCATATATTTAAACTCTCTTCACATGCTAAACCCATCAGTTTTTATTCTGTCCACTACAGATTTAGAGACAGCTGGTCATTGCCATCTTTATAATTCTCCTTCAAATGGTCTAAGGCAGCACTGTCCAAGAGAAACAGAATGCAAGCCACACATGTGATTGTTAATTAACTAGTAGCCACTTAAAAAAAATGAAAACAGAACAGGTGAAATTAATTTTAACACTGTATTAGTTTCCTGTGGATGCTGTAACAAATCACCAGAAACCCAGGGCCTTCAAACAACACATTTATTCTCTTGTAGTTCTGGAGGCCAGAAGTCCAAAATCAGTATCCCCGAGCTGAAAGCAAGGTGCAGTAGGGCTGTTCTCCCTCTGGAGGCCCTAGGGAAGAATCACCCCTTTCTTTTTCCAGCTGCTGGTGGCTGCTGGCAGTCCTGGCTTGTGGCCACATCACTCCGACTTCTGCCTCCATCTCCATATGCCATCTTCCCCTCTGTGTGCATGTCCAACTCCCTCTACCATCTCTCATAATGATATGCCTGATTCCATTTAGGACCCACTTGAATAATCCAGGAAAATCTCCCCATTCCAAGATCCTTAAGTCTTAACTTAATCACATCTAGAAAGATTCTTTATCCAAATAAGGTAACATTTACAGGTTCCAAGAATTAGGGCCTGATGTTTTAGGGAGCTGTTATTCAACCTATTATAAATAAAATATTTTATTTGATCTAATATATCCAAAATATTACCATTTTAATGTGTAATCAATATTTTATACTAGATCTTCCAAATCTGGTGTGTGTGTGTGTGTGTGTGTGTGTGTGTGTGTGTGTGTGTTTATACTTACAATATGTCTCAATTAGAATCAGCCACATCTTAAGAGTTCAAAGGCCACATGTGGCTCCTATAAGGGACAGTGCAGTAAGGAATGCTTTAATTTTCTCATCAAGCAATTTTCTTTCCTTGCTCAGAAGCAAAGAAGCGTCTACCAGGTTCCTCAATAAAGGTGTCTTCATTCAATTTTTTTTGCTTTTTATCACCAGGAGTATGATTCCTATCTTTCTGCCCCAGTGTTTTAGAAAATTGTAAATCACTATATAGTTCTTTCAAAAGCCACTCAAGTACACTGTCAAAGTCTCCTGTTCAGTATCTCGTGGTCATTCATGCTCATACACTTGGTGTAACTGAGAACTGCAACAAAACAGCAAAAATAAAGGAGTCAGACACTCTGCAGACTACAGGTGGATGCTTGAGCAGTACAGCTGGTTATGGCTAAAGAAACATGAGGGACATAGAATCAGTGTCTAGAGAAACATCAGAAAGGAATGATCCCATTTCAGCACAGAAAATATGCATTTATTCACTCATTCAGCAAAGGTACTATGTCCTAAGCATGGTGCTAGGTGCTAGGGAGGAAATGGTGAAAGGAAAAAAGATATAGTCCTTGCCCCCTTGCAGTTTAGAGTCTAGAGAGGAGGCAAAGACAAATGAGAAAACTGCGACCATGGTCTTTTCTAACAAGGAGCAGAACATGATTCTCTGAGAGCGAGCTTTTGACCTTGTCAGGGGGGGTCAGAGACAATTTCCTTAAGGAAATGATGATGAAGTTAAGTCATGGAGCATAAGTTAGAATTAATTCAGTGACGAGGAGAGGAAAAGACACTGCAGGCAAAAGAAACTCATGCGCAAAGTCCTTTCTGTGGAAGGAATCATGATGAGCTGAAGGACAAAAGCCAGCACATGTGGGGTGATGCAGACAACAAGCGGGGGGACCAGGCACAAGATGAGACCCAAGAGGTAGGAGGGGACTCGATTATATGACCATGGAAGACAGTTTTATCTTCTTCCTATAGTAAATAGTAATCCACTGACAGGTTTTGTGCTTTGAAAGATCGTTCTGCTGGAGTGTGAAGAATGAACTGCTGAGGGGACAAGGGTAGATAGAGATTGGAGAGGGGACAAGAATATGTACAGGTGGAACAGTGAGGGGGATATCACAGAACTCTGGGCAACATGGCACCCTGGAGAATATGGAGTCATCCTTGCATCATATCTTGTTCTTACAAATCTCATCTAATGCACTAGGAAATCCCATTGGCTGAATCCAAATGAATCCTTTTATCACTTCTAATATTAAACTGTGATCCAAGCCACCACAATTTCTCCTCTGGACTATATCAATTATCTTGTCTGGTCTCCTTGCTTCCAATATGGACCCTATAGTTTATTCTCCTACATATAGAAGCCAAAGTGTTTCCAGGTGCTTCCTGATCTGGCCCCCAAATCTAACCTCATCTCCTACACACTCCCCTTTGCCACAATGGTCAATTTGGTCTTCTTTAAACAAATCAGGCATCTCCCTAACTCAGGGCCTTTGCACTTGCTGTACGCCCTGCCTAGAACACTCTTTTCTTATACACTCATGGTCCCTCAGCTAAAAGTCACCATTTATATTTCCATTCAGCCCCTTATCATTTAGGTCCCTCAATTAAAACTGCAACTCCATATTTTATATCAAAGAAGGTGAGGGAGCAAACCACAGAGATACCTGGGAGGAAAGCATTCCAGGCTGTGGGAATAGCAAATATCAAACCTGAAGCAGGAGCTCAAAGAACAAGGAGGCCAGCCAGGTGGAGGCATGTTGGTGGAAGGTGAGGTGGGAAGGGCAGGCTATGCTCGAGGTAACAAGGACAAGCTCGTGTAGAATTTGCATGCACATCTTTGTAAGGACATTGCTTTCACTCTGAGATGAGAAGTCATTGAGGGGTTCAGAGGAGAGGAGTGGTGTGAGCTGACATATTTTAACAAGTGTGTTCTGGATGCTATATTGAAAATTGACTAAAAGGGGGCAAGGGTAGAAGTGAGGAGTTTGGTTATGAAGCTATTATAACAAACCGAATAAAACATGATGGCAGCTTGGACAAAGCTGTGGAGGTAGTGAGAAGTGTTCAGATTCTGTATATATCTTGAAGGGAGAGCTATCAGAATTTTGCTGAAAGATCAAATGTGTGGTGTGAGAGAAAGAGATGTGGGGCCTGGGCAGTTGGAAGATAGGATGGTCATTAACTGGGATGGGGAAGAAAACAAGTTTGGGAATAGTTATCAGCAGCCCATTTTGGATGTTGACTTCAAATGACCATTTGACATCCAAGTAGAGATGTCAGAGAGGCTGCTGGATGCACTCAGGGGAGAGGTCTGGGCTGGAGATATACATTTGGGAGGCATCAGTGTATAGATGGTATTTTTAGCCTTGAGAGCTCGGGTGAGATTGCCAAGGGAATGGCAGCTGCTAGCAACTAAAGGTATCTTCTATAAAATGGAAAAGGAGTAGGTTCACTCTTGAATCATACTGAGAAAATGGTCATTCTGGGCTATAACCTACTCAGTGGGAAGGAGCCTCCAATGGCAGGTGAAGGAAATGGAGTAATGTGGGTACATTGTGGCTCCAAGGGTCTGAACTACTGCTCACAAGTACCAGTGCTGTAGTTAACCTCACAGAGAACGTGTGGCCAGATTAGCTCCCTGGGCCCAACTCCTTGTTATAAAAGACTCAAGTCTCTTCCAGTACCAAAGCCCTTACATGAGTTACAATGCTGAGGTCACCCTTGAGCTGATTTATTGTCCTGGGCACGATTTTATAGCTACACTTCCTCCACCCACATGACTTTCATTCTTACACTCAGCTCCAGCAATTCGCAAAAGCTCCTGGGTCATAGTAATTATAATGATGATCATGACAATCCCAATTTCCTGACCACGACCAAAGGGCAAGCTGTTGTAAACCCAAAGAGGGAAACTCTCCGCAGCCAGTCCCAGGGCAGAGGAAACGACAGGCCTGACGTCCATGGTCTTCCACTTCTCACCCCTACTTTACTGCCGGCTTAGTTCTCTACGGGGGTCTGACCTGGGTCATGAAAATGGAAGTCAACGCACCCAGTTTGTGGGAGGTGAGAGATGATAAAACACAGGGATGGAATGGGTGGAGAAGGGTTTCTAACGTGTCAAGTGCACACACGTTAGGATAACTGTTCTTTCCACTGCTACCACTGTTTCCATACCACCACCAACATCGTCATCACTGTCATCATCACCAAACAGGGATTTTTACAGCAGCACACCCAGAATCCTAAGCCACACTGCTCCCCACTATTTCCTCCTCTCCCACTCACTCACAGCCTTGCTCAGACTTCCGGTCTAAATGAGCAGCTAAAGTCATAACTTGGGCAACCAAAGTCATGGAAACAGTCCCAACGGTCTCCATATTGTGCGTCTCTCTCTTGCCTTCCTGCCCCATCTCCTGCCAGTCTGTAAAGTGATTACTCCTTATTAACCTATGCCTCACTTGTGCTACTCAATGGCAGAATTTTCCTTTTTGGTTGTGCTGACTAAAATCTCAGGTGAACTGAACCTCAGAGCTTTTGAACTGAAAGATGCATCTTGAGCACCACAGGTGCATAGTAGGTGGGACTCAGATAAACAGCCAGGGGTGACAAGGAGATGGAGTTTCCACTGGCCCTATGAAAGACCTGACAGAATTTTTATATACATAAAACTATTTATTCAATTAATCCATTTAAAAACTATGTGAGATCCACCAGCTTTGTTCCAAGAATATAACTGATGTATGAGTGAAGTGATTAGCAGTGAACAGAAAATATAATGGTGAGCGAAATAGATGTTTTCCCTGCATTCATGAAACAAATTATAGTGACAGAGACAGACAGTAATCAAATAAATACCTCCATATATGTATGTACATCATGTGACATGGAGGGAAAGAAAGAAGTGCTATAAATGAAAATAATGTGATACATCTTTTAGTTGTGGGGAAAGGGGATAATGGAAGGTTCTCTGAAGAAATGGCACTTAAGCTGAAATATGAGCAGACATTAGCCAAGGAAAGAGAAGTGTGTATGAGAAAGGGTCCTTCTCACAGAGAGAACAGGATGTGCAAAGGTACTGAGGCAGGAAAGAGAAACTGGAAGAGACTGGTGACAAAGTAGAGCAATGGAATGCAGAATAGTGGTTGCCTGGGGCTGGGGTCCAGAGGGTCAGTTGCAAAGGGGCATGAGGGAATATTTTAGGGAGATGGAAATATTCTATATCCTGATTGAAGTGATTGTTACATGACCATATACTATTGCCAAAATTCACTTAAAATCACTGAATTTTATTGTATATAAGTTATTCCTCACCAAAGCTTGGTGGGGGGCAGTGAGCTTTTTGTGTTTTCTTCTTTAAGTCTCAATTTAAGGTGCACACTAACCTGACTTCACCTAATATACAAACAAAGCAGAGAAATGCACAAAACTATTAAATTGAGTGTATTTGTTTATGAATTTATTTACTTGTTCATTTATTCATGGCTCATGTGTTTTAAAAAATAATTTAAGTTGGAAGGAGAAGATTTAGAATTCTAAGGGCCATTTGATATTTATATTTTCACATCTAAGATTAAGGTACTTGAACTTCTGAGCCTCTTTCCTCATCTGAGAAAATGGGGAGAAAATATCTCTCATATCAGGTTGTTGAGCAGATTATCTCATTTAATCTCCTTAGAAGATGTCAGTTCCAATAGATACATAGTATGTCCTCATTCACTAGCACTCTCTTTGGTATCTAAAACTCAAGCAGACCCACTCCTGGGCATATATCTGGAAAAGGAGAAAACTCTAAGTTGAAAAGATACATGCCTCCCAATGTTCATAGCAGCATTATTTACAATAGCCAATATATGAAAGCAAGCTAAGTGTCAATCAACAGATGAATGGATAAAGAAGATGTGGTACATATATACAATGGAATATTACTCAGCCATAAAAAAGAATGAAATAATGCCATTTGCAGCAACATGAATAGAGCTAGAATTATCACACTAAGTGAAGTAAGTCAGACAAAGACAAATATCATACGATATCACTCATATGTGGAATCTAAAAAAAAAATGATACAAATGAACTTATTTACAAAACAGAAGTACTCACAGACACAGAAAACAAACTTACAGTTACCAAAGGGGAAAGGGGAGGGAGAGGGATAAATTAGGAGTTGAGGTGAACAGACACACATAAAATAGATAAACAACAAGGACCTACTATACAGCACAGGGAACTATATTCAGTATCTTGTAATAACCTATAATGGAAAAGAATCTTAAAAAGAATATATATATATATATATATATATATATATATATATATATATAGGTATATATATGTATATCTGAATCACTTTGCTATACACTTGAAAGTAACACAACATTGTAAATTAACTATATTTTAATTTTTTAAATAAATAAATAAAAGTCAAGCAGATTGCCAGGTTATTCTGATAAAATCAGCTTCCACAAGAGGTGATGTGTAACTGCATGTGTTGTTCTGGCTGTGTTGTGTTGTTCTGGCTGTATGTGTTATTCTCTATGCGTTGTATGTGGGTACCTCTGTGGCAGGACCTTGGGGGGCAGAGCAGAAGCAGTGGGGGATGGGCATTGCTGGTGTGCAAGGAGGTGTCAGCTCTACCTTAACTGGTCGTGTTCCCCACCCCAGTGTGACAGAAACATTGTCACTCAGGGGCCAGCACATACATATTCATCCAGAACCTGCCTGAGATCTCATCCACGTGAAGGGACAGAACAGAATGAGACATTTCCGAACCTTTCCGAAGAAAAGTGAAACAAAGATTGCAAAGACAGTATTCAATTTCGACGCAAAAAAAAAAAAAAAAAATGCGCACGTAAAGCACCTCTCGAGTTTTACCCAAGCTCTATTTTCTCTCTTCTCTCATCCTTTTTGTTGTCTCCTTTTCATTTCGTTACTATGATCTTCTAAAGTCATAAAGTTGAAATTTCTGACTTTCCAACGTCATGAATAAACTAAATTCATTGTTAAAGGCTGAAAGAATTCACTTTGACTCCCTTTGGTTTTCAACTACCCAAGAAAACCTAGTTTTCAGTGGAAAAAGGCCACCCTTTCAACCAAGTTGGGGTGTCTCTTGAGCGAGGAATTGTGTTGATCGTCACCATAAAAATGCACAGGCAGAGGGCAGACAGGCAGAGAGCTTTGGAAAGGCTGGTAAACAAAGGAGGTGTTATGTGTCGTACACCTATTCACTGCAAAGGGATTGTTTAAGTGGAGATAGCCAGTCGACACTCACACAGGAAGGAGCCTTCATCCGGGAATAAAGGCCGCCGCCCAACGCCCTGGAAACCCTCCATCTGTCGCTGCCCATCGCCCAATTTCCACAGCGCTGGCTGCACTCATTGAAAACACGGATGGATCTGTGCCCCGCATAGTCACTTTTAGGAAACCACTGAGAGTTTGTTTTCAGGTAGGACCAGCCCCAGCTGACTCCCTGCTTCTCCAAGCCAAAGGGGTATCCATTTGGGGGCTTTCTGGCTGCTGCTTTCTTTTGGTCCCTGGTTCCTGATACATCCCTCACTGAACTCGCCCGTCCCCTCCCCACACCCCCAGGCTTGGATCACTCTAGCCATAAATATGGCCAGAGATTTGTCAAGCTACAAAGCTTCTTTCGCTTTGGGGCCCAATCCAAGTCAAGGCCTGAGTAGAGCACCTTCGTCTGCAAAGAGGAAACAATGAAATCCGGTATGGATGTGAGCTCTGGAGAGGGTACAGCTTTGGCATTTGCAAGCCAGGTCACTGCTGTCCTCTGAAGGGTTAAAAAGTCCTAAGTTTCAATAACTGGCCAAAGAGGAGTAAAGGGTCCTCTCAATGGCGAACTAGCAGCAAGCGGCACTACCGGCCCCCACGTACCTTTCTTTCTCCTTTCAGGTGAGGCGAACCTCACAGGTGACTCAGATCATAAGCCATAGCATCTCCTGAGGGTGCACAGAAGTCGATCCTGTGCTGAAAATGTTTGAGAACTCAGCTTTACCCCTTGTCTCCATCTGGTGCAGATAAGGCAAGCATATTTGTCAGCCCTGCTCTGCACCTAAAGAAACTGAGGCACAAACATGTGAAATAACACACAGTCTCAAAGGCTAGCTGGATTCAACTCCTCACTAATAAATTAGATTCTTTCTGTGAGATCACACACTCTTGAAAACATCCACCTGGCTCTTCCAAATAACCTCTGTGTCCCCCCCAGGACAATGAGGCAGTGGAGGGAGGCAGGGATCTGAATTCATGTTTACACTGCCTAATGCCGAATCACATGCATTGATGTACTGTCACCAGGAGTGAAGGGTTTTCTATTTATTTACTAGAGGGAGGCAGTGTGTCACAGCAGTTGTGTAAAGATAGAATCCAGAAATCAAAACTCTTTTTCTGCCGTATCCCTTCACGCTTTTGATCAGGCCACCTAAACACACCCTGTCTTGGATGAAATGTAAGGAATAAACTATCTTCTGCACAAGGAGACTTTTGAAAACTTATTAAGATTTGTATCGCAAACAGAGCTAAACGATTCAAATTACTAAAGGTTCTATTATTTAGCATCTGTTTACTCCTACCATGATATTTATTAAACAATCAGTGTAGGGTGCTGTTGTTCCATGTGATGCATTCTGGAACACCTGACCTTTTATGGGGGGCGGGGGGGAGGTGGTGGATGAAGTTACTTAGCCTTCGGCCAGCTTTCTTCCAAAAACGTCTACATGAAAGCCAGAAGAGAATTAACGGGGATGTGGGAAGTCACATAAACACAGCTGAAGAAAGCATATTGTCTTGATTTCAGCTTGAAATCTGTGTTAAATTAGTAGTAGGAAGTTTAGCAGCAACGCCTCGCTTCCTAAAACATCAATTGTTTTTTTGTTCAATTTATTGCAGCACTAGTCACTGTTGTGGGAATTTAAAAATTGAAAACATTTCAAGCTTGCCCTAAAAACTCATAAATCCAGAAGATGAATTTACTTTTATGATTTTATTCGTTTGAATAAAAGAGTGATTTTATTCATTTATTTGCCTTATACACCTGCGTAGGCTTGCAAGCATATTTATTTTGTTAATTGTTGACACCGATATCATAAACTAAGAACTGTTTTGAGATTTTTTTTTTTAAATCCCTATTAACCTCTTAGAACATTTTGTGTTTAAAGCACAATATGCAGATGCTATTGAAATAGTTTTAGGGTCCTAAAAAGATTTTTTGACAGGGAGCCCAAATCAGGATTTACATAATGGATTTTGGTCTTGTAAAAGGTACTCATAACCCTTGTTAAATTTCTACATGCTTTTTCTTTAATTCAAGTCCACAAAAGCTAAAAATGGGGCTAATCCAAGATAAAAGTAGGAACAACGTGATTAAAATGTTCCTCCATTTTGATAAGGGCACTAGGTTAAGAGGCGAATGCCATTGTTGATGTCAGCATCCCAAGCCAAAGATAAACACGTCTGGGCTGCTCTTACTTCAGATTCAGGCAACATTTTTCTTTGTTAATGAGCATTTCTTTTTCTGCAAAAGGAAGAAACATTTTATCTTAAATTTCATGGCTTCAGGCCAAGAGAGATCTTTTCTTCCCTCTCTGCCTTCACCCCTTAACAAAAACAACAAAATTCCTCTTTTTTCGGGGGGAGAGAGGGAAGATGGTGGAAGAGTAAGACGCAGAGATCACCTTCCTCCCCACAGATACATCAGAATTACATCTACACGTGGAACAACTCCTACAGAACACCCACTGAACACTGGCAGAAGACCTCGGACCTCCCAAAAGGCAAAATTCCTCTTTTTTCATGTTTATCTTTGTATTTTTGTTAATATCCTTTTACTTCCATCTCACTAGGACTTTTGTACCTCCTACTTTTGTGTGTGGGGGAATGGATTCACTCAAATTAATGTTTCTTTTAGCTCTGTCTCTTGACACCCCCATTTAAATGAGTCCATGACTGTGAAAGGTACCAGGTTTCTTGGGGCTGAAGTTGTTAAGTGAGTATAACTTCATGGCTGTGTCTCTATGGACATTTAAAATGTGTTTTCTTTTGTTTGGGTGAGGCTTACTTTACCACTGCCTGCTATTGTAAAAGTGGAATATGTCCAGTCATTTGTTTCTAAAAGAATGTGGTTATTAGCCATGTCCTTGAACTTTAACATCCACTACAAAAAGATGGCTGAGTACACAAGAGTCCATGCAGTAAAACGTGGACCTGGGTTCATAGCGATAGTCCTTCTTCCTACCAAGAGAAGCATACATGGGGAGAGATTTTCTTCCCTTTTAGCAGTGGGAGGAATTGATCCGAGCTCAAATAGTACAATAGCACCATATAGTAAAAAAACCAACGGAAGGCTTCCCTGGTGGTGCAGTGGTTGAGAGTCCACCTGCCGATGCAGGGGACACGGGTTCATGCCCTGGTCTGGGAAGATCCCACATGCCGCGGAGTAGCTGGGCCCGTGAGCCATGGCCGCTGAGCCTGCGCGTCCAGAGCCTGTGCTCTGCAACGGGAGGGGCCACAACAGTGAGAGGCCCGCGTACCACAAAAAAAACCCAACAACAACAAAAAACAAAACAAAACAAACAACCAAAAGAACCACAGTGGGGCATTAGAAGACCTTCTGAGTGAACCCTATGCTACCATTTAAGACCATCTCTTCTCCACCAAGAATTCCCTTTATTATTTTTTTTCCTTGACCATATCATTGGAAACATTAGGTCTGCCAAACACAATATTTATAAAGTAGAAAATTAAATATTTTTCCCATTTATTTCCTTCATACACAAGCTATATTCAATCAACTGAATATTCCAGACAGCTACAGATGACCACGTTACCATAATAAGCAGTTATAAAGCAATGGAAGTTGATTATGTAATTATCTTAGATAGCTTGACTGAAGGTAAATGTATGATTTCCATTAGGCTTCTGGATACATTAAAAGTAACTTATGCCCCTGACTTTCCATTTTTATATGCTCATATTCCACATGAGGCTCAGGCCCAAGATTTGGACCCATCGGCTTATTTTATCCAAACCTCAGTTTTCTCATCTTCAAAATGGGAAAAATAACAGCTTCCAGGCTTACCTCAAGGTTATTATAAAAAATTAAATTAAATCACATGATTTTTTCTTTTTTTGGCGGTACGCGGGCCTCTCACTGCTGTGGCCTCTCCCGTTGTGGAGCACAGGCTCCGGACGCGCAGGCTCAGAGGCCATGGCTCACGGACCAGCCGCTTCGCGGCATGTGGGATCTTCCCGGACCGGGGCACGAACCCGTGTCCCCTGCATCGGCAGGCAGACTCTCAACCACTGGGCCACCAGGGAAGCCATAAATCACATGTTTTAAAGAGCTATACAAGATTCTAGAGATCAATGTAAATTATGCACTGAAGTCATGAAGAAGAAGGAAATATGAACCTTAAATTTCTGAATTTAAAAACCTTTAAATAATTTCTTAGGAAGATAAGACATGAGTCAAAAATGTTTTTGATTTTTTTACTTGGCTATACTAAGACCATCAACATGGAAATCCATTCTTACTTGAACTTAAAAATAGATGACACCCTCAAACCATTTTCTGAGCTGAACAGGTAATCCCTTTAATATGAGATTGTCATGTTTTGAGTAAACATGGATACTACTTAGGCATATTTCCAGGAAAGAAATGTTAGTTTGGTGGCTATAGTAAACATATTTGCTGAACCCACCATCCTTGTTTTGGAAACGGCTCCATCCACCATCCTTGTAAGTAGTCATATTTGTACTAAGTAATCACACTCGTTGGCAACAGACAACTGGACCAGGAGTGAATACCCATCAAATGGGACAAACTGAGCCCATCAGATCCTCTCTCATAAAATTCTGAACTACAACACTCAACATGTAGTTAGGTGATGATGGGCATTTACACTGAAAGGCCATAGAGTCATCCATTCATTTGTTCATTCCTCCATTCATTCCAAAGGTAATTACCTGACAGAAACCAGGCACTGGGCTGAGTCAAGAATAGAGTTCGCCAGAATGTGGAGCCAAAAAAAAGGGCCAAGGTAATGCATAACACAGATTATGGAAAGCAAGAATTAAGAGCCTGCGAAGAAGCAAGTCTGCAGAGATGAAAGGACAACTGACGTGGCAGAGGAAAGCAGAGTAAGACACCTGCAGACAGCGACTACCTGATGGTCTCCACCTCTCCTGAGCCCTGCCTACCTTTCCTGCTCTTGGCTTCTGTAACATTCCATGATATCCTTACAATAAGTCCTCTCTTCCCTTAAGTCTTTTCGATGGGGCCTGGTTCCTTACAAGCCAATATGCCCCCACCTAAAACAGTTGCCACTGTTCATTTTTATGTAAACTTGAAACACTTTTTTCCCCCTAAAATGTAGAGATGTTTCGAGGCCAAAAAGCATTAAAGTTAGTAATTAAATATGGAGCGGAGAGAGGAGTTTTGTTCCTCCCTCCAATCCCTGACACAGCACCCCAACTTCTCGCCCTGAAAAGCGCATGAGCGGTGTGGAAGGGGGGCAGTTAGCATACCATTTCCCTGGGTTCCAGCATAGGCAGGATACGGGGCTAACTAGCAAGTGACCCAGACAATGAATTCCATTTCCGAGCAAACACATCTCCTCCAGCACAGACGGATTCTGATTTTATTTAAATCCTGCTCAGAATTAAATCCCAGCAACATCAAGCTGAAAAGGAGAGCTAGGTGCGGGATGGAGACAGAGGCAGGTTCCTAACTTGATACATCCCAGTGCAATGGCATTCAGTGGGGGGACCACTGAGTGACAGTGAGGGAGGTGGCAGGGAGCAGCCCTCTTGGGGGTGCAGGCACCTGGGGGAGAAACCAGAATGGATGGGGATTTTACTGTGTTCGGTTGTCTTTCTGGACACATCTGCCTCTGAGTCACCTGCCAGTGTAACTAGGTCAGGATGCAGACTTTGTGATGAAAGAAAGTCATAACCAATTCAGAAGGCTTTGGGAATTTTAAGCGATCGTGGTTGAATTTTCCTCGGGGCTGACTTGCCAATAGGTCCTAAAGATGAACTGGAGTTAAAGTCCCTTTTAGGTCCTAATGAGAAGAGGAGAGGAGACTTTAAATGTGTCTGCTCGGTCTCAGCATCTTCTCTTTCCTGGTCTATTGCCCGCTCCCCCTTCCTAAGGTTTTCTCCCATTTTCTTAAGCTTCCAGTGTACTCATGAAATCATACATACCACTCATAAAATTCAGGGTTATGTCTCCAAAGTCATTTACATCTAGGCACAAAGGACTGATGAGGCTACAGGTAAAAATACTCCCAGAACCATGCATTTTAACATAAGACAAAACTGACTAGAGAATCAATCTCCAGGTATGAATTCAGGCATCAGTGGGCTGCAGGATGATATATAGAAGGCAGCAGGGACCTTCATGAGGTTAATCTGAGGAGCTGCACCTCTTCCAGTGTGACTGCATCTGGGCAAACATCTGGTTACACTGGGACCTATCTGATGCAGAGAAGGAGTGACCAAGAATCGTAGGAAACTGACCCCCCGACACTCACTCATTCTCCAACCCCCAGGTTGCCCATCATGGTGGGCTACCCCACCAGAATTCCTCAGTAATCCCTAAAGGAAGAAACAAAATCTCTGAAAAGCTTCAGTATCAGATAAGCTCTGGAAAAATCACTAATGTATAGGTTCAGAATGCTGAACAAAGCCAGGGAGTAGTATTAAAATATTTTGTTGGCGTTCATCAATTGGAAAAAAGTAAAAGACCATTGATTTTGAATGATGAGAGGTTCTCAGCAATACCTGGTCTTTCTTCTTCCTGGTCATGTGCCCAGTGATCCCATCTGCCCCAAATCTGCCCCTATCCATGTCCACACTGCCACCACTTCCACCCACCACCCACAGCAATGCAGACAGTGTCTTTATACCAAAATCAAAGCAAGTATACTGCTAAGAATCCATTTGAGGTTTGAAGTTAGGATAAAGCAAGGGCCAAAGACTATGGGGAAAAAATGAGCTAGTAATTCATGTGCACAATTAGAAGAGTGGTTCACAAAGCAATTACTGTCTTCTCCAGTTTTGCGGGGTTTTTGTTTTTCATTTTTTTTTTTGACTCTTGAAAGCAGAATCTATTTGTTTCTAAAAGAGAATAAGCCAGGTCTTTACAATACACACTTTCTCCCATATTACAAGTGTTCAAAAATTAAGTCTATCCCTGCAAAACTGAAAAGTCTGTCACTGTTGTTTATGTTCCCAGTGGGTGATGCAACTTCATTGTTCAGAGGTAAGTGAAATAATCCTTTGCATCATGATTCTTCCTGAAGAGACTTGCTCTCATGCTCTTTGAACATACCTCCAATTGACTTAATAGCATCCTGGCCAGGGAGGTTCACTTCCTCTTTAAGGCAAAGTGAATTTTCATGATGTGAGCTCACGAGGAACAGTTTCCAAGGGCAGGAAGTTACCAATTTCAGAAAGGAGCAGGAGGCTGAGGGAGGATCATTGTCAAGCCAAGGATATTTGGGTTTTACTGTTCATTTACATGATGTCCAGTGCTGGCGACCCTCAGTGTCTCCATTTCTCTGTATAAAATAAGGCTATTTGGGGTTTCTTTTGTGATAGACTTTGCTGCCCCTACATTCTCTGCCCACAAAGTAAAGGCAGAACCAGAGCACCTAGCCCCTCTGGCACACATTGTTTCCCAATAGCATAAGTGATACTGAGCTAATGTGATGGCAGCTACTTCCTGCGTATATGGATGTTCTCCTCCATTCTGGTCCTCAGCCGGTTTTCTTCTCTTCAATTCCACATCTCTCATTGCTCAGATTGTTCCTACAGGGAAAATCTATACAAGAAAGAAGGGAAACCCTAATGCCATCATGTTTGGCACCACAACGAGTAACCACTGTGAAAACCATTTATAAAAAGACTATTATTCTGTTTATAATCTGCTTTCATGCTGGCTTTTAACTAACTCAAGGAGTAGCTGCACTAAGGTAGAAAGGTTTGTGACCCATCTGTTGAGTGTATAATTTCCTTTTCATTGGCTAGCACAGCCTAATAAAAAAAAAATATTATTACGTGCACTAACTCAATCAGCAAACGAATGACAGGCAGATGGTCTTCAAAAACAATACCGACCATGAATGCCACAGAGCCAGCCACAAAGTGGGCCCCAGCTTCTAGGCAGCCTTTGTCTGAAAACACTCCACTGGGTTAAGTGATGCAAAATACGACAGAAAGAGAGAGGAGCTGTGTGTAAATGAGGGAGAAGTTAATGGCCTCTGAAGGGCTCTATGAAAGGCTATGATAATTCTACTGGGGAAAAGAAAAAAAAGACATCCTACTTAAATAATATATGTTTGCGATGGTGCTGAAATCCAATAGATCATGTTCACATGGCACTTCTGTTCTGAATCCTTATTTTAGGCAGTTTTTTTTTCTGTAAAGGGCTCTTTATCTGACAGAGTTTTCTCAAGTTGTATTTCAGCTGAGTGATACAATTTGGTGAGTAGAAGTTTCTGTATGAGAGGATTTTACTGGTTGAATAAAAGACAAGAGGCAGGAGAAAGAAGGAAGGAAGGAAGGAAGGAAGGAAAGAAAGAAAGAAAGAAAGAGAAAGAAAGAAAGAGAGAGAGAGAGAGAGGGAGGGAGGGAGGGAGGGAGGGAGGAAGGAAGGAAGGAAGGAAGGGAGAAAGAGAGAGAGAGGGGAAGAGGGAGGGAGGGAGGGAGGAAAGAAAAGAAAGCGACTTAAAAGATTTCAAAAAATCAGTCAGGTCAGAAACTGGCATTGGTAATTTCAAAGAGAGTTTAGCACATTGCCTGATATATACTAAACACTCAATAAGTTACTAACGATGATAATGTGCATAGTATATACATATACACACAGAGTATGTGTGTGTGTGTGTATATGTGTATATATGTGTGTATATATACATATATATGTAATAAAATCTAGGAAATATTCCTAGATTTGAAATTAAGGACAAAATATCTGAATTCATATGATCATTTCAATTCATATGCTCTTAACACATACCATAAAATTCTTCTATATATGTGTATAGTAATAATTTATACCCCGTTAGTAATGGACGAGTAACCCTTGCCTACAATGAGAATCATTTTTTTTAAACTTTCTTTAATAGGTTAAAATATTACTCATTACTCATTAAATTTGGGGTTCTTCAAATTTTTTTTCAATATCTATTAAGCTTTTACATTTTTTTCCTTTTTTGTTTGAATTGGTAAAATTCAGAGGCCATTAACTTCTCCCTCATTTACACACAGCTTCTCTCTCTTTGTACTTTTGCTAGTTGGGTCATTTTAATTCCTTGTTCCAAATCATTCAGAGACACACCTATAGCATCTCCCCAATGTTTATTTCAACTCTGCTCTGCCATCATTTCACATCTATACCACACAGTGGCTGAAACAGCTCTCTCCACTTTCCTTCTCCCTCTTCTCTCTTGCTCCGTAACACCCCCATGCCCCCCGCCCCGCCACCCAGCAATGCTTCTCAATCTTGAATAATCTGGAGGACCTTGTTAAAATGCTGATTCTACAGTCCTAATAAACTCCCAGGTGAGGTTGATACTGTTCACTTTTCAACCTACTGCGTTACTGGAAGTACCTTGTACTTGATCCAAGCTATTACAGCCCAAGAAATGCATCTCCCTTCGTGATTTTCAACTTTTAAAGTGAGAAAGCTACAGATGGGATGCTTCCAAGGGAAAGACAGCTGACTGCCAAGACACCTCCCAGAGTGTAAATGTCCATGGTCCATGGTGTGAAAACAGTAGTCTGCAATTTTCCATTGTAGTGGATGATGGCAGAATTTTGATCACCAGTTATCAGTTAGTTTCAGTTATAGGAGTCCATTGATACCCTAGCATCTATTAGTTTATCTGCCATGATCTATTAGCCATTATCACAGATCTTTGGATTCCGGTATCCTGCCAGCCACTCTGGTCTCACTGCCCATTAGGATAATTAACCATGCCTAAGGTGATTAAATGTCATCACTGGCCTTCTGCATTTCCCAGAGCTCCACTTCATGGTAGCATCTTTTATTGTCCATGCAGCCTGCAAATGAAGATACCACTGCGCCTCTCGGAGATGCCAAAGGCCTCGGACCAGTGAATTCCACTCTGCCTCGGTGACGGCAGTGTCCTCCGGGGCCTCCCAGAAAACAGAGTGGAGTGATGGGGGCTCTGTTCTCACATATCAATCCATCCTAACACTCTCATCTCCCTGAGCCTTCGGACTCTTCCTGCAACACTCTGTCAAGGCAGTCCAGTCTCCCCACCTCATCACCACATCCAAGTGTCAAGGAGCCATCCAGGGTCAGAGTAGGACCAGTGTCAGGTGCCCTTGCCAGTTCCCTGAACCTTGAGTCATGAGCCAGTGCTCCTGTGTCGATACATGTTCCTCTTCTCAGCTTTAGACTATACCCCCATCTCCCACCACCTTGGTCCAACAAGATATCTGCTCCCACAAATGTTATTCAGGCTCCTGGCCACGAATACTAACCAGGAAGGGTGGGACTTTGGTGTGTCAGCCATTTCCTAGTAGAATAAAGACTATTTCCCTGCTTGAGTTGCGTCAAAACCTGACCCTCTTTCTCAGTCTGGAGGCAATGAGGGGACACAAGGGCAGATCATGGGCAGGGTAATGGCATATTGTAAGATATCTGCTTCAGTGAGGTCTTTGCAGAGTCTCCTGGCAAAGGGAAACTGTTATCCTCTTGTAAGAGGGGAGGGGGCTCCTTCTGCCAGACTGAAGGATTCAGAAGGACCTGAGGGGTGAAGATTTTCAGGCTTATGTACCCAACTATCCCCAAATCAGGAGTCAAAAGCCCACCCTTTTGGAACCCTCTTGCACTGTTGGTGGGAATGTAAACTGGGGCAGCCACTATGGAAAACAGTATGGAGGTTCCTCAAAAAACTAAAAATAAAGTTGCCATATGATCCAGCAATCCCACTCCTGGGCATATACCCAGACAAAACTATAATTCAAAAAGACACATGCACCCCTATGTTCATTGCAGCAGTATTTACAACAGCCAAGACATGGAAACAACCTAAATGTCCATTGACAGATGAATGGATAAAGAAGATGTGGTACATATATATGATGGAATATTACTCAACCGCTAAAAAGAATGAAATAATGTCATTTGCAGCAATGCAGATGGACCTAGAGATTATCATACTAAGCGAAATAAGTCAGAAAGAGAAAGATAAATACCATATGATATCATTTACATGTGGAATCTAAAATATGACACATACAAACATATCTATGAAACAAAAACAGACCCACAGACATAGAGAACAGACTTGTGATTGCTAACATGGGGGTGGGGGAGGGAAGGACCGGGAGTTTGGGATTAACAGATACAAACTATCATATATATATAGGATGGATAAACAACAAGGTCCTACTGTACAGCACAGGGAACTATATTCAATATCCTGTAATAAACCATAATGGAAAAGAATATGAAAAAGAATATTATACATATATATATATGTATAACTGAGTCACTTTGCTTTACAGCAGAAATAAAACACAACATTGTAAATCAACTATACTTCAATAATTTTTTTTAAAAAAGGATCCCACCCTTTTAAGGCCCTGACTTTGTCATACAAGACTTGTCAAAACTATGCACTCAGCATTCTTTGCCATTCAGTTACCCACACAATTAGATCCTGGACCTGATCTTCAGTGGCTGAAGAAGACACGGTCTCCTTAATCATCACCATAGAGGCCCTCTGATGTTCATACAATGCCTGTTATTTTCTCTTTTCAGAGCTTTTAAAGGAGTTAACAAATGCCAACCAACTACACAGTCCTTATCACACCATAGCTCCTCTAACGCTTAAGTGCCACAACCTTAAATAAGCTTGCACATCATCTCCATCCACTAGAGATGACTGTCTTAGTAATCGTGATGATGCAACATGTTACACCACTCACTCACAAGCAGCAATGGGGTTTTTGCTATAGTCTGACTGGTGAGGGATGCGGCTCAAAATCCCATCCTAAAGGTCGGCATTCTGGGAACTCTCCTGCTACCAACTGTCTCAGCCTGAGGTCGCCTGAAAGCGGAGCCTGACACAGGTTAAGTACGTGATTCCAGGAATCAGGTGTGTTAGAGTGAATGGATAGGGAAACAAGAAAATTCGATCCAAGGATGTGTTACTGTATTGGCCACTACTAGAGGCTGCTGGCCGTCAATTCCATGGGACCATCTAAGGAGTCATAAAATATATCTCCAGTCTGTCAGCCCAGATGATGTAATGGGGGAGCATGTATCCCATTTGTTGTTGGTCAAGGGAGGCCCCATAGGTATTAACGCCCTCACACTTTCAGGTTGTGTAAGCACAAGTGTGAGCAGCTTCCCATGGGCATCAGAGAAGCCCGGGGCAGTTTCCCTCGTTGGGATAAAGCTCAACAGAAAGTGAACAACTGCATAACCTTCTTATGTCAAATGGCATCTACTGCCTCCATACATTTTCTGGCATTGGTCAAGGACAGGAAGAATTGATACAAAGTTAAAGGTACTAGATTTTAATTGTATTGTATGCCAACTAGGTAAAATCTGTCTACAAAATGCTGATCCACTTTTCTCTGGTTTAGGTTTTGTCCTTATAGGAGCACTCCTTTCATCTCTTAAAAGGCTCAGCATTGCCATGAAGATTCATACCACCCTGGCTTTGGTTGTGTGAGCTTTTTCAGTAAATTTCTCGTTATTCTTTCAAAATGTCCAATTGAAAAGGCTTTTAGCCAAGATTTAGAAGGTTATCTTTAAAAACAAGAAGCCACTCTGCTTCCTCCAGATATTTATTCCTCTAAAAGTGTTCATTTAAAATTAGAGAGCATCCTTCTCCTCCTTTCTTTTATCTTTTTCTCTTCTCAACCTCTTACATTTTTATTAAATAAATTCTAACACTCTGGACCATATGTCCTTTTAGCATCTCAGGCTGAAATGAGACAGTTGAGCAAAGAGGAAATTTAAGTCAGCATTACTCACATCTAAACACCTATTATTAAAATGTGTGCATGGTAACAATCACCTTTAATTTCAAATTTTATAAGAACCAATGTGGGGACAATCAGGATAGTCACTAGGAGGAGAAAATAAAAGGGGCCTGAGAGACAGCTCTGCGAAGTGGGCTGTGTGGAGCCAGCAATGAACCTGACGCCTCTGAGCGTTAACACATGGTCCCTTCATCCAAGATCTGTATACGCAACTCAGCTGCTGGACTGACAGAAGATTTGGGGTTGTTAACACACACTTCATTAAAATACCAGCTAAAATCCAAGTTCGAAATCCCACAGTTTGTGTTAGTTGATAAAACTCAATTGCTTCTAATTACTGTTAGTGCAGCTTTAAAATAATATTTTGTTGTAATAAAGGATTCAATATGACACGTGAGAGTTGGCCCCATGAACTGGAAACCCCGGGCCAGAGGGAATATGTGCACATACGGCGTTCCCCGCTCTGCCTGACTTGTTTCTCTGAAAATTTTCTAGGCATTCAACAGGGGAAAAAATAAGCAGTCTTCAAATGGGTTTTGAAAGGGTGAGGACAGCTCAAACATTGGATGTGATTTGCATCTCTGATTAGTCACCGCAGCTTAAGGAAAACTGAGTTGAAAGGAGACAGGCAGAGTGGTAGTTTCCAGTGCTCTTCTGGAGCATGCACCATGACTAGCCAACATCCTTTTCCTGCAATGCCCTTCTCGCCCCACCCCCTTCTTAAAAGGTTGTCAACACTGGCAGACTTGATAAGCTAAACATATTCAAGTATTGAAAGTTGTTGCCATTCGCATTTGACAAAGGAAAGGAAATCTTCTTTCTTAGCAGTCTCTTCTACTCACTGTCATCCAGGAACACTGGTTTTCTTAAGATTTCTCCAGAGGGCTGAGCTACTTCCCACCTCATGGTCCTCATACTTGCTCCAGCCCCCAACCCTTACTGCCTTCACCTTACCCCTCTTAACCCAGCTAACTCCTACTCAACCTTTATGTCTAAGCTTAAACTCTAGCCCTGATGGACGTCTTCCCTGACCCTCCATGTTTAAGTTAGGCCCCCATTGTGTAAACACTGTCATCACACCCTGCAGGTCTCCTTCACGGCACTTTTATCAAAACTGTGATTATGTGCATTATCTTTCAATATATTTTTCCTACTAAGCTCCAAAGGATGGGCATCTCTTTTGTCCTGTCCCCTCTACAGTCATTTCCAAAGTGCATGAGGCATAGTAATTGACTGCCTAAGTAAATGATAACAAAGATCAGAAAATTGAGGTGATTTTTACAAGTATTGCAAAGAAAGAATAAGATACTAATATGGAGACATTGGCTAGGAGCAAGGTAAAATGTTTCGTGAAACAGACCTCATTCAGCAAGGAAGAAAGGAAAACCTTCTTGTCCTGTTGGCAGACACCTTAGAGGAAGCTATAAAACTCTTTTGGAGAAACTCAGGGATATATACTGACCAACTGTTCTCTGTTAGGAAAGACAGTCCTGGTTTTCAGTGTCTTGTCACACATGAACAGGTGTCTCAAATTGGTCCATATCTGCAATATCTCTACTTCTGTCTAGGAACTCCTCACTATTTGACTCATGCACAGCCATAAATCCCATCTTAGTCCTGAGCTCTCACATGATACCTTAGAGATAGGTCTCAGACATAGATCATCTCCTTCAACCTTCTAGCAATTAAGAATAAAAATCAACTATACTCCAATATAAAATTTTAAAAATTTAAAACAAGATGATCATGGAGAGTAATATTCATAACAATGGAAACAAATGTAAAGGAGAGGTGGTATCCTTTGCCTTACCAGTATCCATTCTACCTTGTCTGGTAGTAACTTCCTGATATCTTTGGTGGAAACGATAGTTCTCCAGTGATCCCCAATGGTTCTCTATCCTCTCCTGGCTAGGCTATTCAGTTGCTCAACTCCTGCAATTTGAAGCTTAACCAAAGTATCAGTAAGACAGAAAATGGTTTGAGCTCAGCCATTCTACAAGAAGCACCCTGGAAAGATTGTTGCAGAATGCCTCCTTCCTAGACCCCTGCCTCCCACCTCGAACTGCCAGGGCTCCTTTCATACCTGGATCAGAATCTCCTCTTTAGCCTGCCAGCTGTCCAATATCCTTCCAATAAATATTCTTTTTACTTAAGCAGCCAACCTGTTCCTATTAGTCTCAACCAAAGTGTCAGCCAAATTATCCTGACTGATTCAGGGATTACGAAGATGTGATGATGAAGATGAAGATGATGAAAACAAATGCCTCATGAGATTTCATAGAAATCTTCTTTACCAAAGCTCAAAACAGTCTAAGATTACCACATTTATTCAGGTAACTTCTCCAGAATTAAGTAGTGCGACCTTAAATCAGTTCTCAATGGTATTTGTTTAACATACAAAATACTAGTACACCAAGCAATTCTACAAAGACTGGAATTATGATTTCATCTAATCTCTGTTATTTGGCCTCTATAAGTATCTATTGGATTAAAGAATATATTTTTCCTAAAAGTATCTCACTAAGGAATTCTATTAATATTCATGTTGCAAATGTTTCCCTGTTTAAATATTTGAAAGTTCTAAAAAGGATTTCTGTACGAAAAGTCAACAGCTTTCATAATCATTGTTAATTACTGTAACACTATTACTTCAATAACCAGCATTCACATATCAACCAAATGATAACATTTTATGAGATAACGTTCTCAAGAAATATTTCTCCAAGTTAAATCTCGAATGCTTACCGATAGTATTTGAAAGTGAATATTCATGGCTCTGTTAGATAGCTATGCTATATAATCAACTGCCCCAAGATTCAGTGGCTTAAACCACAATTATTTATTCTTGTTCAGGCATCTGTAGGTCAGCCGAAGGTCAGCTGATCTAGGCTGAGTGTCTGATTCAAGTTGCAGGACGAGCTGGACTTGGTTCCTCACTGTAGCTTGGGCTCAGGTCTGCTCTGCAGGTGGGCCTTCTGGACCCCAGATGCTCAGAAGAAGCTCTTTTCATGGTGGTGCCAGAGGAAGAAGATGGCAAGGCCATCCCACAAGCACATCCCAAGCTTTTTCCTGTATCACAGCCACTAACATTCTATTGCCCAAAGTACATCACATGGCCAAGCCCAATATTGATAGGGAAGGGAAGCATATTTCACACGCATAGGCGGAGAGAAGATTGAATATTTCCTGAATAATAATCCAAACTATCACATAAACTAGCAATGTATCTGAAAAACATACCTTGCTTGTGTAAATAACATTATTTTGCTGACTGGATATGATGGTAACTTATTAGTTACAGTTATTCTGTAACTAATTTCAGAATTAATCCTGAAATTCAAGGATTTCAGAAGTGACATTGAAACTGGCTAATTGGCTGTCCAAAATCTAAGCAGACTGGGGATGATCCCAAGGTCAAAGCTGAAACTTCAGTTCATCCTGACCTAACTTGCCCAAAGCTGCACAGCTTTGTAGTGGCACAGCTGGAGGTCTAACTCAGATTTTCTGACTCAAATCCCATGTTCTGAAGCACTAGGCTGCAGTGCTCCAAGTAACTATCATGTCTCCATTTTGGAAAAGAAAAATTGGAGCATTATTTACTGTATGCCAGGCTTAGAGTCAGAGGGTTTACATATATTATTTCATTTTATCCTTAAATCTCATGAGGTCAGAGTAATTTTTCAGAATTGACAGATAAGAAAATAATTGCTCAGGAAGTTTTAAAACTTAACTTTTCTAAGGACAGGCAGGTAGAAACCTAAATTTTGAAACAACCCCATCTGACCACAAAACACATGCTTTTCTATTAAATTACACAATCATCTCAAAATACTCGGTGATCAGGACTTAAATCCTGTACCTGAACTCATGCCTCTTGACCCAGTGATTTCTCCATTATTGTTCCAGTAACCATATTTCCAAAACCATAAGTTTTGTTTTAATACATGGTTTAAAAACTGGTGAAAATAATTGAATTTAAAACTGTCCAACACATTCTGGTTGCCGTAAATACATGACATACCCCTTATTAGTTCAGCCACCATCTGTGACTTTTTTCAATATTAAGGAAGTATAAGTCATGTGCATTATTTCAAGTGTATTGTCTTTTACCATTAAGAAAAAATTTACATTGAAAAGGTGAAAGAGGTCTAAACGATCAAAACCTTTCATTTACATGTTCTATTGTCCCCATACGTGGAACAATGCTGCCTCCTGTCACTGATAATAATAATAATAATATAAAATTAGGCTTTTAGGAATTCTCAGCCCATAGAATTTAATCAGGATTCTTTAAATTGACACATTAACTATTCCTTTCAGATTACTGTATTTTGACAGACTTTATAATGCATTCCTCAAGAGAACACCACTTTTGTAAAGCTCTTAGCAAGTCAGCACTATAAATATGTCTTGTATTTTAAGACATAAAACTAAACTCATCTAGAATATTCTATGCTGAATTTACGAGACTCTACTTATAGAGAACATTAGAACAAAAGAGTCGGCTAGCCTTTGGATAATGATTTGTTGTAAATTATACTATCTGCTGATTAACTGAAATTAGAAAGACTGCATCAAAATTTTAAAAAATAGAAAAATCATTTGTTATCCCAACATGATGTGATAGAAAAAATAATGTAACTGTAAGAAATTAAAATGTTTCCCAGCCTTATTGAGATATAATTTACAAATAAAAATTGAAAGTCTTGTGAGGAATAAAATGCAGTGGAAGGAAGTGTGCCAGTTCCAAGCAGGCCTCCAGAGACCCTGCATGCTTTGGCCCTCTCTTTTGGAGCCCTGCCCAGACACGCAGATGACCAAGCATGGGCTAGCCTGCTGGAATACGAAAGCCATGTGGAGCACGGCTCTGCCAACTCAGCCAACGCAGCTGAGGCCATCTAACCAGAGCCCAGTCAATTTGGCACTGACCTTAACCATGAATGAACCTGCCAAGGCCAGAAGAACAATGCAGCTGAGCTCAGCACCAATTGTTGGCTTGCAGAATTGTGAATTATACAAATACTTGTTGTTTTGAACCACTAAGTTCTTGGGGTAGTTTGTTATCTCCAGACAAAGTGACAAATAACAACACAGCCCCTGCTAAATTATAAATTCCATGTCTATCTTGTCCCCCCACATATTTCTAGTATATGGCACAGCATATAGTAGGTGCTTAGTAAATATATGCACAATAAATGAATTAATAGGTGAATAAAACATATACATAGTCCCATGCTTTTGAGTTTTGGAAATAATTTGATTTCTACGTGTTGTTCAAGTTTGGGGCCAGATTACAAGGATACATTTTGTTTCGGTTTTATTCAATATTCAGTGGTGGAGCAGACTCAAGGTCCAGTCTCTCTGAAAATAATAATTGGGGGAAAAAAGAAATAGCCATAGTAGTAGTGGCAGCAGAATCTAACCAGGAAATCCAACGCTTCCATCTGTACACTATGGTGGTCCTTTCATACTCCCTTTAGATAATCGCTCAGAGTTATCAGTAAAGCTGAAATAACCACAAGATATCCACCAGGACAGATTTGACCTGCTTTTCCAAAAAGTAAGCTTGTGTTGCATTGTGTAATAAATTGTTACAGAAACCTTTCTGGAACATAAAAGTGATTCTGGCATCTGACTGAAGTTTACTGTGAGCATTCTGGAAGAATTTCAATAGGAATAGAAAGGCCGGGCAAGTGAGTAAAGTCGTTTCAAAACCGTTTTTGAAGGGTAATGCCAGCATTCCAGAGGGATTTCAGTGCTCGGCTAGAGGGCAGCAGAATTATTGCTGAAGTATTCCTTGTGGAGAGCTTTAACCTCATGACCGAAGTGTATTCAAAACAATTCTGCTGTGATAGTAAAAAAATATATATCCATGCTGTGCATTCCCAGAAGAGCATTCTGGCCTCCTTATTCACACGAGCCAAGAACTGAAAAAGAGCTGAGGGGGTAAATTGGTAAAGTGCTACCACAGAGGTTTTCCTCTAAATACTGCTTGGGGAAGTCCCATGGTCCCCAAAGGTTAGAGACATTAGATATTTTATAGGGTATGTGCCGAAATGAATAATTCACAGAGAAATGCTCCAAACTCTGTGCAGGTAACATTATAAAATAAAGTAAGATAAAACACCAGATAAAATATTCAACTCTATGTAGTCCTTCTGCCAACACCCCTAAGTTAATCCTCACAGGTACCCTGTACACTGCACTCTGCTAGGTACTGGGGGGATAAAGCCATTACATCTCAAGTCAACTGAGCATGTGAGACACCCACATATTCAATAAATATTTATTTAACCCCTACCTGTTAGGTGCGGGGGAGCTAGTGAGCTTCCGACCGGTCTTCCTGCTTCTAGTCCTGTGCCTCTCCGGTCCCCACTCTACACAGACCAGAGCTCCTCCCCCTCACCTCCCAAGGTCCTGAGTGTCCAGAACTTAATCTTGCCCATCGTATCTCCAGCCACCCCCCTCCCACTCACACTGCTTCAGCTAGCTCCTTGGCCTTCCAGTTCCTTGCCCTCAGAGTCTCTCAACAGAAGTTGCAGCAGAAGATGGCATGGGAAAAATAGAAAATGGTGGACAACTGCAATGCAGCAGAACGATGCCTCTCTGTAAATCCATGGATTTTCAGTAAATTTATTAACCTCAGACTGTTCACGAGTGGGTTTCTTATTGAAAATTAAAAAGAGGCTAAAATGTTTCTACTTGCTTGGGTAGAGCCCAACAAAGAGGGTCCAGAGACCAAGGCCCCTAGAAGAATTACACTGTAGAATTTGGACTAACCATTAGGAAGGGTCCAGACTTGATATTGTGGTTGAATCAAGTTTACCTATAACTCAAAGAATGAGGGAAGCCCAGATGACATTTAGGTTAAGTATCAAGGCCCCCACCTGGATTCTTTTGTCTAAAGTACTCAACTGTAACTTGGATTTAATCATCATCCTAGAACTTGGAAGAGGGGACCTTCTCCAAAATTGCCGAACTCTGTGTGTAGAATGTGAATCACCACCCTGGTTATTGTAGAGAAAAACTCAGCACAAGCTGAGAACTGGGGATGGGGACCCAGGTATCTCTTAAAGTAGCAAGTCCTCCAAGTGATGCAGTAGCCAGTCCAGCCTGGTTACAAAAGTGCAGCCCAGCACGTGAGAGTCATTGATTAAGGACACCATTCATTTCTTGAGGTAAACACAGGGAATCATGAGTTGGTTTTATCACCTGACAGCATCTGAACTTGTTGGGAATCATCTGCCTCCAGTTATTTTTCTCTGATGTTATTAAAATGCAAGTTTTTGAGACTTAGACAGTACCTAACTGAAAAGGAATCTCAGAGGGTGAAATCCAGGGATCTTTATTTCAAAAGGCAACTCAAAATCCCTAAGTTCATTGAAGTTTGAAAATGACAGCTTTTTCCTTTATTCCCATAATGTGAGGTGTTTCTGAATATACCCACTATCAATCTCATGTCCTATGACCAGATGCCCAATGTCTACCAGATCCTTCAGTTTTCCCATCCTGCCTGTATTGTTGCCATAAAGCAACCTCTGTCAAGCAAAGGATGTATCATCAAAATGATGACATCGGGTAATTGGCCTAAAGGATCGCATAATGGTCTCTATCTCCTGACATTTCTACACCAAAACCCCCACTCCCAAGTTTCTGACATTTATGTCCCAGTGATAGAGTGTTAGAACCTTATTATAAATGGAATGATTGGCCTTCAGAGTTGGTTTATCAGTAAGTATTCAGCACCTGCCATGTCCTCAGCACAATGCTACAGGGAGGCAAAATTCTACAAAATGTCCTAAAGTTCTAAGAAACCATCTCTGCTCTCAAGTTACTTAAAATCTAGTTATAGTCTGAGTTATGGCAAATATATAATAAAGCATAACCACAAAAATAATAACAAAACAAGTTGATGAGAATGTAAAATAATGCAGGCACCATGGAAATAGTATGGCAGTTCCTCAAAAAAATTAAAAACAGAATTACCATATGATCCAACAATCCCACTTCTGGGTATATACCCCCCAAAATTAAGAGTATAGTATGGAAGAGGTATTTGCACACCCATGTTCATAGCAGGATTATTCACAATAGCCAAAAGATGGAAGGAACCCAAGTGTCCATCAATGGATGAATGGATAAACAAAATGTATATACATACAATGGAAAACTATTCAGCCTTAAAAAGAAAGAAAATTCTGACATGTGCTAAAACATGGATGAATCTTGAGGATGTTATGCTAAGTGCAATGAGCCAGTCTCAAAATGACAAATAATGTAGGACTCCACTGATATGAGTCACCTAGTGAAGTCAAATTCATAGAAACAGAAAGTAGAAAGATGGTTACCGGGGGCAGGGCGTGAGGGGGGAGAAATGGGAAGTTGCTGTTTAATGGGTATAGAGTTTCAGTATTGCAAGGTGAAAAAGCTCTGGAGATGGGCTGCACAACTGTATGAATATATTTAACACTACTGAACTGTATACTTAAAAATGGTTAAGATGGTAAATTTCATGTTAGGTGGAATTTATCACAATAATAAATAATAATAACAAAACAAACAACTCAGTTGCTTTTTGCTTATCTTGACTTTGTGAGAGGCCTCCACACATCAGGCAGCTTCCCACCATCATATGGCACTATTTAACCTGGACATGGTTTATACCAGTGTATAAGCTTCCTAGATCACCTGAAAATTTTCTCACCTGAGATTCAAGCAATGAATCTCTCTAAGCTTCCCAATTTGACCATTTTCCGCCCACACAGGTTGGAAGGCTATTCTCATTGGTTCCTACTGGTGTTCTTCCCCAGACAGCCTGGAAGGAAAAAATGAGATGGATCAGCACTTTAAAATATTGAATGTTCTTCAAGGATGCACCTTGTCCACAGAGGCCATCACAACAAAGGTAGGTACATTAATTATCTCCCCTGCTGGAAATGAAGGAGAAGAAATAAATAAATAGCCCATCATCATGATCAGGTATCAAAGGTTTGTTTTAGGTCATACCCCCATTAAAATGAATTTCAATGCTGTCAGGAGCAATGTCATGAATCTTCTGTACTTCTTTTTAAATGAGCAATTCATGCTGGGAGGAAGCACCCTCCCTGTGAGCTCCGTAATGAGTGCCCCTATTAATTTCTCTACCCTTCCATTTTTGGTGTTCTCAAAGCAAGCATGGAAAAGTGCTATACATTTACTCCTGCATTAAGTGCCCCTGTCTTAAATAAATATTAAGTCAAGTTAATGCAACTTTCTTGCAATGCAAGAAAGTCAATAATTCAGGAAATACCGTCAGCATTTTGTTCTATGTGTGTGCTCTATCATGTGGAGTTATCATTTTAATGTTACTACTTAAATATTTTAAAAAATGACTCATCATTTTCATATGCATCTGTATAGAAATGTTAGCAAGTACAGATAAGAAAGAAGATAAAAATAAACATTTACTCTCTCACTTGCCCAGTGATAACAATTTTTAGCACCTTGGGATGTGCTTTATAAAATCTTTTTTCATGGATACAGACACATACAAGTGCACATGTGTGTGCATGCACATAAATAGATGAATAAAATATTTTGGAAAAATGAGATCCTATTGCCCATTTTGGTAGTCAAATTTGGTAGAATTCTGAGATGGCCTCCAAGATTTTCTGCCAGACACCAGAGGTGTCCCAAAGATATGCCACTGGCCTCGGGGAACTCCAGAAAACTGTGTGTGTGTGTGTGTGTGTGTGTGTAGAGGTAAGTACAAGCCCTTGCCAAGCCCAAGAAAATAGCCCCAAGAGCACATCCTCATGATAAAGAGCCAGCAACACTATCCTTATGCAGGAAGGAGAGAAAATTGTTTTGATTCCTCTAAAAGGATGGATTATAGAAAATGAGAAAGGATAAAATAAGATGTGTTCCCCTTCCCATTCCAGAAGGTAGCTTAGGAAAAGAGGCCACTATCTATCATTCTTTAGGAAAAAAGAAGTCAGGGACCTGTTGCGGACAAAGTTATAGCTGTTGGGTTGGAATATAAGTGTTTTGAGTTTGAAATTCTTTAAATAAGCTCCATCATTACTATTGTTTTTAAAATATGGTGGCTCAACTCCCACCCTACCATGCCCCCCCACCAAGGTCTAGCCAGGGACAAAGAGCATTAAAATAAAACTTGAATAAATAAACATAATCCTGAACCCTCATTCTATGTGAAAAACAAAACAAAGCCAAAACTGATTTCTTTTCCCTTCTAACAGAATGCCCAAAGAAGAGAATTTTTCTCACACTGTTAAACCCAGCTATCATCAGATTCCCATGGGCAGGAATGTCAAGCTTGCTTGAATGTAAAAGAATTCAGATGACTTTTCTTCTTTTTTGAAAATAGAATGTTTTAAAATCCGAGGAAAAATAGGTTAATGCCTAAAAATTCTGATTCTTGACAAATTGTGCTCTGAGAAGAGTTTATTCTTCCTTCAACCATTATTATTTATTAACAGTGAAAAGATTTGATATATCTCATTTTTATTTGCATATTCTCTTTAATCACAGAATACGCATTTACGTTAAGTAACTCATTTTTTTCAATGGATTTATTCCTAAAGAGATGGTGTATATATCATCTTAAAAAGAAACCTCTGACCATGCTGGAGTACCTAAGACTGACTTTTTCTTCCTGTTATAAACAACTATAGAAGATGATAATATACATGAACAGGATAAAATATATGTTTCAGGTATTGGCAATAGTCAGCATCTGACTATGATTTTGAGAGAAAGGAAGTAAATCAACTGAGTCCTGCAATTACCCTGGACTTCTTCCTGGAGGCACTTTTCGGACTAAAGTACAGGGAGGGGGAAGATTAGTAGACTGTCATGACCTCTTTGAGTTGAAAAGACAGACACTGGAGTTCAGAGAGGCTGAGGCAGCTAGAATTTGTGGGCCAAAGTACTAGAAAAGAGGGAGCTATCCAGAAAATGAAAAGCTCTACAAATGCATACAAGCATCCTCTCAAGTATGTTGCTGAACATTAAGCTACACACGTGCAGGATAAAACCCCATGAAGTTAGGTTGATAACTACCAGTGTGCTGTCAGTAGTCAAACAATTGCCAGAGCTCATACAGGCCTGGGAATGATCGAGTTCTGAGAAGCCAGAATGGATAGCCCTCATTGAACATCTAGGTTATTCGGTTCACAGACCAGAAGAGCCATGCCTTAGTTGTAGGACTAAACCAGCCCCAGAGAATAAGCTACTCTAGATTTGCCCTATCAAAACTGTAAACAATCCTCAAAAGGATCAAATAGAACAGCAAATGACTTAACTGCCCACCACAGCAAAGCACAGCACCCTTTAAAAGAAGACAATAAAAGCCAGACACATAGCAATGTCAAGATCTTCGACCTCCAATCAAGAATTACTAGACACACCCTCAGAAGCAGGAATGTGCAATCTGAAACTAGGAGAAACATCAGTCAATAAACACAAAACCAGAATCAGAGATAAAGAAATTTTAACAGGTGTTATATATAAATACGATCAAAGGAAAACATAAACAAGATGAGGAGAAAAACTACTATATACAAAATGAGAAATTGTTTTTGTATAATAAAGATGCATTTGGTGGGATTAACAGAAATTTAGGCGCAGAAAAAGAAAATGTCTGTGAACTTATAGACACAGCAATTTAAGTTACCCAAACTGAAGCTCAGAGGCAAAAGAGATGGACAAGAAAAAGTTAACCAAACCTCAGAGACCTTGGGGCAACATAAAGCAGCTTCCTGGCTACAGCCCCAGAAGGAGAGGCTCGAAAAGATTAGGGCAGAAATTTTTGAAGAAATGAGCCAGTTTTTTTTCCAAATTAGATGAAAACAACAAACCCACAGATTCAAAATTTCAATGAGTCCAAAGCAGGATATCATAAAGAAAACCACACTGAAGCACTTAATAATCAAATAATAAAGAGAAATAAACCTTAAGCCACCCTATGTACAGGGGAACAAAGGTAATAATGATCACAGACATCTCAAAAACAACACAAGCCAGAAGATAATGGAATAGCATTGTTAAAGTTCTGGGAAAAGAAGAAAGAAAGCTGTCAACCTAGAATTCTATATCCAGCAGAATCCACTGCAAAACTGAGAGCAAAGTACAGTCATTTTTAACAACACACAAAAGAAAAGCTGAGAGAATTTGAACTACAAGGATTTGAACTGCTCCTGAACTATAAGAAATATTAAAGGAACATTTTAGCCTGAAGAGAAACAATTCCAGATGAAAACATAAAACCAAGAACAGTGGAAGAAAGAAGCATTATAGTCTGTATGAAGAAGATCACAAGATTTGGAATCCTCACATTGATACTTACAGAGCCTCTGTTTCCTCACCTGTAAAATGAGGATGGTTATGCCTGTACTACAAAGGTGTTGCAAAGATTCAACAAAATAAGGTAGTTAAAGAACTTAGCGCAGTGACTGGAACATACTATGCAGTCAACAGATCATAGCTATTATTATTTTGTTATTAGGTATTAAATGTGCCAAGAGATTGTTGTTAATGATTGCTGATGAATACTTATCAGTATTCATATAGGTAAAGAAGACAAATGTTGCACAACATTAAGCTTTATAATTTATCTTGGAGACAGGTAGTACTTAAATATCTTAGTGTCATTGTTGTTTTGCTGTGTGGGAAAGAAAAAAGAGATGAGAGATATGGGGAGACAAGTAACAAGAGTTCATAGGTGAGAAGGGAAGATTCTCAACTCCTGGATGAAAGACTGAATGCTATCTTGTTGGTTTGTAATGTAAAAATCTCATAATATTTCCGACTTAGGTAAATTTTGGCCTTTCACTGTAAATCCAGAAGAGTTGTCAAATAAAAAATAACTATTTACAAATTTTTCTTGATTCTTAATTTTGTTTCATTAGGATAAAAAATTTATTAAGTAGTTACCTGCTTCTGGTTCTACAAAATAACCACTGCAATGGATATTCTTAACAGCAACATTTAAGATCAGTGTGGAAGAACATAAGGAAATGAACTATCAATTTAAGTACTTGAATGGATCAAATAAACCTGTAAATAAAGTACAGTGTAGTATGATGCTAGCATCAAGCCGGCTGCCTGGGTTCATTTCCTATTTCACCCCCTAAACCATTGTGGCCTTGGGAGGCTACATAGCCTTTCTCTCAACTGTAAAATGGGGGGGAAATAATATCTAACTCATAGGGTTGTTGGAAGAGTGAATCAGTTAAGACATAATATGTTTGGCATGTAAGTATTTGCTATTGCATTGTACAAACAATGATGAGAGGGTTGGAGAAAAAGTTACAGAAATTACTTATTAATAGTGACACATATAAATAAATTCTCTTTTCAGAAAGTATTTCAGGTTTGAAGTTACTACTTTCAAACTTCCTAAAGGTAAAATATGGTTGCCACTAGTATTACTACTGGCATTTTTACATGAAACACTGGCTTAATTTGTTTGTAAAGAAGGGGAAGCTCCTTCCAACCCAAAGTCCATACGAGGCTCAAGACAGCATCTGGAGTGAAGTGACTACTAATGTACTGAGAAGACAGTCCTCAGTCCAATTGCAGTAGCAAGGTCTGCTCTAATCATTCAGCTGAACAAACAAAACCCAGGATTTAGTTATTTTCCCAGAACCTAGATAAACAGACACTTCCTTTTTAGTGCCTCTTTTTCAAGTAAGAGGGTCCACATCTCTCTTAATCATGACTTCATTCTATATTTCTATTTTAAAAGCTGCTTTTTCCAGTTTTTTGCTATTTTAGGCATAAAAATATCACAGGTACATATGCTCTTTAACTAATATATGAATGTAAATAACATGCTGTTGTTTATACATAAATTTTGAACAACAAATTAACCTAACAGTCTATTTGGGGTCAGTGATACACTGTCAGACTTACTTGCTTGTATAGACAGAAACCCACTCAGTAAGGATTTTGGAATGGGAGCAGGCTTAGTAATCATCAGGCATGTGGATAGCTGTGGAGACAGGCTATTTTTTTTCAAGGACCACATTGGTCTCTCCTTGCTTCATGATGTTTCTGTTTCTCTCAGCGCATTTGATCTATTCTCTTCTTTGCTGTCTGACTTCTTCAGTATTCTGATAGTTTCCATTCCCTTATAGCTTTGAGTTATACATAAACCACTATGTGCCTTATCTTATTTATAGCACCTCTGAATTCACCACTTGATTTTAATCTTAGTATCTTTCTGGTTCAGCTCAAATTAGTGAAGAGAGAGGGAGATTTAAATATCTGATCAACACAGCTTACATGGGTAATCTATAGACTAACTGCAGGTCCACGTGGGCGAGATCACGTGGAACAAACCACTATCCTCCCTCTGTTACTCCACATATTGAGTCCATAGGTGGGAAGCTTCTGTGAGAAGGGGTATGGGCAAGCAGGCATCAGAAATATACCTAATAAATACACTCAAAGAAAATAGGCCAACAAGCCTCTTAGATAGCCTCATCCACCAGGGGGCAGAAAGCAGAAGCAAGAAGAACTACAATTCTGCAGCCTGTGGAACAGAAAACCACATTCACAGAAAGATAGACAAAATGAAAAGGCAGAGGACTATGTATCAGATGAAGGAACAAGATAAAACCCCAGAAAAACAACTAAATGAAGTGGAGATAGGCAACCTTCCAGAAAAAGAATTCAGAATACTGATAGTGAAGACAATCCACAACCTCAGAAAAGAATGGAGGCAAAGATCAAGAAGATGCAAGGAATGTTTTAAAAAGACCTAGAAGAATTAAAGAACAAACACCTAGAAGAATTACAGAACAAACAAACAGAGATGAACAATACAACCACTGAAATGAAAAACACACTAGAAGGAATCAGTAGCAGAATAACTGAGGCAGAAGAATGGATAAGTGACTGGGAAGAGAGAATGGTGGAATTCACTGCCACAGAACAAAATAAAGAAAAATGAATGAAAAGAAATGAAGACAGCCTAAGAGACCTCTGGGAAAACATTAAATGCACCAATATTCTCATTATAGGGGTCCCAGAAGGAGATGACAGAGAAAAAGCACCCGAGAAAATATTAGAAGAGATGATTATAGTTGAAAACTTCCCTAATATAGGAAAGGAAATATCCACTCAAGTCCAGGAAGTGCAGAGAGTCCAAGGTAGGGTAAACCCAAGGAGAAACATGCCAAGACACATAGTAATCAAACAAAAATTAAAGACAAAGAAAAATTATTAAACGCAACAAGGAAAAAATGACAAATAATATACAAGGGAACTCCCATAATGTTAACAGCTGATTTCTCAGCAGAAACTCTACAAGCCAGAAGGGAGTGGCATGATATATTTAAAGTGATAAAAGGGAAGAACCTACAACCAAGATTACTCTACCCAGCAAGGATGTGACTCAGATTTGACAGAGAAAGCAAAAGCTTTACAGACAAGCAAAAGCTAAGAGAATTCAGCACCACCAAACCTGCTCTACAACAAGGCTAAAGGGACTTCTCTAAGTGGGAAACACAAGAGAAGAAAGGATCTACAAAAACAAACCCAAAACAATTTAAAAAATGGTAATAGGAACATACATATCAATAATTACCTTAAATATGAATGGATTTAATGCTCCAACTAAAAGACACAGGCTCACTGAATGGATACAAAAACAAGACTCATATATAGGCTATCTACAAGAGACCCACCTCAGACCTAGAGACACATACAGATTGAAAGTGAGGGGATGGAAAAAGATACTCCATGCAAATGGAAATCAAAAGAAAGCTGGAGTAGTAATACTCATATCAGATAAAATAGACTTTAAAATAAAGAATGTTACGAGAGACAAGGAAGGACGATACATAATGATCAAGGGATCAATCCAAGAAGAAGATATTATAATTATAAATATATATGCACCCACCATAGGAGCACCTCAATACATAAGACAAGTGTTAACAGCTATAAAAGAGGAAATCAACAGTAACACAATAATAATGGGGGACTTTAACATCTCACTTACACCAATGGACAGATCATCCGGACAGAAAATGAATAAGGAAACACAAGCTTTAAATGACACAATAGACCAGATAGATTTCATTGATATTTATAGGACATTCCATCTGAAAAGAGCAGAATAACTTTCTTCTCAACTGCACTTGGAACATTTTCCAGGACAGATCACATGTTGGGTCACAAATCAAGTCCTGGTAAATTTAAGAAAATTGAAATCATATCAAGCATCTTTTCCGACCACAATGTTATGAGATTAGAAATCAATTACAGGGAAAAAAACGTAAAAAACACATGGAGGCTAAACAATACTTTACTAAATACCCAGGAGATCACTGAAGAAATCAAAGAGGAAATCAAAAAATTCCTAGAGACAAATGACAATGAAAACACAACAATCCAAAACCTATGGGATTCAGCAAAAGCAGTTCTAAGAGGGAAGTTTATAGCAATACAATCCTACCTCAAGAAACAAGAAAAATCTCAAATAAACAATCTAACCTTACACCTAAGGGACCTAGAGAAAGAAGAAGAAACAAAACCCAAAGTTAGTAGAAGAAATCATAAAGATCAGAGCAGAAATAAATGAAAAAGAAAACAATAGCAAAGATCAATAAAACCAGAAGATGGTTCTTTGAGAAGATAAACAAAATTGATAAACCTTTAGCCAGACTCATCAGGAAAAAGAGGGAGAGTACTCAAATCAATAAAATTAGAAATGAAAAAGAAGTTACAACAGACACCGCAGAAATACAAAGCATCATAAGAGCCTACTACAAGCAACCATATGCCAATAAAATGGACAACCTGGAAGAAATGGACAAATTCTTAGAAAAGCACAACCTTCTGAGACTGAACCAGGAAGAAATAGAAGATATAAACAGACCACTCACAAGCACTGAAATTGAGACTGTGATTAAAAGTCTTCCAACAAACAAAAGTCCAGGACCAGATGGCTTCACAGGTGAATTCTATCAAACATCTAGAGAAGAGCTAACACACATCCTTCTCAAACTCTTCCAAAAAATTGCAGAGGAAGGAACACTCCCAAACTCATTCTATGAGACCACCATCACCTTGATACCAAAACCAAAGACACTACAAAAAAAGAAAATTATAGACCAAAACCACTGATGAATATAGATGCAAATATCCTCAACAAAATACTAGCAAAAAGAATCCAACAAAACATTAAAAGGATCATACACCATGATCCACTGGGATTTATCCCAGGGATACAAGGATTCTTCAATATACACAAATCAATTAATGTGATACACCATATTAACAAATTGAAGGAGAAAAACAATAAGATCATCTCAACAGATGCAGAAAAAGCTTCTGACAAAATTCAACACCGATTTATGATAAAAATTCTCCAGAACGTGGGCACAGAGGGAACCTATCTCAACATAATAAAGGCCATGTATGACAAACCCACAGCAAACATCATTCTCATGGTGAAAAACTTAAAGCATTTCCTCTAAGCTCAGGAACAAGACAAGGATATCCACTCTCACCACTCTTATCTAACATAGCTTTGGAAGTTCTAGCCACAGCAATCAGAGAAGAAAAAGAAATAAAAGGAATACAAATTGGAAAAGACAAAGTAAAACTGTCACTGTTTGCAGATGACATGATACTATACATAAAGAATCTTAAAGATGCCACCAGAAAACTACTAGAGCTAATCGTTGAAATTGGTAAAATTGCAGGATACAAAATTAATGCACAGAAATCTCTTGCATTCCTATACACTAACAATAAAAGATCAGAAAGAGAAATTAAGGAAACAATCCCATTCAACATTGCAATAAAAAGAATAAAATACCTAGGACTAAACCTACCTACAGAGATAAAAGACCTGTACTCAGAAAACTATAAGACAAAAGATGACACCAACAGATGGAGACATATACCATGTTCTTGGATTGGAAGAATCAACATTGTGAAAATGACTAAACTACCCAAAGCAATCTACAGATTCAATACAATCCCTATCAAATTACCAATGTCATTCTTTACAGAACTAGAACAAATCATCTTAAAATTTGTATGGAGACAAAAAAGACCCCGAGTAGCCAAAGCAATCTTGAGGGGAAAAAAAGGAGCTGGAGGAATCAGACTCCCTGACCTCAGACTATAGTACAAAGCTACAGTAATCAAGACAATATGGTACTGGCACAAAAACAGAAATACAGATCAATGGAACAGGATAGAAAGCCCAGAGATAAAGCCACGCACCTGTGGTCAACTAATCTATGACAAAGGAGGCAAGGACATACGATGGAGAAAATACAGTCTCTTCAATAAGTGGTGCTAGGAAAACTGGACAGCTACATGTAAAAGAATGAAATTAGAACACTCCCTAACACCATACACAAAAGTAAACTCAAAATGGATTAAAGACCTAAATGTAAGACCACACAGTATAAAGCTCTTAGAGGAAAACATAGGAAGAACACTCTTTGACATAAATCACAGCTAGATCTTTCTTGACCCACCTCCTAGAGTAATGAAAATAAAAACAAAAATAAACAAATGGGGGCTTCCCTGGTGACGCAGTGGTTGAGAATCTGCCTGCCAATGCAGGGGACACAGGTTCGAGCCCTGGTCTGGGAGGATCCCACATGCCGTGGAGCAACTAAGCCCGTGAGCCACAACTACTGAGCCTGCGCATCTGGAGCCTGTGCTCCGCAACAAGAGAGGCCGCGACAGTGAGAGGCCCGCGCACTGTGATGAAGAGTAGTCCCCGCTTGCCACAACTAGAGAAAGCCCTCACACAGAAACGAAGACCCAACACAGCCAAAAATAAATTAATTAATTAATTAATTTAAAAAAATAAATAAATAAACAAATGGGACCTAATGAATCTTCAAAGCTTTTGCACAGCAAAGGAAACTAGAAACAAGATGAAAAGATAACCCTCAGGATGGGAGAAAATATTTGCAAATGAATCAACGGACAAAGGATTAATCTCCAAAATATATAAACAGCTCATGCAGCTCAATATTAAAAAAAACAAACAACACAATCCAAAAGTGGGCAGAAGACCTAAATAGACATCTCTCCAAAGAAGACATATAGATGACCAAGAAGCACATGAAAAGCTGCTCAACATCACTAATTATCAGAGAAATGCAAATCAAAACTACAATGAGGTATCACGTCACACCAGTTGGAATGGGCATCAACAGAAAATCTACAAACAACAAATGCTGATGAGGGTGTGGAGAAAAGGGAACCCTCTTGCACTGTTGGTGGGAATGTAAATGGATACAGCCACTATGGAGAACAGTATGGAGGTTCCTTAAAATAACTAAAAATAGAATTACCATATGACCCAGCAATCCCACTACTGGGCATACACTCAGAGAAAACCATAATCCAAAAAGACACATGCATCCCAATGTTCATTGCAGCACTATTTACAATAGCCAGGTCATGGAAGCAACCTAAATGCCCATCGACAGATGAATGGATAAAAAAGAAGTGGTACATATATACAATGGAATATTACTCAGCCATTATAAGGAACAAAATTGGGTCATTTGTAGAGATGTGGATGGATCTAGAGACAGTCATACAGAGTAAAGTAAGTCAGAAAGAGAAAAACAAATATTGTATATTAATGCATACATGTGGATTCTAGAAAAATGGTACAGGTGAACCAGTTTTCAGGGCAGAAATCGAGACACAGATGTAGAGAACAAACGTAGGGACACCAATGTGGGAAAGCGGAGGGCGGGTGGTGGTGGTGTGATGATTTGGGAGATTGGGATTGACATGTATACACTAATATGTATGAAATAACTAATAAGAACCTGCTGTATAAAAAATAAATACCTAAAATTAAATTTAAAAAAAAAAGAAAAAGAAAATAGGCCATGTCCAGGCAACATTCTATAATGGATGCTGTTTACTTGGTCTGCCCAGTCTTTTGAACTAGGGTCTTGAATACAAATGTTGGTTGAGTTCATGTTGGTCAGATATTTTGTAGCAGTATTTGATAGGCTTATTTTAGCATGAAACTTAAAAAATATATCAAAAAGTTTCAAGCTGAGAATTACTGAAATCATACCTAGAAACAAATTATGAACAATTCATTAAATAGTAAATTTAAATCTAAGTATAGATGCAAGCTATGGCTGAAGATAATATATCCATATATCCACTAAATGGTTCCTAGTTTCATTTAATGAATCTATTCCTGAAACCTTGAGTCCTCTGGGCTCTGTGAAATTTTTATATACTATCATTTTTCTTTTGCCATTATTGTGATTGTATGCTATCTGCTGATCTACACTGACATCCCTAAAAGTTCCTGTTAGGCTGACCACCTGCATGTGTCTAGGCTATGTTAACTAAAGTACATCCTCAATCTCTGAGGTGGCAACTTTTTATTATTTGCCCTTTAAAGTTCAGTTTTATGAATTGTATCCCTGCTGCTCTGGATACTTCTCTCCTGTTCATTAATGCAGAGAACCACGCAAATGATATAGATCTGTCAACTGCAACACGCCTTCTTCCCCGTGTTGCTATGAAACACATATCCTCAGACCATTTGATTTTGGTTTTCAATTTCTATCTTTTTTTACTGTGCAATAGTTCAAACTTACAGAAAATATGCAAGAACTGTACAAAGGAATTCCCAAATTACTTTATCCAAATTACCAAACTGTTAACATTTTACCACTTTCTCTCTCCCTCCTCTCTCTCTGTATATATACATATTTTTCATTCATTCATTCATTCTTTAGATTTATTCACTCTCCTGTCTGTGAACATTTTGAATATTTTCTCTTTTTCTTGGCTATTACATAATACTGCAATGACCATGATTTTTACGTCTCCTTTTATACATGAACGAGGGTTTCTCTAGGGCAGTAGTTCTCAAATTATAGTCCACAGACCTCTGGGGGTCCCCAAGAGTTCGTGAGGTCAAAATCTTTTTCATAATAACACTAAGATATGATTTGTCTTTGTCACAGTGTTGACATCTGTACTGAAGGTACAAAAGTAATGGCAGGTAACACTGTTGTGCCTTCATCGAGGCAGTGATGACAAAGAGTACTAGCTGTCATTGTATTCCTCATACCATGCAATGTGGAGTTTTTTAATGCTAGTTTCTCTTTTAAATGTCTTGATGAAACTTTTATTTTATAAATTCATTAATTTCATTTCTCAGTTATTATTAACCTTATTTATTAATTTACTAGATCTCACCCCTTCAGTACATATCTTTTTAATATTCTGTGTGATGAAATGGGAAGAAGTATGAAGCATCTCTGCTGCAAACGAAGTAGGATGTTTACCTCAAGAAAAATCACTTATGTGGTTGTTTGATATGAGGAACTGAACCCAGCACTCTTTTCATAGAACACTGTTTCACTTGAAAGAATGACTAATTCAGACTCAGATATTTGGTCAACTTGAATATTTGAGCAAATTGAGTTTGTGACTTTGAGGAAAAGAACTGACAGTATTTGTTGCCCATACTAAAAGGTGAAATTTCAAATGAAATTTAAAATTTGAGAGAACTTGTATCTGTCATCATGACATTGACAGTTTCCCAATATCTAAAGACTTTTATGATAAGATCTGTGATGATATTGATGACTGTAATCTTATTGTATAATAAATGCATTAATATTTGGAATATTTATATAACTCAATGAACCAATATTTTCCAAATGACTAATACATGATGTGACAAAATTATGTATGAGAGGCCCTGAAAGTGTAAGATAGGCCAATGCATTGTAACGCAATAAAGTGCAAAATGTTTACTAATATGGTTTCAAACTTCACATTGCAACTAACCTTTAGGAAGTTAATGCATGTTGAGTTTTGATGTGATATCAAAAAGAACATCCACAATTGTCCCAAACAGCTATTAAAATAATACTTTCTTCTCCAGCTCTATATCTGTGGGAAGCTAGATTTTTTTCATATGCAACAACAAAACGTTGCAGCAGATTGAGTGCAGAAGGAGACCTGAGAATCCAGTTATCTTCTATTAAGCCATATCTGAAAGAGATGTGTAAGTTAAAAATAATGTCATTCTTATTCTTGTATGTGTGTGTTCTGGAAAATACAGTTACTTTAAAATGTTATTTATGTTAACATGTAATAGGTTTGTTATTCTTGTTTCTAAATAAATTAATAAATGTCTTTTGAATTTCTCAGCTTTAAATTCTAATAGATATGACTCACATAAGCAAGAGCTGTTTGGAGTTCTCAATAATTTTTAAGAGTGTAAGAGGCTTCTGAGACTGGAGACTTTGTAGATTGCTTCTCTAGACTATTAATCTGAAAATGAATTTGTGAAGCTGTAGCTTTGCATATCTTCAACATTGCTAGATAATGTCAAATTGCTCCCCCATCCAATCTTGAATTATAGGTCTACATATGCAAGTTGAGAGATGATAGCTTAATTGAATTATCATAATGTGTCCTTGGCATAAGCTAATTAGTTATTAAGCAGAAATTGTTTAGGTATACTTCAGAAACTATTTAAGACAGCATTAAAACAATTTGGTCCCACTAAATGCCATCCATTTTTATTATTAAATAAAAGAAAAATTCAAATAGGACCAAATCTTTTTGAATAAGTATACAGGTTAAATGTACCTGAAGATGTTAGATTTTATTACAATATTTTATCAATAATTAAGTCAAACAGGTATCCTAGACAACCAATAAATTGAAAATAGTATATATTTCTCCTGTGTAACTACAATATGTAATTATTCAGGGAGCCTGTGCACTGATTAAAAGAGGTGCAATGATTAAATGCATGTGGTCCATTACCATGTAAAATAGGTTTGGGATTAATTCTACAACTGTTTGATATTTAAAATGAGTGTGTAATTCAGTATATTAAAGAGTTTTTATATATATACAATAGGAAACTATTTAAGATTTCTTAACATTAAAATATAATGCAAGAAGGAGGTAGAAAGAAATTATATTAATTCTCCCAGAGCAAGACATTATAATAAGCTGAATAATACAAATTTTAATTTTGAATTTTTGGGTTAAGAAGAATGAAAGCCCTTGGGACTAGATGAAATAAGATAAGATTACAAACCCAACAGGGAACTTTTTGGAGATCTTTACAGACATCATATCACCAACAACTCATGGAAGAAATGGCCTTTCAATCATATCTTCTGAAGTCATAGAGAATTTCATCATGTCTCATGTATAATGAAATGTTAATGTGATTTTTCTTGACTGATATAATTTTAAGTGAGTGATTCATTTTCAACACCAATTCTCATTCATTATAGACTGATTTGGTTTTGTGCTTATAATTAGAGCTTGTTTTCAAAATGGCAACAGAATCCATAGGAGTAATGAACCTTTTCTTTAGAGAGTAATATGCACTGGACTCTATTCATTGAACTAAACTTTAAACGTATATAGAAAAGGGTTTAGTAGACAATCCTTAACTCATCAGAATTCTTGCCCCTAGTCTTCCCGACTCTAACTTCCCTTCAGATTCAGAAATGACATGAAAATATTGTAAGTATTGTTCTTTATGAAAATTATATTCATTAAGGTATTTATAGTAGTGAGAACATATTCTCACCATATATATATGTATATATACATTTCATATATATATATATGAAATTCACCTCAATAAACTGCCTAAATTTGTGGCGAAGATATGTCTTAGCTAGAAATGTTCACCATAAGTTGGGGCCTAAGATTGCACCCAGAGAAAAGTTACCTGCCCACACAGACCTCCCGAAGTGCAGTGCAGACAGATGAGAAGGGTGTCTCTACATACACCAGTGCGGGAGTGACTCCATCCCACCGCTTTTCTACAAGGTGGACCCAAAAGGAGTTCAGGCTTGAAGCTATGACTTCAGAAATCATATACACAACAGAGGGAATAAAACATTCAGGAAGCCACCCAATGTGGGTAGCTTCACAGCTCCCCTCCCATGGGATTTTTTTGTGTGTGTGTGGTACGCGGGCCTCTCACTGCTGTGGCCTCTCCCGTTGCGGAGCACAGGCTCCGGACGCACAGGCTCAGCGGCCACGGCTCACGGGCCCAGCCACTCCGCGGCATGTGGGATCTTCCCGGACTGGGACATGAACCCGGGTGCCCTGCATCAGCAGGCGGACTCTCAACCACTGCGCCACCAGGGAAGCCCCCATGAGATTCTTGAAGGGACATCTACTAGCAAGTCAGCCTACAAGCCTAGGAAAGCTGCTCAGGCCGTCACGTGTGATTCCAGCCATATAGCAACAAGGCTGAGTAAGCCAAGAGCTGGAAAAGAGGATGAAAGACTTCTCCTTCCCCCCTCTCATCTCCTTTTTTATTCTCTGGGTATACAGAGGTAAGAGAAGGCTAACCAAACTATTTTTTAAATGCCATTGCTCTTGTTCTAATTTGTGTCTTAAAATAATCTTGAAGAAATACTGTCCATCAGGGAGAAAATGATAAAGGACCTGGAATGCTTCCTGCGGCATCTTGTTATTCAGGGCTCAGTTTCCACGTCGTCTTTTGGGGCCTTCCTTGACCACCCAATCCACTGTCTGTCACATCATCTGATTTTAGTTCTCTGCAGAGAAGTTATCATCATTTGATACTGTTTCTGTTTATTTGTTAGATGGTAAGATTAGTGCGGATGTTATGAATGCAGATCCTGAGTTAGGTTGCCTGAGTTGGGATCCTGGTCCTCCAACTTAATATCTGTAAGGCTCTCTGCCTCAGTTTCCCCCTCTGAAAAGTAGGATAATAATTTCACCCACATCACAGGATTTGGGGAGGATTGTACTGGTTAAAAAGAGTAAAGTCCTAGATTCAGGAAGGTACAGAGTGAACACCATTAATGTGAAATTTCATTCTTTGTTTGCTTGGTGTCTGTCCCCTGTCACTTGTCTGCCTTGGTGACCCAGTACCTAGACTGATGCCTGGAGCACACATGAGATTTTCAATAAATATGTTATTAATTAATGAGTCTCAGGGTTTTGAGATTTAAATCTAATGCAATAAACTTTAAGATGGTCTGGATTGATGAAATTGCAAACTCAATAGCTCAGAGTAAACATTGAGTATATGGTAGCCCAGAATGTTGACTCTACTCTCCCTTGCTTTAGTTACTGAGAAATTATCCTAGTGGTTTTCTGCGTCATATGCTCTGCATACCTGATAACGTCATTTCCTGTCGTTATGAGAGATTGAGTCAAATCCATGCCGTATCATTTGAACCACCTCAGAATCTACAATGGAGTCTTTCTGTGTTTTTTTCTCCCTCACACTTTCTCTTGAAGTTACTTCTCTGTGCACCATGAATATTTATTTCCATCATGACTATTTATTTCCACTAGTTCTAATTATCAGGCTTACACTTAAAATGCCCCAGGATTATTATAAAGTGTGTGATTGTATGTTTCACCCAGAGCAGCTATCAATATACCCCGAGCTGCCTTCAAATCTAAGTTGCCCTTTTCTCAGTCAGTTGGACCAGGCAGGTTATTAATAATTCCAAATTGAATCAGGATCTCAAATGGAATAAAAATTGGTGTTGAAAATAGATCCATCTTCTCAAATGACCAGACTCAAGATAATCACATTACCATTCCCTCTCCATATTCGAGCAGTGCTATAAAATCCCTTAAGTCACTGGTAGACTTGAATGAAGGGCCACCTCTCGTTCAGATAAGAGATTATTGCAGAGATTTATTGTATAGGTGTGTTCAAGAGGATCTCAGAAGGCACAGGAATGTGGGGCAGTCAGCAGCGTCAAGGAAGCTCTAGGTGTTTCCACTGATAGCGGAGAAAGTGGCAGAAAATTGTGGGGAACAACACAGACCAGAAAATCCTTGAAAGGAAACAGAACTAAGATAGGAGAAGCCTGGGTCTTATTAGGAAAAGAAGAAGTCAGCTGGGAAATAATTGCGTCAGTGAAACTTCATAACCTAAAATGAGCTTACAATGTCATTACCACTCCATGAGGACCAGGAAAGACTTCTAACAGCAGCTGTCGACATCTCCTACATTCTTTGCTAAATGGTATGCTTTTCGGGGCCCTTTCTTAATCAACTTGTGATTTGTTTAACAGACACTTATTGAAACCCACTATGGACCAGGCACTATCCTAATCCTTGGGATACAGTGGTGAGCACAAATAGACACAACCCTGCCCAAACAGGGCTCATGGTCTGTTTGGGGAAAACTGAGACTACATCTGTCAAACAACCACTCAATCGCACGTAAAACTGAAGCCGTGATAGTGCTATGAAAAAGACGGAAATAGTATTCTGAGAGCACACAGTAGGGACTGGGCAGATCAGGGAAGGCTTCCCTGGGGAAGAAAAACTTCAGCTGAAAACTGAAAGAACAATAGACGTTAAGTGAGTGAAAATGGGGACAGGGAGCAGGTGGTCTTATAGGCTGAAGGAAGAGTATATGCAAATGCCCTGTGGCAGGGGACCTCACATGGAGTACAAGGGGCTGAAAGAAGGCCAGGTTCACTGAAGATGGGAGAGGAACTGAGTGTGGTGCATGTGATGAAGCAAGAGAGATGTGCAGGGGCCAGACTGTTCAGGGTTCTGTCAGTCTTGTTAAGGAGTTTTTGCTTTATTCTAAGAGCAATGGGAAGTCTTTGAAGAGTGATATTACACCTCCACCACGTGATTCCACCATCATCCCAGCTGCCACCTTGCACATTTAATGAAATATAATATTGGACTAAATCTGGTGAATGAGTATGAAAGCAACTAGTGGTATTTGAACAAGTTGAAATTGGAAATCCCCAATCAAGATTCCTGTAGGCAATGGGAATGAACGTGAAGATCAAGGCAAAATTCCATGGATCAAAACCACTTGGATGTTATCCTTGGATAAAATCCATGGAGTTTCCACAATCACACTTCCTAGGCTTCACTTCTCCCAACGATTTAGCCATTTAAGAATTTTCTTATGTTCCAGCCCTTTGAATGTCCATCACAATTGCAGGAGTAAAATGAATGGTAATAAGAAATTGATTTAAGGTCTGCCCTAGGGTAAAATAATGATTCTTTGACATTTGTAGCATTTTATTATAAGTGTGGTGGAAATGATTATTATCTTTAACGGTTAACTGAGTAATTGATTATTGATAAATGAGTATTCTATTCAAGCCAGGATCCATCTTACATCACCTGAAAAAGGATGATGTTCCTACTCTTTTAATGACCATTAAGTGGTAAATAAGGAAGTGGAAATGTTTCATAACTTACATATTAAGTATCTTTGGTCATTTAACCACCTCTACAATGAGAGCAATAAGGCAGCTGGAGGTAGGTAGCTGACTTAAGGAAAGATCAATGACTGTTTTTCAGAGTATTATTGAAAGTGCATTATAGATTGTCTTGCTTTTAACATTATTACTTCATTGAATAACGATATATGAGTAGGCTATGCGGAAAAATTAGAATACAGCTATGCAAGGCTATCTGTGTGACATAACGAGAATTACATAGTAAAACGGCCTCCAGAGAAAATTTCAATCCACCCCCCCCCACCCAATACAAATGGGGTTGGTCGTTGGAAAAAGAGCAAAATGGATAAAGATTGTCTTTGTGCTCCAGCTACCTCCTTTTTGTGTGCCCCTGTTTACCTTCCCATGTCGCTTCACAGTTACCAACCTGAACCCCTATGTTGCCATCTTACACCAAAATTCACCCCTGAAAACAACTGCCACATCTCACTGAGGCTTATAATTCACGTGATAATAATAATAATAATCCCTTCTGCAATCACAATCCTCTTTCACAACTCCCGTGCCTTCAGTGTTTTGATCTAAGTCAAGCCTTCAGAAGAAACCAACGTAATTTAACCAATTTATACTACTTTCCATTTAACCTGATTTGTAGAAGCTTTGTTTAATAAAAAATGTCAGTTACATATTTAATATTTCTGATGAGAGGAATTTCAGGTGGTTCAACAAAGTGATATGAAGTTTCATGGGACTGTGTATTAGGGCAGATGGAGGGAAATGGGTGGACTATGTATTGTTGAAAGTGGCTATCAGAGGTGGGATTAAATGCTGACCTTGAAGTCCAGCAGACCTAGGTTCAAATCCTGGCTCCCTCCCTTAATGGCTGGACTATCTCAAAGCCTCAGATTCATCTGTAAAATGGGTATTACAGTCTCATGAGATCAGACTGAGAATTAGATAAGGCAATATGTGTATGTTGCTTAGTACAAACTATGGTATTGTTGGTAAAATATATATATATATATATATATCATTAGCATTTGTACATGGGCAACTGGGCTACCAAAGCCTTCTAAATAAGGACCACTGTGGACAACCGATAATCATCTGGTTTTTCCTGATAATCCCAAGGAAGAACTGAGTGGGCTAACCAAGAGCTTAATAAGGAAGGAAAGGCCTGCCTAGAGTTGGAACATTTGGAACAACAACCCCTGACTCAGAGTCTAACCTGAAGCTTCTCTTGAGAACTATGAACTATTTAAAGGCACTCTCTTTCTCTTAGAGTAGTATCCATTGTATTTCTACCTATCATGCCTTCTGATACTTCAAAAGATCTGTAGTATTTCCTAACTATTTACCTCGGCCCTAGCAAGTAAAAAATGTTACCACCTCCTGTCCTTCCTTTAATCCTAAACACAGGAACAGTAGCTTTGGTCTTTTCTTCACCCCAGGTCCTTTTTCCTTCAATCACTCTTGAAGGCCATGATAGATAATAAGATAGTTTAATTGGAGTTGGAAAATATCGATTTAGTACATCTTCTCTAAGACAATTTCTGTAAGAAAAAACATGTATAATTTAATGTTCCAAATATACTATCTTTTTTCAAAGTGAGAGGAGGCAGAATCTAGCCATAAATTCATTACTTCTAACCCTTGACCCCAAAGCTTCAAGCCATCCATATATCATACAGTGGAGAGCCAAAGTTCAGAGTCCCTTTAAATCATACATAGCAGTTACTCTTCTAATAGTCTATTGAAAAGAGCCACCAATCTATTTTAAATGAAAGAAAAAGAAGTGCATATTTACCACAGCCCCACTGCCATGCGGTCTCTGTATGGAAGCTGGAACAAGCATGGAGAGAGGGAGTGAGGGAAAGCTGGAGTGGTAAGAAGGTTGGCAGTTGTGGGGAGAGTGGACAAAGGCATTGCATTAGGGAATTGGATAATACCGTATTTCCCCCTAGTATTTACCCAAGGCAGCAGTATTCAAATTGTGTCCTCTCTAGCTCACAGATGATGTAGAGATGTCCAACAAAAGGCCCAGGGGAAGGCTAAACAGGTACATGTAGGGCATATCCTACAACCAGAACAGCTACGCTTTTATCACCTGGCATCCATATATAAGATCATACTAGGAAAAGAGAAGAGTTCTATTTCTAAAAAATATTTGAGACTCAATGATAAAAGATTCTGGAGGATTATTTGTTTGCCTCAGTAGCCAGAAGATTAATAGAGAAAAACTATATGTGATGATCTTTGAAATATCTTTAAAAATTGCCATACTTTGGCTATCAAACTTGAGATGATAAAAATTATATAAGAATAGCTAATAATTATCAAGTGCTTATCATGTCCCCAGAACTATGCTAAGGGCTTCACATTGATAAGTCTCATAACAACACAGAGAGGCAGTACATTATGATCCCCACTGCACAAATAGGAAAATCTAGGCCCAGAGAAGCTAAGCTGCATCCAAGGACACACCCAAAAGGAATTAACAGTGTAGGATAACTGTTGAAACAACTTTAAAATCTCAGTGGCTTAACACAGAGGTTTAGGTCATATTCAAACATCAATTCAATAAGGATATAAGTTAGATGGCCTACCACTGGGTGATTCAGGGACCCAGACTTCTTCAATCCTGTGACACATTCCCTAGGGCCCCAGGGAATGTGTCTGCATCTGGTCACCAGACACACAGCAGAGAGTAGAGTATTGCATGGGAGGTTTTTAAGGGCCAGATCCAGATGTGAGATGCACAATTTCTGCCTACTTTCCTTTGGCCAGAACTCATCACAAGGGTGTGCCCAGCTCTAAGGGAAGTTGGGAAATGTAGTCTGGCTACATGCCAGGAAGAAAGGGAAATTGGTTCTTGTCAGTCTCTACCACAATGCCAGGGCCAAGATTCAAATTCAGGAGCCTTGAATCTTCCAGAGCCCATCACAGTATGGAATTAGCTTGTCTCCAGCCATAAAATAAGCATTATGAATTGTGATCTCTAGGGTCATCATTTCAGATTCTGGATAATCCTTAAGAACACTGCACAGTTTATTCTTTCATTTATTCATTCAACATTTATTGAATACTCACTAAATACCAGGCAGATATTCATTCATTCATTTATTCAAAATTTATTGAGCACTGACTGTGTGCCAGGCCATAGTTGGGGCAGTAGCAAAAAATAAGACAGAAACAATCTCTGCCACCATAGAACTCACATCTAAAGGACTTGAACTATATTTTTCACATAAGGCACTTTATTATTTTCTACCAAATCATGTACCACTGTGTGCTCTATGCACTTTCAGTCTCTGTTATTTAGCTTGAATACGTATGGGTATGAAGGAAAACACACATTTTTCTGTGTGGGAATACATTTGGAAATTCCCTTGAAAGGCAGAGATCTTACTGTGTTTGTCTATGTACTTTGGTACCTAACACAGTATCTGGCATATGAATAAACACTGGTGTCATGGAATAAAGCACCTGACCAGGAATCATGTGATTTAGGTTTTGTTCTTGTTCTGCCACTCACTTCATGTATAAGTTCAAAGGGACACTTTGAATCAACACAGTTTCCTGGATCTCTTCCATCTCTGAAACAGAAGCTTAACATTTTGAGACATTCAGTCTAGTGGAAACTCCATGAGACTGGGGATCAGCAGATGTGGGGTGTAGCTCTGGTTCTCCAGTTCCATGAATACATTGCCCCAAATCTCTGGTTCTCAGTTTATTCACTGGTAAACAAACAATTTTGAGCATTAAGAGCATCCCTTCAAATTCTAATATGCTGTTAGTATGTATAATACTGATGTTAGGTACCAAAAGATCAGATTCCTGCTTCAACTTAATTTCCTATAGCTTAATCCTGAACAAGAACCCCTAAAGATCTAAAAAAGGCAGAACTCCTTCCATGTGTAGCAGGAGTAATTTTCTCTCCCTAACTGATCATTTTAAGCATCTCTTTTTCCCTCAAGTTCACAACCATCCTGGTTTCAACTATTTGGCTTGGTATTGAGTAACTCCCTATTTCAGCCCAGTTTACTCTGCTAATTCATTACTTATTATTGCATTACCCTGGACTCTCAGCTTTCCTGCCCCAGGATAGAAGGTATGTCAGAGCAAGGTGATTGTAACAGCCTAAACAATGAGGCTGTCTCTCTTAATATTCCCATTGATCATTACATCATATTTATTTAAGGTTTTAATCAAAATGGGGAAAAAAACACATCATCTTCATTATAAAGGAAACATTTTTCCTAATGCTCTGGAAATCAAGAGATTATGGACAACTAAAACTCATAGGGACTTTCCTGGTGGTGCAGTGGATAAGACTCCACGCTCCCAATGCAGGGGACCTGGGTTCAATCCCTGGTCAGGGAACTAGATCCAACATGCTGCAACTAAGAGTTCACGTGCCACAACTAAGGAGCCCACATGCTGCAACTAAGACCTGGCACAACCAAATAAATAAATAAATATTTTTAAAAAACCTCATAAAATGTTTAGCTTTATACCAAAAGTTAACATGACCTATTTATTGCTAACGAGACCAGCGCTATTTGTAATATTGGTTGGAGAGTTAAGGAGAGAATATCTGCATTGCATACGAGGGCCCTGAAAGAAATGTTTTAAATGACACAAGATATAACTATGGTTATTTTGCCGATACACAGGAGATGTAAACATTTGTCTGAAAGTGTCCACAATTGTAAACATAAATATAAATCACAAAACTAGGGTTCAATTCTTTCCAAGAGGCATTAGGTAGAGAGAATTCCCTTGTAAAATAGAATCGACCGTAAGTCAGAATCAGATTGCTCACGGATGCTGTCCATAGGCATTGCTGGAACATGGATTTTGATTTGGGCAGAGACAGGGGAGCTAGAAGCACTCTATAGTAAAGAATGAAGAATTAAAAGTCTCAAAGCCAAAGGTTTGTGATGCCTTCATTCATTATTTAAAAACAATCTCTTTAAAATGAAAGACTGCAATTCAAACATTATTTGGTCCCAGACTAATATTCTCCAGGTTCACTTTACTGGCTGCCTGTGAGCCTGAATGATGCTATTACTCTCTGCCCTGCAGTTCCGTGCTGGCTCTGAGGCCCTGAGGGGAATGGAAAAGTCAACAGCAGTAAGCCCATCCCACATGCATCATTTTTTCTCTAAGTATATAAATCATGCAGAAACCAGTCTCTGATCTTGTTGTGCCTTCAAAGCCACACTCAACAGAGCCTTACTCTATGAATCCTGATAGGAAGACTTGGATAACTAGTTTCTAAATCAATAATTTCCAAAGTGTGAGAACAAAAAGTGATCAGCCAGGGTGTGGGAAAAAACATTAAAACTTCATCTTCTCTAAGAAAATAAAAGAAATTAGGCTTTACTAGTACTTGATATCTGGATGGTGATTAGTACATGTATATAATACATTAAAAATGATTACATGCCTTGGAGAAATATCAGTCAGGGTCTCAGCAGGAAATAGAAGTTATCTTCAAATAAACTGCAAAGAGTTTAAGAGAAGGACAATTGACACCAGTTTGGGGCACTAAGATTTAGTTAGAGCAACAAAAGAGGACACATTCTGGACAAGTAACTGCAGGGAGGGGTAAAAGGAGGGAAGAGATACCAGAACCAAAGGGAGAGGTATGGAGGGGGCCAGGTGACAGGAGCTGAGGACTTCAGGAGAGGAAGCAGGCTAACCCACAGCCATTGAGCAGGGTGTGAGCCAGGGAAATAGTACCCTGGCCTCATTGGCTCTTGTCCTCCAGGTTTCCTGCTAAACCCACTTGAAGTCAGAGGACAAAAGAGCCCATTGATGTGGTCCATATGGGTTAGTCTCCCCATGTGGCCTGGAGGGGTACACAGAAGCTATCCATAGAGGATGTGCCCCCAATTATTTTTACTATTAGGTTTACTCCCTTGTATAATCAAAAGTGTTAGGATACCACTAAACTAGATAATTTCACTAGATATTAAGATTATGCTAGAAAAAAATCTAAGTTCTGAAGGCGTAGGCTGCCTGGATCTAGGCTTAGTGGCCGCTAAGTAATTCAGAAAATCTGTTCTGCATAAGAGATGGGAAAGTACAGCACTGGGGGGCATGTGTTTGCCATCTCTACTTCGGGTTATAAGGCCAATATTTACTTCACTGGATTTTTTCATTCATTCACTCTTTTGTTGATTTATTTATTCATTGTCAGGCATTTTACAGGTGCTCAGAGTACAAAGATGAATCAGACATGATCCTTGACCTCAAGATTCTGTAAGTTTGTAGAAGGAGACAGAGATATTAATAATATGTAGACTAGTGTTGTAATCATGCCAAGAAATCAGAGCAGGTTACAATGAGTTTACAAAGAAAAAAATGGTCAGTTCTACTGGAAGTTGGGAGAAGGTCGAGAATTGTTTCATATAGCCAATTTGTTTGGGAAAACTGAAGGAGAAAATAAATAAAATATTCCAGGCCAAGGAAACATTATGGGCAACATGACTGGGTGAATTTGAGGAAGTAGAAATACCTCAGCACAGCTGAGACTCAGAGTACAAAGAGGAGAAAGCACACAGTGAAACTGAAAATGTAGCCAGGCAAAGACTGCAGAAAGCCTTGTTTGCCCGTCTGACAAGTGGAAACTTTTATCTGAACTGTGTTTTACTGAGCTCTGTTCTGGGCAACTCTGCCTCAATACACTTGGAACAGGTACCTCAGCTGGAAAATAAAAACTATTGGTCATATGCCATCACATAGAATCAACTGAAAAAGTCATTCTGAACACCAGTATTAATAGCTACTTTCATTTTATAGTGAAGAACCAACACCAAACAACAATTTGTCCTAAGATTAGTTTTAGATGCTGTGAACACTCTGTTTTTTAAGGATTTTTAGGTTACTTCAGGTAAACTGTGTGGTTAAAATAACCTTGCTTGGTCATTAGAATTAAAATTTATATCAAGTAGCCATGCCAATGGTTATCAAATAGAGTCTAATTAAGACATGGTATCAAAGATCTTCTTCAATCTTCTATGTTTTCCTAGCTATTAAAATGCACTCCCATTAAAAGCTCTCAGTCCCAACACAAAAGGAGCAGAGCCTGGATATTTTTCATAGAAGTCAGATATTTTCACAGGATTACAGTCCTGATGGTCCAACCATTTCCCAGTTAGTTGAGGTAGGAGCACTGGCTTTGGCATGTTTTATTTCTGAAAACAGAGGAGGCTAATTAATATAATTTGCTCTCTCTATGTTGATAAGTACTAGCACCAATAAGTCAGATTTTCATCCTGCCCCAATCACAAAATACCTGTTAACTGTATAATGCGGTTTAGACAGTGCATTGGCTATTTGACAACTCAAATGCACAAAGAAATTCAATAAAAGATAGTTTACAAGGAACAATGGAGTAAAGAATAAATTCTGAAAGCACTGAAAGTTAAAGCTGACCTCTTAAAGGAGTGCATCAAATGAATGAACAATAAATTTTCCATAAGGCAAACCCAAGCATATTTTATAATGCAAGAATTGTCTCCCCTGAGTACTCAACGAGGCACCTAATGGGCCCAATTCTTATTCAATATAACTCTCACAGACTAGATCTGCTCTTTCCCCAACACATCCACTGGTGCTCATATTTCATTAGGTTATTCTTGATCAATATTCCTGTTATGATTGGCTAAAGGTGCCACCAGGAGGGAAGCATCTGGAGGACTTGCCAACAGTTGGGTCCTCCTGAGAACAAAGTACAGTGTGTTATTGCCACTTAAGAATTCCAAGGCAAACAAAGGCAGACACCTTTCTACTCCTAGTTACTTTCTTAGAGACAGGCCAATAGAACTTCCCATTATGGACAAAATCCTCAATAAAATTTTCTGAGAGGGTTTCATAGTTAACACTCAAGCTAGAGGAGCTTCTAAAGGTCAGAATGATTAGGTCCAGCACCCATCCCAAGTATCCGTGACTGGAGGTGCTGGGCTGCCCTGAGCCAGCAGGAATGCAATGTGAGGCATGGCAAGTAGGTGATAAACACCTTCTCTCATGGAGAAGACTAAATCTCTCTTCTCAAGAAACCAAACAGGGCCAGGAAAAGGATGCTGATGTCATAAGGCATCTCCTAAAACTCTTGTTGCCTTCTTTCACCCTCATCCAGCCTCCATCACAAAGAAAGCTGTAAGCAAGAGCCTCAGGGTCCCTTCACTGCCTTTCAGTTATTCATGCTCAACTTATTTTTTGTTGCAATCTATGAAATCAGAGCAACAGAAGAAGTTGAAGATGGATTGATTGTGAACTGACTTATGATCCTTATTATACCAGAGAAGTAATTTTATGTATATAACTTCTTTTACAATTACCACCACATGATTTCAAAGGAGTTCACTGCTTATGGGAGGAGGCCATCAATAAGTGACACTTGCATATTCATTCATTTCAATCAGAGATTTTTAAAGACTCGGGAGAATAGTTCAGTGCCATTGAAAATTACTTTCTTTTTCGTCATATTTCCCCTATTGTTTTGGAGTTTGGGTTTTCTCAGAGAAAAAACGTCTGGTACAATCACAGTCTGCTTTGATTTTACTATATTTTTACTTTTATTTTTAAGCAAATTACATTTAAGGGAGTTAAAAAGAAAGGCTGCATTTATTAAATGTCAACTATGTGCCAGAAACCATGCTAGCCAATATCTATATGTAGCCTCGTATTCCCTCCAAGATGGTAATTACTTTGCCTGTTCCGCTAATGAAATAACTCAGAGACGCACAAATATTTGCCCAACGTCAAACAGCAAATAAGTGACAGACAGGCTGGTGTTTGAACTCACATCTGTCTACCTACAAAATCCAGCCTCTTTCAATGACTTCACACTACCCTCAGCTTTGGGGGATAAAACTCAACCTGTTTTAGAAATAGACTCACAGACATAGAAAACAAACTTATAGTTACCAAAGGGGAAAAGGGGGAGGGATAAATTAGGAGTTTGGGATTAGCAGATATACACTACTGTATATTGTACAAAACAGGTAAACAACAAGGTCCTACTGTATAGCACAGGGAACTATATTCAATATATTGTAATAACCTATAATGGAAAAGAATCTGAAAAAGAACATATATGTATATATATGTGTATATATATATATATATAACTGAATCACTATGCTGTACGCCCAAAACTGACACAACATTCCGCGGTCACCGCTAGACGAGGAAAGCATTGTGAGCAGATGCCACGGGGGCCGCTAGCAGCCATCAGTGACTTGTGAATGGGACCCGGACTGGGGTCGGAGCTGACACCGCTGTGCTCGCCCTGCACCAGGGACCGATGGCCCACACCTCGCTCCCATCCTCCAGGGCCTGAGCCATGTGGCTGACAGGGTCTTGGTGCTCCAGCCGGGTGTCAGACCTGTGCCTCTGAGGTGGGAGAGCTGAATTCAGGACATTGGTCCACCAGAGACCTCCCGGCTCCATGTAATATCAAACGGCAAAAGCTCTCCCAGAGATCTCCATCTCAACGCTAAGACCCAGCTCCATGCAACGAACAGCAAGCTACAGTGCTGGACACCCTATGCCAAACAAATAGCAAGACAGGAACACAACCCCACACATTAGCAGAGAGGCTGCCTAAACTCATAATAAGGTCACAGACACCCCAAAACACACCACAGGACGCTGTCCTGCCCACCAGAAAGGCAAGATCCAACCTCATCCACCAGAACACAGGCACCAGTCCTTCCACCAGGAAGCCTACACAACCCACTGAACCAACCGTAGCCACTGGGGGCAGACACCAAAAACAATGGGAATTCTAAACCTGCTGCCTGCGAAAAGGAGATCCCTAACACCGTAAGTTAAGCAAAATGAGAAGACAGAGAAACACACAGCAGATGAAGAAGCAAAGTAAAAACCCACCAGACCAAATAAATGAAGAGGAAATAGGCAGTCTACTTGAAAAAGAATTCAGAGTAATGACAGTAAAGATGATCCAAAATCTTCTAAATAGAATGGAGAAAATACAAGAAATGTTTAACAAAGACCTAGAAGAACTAAAGAGCCACCAAACAATGATGAAAAACACAATAAATGAAATTAAAAATTCTCTAAAAGGAATCAATAGAAGAATAACTGAGGCAGAAGAACAGATAAGTGACCTGGAACATATAATAGTGGAAATAACTACTGAAGAGCAGAATAAAGAAAAAAGAATGAAAAGAATTGAGGACAATCTCAGAGACGTCTGGGACAACATTAAACACACCAACATTTGAATTATAGGGGTCCCAGAAGAAGAAGAGAAAAAGAAAGGGACTGAGAAAATATGTGAAGAGATTATAGTTGAAAACTTCCCTAATATGGGAAAGGAAATAGTCAATCAAGTCCAGGAAGCACAGAGAGTCCCATACAGGATAAACCCAAGGAAAAACTCACCAAGACACATATTAATCAAACTATCAAATATTAAATACAAAATATTAAAATCAGTAAGGGAAAAACAATAACATACAAGGGAATTCCCATAAGGTTAACAGCTGATCTTTCAGCAGAAACTCTGCAAGCCAGAAGGGAGTGGCAGGACATAGTTAGAGTTATGAAAGGGAAAAACCTACAACTGAGACTACTCTACCCAGCAAGGATCTCATTCAGATTTGATGGAGAAATTAAAACCTTTACAGACAAGCAAAAGCTGAGAGAATTCAGCACCACCACACCAGCTTTACAACAAAAATTAAAGGAACTTCTCAAGGCAGGAAACACAGGAGAAGGAAAAGACCTACAATAACAAACCCAAAACAATTAAGAAAATGGTAAGAGGAACATACATATCAATAATTACCTAAAATGTAAATGGATTAAATGCTCCAACCAAAAGATATAGACTGGCTGAATGGATAAAAAACATGACCTGTATATACGCTGTCTACAAGTGACCCACTTCAGACCTAGAGACACATACAGACTGAAAGTCAGGGGGTAGAAAAAGATATTCCATGCAAATGGAAATCAAAAGAAAGCTGGAGTAGCAATTCTCATATCAGACAAAATAGACTTTAAAATAAAGAACATTAGAAGAGACAAAGAAGGACACTACATAATGATCAAGGGATCGATCCAAGAAGAAGATATAACAATTGTAAATATTTATGCACCCAACATAGGAGTACCTCAATACATAAGGCAAATGCTAACAGCCATAACAGGGGAAATTGACAGTAACACAATCGTACTAGGGGACTTTAACACCCCACTTTCACCAATGGACAGATCATCCAAAATGAAAATAAATAAGGAAACACAAGCCTTAAATGATACATTAAGCAAGATAGATTGGTTGATATTTATAGGACATTCCATCCAAAAACAACAGAATACACTTTCTTCTCAAGTGCTCATGCAACATTTTACAGGATAGATCATACCTTGGGTCACAAATCAAGCCTTGGTGAACTTAAGAAAATCGAAATCATATCAAGTATCTTTTCTGACCACAATGCTATGAGACTAGATATCAATTACAGGAAAAATCTGTAAAAAATATAAACACATGGAGGCTAAACAATACACTACTTACTAACAAAGAGAACACTGAAGAAACCAGAGAGGAAATCAAAAAAATACCTACAAACAAATGACAATGAAAATACAATGACCCAAAACCTATGGGATGCAGCAAAAGCAGTTCTAAGAGGGAAGTTTATAGCAATACAATCCTACCTCAAGAAACAAGAAACATCTCAAATGAACAAGCTAATCTTACACCTAAAGCAATTAGAGAAAGAAGAACAAAAAAGCCCCAAAGTTAGTAGAAGGAAAGAAATCATAAAGATCAGATCAGAAATAAATGAAAAAGAAATGAAGGAAACAATAGCAAAGATCAATAAAACTAAAAGCTGGTTCTTTGAGAAGATAAACAAAATTGATAAACCATTAGCCAGACTAATCAAGAAAGAAACAGAGAAGACTCAAATCAATAGGATTAGAAATGAAAAGGAGAAGTAACAACTGACACTGCAGAAATACAAAAGATCATAACAGATTACTACAAGCAACTATATGCCAGTAAAATGGACAACCTGGAAGAAATGGACAAATTCTTAGAAAAGCACAACCTTCTGAGACTGAACCAGGAAGAAACAGAAAATATAAAGAGACCAAACACAAGCACTGAAATTGAGAATGTGATTAAAAATCTTCCAACAAACAAAAGCTCAGGACCAGATGGCTTCACAGGCGAATTCCCTCAAATATTTAGGAAAGAGCTAACACCTATCCTTCTCAAACTCTTCCAAAGTATAGCAGAGGGAGGAACACTCTCAAACTCATTCTACAAGGCCACCATTACCTTGATACCCAAACCAGACAAAATTGTCACAAAGAAAGAAAACTACAGATCATTATCTCTGATGAACATAGATGCAAAAATCCTCAACAAAATACTAGCAAACAGAATCCAACAGCACATTTAAAAGATCATACACCATGATCAAATGGGGTTTATCCCAGGAATGCAAGGATTCATCAATATATGCAAATAAATCAATGTGATAAACCATATTAACAAATTGAAGGAGAAAAACCATGTGATCATCTCAGTAGATGCAGAAAAGGCTTTTGACAAAATTCAATACCCATTTATGATAAAAACCCTCCAGAAAGTAGGCACAGAGGGAACTTACCACAACATAATAAAGGTCATATATGACAAAACCGCAGCCAACATCTTCTCAATGGTGAAAAACTGAAACCATTTCCTCTAAGATCAAGACAAAGTTGTCCACTCTCGCCACTGTTATTCAACATAGTTTTGGAAGTTTTAGCCACAGCAATCAGAGAAGAAAATTAAATAAAAGGAACCCAAATCAGAAAAGAAGAAGTAAAGCTGTCACTGTTTGCAGATAACATGACACTATACATAGAGAATCCTAAAGATGTTACCAGAAAACTACTAGAGCTAATCAATGAATTTGGTAAAGTAGCAGGAAACAAAATTAATGCACAGAAATCTCTTGCATTCCTATACACTAATGATGAAAAATCTGCAAGAGAAATTAAGGAAACACTCCCATTTACCATTTCAACAAAAAGAATAAAATGCCTAGGAATAAACCTACATAAGGAGACAAAAGAGCTGAATGCAGAAAACTCTAAGACACTGATGAAAGAAATTAAAGATGATCCAAACAGATGGAGAGATATACCATGTCCTTGGATTGGAAGAATCAACATTGTGAAAATGACTATACTACCCAAAGCAATCTATAGATTCAATTCAATCCCTATCAAACTACCAATGGCATTTCTCACAGAACTAGAACAAAAAAATTGACAGTTTCTATGGAAACACGAAAGACCCCGAATAGCCAAAGCAATATTGAGAAAGAAAAACGGAGCTGGAAGAATCACGCTCCCAGACTTCAGACTATACTACAAAGCTACAGTAATCAAGACAGTATGGTACTGGCAGAAAAACAGAAATATAGATCAATGGAACAGGATAGAAGCCCAGAGATAAACCCACGTACATATGGTCACCTTATTTTTGATAAAGAAGGCAAGAATATATAATGGAGAAAAGACAGCCTGTTCAATAAGTGGTGCTCGGAAAACTGGACAGCTACATGTTAAAGAATGAAATTAGAACACTCCCTGACACCATACACAAAAATAAACTCAAAATGGATTAAAGACCTAAATGTAAGGCCAGACACTATAAAACTCTTAGAGGAAAACATAGGCAGAACACTCTATGACATAAATCACAGCAAGATGCTTTTTGACCCACCTCCTAGAGAAGTGGAAAGAAAAACAAAAATAAACAAATGGGACCTAATGAAACTTAAAACCTTTTGCACAGCAAAGAAACCATAAACAAGACAAAAAGACAGCCCTCAGAATGGGAGAAAATATTTTCAAATGAAGAAACTGACAAAGGATTAATCTCCAAAATTTACAAGCAGCTGATGAAGCTCAATATCAAAAAAACAAACCAGAAAGAGAAAAACAAATACCGTATGCTAACACATATATATGGAATCTAAAAAAAAAAAAAAAAAAAAAAAAAGGTTCTGAAGAACCTAGAGGCAGGACAGGAATAAAGACACAGAAGTAGAGAATGGACCAATGGACTTGAGGACACAGGGCGTGGGAAGCGTAAGCTGGGACGCAGTGAGAGAGTAGCATGGACTTACATATACTACCAAATGTAAAATAGATAGTGGGAAGCAGCCGCATAGCACAGGGAGATCAGCTCAGTGCTCTGTGACCACCTAGAAGCATGGGATAGGGAGGGTGGGAAGGAGGCACAAGAGGGAGGAGATTCGGGGATGTATGTATATGTATAGCTGATTCACTTTTTTATAAAGCAGAAACTAACACACCATTGTAAAGCAATTATACTCCAATAAAGATGTTTAAAAAAAAAAGTAGGAGAAGGGAAAAAAAAGAAACTGACACAACATTGTAAATCAACTATACTTCAATTAAAAAAATTTTTAATTACAAAAAAAAAACTCAACCTGTTTTATACTTCTCAATCTGTTAAAAGGTTTTCCAGGGCTCTTGAAATAACCTGAGGCTGTTTACCATGACCGGAAGTCTTGTGAAGCACACATTCTCAATGCTATCTTTTTCTTTCTTTTTTTAAACCTGACTTACATGTGGAGGCACCAGGATTTGCAGGCCACATGTTCAAGCCTTGCTTGACCCTGACAACTCATCCAAGCCCATTCTATTTCAGGGAGGAGTATAACCTCACTTGGTTTTGTGGCATTGTGTTCACCAATTTTTCCCAAACTTCAGTCATTGTATGACATCTATACCATTTTGCCATATCTGAATAGTACTGAGCTATTATTAACTTAATATGTTTTAATCAATTTTAACTTGACTTACATTTTTATTCAATCTTATTCTAAGCAACAAGGCATAAGTTTAGTGTACTATCAAATTTTTCTTATACATATTAAAATACACACAGAACTAATAAAATGAAAAATGTCAGTGTGCCATCCAAAATCTTTGGGAAGCTCTAACAGAGGGTAACTGGTTGTGTTTTTCCACTTTTTACCCATTTGTTTATGTGTCATTTGATCATGGTCTCACCATACATTTGTTTATTTATTCATTCATTCAAAACACATTTATTGAGCACCAACTGTGTATTAGACACTGTCTGGACACTGACAGCCATGTGGAGAGTGGTTTGGGCTAGGGAGAGAATGGACCAGGCAGAGGGACACAGAGACCAGGCAGAGAGATGCTGGGTTATTAGAGAAGCCTAGGGAGAGGTGAAAGGGACTGCATGAGAACAGCAGGAGTCGAAAGGAATGGATAAGTCTAAGAGACATTTCAGAAGTAGAATCAACAGACCTCAGGGTTAAATTCAATATGGTGGGGGTTAGGAAAGGGAAGATGGACAAATGGCCCTAAGACCATTTAAATATTTTAATCACATTAAACTGCAATACTTTCAGTCTTCTTTAACAATTTTGAGCACGACTGTAAATTTATAAGTAAAGGAGAATATTTAGGGGAGGATGGAATTTTGCTTAAAACTAGATAAAATATTTAACATAGTTAGCAACCTATATGCTATTGGCCACCGACCAATTGGAAGAGATGCTAGAAAGGTCCTGGAGGCCTTCTTAACCCCAAAGGGTGGAGGTGGGTAGAAGGGGGAGTGGGTCTGATAAGGGGTTATAGGTGGTAGGAGGCTCAGGGTATAGCTATCTACTCAGCAGTAGGAAAACATTTCGAGATTCGGTCAATGGTTGCAAACCTGTAGATTATTGTCCTTGCTTAATTCTCTTTTGTGGGCCCCATCTCTCTCAGAGTGAAGCCCAAAACTTTGCCATCGTCCCCAAAGCCTGAACCATGCACCTCACCAGCCTCAGCTCAGCTCTAATCCCTCATCTTATCTTTGCTCCCCAGCACTCTGAAACTTCAAGCTGCAAAGCCTTTACAAATACCTCTCCTTCAGCCTAGAATACTCATCTGTCCTTCCAGCTCACTCGTAGTTATCTTTCTGTCCTCTTCTTGGATGTGGCATCTCAGAAAAGTTTCTCCTGACCTTCCATATTAAGACAGGTTTTCTTTTTAAATACAGCTTCCCCTTCTCCTTCATAGCATTCAAGACAATTGGAATTAAATAATTTGTTGGATAATTTTTTGTTTCTTGTCTGTCTTCTACACTAGACTCACTAAGTTCCATAAGGGCAGGAATCAGGCCCGCCTGTTCACCATCCTTTCCCCAAAGCCTCGTATAGAGCTTGAGATCAAAGCTCTATGAAGTAATGACCTGAAGTACTTTCCTCCGCAGGAAGGGAGTAGGGACGGTGTCTATTCACTTACTATTGTTGATGAAGGAGGGGTTTGGAACATTTCCATGGAAATTATCATTTATAGAACCCATACCATATGCCAGACACTGACCTTGGGACTTATTTTTATCTCATTTAAGTTTCACTCTAACCCTGAAGAGTGGGTATTGTTATCCTGTTTTTAGATGAGGAATCCAAGGCTTGGAGAAGTAAAGAAATGGGCTCGGCATTACTCAGCTAGTAAGTGGCAGAGTAGGGATAAAATATTTTGCCCCACTACTGATTCCCAAGCTTGATTATTGAACTTTCCCTGCCGTATGAAGGTGCCATCATAATCTCCAGCAGATAACAGATAAAAAGAGGGTTGAAAGATTTTTCTAGAAGTTCTTACAGTGAGAAGGGACAGCTGGTGGCACGCTGTGAGACCACCCAAAACAGCCAGTCATCAAGGGGGCCAAGCACTGTGGTTCACGATACCCCTGTATTCCAGTGAGTGTCACAGTAACTGGTGTACATAAAGTGGTGACCATAACCCAACAGAAAGATTCATTTACTCTCAAGGAACTCTGTTTAATAGGGAAGTGTGTGTATGTATTGGAAGGTTTTCATTGAAATCAGCTATCTTTTTAATAGTGGTTTAGCTATCCAGGGAAACTGTCTCTTCTGAAAACTTTCCTCTCCAAACAGATCAATAAGGCATTGCAGTGCTTCCAGACAAAACCAAACAACTTGGCTCGAAATGTTTAGTTCCCTTCCAAAGCTAAAAGAGAGGTAAAGGTCCAGCAAGATAGAAATCTAATCCATTGATAACCAATCTGATTAGGATGCTTTTTCCTGTGAAACTGATGGGCATTGATTCATTTACAACCAGTTAGAGGCCATTGCCTGGAGAAAATCACCCTCATTCTGGCACAAATGAACCTTGCAAAACAGGTTGAAAAAAGAAGTTGAGGGCTTCCCTGGTGGCGCAGTGGTTGAGAGTCCGCCTGCCGATGCAGCGGACACGGGTTCGTGCCCTGATCCGGGAAGATCCCACATGCCGCAGAGCCGCTGGGCCCGTGACCCATGGCCGCTGAGCCTGCGCGTCCGGAGCCTATGCTCCGCAACGGGAGAGGCCACAACAGTGAGAGGCCCGCGTATCGCAAAAAAGAAAAAAAAAAAAAGAAGTTGAAAAATTGGTGTGACTAGTCTCCACAATGATTATAGAAAACTCACCTCATTGTTCTAGTTTCTCCCCTGGCATTTCTTGTTGTGTGTAGCTACAACTTTACTCACTTGGGAGTTTTTCCCAAACCGCTGATTTCTAATGGGTGCCTTGTTGCATTTTTTTTTTGAAATGTTGCTTTTAGCAACACAGATATATCATAAACTTCATATGGTCATCATTTTCTTCAAATTGTCTATGAGAATGCAGCATTTAGAAAAGTTGCATGATGTGTTATTACAATGTCTGATATTACTGTGAGGTAAATATGCCTGGTGACCAATGGTTGTGTAGGTCAGGATTTACAAAGAATATAATTTCTCTGTTATCATCCATCCCACACTCCCACCTGCATAAACAGAATGAGGAATGTATGCTTTCTCAAAGCTCAATCGATTCCCACATACATAGGTGAAGAATTTTCCTAAAATTCTCAAAGAAGGGGAAGAATCACTTTATTTAGGAATCTTTTTAAAGATTCCTGAACTTAATGAAACACATAGACTATTTGAATGTAAGTGATATCGGAAGTCACCAAATCCAATCTTTCTATTTTACAGATGAGGAGTTAGAACAATTAAATGCCCACCTACAGGAGGCTTGGACATAGAACTCTGATCCTCCCATTAGATGACATTACTGAGTTGCTTTCCTTGTATAGTCCATCCCAGTCTCTGGTTTATATTTCAAATTGAAAGCAAGCAGCATCTTTTGCTTGAGAATGGGTTCTGTTGGACAAGGCAAACACAAATTAATTGGGCCCTAAAAGCTGAGGGACAGAAAGAGAGAGGTAGAGTTTGTGATACAAAGTCTGAGCAGATACCTTCTGGGTATTCACGATCTGCTACAGGCATTGGTCACCTAATCATAGAGAAATGTATTTACCTTTTTGATTTTAACAAGCTTTCAACTGTTACAGGTTTGGGTTCAGCTAACAGCCCTGGACACTGTGAGGCAGTACTCCCATATCAGAGGACCAGAAGCAAAACACACATGGGAGTCGGGGGAGGGTGGCACAGCTGGCTTAGACCCCCCACTCAGCAGACCACATATGTGTGCCCAAGAAAAGTCAATACAAGTGCATCTCGTTCCTTCTATGACACTGTATAACTCTAATACGGATTCACAAGCAGAAACACTGAGTGACTTACTAACAACCCTAGAAGAAATGTCTAAATTACTGAGTTTTAAAATCCATTTGAATGCTGCTAACTTACTTTCAAAATACAGAAATACCTCCCCAGTCTTGCTTCCTTTCCTTTAATCTGTTATTTTCCTCACTCATATGAACATCTTCAATGTCATATTAATTGCCCTGGTTTAGTTGACCATGTTAAATTTACAAATAGACCTCAGAAGAGCCCCACCCATCTTAAGCAGCATTGCGTATACAATTAAGTCCAGGGCTATATACATACAAAGTACACACATCTTTTTAAGCCTTCAAGGAAGGATGCCATGGCCTCTAATGATACTACTAATAATATAATGCTTCACTTAATGTAAGTACTAAACATCTCCTTATATCAATTTATATAATCCTTATATCAACCTGGTATTATCATATTCCTCTGTGTACAGATAAGGAAACTGAAGGTTGGAGAGGTGAAGTAACTTACCCAAGGTCAAGAATAACTAGTAAGTAGTGGAGCTGAGATTTCAACCCCAGCAGCCTGGCTTCAGAATTTGTGCTCTTAAATATTATGATTTAATTCTACCACTTGGTTTGCAATTGCTATTTTTGCACACTTTGTGGGCTGCTCACCTCTTTTTTGTAAGTTAACAAAGAATTTTCTCAATACTCTAATCTTGCAATTAAGGTTATTGTTTATATTATGTAAATTATTTCTATCATTAAGTAAAATAACCACTGTTCTATAGAGAACACCAAGATTCAAATGGATCTTCTGCATGAAGGGCTGACAAAATAGGCAAATGTGCACTTTCTCTAAATTCCCCTGTAGTTTGTGGCACTGTGAATTTGTAGATTATTTGAACATCAAAGTTTTTTTTAAGTAACAGGGATGACTTAAATAATAAAACATGACCTGGCATGAATTACAGTATCTGAATTCATTTCTCCAGCCAGTGTGTTTGTGGGCCCAAGGTTGAAAGCAATTAGGTGTGAATTATTATACCATCTTCCATGCCCTAGACAGTTTTATGATGATTATAAAATTTTATTATTAATGGTTCATTGTTTTTTGGAGGAGTTGTTAATTTAAATGTATGTATTTATATTGTTAATTAATGAATAGAACAAAATTAGTTTGGTGAAATCTCTCTAGGGACTAGAAGCAACTGGGGAACAGAAAGGTTGGTGCTGACAGCAGCTGTGGAACCTAAAGGCTAGACCTAGAGAGAAGCAGTGTTTAGCAGTTCAATAAAGCCTATAGAGCCACATGGTACCTTAGAGACCATCCTGTCCAACTTCTTTGTTTTAAAGATCAGGAAAAATAAGTGACTGGCCTAGGATCACACCACTAGTTAGTGGCAGAGTCAGGTCAGCTCAGTCAAAGGCACTCAGAATCTTGGCTCCCAGCCCAATGTCTCTTGTCTTCAACAACTGAGGAAGATTTGACTGAGTATCTGGGAAGGCATGGATAACATTGTTAGAAACAGGAAGAAAAAAAATCATAGAAAGTAAAACAAGAGTTTCAGTTTAATTGGACTAATATGAGTGTCAAAATAATGCTTGGTTTTGTGGATAGAGAAGTATTGAAAAAGAAGAAGGGGTCGGGAAGACTTGCTCAAACTTCCTGTTGATAAGGTAGTTGAGGCCTCCAGGGTTGTGATATTGAGATTGTAGAAAAGCCCATGGGATAAATGCTCTCCTAAGAATGCATTTTCTATATGTCGGGGTCACAAATGGACAAACGAGTCAGCCCAGAAGCAGTGTAGGTAATAGTAATGACTGGCGTGAGCCCAAGGAATGGTCACATCCAATTTCCACTTGTGGAATTTCCTCCTCTTGCCATCTCTCATCCCAAAATGCTGTCTTCCTTCTGCTCACTGAAGGATATAAAAGTATTTTCTTGGACAAATTCAGTCAAAAAAGAGCAGTTGGAAACCAATTGAATTTTTCCACAGGTTAGGCAAAAGAAAGAAAGTGCAGCACTTGGTAAATAACGTTTTTTATCAGAGAAATTGGTGATAGAAGCAACCATGCAGAACTGCTGATGCATCGAGCAGAAGTCTATCTTTCTGAAATGCAGGGTCTCATTCCTGTTGGGATTCTCCAGGGGGGTCTTAGGCAAGTGGCCAAAATGAATTTGACATTGAGAACATAGGTTTGTTTTTCCTTCTCTTAGAACTCCAAATGTTTGCCAGGCAAAGCCATACTGAAAAGCCATTGTCAATTCAATCTAATTGAGCAGTGATTGACAGTACTCTCTCAACTCAGCTTTTACCTGTTTCTGATTGAGTTATTGCCTGGCCTCCTGGGAGCATGACCTGGATCCTCCCGTGTACTATTCTAGTTTCTTGATCAGAGACAGAAACAGTTTATCAGAGAAGGAACACATTTTCTAGAATGGACATGCTTTACTTCAAGTTCAGTATTGCACTCTGTTGCTACTGGAAATAAATTCACTTGTTCGGACCATGGCATCATCTATATTCCTTCTTTCTAGAAAGCCAAGGGATTTTTCTTGGCCCATCTATGTCAAAAATAATGTTCTTTCCATACCATTAGATATTTTTCCATTGTGAACTCTATGAATATCATAGGTAATTAGAAAACAAAGTATTATAAATCGTGCTACCAGGTAATGCCCTACCTTATACAATTCTGTGAAAGAGACAATGTTTTGTGATGTCTCCATTTCTTCCCCCAAGCACTCATCCCTGTGATAACTGCTGACATTTTATGGAAAAATACTATCCATAGAATTACATTTGAGTTTCAACACCTGAAATCCTAGTATCATGTCTAATATTCCAAAGCAGAGCCTCTATTCACCCCTTCAAGTAAAATCCCAACGCTCCACATTTCCCAATACACAAAATTGCCAATAACCCAGGAATCTTCAGTTTTTGTGTCTTATTTCAGTACAATCTTTCATTTTTAGCCAACATCAGACAAAACAAGACACATGCCACTAAGGAAATGGGTCATTCTCTCTGAATTCTAATTATTGGAACTTAGTGCCATTAACAAGTTTACCACTTGTCTTGACCTACAGTAAACTCTTTAGCTCTGTCCTCAGCCCATTTGTGGAACTTAAGTGCTATGAAAAGTAGATTTCAAATAAGAGATAAAATTTACTACATGGTGAAATGTAAATACCATAGTTAAAAATGAATTATTCCATAATAATTGGAAAAATGAATTATCTCCATAACAATGGAGAAGGAAATCTATATTCTAGAGTTATGTATAAAAAGCACAATATATTACTACAAATATTTGAGGAAGGGTAAAAGCAGAGTGGGCGGGAGTGGCCTGTGAATACAAGTGGCCTTGTATTAGCTACCACCATCCCCAGTTTTACACAGCATTGCCTGTTCTGCTCTCCACTTAAGGTTGCAATTCTTGAAAAATGTTTTATTTAAACTTTTCCCTACAGCATATATTTTAAGGAGAAAGAAGTCAGCGAGAGAGAAAAGACCATATGATCAAAAAATTCAGATCATTTTCCAAAACCACATTTCCAGAAACAACCTGACCTTATCCCAAGGCCAGTTTTTACATATAGAGATCCTTCTTTTTACATGAAGTTTCAGTTACTGAACTATTAAGTTACTGAATTATAATCTGTAGCTCATCTCTATATTCACTACTCCTTCAGAGTATAAGTTCAGCTGTATGAAATGCTGAAAGTTATTGATAACTAAAGAACTACTCAGCCAAAGTAAATGTTCTAAAATTAAAATGTCACTGGGTCATTACTCTGCTTGAAACCCTACAAAGGCTTCCCATCACTCTCAATGGAAAAATCCAAATTTCTGAGCAGAGCATATATGGCCACTCCACCCTTGCCTCTGACATTCCTATCCTCCCATACAGAATGACTAAGAGTCTCGCCAACTTGCTGTTCTCTTTTGCTCCCGACCCTTGACACACTCCTGCTGGCAAGGACACAGCTGCAGCAAAGGCACCTCTCTTGGACCTAGAGGCAAGAGGCACTTGCTGAAAATAGCTGCATCACTCTAAGCCTCTTACCTCTAGGATTTCATGAGAGATATCTGTATCTATCCTGTGTAAGCCACTGTATTTTGAAGTCTTTTATGGATCTTAGCCTAAACCCTAACAAATAGCAAACAATTCTCCCCATACCTTCTCATTCCTTGGCTTTCCAATAAGATATGGATTCTCCAGGAACCCTTCCCTCTCTCCTTACACAGCTTAGGTGCCTCTCTGCAGTAACTCCATCACAGGGCATATCACCTGTATTGAAATTGCCTGCTTGCTTGTCCATCTCCAACACTAATCTAAAGTCAGAGATTGTGCCTTTGTATCCCAGCACCAATCACCAGGTCTGGGACACAGCAAACACTCAGTAAACATGTTTTGAATTAACTCAGTATCAAGGAAAGATTACAAAGCCCAACTCCACGTTATCAGGAGCAGATGAAAGTGATTTTAGGATGAGTAGCCTTGAAAATTCCCATTTTTATTTAGAGATAAATATAAATGGGGAGTTTGAGAGAGAATTATTCCTCCTTGATTACCAGTTAAAAATCGGATATATGTATAATAAACCACACAGCTGCACAACCAATATGATTTAGTTTCTCCATTCTTCCTCCATCCCACTTCCAAATATCTCAGCCCCTGCGACCAACTGAGATTTACTAACATTAGATTTATTCCTTCGAGCTAAGACAGGGTTTCTCTGAAAAGACTGCCAAATGCAAATATGTTAAGAGACATCAAACCATTAGCACACATATGCACCTCCACAGGGATTAAATTATCAGAATGCATGCAGCTTGAAAAATGCATGGGCCTGAAGGAAATGAGATGGAGAACTGGATGATTTTGATAGGAAGAAGAAACTGAGAAAAGTGATATCTAAAGAGGGAAGATCTGCACCAAGGTCTGCATTAAAAGTGTGAAGAGGCCTGGAGCATCAGGAAGCACTGGCTCCTAAGGGAGGAAAGAAGTGCCTAGAAAACAGCCTGAGGGCTAGCAGACCAGCTTGGTACATTGTACTGTTTGCCCTGATAGATTACATGATACACAGAGGTTTCTGCTGTGATTTCCCTTGGGTAGAATTACTCAAATGGTTGGATTATATTCACACAGCCCATATCCTATAGCTTCTTCACTTAAGTAGTTTGTCCTGAAAGGGAATCTTTACTTTTATGCCCAAATAAGTATATTCTAGTGGCCTCCCAAGATCGATGGGAGAAATCATTCAAGTCCCTAGTAAGAGAGCAAACCAGGCACATGTTGTGATCTATCCCAGGGAATCCTCTGGGGGCTTCTCCCGATTCTGCTTTCCTATGATGACACTATCAACAAGAACAGAAACTCACGCCAAACTTAATGCATTTTTATGACCAGAATTGAAACAAGAGTGGCAAATGTCTCTCATTCTTTTATACTGGGTCATGACTATAATCTCATGGCCCTACTCAGATGTCAACCTCTTGACTGGAAGGGCAGGTAGATAATGCAAGAGTTCATTCTTGTTCTATCTCCAATTTGTTCACTGCAAAGTGAAGCGGGGTGTCTGCATCATAAAGCAAGGCATGTGCCTCTCATTTTGCATTTGACTCCTGGTATGTGAAGTAAAGTGGACCAGGTGGACTTCCCCATGCTTCAATCTCTCTGTCAAGTTATTTCTAGAGCTTTGAGTCCTGCAGTGTGCATGCACACATACCAGCACACACACACACACACACACACACACACACACACACACACACACACTCCAGTAACAATCACAAGCATATTCAGCCACTAAGTATGCTATTTGTCAGATGTAGCTCTCCTAGGACTTAAAGCAAATAGCATCTCCAAGGCCTGGGTCATGTGTATCCTAATCTGAAATCTTATTCTGAATAGATAACTGCAGAAATAATTTATCTAAATAAAGTTGTAGATGCCAGACATAATGCCACATCTTACTTTTCTGAGAACAGGGATTGTGTAAGTCTATGGAATTGGTTAATAGTTCCTTATTTCATGTCAATTGGCACAGATATATTAACCTCTTGGGGGTAAAATGCTGGAGCACTGGGGTTCTTAACCTTTCAATGTCACAAATCCACATTTAGAGCTATAGACACTTTCTCCAGAAAATATACACACACCCAGACAACTTTTTATATTATAACAAGGGCTTTATTACTTATAACAAGTACTCTAATGATAACCATATACTTTCTAAAAATTTTGTTATCACTCCTGGTCAAAGCCTGTCAACAATGACTTTACAGTTCAGTTTGAATTACTCCTTTTACCCTGAGATTTTAATGTTCTAAACATTGTTTGAAATAATATAGAAATAACAGTTCAGTTTGAATTACTCCTTTTATCCTGAGATTTTAATGTTCTAGACATTGTTTGAAATAATATATAAATGACCATTTTATTGATATAAAAATGTTTAGCACATAATTATGAATAGACATATAGATGGGTGAAGAAAGAATAAAGGGCTATAATCTGTATTATCATTTGTTACCATACCATTACCTGAATGTAAATGTAAATACAGGAAGTATGACTGATCTTCTTAAGTATGTTTTTGTTCTGAGTCAAAACAGAGTTTCTCACAGAGTGTTCAGGAAACTTCTAGAATCTTATCCTCAGAGGTTCTGATCTATTTCATTAAAAACATTTTAGTTGCCTGGGCTGTAGCTCAGGGATCTACATTCTTTTGGAGACACAGCATCGAGAGTGACCACCACACTGCTAGACCCAGGGACATCAGGTTTCCATTGCTCAGACATGCAAGTCTTACATCTTTTCAAGAAACAGAGAGAGAAATACTTGGTATCACACCGTGAGCAAAACATCAGTAAGCCCTCGTGATTATTGAAAGCAAAAAGCCAACCTAACCAAGATCTGTGGGCCTCCTTTCTCATTCACTGGACAAAGATTTATAGAGCGTCTCTTCAGCATAAGGTCCTAAGTTAGACCCCCACTATAGCACTTGCACTCTTGCAAATCTAAGCAGAATTCCCTGGTGACCTCAGTCTGGTTGGCATCAGATGGGAATTACAGCCAAGTGAATTCTCCACATTGTAACCCTATTATCTCTCTCTCCCTCCATCTATCTCTCCTGTGCTATGCATGGTTGTGCCTTATGGAAAGTTATCATTTGGATGCAAAACAATTATCTCAAAACAGTTAGCCAGAGTGGTCTGGACACACAGATTTATCTTCCCTCTCCTTCAGTGAAGAACATCTATCTTCCATGACCTCTTGATTACTGAAGCCTTCAGAATATATTCTTTGGTCTGTGACACTGTGCTCAGTGCTGGGCTAAGCATTAAATATCACCCTCTATGATTAATTGGAAGTTAATTAAATCTATCTCTGAAACAATGGGAAGGCAATGAGCTATGTAATCATTGCAATAGTAAATGAAATGATGTACAGGTCTCTCCATCTCGCTTATTGACAATGATGGAGGGGTGGCAGGCCATGGATGCCTGATGAGGCTTGCTGCCTGACCTCACAGGAGGCTCTAACTTGCACACAGTGCAGGGACAAGGCAACTAGAAGCATGTTCCGACCACCTTTGCTGAATGAGGGAGCCGCTCTTCACAAGGCCTCTGAAGTGTCCTTGTCAAGGTTCCATTTTGAAGAATCACTGGGATGAGGTGTGGGAATGGCTGAATGAACCATGCAAATGCTGGTTGTTACCACCTCTGAACAGCTCAGAAGTCCTGGCTTCAAAATCAGCGGCCCTTCAATTACAATGAAGAGAATGGTTTTCTATTGAAGGAGAATGTTTTCACTTTCATTTAAAACTTCAGAATGTTTAGTACTTTCACAGACCCGATGGCATCTGGTCCTCGTACGATGGGGGAACTGTGAAACAGAGAGGTCAAGTGGCTTGCCTGAGTTTATTCAGCTGGTTAGTGACAGTGGTGGGTAAAGCTAATGAGAAACTAAAATGGCAGAGCCAAGCCTAGCCAAATCCTTAGTTCCTGTCTCCAAACATGATTTATTTTGTGGATGTGAGGACACAGAAGGCCATGGAGTTTGGAAAGGTGTCCCTAAATTGCCAGGTGACCAAGAGTCCCTTGGGATCCAGATTAGTATACTTTAGCATTTGGTATGAAAATCAATTTGTATCACAGGGTAGCCATCCAGATACGAATTTGCCTTAGTCTGCTTGGGCTGCCATAACAAAACACCATAGTCTTGGTGGTTTAAACAACAGAAATTTATTCCTTACAGTTCTGGAGGCTGGAAATTCTAAATCAAGGTACCAGCAGGGTTGTGTTCTGGAGAGAGCTCTCTTCCTGACTTGCACACAGTTGCCTTCTCCCTGTGCCCTCACATGGCAGAGAAAGAGAGGAGAGAAAGATCTCCCTTTTTTTATGAGGCCACAGTCCTATCAGATTAAGGCCCCACTCTTATGACCTCATTTAACCTTAATTACCTCCAAAAGACTCTGTCTCCAGATACACTCACAATGGCAGTAGGCGGGGCGGCTGGTGTTAGGGCTTCAACGTACGAACACAGTTCAGTCCATAGCATAATTCTAAACTATATTTTAAAAAGTATCACTCAGTACGAATTACAAATTAGGATACCCTGTTTTAACTCTAGTCACTCAATAGTTTAATTTCCATTTTTTTCTAGATGTCACGAGATGGAAGAATATTTTCAGTCCCCTGGATTAACTGGGGATCCACCTTTTCCCTCTTTCCCCTCAATCCCTTCTTTTTTCCTAATGGGATAAGCCCCAAGTCCTTATGGCATTCCTCTCCTGTTTGAGGAGGCTTGGCTCTAGACAGAAGCCTGTCCCTACCCCTCAAGTACACATTGGGTGTTGGGAGCAAGAAGATAGTTATCAATGTGCCCTGGGCGTCATGGACCCAGGGGACCCTTAAAAAGCTAATGCACTATTTTGGAATCAATTGAAAACAAATTAATTAAATAAAGATCCTTTATCACAGTATTGAAGTTTAATATTATTTAGTGGAAAGATTTTCAGGTGAACTTCTTATCACTGGTAGCCAGAAGAGATATCCAACCCCAAAAGGCATTTTTTTTCTCTTCCTCTCCCGCCTACTGACACACGATCAGGCCCATCTGCCCAACATCATCTAACTAAATATTGGATCTGACTCCAAAATTTGGTCCTGCTCCAGCTCCTCCCAGGAAAACACTGGCTTGCAGGTAGCATGGTGGCTATACAGAAACCGAATCAGAGTCTGCCCAAAAAGAGGTTCTAGAGAACCAGTGGATGAGCACACCCTGCCTCAGGGCCTTTGCACTTGTTCCCTCTGCTTAGAGCACTTTCCCCCTAAATACCTGGATAGCTCTTGTCCCTGCCTTCTTCAGGTCTTTACTCAAATGACCTCTGATCAAGTTAAGCTTTCTCTGACCATCCTATCAAAATGATGCCTCCTTTCAGCCTATCACTTTCTAACATCTTACCCTACTTTATTTTTCCTTCAGAATACTAATCACTACTTAAAATTATTTTATTTATTTACTTACTTATTTATTTTCTATCTTCTCTCCCTAGAATATCAATTCAATGAAGTCAGGGATTTTGCCTGTTTTCTTCTGTATCCTCAAGCTTTACACATAGCATGGTACATAGTAGATGCTGGATGAATAAATGAATGAATGAATGAATAGATTTAAAGGGAAAATCCAAGGTGAATAAACAGGTCAACATCCCAAGGCCAAGCCATCCATGGAAATAGAAGACATGAGCTAAGCTCCATTATAAGTTGTACACTTCAGGCTACTAATTTAACCTTTCCGGACCAGAGGTTACTTATCTCTAGCAGATGAAGTTTGAAATACATGTTCCCTTCCAGTTCTAACATCCTATAAGCTATGATATGAAATTTTAAATGATAATGTAACATGCTACTGGTCTCAAGAATCCTGATCTTGAGTCTGCCATGAGGGGCTGGGAAGGAATAGTTGGAATAGATGTTTCATGATTGTCTTTTGAGTTACAGATTTTTTTAAGTTGAAGGACCAGCTTGAGCTACCCCAATTCCCTCAACATAGTGATAACCAAAATTTGGTGCTCCTATCTTTATCCTGAATCTAATCCTGTGTTTTCCCCTGATATTCACCTTCTTAGTCCTTTGTAAAAATGAAAACAATGATTTTGTCAGAGCAAATAAATGAGTTCAACCTAAAATATTATTTGCAAAAAGTAAAATTAACAGGGTTAAAGAGAAAAGAAAACTGAGCAAAAACTCCCTTGGAAATATTTTACATGGTGAAAAAGTCATCAAAAAGATAAATATAGATGGCACATTTTAGCTCAAAGAACACCTTGGCCTAATAGAAAGTATAGCTATGTTGCTGATGTCACTTCCGGTCATAGTTGGCTTGGAGTATTATAGCCAAGAGAAAGTTATTAAAATGATTGGAGAAGTTTTTGTTTATTTATTTAAGCCTATTGACTTAAAGACTCTGGGCAAATGTACAAAATACTCATTTGAATTGCAAATTGAATCCATCAGCTTAAGTTACATATTTTTTTAACTTAAATTTGGAATCCCAAGCCATTAATTCATAAATAGTCTTCTGTAGAGTATATGAATTAGCCCATCACAAAGATAATGATGTAACATTATTGAACAACATAAAATAATTTCCTTTTATTTTCCCATAACGTCTGAGTTCCAGGTTTCCTGGCTCTCTCATAATGTCTGACGGTGCCACAGGGCAAATACGTGTGAATTGCACTTGCAATATGAAAAGTGACTCCAGAAAAGGCGTGTTGGGGCTTTCAAGTTGATTCCCTGTCAATAGCCTCTATATCAAACCGCCTCAGTGTCTAGATTAAGCAATGCTTTTCATAGATGTGGGCACTGTCTGGTCAACGCAAGATCTGGACACCGAGATGCATGTACCCTGTCTCTTAAATCAGTCCCAATGACAGTAATGTTCTGGGGGAGAGGAGGGATGCAGGAAAGGAGGAGCTGATCTGATTTTACTTTGTCATGAGCGTGTAGGATTCTAAGAGCCTTTCCGAGAGAAGTAAAACACAGGAGGACTGATTCTAGGACTGATCTATCAACGCAGGAGATGAACGTCTCCAGTCTGCTCAACCTCTTAGTTCTATGATGAGAGACTCAAACTCATTTGAGTTGACCAAAGAGTTAGAGAACTTATTATGTGAGCAAGCATGACTACTCAAAGATAGCTAGAGGGAAAATAGAGACGTTTGCCCAGGTCCAAAGGAAATCTTGCAGCCCTCAAGGGTGAAACAGACTTTGGCTGTCTCTATACTCAATTCAGTTACAGCAAAATTGTCAAGCTATTTGACACTGTGTAGACTTTGAATTAAAGGGGTAAAGTGAAGAGAATTGTTTTTCACTTTCAGTAGCATAAATAAGCATCATATTGCATACAATAGAAATCCAAAACAGTTTGAATCATCCGTTTTACAATGTATTTGTGATCTTGATGCCTTGTCTAAAGTTGAGTTCATTTTAAAAGAATATATATATATATATATATATATATATATATATATATATATATAACTGAATCACTATTTTGTACAGCGGAAATTAACACACCATTGTAAATCAACTACACTTCAATAAAATAATTTTTTTAAGTTGAGTTCATTTTATGTCAGAATAACCAATTGAACAGTGAAAAGTTGGTTTAATCAACATTATTTTTCTGTTTGATACCAAACAATTAACATCACTAGATTAATTGACCGGATTGACACAGGCATTTAACATCAATTGATATAGTTGTAATCTCCTATCTTGATTTATCTACCAGTAAAATAAAGATAAGAAGTGATCTCTAAGGTTTCTCTCAGCTATACAACATCCACAAGGCCTACAATTGCTTTCAACATTCATACTTTTTGTAGGCATTAATTTTCTCAGATTGAGGCAAAAAAAGGTGACTAAGAGAAAGGGCTTTGAAGTCAGCCAGATTTGAGTTCAAATGCTCTGCCACTAATTAGGAAAATAGCCTTGTACAAGCTACGTATCCAGTTGGTGTCTCAGTTTCCTCATCTTTAACATGGGATGATAATATAGCTACGTCATAGCTATTGTGAGAAACAAAAGTAAGATCATGCAGATAAAACACTTAGCATGGTTCCAAGAGCATTATAAAGACTCAACAAATGTTCATTATTTTAATTCAATAAAAAGCCTTTAAATGACAAAATCAAAGGAAAAAATACCATCTTCAAGTGTTACTTATAAGTTTGTATTTCAATTTGAGAAGAGAAATCATTCAAAGAAATTTGCATTGACTACATAGATAGACTCTCATGGAAAGTTATTTTCAAGAAATGAAAGAATAAAGGTCTATAAAATTTTCCTTCTATGAAAACACCAAACAGTGAAAGTTTCCTCACTCTGTCACACTTCAGTCTCAATCAGAAAAAAAAAAATGGTAAATGCCCAATTATGGGAGGTATGGAAGGGATGAATCTTCCTGTTCCCAAGGAAATTAACTAAGCATTAAAATTCCTTAATAAAGGCCCCTCTTCCCAATAGACAGCTGAACAGTACTTTTAGACCCTGCCATCAGGGTGATGCCAGACTGATTCTCGTAATACAACAATTTCAGGCTCATGAAGTGGGTCGTTCTTGTTTTGTGTTGTTTTGTTTTATTATTTTGCTTTGCTTTCCAATGTGATGATCAAATATGATCTCCTTGGGAATTTGTAAAAATCTCTACCATCCAAGGCATCTCTTCCAAGATGGCTCTAAGGACATGCAGCCTCACTCTAGGCCCACTGGCTTTTAACCCATTACATCAGTACTTGTGGCATGTTAGTGCCAGGCACACTCAGTGGGCAAGTGGGAGAGCTGGTCATAGCCGAAAGCACTCTCAGTGACTCTCTTCCCACAGATGTTTTCTGCAATGCTTAGACCAACAAATAGAATATTTGACTTGACAAGCCTCTCACTTTATGGGAGATATTTTTAAAATTCTGACCCTCTCACTTTGCTTCTGAAATCAAGAAAAGTCTGATGTGGACTTTCCTTTCCTTGTGATGAGGCACAAAGTTGCAGTCAGGAAGACTTAGGTTCAATTCCTGGCTCTTTGCATTGAAGGCATAGCTGTGCACACTGGGCATGGATTCATCTCTCTGACACTGTTTCCTGAGATTATACGTAAGAAGTGCTTAGCAGAGTGCACAGTTATAGCAAACATCGGAGAAATATTTGTTCCTACTACCACTACTACTACTACTACTATTCCATCTAAAAAGAACAAAAACAAAATTTGTCTGGCCCATTCACAAAGCTAATCCCCAGTAAGCTTTCATACAGCTTATTTTTTTCAGTTTGGTCTTAATTTAAAAGGTTCTTATCTTAAAGCTAGTACTTAGAGACTGGCCTAAGGAAGAACCAGAGAGATTTACTCTCAAATACCTGTTTATAGTTTCATCACCATAATACCTAAGCATTCATGTGGACAACATCTTTTCATCATAAATGAGAAGGTCATACTATTGAACTGTAATCCATCCATTGATTTATGGTCCCAAGTTCCTCCAAGGATTTTCACAAATGCCTGTGACGTTTTCTAGTGCTGGACTTTGCATTTGGATCTGTGATTTAGATGACAGATGTGTGAAATCATATGTAGCCAGACAAATCCCTGGTGATAACACATTTGAGGGGGTTCAAGCAGTGATGGATTAAGGCCCAATCAACCAGATCAGCTAATCTGAGCCCTCTTCAGTGACGCTGGCCCTGATGCTTTAAAGGGGCACCCCCCAAATAAATTACTTTCCAGAAATAAGACTTTCTGCTCTGCATCTCATCCTATACTACTTCCTTTCACAGTAAATCCTGATTCCGTTGGAGAAGCCCTGCCTGTTTCTACAGAATAGATTATTATTTACTTTTAAAATCTCATATCCCAAGTAGTAATGGAATTACTAATATGGTCAGTTTGACTGAGTCTTAACCATTTTTGAAAGTCTGACAAATGTAGAAGTTACAAAGTCAAGGACTTAATAATAATTTCTGAGATGCTAAAGGCTTCACTCCAAAGAAACCCGACAACTCACATTCAAAAGATACACAAAAGCAAAGCTTCCCCAGGAAGAAGCTAATCTAAGAATTCAACACTGAATCCTTTCCCAAGAGTGAACCTTATAATGCCATGTGTAGGCTTACTTTCCAAATAGATTATCTCACATATACTTTTAGGGAAATAGGAAGAAGGCAAGAAAAATAGTACTTCAGCAAAGCAGTAAAGGAATATAACACAAGATAAAGAGCTAGGCTAAAAGATAAAGCAAAGAATGTTCTGAACACTTCCACAAGGACCCTTCAAATGCTGTACAATCCATGCACCTCCAGCGTGCTCCGTTTAATTTCATCAAAGGCAGCCTTCGATGCTTTATTTTTCTGTCATTTCTCTGGGCCTCTTACTTGATTTTTTGCTCTCAAAATCAACTTTAGACAATATTTTGCTTTTCCACTGCCGATTGAAGTGCTTATCCAAAATAGCTCCCCGCATCCACCAGTGCATGCCAGCTGCGGGCCTCTAAGCAGGTCTCCACAGCAGGTTGTGGATAATGAAGATTGTATTTGTAGTAAGGCTCTGATGTCATTCACTGTGTGGTGTGAGCTTGAGAAGCACATCAACGAGCATACATGTCTATATCTTGGATTTGAACTTGTTTCCTTACCTGACTTTCATTTCTACCCTGAAACCTCGATAGGCTATTGTCCTTAGACCATCTTAAAGATGACACTCCACCCCAGCACAGCATTCTAGTGGTTCACCGAGCTAAAGCCCTTTTTAAAGCAGGTCTGCCTTACAGGTCTGCCTTATAGTGATGTATTTTCTTTGCTGAAATGCATTAACGCAAGCTTTGAGTGGGAGCTTTCAAACAGTGGAACCTAATCCCAATAGCTGCACTGTGTCCCTCACCCCTCATCCTACCCCTGCACTAAAACAAAACATGAACATAAACAAGAACCAGCCAACAGTGTAGCAATGAAACTGAATTCTGGCCCATATTCCCAAGAGCAATCAGAGCGAACTAAACAGAAATCAAGCAAAGGCAAGGAGAGTATAAAGCATTCTCATCCACTTTGTCAATTTTGCTTCTATTTGCAGGACTCTCTCTTTATGGAGTTTATATGAAGGCAGATATCTGTATTCTTCTGAGACAATATTAAAGCAGTGACTGGGAGCAAGTAATCATGTGAAGGAAACAAAGGTAAAATTTACAACTCAAGTAAAACTACTCAGGTTAAATTTTTTTTAATATTCTCTAATCCAAGGGTCTGCAAACTACAGCCCAAAGGCCAAATCCAGCCTGCCACCTCTTCCACACCCACCAGTCTGCTCAGTGTCTATGGCTGCTTTTGTTCTACGATGGAAGAATTGAGCAGTGGTGACCGTGAGACAATGGCACTTACAGCGTAAAATATTTACTATCTGGCTCTTCAGAGAAAAATTTCATCAGTCTGTTATCTACTCTTCAGAAGAGAACTCATAGTATTTAGAAATTAAATTATATTTGCACACTCTTACGATCTTTGAATAATTACATATTAAAACCCACCTATCTATGTTTTACATAGAAAGGAATGTGTGTATGGGAAGGGGTGTCGTGTGTACATGCACATGCATTGTTGGGTGCCCTAAAACGAAATATTAAACACCCTTGCTAGGAGAGCTTCCCGAATACTCAGAGGTGTGGCAATTGCAGAGGGTCACTTGTGGAATGATGGAAAGATTCCACTAGGAACCAAGAGCTGGAAGACAGAGTGGCAGTTACGTCACCTTGGACAAGTCATTTAGCTTCTATTTTCTCACCTTTGGAACGAGAACCCTGATGCCTCCCTCTCAAGGTTGTGTAAATCAAATGAAATTATCTCTGTATAAATCCTTTGTTAAGCCATAAATTACACACGTATAAGTTGTCGTTATTATGCACTGCCCTGAATGCTTTCCATATAAATGGTGGTCTGAGCAAGGATGTCTCAGTCAACTGATTCAAGCAGCTATCATTTTCCCTTAACATTAGTTGTCTACCCCCACTCGCCACGAGCTGTCTATATGCATCAAAGCACCATTTCAAAGAAAGCATCATTTAAAATTAAGAAGTGTGAGACCAAGGATCACCACATATGATGCTTGGTCTGGGTCCACATCTGGAGTAATTTCAAAATAATCTTCCTAAAAGTTTGTCATTTTCTCTCACTCATCATTTGTGGTTCATCTCACGGCATTTCTACACCTGATAGTCCTTCCTTTGCTGTTTGCAGCTTTGTTCATACCTGTCCCTCTTCACTCCCTCTCTCCCTACTGTCCCCTTTCAATTCCACCCCAGTCCCCTTTGATCCTTTGCTCATTTCTAATTCTGAACGCCCTTTGAGAAAGGGGGAGGGGAGGAAAACAAAAGGTTAATTTTCTCCAGCCTGCCCAGGCCGACTTAATGTAACAGAAGGCAGCAAACTGTATTGATTTAGTGACATGCAACTGTCCAGAAAGAGCTATTTATACATTATTCAGGACAAACACTGTCATAATGGACAAACAGCAGCAGCATCTGGGATGTTAATGTCTACAAATAAGATTATTCTTTGAAAGGATTAGGATGAAGCATTTTGTGTAATTAGATTTCTCCGTTTCAGGAATGAATTGCCTTTTAGCAGTAAAAGCTGTCACTGAGGGAGCCATTAGCTCCTTATAACTGAATTAAATGCATAATTAGTGACATGATCACATTAGAATTTGTTTCATTTTTAACTAATCTGAGGGGGGAGGGGAGAGGGAGGGGGGAGGAGCGGAGGCGGTGCCATTTCCAGGTCACTGCGGCCTTCCTCAGCTGGGATAGGCCTCAGCTGGTGTGCTGAAGTTGGTAAAAGTCAGGCGTGTGTGAATCAGAGCCCGGGCCTCGCCACGGCGACGGCCGGGCTATTCATCACTGGGTGGTGGGTGACAGTGACTGATGGGCTAGGCCCAGGCCTGGCACTTCACCAGTGCAAGAATCATACGAGCCAGGGAGCAGAATGACAGCTGGAGCGCTGTGTCAAGTGGTGGAGAGACCAGAGCTATTAATAATGTGTGCCACAGGATCTTGGCCGCGAGAAAACAATGATTTAGACATTGGTGAGAATAAAGATTTTACATTTAGTCCAGGGGTGACTCTTCTCCTTGGCACTTGTAGAAGAAATCGCTAGGCAATCAGCATGTATGAAAATCAGGCAATGCATATATTAGAGTCTAGCCAGTGAGGGAGGGGACAGGGGTGGGCATTTTTAAATCCTTGCATTGGCTATAGATGCTGTTAATCCCGTCCTCCTGACATTTCTGCAAATGCCTTGAGGTAGCAGGAGAGAATCAGTAAGGACACAATGAGGAGGGCCTTTGCATTTGCTCACTCACTTGATCCTTCAGCACTTCTTTGTTGAAAGTCTATTCCCCTCAGTGCTGCTTTAGGTGCTGTAGGAGGAGTGAAGAGGTATGCGCCATTGTCTTTACCCTCAAGGAGCTTAAGAGAACTGAAAGGGAGCTGGGACACCAAGCGTGTGTTGTTGGTATGCACTGGCATTTTCTTTGCTTGGAGGGACCTCCAGTTTTGTTTCTTGGTCTGAAAGTTAGGCTGAGAAGGAACAAGAGCGGAATAACAAAGGAGGCCTAGTAAGGATGATTCCATTCAAATCCCTCAGTATTAAGCACAGCTTCCACCAGCAGAGGCAGCAGTAGGGAGCAGTAACATGGCGGCAAGAGCGATCATTGAGTTTTTAGAGAAGCTCCCTCCTGGCTTGGCCTGAACACTCTGTTACTGGGGGAACTGGAAGTTGTTGGACATTAGCTTCCAGATGGTTTCAAGTCTCTGGCAATAGTGATGGGGGCTTCTCCAAGGAGCCCAGGAATGGAGAGCAATTAAAATGTTCCAGTCCTTCAAAGATTCATCCCTTCTTCCCCACTACTGGAGTCAACAGAATAACTTCATTTGGAGATCCATGATGACCAGGGTTTACCAGCCCTGGGTCATCTTTTGATAGAGTCCACCTTGAAGCCAGGAAACAAATTAGAACTAATAACTAGATGAATACACTTGCAAACCTAAAGCCTAAGGACTATGATTATGATGTGCTGTTACAGAAAGAAAGATTTTAACTCATGATTGGCAAAGATAGTTGTGAGAAAATGTCACTGGTAACCATGATGATTCAGTAAGATGCTCTTTGTGCCCTCCTAAGGGATGGCTTGAGTTCTGTTAAACTGTTGTTAACCTTTGCTGTACCAGAAGCAGACCATATCAAATCCTCTTAACTAATGGCTCAGCAAATATTAACAACAGAGAAGGAAGTGGAAATTCTTATTCTTTAAAGTTACCATTTGATAGAACTTAAAATTTTAAAACAGACTTTTGTGAATTGCTTGAGAAAATAGCTTTCATGATGTTATGCCTGGGAAATGTATGTAAAAATTCACATATAACCTTTATATATTGGTGAGCATTAAGATTTCTTGTTCTTTGAGGCAAATATTGACCTTGACTTCACCTCGGTCAATATTTACCTCTCAGGTCAATAGATCTTGATGTTCACCTCAACAGAAGTCAATATCTACTTATTATCTCATTTCTATCTGTCAGGTAGCAGTGTGTAATCAGTAATGTGAATTTTCTTCCCCTATGCATTTCCTGAGGTTAAAATGGGATTAATTTTGGACCTTATGCTTTCCATTTGCTAAATACCCTCTCCCCACAGGAGCTAATGGAAGTTTTGTACAGAATATTAACTATGTATTTTCATCTTCCTCCATTGCTTTTTCTCTGCCACCCATCCCAAATTAAGGTAGTGTAAAATGTCTTAATATGAGAAACTCTTCATTTATTCAACAAATGTTTATTTTCCACCATATATCTGGCACCAAGCTACATGCTGGGTATATAGTCAAGATATAGCTGGACATGATCTCTGCCCTCAGGAAGCTTACTGTCGAGTGCAGTACTTACCAAATCCCAATTGTGGATGCCAGACAGGCTGCAGTTGCATCACGAGAAGAGTGGGGTCTTTTTGTTTTGGTTTGGCTTTAGAGAGGGTGTAAGTTTTACAGAGAGAACCCATATACCCAATGGTGCGCTGAATAGGCCTTTGAAGTAGAGAGGAAGCCCTGATTTGTTGCATTTTCTGACTTTTGTAGTGTAAATACTCTAACCACAGTCAATTTCCAACAACCAATGTGAAGTTACAGACAGAGTGGGAAGAGACGCACAGAATCACGAGCCCATTCATACCAGCTCCAGCATAGCACTGCTGCCCTTTATCTAGGTTTACTCACTGTTACCATGTCACCCTCTTTAGTTTAGTATTTGTACTCCATTCTCCTCCCCTGCCTCCTCCTTTTTCTTCTCTCTTTCCTTTATTCTCTGCATAATACTTTTTGAAGGGACAGCTTTGTAAACACACATATTCCAAAACCCCAAATCAGTAAAGCTGCAATGAGATTCAGGATGTGTGAAAAATTCCACAGGTGACACTAACGCATGGCCAGGCTAAGGAACACTGGCCCAGTCTGGAAGACCTCATATAATTTTACTTACTCAATCTTGAAATTCAGAGCCTCATGGATTCCACCCAGACTTTTATCCAAGGAAGACCCAGATGAACTTCCCTGGAATCTTTCACCATGCCATGGCACCCCGGTCTGCTATCCATTTGGTTTTATTTATTTTTTAAATATTTATTTATTTACTTATTTGGCTGTGCTGGGTCTTAGTTGTGGCACGCAGGATCTTCGCATGCGGGATCTTTAGTTGTGGCATGCAGGATCTAGTTCCCTGACCAGGGATCGAACCAGGGCCCCCTGCATTGGGAGTGTGGAGTCTTAACTGCTGGAACACCAGGGAAGTCCCTATCCACTTGGTTTTAATGTTTGGTTTTGCACGACCTAACCCTCACCTCATCATTCTCTATAAAATCTAGTTTGAACTTTTCCCTCTTCACTCTATTCATGTAGGAAAATTACTCCAAGAGGCTCTGTACTTACCCAAAGTAACAAGAATCTAACCATAAACTGAAAGTAGTACATGAAGGAATAAGATATAGTGCGCCGTTTGAATGATCAAGGAATGCCTTTAAGTCATTGATAAAGAACTTGAGGATGGGCTTGGACATTTCTAAGGCATGTTAATTTACTCCTGGGAATGCTTTTGTAACTTCTGGATAAATTTAACTGTTAAGCTCTGTCTTAATTTATGCTGTTTCAGTTAACAGATCTGTTTACAGACTGCTCAAACTACAACTTTTGGTTGAAAAAATTCAATTGTAGACTTTCTCCATGAGAGAACTCAACCACAACCTGGTGATGAATACACTGTTTTGATGAAGCCCTGAAATGTGAAGCAATGCTGATCTGTAAACATCGCTACCCTGCCAGGTGGATGCGTCCTTTGCATGACAAGACATGACCATCATTGTACTCAAACTGCCTTGCAGGAATGCCTGGGTACAGCCCAGTTTTGAGCAAGAGCAGAGGTTTACTATTCCAAAGGGCTTGCTGGCAATCCACTTACTAGCTCTGTCACCTCAAACAAGTTACTGAACCTCTTGAATCTCCATTTCTTCATTGATGAAATGAGAATAATAATAATACACATCTCATATTTTTGTTGTGAAGATTAAGTGAGATATAAATAAATCAGGTAACCAAGTCTGATGGATGAAAGGACTATGATAGGTTTCATTTCCCTCGTCTCTGCCCACCACCACTGCAACCATCACCCATATGGTGATCACAGTGATGGCAGTATTTTACCTGTATTTTAATGTATCACATATATGCACACACACATACATACACAAAATATACAAATATCTTTTATAAAGTAGGGACTCAAAAACAGAGAGTGATGAAGATATGATGGTGATAATAATGACAATAATTTAAAAAGAAGAAAAGGATACGTAGAAAGGGGAGCTTACAGAAACAAAAAAATTACCTGTTTGTAATTGACAGAACAGATTCATCACTTGGATAAAATGTGTGTGGGGAAATTATGAGAAGAGCTTATCATTGGGATACTACTGGAAATAGAGTTCAAAATTTTAAGAAAAGAAGTTGATTCTATTTGTTTACTTTCAAAACACCAAGAGGACAAACATTTTCTCTAGGAGTAAAGACTAACTTTATGAAAACTTAATCTCGGAAACAAACTAAAAAAGATTTCTCATGTACCTCGGCTAAGAATGGCCAATTTCGAACACCATTCAATGGAAGATATAACAAGTCTTTTTCACTCTGGCATTTCCTAACAGGAAGGACTAATACAGAATTGTGATTTCTATGCATGAAACAGGTTCATTCAAAAACATCATATTACTTACACTTTCCAGAAATAGTCTAATATATACGTACAGTTGGCCCTTGAACAAGGCAGGTGTTTGGGACACTGACCCTCATACAGTCAAAAATCCATGTATAACTTTTGACTCCCCTAAAACTTAACTATTAATAGCCTACTATTGACTGGAAGCCTTACCTATAACATAAACAGTCGATTAAGACACATTTTGTATGCATATGTATTATGTATTGTATTATTAAAATAAATTAAGCTAGAGAAAGGAAAATGTTATTATAAAAATCATAAGGAAGAGAAAATAAATTTACTGTAAATATATGTGTTTATTGGAAAAAAATCTAAATGTAAGTGGACTCATGCAGTTCAAACCCATGCTGTTTAAGGGTGAACTGTATTCACTCTGCATGGTTGTTTAAAGTTCAATATTAAGCTTCAAATCAAATTCTGCAAAGTAACCGTAAAACCTACAATTCTCGGAGATGCCTCTTCTGCAGCCTCCGGGAGGGCTCTTTCTTTTCACAGACCCTAAACAGCTGGAAGCACTGAGGTGTTTACAAAATGAGCTCAGCCTCATAGGAGATCTGCTCATGGGTTAGGTGACTCCTTTCCATCAGTGGGGGACTCAGGTATTGTAGACACTTCTGTGAAGGAAGTGTTCTTCCTCCCTGGCCTGCTTCATTTATTAAATAACAGCCACCACAGAAGTTCCCAGCTGCTTTTAACAGTCTTATTACTTTATTTTCCATCTCAGATGTACAATATAGAATTCAGTCAAAAGAAAAACAACTTGCAGCGTCAATGATACTCATTTCCAATAGATTTGTTAAGTCCGACACGGTTAAAATGGCGATCATTTCAGTTTTAAACTGACTGTGACGAAAATCAATAGATCTTTTTCACCTCTGAAAAACTGGGTTCAGATCTGAATTTGCTCTCAAGTGAAATCAATTTGGTGGTCTCTTAACCCAGTGTCTGGAACCACTGGTCCCCATCACACAATCACCCTGTTGCTTTTATTCGGCCTGGTTGCCTTTACTCTAGAGACAAAGGCATAGGTGAGACAAAAGCCAAGATGGGATTGAGAATGAAAGTTGACTCAGGTGAAATCTGACAACCACCAGTCAGGTGACAGTAATGCTTTAGGGGTGGGGGTGGGGGGAGGGTTTGAGGAGGAGGAAGGACAGTAAATTCCATATCTTGATGTCAGAATTCATATTTTTATATAGAGCTCTCTCTTACACTAATTCTGGGTATGCTGCCCATCTCCTTTTCTCATTTAAAATTGAAATGAAATTTACACTTAAAAATTCACAATGAAAGTAAGACTAGGTATTGAAAGCAAACTTTTTAAAGATCTATAGAGGCTATTTAGAATTTTAAGTCTTCAAAAACCAAAAAGTTAAAACATATGCAATATCCAAATTCAACCAGGTGTTCATGTGACAAACATGCTCTGATCTGCTTTATTTGTTACTGACATGCTGGGTATAAAATATAAAGAAGTATATGGTAACTCTTTTTTTTTTGACATAGTTATCAGCCATTATCCCCAATGTTGAATCAGCATGTATTTTCAATCAGTCCATTCTTTAAAATATTTAATCCTTTTTGAAATTTGGGAATTCAGTTTTTCAGTACAGTAAAGAATTTAACTTTACTTCTTGTGAAAATTATGCTTTGGATCCACAGTCAATGGCTAAACCAACAGAGATTATATTTCTCTTTAATAACAATAAAATATGAGCTGAAACTTATAGTCTTAATTCCATTTTTTTTTTTTGGAACTCTCTCATTCACATACAATGAAAAGAAATGTGGGCTTCCCTGGTGGTGCAGTGGTTGAGAGTCCGCCTGCCGATGCAGGGGACACGGGTTCATGCCCCAGTCCGGGAAGATCCCACATGCCGTGGAGCAACTGGGCCCGTGAGCCATGGCTGCTGAGCCTGTGCGTCTGGAACCTGTGCTCCGCAATGGGAGAGGCCACAACAGTGAGAGGCCCGCGTACCGCAAAAAAAATAATAATTAAAAAAAAAAAAAAAGAAATGTGACTCTTCCTTTCCAAAGTTGTAAAATCACAATAAATCTGGAGTTTGAGCTTTTATAGTTAATTGTTTTTAACATATTTATGTAAATAATTATCATAATCATGTTATTTCTCTAAATCATACTGCAAAATCTAACTATACACATCCACTGAAGGATCCTTGCAGTTATTGGGATAAAGTCATCTCTTCTTAAGTAGGCTTACAAGGCCCATGATATGGTCTACTTTACTTTTTCAATCTCCCTTGTACTTTAAGCACATCAATATTGAATTTCTTTTACTGTCTCAAACTTGTCATACTACCTTCTTACCTCAGAGCCTTTGCACATGCTGTTCCCTGTGGCTCTCCATTCTTCCTCCTTCCATATCTTCACCAAATACCTACTTTTTTCCTCTTCTATTTTTCTTTTAAGTATATAACTCAATAATTTTTAGTAAATTTATATAATTGTACAACCATCACCAAAATCCAGATTTAGAACATTCTGATCATCTCAGAAAGATCCTCAGTACCAGTTTGTAGTTAATCCCCATTCCTACTCCCAACCCCAGGCAACCAATAATCTGCCTTCTGTCTCTGCCTTTTTGGGCTTTTCATACAAATAGAATCACACAATATGTGGTCTTTTGTATCTGAATTCTTTCATTAGAGTAATTCCAACTTCATAGAATGAGTTGGAAAGTATTCCCTCTCTCTCTATTTTCTGGAAGAGTTTGTGAAGGATTGGTATTATTTATTGTCTATACGTTTGATGAAATTCAACTGTGAAGCCATCTGGGCCTGGACTTTTTCTTTGTGGGAATATTTTTAATATAATTCAATTTCTTTACTTTTTATAGGTCTGTTCAAATTTTCTATTTTTTCATGAGTCAGTTTTGGTTTGTGTCTGTCTAAGAATTTGACCATTTCATCTAAGTTTTCTAATATATCAGTATAAAGTTGCTCATAGGACTCTCTTTTAATCCTTTTCCTTTCTGCGAGGGTACTGGTGATGTCTCCTCTTTTATTCTTGACTTCCTTGAACCTTCTCTCTTTTCTGCTTGCTCAGTCTAGACAAAGGTTTGGCAATTTTTTAAAATCTTTTCAAAGAACCAACTTTTGGTTTCCTTGATTTCTTCTATTGTTTTTCTGTTTTCCATTTCCTTGCGTATGTTCTATTTCCTTCCTTCAATTTGCTTTGGATTTAGTTGGCTCTTCTTTTTCTAGTTCCTTAGGTTATTTATTTGTGACTTTCATCTTTACTAATACAGGTGTTTAAAATGATAAATTTTCCTCTAAATATCATTTTAGTTACATTCCATAAATTTTAATATGTTGTGTTTCCATCTTCAGCCAACTCAAATGATTTTCTAAGTTCCCTTGTGATTTCTTCTTTCACCGATGAGTCATTTAGATATGTTTCTTTCTTTCTTTCTTTTTTTTTTTTTTTTGCGGTACGCGGGCCTCTCACTGTTGTGGCCTCTCCCGTTGCGGAACACAGGCTCCAGGTGCGCAGGCTCCGTGGCCAGGGCTCACGGGTCCAGCCACTCCGCGGCATGTGGGATCTTCCCGGACCGGGGCACGAACCCATGTCCCCTGCATTGGCAGGTGGACTCTCAACCACTGCGCCACCAGGGAAGCCCTAGATGTGTTTCTTTCTTAACTTCCGTAGATTTATAGACTTCCAAAATTTCTTTCCATTGTTGATTTTTAATTTAATTCCATTGGATCAGAGTACATACTTGGTACAAGTTTTATTTGTCAATTATACTTCAATAAAACTGGAAAAAAAGAATTATAGGAAAGCATGATGAAAATGATTCCTCAAATAAAGAATATCAATAAAGAGATAGAAATTATTTTTAAAAGAACCAGATGGAAACTTACTTATTTAAGGTATACATATGATGGTTTTTATGGTTTGATATATGCATACATTGTGAAATGATTAATCCAATCAAGTTAATTAATACATCCATCACCTCACACATTAACTTTTTTTTTTTTTACTAGGGACTAAGGGCTAGGAGAAATGGGAAGATGTTAGTCAAAGGGTACAAACTTTCAGCTATAAAATGAATAAGCTCTGGGGATCTAATGTATAGCATGGTTACTATAGTTAATAATACTGCGGTATATACTTGAAATTTGCTAAAAAGGATAGTCTACTAGGGAACACTCTTGCATTGCTGGTGGGAATGTAAATTGATACAGCCACTATGGAGAACAGTATGGAGGTTCCTTAAAAAACTACAAATAGAACTACCATACGACCCAGCAATCCCACTACTGGGCATATACCCTGAGAAAACCATAATTCAAAAAGAGTCACGTACTACCTGGAGGGGTGGGATAGGGAGGGTGGGAGGGAGGGAAACACAAGAGGGAAGAGATATGGGAACATATGTATATGTATAACTGATTCACTTTGTTATAAAGCAGAAACTAACACACAATTGTAAAGCAATTATACCCTAATAAAGATGTTAAAAAAAAAAAAGAGTCATGTACCACAATGATCATTGCAGCTCTATTTGCAATAGCCAGGCAATGGAAGCAACCTAAGTGTCCATCATCGGATGAATGGATAAAGAAGATGTGGCACATATATACAATGGAATATTACTCAGCCATAAAAACAAACGAAATTGAGTTATTTGTAGTGAGGTGGATGGACCTAGATTCTGTCATACCGAGTGAAGTAAGTCAGAAAGAGAAAAACAAATACCGTATGCTAACACATATATATGGGATCTGAGGGGAAAAAAAAAAAAGGTCATGAAGAAACTAGGGGTAAGACAGGAATGGAGATGCAGACCTACTAGAGAATGGACTTGAGGATGTGGGGAGGGGGAAGGGTAGGCTGTGACAAAGTGAGAGAGTGGCATGGACATATATACACTACCGAACGTAGAATAGATAGCTAGTAGGAAGCAGCTGCATAGCACAGGGAGACCAGCTTGGTGCTTTGTGACCACCTAGAGGGGTGGGAGGGAGGGAGACGCAAGAGGGAAGAGATATGGGAACATGTGTATATGTATAACTGATTCACTTTGTTATAAAGCATAAACTAACACGCCATTGTAAAGCAATTATACTCCAATAAAGATGTTAAAAAAAAAGAATAGTTTACTTCTTTGAGAATATTTACAATAACGAATTAGAGGCCTTTGTTTACTAAGTCCAACACCTAGATGCTCTCAGAGACGGTTTCTATTGACTGCTTTTTTCCCTTCTGTATATGTCACACTTTCCTGTTTCTGGCCCCATCTCATAATTATTTTGGGGAAAACAAGGCATTTTTGATCGTGTAGCTGCTCTAGATTCTGATTCCACACAGAGCGTTATGGTTTGACTAGTAACTTAACTAATACTGTAGAGCTGTCTTCCCTGCAATGTGTAGCTGCTGATGTCTCTGCTGAGTTTGTTGTTGCTTAAAGTTGTTTTTATATTTAAGCCTGTCTTCCTAAGGGTTGTCCATCAATCAGCAATAGCTTAGTCATCAGTCAATGTCTGGTCAAAAGTTGAGCTTAAACACCTTAAGCCAGTAAGGTTTTCACTCTTCATTAATGGAGCTATGTATGAGTTAGGGAATGCATTCAAAGTTCAGTTAGTTTATGCTACTTTTGCCTTTTGCTGGGTCTTCTCACGTCTCCTCTGAGCATGCTCTAGACCTCACTTTGAGCCAGGGATCAGTAGAGAGCTAGGCCCTCTCCAGTCTCTTTTGAGGATGTGTATAGCCTTTTACAAGCATGCATCCTTCTAAACCACCAGGAATATGGGAGAGCTTATCAAGGCTCACAATGGCTATCTCATCTCCCCAGATCTCCATGCTGAATTTCTAGCTAGTCTGCTAGGCTGTTGCTTAGCCCAACATGATGACAACCTCAAGCTAGCTGTGAAGCAAGTATTTTCTGATTATTTGCCCCTGAGGTTGCCACTCTTTACAACAACATTTATTAAACACTTTAAATTTTATACTATGAATTTTTAAACTATGCTCCATGGATCACCAAAGAAGTGCCTCAGAGAGTGTAGCTAAGGACTGGAGAAGACCAAGTGAACAGATATCTGACCCCTTCTATGTTTTCACTCCCAATTTTATATATTACAGTTTATCATATGGGTGTTTTTTTAATGTATCCATGGCAAAAAGAAAAAGATTTAGAAACCCCTGAGATATATTGATATTATATGAGTTAAACACAGTTGCTTGCTTGATCTATTAAAACAAAAATAACTTTTGTACTAGATTAATGTGAGTGTTAAATGAAATGATATATTTGAAAATACATTCTGTAAAGTGCCTATAAAGTTGGATATTCTACATGATTGCTGACTTTGAAAAACCTATGTCCAAAGGTAGGCTATCACAAGTAGCACATTTACACCATGTATACATCTCAAGCTCTTTGATACTTTTCTCTACAAAATGTTTTTTCTGTTGGAGGCATTCATAGAATCTACTGAATTTGGTCCACTATTGGTGCAGAGACTAGTTGTCTCACTTCCTACATCTCCTTATTTCCTAGTAAGACAGCCTGCAAGGACAGAGTTCCATAGCCTACAGTGCTATCACAAAACTATATCCCTCTGTAGAAAACATAAAGAGTCAGAGCTTTATAATTAAAATATCATAATTCTATTCTGTCTTTCACGTTGCAATGGCACAAGTTAAGGAGGGATGATGTCTGTTTAAATCTGATTTTATCTCACTGCCCAGTGCCTTAAGAGAAGAAAAACAAGTACCCCATTATTCTGACAATAAAGAATGCTCTCTTAATTCTCTATTGTTGTGTACAAGATTTAGTGCTTACTCTTTAATTTCAGTGTCAGAATGTGAGCTGTAATTAATTTTCATAAAATGGAAAGCAATAAAGTCAGATACATTAAATGCTGGCTGTAGAGGGTGAGACTGTGTGATTTACAGTTAGGGTGGTGTGGGAGGAAAGAGGCCACACATTAAGTGAGCGATAACCCATCTTTGCTTCAGTTTCAGAGACTGAGAGTATTCAGCAAAGCTGCTCAAACAAAACCCCCAAATCTATGGGGTGTTTGGAACCTTCTCAAGAAGGTCTATCAAACTTGATGTCACCTCTCCCTATGCCAACATTTGGATTGTTTTTATTATCATTAATTAACAATAATAATATGCATGGATCTAAATTACCACCTAATGAATCACCTAAACCCTTGCCTAGGCATTATTTGCAACAAACTATAGATAATAGACCATAATTCTATATAAACCATAAAAAAAGTCAGCTGCCTACTGATTAAAAATGCAGGTTGACTTCATCTTACCATCAGAATTTCCATAGAGAAAGTATGTTTGAATTTGGGGAATATTTATCTGATGGTTATAAGTTTTAGGCCATATACTAAAATAAAGGATGCTATATACAAAATTATATGTAAAACTTTTCTATATAAAAAGAAAACCAAGTATCTTGATGTTGAAGGAATTAAAATGAGCACACTTTTCCATCCCCTGCCTTGTTTGGTTCAGGACATGCTTCCTAGAGAATGGTCATTAGAAGAGCAGAGAGGCGACTTCCCTGGTGGCGCAGTGGTTAAGAATCTGCCTGCTAATGCAGAGGACACGGGTTCAATCCCTGGTCCAGGAAGATCCCACATGCTGTGGAGCAACTAAGCCCATGTGCCACAACTACTGAGCCTGCACTCTAGAGCCCGTGAGCCACAACTACTGAGCCCATGCACTGCAACTACTGAAGCCCGCGTGCCTAGAGCCCGTGCTCCGCAACAAGGGAAGCCACCGCAATGAGAAGCCCGTGCACCGTAACGAAGAATAGCCCCTGCTCGCCGCCACGTGCAGCAATGAAGACCCAACACAGCCAAAAATAAATTAAATAAATAAATTTATTTTTTAAAAAAAAGAAGAGCAGAGGGAAGCAGTGCTCTCTCAGTCAAGTGGTAGCTTATCCTAGAAAGTATTGGTGCAAACTTTACAGTTTACAAAAGTTTTTCGCACACTTTATCTCAGTGTAATATTTCCATACCCCTAAGGGGAGGACAGAGCAAATGCTGATTCTGTGTTTCAAGCAGGACACTGAGGCATGAAGGTGCCTGTCCAAGTTCACACCACCAGTAAATGACTAAGCCAAAAATTGAATGTAGGTTTAGGACTTTCTAAATTCAGTTCTGGGGCCAACATAGGCAACAACAGCTAGTAAGACCAAGAGATAGTTCATTATTTGGTGTGGCCCATAGTTTGCAGAATTGGCCTGAAGTGTGTTTACAAATATAAAGGGAAAAAAGACTGGGTTCCCAAGCATTTACAGGGGAACAACAAAGCAACCTAGGTATCATTTGAAAATAAGGGAAGGGAAACTAATAATAATAATAATAATAACATCAACAATAATAATAATGGAAAATCAAGGAAGGGAATAATAACTGAGTTGCAATCATTTCCAACCTATTAGATTTTTTTTCCACCCTATTAGATTTTGCATCATGGCCAGAAGACAGGTTCATGAAGGATGACACAAAAACTATATGGATCTTGGCTTTAGGTGCAGTTAATTATCCACATTTTATCTACCTCCTAGGAAGGAATACACACTGGACATGTTCAATCCACTGCCGAGTTGGAAAGTAGGTGATTAGTCAACTGGCAGTTACCATGGAGATGGAAAAGAGACCCCACCTTAAAGCAGTGATTATAAAATAATAAGTGATTAGTTTTATACATACATATAAAAATTTGTGTATGTATGAGAAGAAATCTAGGAGAAAATTAAATCACACTATTGATTTTAAATTTACAGAGAGGTGGACTTACAGAAAATATTCATTTTTTTAAATCTTACATGTCTATATTACTTGATTCTTTTTGTAATGAACAGTTATTACTTTTATAAAAAGAAACTAAACATGAAGATTACATTTTGTAAAAACCCAAGTTGTAGTCTCTCTAACTTTCCCTGAAATTCATTAGTTAAGTTGAGAACATTGCTCAGATTAGGCAACAATGTTGCCTACATTCTGGTCTCAGTTGATATGTAACTTCCTCCAGGGGGCCTTCCCTGATTAAGCCCATAAGCAGCACTTCTCCAGCTGGGGTTCCTGTGTAGACTCCCTCCCAGCCCTCTGTCTCCTCTTTCATAGCCCTTATCATGGCTTGTAACTACACATGCATGTGTAAGAATGACCGGCAAACCTGCTTAAACCCAGGCAGAAGGAATTCTGTCCTAGGCCCCTTGCTTTAGAGAATCACACATGTCACATATATCAAAATGCACATATCTTTTTTTCCTTTTTCATTCTCCAAAGAAAGACTGTTGAGAGTTCAGTCTATTTTTGAGTGAATTATGGAAGAAGGATGCTCTGAGCAAGCTGAACCATGCAGACCAAAGCATGCCAGGCTGACAGCGAGTGAGCCTATGGTTAGAGAAGAAGAAAACCTTAGCCTTTGCCCTGGGAAATGGATAGTGAGGGCTCCCTTTGTTTGAAGTTGTCCTTCCCAAGAACACCCAGAGCAGACGGCATTTCCCAGAGGACTACACGCCATCCCTCGCTTCTCTGATAGAGAGGTGCTTAGAACTGCCTAAAAGGGGATGAAAAGTGAAGCACGAGGAACAGGACCTCCCAGCCCAGTTCCCTGGACACCTGGACAATGTCCTTTCCTATTCCAGTGCCAGGTGAGTTCAGTCACCACCCTGGACTCCGAGACCCTGCCCCCTTCTTTCCTGCGCTATGCTAAAAGTTCCCTGTTGCTACTCAGGCTCACAGTTGGCAGAACTGACCTGGGAGAGAGTAAAGTTCCTTTAGCCTCCAGGTCACAAGGATCATCCCCAGGGTGTGAGTTTCCAGGCTTTGGAAAGGAATGTGAATTGGGCCTAGGGCAGAGCTTATCACTTATAAATTTAAATATTTGATTCATGGCATCCATGTGTCCTCTTGCCCCAGGCCCTATAAATGTTAGGTGCAGATCTGATTATTAGTTTAATGATTGTCTTCCTTGCTAATGGATATGACCTATAGAGTGAAAGATCATATTTATTTTATTTAAAACCTTAGTATAGGGCCTAACACATGTGAACACACAATAAATATTTGTAGAATGAACAAATGGCTAAAAACAAAACAATACAACCATGTGCGTTGCCCCAAAGCATTTGTGATAAAAGGAAATATCTATTTAAAAACTGGGGAAAAGATGCCCTTTTGTATCAGTCAGGAACCCAATGCCAACAGCCTTTGACCACAGAAGTCAGTCTGTCACCAGCCTAAAATCAGTGATTCCTGCTTTACCATCAACAAAGTCCGAGAAGTTTTCTGTAAAGGACTCATACCAGTGAAGAGTTAAAGAGTTAAAAAACATGGTACAAGAGAAATACAAGAGCTCCATCCTCCTCTGCGACAAATAACTCCCAGCCCCCCACATTCACCCCACACTTTGGTTAATTTTATTCTACTCAGATTCATTTTTTTTTTTCAAAGTTTATCTCCTTTTAAAATGGGGGAAATATAGACCCAGAAAAATGGAACAAAATTATCTTTGGATAAACTGCATTATTTTACTATGAATTTATGGTTTTGATGTTTAAAAGCAAGTAGAATACAATAATACAATGTGCATTAAACCTATAATTGGAACTGGTAATTCCTGTATTCTAGGTCAGGACCTACCACCTTGTAGGCCCTTAAAAATTGTGAAATGATCATTTCAACTTTGCCAACACTCACCTCAGGTACATCACTTTCTTACGTGTTGCTATCAATGGGCAAATGAATGCCTCAGAGACTTCTGCAGGCTTTTATTAACGAACATCTCATTTCCATAAATATCTAATTTTGAAATGATACCATGTTTCATGTGTAGGAGCCTGTGAATATAAAAAAGAAGGAGAAAACATTAGCAATGCATAATAAGAGGAAAACATATGTAAATCTATTGGTGGAAAGAAAATGTGCTAAGAGCAACTAAACTTATTTTTTGTGTTCATTTCCTAATGTTTTGAAAAAATATTTCCACAACATAATAACAAATATTACCAGAGCACTGGCAACCCTTGAGTGAAATGGAGAAATGGAGAAATGTTAAGGATAATCTGATTCAGACTAACTTAAGTATTTTAAGTAGTAAAATAGTTTTTATAGTTTATAAAACGCTTTCACACCACTGTCTCACACATATTCCATGAGGTAAGACACTGGCCTGTTTAATGATGAGAAAACCGAATTGGGCTTTAGCTAGAATATTGATTGCCTCCCTAACATCCATCCACTCTTTCCTGCTTCCCTTGATTTTGTCCACACCTCTACACTTTCTCCATGTTGCCTTATAAGTTGGGGAAGGCTGGCCCCATCCCCAGCCCAGGGGCCAGTCCTGCTTAAGACAAGCCAAACATGGTGATCCCATTACCCTTGCCAACAGCTGACTTAGGGTCATGTGATGCAATTCAAGCCAATGAGCATGAAGATAAGTCTGATAAACTTCTTTCTTTCTTGGAAAAGAGACAAGGCATGGAAGACTTTTCTGCCTGTTTGAATGGGTGCTACAGAATGCTGTGGCCATCTTATAAATAGGCCAATGACCGCAAATCTGATGCATTCAGTTCTAATCTTTCTTCCACATTTTAGATACGTATATTTGATATCTCCATTTGGATATTTAGTTGGTATCTCAGAGTTGAATATTCAAATTAGGACTCTTTATTCCCCCACCTCTACTCTAACTTGTACCACTGTTCCTCACCTCAGTAAATGTCACCACCACTCACCAACTGCTCACCGCCAAATCCAAATCTGTCAACAAGTCCTGTCAACACTCACTCTAAAAAAATACCCCACGTTTGTCCACTTCAGTGCATTTTCCACTGTTACCATCCTCAACCAAGTCTCTTACCTGCATTATTGCAGCCTCCTACCTCTGCTGATCTCCTTGCTTCTGCTGTAGCCCCCTTTAAAACCTAGTCCCTGTGCACCAGCCAGAGCTAACTTTGAAAAATGTAAATCAGGTCATACCATTCTCTGCTGAAAACACTCAGTTTATTTCTAATCAAGTTCAGAATAAAATCCAAACTCCTTAGCACAGCCTATATGGCCCTATAAGACCTCAACCCCCATTACTTCTACAAATTCATCTCCGATCCTTTTCCTATTCCCAGAACACACCAAACTCATTCCTGCTTGAAGCCTTTGTGCCTAATCTTTCTTCTGCTTGAGACACCCTCTCACCAGATCTCTGTACGGCCAGCTCCATCTGGACAGGTTTCGGTTCAAGCTTCATCTTTTCAACAAAGTCTACCAATCTGAAGAATTCCCAAATGCACAATCTCTATTACATCACTCAGCTGTATTTTCTTCAGAGCACTATTATTATCAGAAAGTATCTCATTCACTGACTATTATCTGTCTCTTCCCCACATAATATAAACTCCATGAAAACAGTAACATTTTCTGCCTTGCTTGTCATTTTACCAGAATCTAAAACAATGGCTGAAACAAAGTTGGCACTCAATAAGTACTTGTTATATCAATGAATGAATGCCAGTCCCTTTGCTGGATGCTAAAAATATTAGAATAAATGTACTTTGTCCTTTTTATACCATCTGATCAATAATTAATTCTAGAATTTTGCTAGAGATATTGAGTTCAGAAGCTAGATAAGGGTAGGAGATCTACCCAACAAGGAACACTTGCATTAAATTACTGTCTGGGTAAAAAGTGATCTCGTATTATTTCAATCATCTGAAATTTTGGAGGTTTTATATTATAGCTAATACCTACACTGATTAATACAGAAATTTGTGGGGCTTTTACAGTAGTTAGTGTATCCTAACTAAGACAGAGGAAAAGAAGTAACAAGAAGATAAGGAATGCATGAGGAAAGGGCTTGAGGTAAAAGAAAATGTAAAGGCTTGGGAATGGGAGGTTGCTGACCAGAGAGAAACAAAAAGTAGCATGACTGAGCAGAGGGGATGAGACTTCTGAAATGAACAAACGGCCTAAAACCTTGCCTTGAGAATTTTTTTTTAAATTTTTTATTGAAGTATAGTTGACTTATTAGTTTCAGGTATACAACATAATGATTCAATATCTTTATAGATTATGCACCATACAAAGTTATTTTGATATTACTGACTAATTTCCTCTGCCATATAGTACATCTCTGTGATTTATTCATTTTATAACTGGTAGTCTGTACCTCTTAAGCCCCTTCACCTATTTCGTTCATCTCCCCTCTGGCAACCACTAGTTTGTTTTCTGTATCTGTGAGTCTGTTTCTGTTTTATTTGTTAATTTGTTTTGTTTTTTAGATTGCACATATAAGTGAAAACTTACAGTATTTTTCTTTCTCTGTCTGATTTATTTCATTTAACATAATACCCTCCACATCCATCTGTGTTGCTGCAAATACCTTGAGCAAGTTTATGATGTGCACATATTTATTTATCAAGTCTATTTGTCTGGACTTCTCTATAAATTCAATTTAATATTGCATAAGCATTTTTTGCAACTACATAAACTTGTCTTTTTCACATAAACTGCTGTCAGGCCAAGTGTACCTCAATCTTACGTTTAATTAGTAGACTTCTCTTGAAAATTAAGTATGTAGATTTTTTTCTACTTATACCTGCACAATATCATCTTGATGCTTTCAATTCAACATTTCAATCTAAAGAAAATGTTTTGAATCTATCCAATGTATTAGCCAGCTCTTTCAATTTTGTGAGCATCCACAAATTTGCTAAGCTTCCATATTGCCGTTTAATCTGGTGATAAAGGCATTAAGCATGGCATAAAAAAAAAAAACCCTCTATGCTGAAATTGGTCTCTTTTTGTAAATGTTTGTTTGACCAGATGTAAACCCACTTGACAATATTCTCATGCATCCCACATTTCTCTTTCATGTCCACAACAATGTCATAAAGACTATTAAATACTTTACTGAATACAGGATATATAATGCCTAGAGCAGTTTTCCCCAAGTTTATTCCATGTAACACTAATCCTGGTCAAATAAGTTTTGGAAAAAAATTGTCTGAGTCATAAAGCATATTACCCTAAACTGTGGTAGCCCTAAATTTTTTATCTTACAATTAAAAAACCTCATCAATTTTTCAAATATAATTGACTATGGGCCTCATTTTTCTTCATACAAAACCTGTTGCCTTCCCATAGAACTGCTGGAATTTGAAGGTAAGGTAGATGAAACCATAGTTGGATTGAATATTGGATATGGGAAGAGTTTAAAACTTCCAAGTTTTGAGCCTGAGAAACTGTAAAGTATGATTGTCATCTGTTGAGATATGTAAGACTGAAGGAGTAGTAGTTTGGGGAAGAAAAAGTGAAAACCTTGAGTTGGTGTTAGACATGTTAAATTTGAGACACCTGTTAGACATCCAAGGAGAAACTTGAAGTTAAGGGTAGTTCTCAGTTACATCCTCTACCACCAAAGCAACTAAATTATTAGCAAATTGAGTCCAGATTTATTCACATAGTCTAATTTTAGCAGAATAAGTCATTCATCTTCACCATGTTTTGCCTCTGTGTCAAGAAAGCATGATCTACGTCACCCATATGGCTAAGTTTATAGTAACTTCCCACAGCAATAGTAACTCTATTTATCTCTCTCCTTCCTCAGACAGATATTCTTCCATCTTGAGGTCTGTGGATTTCTGTATCTTTCCATTCAAAAATATACCTCCTTCCAAGTTATCTATTGCTATACATAATAAACTATGCCAAACTTAGTGGCTTAAACTACAGCCTTAGTTGTACTGGTGCTGCTGGTGTCATCGTCATTACTGTTATTTTGGTTGTTTTTCGTATCTCACAATTCCACGGATCAGGAATTCAGAACTCAGCTGGAAGTTTCTTATGTTCTACATGGCATTGACTGAGGTCTCTTGGTGGTACTCAGCTGGCAGAGGATCTAAACTGGATGGTTTCACTCATGTGTCTGGTGTCTTAGTGGGGATGGCTGGAAGGCCAAGCACAGCTGGGATCTCAGCTGGAGCACCTCTGTGAGACTACCAGGGTAGTCAGACTTTTTACATGGTAGTTCAGATATCCTAAAGAGACAAGAAGTGAAAGCAGCCAATCTTTTAAAGCCTAGGCCCAAAAACTGTTGATAGTATTATTTCCTCCATATTCTATTGACCCAAGAAGTCCCATAACTGACCCAGATTCAAGGAGAAAGAGGCAAAGATCTCACCTCTAGGTGAGAGGAATGTTGAAGAATTTGTGGATGTCTTTAATTTGCTACATATTATCATTATGGCTAAGAACTCCTGCTCTGAAACCAGGAACAAAATCCTGACTCTCCAACAGTTGTTAATCGTGTGACAAGACTAATTATTTAATCTTTCTCTGTCTTGGTTTCCTTGTCTGTAAAATGGCGATAACAAATGTATTCATTCAATAAAAATGTATTAAGCATGTAGTATGCAGCAAAAGGCTGAGACCAAAAAGAGGAATAAGCTGGTCTATGCTTTCAAGGAATGTATAATCAGACTAGTGGAAGAAAAGATGTTCATTCATACATTCCTTCAACAAATATTTAATAACTACTTAAAGAAACACCAACAGAAGCATCTGTCCAAATCGCTGCCATACAGCAGAATGGAGTTAAGGTTGTAGAGGTCAGGTTCTTTCCCAAACTGTTTTTTGATTAAAGGAGACATTTTTTTGCATTACAATTTTAATTTTTTTAAATATTAATTTTATTGGAGTGTAGTTCATTTACAATGTTGTGCTAGTTTCAGATGTACAGCAAAGTGATTCAGTTATACATATACATATATTCATTCGTTTTTAGATTCTTTTCTCATATAGGTCATTACAGAATATTTAGTAGAGTTCCCTGTGCTATACAGTAGGTCTTTGTTGGCTACCTATCCTATATATAGTAGTGTGCGTATGTTCATCCCAAGTTTTTGATTTATCCCTCCCCCCTACATTTCACCTTTGGTATCCATAAGTTTGCTTTCGATAACTGTAAGTCTGTTTCTGTTTTTGGTTTTTTTGTTACATCTTTATTGGAGTATAATTGCTTTACAATGGTGTGTTAGTTTCTGCTTTATAACAAAGTGAATCAGTTATACATATACATATGTTCCCATAACTCTTCCCTCTTGCATCTCCCTCCCTCCCACCCTCCCTATCCCAACCCTCCAGGCGGTCACAAAGCACCGAGCTGATCTCCCTGTGCTATGCGGCTGCTTCCCACTAGCTATCTACCTTACGTTTGGTAGTGTATATATGTCCATGCCTCTCTCTCACTTTGTCACAGCTTACCCTTCCCCCTCCCCATAGCCTCAAGTCCATTCTCTAGTAGGTCTGTGTCTTCATTCCTGTCTTACCCTTAGGTTCTTCATGACATTTTTTTTTTCTTAAATTCCATATATATGTGTTAGCCTACGGTATTTGTCTTTCTCTTTCTGACTTACTTCACTCTGTATGACGGACTCTAGGTCTATCCACCTCATTACAAATAGCTCAATTTCGTTTCTTTTTATGGCTGAGTAATATTCCATTGTATATATGTGCCACATCTTCTTTATCCATTCATCCGATGATGGACAATTAGGTTGTTTCCATCTCCGGGCTATTGTAAATAGAGCTGCAATGAACATTGTGGTACATGACTCTTTTTGAATTATGGTTTTCTCAGGGTATATGCCCAGTAGTGGGATTGCTGGGTCATATGGTAGTTCTATTTGTAGTTTTTTAAGGAACCTCCATACTGTTCTCCATAGTGGCTGTACCAATTCACATTCCCACCAGCAGTGCAAGAGTGTTCCCGTTTCTCCACACCCTCTCCAGCATTTATTGTTTCTAGATTTTTTGATGATAGCCATTCTGACTGGTGTGAGATGATATCTCATTGTAGTTTTGATTTGCATTTCTCTAATGGTTAATGATGTTGAGCATTCTTTCATGTGTTTGTTGGCAGTCTGTATATCTTCTTTGGAGAAATGTCTATTTAGGTCTTCTGCCCATTTTTGGATTGGGTTGTTTGTTTTTTTGTTATTGAGCTGCATGAGCTGCTTATAAATTTTGGAGATTAATCCTTTGTCAGTTGCTTCATTTGCAAATATTTTCTCCCATTCTGAGGGTTGTCTTTCAGTCTTGTTTATGGTTTCCTTTGTTGTGCAAAAGCTTTGAAGTTTCATTAGGTCCCATTTATTTATTTTTATTTTTATTTCCATTTCTCTAGGAGGTGGGTCAAAAAGAATCTTGCTGTGACTTATGTCATAGAGTGTTCTGCCTATGTTTTCCTCTAAGAGTTTGATAGTTTCTGGCCTTACATTTAGCTCTTTAATCCATTTTGAGCTTATTTTTGTGTATGGTGTTAGGGAGTGATCTAATCTCATACTTTTACCTATCCAGTTTTCCCAGCACCACTTATTGAAGAGGCTGTCCTTTCTCCACTGTACATTCCTACCTCCTTTATCAAAGATAAGGTGACCATATGTGCATGGGTTTATCTCTGGGCTTTCTATCCTGTTCCATTGATCTTCTGTTTTGTAAATAAGTTCATTTGTACCATTTTTTTAAATTAGATTCCACAGATGAGTGATACCATATGATATTTGTCTTTCTCTGACTGGCTTACCTCATTTATTATGATAATCTCTAGATCCATCCATGTTGCTGCAAATGGCATTATTTTGTTCTTTTCTTAATGGCTAATATTCCATTGTATATATGTACCATGTCTTCTTTATCCATTCCTCTTTTGATGGACATTTGGGATGTTTCCATGTCTTGGCAGGATGTGTGGACATGGAGAGGGGAAAGCGGGGTGGGATGAAATGGGAGATTGGGATTGACATATATACACCACCATGTGTAAAACAGACAGCTAGTGGGAACCTGCTGTACAGCACAGGGAGCTCAGCTCAGTGCTCTCTGGTGACCTAGATGGGTGGGATGGGGGTGGGGTGGGAGGGAGGTCCAAGAGGGAGGGGATATATGTATACGTATAGCTGATTCACTTCATTGTACAGCAGAAACTAACACAACATTGTAAAGCAACTATACCCCAATTAAAAAATAAATAGTGCTGCAATGAACATTGGGGTACACGTATTTTTTCGAATTATGGCTTTCTCTGGATATATGCCCTGGAGTGGAATTGCTAGATTATATGGTAGCCCTATTTTTAGTTTTTTAAGGAACCTCCATACTGTTCTCCACAGTGGCTGAACCAATTTACGTTCCCACCAACAGTGTAGGAGGGTTCCCTTTTCTCCACACCCTCTCCAGCAAGATTAAATGGGATTTTAAAATCATCTATTTCCAAATTTTGGTTGGTAAACACAGAGACTTGACCTGAGCATTCTTCTTTCAACTGACATTTAGACAAGAACACTAGTTTCCTTCCTGTATTCCTTCATGTTCGCAGTGATTAAGAACTCTACATCCCACAAAAACATTTAATAGAGTTAGTAGGAGATGCCATTTCTGTTTTCTTCTGAAAATCTTAAATATTTCTTTCATTCAAATTGAATCATGTTGACACTGAATCTGAAAGTCAGGGGAGGTGCAGGGACCACGGGGAGGCCGCTGACTGAGGAACTTAATAGGAATGACGCCTACTGCCTGAAACTTCCCGTCTCCACTGAAAACCCCTTTTTTCATGCAGAATCAGGTTGCTGCTTGATGACAGGGTCTACATGGAGGATTTCAGCATATCAATAATCATTTCAACCACTAATAACCTTTACTCTAAATCTTTTTGAGTAGTTTTTAAAAGAATAACCAAAGAATAAAGTAGACTTCTATGCCACTGTTTTGTTGATAAAGGAGACAGTGAGAGCACATATTTTGAATCTTCCTAAATAATTTTGTGCATCTCCTAAGCAGACATAGATAAGTGAACTGGCACATAAAGTTATTGATGTTTCTGTCTCTCATCATCTGGGGTTCCAACATTTGACAAAATACATAAAGATCTGGTCACTTTGTGTTTCAGCACAGGACCCTCCTGAAATTTGCTTCTTAATTAAAACCTTGCCTGTGAATTTGACATGCGTTGTTTTTCACATTGTAGATATCAAACAAATAAGTTTTAAACAAATAAATACATTCTTCTTTGTATACCATGCAGAACTAAACCACAGGGCAAAATGATTAGAAATATGGCTTTGAAGTCAGGACTGAGCTTAAATTCAAGATCTGCCTCTTACTAAAAGACTAGAAGTTTCTCAAACCCTCTATGCTCAGACTCCATGTATAAAATGGGAATAATACGAGAGAAATCTCCTGGAGTGGCTGGGAGAATCTAGTGATTATTTAAACCGCTTAGCACAGTGCTTTGACATTGTATGTTCCCAATAAATGACAGTTGTAATTTTATCATCATCATTGCTGCTATTCAGGGATGGCATTTAGAGATGCACAAAATATTGCAGCAAAATGTCCCAGTATTTGTGCCCCTTTGACTACCCCAACACACTGAGCCATGTTCTTTTTGTGATATCTGAACGACCGCAAAGGAAGAAGTGAAAGAATGAAGTATTTATTGAGACAGGCTATCAAAGGTCCTTGGGACAGGGCCCTGCCCTGTAACTCTTCAAACACAGCTCTTTGTACATAGGAGATGCTCACTAAATGTTTTTGATAATAATGATAACGAGGTACGTGATTTTCATGTCAAAAGCATTCAACATATTTTAAAGCTATTAATAGCAAACTGATACCTTTATGCAAAAGGAAGCTAACTTTTTTTCAGATTTTTATAAAATAAGATAGATTTCATAAGATTGCACAGAAATAAAGCATTAAACTCTATTGTTAACACGTAATGAGAAGTTTGTTATTTCCTTTACAATTTCCAATGACCATTCTCTCCCATCTTTTCAAAACGGCCTTTGTCTTACAAATGGCCAAGCCCTGCCTGTGGAGGCCTGTGACCAGGGCCGCTTCAGTTAGAAGCTTCCAACGCTGGTGAACCATGTCTCAGAGTGAGGCAAATACAGACCCACGTGACAATGCCTTTGTTATGAAGTTAGGAAAAAATGGTTGAAAATGGCCATTTAAGGGGTAAGGAGATCGGTGGGGTTGTCCTCCCATTTTACACAACTCACTTCTCACAGATGAAGGGAACAAAATCTCCACCACCTACGTAAGCCAGGTCTTTCATTTTGCCCTTGAACATGTACACTAGTGGCTCTTCACGGTATAATTAAGGTTAGAAACCAAGCCCCAGGTTCCTACCTGGGTATTCTTTTGGCCTCTGATATGTACACTCTGTAACGAGGGAGAATCTTCTGAATACTTCCGCTCTACAAAGCAGAACACCCCCGCTTTTCTTCTGCAAATGTTACCTCACCTTCTTGAGAATCTGGAAGAGCAAGGCTGCAGAGCTGGAAGAGCGGATCCACAGATTCCACAGCAAAACTCTGATTTATCTTCCTCAAACTCCTCCAGCCTGGACACTACTGGAAGCTAAGCCAAGATCTTTTGGGGCAGTGACCAAGTCTAAACAGCTTTAGAATATGTTGGACAATGCAAAACCTTCTCTAGTACATTTAAATTTTCAGAGCACCCGTTTGATGAAAGTAAGACTACATTGCACTTTTAAACCCACCTAATCAAGCTTGTGGTTTAAAAGTGTTTGGAAATAGGACGTTTGGTTTGAGAATGCAGACTCTGCAGTGTTCCCATCCCTCCTTCATCCTTTCCTTGACGGACAGCTCTTCAACAGGGTTTTTGGCCCCCAGGGCTGGTGAGAGAGAGGTGAGGGAGCAAGCGAGGGGGAGGGGGAAGGGGGAGAATTGGACATCAGAAGGCAGGTCTGCCTCATTTCTGCAGAATTTCCCAAACCATTCTAAGAAGCTCAGTCCTCCCCATTAAAACCAGTCGCCTCTGACATCCTGGCTGCTCTGTATTAAACTGGCACCGAAGCCCCTAACCTGCTGGATCGCCTTTCTCCAGACACCTGCCCAGCAGCAGACTAAACAAACAGGGATTCTCCACTGCGCAAAAGTTGGCTTCTTTCACTGGGTCTCCCATCTGTTAAAAAGCCATTGTCTGAGAAAGTGTTCAGCTAGGCGGGGAGCTGGAGCGATTGCATACTGAACTGCCCCCTTTTCCCCATAAAAAGTCCTCGTTAGCATTTTCTTTTCTCCCCAGTTTTCATGGCCTGATTTATTCATTGGTTTCACCTCTTCTCCCCTCCCCCTTGGTTCGAGAGGAGAGTCTCCTTGTCTTCGGTTTCTCAGGGGTCATGTCTTTTCAGTCACCAGGACAATACCCGCTGCTGGCATCTGCTTCCAGATCCAATCAGCCATATTGTGAACACATCCTGCCAGAGAATTGTTCCTCCTTTTGCTCGGCTTTGTTGCCAATTTCATGCCATGTATTGCTCCATGTTTTGTGCTTCATGAAGCTGTCAGGGGCATAAAAGTGGTCTGACCAGGGTCATAGTAAAAGGGGTGGGAATGAAACATCCACCCAAATGTCGAGCAGGCCACCCACAGTCCCCACACAGACACACAGACTCACACTCACACAGTCCCCACCCACACCCAGCCCACACACGCATGCACGAAATATACACAATCCACAACCACGCACGATTCGCACACACAGTACACACTCACACACCCACACAACTCACATACTCGCAGCATATACCCAAACATACACACGCACATCTGGAGCCCTCACACATCTTCTTTTCTCTCCCCAGGATTTAGTGGGCACTCTAGGAAGATACTTCATGATTCTCCAGAGGGATAAACGGTTTTATAAGGAACCAGAGAGACTGATTCCTTTAATAATGATAAGGAATATATTAAGCTGGGGGAGAGTGGGTATTGTGAAAGTTAAAGAGTTCAGATGCTTTTTTTTTCTTTTATCCTGAGGTATTTCTAATCACATACAAATATTAATAATCCTTCAGTGCACAATCTTAAAAACATATCAGGAAGGTCTTTACAAGGCACATTATACTACTCCAGACTAAAAGGCCAATATAGGAAGCATATTCACTTTTTGGAGACACTAACCTCTCATAAAGAACAACAATATATAAACATAAAGAAACATGTCAACAAAAGTATAAAAATTAAGCTCTTGGAATTGGGGGGAGGTTGTCCATGAGCCCCTCCTGTCTGAGTTGAGGCTCTTGGGTACAGGAGTGTTCTGATTTATCAAGGGGCTCTTTGTAAACCGTGGATTAGCCTGCTGCAGCACAAAAGACCAAACTCCCTTGCAAAGCTTTGCTGAAACCCAGCTTTCAGGAAGGAGGGGAGCTGGGACTACGCGTCCCATTGCGCAGAGCCCCACCAATTGAATTGGGCCTGACTGCTGGCCGCCAGCCAGCTGAGGGGAAGTTGCCTTTCTCATTAATGTCATAAGTTAAGGAAAAGAGGGAGGGAAAATGGAGAATGAAAACTCAAAATCCTCATGACGAAAATTCCACTGAAGTTTTCCCATTTTATCTCTACAGAGTTCTTTGTTTTTCTATTTCAAAGAAGTAGAGATTCTGAAAGGTAACTTCTTTATAGTCCATTATATCTATACTTATATTTTCCCATGTTTCTATTCCAGCACCATGATTACGTCTTTGCCTTTTTCCACGCAGGCATTTTTTTGATTGTTGTTGGTTGTGAATGCCAAAGAGTTTTAGAAAAGAGCAGATTCCCATGTGTGGACACAGGAGAAGGCCACCTACTGGGGCAGTTCTCCTCTGTCTCCCATCTCTAATGAACTCATACACAGGCCTGTTCTGGTGCTTAAGATTTCCATGATTGGAGTCCCTCCTCTAGAGAGAGTTATAATCTACTATCTCCAAAAGGACATAACAAAATGAAAATTTGTAACTCCTAGGGTACATTAAAACATGAAGTTTTAGCATCCACTTCCACCAATAATCACATGAGTGAGGAACAGATGCTCCCAACTGAAGGAAACAAAGGATGGGTAAATTTTGATCAAGAGAATGAGGTGGGGCTTCCCTGGTGGTGCAGTGGTTGAGAGTCTGCCTGTCGATGCAGGGGACACGGGTTCGTGCCCCGGTCTGGGAAGATCCCACATGCCGTGGAGTGGCTGGGCCCGTGAGCCGTAGCCGCTGAGCCTGCGTGTCCGGAGCCTGTGCTCCACAACGGGAGAGGCCACGACAGTGAAAGGCCCGCGTACCAAAAAAAAAATAGAGAGAGATAATGAGGTGTAAGGAACAGAGGTGGAAAACATGAAGATCTGAGTCACAGTTGTTCTCTGAAAGTGAGCCAGCTTTTGCTTCTCTGCAGGGAATTGTGAGTGGCAGGAGAATCCTGCCCTGGGAATGGGGAAGAAAAGAAGGTACAAGGTGGGAAATGCCAAGATAGAGTCAGGCCAGACTACGTGTAGTCTATCAGGTATAACTTTAGAAATACTGAAGGAAGTCTTCATGCCCCGCCGATCCCTGGATGATACATGATATTCTACGTGGAGCTTTATTTAATTAGCCAAAAACTTTAACAGCAACTTTATTACAGATACCCTGTTATGGACTGAATATTTGTGTCCCCCTGCCACATTTATATTTTGAAGCCCTAATCCTCAGTGTGGCTGTATTTGGAAACGGGGCCTCTAAGGAAGGAATTAAGGTTAAATGAGGTCATAAGGGTGGAGCCCTCATCCAATAGGATTAGTGTTCTTATAAGAAGAGACACCAGAGAATGAGCTCTGTCTCTCCACACACACAAAAAAGAAATAATGTGAGCACATAGTAAGATGGCGGCCACCTACAAGCCAAGAGGTCTCATAACGAAACCTACCTTGTTGATGTCTTGATCTTGAACTAACAACCTCCATAACTGTGAGAAATAAACTTCTGCTGTGGTATTTTGTTAGGACAGCTCAAGCTGACTAAGACAAACCCCAAGGTGGGCTAAGTGTGATTCAGAAAGAAAGGGTAAAACGTATGAGCACTGCATGTCACTCTCCAAAATAGGGTGTCCTTTCACAGTCTGCCCTGGAACAGGATTGTTTGGAGTTCGGACTTTCTCTACCCTGACCCACCTCAGTCCTATTTTCCTGTACCTTTGAACCCCCTACGCTCTCTGAGTGATTTCTACTTAGAAACTTAATTCATCAGGGTTTTCTGAGAAACATGTGACTGCCAAAAAGTAACATACACAAATCAAGGTGAAGGAAGCCTCACTGAAGGAAAATCCTGAAAGTCTGCATTTCACCCACCTCCTCTGGTAATGTCTGTACTTGGCTCCCACTCACCCTCGCTGTCCACTAGATGTTGGTTCAATATCTATTGTATGTCAGCTGCTACAATGAGCTCTGATATACATACATGAGTAAGTCACAACGCCTGCACTCAGAGAGCTTCAAATCTGGTAAGAGAGAGAGGCACTTACATCAAATGTCACAATTCAATATACATCACGATATAAAAATTGTTGTACAGAAGTAGAGTGGAGAACAAGTAACTGCCCAAGAAAAGTGAAAGGACCTGGTATATTGAATAGGGGGATGTGCAGGAAAGTTAAAATACAAGATACATGGGACTTAAAGGATGGGAGAGTTAGGACAGAGGACATCGAGATGTAAAAGACATGAAAGGCCATACTAAGAAACTGCTCCCCAGGGCATACAGGATTGGAGACTAAAGAGAGGAGACAGAGTAGTACTTGGGTGATACCAGTTCAGAGAGAAAAGAAGATGACCTCAAATACCCAGTATCCTAACCTAACCCCAAGTACCGCAGTCCTTTACTCTTCTAATGACTTCATTATTTTTAACTTTTTCAAGGGCCTTTTGAAATTCAAAATGCAGCCGATGTTACCAGAGTCCAAAATGTGCTCTCTTTTCTGTCATTTCATGAATTTTCCTTTCTTCTCTGGCCCTATACTTTTATTTATGTTTAATAAGGACATTGAGACAGCAGGACTCGTAAGAGGGCCAGAGCCAGCTTTGTGCTCTGTGTGAGCGTGTATGTGTGTGTTAAACAATTTCATGGACATCTGTCATGCACAGTTAACTTTGCATTGCTGCATTTTAAGTGGTGGGCCCAGGCTTGGCCGGCAGTGATGAAGTAGCTGGCAGTTTTCAAAAAGCCACAGGATAACAGAGCATGAATCATAAAACACACTACTGTGTAGCAATATCCAAGTTCATTCAATGCAATGAAACCATGCAGAGGCCCTTTATCCCCAGCTAATTATGTGGAAACGTCTAAGACAATAAAGCATCTGGTGGTCTTTCTTCCGCGTTTCAATTTTTCTCAATATTGTGACAGGGGAAAGTATTGTGCCTTTCCCAGGGTAGTTGCAGTGAAGAGGAGTAAAAGCAAGGGTCAGGGAAGAGCAAATAGATGAATTTATAACTTTCTTTTTATTTATTCCCTCCCCATTGTCTCTCTGGAAGTCTTCCTTCAGGGCTGTATTTTGGGATCACTATTCTCATTGCACTCTGCTTGAATCCCCTTTTCTCCCTCTTTAGAAAAATACCACCCAAACTGCCAGACCTTCCATGATTCCCTGTTGCTGGTGGGGCTTTCTCTGCTGTGGGCATCCAGGAATTCAAGTCTAAGATTTATAATCACTCTCCAGACTCAGGTTAAGGAAAGGGTTCATACTTCCACGAATGAAACCTAACATGTGATTCCCTTTTTAGGAAGAGGTGAAGAGAATGGTCCCTGTGATTAAGGTTTTCCCAGAGAGGGTTCCTGTAATTGCCTCACACATGGTTCTTTTTGCTCTTCTCTGGAAAACACACGCAAATGCCATGCGAGCACTCCTGGGGGTTCTGATGAAAGCCCCTTTATAGCTAAGCGCTGTGTGATGAGACTGAGCCAGAGTCTGATGCGGTGACTAATTGGTACCACTAGCTTAAAAAGCTAATAAGTTAATTAGATTAACTTCATTCATGTTTGCACAGGGCTTTGAAAAGGGAACACTACAGGAGCCCTAAGCTTCTCTGAATTGAGATCCAGTGCAGCTCCATGCTGGGTACAAGCTTTCCCCGAAACGACATGAGTCTATTGTGGTTATATTCTGTTTCTTAATTCCTCAGTCACCTCCCAATCTTTCTCAAAAGCCAAATTAAAGTGACATAATATGCCTTTATCTTCTATTGCATCTCCTATTGTATCTTCTATTGCAACATTTTCAGTCATTATAAATTTATATTTAAATTTAAATCAACATGAATATTTCTGTTTTCCTGCTTTCTCTGGGTATTATTATGTCATAATATCCAAGTCATCCTAATGCCAGCTTAAGAATCAAGTCAGATTCTTTTAAATCTAAAGACAGAAATAACTGCAAGAAAATTTAACTGAGTGGTATTAGCATTCTCTTTGGCTTGCTTAATTACCTTACACTTAAAAATGCAGTGAGGGCTAGGGTTATGGTATTATTGGTTTTTGTGAAGTTTCAGCATTAAGTAAATTTTGTATGCATCATCAATGCTCCCTTTATCTATCTATCTATCTATCCATCTGTATCATCTATCTATATCATCTATCTATCTACCTCATGTATTCAAGCAAACTTTGAACAAGACACGAAAGTAATGCTCAGGAGATACAAAGATGATGAAGGCAGAGTACAGCCCTTAAGGAACTTTTAACCTAGGACATATAATATTGCCTCTGGATAAAGAACATAAGAGTAAAGCAAGGAGAGAGATGATTGACAAGGTAGCTTTTGAGCTGAACCTGAAAGAGTTTTTATGGGTGGAGATGAAGGAAAGGACATACCCTTCACAAAATAAACAACATAAACAAAGCGGGGGACATGGCACATCCAATACACAGAAAATAATCCAATATGGCCAAGGTACATGCACACAAGGAAATGAGAAATGGGGCTGAAAAAGCATATGCGGCCAGATCATGAATAGTGTTTCTCAGATTTGGGATTGTGTGTGTGTGTGTGTGTGTGTGTGTGTGTTGCTTTGTTTGTCTGATCAGAGAAGTCATATGGAATGAATCAAGCAAGGAAAAGCAATGGGAAGACCAGTGAAGGCATTTTGAGGCTGTCTTTTAAAAGTCAATAAAGATCCAAGCCAAAGTGGTGGCAAAGGGTAATGAAAACGAAAGGGAAGGAAAAAGGCACGTCAAACATTCGTGAGCTTTTTAAGTGAAAAGAAATTTTAAAGAGCAGAATACAAATCAAAATGTATAGTTTAATCACATAAAATCACATTTAGTATTTATGAAGTTTTATCCTCTCTGGGTGGTATGTTTAAAAGTATTTGCTTAGAATCTTTGTGACTTACTTATTTTTCTCAGTAATTAATATGTATTATTTGTAAAATAAAATATTTTAAATCCTATCCACTGATGAAAGCACAGTAGCATCCCTAAAGGAAAAACTTGAAAAGTAATCCTGATCGACTGTCAAGCTAAAACCAAAAAAAAAAAGAGTGTTGAAACTCAGGGTAGTGTAGTGGAAGAGCATCATAGGAATTAAAGGTGACTCTACTTGAGTTTTGATTCCAGCTTCACAATATAACTACGTATAATTCTGGGCAAGTTGCTTAACTTCTCTGACTCTCCATTTTCTCATCTGTAAAACAGGGTAATAATAGTGCCTGCTTTACAGGCGCTAACAGTGTTCTTGTTAGGATGAAATGAGATCGTGCGGGTACAGTACCTAACGTGGTAGACACTCAGTGAATGTTACTCTCCCACCTCCCTCACCACTCAGAATCAGAACCTAGTAGAGTGTATGAAGGTATATAGAGAGACCATAACAACGCAATTTCTCACTGTTCACTTTGCCTGGCCTTGGGAAGCCTAGACCCCGCACTCTCAGGGAAGAAGGATGGTACCAACCAGCCTTTCCTAGTCTATAAGCACACTGCATCATTACTTCCAACACATCGCCTCTGCCTCCTTCTCTTCTGCTGCCCAACACAGAGTTCTCTGCTGCATGCAGGCTTGGAGAAGGACAGAGACATTATCTTCACCCTGCCTGTGTTAGTTTTCTAGGGCTATCATAATAAAGTACCACAAACTCAATGAATTAAAACAACAGAAATGTATTCTCTCACAGTTCTGGAGTCCAGAAGTCCAAAATCAAGGTATTTGTAGGGCTGCATTCACTCCGAAGTCTTTAGCGGAGAATCCTTCCTTGCTTCTAGGAATCCTTGGCTTGTGGTAGCAATATCCCTGATCTCCTCATATGGTCTTCTTCTCTGTGCTCCTGTGTGTCCCTTTCTGTCTCTTATAAGGACACTCTCATTGCATCTAATTCAATCATCCCCATTCTTATCTTAATTACATCTGCAAAGACCCTATTTCCAAGTAAGATCATATTCCGAGGTTTCTGGTGGGTGGACATGAATTTTGAGGGGACACTATGCAACACACTACAGTGCTTTAAATCAAATTAATTTCTACGTCAGCTGAAAAGGTCCAAAAGAAATGATACCCCTGTAGCAACAAGCATACCTAATGCCCAGATCTTGGTTTCTATTGATAATACCATTCTCCAATGAAAGAGAGTAGTGCTTCTTAGAGAGAGGTGGCTGATTCTAGGACTGGGACAGGAAACATACAAGATCTTGGAACATCTCGTAGAGCCAGAAAGTAAGAAAGTGCTCTCCCACTCACACACACACAAGGGAATATGTCAAAGGAGCACAGTACCTATGTGAGTGACCCCGGGTGATACCACATGAGGAGATGAACTACCCAGCTGAGTCCAACCAGCCTACAGGATTATGAGAAAGAATAAGTCATGTTGTTTTAAGCCAACTAAGTTTTGGGGTGTTTTGTTTCACAGCAATAGATAAGAAAGACAGGTAACTTTTTCTTACTAAAGTGGTGAAGATACGTTTTTAAAATGTTAATGTTGTTAGGAGTACATTAAGATATGGCCAGTCAAAATTTAAATAGTTACAATTTTTTCTGGCAAAATAAAGGAGCCTAGGAGCAACCAAAAGAGCTCCCAATGGCCAAAACTGGAACAAATTGAACACAACAAATAAAGTAGTATTGAATTATAGCACAAATTAGTAAGCAAACATCCATGAGTCCATGGTGACATAAATAATGACTAAATAAATTAATAAATGGGAGCGAGACAAATCTCCACTGCAGAATTCCAAATAAATTACATAGATAATCCACCCTTAAGGAAGCAGGGCATACTATCACTCCTTATGTAGGCTACACATAGTGACTTCTTTCCAAAATGTACAGTATGGAAAGGGGGTAAAAGGAGTAATTTTCCAGTGGAGAAAACTGACAAACACTACATCAGTCAGCTAACCAAAGTTAACAACAACAGTCCTAATTCATGTTGATAGTATGTACCCTTGATAGGGTGTGATAAAAAATTGGCCTCTGTTGAAATGAAGAAAATTTAGAGCACAAAACTTAAAATGTTTTCTTGGTTGACAGGATGCGAGTTGTTTGGATCATCAGGCTGAAGTGGAGTAAGAAATCACTTCCCCATGTCATGGAGGACAAAAGATTAAAGAGTGGCCATCAGCTGTCTAACGCTGGTTATTTCTGTGAGTTAAAAGGAGATCCAAGCATCTTAAAATGTTAATTTGAAGAGACTTATTTAATCATTTCATTATTGACATAAAAGGAGCAATTCCAGATATAACCAGTAATTTGCCCAATACAATTCGGTGGCAACAGAGCAAGCAGGTACCCCAAGAGGCCCAAGAATCTACCGGGTGCCCTTTCCACCTCAATGTCAAAGCTACAATCTACTGGGCTTCGCTGGTGGCGCAGTGGTTGAGAGTCTGCCTGCCAATGCAGGGGACACGGGTTCGTGTCCCAGTCCGGGAAGATCCCACATGCCGCGGAGCGGCTGGGCCTGTGAGCCATGGCCACTGAGCTTGCGCGTCCAGAGCCTGTGCTCCACAATGGGAGAGGCCACAACAGTGAGAGGCCCTCGTACTGCAGAAAAAAACAAACAAACAAAAAAACCCTATAATCTACTGAAGGTTATTTATTTGATAACCTGTGATAACAGGTTCTCCATTATTGCTCCTCTTCCTCCATTCTTTAAATGTGAGTGTTCCATCCTTAGCCCTTGCCAGACTCATCTTCCACAAAAATATCTGAGCTACTTACTGGATCTTCTAAACAGCAGGCCCTTCAAGACTTTCATTGGCAAGTAGTGCCATCCTTTCTTTCTTTCTCTGTTAAAACCCTACTCATTTTTCTCAAGACAGTTAAAACACCATGAAACTAGTCTTCTTTATTGAAATTACCAATCCTGCTTTGTTATGTGCTACCAGAACACAAGAAGGCTGTCTACAGTAGCGGTTGAGTGTGGGCTCAGGAGTTAGACTGCCTGCTTTTGACTCTTGACCCTTCCACAATTATACCTCAGCTTCCTCTTCTGTAAAACGGGAAAATCACAATAATGATCTCCTATAGTACAGTGAGGATTAAGTGAGTTACTATATGTAAGAAATCTAGAACAGTACATTAGACATATTTAGTTCTCAATAAATGTTCACTATCAGAGTTATTGTAGCATGGTACCATACTGAATTAAAATTATTCATTTACTTGTCTAACTCTTTTACTAGAATATGAGAATCTTGAGGGTGGGAGCAGGTCCCATTCAACAGTATATACCCAACCTATACCACCAGACCACATAACAGGTGTGTAAACTGTTTGTTGATCATATAGAGTACTTAGCTGAGAATAAATGGGAATGAAATAAACTGATGTTGATCTGAGAGTATCCAGCAGTTCCCCTGGCCAGGCAAAGGTATGATGCTCCTGTAACGACACACAAAACTCCTGAAAATAAGACTTCAACTACGTGGAGAGCTGTCGGAGACTACAAATGCTGAAAGCGGGACATGAGATAAATACCTGACTTGCCTGAAGCACGCAGAATGATGGAAGAAATGAGAACTACAAATGTAGTTCAGACCAAAAAAATGTATATTTAGACTATTTGGGAATATAAAAATAGACAGAATTTGGGACAAATTAAATTTAACAAAAATGTATTTTGTAGCTATTACAAACTCCCATCTACTGTATTTTTTTCTCTTCTGCCACCTAGCCCTTTCTACCTTTCTTTCTTTTTCAAGAAGTTCTACCAAAAATTATTTACTTGTTGATTCAGCCAATATTCATCAAATATGCCCAGTGCTAGGTCATATCTACCTTTCTTTGGAGTTAATTTATGAAACCTCTCCTAGATTCTTACTCTTAAAGGGGAAATGTCATATCTTCTACATTTTCTCTCTCTCACAGCATGTAATGCAGTCCCTTTCACCTAGGAATCAGTTAATATTTTCTGGCTGACTAAATGAAAAGGAACTGAGGGGGAAGTATAAATGCAGAGAAGGGGACATATGAGTGTCAATTGGCTGGTGGAATCTGCAGGATTTAGTAACTTTTTAGATGTGCTAGAGTAATGGAGCCAAAACAATTAAAGACCGAGCATTCTGATCTGGGCATTAAAAGAAGCTGGCACTTTTTAGAGGAATCAGATGTCATTTACAGCAGCTGGTTTCAGAAGCAAGAAAATAAACATGGTCCAGACGTGTTGACTGGGGGTGTTTGGTGAAATATCCAAATGGAATATCTAGGCCATGGCTGACTGGATGATTCTAAAGCCCAGGAGAAGATTCTGGAGCAGAGTCATAGATGTGAGAGTCAGCTGCATTAAGATAGGAACTGAAGACAGTGAAGGATGTGATACTGCTGAGGAAATCATGACAAGAAACAAGAGGAAAGCTCCAAGAATGGGATTACAGAGGAGAAGCACTGAAGGAGTCTGAGGCAAAGCAATGAGAGAAGAAGGAAAGGAGTGGTATCATGGGCATCACAGAGGAGCCAAAGCAAGGAAGCTGTTTCTTGAAGGAGGATGTGGTCAACCATGTCAAATGTGCCAGGGTCAGAGGAAGTTGAGAAAGGATGAGAAAAAAACATTGGCTGGTGGAGAGCAGATTCAGGAGCTTCGCAGAGGCAGGGTAGCCACTGTGAAAAGCTAACGCCTCCAAAAGCCTTAAGAAGATTAAGGCAGTCTCTAGGTCCCTCCACATCTCTACAAATGACCCAATTTCATTCATTTTTATGGCTGAGTAAAATTCCATTGTATATATGGATCCTAGAGACTGTCATACAGAGTGAAGAAAGTCAGAAAGAGAAAAACAAATATCATATATTAACACATATATGTGGAATCTGAAAAAAAATGGTATAGACGATCTTATTTACAAAGCAGAAATAGAGACATAGACATAGAAAACAAACATATGGATACCGGGGGAAGGGGGGGGTGGGATGAATTGGGAGATGGGGATTGAAATATATACACTATTGATACTATATATAAAATAGATAACTAATGAGAACCTACTGTATAGCACAGGGAACTCTACTCAGTGCTCTGTGGTGACCTAAATGGGAAGGAAATCCAAAAAAGAAGGGATATATGTATACATATAGCTGATTCACTTTGCTGTACAGTAGAAACTAACACAACACGGTAAAGCAGCTACACTCCAATAAAATTTTTTTTTTAAAAAAAGAAGATTAAGGCAATGACTGTGGACCACTTTCAAGAAGCTGCAACTGAAGGGAAAGGATTTAACACCTGTTGTCGTTTGAACAAATGAATAACTGAAGTGATCAAATGAACATGTCCTTCCAGGTGTGAGAGCCATGAGACAGAAAAGGCTTAGATAGATGATGAAATAACTGACCTTGGAGGAACTTTCTAGACACATGAAGTCAACCCTCCAATGTTCCCTAGGAGGAAACCCAGAATGGTTAGGGAGCTAGTTCAGAGTCACCCGGCAAGCTCACGTCAGGAAGAGATTCAAATGAATGTCTCCAATCACCCAGCCGGGTGATCTGCCCACTGCCCTGCCTTTGCAACATGAACCTTCAACTTGGCAAAGAAGAAACAAAAAGAAAAGAAACAGTTTATGCCTTTTCTTGTTCTCCTTCCAGTTACTTCTTCTAACCATCTATCATCCTTCATGAAGATACAACGCTCATCCTTCCTAATTGGTCGGTAATAAACTATTGCTTTCCACAGGGAAGTTGGCACAGGGATGTTTCCAAAGTTATTGGACAAGGACATCACATTCTCCCTATCAAAGTGACATTCACCTTGCCATGAATACACAAGGCCCCAAGGGGCCAAATTCACATGTGAAGAGAGAAGTTGGCTAGAACAGCATTGGTGGGGAAGCAGATTTTCCTCTTAGTTTCATACAGGCAGGGTCTACACAGCCAAAATGGACTACTAGGCAGGACTGAGGGGTAATCTAGAAAACTCAGGCATTGTAAATACCCAATCCAGCCACTCTGGCCTCCAGGTAAAGAAAAACATTTTCCCTAGGCCTACCAAGTTTCCTCCCCATGGATGAAAACTGCTCTAGGACCTATGCCTGAGGACTCATGGATCCCAAATGATGGCATTGCCAAGCTGGCAAGGGATTATGTGAGGCTTCTGTCCAATAGCAAATTGGATTCCATCTGCCATCCCCACCCCTTTCTTAGTCCTCCTTGACTAAGAGAGTATTTGGGAAGGAACACTCCCTCTGTGCAGCCACTAGGGGACCATTTAATGCATTACATTAGTAATTCAGTGTCTGGGGTCTGGCTAATGCAGATTCACTGGCGAAGGATCCAGATGCTATGGTGATAGGTGATTTAGCATAGCATGGGTAACTACAATGCATCATTCACTACTTGATTTGTTGGCTTCACTTACTGACTGGCTTCAGCCACTTCTAGTGGAAGAAGATATTTCTCACCAGTAAGTCATTTTGTGCTTTCCTTGGATTGCCTCTTCTAGGAATCTTGAATCCAGACTTTCACATTAAAATGGAAGAATAATTTTTAGTGTTTGTTTTCTCCATATAAAAAAGGGTCTGGAGTATCAAGCATTGTGGACTCCTCTCTATGTCCAAGTCACTGGGTAGATAACTGACAACTCCTTCAGGCCAGGGGAAACTTGGAAATTCAGAATTTATTTATGTATTTATTTATTTATTTAAATTGAAGTATAGTTGACTTACAATATTATATTAGTTTCAGATGTACAGCATAGTGTTCAGTATTTTAACAGATTATGCTCCATTATAAATTATTACAAAATAATGGCTGTAATTTCCTGTGCTGTACAATATATCCTTGCTGCTTATCAGTTTTATACATAGTAGTTTGTACCTCTTAATTCCATAACCCTACTTTGCCCCTCCCCCTTCCCTCTCCCCACTGATAACCACTAGTTTGTTTTCTATATCTGTGAGTCTGTTTCTGTTTTGCTACATATGTCCATCTCTATTCATGTGGGTTTTTTTAGATTCCACATATAAGTGATATCATACAGTATTTGTCTTTCTCTGTTTGACTTATTTCTCCAAGCACTATATTCTCTAGGTCCATCCCCACTGCTGCAAATGGCAGAATTCCATTCTTTTTTGTGGTTAATATTCCATTATATATCTATACCACATCTTCCTTATCCATTCATCTATTGATGGACACTTAGGTTGCTTCTATATCTTGGCAATTATAAATAACACTGCTGTGAACATTGGGGTGCATGTTCCTTTTCCAATTAGTATTTTCATTTTTTCCAGAGATATACCTAGGAGTAGAATTGCTGGGTCACATGGTAGTTCTATTTTTAGTCTTTTGAGGAAACTCCATACTGTTTTCCACAGTGCCTACCCCAATTTACATTCCCACCAACAGTGTACAGGGTTCCCCTTTTCCACAGTGTTGCCACCATTTGTCATTTGTGGTCTTTTTGACAACAGTCATTCTGACAGGTGTGAGGTGATATATCACTGTGATTTTGATTTGCACTTCTCTGATAATTAGCCATGTTGAGCATCTTTTCATGTGTCTGTTGGCCATCTGTATGTCTTCTTTGGAAAAATGTTTATTTAGGTCTTCTGCCCAATTTTTAATCAGGTTGTTTGGGGTTTTTTTGATGTTGAGTTGTATGAGCTATTTATATATTTTGGATATTAGCCATTTATTCGTCGTATAATTTGCAAATATTTTCTCCCACTCCATAGGTTGTCTTTTCATTTTGTCAATGGTTTCCTTCACTGTGCAAAAGCTTCCAAGTATAATTAGGTCCCATTTGTTTATTTTTGCTTTTATTTCCTTTGACTTAGGAGATAAATCTAAAAAAATATTGTTATGATTTATGTCAAAGAATGCTCTGCCTATGTTTTCTTCTAGGAATTTTATGGTTTGGTGTCTTACATTTAGGTCTTTAATCCATTTTGAGTTTATTTTTGTATATGGTGTGAGAAAGTCTTCTCCTCTCATTCTTTTAAGTGTAGCTGTCCAGTTTTCCCAGCACCACTTATTGAAGAGACTATCTTTTCTCCACTGTATATTCTTGTCTCCTTTGTCATAGATTAATTGACAACATGTGGGCAGGTTTATTTCTGGGCTCTCTGTTCAGTTCCATTGATCTATGTGTCTCTTTTTGTGCCAACACCATGCTCCTTTAATTACTGTAGTTTGTAGTATAGTCTGAAGTGAGGGAGGGTGATACCACCCGTTTTGTTCTTTTTTTTCTCAGAACTGCTTTGGTAGTTTGGGGTCTTTTGTTGTTCCATATAAATTTCAGGATTATTTGTTCTAATTCTGTGAAAAATGTCATGGGTATGTTGATAAGTATTGCATTAAATCTGTAGATTGCTTTGGGTATAATATGGTAATTTTAACAATATTAATTCTTCCAATCCAAGAGCACAGGCTATCTTTCCATTTCTTTGTATCTTAAATTTCCTTCATGAATGTCTTATAGTTTTCAGAGTATAGGTCTTTTACCTCAGGTATTTAAAATACTTACCCCCTTGTGTTTCTTTGGCCCTTCTACACCCTACAACACCTTCCCCAACTGGAAACATACAGTTCTGTCAGAACGGCGGTCCCCAACATTTAGGCAGCAGGGACCGGTTTTGTGGAAGACAATTTTTCCACAGACAGGGGGAGGGAAGTGGGATGGTTCAGGCAGTAATGCGAGTGATAGGGAAAGGCAGATGAAGCTTTGCTTGCTCGCCCACCACTCACCTCCTGCTGTGTGGTCTTGTTCCTAACAGGTTGCAGACTGGTACTGGTCCATGGCCAGGGGTTAGGGACTCCTGTGTCAGAGACATACCCACTTTCAGCACAACTATATCTATTCATGCAGGAATGAAGGCTCATAGGACTGCTAACACTTATCCAGTCACAAGAGCAGATTATACCCAAGTACTCATTCTTGTTCCCCTTTTTATTTTTTCCCGTCCCCCCAAAAAGTCCATAAACATAACAGTATTGGAGACAAGCTGGGTAATCTGCCTCTTCAGAAAGCTGACACAAACCTTAGCAGAATAATAATGTATTCATAAGCCACCTAGTCAGCAATGCAATAATGGTCCCTGGGTTCAAGTCTATGATACATTAGAATATAATTTGGCTGGAGATTCTCTCTCTATTATGGAGAACAAATGCATTTTTGAATAACTTGAGGAAGAGGTCATGCTATTACTTATGATGGGTAAACTCAAAGACGGTCAGAGAGGAGACACAGTTAAGATAAGCCCCTGGAAAGTATATATGCTCTTTCAAATCTAATCCTATTTTTTAGGTCACTCTCTTCACTTTCAGGGCAGGAAACTTGGCTGTCATCTGGGGCTCCATTTTCAGTTTGTTGGGAGATTTCAGACAACTGCTGAATCTCTCAGGGCCCTCCAGTTACTCCATCTATGGAGAATGGAAAATACCACCTATCTGAAGCTATAGGGGACACTGAAAAGTTGTTGGTGCTGTTATAGTTGTGGTGGTGGTTTCCCAAAAGACTGGAATCTGGCCAGTTTTCAAGAGTTTTGAGAGAGCTGAGTAACATGGCTTTTCTTCTTAAGCATACCATGTTAAAAACATGCCTGTGTGAAACCTGGACAGCTACAGGCAAAATAATGAAATTAGAACACTCCCTAACACCATACACAAAAATAAACTCAAAATGGTTTAAAGACCTAAATGTAAGACCGGACACTATAAAACTCTTAGAGGAAAACACAGGCAGAACACTCGTTGACATAAATTGTGGCAAGATCTTTTTTGACCCACCTCCTACAGTAATGAAAATAAAAATAAAAATAAACAAATGAGACCTAATTAAACTTAAAACCTTTTGCACAGAAAAGGGAACCATAAACAGATGAAAAGACAACCCTTAAAATGAGAGAAAATATTTGCCAATGAAGAAACTGACAACGGATTAATCTCCAAAATATACAAACAGCTCATGCAGTTCAATATCAAAACAACAACCCAATCAAAAAACGGGCAGAAGACCTAAATAGACATTACTCCAAACAAGAAATACAAATGGCCAACAAACAGATGAAAAGATCTCAACATCACTAATTATTAGAGAAATGAAAATCGAAACTACAATGAGGTATCACCTCACACTGGTCAGAATGACCATCAACAAAAAATCTACAAACAATAAATGCTGGAGAGGGTGTGGAGAAAAGGGAATGCCCTTACACTGTTGGTGGGAATGTAAACTGACACAGCCACTATGGAGAAGAGTATGGAGATTCCATAAAAAACTAAAAATAGAACTAACATATGACCCAGCAATCCCACTCCTGGGCATACACCTGGAGAAGACCATAATTCAAAAAGATACATGCACCCCAGAGGGCTGACGGCAGAAGAAAGAAGAACTACAATCCTACAACCTGTGGAAGAAAAACCACATTCACAAAAAGACAGAAAAAATGGAAAGACAGAGGACTATGTACCAGATGCAGGAACAAGATAAAACCCCAGAAAAACAACTAAATGAAGCAGAGATAGGCAACCTTCCAGAAAAAGAATTCAGAATAATGATAGTGAAGATGATCCAAGACCTTGGAAAAAGAATGGAGGCAAAGATCGAGAAGATGTAAGAAATGTTTAACAAAGACCTACAAGAATTAAAGAACAAGCAAACAGAGATGAACAATACAATGACTGAAATGAAGAATACACTAGAAGGAATCAATAGCAGAATAACTGAGGCAGAAGAACAGATAAGTGACCTAGAAATCAGGATGTTGGAAATCAGTGCCATGGAACAGAATACAGAGAAGAAGAATGAAAAGAAATGAAGACAGCCTAAAACACCTATGGGGGGGCTTCCCTGGTGGTGCAGTGGTTGAGAGTCCGCCTGCTGATGCAGGGGACATGGGTTCGTGCCCCGGTCCGGAAAGATCCCACATGCCGTGGAGCGGCTGGGCCCGTGAGCCATGGCCGCTGAGCCTGCGCGTCCGGAGCCTGTGCTCCGCAACAGGAGAGGCCACAGCAGTTAGAGGCCCGCGTACCACCAAAAAAACAAACAAACAAACAAACAAACAAACAAAAAACCACCTATGGGACAACATTAAACACACCAACGTTTGCATTACAGGAGTCCCAGAAGGAGAAGACAGAGAGAAAGGACCAGAGAAAATATCTGAAGAGATTATAGTCGAAAACTTCCCTAACATGGGAAAGGAAATAGCCACCCAAGTCCAGGAAGCACAGACAGTCCCAGGCAGGATAAAGCCAAGGAGAAACATGCCAAGACACATAGTAATCACACAAAAATTAAAGACAAAGAAAAATTATTAAAAGCAACAAGGAAAAAATGACAAATAATATACAAGGGAACCCCCATAAGGTTAACAGCTGATTTCTCAGCAGAAACTCTACAAGCCACAAGGGAGTGGCACGATATATTTAAAGTGGTGAAAATGGAGAACCTACAAAAAATATCGTACCCGGCAAGGATCTCGGTCAGATTCGACGGAGAAATCAACAGCTTTACAGACAAGCAAAAGCTAAGAGAATTCAGCACCACGAAACCAGCTCTACAACAAATGCTAAAGGGACTTCTCTAAGTGGGAAACACAAGAGAAGAAAACGACCTACAAAAACAAACCCAAAACAATTAAGAAAATGGTAATAAGAACGTACATATTGATAATTACCTTAAATGTGAATGGATTAAATGCTCAAACCAAAAGACACAGGCTCGCTGAATGGATACAAAAACAAGACCCATATATATATATATATATATAGTCTATAAGAGACCCACTTCAGACCTAGGGACACATTCAGACTGAAAGTGAGGAGATGGAGAAAGATATTCCATGCAAATGGAAATCAAAAGAAAGCTGTAGTAGTAATACTCATATCAGATAAAATAGACTTTAAAATACTGTTACAAGAGACAAGGAAGGACACTGCATAATGATCAAGGATCAATCCAAGAAGAAGATATAACAATTATAAATATATATGCACCCACAATAGAAGCATCTCAATACATAAGGCAAACGCTAACAGCTATACAAGAGGAAATCGACAGTAACACAGTAATAGTGGGGGACTTTAACAACTGACTTACACAAATGGACAGATCATCCAGACAAAAAATTAATAAGGAAACACAAGCTTTAAATGACACAACAGACCATATAGATTTAATTGATATTTATAGGACATCCCACCTGAAAGCAGCAGATTACACTTTCTTCTGAAGTGCACATGGAACATTCTCCAGCATAAATCACATCTTGGGTCACAAATCGAGTCTCAGTAAATTTAAGAAAATTGAAATCATATCAAGCATCGTTTCTGATGACAATGCTATGAGACTAGAAATCAATTACAGGAAAAAAAACGTAAAAAACACAAACACAGGTTTCCCTGGTGGTGCAGTGGTTGACAGTCTGCCTGCCAATGCAGGGGACATGGGTTCGTGCCCCGGTCTGGGAGGATCCCACATGCCGTGGAGTGGCTGGGTCCGTAAGCTATGGCCGCTGGGCCTGCGCATCCGGAGCCTGTGCTCCACAATGGGAGAGGCCACAACAGTGAGAGGCCCATGTACCGCAAAAAAACAAAAACAAACACAAAAACAAAAAAACCCCACAAACACAAGGAGGCTAAACAATACGTTAAAAAATAAACAAGAGATCACTGAAGAAGTCAAAGAGGAACTCAAAAACTACCTAGAGACAAATGACAATGAAAAACGATGATCCAAAATCTATGGGATGCAGCAAAAGTTCTCAGAGGGAAGTTTATAGCAATACAATCCTACCTCAAGAAACAAGAAAAAGCTCAAATAAAAAATCTAACCTTACACTTACAGGAACTAGAGAGAGTGGAACAAACAAACCCCAAAGTCAGTAGAAGGAAAGAAATCATAAAGATCAAAGCAGAAATAAATGAAACAGAACAAAGAAAACAATGGCAAAGATCAATAAAACTAAAAGCTGGTTCTTTGAGAAGATAAACAAAATTGATAAACCTTTAGCCAGAGTCATCAAGAAAAAGAGGGAGAGAACCCAAATCAATAAAGTTAGAAATGAAAAAGGAGAAGTTCCAATGCACACTGCAGAAATACAAAGCATCCTAAGAGACTACAACAGGCAACTCTATGCCAATAAAGTAGACAACCTGGAAGAAATGGACAAATTCTTAGAAAGGTATAACCTTCTGAGACTGAACCAGGAAGAAATAGGAAATATGAGCAGACCAATCACAAGTAATGAAATTTAAACTGTGATTAAAAATCTTCCAACAAACAAAACTCCAGGAATAGATGGCTTCACAGGTGAATTCTACCAAACATTTAGAGAAGAGCTAACACCCATCCTTCTCAAATTCTTCCAAAACACTGCAGAGGAAGGAACACTCCCAAACTCCTTCTATGAGCCCACCATCACCCTGATACCAAAACCAGACAAAGATACTACAAAAAAAACAAAATTATAGACCAATATCACTGATGAATATACATGCAAAAATCCTCAACAAAATACTAGCAAACAGAATCCAACAACACTTTAAAAGGATCATACACCATGATCAAGTGGGATTCATCCCAGGGATGCAAAGATTCTTCAATATATGCAAATCAATGAATGCAATACACCACAGTAACAAATTGAAGAATAAAAACCATATGATCATCGCAATAGATGCCGAAAAAGCTCTTGACAAAATTCAATATCCATTTATGATAAAAACTCTCCAGAAAGTGGGCATAGAGGGAACCTACCTCAACATAATAAAGGCCATATATGACAAACTCATAGCAAACATCATTCTCAATGGTGAAAAACTGAAAGCATTTCCTCTAAGATCAGGAACGGGACAAGGATGTCCATTCTCGCCACTATTATTCAACATAGTTTTGGAAGTCCTAGCGACGGCAGAGAAGAAAAAGAAATAAAAGGAATACAAATTGGAAAAGAAGCAGTAAAACTGTCACTGTCTGCAGACGACATGATACTATACATAGAGAATCCTAAAGATGCCACTAGAAAACTACTACAGCTAATCAATGAATTTGGTAAAGCTGCAGGATACAGAATTAATGCACGGAAATCTCTTGCATTCCTATACACTAACAATGAAAGATCAGAAAGAGAAATTAAGGAAGCAATCCCATTCACCATTTCAACAAAGAGGATAAAATATCTAGGAATAAACCTACCTAAAGAGGTAAAAGACCTGTACTCAGAAAACTATAAGACACTGATGAAAGAAATCAAAGATGACACAAACAGATGGAGAGATATACCATGTTCTTGGATTGGAAGAATCAATACTGTGAAAATGACTATACTACACAAAGCAATCTACAGATCCAGTACAATCACTATCAAATTACCAATGGCATTTTTTACAGAACTAGGACAGAAAAATCTTAAAATTTGTATGGAGACACAAAAGGCCCCAAATAGCCAAAGGAATCTTGAGGGGAAAAAAGCAGAGCTGGAGGAATCAGACTCCCTGACTTCAGACTATAGTACAAATCTACAGTAATCAAGACAATATGGTACTGGCACAAAAACAGAAACATAGATCAAAGGATAGAAAGCCCAGAGATAAACCCACACACCTATGGTCAACTAGTCTATGACAAAGGGGTCAAGAATATACAATGGAGAAAAGACAGCCTCTTCATTAAGTGGTGCTGCGAAAACTGAACAGCTACATGTAAAATAATGAAATTAGAACACTCCCTAACACCATACACGAAAACAAACTCCAAATGGATTAAAGACCTAAATGTAAGACCAGAGACTGTAAAACTCTTAGGGGAAAATATAGGCAGAACACTCTCTGACATAAATCACAGCAAGGTCTTTTTCTATCCACTGCCTAGAGTAATGAAAATAAAGACAAAAATAAACAAATGGGACCTAATGAAACTTAAAAGCTTTTGCACAGCAAAGGAAACTATAAACAAGACTAAAAGACAACCCTCAGAATAGGAGAAAATATTTGTAAACAAATCAATGGACAAAGGATTAATCTCCAAGATATATAAACAGCTCATGCAGCTCAATATTAAAAAAATAAACAACCCAATCCAAAAATGGGCAGAAGACCTAAATAGACATTACTCCAAAGAAGAAATACAAATGGCCAACAAACACATGAAAAGCTGCTCAACATCACTAATTATTAGAGAAATACAAATCAAAACCACAATGACAAAAAAAAACACACAATGACGTATCATCTCACACCAGTCAGAATGGCCCTCATCAAAAAATCTACAAACAATAGATGCCAGAGAGGGTATGGAGAAAGGGAACCCCCTTACACTGTTGGTGGGAATGTAAATTGATACAGCCACTATGGAGAACAGTATGGAGGTTCCTTAAAAAACTAAAAATAGAATTACCATATAACCCAGCAATCCCACTACTGGGCATATACCCAGAGAAAACTATAATTCAAAAATACACATGGAACCCAATGTTCATTGCAGCACTATTTACAATAGCCAGGACATGGAAGCAACTTAAATGCCCAATGACAGATGAATGGATAAAGAAGATGTGAGGGGAGACCTTCATGATGGCGGAAGAGTAAGACATGGAGATCATCTTCCTCCCCACAAATACATGAGAAATACATCTACATGTGGAACAACTCCTACAAAACACCTACTGAACGCTGGCAGAAGACCTCAGACTTCCCAAATGGCAAGAAACTTCTCAATTACCTGGGTAGGGCAAAAGGAAAAAGAAAAACAGAGACAAAAGAATAGGGACGAGACCTGCACCAGTGGGAGGGAGCTGTGAAGGAGGAAAAGTTTCCACACACTAGGCAGCCCCTTCACTAGCAGAGACGGGGGTGGGGGGGGATGCTTCAGAGCCACAGAGGAGAGTGCAGCAACAGGGGTGCAGAGGGCAAAGCGGTGAGATTTCTGCATAGAGGAGCAGTGCCGACCAGCACTCACCAGCCCGAGAAGCTTGTCAGCTCACCCACGGGGGCGGGCGGGGGCTGGGAGCTGAGGCTTGGGCTTCGGAGGTCGGATCCTAGGGAGAGGACTGGGGCTGGCTTCGTGAACACAGCCTGAAGGGGCTAGTATGCCACAGCTAGCCGGAGGGAGTCCGGGAAAAGGTCTGGACCTGCCTAATAGGCAAGAGACCATTGTTTCGGGGTGCGCGAAGAGAGGGGATTCAGAGCACCACCTAAACGAGCTCCAGAGATGGGCGCAAGCTGCGGCTATCAGAGCGGACCCCAGAGACGGGCATGGGATACTAAGGCTGCTGCTGCAGCCACCAAGAAGAAGCCTGTGAGCAAGCACAGGTCACTATCCACACCTCCCCTCCTGGGAGCAGCCCGCCACTGCCAGCATCCTGTGAACCAGGGACAACTTCCCCAGGAGAACACACAGCCGCCTCAGGCTATTGTAACATCATGCTGTCCTGTGCTGCCACAGGCTCGCCCTGCAGTCCGCACCCCTCCTTCCCCCCAGCCTGAGTGAGCCAGAGCCCCCGAATCAGCTGCTCCTTTAACCCTGTCCTGTCTGAGCGAAGAACAGACGCCCTCACGCGACCTACACGCAGAGGCGGGGCCAAATCCAAAGCTGAATCCCAGGAACTGTGCGAACAAAGAAGAGAAAGGGAAATTTCTCCAGCAGCCTCAGGAGCAGCAGATTAAATCTCCACAATCAACTTGATGTATCCTCCTTCTGTGAACTACCTGAATACAAAACGGATCATCCCAAAATTGAGGCAGTGGACTTTGGGAGCAAAGATATATACATTTTGTCCCTTTTTCCCTTTTTGTCAGTGTGTATGTGTATGCTTCTTTGTGTGATTTTGTCTGTATAGCTTTGCTTTTACCATTTGTCCTAGAGTTCGTCTGTCGGGTTTTTTTGTTTTTGTTTTTTATCTAGTACAGTTTTTAGCACTTGTTATCATTGGTGCATTTATTTTTTGGTTTGGTTGCTGTCTTCTTTCTTTCTTCCTTTCCCTTTTTATTACTTTTTAATTTTTAAAATTTATTTTTAATAATTATTTTTTATTTTAATAACTTTATTTTATTTTTTTCTTTCTTTCAGTCATTTTTTGCTCCCTTTTCTACTGAGCCATGTGGCTGACAGGGTCTTGGTGCTCTGGCAGGGCGTCAGGCCTGTGCCTCTGAGGTGGGAGAGCCAAGTTCAGGACATGGGTCCACCAGAGACCTCCCGGCTCCACGTAATATCAAACGGTGAAAGCTAACCCAGACATCTCCACCTCAATGCTAAGACCTAGTTCCACTCAACGACCAGCAAGTTACAGTGCTGGACACCCTATGCTAAACAATTAGCAACATAGGAGCATAACCCCACCCATTAGCAGAGAGGCTGCCTAAAATCATAAAAAGGTCACAGACACCCCAAAATGCCACCGGAGGCAGACCTGCCCACGAGAAAAACAAGATTCACCCTCATTCACCAGAACACAGGCACTAGTCCCCACCACCAGGAAGCCTACTCTACCCACTGAAACAACCTTAGCCACTGGGGACAGACACCAAAAACAATGGGATCTACGAACCTGCAGCCTGAAAAAAGGAGACCCCAAACACAGTATGTTAAGCAAAATGAGAAAACAGAGAAACACACAGCAGATGAAGGAGCAACGTAAAAACCCACATGACCAAACAAATGAAGATGACATACGTAGCCTACCTGCAAAAGAATTCAGAGTACTGACAGTAAAGATTATCCAAAATCTTGGAAACAGAATGGAGAAAAAAAAAGAAATGTTTAATAAGAACCAAGAAGAACTAAAGAGCAAACAAACAGTGATGAACAACACAATAAATGAAATTAAAAATTCTCTAGAAGGAATCAATAGCAGAATAACTGAGGCAGAAGAACAGATAAGTGACCTGGAAGATAAAATAGTGGAATAACTACTGCAGAGCAGAATAAAGATAAAAGAATGAAAAGAATTGAGGACAGTCTCAGAGACCTCTGGGACAACATTAAACACACCAACGTTCAAATTACAGGTATCCCAAAAGAAGAGAAAAAGAAAGGGACTGAGAAAATATTTGAAGAGATGATAGTTGAAAACTTCCCTAATATGGGAAAGGAAATAGTTAATCAAGTCCAGGAAGTGCAGAGAGTCCCATACAGGATAAATCCAAGGAGAAACATGCCAAGATACATATGAATCAAACTATCAAAAATTAAATACAAAGAAAAAATATTAAAAGCAGCAAGGGAAAAACAACACGTAACATACAAGGGAATCTCCATAAGGTTAACAGCTGATCTTTCAGCAGAAACTCTGCAATCCAGAAGGAAGTGGCAGGACATATTTAAATTAATGAAAAGGAAAAACCCACACCAAGATTACTCCACCCAGCAAGGAACTCATTCAGATTCAATGGAGAAATTAAAACCTTTACAGACAAGCAAAAGCTAAGAGAATTCAGCACCACCACACCAGCTTTACAACAAATGTTAAAGGAACTTCTCTAGGCAGGAAACACAACATAGGAAAAGACCTACAAAAACAAACCCAAAACAATTAAGAAAATGGTAATAGAAACATACACATCGATAATTACCTTAAATGTAATGGATTAAATGCTCTAACTAAAAGACGTAGACTGGTTGAATGGATACAAAGACAAGACCCATATATATGCTGTCTACAAGAGACCCACTTCAGACTTCAGGACACATACAGACTGAAAGTTAGGGGATCGAAAACATATTCCATGCAAATTGAAATCAAAAGAAAGCTAGAGTAGCAATTCTCATATCAGACAAAATAGACTTTAAAATAAAGACTATTACAAGAGACAAAGAAGGACACTACATAATGATCAAGGGATCAATCCAAGAAGAAGATATAACAATTGTAAATATTTATGCACCCAACATAGGAGTACCTCAGTACATAAGGCAAATGCTAACAGCCATAAAAGGGGAAATCGACAGTTACACAATCATAGTAGGGTACTTGAACATCCCGCTTTCACCAATGGACAGATCATCCAAAATGAAAATAAATAAGGAAACACAAGCTTTAAATGATACATTAAACAAGATGGAATTAATTGATATTTATAGGACATTCCATTCAAAAACAACAGAATACAGTTTCTTCTGAAGTGCTCATAGAACATTCTCTGGGAGAGATTATATCTTGGGTCACAAATCAAGACTTGGTAAATTTAAGAAAATTGAAATCATATCAAGTATCTTTTCCGACCACAACACAATGAGACTAGATATCAATTATAGGAAAAAATCTGTAAAAAAATACAAACACATGGAGGCTAAACAATACACTACTTAGTAACCAAGAGATCACTAAAGAAATCAGAGAGGAAATCTAAAAATACCTACAAACAAATGCCAATGAAAACACAATGATCCAAAACCTATGGGATGCAGCAAGAGAAGTTCTAAGAGGGAAGCTTATAGCAATACAATTCTACCTCAAGAAACAAGAAACATCTCAAATAAACAACCTAACCTTACACCTAAAGCAATTAGAGAAAGAAGAACAAAAGAACCCCAAAGTTAGCAGAAGGAAAGAAATCATACAGATCATATCAGAAATAAATGAAAAAGAAATGAAGGAAACAATAGCAAAGATCAATAAAATTAAAAGCTGGTTCTTTGAGAAGATAAACAAAATTGATAAACCATTAGCCAAACTCATCAAGAAAAAATGGAGAAGACTGAAATCAGTAGAATTAGAAAAGAAAATGGAGAACTACCAACTGACACTGCAGAAATACAAAGGATCATGAGAGATTACTACAAGCAACTCTATGCCAATAAAACGGAAAACCTGGAAGAAATGGACCCATTCTTAGAAAAGCACAACCTTCTGAGACTGAACCAGGAAGAAATACAAAATATGAACAGACCAATCACAAGCACTGAAATTGAGACCGTGATTAAAAATCTTCCAACAAACAGAAGCCCAGGACCAGATAGCTTCACAGGCGAATTCTATCAAACATGTAGAGAAGAGCTAACACCTATCCTTCTCAAACTCTTCCAAAATATAGCAAAGGGAGGAACACTCCCAAACTCATTCTATGATGCCACCATCATCCTGATACCAAAACCAGAAAAAGATGTCACAAAAAAAGAAAACTACAGGCCAGTATCACTGATGAGCATAGATGCAAAAATCCTCAACAGAATACTAGCAAGCAGAACCTAAAAGCACATTAAAAGGATCATACACCATGATAAAGTGGAGTTTATCCCAGGAATGCAAGGATTCTTCAATATACGCAAATCAATCAATGTGATACACCATATTAACAAATTGAAGAATAAAAACCATATGATCACCTCAAAAGATGCAGAAAAAGCTTTCAACAAATTCAACACCCATTTATGATATAAACCCTCCAGAATGTAGGCACAGATGGAACTTACCTCAACATAATAAAGGCCATATATGACAAACCCACAGCCAACATTGTCCTCGATGGTGAAAAACTGAAACCATTTCCACTAAGATCAGGAACAAGACAAGGATGCCCACTCTCACCACTATTATTCAACATTGCTTTGGCAGTTTTAGCCACAGCAATCAGAGAAGAAAAAGACATAAAAGGAATCCAAATCAGAAAAGAAGAAGTAAAGCTGTCACTGTTTGCAGATGACATGATACTACAAATAGAGGGTTCTAAAGATGTTACCAGAAAACTCTCTAGAGCTAATCAATGAATTTGGTAAAGTAGCAGGATACAAAATTAAGACACAGAAATCTCTTGCATTCCTGTACACTAATAATAAAAACTATGGAAGAGAAATTAAGGAAACACTCACATTTACCATTGCAAAAAAAGAATAAAATACCTAGAAATAAACCTACCTAAGGAGACAAAATACCTGCATGCAGAAAACTATAAGACACTGATGAAAGAAATTAAAGATGATCCAAACAGATAGAGAGATATACCATGTTCTTGGACTGGAAGAATCAACATTTTGAAAATGACTATATTACCCAAAGCAATCTACAGATTCAATTCAATCCCTATCAAACTACCAATGGCATTTTTCACAAAACTAGAACAAAAAATTTCCAATCTGTATGGAAACACAAAATATCCTGAATAGCCAAAGTAATCTTGAGAAAGAAAAACAGAGCTGGAGGAATCAGGCTACTGGACTTCAGACTATACTACAAAGCTACAGTAATCAACACAGTATGATATTGGCACAAAAACACAAATATAGATCAATGGAACAGGATACAAAGCCCCGAGGTAAACCCACGCACATATGGTCACCTTATTTTTGATAAAGGAGGCAAGCATATACAATGGAGAAAAGACAACCTGTTCAATAAGTGGTGCTGGAAAAACTGGACAGCTACATGTAAAAGAATGAAATTAGAACACTCCCTAACACCATACACAAAAATAAACTCCAAATGGATTAAAGACCTAAATGTAAGTCCACACACTATAAAACTCTTACAGGAAAACATAGGCAGAATACTCCATGACATAAATCACAGCAAGATCCTTTTTGACCCACCTGTTAGGGAAATGGAGATAAAAACAAAAATAAACAGATGGGACCTAATGAAACTTAAACGCTTTTGCACAGCAAAGGAAACCATAAACAAGATGAAAAGACAGCTCTCAGAATGGGAGAAATATTTGCAAATGAAGCAACTGACAAAGAATTAATCTCCAAAATTTACAAGCAGCTCATGCAGCTCAATACCAAAAAAACAAACAACACAATCCAAAATGGGCAGAAGACCTAAATAGACATTTCTCCAAAGAAGATATACAAATTGCCAACAAACACATGAAAGAATGCTCAGCATCACTAATCATTAGAGAAATGCAAATCAAAACTACAATGAGGGGCTTCCCTGGTGGCGCAGTGGTTAAGAGTCCACCTGCCGATTCAGGGAACACGGGTTCGTGCCCTGGTCCAGGAAGATCCCACATGCCGCAGAGCAGCTGGGCCCGTGAGCCATGGCCACTGAGCCTGCGCATCTGGAGCCTGTGCTCCGCAACGGGAGAAGCCACAACAGTGAGAGGCCTGCGTACCGCAAAAAAAAACTACAATGAGGTATCACCTCCCACTGGTGAGAATGGCCATCATCAAAAAATCTACAAACTATAAATGCTGGAGAGGGTGTGAAGAAAAGGGAACCTTCATACACTGTTGGTGGGAATGTAAATTGATACATCTACTATGGAGAACTGTATGGAGGTTCCTTATAAAACTAAAAATAGGACTACCATATGACCCAGCAATCCCACTACTGGGCATATATCCTGAGAAAACCATAATTCAAAAAGAGTCATGTAGCACCATGTTCATTGCAGCTCTATTTACAATAGCCGGGACATGGAAGCAACCTAAGTGTCCACTGACAGATGAATGCATAAAGAAGTTGTGGCACATATATACAATGGAATATTACTCAGCCATAAAAAGAAATGAAATTGAGTTATTTGTAGTGTAGTGGATGAACCTAGATTCTGTCATACGGAGTGAAGTAAGTCAGAAAGAGGAAAACAAATACCGTATGCTAACAAATATATATGGAATACAAAAAACAAAAAATTTGTTATGAAAAACCTAGGGGCAGGACAGGAATAAAGATGCAGATGTAGAGAATGGACTTGAGGACACGGGGAGGGGGAAGGGTAAGCTGGGACGAAGTGAGAGAGTGGCATGCACTTATATATACTACCAAATGTAAAATAGATAGGTAGTGGGAGGCAGCCGCATAGCACAGGGAGATCAGCTGGGTACTTTGTGACCACCTAGAGGGGTGGGATAGGGAGGGTGGGAGGGAGATGCAAGAGGGAGGAGATATGGGGATATATGTATATGTATAGCTGATTCACTTTGTTATAACGCAGAAACTAACACACCATTTTAAAGCAAGTATACTCCAATAAAGATGTTAAAAAAAAAAAGATGTGGTACATATATACAATGGAATATTACTCAGACATAAAAAGGAACGAAATTGTGCCATTTGCAGAGACATAGATGGACACAGAGACTGTCATACAGAGTGAAGTAAGTCAGAAATAGAAAAACAAACATCGTATATTAACGCATATATGTGGAATCTAGAAAAATTGTATAGATGAACTTATCTGCAAAGCAGAAATAGAGACACAGATGTATAGAACAAACGTACGGATACCAAAGGGGAAGTGGGGGTGGGATGAATCGGGAGATTAGGATTGACATATATACACTACTATGTATAAAATAGGTAACTAACGAGAACCTACTGTAGAGCACAGGGAACTCTACTCAGTGCTCTGTGGTGACTTAAATGGGAAGGAAATCCAAAAAAGAGGGGATACATGTATACGTATGGCTGATTCACTTTGCTGTACTGTAGAAACTAACACAACAGTGTAAAGCAACTATACTGCAATTAAAAAAAAAAAAAGATTCCTGTGTGCTTAAAATTTTGTCATCTTTTCTGTTCCTCCCCTTGCCTGTTTTATACACAGGTTCATGTCCACAAAGTTACCAGTTTAAGATTTTTACTGAGGAGCTCAAGTTCCTAATTTTCACAAACCATCAGGCAGTATATTTAGAGAAAAGGCAAATATGCCTTAGATATTCTTAGCCAAACTCTACCAGGAAAATTGCTTAGCACAGTATTCTATTTGCAGTCTTCCTTTTCCTAATTAAACTGGATTAAAGGAGGATCCGGAAAATTGTATAATTACATGAAAAATCAACCAAACTTATTCTGATAGGCTTTGAGTACATTGTTAGAAATCTTGATTAAAAGTCAACTTTTTTCCCCTGCGTTCGCCTATTTTTACACGTGTGCTATAGGTTGAGTAGGCTTCCAAGTCCAGGTCATCGCAATCCTTGTTGGCGTTCATTGGTAGAAACGGAGTGGGCTCTATGAGGGCCAGGTTTAGACCACTCTATGAACAGTCTTACAGTCCTCAGAGCAAGTCTTGGCTATATATCCTTCAGCCCCTGCACCAGGTTTCTTTTGCTTGAGAAAGAGTCACAGTCCATCTGCTGTGCAAATACACAAATACAAAACCATCACCCATTTCATTAGGAGTTAGTCCCCACCAGGATACAGCAGCCCTTTCACCTTTCAGATGAGGAATGAATGTTGTAATTGTAGATCAAACTCCTGGGGGAAGGCCTTTCCTGAGCAATGAACGGAGTCAGCCTTGGCTCCAGGAAGCCACGAGGCCACTGGTGCCCCAGCAAGCTCTGTGCCCACTGCAAAAACAATATGTGCTGATTCTTAGCCTACCTTCTCTTATACAATTTGTCTTTCCACCCCACTGGGTGGGTTTGGGTGGCCAGAACTGAAGACTTGGGGTGGAGGGTGTCCTCCAAGTATCCAGCACATCTGTACCAGTCCACAGCAACTAAACTGTCTCTGCATCCTCCCCATAGACACACTTAGTTTGTGGACCATAAATGTCGTAAGAGTTAGACTGACTTCATCGAGTCCTGTGTTGTTCTTAACTTTTTAATAATGATTAGGTATTATTTCTGTAACTAGAGAAAAAGAGCTGAATGCTTTGACATTTTACATGACTGTATTCTAGACTTGGGCACAACCAAAGAGATTAAAGAAGGGTGAAATTTTAAACTGGATCTCATGTATATGCATAACTTTCTCTGGAAGGGTCTAAAACACCTTGCAGTGGTTGTCTCTGGGAAGAGGACTGAGTTCTGGGGAAAGGGATGTTAACTGAAATGTCACCATCAGTGGGGGAGAAAGAGGAGGAGAAAGGGGCAGGCACTGTGGTTTTTGGAGAGGTACAATTTTTTTTCACATGGAAAACAAAGACACTTCTGATTTCAGACATAGGCAGAACTTCCCCAGCTGCATTTAAAAAAAAAATCAGGCTCCACTGAGATGGCTATTGGGAAAGATAAATTCTAATAGTCTAGAATGCAGATTTTTAAATGTCTCATCGACCTATTTTATTTTCTCCCTCTTTGACATGGTTTTTAACAGCCTCCTCTTTCTCTGTTGGACACATCCAAAGAAAAGACACAAGGTCCCACACTTACAGTATTGGTTACCAAATGTGATTTGTTCTTCCTTTCTCTAGTCACTCCTACCTTTAAGTATGTATTCTCTGGCATAACTTTCTCAGTCCTTGTTAGGGTTCCATTCATTTATCTATCTTTCCTTTCCTCTCTAATAACATTTATTGCATGCTGACTATATTCTCTCTTTAATTTCATTTATGGAGTGCTTATTAGATGCCAGGCACCATCCTAAGCACTTTGTGTGAAGCATCTCATTTAATCTTCAGAAAAACTTTATGAAGTATGATTATTATCTGCATTTTGAGAATTAGAAAGTCAAATATGAAAGTACCTTGCCCCACATCACACATCTTACCCAGAGCTGCTCACATCCAGATTGTAAAAGTGCTATTCTTACCACACTCCTTAATCTTTTTATTAAAATTTCATGTTTTTCCAAACTCCTGCTCACTACGTAATGCCCTCATGTTATTTATCTCTTCCTCTTTTCCTCAATATTCCATTGTTTTCCCTGTCCCTGTAGTACCCTCTTTCTTTTGTTTGTTTTTTTGCGGTACGCGGGCCTCTCACTACTGTGGCCTCTCCCGTTGCAGAACACAGGCTCCGGACGCACAGGCTCAGTGGCCATGGCTCACGGGCCCAGCCGCTCCGCGGCATGTGGGATCTTCCCGGACTGGGGTACGAACCCGTGTCCCCTGCATCGGCAGGCGGACTCTCAACCACTGCGCCACCAGGGAAGCCTGTAGTACCCTCTTTTGTTTTCTTTGCTCAAGTCCAAAATCCAAAATCCAAAATTATTTTCAGGATTTCCTTTCCTGCCACTCAGTCATAGTGAGGGCACAGCCATGGGAGCAATGACCATGGACTATGTGTTTGGAAGGGAGGCGATTTCCTGCTTATTTACAGCTATGATCCTTAGTTAAATACTCATCCTGTCTGTGCTTGAAAATGGTACTTGTTTCTAAAGATGTGTGACTTTAAATCAAGTATCTTAATAAGGCACTGGAAAGAGAGACATTGTACTTGACCAAACATCACTGTCTAGCTGGTGCTGCTGAATTAGTAGAATACATTCTTTTTTCCATGCACTGTAACTTATATGCCCGAGAGAAACACAAACGGAACCCTACTCTGAACAAATGTTTTTATTTTTAGCTGCAAAATATCAATCTTTGCAAAAATGTTAAGCATAAAACAGCACTGAATTACTGAGCTGCTCTTGTTCTATTCACATCACTATATTTCTGAGTGCATTGCTATTATTATTATCATCATCATTGCCATCATTGTTATTATTCCATAATAGAGGAGACAGAGAACTTGAAGAAAGACTATCAAGATTCCAAAATTAAAATTCATCTATAAGTTTCATTCTCACCTTTGCACCCCATGAATTACAGATTAAAAAAGAAAATAGATAGTCCTGCAACAAGAGAGAAGCATGCATAGTGAAATTCACATTCAAAAGGCTACACCAAAAGAAGGAAAATTTTTTTGTCTGGTGATAAATATGCAAGGGAACGCAGGTGCACACACACCCCACCACCCCTGCGTCAGAAGCCTTGGCCCAGCGGAACGTATGGCAGAGACTTCAAGGCGTGACATCACTGCGTCTCGGGTAATATGTGGTAATGAATTCATTGTATGGATCTATGACCAGAAATTCATCCCCACCCCTCCCCCTCGCCCACCCCTCTCGCCACATAAAGCCAAGTTTCTGTAGTACCACTGTGCCGCTCGGCCTGTGTGCTTAATGCATTCATTAAACAGGAGACTGGAGATCGTTTCCTATGTTTCTCATTATTTAAAAGAACAAGTTAATCTCCCCTTTGGGGGGCAGCAGGGGAACTGAAAACCACATGATCCTCCTACATAGCTCTTTGCCTGGTGCTCCCTTGTTGACAAGTCTACTTTCATAATTTTATTGTCGTGTCTGTGGAGCAAATTTTAGAGAGGTAGAGTTTGTTGATGAAAGGGTGAGGAGAAGGAAGATGAGGCTGGAAGGAAGCTAGGGGGTGAAGGAAAGAAATGCAGCCTTCCGAAATACGGCACATCTTTGGTCAGATCTGTTTCCTTCCCTTCTAGAGTGCCTATCATATCACACAAACTGCCCCTGTAGAGCTCTCCATTTACCCTCTTCCCTAATTAAATGTGCACTTCATTAATGTAAATTGGGGGTTTAATGCTCTTGTTGAAATTCTGAAGAAAGTGCTATGGCCTTGCGAAATGCTTAAGCATCATTGCAAATTAGATTAGGGACCAAGAAAGGCAGTAAAATTAGAATGATAATGGCTGATGTGGCTTCCTGACAGGCATGACTATTCAGGGATCAATGGAATGGAGAACAGTTCCCCGAGCCGAAAGTGAAAGGCAGGGACAAACGTCAGCCTACAGATGTGACTTTTGGAAGCACTTTCAATTAGTTTAATTTGGTAAATGGTGGGGATTTAGAGGCTCTCAGCCAGTCATACAAGACAAGAATACATTGAAATGTTTTTCACTTTTTAACATAAAATAGGATTGGCTTTAAATTTGCATTTCTCGAACAAGAAGATGGAGTGGGGCGGGGTGGGGGGCTGGAGGGTGCAGGGAAAGTTTCCAAAGTGTTTCACCAGCCCCGCTTTTGAAAATGGAAATGACTTTTTGAAGCTTGGACTGCAACCTTCCAAAGAGTGGGAAGGGGGAGAGTAAATGTTCCTTTTCTGGTTCTCAAGGAGGCCTTAAATCCTGAGCACACCAGCAGCCCAATATGTACTGAAACCTGTGGTCAAAATCCCAGGACGGGGGAGGCGGTGCCTAGGCAGCAAAAGACACTCAAACTCATTCATCATTTCTCACTAGAAATATGTTCCTCATCTTTAAAAAAACAAACAAAAAAACGCTCTCTCTCAGTTGCAGGACCCCTTCTGCTCCCCCCCCTCACAAAAAATTAATCACATTTTGAAGGTATCACGAAAAAGGAATATTCATAACCCTGTTCCACAAATATTCAAGCACATGTGCTTGAGCGCTGTTTTGAGGGCGGCAGCGGGCACCTCAGCAGACACGCGTTGGGCGGATGCTCCTTTGGCGCTCGTTTGGTTAGTGCTAAGTGCGCCTTTCCCTTTGTGTTCCCTGCTGCTAACTCCAACCCCCTCCCCAACCACTGGTGTCTTTACTGGAAAATAAACTGGCGCTAATCTGGTGACTGGGGACGGTTACAGGCAGGACAGCTTCTGTGCACAAAGACCTCCTTCAGATGCGCAGATTTTGACTACAGGTTCCTCCTTGTGTTCCCAGAATACTGTCAAGCTCGAGTTGGACCTCCTCCCTGAAGGCGTCTACATCTTTCATGAGGTGAAGGGGAAGGAGATGATGCATCAGAAACGACGGTAAATATGATCAAATCCCCGGTGACTCCCAACGCCGGTTCCACCTCGTGAACCGACGCAGTGACTCACCTCCCAAATCCATACGTTCCCTTCACGGAGTCACCAAACGTGTGCTGACTGGCTCACTTCTCACTCTTAAGTTAATAGCTCAAGTGAGCAGCAAGCGTGGCAACAGACAAACCCACACAGAAAGGGGAGAGGCTTGGGCCCAAAAAGGAAAAGAGTGATCTCCACAACCAGTGAAAATAAACCAGGGCAAAGGTAAGCTCATAAAATAGTTTGCACTGTCAATAATTTGGTGGCTAGGGCTTCTCAGTTCATCATGAGGATGGTAGCAGATCAGTGATGTTACAAGCAAATCCATGATTTATGGGCTTCATAAGGCCTCATTTCATAATGGCTACTTGTCTCCTTCAAAACATCCAAGAGGAGAAGTAGGAAAAAAAATTCCAAGTAAGTGTAATCCCAATGAAGTTAATATAAGTGATAACAATAATAATAATATCTAATATAGTACTTTGCTGTTTTCCAAGAACACAGACAAACCCGATAACTCTTTGGATCTGTTGTAAAGTCTTCTGAGTTAGAAAATAAATGAATAGTTCTTTTTATTTTATAAGTGAGGAAAATAAGGCTCAGGGGTCTCCACTTACTTCCCCAAATACACAGAGTAAGTGGCAGAAGAAGAATTAAAACAAAAGTCTTCTTTTTCTAATAACTTTAATGTTGTCGCAAAATTGATAGATCATTGAGAAAAAATTCAAATAATACAGAAATGTACAAAGAAGAAAGTAAAATACATACCAATAATTACCAGAAATATTTTGCAAACATCCTTCCGTATATCTTTTTTTCATATAGATAGATAATATTAATAGTGATTATAATAAGAGTTATTAACTTCTTACAATGAACCAAGTACTATCCTTGATATCTTGGATATTTGCATTTACTCCTTAGAACAACTCCTTTCAGTAGGTGTAACTTACAAATGAGGAAAGCGAGGCTTGGAGAGGTTAAGTAACTTGCCCAAATTCACAGAACTGGGGATATTACTTATAAAAATGTGATCATACTGATCATATAAGTAGGTAATGCTTTTTCACACAACATATCATAGGCATCTTCCCATGTGTCTACCTCATCATGTTTCATGGCTACATATATTTCATTGTATGTAAGTATCATAATTTAATTAATAAATTCTGAATGATGGACTTTAGGTTGTCTTTAGTTTTTTTCTTTTGTAAACACTGCTGTGATGAAAATCATGAGCGGGACTTCCCTGGTGGTCCAGTGGCAAAGAATCCGCTTTACAATGCAGGGGATGCGGGTTCAATCCCTGGTCAGGGAACTAAGATCCCACATGCCATGGGGCAACTAAGCCCGCACGCCACAACTACTGAGCTCACATGCCTCAACTAAGCCCGCATGCTACAAACTACAGAGCCCACACTCTCTGGAACCCACACCACAACTAGAGCCCGCAGGCCACAACTAGAGAGAGAAAACCCACACACCACAACTAGAGAGAAGGCCGCACACCACAACGAAAGATCCTGCGTGCCTCAGCGAAGATCTCGCATGCCAAAACTAAGACCTGACACAGCCAAAAATAAATTAAATAAATAAATCTTTAAAAAGAAAAAGAAAATCATGAGCATACTTTCTTTCACAGTTCGCTAGTAGTCGCCTTAGGGTTAATTCTTAGACATAAGATTTAGAGCAAAACTTGAATCTTCTAATTCTTGGTTTTCCTCTCATGCAGCCTCAATAATGGGTATCATGTAAACTCAATAGCTATTGGCTGGAGGTTTTCATATTTTTTGCAGATGAGTTAGCAAAGTATGTTCCCAATTTGTGATCACTGCATCAAGTAAACCTACATCTAGGATTCTTCTGCCCCTCCAGGCACTTAGAGAATTGCCTGCAATTATAGTCCAGCCCCTGAACAATAATGATGTGACAGTGTTGTCATTTCCTTCCTTCCTGTCATTCTATAAACACTTGACTGGATACCAAGGAAACAAGCCCAATAAGATAGAATCTATGCTCTCAAGTAGTACACAGATATGTAGGAGACAGAAAAGTAAAGAGGCAATTACAAATGAGTGTGATAAATGCTATGATAGAAATAGTCACATGATTCTTTCATGGCAACCAAGGTGTACACTCAGCCCAGACTGGTGAACTCAGGGAAGGTCTTCCCAGCATAGCAGACGTCTGGGAAACCTGAAGGATAAGCTGCATATACCCAGGCAAGAAAGGACAAGTGGATGTTGCAGGTGGAAATTCTTTTTAGGAAGCTCTTTCCATACAGCTGTCTTCTCCAGAATTACCCCTCCTGACCCCTTCAGGCCAACAGGTGAGTGATAAGTGTTTTCCCCTGCTAACTTCAGAGTACTGGATTATCCTTTTTCATTTTCAAAAACCCTGCCCAGCCCTTTGTAAATAGCCCATTATTACCCTCTCTTCTAATTACCCAGTTTGAGTGTGAGATCTGCTTTCTGTCAGGACCCTGGCTAATCCAACACATATATACATAAAAGACTGGACACAAAGATATAGACTCCACTGTCCTCCCTGCCCTCACCCTCATCTCAAAGCCCATCTAAGGAGGCAAGAATGAAAATCCTAGCTCCGGAAGAAATGCATAGCACTCAGGATTGGCCCCGTTAGCCTTGTTGGCACAAAGATCTAGCTGGGACATTTCTCTTCTGGCGCCAGTTAGAAATGTTCAATTCCAGCTCACTTTAATTTGCAATAAATGTGCCTAATTTTATTTTTAATTTTCTAAGTAGATTGATTTGGCAAAGCCGCCTCACCAGCTTGACGGTTAAATTCCTGATTGAAAATGCTAATATGGAATTCATTTTCTCAAACACTGATTCTCTGATTTTGTGAAATCACTCTTGTTTAGATAAGAATCAGAGAACTGTAGAGATGGGAGGTTGGGTGGACATGAATCCAAAGGGCCCAACGAAGTTAAAGGTCTTGCCCAACAAGACACAGCTCATTAATAACATCCTTTCACTCTCCTAGAACCTGGATTCCCTGATTCGGGCAACTTGTTTGCACTGGAGAAGCACTGTCTCCTAAGAATGATTCTTTGTATTTTGTGATACTTTTCCTTCCTTGGCTTTCCAACCACTTTGAGATATGTTCTTAATTTTACTTTCCATGACTTTGAAGGAGGTTTTAAAAAGAAAAGAAAAGAATAGTACAAGACCACTGTTGTAAAAAAAAAAATTAAAAAAAAATAAAAAAAATAAAAAAAATAAAAAGAATAGTACAAGAAACCCGTAACAGTTGCTTCCTGGTCAGGAATCTGAGGACAGGGAGAAGGGAGCAGGAAGGAGAATTACTTTTTGTGAGTTAATATGTAAGTTGTGGGGACTTCCCTAGTGGTGCAGTGGTTAAGACTCCGCACTCCCAATGCAGGGGGCCCAGATTCGATCCCTGGTCCAGGAACTAGACCCCACATGCATGCCACAACTAAGAGTTTGCATGCCACAACTAAGGAGCCAGCAGGCCACAACGAAGGAGCCCACCTGCCACAACTAAGACCCAATGCAACCAAATAAATAAATAATTTTTTTAAATATGTAAGTTCTGGCATTTATAGCATTTGAATTTGTTAACTATTTGAAAACTAAATCAGTTTATTTTAAAAAGGCAAAGAAAGGAAGTATCATTTGAATTCTGTTCAGCAAAGAGATTGCCCAACTACTGCACGTTATGGACCACACCAGGAACTACAAAGCAGTATAAAGGGAACTATGACAGAGTTCCAGACTTTAGAGTCTGTGTCCTGTAGAGGAGACAGAAAAGTACAGAAACAATGATAATCCATCAAGGAACGTGTGAAGTCACAGAATAAAGATGGAAGGACAGTCATTTCCACTTGGTATATCTGAGTTGCACATGAACAGATGGTTAGTATTGGAGCAGGATGGACCAAGTGGGGCAACTGTCCACAAACACCTGAGAGGGGAAATGAAGGACATGAGCAGCTTGCTTCTGCTCACACTACAACAGGTGAGGATAAGCAACAGTCCTCAGTCCCTCCCAAAGCCCAGCCTTGAGGATATCCTACATTTTTCACAAAAGTCCTATTTGTAACGATGACGCCTTACTTGAGCATGAAGTTTTAGTTTTTTAAAGCTTTTCGCAAATAAACAACTTCGTTTTACTTCACAATAACATATCCTCACTAGGTAGTTGAAGAAAATCGCTGAGAAAGGACAGCAGAGTTGAACGGGATTTTAAAGGAAACTATCATTTTACAGAGGAGGAAACTGAGGCCTAGGGACATTTAGGTAGGAACAGAGCCAGAAATTTTTGAGGTTGTTCGCCTCACACATACAGGGGACAAAACAAATCTGTCTTCCAGGCACGCATTGCCTCCATCTGCATGGAATAATTTGGAGGTATCAATACAATAAAGTGGCATTTGACTCATATATACTTGTCTTCTGCCTAGATGCAGGATACCAAGCCTTTTTCTTTCCTTTCTTGTTTTTTTTTGGGGGGGGAGGGGGCATTGTCATGCATCTACTGTCATTCTTTCCCCTGGAAGCTGCACTCCCTGAGTGTGACTGTGTCCCTGTAGTCTGAGGAGTAAGGAGGCTACTCCAACCATAGCGCCAGTCAGAGGTTTGCCGACTAGCTGCACTCTCTACCACCCAGAGAACTCTGCTGGGAGGGGCTATTAAATACGTGCAGGTATTGTTTTGCAAAGAGAAAAATCAAATACATATTAGAAGATAATTAATGCTATAAACTGCAAAGGTCTGGGGCAGGGGTAGCTGCTATAGACAGCAAGCAGCATGCAGAACAGACAGAAAGAAAAAAGGCACAGGCACATTTCTTCTTGAGTTTCCTGTATATATTATATAAGTTATTTCATCTTTTACCCCTCACTGCCCCCTCACGAAATGCATGCCCCTTTCCCCTCGGCCAGCCCCCTACACCCATACCCTCTGCATCTCTTGCCTTTTTGAGAAGCTCCCCCTGTCCCAGCTGGGCCTGAATGATTAGGTGTGGCCCTATAGCTCACTCTCACTTATTCAGCTGTTAAAGCAGCTTAAACCCTCATAAGAACATTAACATTTGGGTGCCAATAACAGATTGACCTTTATTCATAAAGTGCAAATAGTTGGAAGTTGAACAGATTGGTTGCCAGCGGCTGCCTTTTATGTGCAGTTTAAGGCTTTGGGTGCTCTCTCCTTTCTTCCTTTAATCTGACATAGCTAGCTTGAATACGGTTTGCGCTTTAAGTAAACAGGGCCAGAGGAAGCCTCTGCTTTTGTAGCACAGTTTGCTTGTGAGGAGGAAAGTAGACGGGAGGGTGACTTTAAAAGATTTGCCTTTGGAATTAAACAATTTGAAAATGAATTGGAAACCCCCAAAACTGAATGGAGCTGTTGGAAGAGATCTGAACTAAACGAGCACAAGAATCTTTTGCCCACGGGACTATTTATCCAAAATCGGCCATCTAGATACAGAATGAGAATGTAAGGCTTTATATTAACTCTCTTGAAAGTTTACTCCATGCCATACACAAAAGGGAATCTCTGACACCCACAGAGCCTATCGATCTGAAATGGGACGACCACACTGCACCGCTTTGTTACCCCCTTCTCGCCAGCTGGGAGCATTTGATGCTTAAGAGTGCAAAGGGTGGCTGAATCCCTTTAAACAAGTTATGTTTCCTTAAAACATTCCAAGAAAATCTCTCTGAAGCACAGGCTCTTTAAGGAACTCTCCAACACAGCATTCAGTTCTGGATTTTTTTCTCCTGATTTATCTTGACAATACTTCACTTTCAACAGCACAGCCCACACTTTATGGCAAATGGAGAGTCTTTATAGCATTTTTGTAGAGAGCATGTGTAAATGCAAAGCTTCCCAGCAATCACTTGCACCCATTTAGAAATAATAAAGTCCTTTGTGGGTCAACAGAGTGAATACAGGAAATGGAAGGTATGAAGCTCTCATGAATAAGACTTGACCATAAGAATAAGGCAATTTCATGTGAATGCTGGTTCTGCTAGACCTTCTGCATTACCTTGAAAAAAATCTTAAATGTATTTTAGGAGTAAAGGGGCATTTCTTTTTGATCTAGATTATTTAGCATTGTGCTGTATATTAACAACTTTGGCCTTAGAATTAGGCAGATCTAGGTTTGTCCCCAGCCCTTATTAGAAACTATTAGCCATGTGACTTAGACAAGGAACTTGTCTCAAAGCCTCATTTTCTCCTCTGAAATTTATGGGCAACTATAGTGCCAGTGACAAAGGGACAAGCATCCTATGAAGCTCAACATGGCTCCCTGGCATCTTAGTATTCAGTGAAACTTAGTTATTGTTACTTTATCAATTTTTAATTTTACATAGTGTTACTATCATAGGTCTGTATGAGAATTTGACCAAAAGAAATAGAAAGTGCTTAGCAATGGACCCAACCCACAGTTAACCCCAATAAAGAGAAATTGTTATATTATTGTTTTTATTAATTTATACTTCCCTGTGCATGAACTGCTCCACTATCTCAAACTACATCATGGTTGTCTTATGGCAGAAAACAGGTTTTCCATATCTTTTGCACCCCCTGATGCCCTAAGCACAATATTAAATGCAGAGTGGATGCTTAATAAATGACTTGTTGGTTAACTGTTTCTTCTCTTTTATTGCACATCACTGGCTCCAAAGCGGAAATCATAGGCATTATCTTTCACTCCTTCTCCTTCAATCCCTCCATTTGTTCTATTACTGAGTACGGTCATTTCTTGCTTAAGAAAATGAGCTCTCCTAGTCTCCACTCATATTATCACCAGGCTAATCCAGGTGTGCCACAGCCTTCAAATGGAGACCGTGTTCACCCCACATCCTTACCACCATTCCCCACCTGCTGCCAGTCATTCTGCAGACTCAGGCTGGGCAAATATTCCCTAGACTTCTTTCATGTCGCTACCCAGCATTTCATGCTGTGGCCCCCCTCATCTTCCAGACTTTCCCTAATAATGATGTGGAAAGTTGCATGGATGGGAAGAGTTTTAAAAAGAAATAGGAATCTTACCTACAGTGCTTTGATTCAGAGGTGTTTCCTGAACTCAGAATATCACAAAGAGCGCAAAGCCTTACCACATTTGCTAACTGGTTAGCCATCTTGCTATCATGTACCTGGCTTCAGTCCATGAGAGGGACAGTTTTACAGGTTATGGATGTACAACTCAATAGCAAAATCAAATCTGCTGACCGCAGATGGGCAGAGGACCTGAACAAAAGTTTTCCCAAAGAAGACATACAATGGCCAACAGGCACATGTAAAGGTGTTCAATGTCACCCATCATCAGGGAAATGCAAATCAAAACCACAGTGAAGTATCACCTCATATGTGTTAGAAGGCCTATTATCAAAAAGACAAGAGATAACAAGTGCTGATGAGTATATGGAGCAAAGAGAATCCTTGTGCACTGTTGGTGGGAATGTAAATTAGTACAGCCACTATGGAGAACAGTATGGAGGTTCTTCAAAAAATTAAAAATAGGACTACCATATGGTCCAGAATTTCCACTTCTGGGTATATATCTGAAGGAAATGAAATCAGGAGCTTGAAGAGAAATCTGCACCCCTTCATGTTAGTTGCAGCATTATTCACAATAGCCAAAACATGGAAACAATCTAAGTGTCCAACAACAGATGAATGGATAAAGATGTGGTATATGTAGACAATGGAATATTATTCAGCTATAAAAAAGAAGGAAATCCTGCCATTTGCAACAACATAGATGAACCTGGGGGGCATTATGCTGAGTGAAATAAGTCAGAGAAAGACAAACAGTGTATGATCTCACTTACATGTTGAATCTAAAAATGTGGAGCTCATAGAAACAAATATTATTTACTTGAAATTTGCTGAGAGAGTAAATCTTACATGTTCTCACCACAAAAAATAATTATTATTATGTGAGATAATGAATGTGTTAACTAACTTTATTGTGGTAATCATTTCACAATATATACATATATCAAATCAACGTGTTGTACACCTTAAACTTACACGATGTTATATGTCAATTATACCTCAATACAACTGGGGGCAAAAAGGCTGTGGATGGGTCAGAGCTACTACTAGAGGGAAAAGGCAAAAACCCTTTAAACCTCAGCTACTGTCACAGTGTTGTGTGTATATATATATATATATATGTGTGTGTGTATATACATATATCTATATATATATTTTAGAATTTCTCCAAAATTTCAATGGAATACAGATGTCAAACTTTAGATCACAGTAACTTTAGAATTTTGTTTTGGAATCCTAAAACAAAGGGCAGCAAACAAGGAAAATTAAAAATTACGCACAAGAATACAAACACATAAAAGTAATGACACAGAAGGCAAAAAGAAAAAAATGAGGAAAAAATTGGGATGTTAAATTTCAGATTCCCAGGAAAACTTCCTACTCTTCCAAGTCCCCAGTTACTCCAAAAAAGGGACAAGAGCCAGAGGTAATGAGAAACTGTCCTTTCTCCCAGGTTGCATGCCCACCCATCCCTAAATCCATTACTCACCCCAAGTCAGAGAAAAGTGTTTATCCTCAGTGGCAACTCATTTCTATTTAACTGTTTTTCCTCACAGCTTTTCCTTCCATAATCAGAGATTGCAATGCCAACGGGCTCTCAAGCCAAGTCATTTTAAGGAGGGAAAGACTTCAAAAAGATTAGGGCTGGGATTTTAAATGTCTACTGAAATACACACAAAAAAGTCTTCATTGTAAAGGAGGAAATGCTTTAAAAAGTATCTTTAAATAAATCCTCAATAACAGAGACTTGGCAAGCCCAGCGCTGCTGCCGGTCTATCGCTGGGAAAGCGGGCATTTTACAGATTCCAATCTAAGTGTTTGTGCTGACAGGAGCCCCTAATCTATAGTACTGTTCAGTACTCATGAGAGTCTCGTTAATTAGTCCCTGATGAGGTGCAAAAGGAGTTAATTTTCTTTCAATTTAACGATGACCTTCATTTTAATTCCATTTCCTTTGTGAAAACCTGGAAATTACATGACCATTCCCAAACAGTAGAGTTTTTAAAAGCTCCTCTAGTCGTGCGAATTGCTTTAATTTCTTACCCCTTTACTGAATGCAGAGCTATAATGAACCTAATGTACTTGTGGAAAAAGAACTGACAGAAGAAAATTTAGGTTTTTGGACTGTTGGGGAAATTTTGGCAAGGGATATGTAGGGGGAAAGAAATGAAAGGTTTTAGTTTGCACTTATGACAAAGAACAAATCACATAAAAAGTCTGAGGATGATAAAAAAAAGTGTTCTTTTCATCAAAATGAAAAAGCATTTATTGCACATAGGAGATGATAAATAGCCTGGACATCAATGCCTGGCACAGAGTATTTTTTTAATAAAACTTTGTTGAATGAATGAATGGATGAATTCTTTTGATGTCACCTTACTCTCAGTCAATACTGCTATTTTCAGCTGTAATGTTCCTAAATGCAGCTAAGCAGTGGATTTGATACACTGTTGGCACTAACAAATGTTGAACAATTCGTTGAGAAAGCAGTCCTTGGCCACCCAGCAGGGAACAAGCTCTCAGTTGCTCAGGGAATAAGCCAGAAGGTAAAAGGGCAAGTTGAAGAGGCAGCTGCCTGCCTCACCACCACCAAGACTTCTCAGATTGCAGATCCCAGCATCAGGGGTTCCCCTCTAGGCCAGCGAGGGGGCTGACTCACTGAAGCTGCTTGAAAGCAATGCAGGTCGGAGACATTACCATGGGCTTTTGGGGCACAGCCATTTTAACAAAGTAAAAACTATAGTGGCATTTTTCTTTCTTTCTTTCTTTCTAATCTGTACAGAAGGCACTTTTCAGCTTCACATCATCCCTGACCCCATCTTCCAGGATGGGGTGAGACTTAGAGATGGACTGAGGATGTCTGCATCACACAATACTTGGAGGGTTTTCAAAACTGAAAGTTAAATTATTTGAAAGCCAAGTCAAAGTGTCCTGTTTCCTACAATGCTCCCTCCATCCCCTTGTCCACATACACACACACACACACACACACACACACACACACACACACGTGAATTGAATGAATGAATGAGTGAACAATTGCTATAAATAAATTACAACTCAGTATAGCGTTCACATCATTGGCCACATTTAGTATTCACCCAAACCAAGTATTTCTAGAGCCACTATGGAAAACATATAGAGGTTCCTCAAAAAATAAAGATGGAACTATCATATGACCCAGCAATTCCACTTCTGGGTATTTATCCCAAGAAAACATAAACATTCACTCAAAAAGATATCTGCACCCCCATATTCATTGCAGCATTATTTACAACAGCCATGACATGGAAACAACCTAACTGTTCATCAATGGATAAATGGAGAAAGAAAACGTGGTGTATATACACACAATGGAATATTGTCCAGCCATAAAAAAGAAAGAAATCTTGCCATTTGTGACAACATGGATGGACCTTGAGGGCACTGTGCTAAGTGAAATAAGCAGACAGAGAAATGTAAGCACCATATGATCTCACTTGTATGTACAATCTAAAAAAAAAAAAAGTCAAACTCATAGATACAGGGAACAGATTGGTAGTTGCCAGAGTTGGGAGGTGGGGGATTGGGTGAAATGGATGAAAGGAGTCAAAAGGTACAAACTTCCAGTTATATGTCCTGGGGATGTAATGTACAGCATGGGGACTATAGTTAATAATACTGTCTGGTAGATTTGAAGGTTGATAAGAGAGTAGATCTTAAAAGTTCTTATCACAAGAAAAAAATTTATAACTATGTGTGGTGATGGATGTCAGTAGACTTATTGTGGTGATCATTTCACAATATATACAAATATTGAATCATTATGATGAATCATTTATGACTGAAACTAATATAATGGTATATGTCAATTATATCTCAATTTTTTTAAAATAAAAATTCCTGGTAAGAGTGAGAGAAATCTGTCTATCATTCACATTCCAGTGCAAATTACTAAAGACCAATATTCTTTCCTCCCTTACATCTATCTGAAACTTCCATGGGAAGGTTCCCATGGATGACCTCTGAGTAGCTGTTCTCAGTGAACAATCGGTACAGTGACTATGTATGTGGTGTCGAGCCTGTACACAATAAGTTCAACAGAACTCTATTTGCTAGAACTATAAGAAACTGGGAATAATAACATAATCACATATAATGCTTTTACAGCTTCTTCTCGTGCATTTCTTCATTTAATCTTCACACAACTCTGTAAGGTAGTATGATCACCACCCCATTTTATAGATGAAAGAAAGAAATTAAACATCTTCCCTAAGAGGAAGGAGATCTGGACTTTGAAACCAGATAGAGAGATCCCGAGGCAGGGTATCTTTTACAATGCCAAGGTATCTCTGGGAAAGTTATCCCTGAGACGTCTTTGGGAAAGGCATCTCAGTTGGTGTGTTCTAAGGCATTGCTACCATCACATGACAAAATTTGGAAAGTAGTGAAGGTATTGGCAATGACAGAAGTCCAAATATAAGAAATAAGAACAATAAGAGTGCTTTCAAATGTAGGCAGGTTCTTTCACCTTCCTCTTTTTAATTCCCATTAAGTCTTCCAGAGAAATGCAGTCTAGCTGCATGCCTCTTCTTTCATCTGGACATTTTAACAGCTCCTTCCATCCAAGGGCAAATTCTGCCTCAAGGCTATTCAGCATCAGCCTGGGTGGAGCAACTTGTCTTCCCTTTGTTAACAACACCAGGCGGCTCAGAGCTGGTGAATCCACCACTGGAGGATGTTCTACCCTGTTCTGTGCCCTCTTTATGAGACAGGGTCCACCTTGAGCATGTCAAGGGGTAGAAGCCCCACATCAAATGCCGGGAAAGGTAATCACAAGAGCTAACAATTATTAATGTCTCAGGAAGTCCTCCACAGCCCTATGAAGTAGTACTTTCTGAGTCTCCTGTAACTAGAAAGTAACTAGAAAGTGCAAGGCTGAATAGGCATAGCAAGATCCAGGTGTTAAAATGTCACAAACAATCTGTCCCTTTTTTCCATCTCTCCACTCAGCTCCTCTGTTCACACTGTTCTCCAGCAGATTCTCCCTCATTGGGCAGAAATATCACCAAAAGTTCCAGAGTTACATCATCTTCACAATTGCTAATCCCTCCAGAAATCCACAGAAATTAGCAGTTAACTCTGCCTGTGGGCAAGGGGTGAAGAAGTCTGAGAGGACTTCTAGAGGAAGTGACATTTACTTGCATCTTGGTGATGTGTAGGAGTTTCCCAGGCAAAGAAGGATGGGATGAGACAGGCTCTCCTCTACCTGAGGGACTGTTCCAGCCTGAGCATACTGGAGCGTGTGGAGGAGGACAGAGAGATGAGAACAGCTGTCATATTCACTGATAGCAATTTGCAGAATGGCTAATTCACTGAAAAATCAACTTGCAAAACATTCAATTCATAATTTACCAAATTTATCGACTTACCAAAAAAACCCCTTTTGATCATTTATATAAAGTTTCCAGCAACTTGTATTGGGTCACTGTCCATGGTTGACCAGATTTTACTTTGTTTTGAGAACAGCATTTTCAGGAATATTCAGTTTATTAAGACCTAAGATAATATGGGAGGGGTTGTGGTCTCCTAGGGCTATATTTAATATTCAGAGAAGTATATCTTCCTTAATGACCAAATGTTAATGTTTCATATGGGAATGTTTTCCAGTTTCTACTGATTCTTTCAACCTTTTCTCATTCTTTTAAATGTTTCACTATGTCTTGCCAAACCTTATTTTCTCTTTGGAGGAAGTTTTCACTTTACTGCTCAGACCTCATTGTCCTCAGACTTTAGATGTGTAAGAGCCACTAGCCACATATGGCTATCAAACTTTAAATTAACTAACATTAAATGAGATTGAAATTTCAGTCACATGAGCCACATCTCAAGAGATCAACAGCCACAGTGGCTGTTGGCTACCATATTGGGCAGCTCAGATGGAGAACACTTCCATTATCACAGAAACTTCTACTGGATGGCATTTTAAACCTGCGCGATGAGTCCTGAGCCTGCTTTTTCCCCAGGATTCTGACTTTGATTCCCTCAGTTCTATGCCCTGCAGCAGCTAATGAGCCAGACTCCACTACTGCCCCTGGTCTTGACTCCTCAGGACCCTACTTGCCTAGGAAGGGAATTTAAAAACAAGCTCATGATTGACCATTTCCAGTTTGTTTATTTTCTAGCCTAGCAGTAGGATGAGTTGTTCTAATATTTTAAAGGTCCTTATGCAAAATTTTCTATGGAATGATCTGCCTCAATTAAATCCAAATAAATACTGTCATATTCTGTGATGATCTCCTTCCTCAAGCTCCACTGCCCTTCAGAGAAGGAGGGAGAGTAGGAGGAAGAGAATGAGGAAAGGAGAGGAAAAGGGAGGGAGGGAGGCAGAGAGGGAGAGAGAGTGGAGGGATGTACAGAGAGAGAGAGCGGGAGAGAGAGAGCCTCTTGTCAGCAAACTCCTTACTGAAAATATTAATTCCACTAAAAGCATCAAAAGAGTGCTTTTTTCCCTTAGAATGAAAAAAATACAGCTGCATTGCAAAATGGAAGGCTTGAATGAACATTTCAAGTCCTACTTGTCACAAGCCATTAGTTGAATTGCCTAAAGAAATCCCTTGCAAGTATTAAGTGCTGTTTTTATGTTAGAGAGCTTCATAATGTTGGCCACAAGAAGAAATTTCTCCACAAAAGCTCCATCTGCTTAATAAAGTGATTTGTTCCAGCAACAGTGATAATAAAATTGCTGAATTGAAACAGGATTGTTCAATGAAGACCTGAATCCAATTTGCTGGACTAGTCTGATTACACTTTTATCTCTGTGTTTACTCATTTGTAGAATTGCTACCAGTCTTTTGATATGCAATTAATAGGATTAATGGTTTTCAGGACCAGAGGGCAGTAAGAGGGAACAGAGCCCGTCTTAGGTAGCCTGGCAGCAGTGTGTGGCCTCTTTCAGGCTGTACACCTTGCTGGCTATGTGCTACAGAATGATAGTTGATTTCCTTGCCTTGTCTTTTAAAATAAGATTTTTTTTCCTAATGAAAATTATTTTGAATAACTGTATCTATGGTAATGTATGTCCCTCCCATCTGTGAGTTCCTCAGGCTGCTCATGGGACAGCTTCATGGCCCAGGAAAAACAAGTAATGATTAGAATAACAGCAATAATTTTCTAAAATTTAACTTTTGGAGTGATCTATCTTCCTCATCTAATCCCACAGTAAAGTTCTTGTCACCACTATTAGTGGCTTTAATAACAGAATGAAAAATTTTGACAAACCATTTCATTCATTACCTAGAAATTTTTGAAGGCTTAAATGAACACATATTAAAGTTATTTTTGTGATCATTTACATATGCTTATAGTTTTTCCTAATCTCCACTGTTTGAGATGGGGCCATCTTGACCCCTCAAAAGGAATTAGTATAATCATATGGTACACAAAGTAAGATTTATTAAATCCAGACTCTTTTTTTGTGTGGAGATGTTTGTCTTGTTTTGTTGTTTGTTAGTTTGCGTTTTGGTTGTGTGTGTGTGTGTGTGTGTGTGTGTGTGTGTGTATGTGACAGATCAAGAAACTAGTAAAAATATATCTAATAATGAACTAAACAAGACTATTATTTTTTATTAAAGTATATTTGACATAAACGTTGTGTAAGTTTAAGGTGTACAGCATGTTAATTTGATACACTTATATATGGCAACATGATTGCCATTGCAGTGTTAGCTAGCACCTCTAGCACATCACAGAATTACCTTAAGTACCCATCAAGAGCTGAATGGGATAAAGAGGATGTGGTATATACATACAATGGAATATTATTCAGCCATGAGACAGCTACCAGATTATTTTAAGACCAGACCTTGATCATTTTTAGCAGACACTAGTGCCTTTGTCTGGGTTCCTAGTAAAGATAAGCATAAGGCAAACCTTAGTGTTAATGCTTTATTGAGGGCACAATCCCAGGGAAGGAAGAGCGAGGTGAAAAAAAATGAAGCTAGGCAGGAAAGGGGGAAACCATGTACAAGATGGTACGTTACGAAGTTGATATAGCATCACCGGTAGCTTAATCATGTCAGATTTTTCTCTATCCAGCTACAGGGAGGCTAAAGGGACCACTGTGTCTTAGAAGTCTGCCAGAGAGAAGGGTAAGCGAATGTCCACCGCCTCCTTTCTGTCCCCTAACTTTCATTAGTCAAAGTTCTTTCATTGGAGTATTAACAACCTGATGCTTCCTGGTTATGTTGCCTGGTCCCTCAAGTAAGTCACTGGGGAAGCCAGAGCTTCCTGGGTCTTACTGGGTCAGAATATGGTGGCTTAGCCACTACATTTCTCCATGGGCTCAATGAAGACCAGGCTGGAAACCAGCGTTCATCCATAGAGGAGGCTAAAACAACTCTAGGCATTAGGAAATAAGGCTGTGGCTGCTAGAGTTTTACAGTCACAGGAAGAGTGTGAGCTGTCACAGGAAGAGTGTGAGCTGTCAGCAGAGTTGATCTGTCTGACAAGCAGGGAAAATGGCCAAGGGCTGGGAAAAGAAGACAAAGCAGATCTGGAACGATGCATAAACTGGTCTAGTACAGCTGACAAGATGAACCTATTCTGAAGAGCTGTTTCCACAATAAAGAGGAACATTTTCCCCAGGTCTTGATCAAATGTAAAAATTATCAAAATATTTGTTGTATCTTCCAAAGTGGCATTTCCTAAACAATCCTTACATTAAGTGGAGTATTTACATAATTGTAACTGGGGTTTGCCTGCTATCACTTTAAATATGTGATCCATGTAGTCAAGACACCTTCCCAAGATAAAAACAGGGGTGACTGAGTTATTCACCACTGGCCTCAGGGCCTTGAATGTGATAGAAAACTATTGGTAGAAATCACTGGTTGAATGAATGAACGAGTGAAGGCTCAGCCAATTAGCCGAAGGCATGTACTTCTCAAGCCACACCTTCATCCCAGCTCTGCCTGAGTTTACTGAATATGACCAAGACACTAAAAATGTAACTTCACCAAAAAAGAATATTTCAGGGTCTAACAGTGGCATTTCCATTCTTACATTTTAGTGGAAATAGAGTCAAATATTTTCCACTAGCCTCAAATCCCTCCCTAGTCCCTGGGCAAGTTTGCTTCTTCAATTGCACATCTTGAATAGTAATTTTGGTATTAGAATGTAACTATGAAAACATTTTTGATATATCATATATCTTTCTATAAAGCCCCTACAGTGCCAGGTATCTGATTTTCATCAACTGCTGAACAAGTTCAAAACATTTTTTGAAATATGCTCTCAGTGTCTTCTCCAGTTGGTGAAGTCCTTTATTCCAGCATAAACAGAGACCATAGTCTTTCATTCAAAGTGATAGTGTCTGGGAATCTTATTTATATGGGTACAAGAGGACCCAGATGGAACAGAAGTTCACATTTTTTTAGTATGCAGGCAGTTCTCACTTTGCATGGTAGTATGGGACCATTAAAAAGACCTTTCTAACTGAAACCATGTAAATCAACCTAAATAATAAACAAGAAAAATCATGGTGATCTCATAACATATTAAAAAAATCATCTAAACATTAAAAACTCTCTTACTGTAAGTTATAAATGTGTAATAAAATGAAAAATAGTAAAACTAATATTAATTTAATACACTAATTTAAAACATTAGAAATATTTATGTTTTATTCCTTCATTAAAAAAAAACTACTCAGAATACTTTTGTAGCACTTGCCTCTTTCTTATATACACGTTAGCATCTTTTCTATGCCTTGATAAATTGACCTACTCCTTTCTAAATATAAATTGTCTCCCAATCTTTTATCATTTGCAATGTCAATGTTATGAAATACCTCCGAGAGTTCCTTTAATGTGAAACTTTTTGCCAGTGTCACTTCACCCGGCATATATTCAACCTTTTCATCACAACCCCTTTCCTCATTTATGTTGACCAGTTTGCCTTTACCAAGTTTTTCTGGCTGCACATTCTGAGTCTCTTGAATAAGGACAGTGTCAACATTCTCTCAGTCAGTTATTTCTTCTATAACTCCATTTAAATTTAATTTGAATATCACTTTCAGAATTATCACTTTTCATTTCTTTGTTGCAATTTCATCTTTGTTAGCCAATTCCCTCTTTCAGTTATCCACTTCTGTAAAATGCCATGTGGCTTTGTCAGTCCCCCAAATTCACCATGCATCTGCTCCTCAAAGGCTGTCTTGTTTACCACTTGATCTCTGGCACCCAGCATGATGGCTGGTATATAGTGAGTGTGCAGTAAATATTTAATCAGGAAAAAAAAAGAAGCAAAACAAGGAGGCAGCACAACAACACACTTTTTTGTCTGTGCATGAGCTGCATAACAGTTGCTCAATGATCAATCACTGACAGGGTTTGAAAAAGTGATGTGATTGATCACTGATCATGATACTTATTTGTTATTTACATAGTGATTTGTGGACTAAAGAGCTAGCAGTGAAGTTTATGCAATTACTCACTGTTAATATACTGTGGTAACCAAAGTTCGAACCATGTTGTTGAGTTCTGATACTATTCAAGTAAACCACAGTAACTGAAGTCTGCTCATATCAGCAACTTGCAAATTGAGCACTGCCTACATTAGATATCCCTGCTTTTTAGACTTGGTGACGGAACCAACTAACCACCACAAGATGAAAGGAATCTGTCACCATCTTGGCCAAGAAATACCCAAAGGAACAAAAGAACATACATGATTTCTTATGCATATATGTGTGTAAGTACCCATTAGAAATTGTGCCTAAACTCATGGAATAGAGTGTAAGTTTTGGAATCTGAGAGAACTGAGTTCAAATGTTATCTAATCTCTCACAAACTTAATTTCCTCATATGTAAAACCCTATTTCAAAGAACTGTTGTGAGGATTAAGTGAGATAATATATGTAATATTTTTAGTACAGTGTCTGGTCCACAGTAAGGGTCATTAAATGGTGTTAATGGTAGTAGAAGTTATGATGGTGGTCATGATGTTGTGCTGTTGGGTACCTGAAAGAACAATGAAATACAGAACTTTTAAAAAGAATACAACTGGAATGCTGAATTGGAAAAACTTGAGCTTTCCAGAAGGTTATTATAGTACAGTTTTATAATGAACTCATAGAACATTTACTTGGAAAATCTAGAACATTAAATAGGTTTAAATGCCTCCAATTTAGGGGAAAAAATGAGCAAATAAGCTTTGATGTGGTTCCATGCCAAGTCATGGTGCCAACAAAGCATTTATATCTCCACTGTGAGCTTTATCCAACATCCATTTACCAGTTCCTGGTTTGCAAATCCAATTGCTCTAGGAGAGGGATTTGAACAACAAAATTGGCAACACTGTAAGCTTGATAAATTGAAGCTGCCAGCATGATAGCACAATTGTAAGAAAGAGTTCGGCTTGTCCATTTCAAGAGCTTGCTGTGGATTTACGTTTGAGCAAATTGACTTTCATTAACCATCTCACTGCCATACACACTTGGGAAATTTGAAGGGGTCCTATCCTAATTAAGACAGGCTAAATTTATTTAGATTAAATTATAAAAATGACTAACATTAATCAAACAATTGAATAGTCTTTCACCTTTACAGCTGCGTTTCCTAGACTATGTTCTATGGAACAGCAGTGTTCATTATGATGTAATATGCATTGCTCTCAACAAAAAGGGGGAGTTTTGTAGTCATGAATCTGGAGACTCACAGTGTACAACAGCATCTGAAAGACTTTGAGAATCTCTGCAGTTAAAAAAAAAAAACTCTTAGATTAATCATATTTCCAAAATATATTGACCATGAAACACTTTTTGTAAAAATATCTATTGCTTTCTCACAGAATACAGTGTTTCATGTAGCAGCTTTGAAAAGTCTCACAAAAAGTATAAATCAACTAGGGATTCACAGCATTACATTATTTACATCTTGAGACACTGAAGAGATTTTAATAATATTTCTGTGCTATATCCCTGAACATCCACACATTTTGAAAATAAATTTCAAGTAGCTTTCAGCAACAATTTACACAATGATCCACAAGTTTACCTAAAATGCTTTATTCCTGATATGAGTTCTCCCTTCACTCCATTCCATTCCATTGCCCACCCTGGACCATGCTATATTCCTCAAGAACCACTTTTCTCTCTGGGGAGAGTTTCTTGCTCAGTCATCTTAACTGCTCCTCTAATTCGATTCATCAATAAGAAAACAATTTTCAACTCCTATGATGAAGTCCTAGCTCTGTGTTAAGAGGAACACAGAAGATACATAAGTTCAGGTGCTTGGACTCAAGGGCCTTACAATTTATATATGTATGTGTATATATATATATATATATATATATATATATAATTTTTTTTTTTGGCTGCATCGGGTCTTAGTTGTGGCATGCCGCTCTTCGTTGTGGTATGCAGGTTTCTCTCTAGTTGTGGTGCACAGGCTCCAGGGTGCATGGACTCTGTAGCTGTGACATGCAAGGGCCTTACAATTTAGCAGGAGAAGCAAAACTCACATACATAAAGCAATTAAGAACAACTGCAGAGGTTTTCAAATAGGGAAAGATCAACATGCACTGAGATCTCTGGAGAAGACTTTGTGTACCTGAGCTTATGAATAGGATGTAGAAAAGTGCAGAGGGAGAAGAGAGAAGATTTCAGACTAAGAGGAAAACATGACCAAAGTCAAATGGTAGGATAGAAGTATTTGGATTCAGGAGGATACAGGAAAAAATTAGGTATAGAAGTCTTCCTGTGGTGGTACATTCATGGTATATGTGAAAAGAAATAAGACAGAAAAAGTACAGTGGGCTCTACACAGTGGAAGATTCTGACTGTCAGATTAAGGAGTTGGACTTGTTTTGTTAAGTAGGAAGGAAACATGATCACAAGCACGAGGTCATAAATTTGAGCCTGGTCTTAAATAACCAAATGAGTGCTCTAGAAAGATTAGCCTTGCATCTCACATGGAAACGTTGGAAAGAGAAAAAAAACCGAAGGCCAGGATTGAAGTTAGAATGCTATTGAAGTAATTAATGTGTTAAGGTCCTTGACAGGTGGGAATAAAATAGGAAGAAAGAAGAAAATGTTGAACCCATAAATTTGAAGGCACAAATGACAAAATTTGGTGCAAGAAAAGGGTAGAGTTGAGTGCAACCCAAGCTTTCTAGTCTAGGAACATGGGTGACTCTAAGAACTAAGTTTTGGGGAAAGAAGATGAATATTTACTAAGTGGGAAACTAAAAAGCATATTTTCATGGCTTTCAAGTCCAGTCTTCCATAATTTAATCCAAATACAGATATCTTACATTATTTTCCACTACCCAATCTTCAATTCAACAATTATTTTACAACTACCTATTGTATGCCAAACAATATTCTAGACACTGGGGGAAAAAATGTGGTGTGCACAGTTTGAGGCAAAGGGTGGATATGTGGATGGATATATAAATAAATAATTAGGGAATGTGAAATCTCTCAATCTATTCCTTATTTTCAGATTAGAAGGGATAGATGCTAATATTTATTAAGCTCCTACTATGCACCAGGCCTTTTAGATTCATCTAACTTAATTTCTATATCAACACAAAGAAGTAGATATTGTTATTCCCATTTTTCTTGATCAAAATCACCACCTATGAGGTTCCCACCATACAGAACCACTGAGAACACCAAAAATGTGAAAAACCTCTAGAAAATGTTGCTTCCTCTGGAAAATATTGCTTCGTCTCTTGACACAACTACCCAGGACTCCTGGATGGATGGCAGGGATCCTTCATTATAAGAAAAACAAGATTTGTCAAGGCCCTTCCAGTCTTCAAAGAATCTACCCCAGGACCAAAACAACACAGCAGATTTCACGAATTTTAAGATGTATATATTTTTTCATATTTTAGCACCTCGAAGTTCGGACAATCAAAGAGGTGTTTTATTCTTCTGGTAAAACAGAGGGTCCTTGGTATCCATGTGTAGAGAGAAAGCAATAGCTTGCTTCATGAAAACTGTTAATTTTTTGCTACCATTTTTGTCATGTTTCTCCATCATGGAGACAATGAACTGTCTCAGTGATTAAAAGAAAAAAGCAACATAAAATTGCATTAGAGGATTTTATTTCCAACCTACACTTTATTATAGGCTTTAATTTATTAAACTCAAGCAAAAAAAAAAGTTTCCTTAATAAGTAGGAATCATTCAAGTGTTAAACACTACTTTTAGAGAAGTATTATAATGATTGTGCCATCAAGGTGTTTTCTGTTAGTTTTAAATTGTTTGCTCAGGGTTTGCTGGTAAAATTGGTGGTAAGGGAGTCTTCGGTATTTAAACCCTCTCTCCATACATCAAATAAAATTAGGTCACTATGGCCAAAACCAATTTCACCCCAGAAGTTTCATCCCAAACAAAGTGAGAAGTAAATATTAGCAATTCTCCACTCTGGAAAGTGTCAGATTGAATGAGCCTAAGAGTGGAGGAGCTGCTTGACATGTCTACATTTCACAGCACAGGTAGCCAACTCAGCTTTTTAGGTTCTGTCTCGCTGCCAGTGCTTTTGCTTGGCACGACTTCAAGGGCCTTATGTGTCCAATCCAAGGCAGCCCCCTTCAGGATACATAAGCCAAACTAACTGCATGCAAACCAGGCCAGGTCTTGGAATCAGTATACATGGGCATGTTGTCAGAGAAAGATGTTTATGTGTGTGAGAGTCTTAAAGGACTGAATAGAAAGATCAGAAGCAAGGTTAAGCAGAATGGCGCTGGGAAGAATTCCATATGTCCTTAGAGGACAGGCAGAGGATAAAAGAAGGTACAGTAGGGAGGCAAAAACAGAAGTGCATTCTTCACAGTCTGGCTGGCAAGCCCTGCAACAGTGCCATTCTTCAAACAAAACCTCCCTTGGCCTCAGATCCTGCACTGGTCATGCCAGCTCTATTGATTTACACAAAACCTTCAAGACTTTGATCAGCTACCAAAATGCAAACATTTTAAGCAATGCCCCAAAGAAGCTTGTTTAAAAAACAGTTGATGTAAGGGTTTAAAACAGTCCATTAACAATCTCATGTAGAAATGTGTATAAGCCCACCCGTGCATGCTTCTACACAAAAGAACATTTTTATAGTCTGTTAACAATGCCCTGTGCTTATTACACATATTCACTTCAAGTCCAAAGAGATGTTTTTAATTTGCAAATCTAAAGTCAAAAACATAAAATTAAACTCTTCTTTCACTGAACCTCACGCTCATTCCCACCCAAAAAGAGAAAAAGGACATCATACTCTACCCACCCATCAGACATACATCAGGTGATTTATGGTTGGGTTTATTCAGACCATAAATTTTTTCACAGGGCAGAATTTTAGGATATGAATTAATCACATAATTTTAGAGGCCTGAAATAGCCAAATGATCATTTCCAACTTTTTATTCTTTATTGAGTGTCCCAATGCTTGTCAATCTGATAAATACCCAATCCATTATTACGAGATGGCTGCTAAGAATAATGCCCCGTGACACATATAAATGTCAGCTTCTCTGGACCCTCAGGTCTTGCTCAACCTGAAGAATGGGCTCAGTGAGCTAGCTGGAAAGAGCAGCTAGCAAGGTTTCTAACTATGAAGTAGGCAGCCAGGAGGTTTAATGGTGTGGCTCCTGTACTTTAAAGAAATTACTAAATAATATTTATCTGCCTTGAGTCAATTTGACTCTATTTCTGGACCTGGTGACTGTAAAGAGCTCTATTTTGTTTAAAAATATTATATATATATATATATATATATATATATATATATATATACACACTCTTCACCTATTCTAATACAATAATAGCACCTCAGCTCCAAACTTCCTTCAAAAAGAAAAAAGTGACTCACTGGTCCAGTTTTCCTTAACAAAGTCAGTACATTATTAATATACTGGCTTATGACAGGATATGATAGTGCCCAAAGGTGGTCAACTGACTTTCAGCTAGGGCTTCCTCCAGCTGGAAAGTCAAACAGCAGGACAGCAACTTCCTAATTCAGAGTGTGCACTAGCCTGAGAAGGCAGGACAAGGGCCAACCGAATTTCAATTCTTTCAACCTCAAGTGAAGAATTCCAAATGCTGTTCTATCTCAGTGACTTAAGTTCTAATTGATCCCAAGCCCAGTGTGTTCTTCACTGAAGTTCAGGGCTAAAGAGACACTGAGAAATTTTAAAACAGAGACCATCTCTGGACTACAAATAATACAAGCCTTTGCCAGCTCTTTACTGAATAAACTGCTTCTCAAATCAGCCACCCTCTCTCTCTGAAACCCACGTGGAAGGGAAGTACCCTCCAGACTAACAAACACTAACAAAGACTCAACTAGGGTCTCCCCTCTGTCAGTGTAGGTTCTCCTAACCTGATTCACCTACATGATTCCCCATTCACTCTCCTCCTTCCAGCTGAGCAAACTTCCCCATAGCCCCCTTCATTATATTCTGTACCTTCTAATTCTACTACCTACGGTTAGGGGAGCATGAGCCTGCACAATCCCACTCCTTCATTTTAGCATGTCCAAAGCTTTCCTCCACTAAATTTAAATGAAGTGTAACTCTATTTAGTCAGCAACCTATGCAAGCCCCCTTAAAAATATATGGACAGAGAGATCCAGAGTCATCCCTTCTTTGAGACAGACAGTGCTGGAGAGGGTTAAAATGCCGTCTCTGGAGTCAGGCAAGCCTGGGTGTATAGTCCAGCATTGTTCCTATCAGCTGGGTGGCTCTGGGTGGATATGCATCTGTTTGAGTTCCTAAGTTTTCACCTACAAAATGTGAAGGAAGTACCTCACAAAACTGTGGCAGATTAAACACGTGTGTAAAAAAGTATCTAGAACTTAACATCCACACAAAACCTGCATGCTGATGCTTATAGCAGCTTTATTCATAATTGTTAAAACCTGGAAGTGACCAAGATGACCTCCAGCTGGTGAATGGGTAAATAAGCTGTGGTACCTCTAGACAATCGAATATGATTCAGTGCTGAAAAGGAAATGTATCTATTAAGCCATGAAAAGACATAGAGGAACTTTAAGTGCATATTACTAAGGGAAAGAAGCCAATCTGAAAAGTCTACATACTATATGATTACAACCATATGACATTCAGGAAATGACAAAACTATGAAGACAGCAAAAAAGATCAGTGGTTTTCAGGGGTCAAGGTGAAGAGAAGGGATGACTAGGTGGAGTGCAGAGGATTTTTAGTGTAGTGAAAATACTCTGTATGATACTGTAATGATGAATATATGTCATTATACATTTGTGCAAACTCACAGAATGTTCAACATCCAGAGTGAACCCTAAGGTAAACTATGGATTCTGGGTGATTATGATGTGTCAACGTAGGTTCATCAGTTGTAACAAACATACCATTCTAGTGGAGGATGTTGATAATGGCAGGGCTATGGATGTGTCAGGGCAGGGGGTATATGGGAAATCTCTGTAGCTTCCTCTCAATTTTGTTGTGAACCTAACACTGTTCTTAAAACATTAAGTCTTTAAAACACGAAAAAGAGTCTAGCACATATTTTCCTTCTCATGATTACAGAACAAAGAAACTTTTATGCTCAGCAATTGCCTCAAGTCGATAAATATGTCCAAGGTGGGAAGTTATACACAGAATTGTTTAGTTAGAGTGACTGGGTTTGAACCGCAGCTCACTTACATTCTATAGGGCTCCTATGCGCCTCAATTTCTTCATCTTCCTCATCTCTAAAATGGAGTTAATAATAGTATCAATACTTACCTCCTAAAGCTGTTGAAGGAATGAAATGAGAGAATGCTTGGAAAATGCTTAACCAGGTACCTATGCCATCGATGGTAGTCAGTGTAGGCAGACAGAAAGCATGAACGCAGGGCATGGCTAGTCACCAAGGTGTTTACAACCTAATGGGAGGGTGTTGGAGAGGAAGAATGAAATCAGGTGAGATGAGAGAAAGAAGCACTGTCAGCTTCGGGTACCAGGAGTTACAGGTGTCCTTTAGAGGGCAAGCTCCCTTACATTAGTAGATTGATGTCTGCCCATGCATGGGAGGTGGTTTGAAAAATATTAACTGACTTTGCTTTTTTCTCCTGTGGACATTCAGTCCTGTCATTGTTCTTCCCCAAAGATTTTTAAAATAATCTTAACTGATAATGAGAACCATTCTCCTATTTTCTAAAAGTACATCTGGGTCCTATACTGACTATAGCTTGAGGTGGCTGAGGTCTGGATATCATTGGAGCTATTAAAGAGAATCCTGTCCAGCTGATTTGCCAAGTCCTTCTCCATTACCAGCCTCACTCACTGTCATAGCAGTTACAGCCTGAAGCCTGGTTGATTCCTACGCCCAAATTCTTGCTATTTTATAGAAACTTAACCAATGATTTTATTATGTGACGCAAAATAAAATGTAAATTTTGAAGTTTTAAAACTGCCCCCAAAATATGCAGAATGAGTTATATCTAATTCCATTCCTAATCTGCGTTGAATACTGTGAACTTAGCCAAGTCTTTCCATGTCTCTGAGCACAATGTTTATCCTACAAAAAAATGAAGACCGAGGCTCTAAAGTATAGTGATATACAATTCCATTGTCCCAGATCCCATCAGCCAAGAAGGAAAGCAGATGTTTACGGTTTGGCTTTGACCTCCCTGGATCCTGCTTAGTCTTAGACAAGCAAGGTGGTTGGGCATGTGGCCTCCAGAGCCAGGCTGCCCAGGTGTGACTCGCAGATCTGCCACTCCTGCTGTTTCAGCTGCAGGCCTGGCAGCCTCCCACGGTCAGACAGAGAGCTGCAGGAGCTAGCGGCTGCAAGCAGTAAGGTCCTTGCAGGTGAGCAGGTGAGTGCAGAGGGCACTGGGCAGGACACAATCAGTTGTGCTATATACCTCATGTGGTTGCTGTGAGAATTTAACTAAATAAGCTAATATGCAAAAGGATGCAGAGTCATGCCTAGCACAGAGTGAGCACTCCTTAAGTTTTAGCTATTATTACTGGGATACATCAGAGACCACTCTATACATGTCCCCTGTGCTGAAATAAATATCGGCTGTGAGCCAGGCCCTTGACATATGTTATCCATTTAATTCTCACAACAACCCTGAGAAGAAGAAATTATCTCCGTGTTATACAACAAATGAGTAAACAGGCTTGGTAAGGTACATAATAGACTCAGAAGGCAAAAGAAACTGATGTTCAATACCTAAATCCTTGCTAAAATGCACTGTTTTCTAATAATTATAATACACATTACATCTTATTGTCTATATAACAAACAATAGAGAATCAACTATTTTATTTTCATTTGCTAATAGTGGCCACTTCTTCAGAAAACTGTGAATACAGTTTGTTTATCTATTTTTCTGTGAACTTGGAAGTCTCCAAGATTATCCTCCTGAGTCTAGTAGGGATAAGAATCTAAGCTAATATGATCACTTTAATTAAGTCTTATATCATTAGAGTCCAATCAACACTATTCTCTTGCCTTCAAAGTTCCTTGATTTGCATTTCTCTAATAAATAGTGATGTTGAGCAGCTTTTCATGTGCTTCTTGGCCATCTCTATGTCTTCTTTGGAGAAATGTCTATTTAGATCTTCTGCCCATTTTTTTTATTGGGTTGTTTGTTTTTCTAATATTGAGCTGCATGAGCTGTTTACATATTTTGGAGATTAATCCTTTGTCCACTGATACATTTGCAAATATTTTCTCCCATTCTGAGGGTTGTCTTTTCATCTTGTTTGTAGTTTCCTTTGCTTTGCAAAAGGTTTTAAGTTTCATTAGGTCCCATTTGTTTATTTTTGTTTTTATTTCCATTACTCTAGGAGGTGGATCAAAAAAGATCTTGCTGTGATTTATGTCAAAGAGTGTTCTTCCTATGTTTTCCCCTAAGAGTTTTATAGTGTCCTGTCTTACATTTCGGTCTCAAATCCATTTTGAGTTTATTTTTGTATATGGTGTTAAAGAATGTTCTAATTTCTTTTTTTTTTTTACATGTAGCTGTCCAGTTTTCCCAGCATCATTTATTGAAGAGACTGTCTTTTCTCCATTGTATACCCTTGCCTCCTTTGTCATAGATTAGTTGACCATAGGTGTGTGGGTTTATCTCTGGGCTTTCTATCCTGTTCCATTGATCTACATTTCTGTTTTTGTGTCAGTACCATATTGTCTTGATTACTGTAGCTTTGTAATATAGTCTGAAGTCAGGGAGTCTGATTCCTCCAACTCCGTTTTTTTCCCTCAAGACTGCTTTGGCTATTCAGGGTCTTTGTGTCTCCATACAAATTGTGAAATTTTTTGTTCTAGTTCTGTAAAAAATGCCACTGGTAATTTGATAGGAATTGCATTGACTCTGTAGATTGCTTTGGGTAGTATAGTCTTTTTCACAATATTGATTCTTCCAATCCAAGAACATGGTATATCTCTCTATCTGTTTGTGTCATCTTTGATTTCTTTCATCAGTGTCTTATAGAGTTCTGAGTACAGGTCTTTTACCTCCTTAGGTAGGTTTATTCCTAGGTATTTTATTCTTTTTGTTGGAATGGTGAATGGGATTGTTTCCTTAATTTCTCTTTCTGATCTTTCGTTGTTAGTGTATAGGAATGCATGAAATTTCTGTGCATTAATTTTGTGTCCTGCAACTTTGCTAAGTTCATTGATTAGCTCTAGTAGTTTTCTGGAGGCATCTTTAGGATTCTCTATATATGTATTCTCATGTCATCTGCAAACAGTGACAGTTTTACTTCTTCTTTTCCAATTCATATTCCTTTTATTTCTTTTTCTTCTCTGATTGTTGTGGCTAGGACTACATTGAATAATAGTGGTGAGAGTGGACAGCCTTGTCTTGTTCCTGATCTTAGAGAACATGCTTTCAGTTTTTCACCATTGAGAATGATGTTTGCTGTGGGTTTGTCATATATGGCCTTTATTATGTTGAGCAGGTTCAAATCAAAACTACAACGAGGTATCACCTCACACCACTGATGATGGGCATCATCAGAAAATCTACAAACAACAAATGCTGGAGAGGGTGTGGAGAAAAGGGAAACCTCTTGCACTGTTGGTGGGAATGTAAATTGATACAGCCACTATGGAGAACAGTATGGAGGTTCCTTAAAAAACTAAAAATAGAATTACCATATGACCCAGCAGTCCCACTACCAAGCATATACCCAGAGAAAACCATAATACAAAAAGACACATGCACCCCAGTTTTCACTGCAGCACTATTTACAATAGCCAGGTCATGGAAGCAACCTAAATGCCGATTGACAAACGAATGGAGAAAGAAGATGTGGTACATATATACAATGGATATTACTCGGCCATAAAAAGGAACAAAATTGGGTCATTTGTAGAGACGTGGATGGATCTATCGACTTTCATACAGAGTGAAGTAAGTCAGAAAGAGAAAAACAAATATTGTATATATTTCCACACATATATGTGGAACCTAGAAAAATGGCACGGATGAAACCAGTTTGCAGGGCAGTAATAGAGGCCCAGATGTAGAGAATAAACGTATGGACACCAAGGGGGGAAAGTGGTAGCGTGTGTGGTGGTGGTGGGATGAATTGAGAGATTGGGATTGACATATATACACTAATATGTATAAAATAAATAACTAATAAGAACCTGCTGTATAAAAAAATAAAATAAAATAAAATTCAAAATTTCAAAATAAATAAAAAACAAAGTTCCTTGAGTTAAAGTAACAGAAACATCAAATTTGCTTAAGAAAAAAAAAAGGAGATTTATTTATTATAGAAAACAGAGAGTCAGAGAACCCCAGGGAGGGAAGACCACCAGGTCTCAGAGGAGCAGAACCAGTACCTGAAAAGCTGGCAGGAAGGCAGCAGTCACTCTCTTGGCTCTCGCCCTCCCTGAAGGGCATCACACAGTCTCCTGTGTCTGCCTCTCTTGCCTCATCCTTCTTTGCTGGTCAGTTTTCTCTGCTTCTCCAAGCCCATCACCATCCATAGCTCCTTACTCAGAGCATTCAAGCAACTGACCCAGGATGAGACTAGAATCTCTCAGACCCAATTCAGAATTCTCAAAAGTAACCATATAGAACAGGAATACAGGAATTCCAAGGTCTCTCTCTCTCTCTCTCTCTCTCTCTCTCTCTCTCTCTCTCACACACACACACACACACACAAGATAAACCTAGACAGCTATTATGAGCCTCTACAAAGTGAATTACTGCTACTTCATCATATCTGTACCCATCATTCTATCAGCATATTCAGGAAATTCTGAATACATTTAAAGGGGAGTCCAGCTCCCAGGCATGAACAGTGAAAAGAGAAATGGAAGAAAGAGATTTTGAAACTGGCCACCTTCAAGCTCCCAGAAAATTGCCCCCAAACAGCAGCTGAGCAGGGGGGCTGAGACTAGGCCTTTATGTGATGCTTAATCAGATGGTGATGAGGTAGTGGAACTGCCAGCTAGCACACCATCCGGCCGCCAGGAGCCCCGAGAGTAGGGAGCAGTCTGCTGTAGAATTCTCTCACAATAGCCTGGCAGAAATGGATGGTCAACACAGGGAAGGATCAATTGTAAAAAGTGGAATTAGTCATTCCAAATCATGCAGCTGTGGTCGAAGGGAGCTCTTCTAAAAATCATTAAACAATCATGTATTCCTATTGATTTATTCAAAATACCTTGAGGGAAAGCAGATTAAACACAAGGTAAAAGTAAGCTAATGCAGATTAAATGGATGAAGGATGGGCCGAGAGTTCCCTAGGTAGTTTTTGTACTAATGAGAGGAAAATTATATGTACACTATTACCAGGATAAAAGGGTCTATTAGAGGTCTTTTGCTTGACATATTTATGTATTTCAAATACTAAGTAGCATAGTGAATTAGGTTTACTCTAGACATTTGTTATTTTTATTGCATCTCCAAAGTGATAAACAGAGTTCTCTGTTGAGGGCAGCATGCTGCCTCACTCCAGGAAGCCCTGCCTGAATAGACAAATCCCAATGCCAGTGTGATTCCCTGGATGTCATTTATTAACAAACCCAGTGCAACTTGATTGCAAGGACAAGGGCTTTAAAATCCAGGAGCAAAATGCATAACCCAGGGGTGGAAATGAGCTTCAGTGCTCATGATGTCTGTTCCCTGGGCTATGTTTGAAGATGTCCTTTCTTCCTCAAGTGGAATTTATTCAACTACCTTATCATATAAGAAAACCAGAAATGTGGTATGTATGTTACACTTCCTTCTCATGTGTGGTAGATACAGCAGGTGTTATGATCCTCAAAGGAAGAGACTGAAGCAGAGACTTGGTAAATGAGGGGCCAGAGAACACACAGCCAGTGAGGATTAGTATTAAGACCTCAAATTTTCTTTCACCTGGTTCAGGCCATTTCTGCTATACTATGTGCCATTGAAAATGCATTTGTGGTTCACTATTTAACAAAAAGGATTATGACCACTAAATTCCCTGAATATTTAAGATGAAATTGATTGTTCTCCTCAAACGGTTCCACCTTTCCTGTTCCTCACTCCCATTCTCATCCCTAGTTCAGTCAACTAGGAAACTGCATCATTCTCCCATCATCTCTCTGGACCAAAGCAATAAAATTCTAGTGATGGCCTTGCTTCCACGCTTTCCTCCTTTGCATCCATTCTGCACCCCACTGCTAGCTTCATCTATCTAAAATATTGCTTTCAGGGGACTTCCCTGGTGGTCCAGTGGTTAAGACTCCATGCTTCCACTCCAGGGGGAGTGGGTTCAATCCCTGGTCTGGGAACTAAAATCCCACATGCCGCACGTGCAGTCAAAAAAAAAAAAAACATAAAATATTGCTTTCATCACACTATTCCCTATTCATAAAATCCAGGGAGGTAGAGTGGCAGGCATCCTTATTTCTCTACTCCTCAATCTGGAAAGGTATCACGGAAGGCTGAGATTCAGACTGGTTTTAAGAGAGATTACTTGTAAAGGAAGCATTTCTGGTTGGCGGAACTTGTGATGGCTTCAATCAGGAGTGGGTGGCTCAGAAGGAACGTCAAGAAGGTTGTATGGTTAGAGCAGAAGCTGAAAGCTCAGGAGATGGGCCGAAAAGAAGATTACCCAAAAGGCATGCAAGATGAAGAGAACATAAGAGTGAGGACCTGGGAGTTGATGACAAGTCATGCAATGTGGCTGACATCATTGCAAACTCCAATTAGAACCAACAGAAACATGCACCTCACCGTATTCCATGGTAATGACTTTGGCCAGTAAATATAGCCACAGCATTGGTTCTCAACTCTACAAATGCCCAGGATTTGTGGACCTCTGGATCAATAATCTCCAGGGAACAGACCCACAAGTCTGTGGTTTTAGAAAACTCCACATATTTTGATGTACAACCAGGTCCAAAACCTCTATGTATTGCATTAGACTCCTTCTATTAACCATCTGCACTTGTAAGAATTGGTGTAATATTTTACAGAACTCCATATTTCAGCTGTCACGTATTTCCTTATAAACTCTCTATATATCTCCAAGCAGCTCTTCTAATCTACAGTACAGATATCATAACCATAGGCCTGTGTATGATCTGGCCAGAAAACTAGAGAAATAAGCTATTCTTGCCACGAGGTTAAATGTTATCACACTTCTTGCTGCCTAATTGTGTTCTTTATGTGTTCTATGCTTTGGAGCTATAATCTGAAGCAATATCTGAAGCAAAATGCACCTTGCATTTTCATAGCACTTAAATTCCATATATATATTAATTCATTTGGTCATTGCTTCAGTCTATGAAAGAGGCAAAGTTATCATTATTCCAATCTGCTAATGGGGAAACTGAGACTCAGTGATATTGAAGGACTTGCTCATAGTTACATGAGTAGGTAGTAACAGAACTTACATTAGAACCCTATCTTTAGAATTTTGTAATCTGATGTTCTTTTCCATTTAAGTATTGTCACTTTTTAATAAGTTGGGTACAAATCTGTTAAAAAAAAATCCCAGTCTAAACTATGATAAATATTTTTTAATATCCACATATAGATTTCATCAAAAATTTAAACACAGATTAACAGCAATAGGATTTTCTCCTCAATGTAAATTTGTGGTAAACTATTAGTACTTTGATAAAGTATTTTAAAGTGCTAACAAAAAATACAAGGTGCATATATGTATTAAGAACTAGTGGTGTTATCACTTCAGTCATTTCCAGTTTTGTTCTGTGCTTTTTGGATATCGGCAGTATGCGCGCACGCACACACACACACACACAGGCCATTATACCATCTAAAGCTATCTTGAACAAATCTCGATAGCATAGGCTAAGATCTACGAAATATCTGTTCGGTTACAACTGCTTAAATACTAAAGAACACACAAAGAGCAGAAATACTGTCCTGATACACATCAGCAGTGCTGCAAAACACAAACTGTAGTCCATTCGGGTCTGTTTAAGATGACATCCTACTCCCAAATCATAATCTGAGCTGCAACACTAATCAAAAGGATAAGGAATATGGCTTCCTCTCCCATTTTGCAATGGAGAACAAGCTTTCAAATTGTCCAATTCAAGAAGCATCAGAGGAAGCCTTCTTAGCGCAGGAGGCCTTACCCAGTTGACAGTGTATTTTGTTCTCCTGTTGGGGGGACAGTTTCACTATGACCATGTAGGTTCGGGACAGGAAAGGGCTTTCTGCTTACTGAAAATGAGTTCTATTCAGAACTGTGCTTTTTCAGAGTTTGGCCGTCCACATTTTCTTGGACGCTGTTAGAGTTATAAAATAAACACTTCCAAGATTGTTTTCTTAAAAGTCAGTCCAACATAAAATAAAATGAAAAGAACTTTTCTGAGTCTTCAGTTCAACATGGGTGCATTTAACTAGGAACATACCTTTTTCTTCCTCTCTTTGAACTTCTTCAGAGTGATCTTTGTTTTTCAGTCTGAGCACTGGCTCATTCCACTGGAGACTTCTGTTTGATGGCTGGCTCCATCCTAAACTCTGGGACAACATTTGGATGTCAGTTATTTATTTAAGATCTGAAATCAGGCAAATACTGAGACAGGTGTTTAGGAACTTGAGCAGTGGTTGAGTAGTTATAGAACTTAAGCCTCAAGGAATATATGACCTAGCCAGCAGCTTTCAGGCAGATAAGGTATTATCCCATTTTACAGCTGGGGCATCTGAGGTGTAGAAGTAGTAGGTTCATTTATTAATGGCTGCACAGTTATTTAGTTAAGGAAGAGGGAAGGAAAGCAAATGAGATGGAGGAGAACTGGATCCCAAACTGCCCAAACTGTTTTAAAGTGTACTGTTTCCACTGCACATAGAACAACTAGTATCGCCCACCCACTACATATTCAATCCTAAAACTACAGCAAAGTGGTTAACAACTTGGATCCTAATCTAATCACACAGGCCTTGGTTTGAACCCTGTTTCTTCCATCCACTGGGCATGAGAATGAGCAAGTTACTTTATCGAGTGAGAAAAATATAGAGCAGATATCTCATAGAGATAGTGTGAGAATTAAACAGGAAACTACATGTAAAGTTTTTATCCCAGAGTCTAGCACACGGTAAATACTCAAATATATTAGCTACTCTTACAAATCAACAACTATAATCTATTTGTCAAGGGTCCCTTTACAGTGATATTTAGAAGTTTCTATAATGATATTTGGAAGCTTCTGGTAATTCCAAGACAGGAAAAACTGTCTTCAAACAGGTAAAAAAGAAAGTAAAAAGAGAACAGATTTTTCATACAAATTAGCATGACCTCCCAATAAAATGGGCCCAGCTGAGGTCCAAGCTGTTGATCAAAAAGGCTTTAACTGATTTAATCATGTGACCATGGGTGGATTTAACGCAAAGCTAATGAAGTTTATTTGCAGAGTCTCTCAAATTGCATGGGCTCCTTCCAAAGCCTTGCCAGGGGCTTTAGCAATATGTTCAAGGGACAGTTTGATATTTCCTCTTAAATCATATCCCCTGAACTGTATAAGCTTCAGGCCCCCAAAAAACTTGAACTTGCTCCTACAATGATGTCCTGTTTATAACTCTTCTAAAACCAAACAAAGCTAAAGCTGATATAATTGTGGGCAGATGTCTTCTTCATTTGGCTTTTCTGTTTTTCAGGTGTCTTGGTACCAGCCATATGGGCCAAGAGAAAGGGTCAGGTTACTGTAGTACTGTACCAGACACTAGATGGTTCCTTCCAGGAATGTTAAAACCCACAGACTGGGCACAGCTCCAGGGGACTCCCTGGAGCTCTGGATCAGGTGACTCAAACAATGACCTGAAGAAGACAAATTTCAAAATCCACCCAAAGAATTAGAAGATGTACCATTGGTTCATTTAGTGACTCCTACTGAGGAATTAAAATGGGCCATCAGGTGGAGCCTGGCCAAGAGGGACACTCCTTCCTGAGTATAAAGTGGTTTTAGACTCTTCAAGAGAAAGCACCATAGTGTCATTAAATATACAAGGCTTATCTGGGTGAAACTATACATAAATTGTTTCATCCTTATAGTCCTTCTATTGCCCTATTCCCTGACATCACAACTTGGTCATCACTTTCTAAGAAGAGACACAGTGAGGAAAAAGGAAAAACTAAACATTTACTGAATTTTCACAATTTGAGCAAAGTATTACGGCAGCACTACATATGTCATTTCATCATCACAACCATCAGAAGTCCTGCATCTCACAGATGAAGAAACAGGCAAAGAGAAGCAGGGAAAGACAGTGAGTGATGGAGTTAGGATTCCAAACTCAAAATAAAAAATAAAAATCTAGACATTAAAAGTTAAGTTGGTCTCTTGGATTTTATTTACTTATGGTACATCCTCCATTACCACAAGCAGCAACATGAAAAGGAGTTAAGAAAAGGGAAACTACGAGGGGAATGGAATGATTTCTTCCCTCGCTCTCTTTGACAATGTGGACCCTATTCCTTAAAGTCAACTACCCCACTGGGTTAGAGAAAGGCAAGAAGATGAGAAGGAAAGGGGAAGAAGAAGAGCAAAGAGGAAGAAAGGAAAAAGAAGGGGAAACGATGTGATGGAATTTCGAGAAGGATTTGCACCTCATTGGAGTAGTGGAATCCCCAAGTCTAGAATTAATTTTAGTAAACAATTAAATGGAACTCAAATAGTACAGTGGATTATCTAAATTGGATAGACCTGAATTCAAATTCTGGTTCCAGCTGCAAGCTACTTTACTTCTCTAAGCTTCAATTTCCTCATATGAAAATTGTGATTAAGAGTTCCCGCTGCATAGGATTGTTAGAGGATTAAATGTGCTTATACACGTTAAGCACTTTAAAAAGTACCTGGAGCATAGTAAATACTCAATAAATGTTAGCAACTCTAATTCTATGGAGGAATTCACAACTTGGCCATAATTCCATTTATCAATGAAATTGCACATGGAAACTGATATAACGCAAGCATTTATTCATTGATTCATTTATCCTACAAATTTTAATGTGTACACCCTGGGGGCTGAGGATACAGCATGAAGACGATAGATCCAGTCCCTGACTTCTTGGAGCTCACAGTCTAAATCAGTCTTTATTCCATGTAAAATGAAGAAAAAAAATTGACTGTTCTTTTTTCAGTGTCACTCCAAATGAACTTCTTTCTTATAATTCCTTTAGTTGGTTGTACTAATTGCTTATAAAACACCTAGTAAATCTCTACCCACTTCAAAATGGTCTTTGATAAGGGTGTATAAGATAGCTTAGTAGAGTGCAAGCTGCACGCAATAATTTCTTAGCTAATCCCTTTAGAGATAAGTCTAGTACTTGTTAAGTGTCAGGATGGAGTGTCTAACATGGGAGAGGAAAAGCCTCGATTTGTATTGGTTCAGGGGCTTTCTATTGTCTGGTGAACCTCAGCTCTTCATTTTCAGGGAACTGTCATTGAAGAGACATCTTTTTGTCATCTAACATGTGTTTAGTGATTACTTTATCTGTAAGTGGTGAAGATCATACTAAACGATTGCTTCCTCTGTCTAGTTAAAGCTGACAGGGTTGTCACTACTTCAGTGATGGATTCAACACCCCAGCTTCTTTTCACAAATATGTCTTATTCTATAATCAGAGAAATATGGACAGCTTGAGAATGGACTTAGCCAGTGGTAAACAATGGATTCAATATGATATTCTTAGAGTCAATATCAGAAAACAAAGGTTTATTTAAAGTTGGTCTTTCCTCTATCCCATAACCCAGAGCTTGTTCTCTGCTTTCAATGTCAAAATGGTTAATTTAGTCAACCATTTAATGCTATTTTTTTGAAAGTGTGTTCATGGAAGATGGCTGTACCTCTCCTTTCCTCAATGCCTCTACCCTTTTCAGGTAACAGATACGAACTCCAGTAAGGGCTTCTAGGGTAAATATTCCTACCTTAATGGGCAAGAGTGATGCTAGTGGTGGGAATTTTTAGCCAGTATATTCACGAAATCCAACCACTGAGAAAATTATTTGGGTAACTAGAGCCTTAAAGATTTTCTTAAATAAGAAGTAGAGAAACAGCCAGAGTTACTGCTAATAACAGGCAAGGAAATGCTTGAAAAGTATTTGAAACGGCTATTTTTATTATATATATCCCCTTCTTGTTTGGAATTAATTGGAATCTGAGTATTCCTCCTCAAAGTCATTTTCATTACCTACATTATTTGAATTGTTAAGGACAATGCCCAGCTTCTTATACAAGCTAGCCTATCACATAGTTCCTTTTTGTTGTTGTTGAGGAAAGAATAATTCTAGACACTGGCATTCATTGATTTTGATTTTTCTGCTAAGCTTTAATTCCATCATTTAGTTCTCACCTTGAAAAAACAATGGGCTAGAATAAGATAAACAAGATCTTGGTAAGGAAATATACTGGAAAAGGTCAGGGCCTCCACAGAATTATGTACCTGGTGCTAAGAAGGGGAGGAGACAAGAAAGTTGCTGAAGCAGTTGGAATGGGGAATAGAAGTGGTCACTCAACCAATCAGCAATGAACAATGAAAAGGTCAGGCTACTTTTGAACATTACCATGTCTTTCACAGGCTAAAGTGAGCATTAAAATTCTGAAGTCTTCCTTGCTTCCCAAAGTTTAGCGAGAACAGAAAATGGCATCACACCAAGATTGTGATGATATTTAGAAATGATTTGAACATCTGGGGGTAAATATGAGGTCACCCTTGGAGCACTGCCATCAACCTGGTCACACTCGCCACTTCTCCCCACCCCACCCCCAATCCTTCCCCTCTCCCTTCATGCATATCCATGGGGCAGCTGCCTGATAAATCAGACAGAATTCTTCAAAAGGCCCCTGAGGGGCTGATAATCACAATAAATATTACAAGTTTGTCCTCACACAGACCTTTCTTCAGAAGGCCTTCTAGGCTAGCCAGTTTAATTGTTATGACTGCTCTTTTTTTCTCCCATATGGGATTGATGAAGCACAGTGGCTTCCCTGAGGTCACCCAGCAGGATGGGTCCCCTACCATACAGCCTAGAGAATCAATGATGCTGCAGAACAGAGCTCCATAGGAGCCAACAAAAATATGTCAGTGGCTTTTACAAAGGACTTTTTAATAAAACAGCAAAATCCATTTCTGTACCAAGTCATTTTAGTGGGTTGTGCTATGTTATTTCAGCAGGCTCTACTAACACCAAAATCAACCAAATGGGGAACTACATTTTGTAGTGTTTATAGGATGGATAGTCCTAAGTAGTGATTACGTTTTTAAAAACAGAGAATTTTTAAAACAAGATCTACTTTACCAGTCATGTTCTTCTTGAGCCAGTAACCATTGATGTGCGTTCTCCTAACACAGTGATTCTCAACCTGGGACAATTTTGCCCGGCAGGGGACATTTGGCCATGTCTAGAGAATTTGCTGATTATCACAACTAGGGGGAAGGGTGCTACTGAAGGTAGTGGGAGGAGCCAGGGCTGCTGCTAAACATCCTACAAGGCACTGGACAGCTCCCACACCAAAGAGGTCTCTTGTCATGAACGTCAGTAGTGCCAAGATTGAGATACCGATGGCTTGGAAGCAGATGAGAATTGGGACAGAAAAGAGAGAAACTGGCTTGTCGAGTGTTAGCATCTCTGGGTTTCTTCCCCAGAGTTGGACAGCAGGCAACTACTCCACTCCCACTGCCACCTTTGCAGTAAACCCTCCAACTTCTACCACATCTATCTGTATTTCTAAAGCATAGGTACAAAATTTTTTGGTTTTGTTGGTTTTGTCTTAATGATAAAAAGGGTATCATGCTGTATCTAATCTTTGGAGAAATATTTTTTGCTTCAAATTATGTTGCTGAGATTCATCTATTTTTGTGGCCAGCTTCAGCTCATTCATTTTGACTGCAATATACTATTCCATTGTATAAATGAACTATAATTTATTTTGACGAATATTCAGGTTGTTTGCAGGTATTTACTATTATGAACGGCAGTCCTACAAACATCTTATATAAAACTCATAGTGTGCCTATATTTTCTGTAAATATATATAGGGAGATAAAGAAGTATGGAGTTATACACCCAGATATTAAAAACGATTATCTTGGGGCTTCCCTGGTGGCGCAGTCGTTGAGAGTCTGCCTGCCGATGAAGGGGACACGGGTTTGTGCCCTGGTCCAGGAAGATCCCACATGCCACGGACTGGCTGGGCTAGTGAGCCATGGCCCCTGAGCCTGCGCATCCGGAGCCTGTGCTCTGCAACGGGAGAGGCCACAACAGTGAGAGGCCTGCGTACCACAAAAAATAAATAAATAAATAAAAACGATTATCTCTATTGTTGTAGGATTATTAATGATTTTAATCTCATCATAATAAAAAATTTTTTTAATTAATTTTTTTTTGGCTGTGTTGGGTCTTCGTTTCTGTGCGTGGGCTTTCTCTAGTTGCTGCAAGCGGGGGCCACTCTTCATCGTGGTGCGCGGGCCTCTCACTGTCACGGCCTCTCTTGTTGCGGAGCACAGGCTCCGGATGCACAGGCTCAGTAGTTGTGGCTCACAGGCCTAGCTGCTCCGCGGCATGTGGGATCTTCCCAGACCAGGGCTCGAACCCGTGTCCCCTGCATTGGCAGGCAGATTCACCAGGGAAGCCCTCTTTTTTCTTATTTATATTTTCTAGAATCAATTTTTTGTAACAAAAAATGTTTTCTAAGAAACAGACTCAGAGACTTAAAAAACAAACTTATGGTTACCAAAGGGGAAAGGTCGGGGGGAAGGATAAATTGGGAGTTTGCGATTGACATATACACACTACTGTATTTGAAACAGATAACCAACAAGGACCTACTGTATAGCACAGGGAACGCTGTTCAATACTCTGTAATAACCTAAATGGGAAAATAATTTTACAAGGAATAGATACATGTGTATGTATAACTGAATCACTTTACTGTACACCTGAAAATAACACATTGTTAATCAACTACTCTTCAATATAAAATAAAAATTAAAAGAATTTAAAAAAAAGAATTGACAGCTAAAAATCATACAATGTATTTACAATAGTCAGAAATAGATTTCTGTTCCAGAGATTTCCAGGGAACCCTGTACATTGCTTATTTTAGGAGTACCTAGCATAAGGTTAATAGTACAGACACTGAGTTCAGACACCTCTGAGTTCAAATCCCTGTTCTATTTCCTAATGTTTTTGCCTGTGTGACTTTGAACAAGTCATTTACCTTACTTAAGCTTCATTTCTTTTTTTGGTAAAAATTGGGATAATTCTTGTATAAGCTTTATTTTTTAATTAGGTGAATTTTAATACCTAAGAAGAGTTTTTTAATAATATAGATAGTAGATTGAACACCTAGCAGACTACTTAGCCTTAATAAACAATAATAAATCATGGTTATTTCTATTATTAGCTACTTGGAGGACTTCCATAAAATATCCATTTCTCTATGGGTTGCTACTCCCTACTCTTCTAACTAAACTAAATAGGAGATGATGATCAATTTTAAAATGCTTACATTGGCACAGTTTGGGTCTGATAGATTCAGATTTCCCTGCAGGAATTATACATTCTTTGTTATGCTGCAGCCTAGAATTGAAAAAAAAGCTAGAGTAATAGATTCTGCATGGTTTGACAAAAGCATGGACACATGCATCAATTGAACAAAACGGAAAATTGAGTAATAGACCCACATATATGTAGTCAATTGATTTTCAACAAAGCTGCTAAGGAAACTTAATGGAGAAAAGATAATCTTCTTGAAACATGATGTTGCAACAATTTGATAGCCATATACAATTGAGTTTCAATTCTTATCTCCACAGTATGTAATTAAAAACTCAAAATAGATAATCAACCAAATATGAGAGCTAAAAATATAAATTTTCTAGATAAAATTAAGAGAAACCCTTGTACTCTTTGGTTTGTAAAATGTTTCTTAAAACTTAAAAAACATAAAATATAAAATAGAACTTTAATAACTTGGGGAAAAAAAGTAATGGCCACAGCTAAATTAACCCAAATTCCAAATCTGCCCATATGATATATAGAGTTGAAAGCAAACAAACTGAACACAAACTAAACCTAACAAATGTAATGGTAAGATAGGCATCAAAAAGCCAAAGAAGCGCAACATTCAGCTTGTCAACATCCTTATACATAATTAAAAAGGCAAATCTATCCCAATAAAAATCCATTTTCCTAGGAAGAGATAGCCTGCTTGGACTTGTTGCAAAAAAAATATAGATAACTGATAAAATGTGAAAGTAAACTTTATATGATCAAAGGAATACAAGACTGCTACTAACAATAAAAAGTTAATTTTTATCCTGCCCACGCCAAAAAACACACTATAAACACTATATCATCCTCGAGTTTACAGTCTGACCATTCAAGATTAAACCTGTTGGGACTTCCCTGGTGACGCAGTGGTTAAGAATCCACCTGCCGGGCTTCCCTGGTGGCGCAGTGGTTGGGAGTCCGCCTGCCGATGCAGGGGACACGGGTTCGTGCCCTGGTCCGGGAAGATCCCACGTGCCGCGGAGCGGCCAGGCCCGTGAGCCATGGCCGCTGAGCCTGCGCGTCCGGAGCCTGTGCTCCGCAACGGGAGAGGCCACAACAGTGAGAAGCCCGCGTACAGCAAAAAAAAAAAAAAAAAAGAATCCACCTGCCAATGCAGGGGACATGGTTTGAGCCCTGGTCTGGGAGAATCCCACATGCTGTGGGGCAACTGGGCCTGTGCGCCACAGCCACCGAGCCTGCACTCTAGAGCCCGCGAGCCACAACTACTGAGCCTGCGCTCTAGAGCCCACAAGCCACGACTGCTGAACCCACGTGCTGCAGCTGCCGAGGGCCGAGAGCCTAGAGCCCGTGCTCCGCAGCGGGAGAGGCCACCGCAATGAGAAGCCCGCGCACCACAACAAAGAGTAGCTCCCACTCTCTGCAACTACAGAAAAAAACCCACGCACAGCAAGGAAGACCCAACGCAGCCAAAAATAAATATAATAAAATAATTTTTTAAAAAAAGATTAAATCTGTTGGTTATAAATCATAACCTGTTTCCAGCCCATGTGACCAGGTGATGGCTGAGGGGCAATGTGATCACCACCACGTAGTTATAATATAGAGGTCAGTCACTTGTTCTGCTGTGCTGCACTCCCAGCCATGGAAAGCTGGAATGGGGGCTATAACCTCAAACATTAACCAAGGGAGACAATACAGAAATGGTTCCACTTATCTAAGTCCCTCTCCTTACTCCCATAAAAAGCAACAGCCCCCTTTTCCAAGTTTGTCAGAAAAAAACACAGGTGAAGATCTGAATTAACCTCATTCTTTTTCTTTAATTTTCCATCTCATTTTTCCAGAGTGGAGAAAATCTCAATGCTCACCTCCGTAACAAAGGATTTTTTTTTCCTTTCTATATCACAGAGCCAGCATCCCTTGCTGTGTACAGTGGTTGGAACTGTGTGAACAAGAAATGTCATATCAAAACTGACAAAGAGGTGTAAGGGGATACAGAAAAGAAGAGAGGGGAAAAGCACTGTGACTAGCAATAGCAACAATTCATCTCTAAATCCCAAAAAGTTCCTCCTTCAAAGAAAATGCCAGTCCTATAGGAAACCAGAAACTATAAAGAATGTAAGCTCCAGTCAGGTACACTTCTTTTGTCATTGGCAAGAAAAGCAGACAGGTGGCAGGGTTCCCGCTCATGCTTCTGCATGCAGTGACCCAACCATGCATAGAGACACATGCAGAAAGACAGATCTGCAGGCTGAAGAGACACTAGACACAGAGAAGCTCACGGTGTTTGCCAGAGGTCTTAAGGGGATCTTCTGTTTCATTCCGTAGTAATGCCCTTTTTGTTGACAAAAGTAAATTGATGATAGTCAAGAGGGAAGCATTTGGTGGAAAAATTCTGTTGACCCTTCTCAGATTGAATTTGACCACAGAACAGGATACCAGCAGTTGCAGAAATGATAGATTATTGTAATGACTGCCAGAATGCCCTTTTGGCATGTTTAAATGGCAATAAATTTCACCAGGAAGAAGGCAATTTTACTACTTTAGAGCAGTAAGGAAACACAGTGTTTAAGGTGTAAATAAATTGTGGGTCATTAACAGCAAGCATATTCTGTCCGTGGTGCAATTCCCAATCAGTGGCTATTCATATTTAATTTAATTACGTGGATTTTCTTAGCTAATTATGCTTTTTGGTTCCAGGTCACAAACTTCTCGGACTGACAATTTTGCTCTTTTCCTGTCTCCCTCATGTTCATAAACTCAGCCCTTGTTTCTCCCTTGTTTTTCCTTCTACAGGTACATAAATACAATCGGGTAGTTCAATAATGCTAGCTCACTGAATAGCCTACTAAAATGTTATATTAGAGACTGATCGGCTATGTGGTCTTTTCCCTGGCTCCAAAATCCTCTCCATCCCTCGCTCATTAATCTGGCTCAGTCCTTCACTGAATTCTTCCATTAAAGGAAGGGGGAAGGAGAGAGAGCAGTGCAATGAAGTTTGACATTCCCTCAAAAATGATTGTATTAAAACCCACTTACATTTATAGTTCCATCTCATTTGAGAATGTTAGTAAGTTGCAATTTCATCAAGATAAAGGTATTGGGAACTAATCAAGTCAAAGGCTTGCTCACATTGGTATAGACTGTGCTTCTCAAGCACCACTGTAAAAGGTCATTTTTAAATACAGCTTAAGCTGAAAATTAACAAAGTTCATTAATAACAATCTGCTTATGGACTGTTTAAAACATTCCGGCTCCATCTACAGCATCAGTTTCAGGCCACATTCAGCTCATTCAAGTTTGTGTCAGTTCCGACCCAAAGAGCTAACTTCTGGAGACACACTCCAAATCAGGCAGGTCAACACCGTGCTGTACAGAACCAAATTAGGGTTGAGCTGGGGTTGGCCAAACAAGCACGATCCCTCCAAAAGCCTAAATCTCATTTTATACCGAGCACACTGCGATTGTCCTTTCTCAGTATGGCTGAAACGACAGTCCAGGTGATTAGTCCCAAGCCTCACTGTTATATCTGAAACCAGGCAACAAGGTTTCTTTCTGCTGGCTTTGTGCTTTCTGGAATGTTTACTGAGACCACATTGGAAAGCTCTTCTGTTCCTTTAATTTTATAAACTGCCAGGAACATACCAGGAGCTCCAAGCACTTTGAGGCCAAAAACATCATCTTGGTTTATGTCAGATCATCCCTGGGAACTTCTGAAACTCTGGGCAGTTCGTGTGTGCCGTGGAGGATACAGGGGTGCTCACCACAATGACTTACCCACCAACCCAGGGATCACGTTGACATTGGGATCATTGACATCCCAGGTGGAGACAGAAGAGAAAATACAAGATGTTAAATAAAGCAAACCACCAGTGGAAGTTTAAGCAGGCAAAATCTGAGGCAGTGGGATGAAAAGCTAGGAAGTTAATAGCAAGAGAAAAGAATCATTGCTTGTAGAGGTTGGAAGATTTTAGAAAACGATTTATCAATTGTCTTATTTTACTGATGAGGAAGTGGAGACCCCAAAATCTGAGTGGCTTTCTCAAGGCCAACAGTTTGGTGACAAAACAGGACTTGAACAAGGGCTTCTGGACTCCTAATTCCACTAGTCCAGTGAAGGGGAAGAGAGAACCATGAAAAGTGCTGTCAAACTGGCCTGGTGATCAGCGGACTTCAGCTGCAACCTGGGGCAGCGGGAGCCTGAGAAAGCCTGCAGGTGTCCTCAGCTCAACCCTGGGCATGAGCTTCTGTGTTCACAATTCCTGAAAACAAAGGTCTAGTGTGTTTGGGCTGCAGGGGTGGGAATGCACAGTTTTCCAAGTCCGCATGTTGTTTCCAAGGCCCAGGCTCATTTTTGTCATTATTGCTAGAGAGATAAAGAGGATACTGGGAAGGGCAGGGTATTTTTAGGCCACAGGGCAAGGCTATCTGGCTCTAGCTGAGATAAATGTGAAGGGTCAGAACCTTGCCAGTTTTCACTGCAGTAGGTCAAGTTGACCCCAGGCAAGGAAGATGGAATTTTTGTAGAAGCTGTCGATAGTCACGTGTAGTGATAAGTCAAGCCTCCCCAGTTTTTAATGGACTTGCCTCCCAGCTTCACTGCTCCAGCTGACGATAGCTTTATCTCTTAGTGCTTAGTTAATGCTCCAGCTAGATCTATCCCCAGTCAGGCAGGCCAAGGGGAAGTAGGGCTGCACTTCCTTTGTTTACCATCCCCAGCTAAGCTAATTGTAGGTTAGTGGAAAAACATCCCTGCATGGGGGTAATCATGACCATAGGGAAGGTAATGGTGTTGGTGATGATGATGATGATGCTGATGCCAGCATATGAGGTGGATGCGGACAGCCTTCTCTACTAACTGATGGGTGCTAAACTACTAAAGCAAATAGCCTGAGATAAGATGTAAATGAAAGAACTTGAGTCAATAAAATGACTGTTTGCTTCACCTCATGAATAAATATGGTGGCCCCATGACCAAAAAAAATTCATTTTCTTTCTGTTTGACTTCTACCTGGTTGGCTTTATGATTTACTTATTCTGTCAGGTTGATCAGGTACAATTAGCATGTCTTTCTAACAAAGATTAATAACTCTTCAAGTCAACAAAGGGCAATTAGATGTGGGATATATTATACCAATACAGTATGAAGGAGACTTATTTATTTGATCTTGTGCTGTTGGTCATATGCATGGTGTCACAGACTCCCACCTATGCCACAGCAATGAGGAGAAAAACCAGTTCATTCAAGTGTAGGTAAGAGACCCTTTAGTTTAAAGCTAATTGCCCTTATACAATGCTTCCGAAAAGGGGTTGTTTTGAATTGGCTTTGCAGAGATAACATCTACTAAGCAATTAGCACATGCCAGAGACTATGCCACATGTTTTACATGCATTTTTTTTAATTCTTACATTAAGCTTGAAAGACATAGAAAAAAACTGTTTCTTGCTCACCCAATATCCATTCTCCCTTTTGTCCTCAGCAATAGAACCCTAATTTTATTCACGGTGACAATATTGCCAACTAAAATGACATTTCTCAGCTTCCTTTACAACTAGGAAGGCCATGAGAATAATTTCTAACCAATGAGATTTATGCAGAAGAGGTGTTAGGGGTTTCAGAGATAGTTTCTTTAAAAAGTCATCTCTGCTTTTGCCCTTTCCCCATTTCCTCCTTCCTTCTGTCTGAAAAACAGATGTGATGGGTGCAGCTCCAGCAGCCATTTTGAACCATGCATCAGGATGTCAAAAGAAGACAGGAGGAGCCTAGGTCGTTCTGATGACGTCTCTTACACAGAGAGAAATAAAGTTCCATCTTTCTTAAGCTGCTAATCTTTTGGATTTTCTATTATATGTCACCCAACCTAATCCTAGTATAATATATAAATATTATCGTCCCCAAGAATTTGAACACAGGTTGTCTGACTGTGGAGCCTTTTGTGTTAATGCTGTATTCAATTGCTTATGAAGAGTAATTGAAATGGCAGCCTCCTACCCTTAGTCCTCATACTCCTCACTAAAGCCATCTAAGATTTGTTTCAATCCTTCAAACCAAACTGGCCCTGTTCTATCTTGCTTTAGACATTTGCATATGTCATTTTCTTTACATGGAAAGCACTTCTCCCTATTCTTTGCCCGGATAACACCTATTCGGATTTCAAACTTGATTTAGAGATCACTTCCTCTTAAAAAAAAAAAAAAAAAAACTCCCCTGATCCTTCTAGTCTGGCCATGGTTGCCTCTGATATACCATCATAGTTCTCTCATCACTCAGCAGTTATCACTCAGCATTAACTCCCAATAGACTATAAAGGAAGACACAGGGTCTTCTATCTTGCTCACTGTTAGATAGAACAGTGCCTGGTGTCCACACAGGGCCAGGAATAGTACTTGTTCCTACTAGCTAGACTAGAAAACCTCATAATTGATGTGGCATTGGGCAGAGTACTCAGAAGGGTCTTGCCTTAGTAGTGAGGAATAATCAGCCAGAGACTAGACATGGCTCTGGTCCTACTAACAAATCTTGAAAGCAAAACCCAAATGTATCTTAACTGTGTCCCAGAACAAAATGCAACAATATTTTTATACCTTGCATTGAACCAAAGAGTACCAGGCATGCAAAAAAGCATGAGAATGTGACCCATAATGAAGAGGAAAAAAGATCAATTAATTGATATTGACCCAGATGTTAGAATTACCAGGCAAAAGCCTTATAACAGTTTTTATAATTATCCAAAATTTAGGTAGAGACATAGAAGGTTTTTTTTAAATCCAAACAGCCTCTAGAGATAAAAACTATAATGTGTAAGATGAAAAACTACACTGAATGATATTAATGGCAAACTAGATACTACAAAAGGATACATTAGTGAAGTATAAGACAGGAATATTAACTATCCAAAAGGAAACTAGGCAGGAGGCAAAATGTACCTGAAAAGCATGGAAAAGAAGTAGAAGAGGGAGGTCATAGGGACAGTGGGATAGCTGGGGAGAGGGAGGAATAGAGTTCTACCTTTGCTTATCTCACCGGCTTACTGGTGGAAAACCTCAGAATTCCCCATAGGATTTGGCCTCTGATTTCGCCATGTGTCCTGCCCCTTTCAGTGTAGCCTCTGGAGTCAGACCGACCAACTAAAGGCTGGCTGCATCACTTGTAACCCGGGGCAAGGGTTAATCTCTCTGAGTTTCCCCTCTAAAACAGAGACGTGAACTCTTACAGCCTGCCTCATTGAATTAAACTGTTGGGAGAATTAAAGGTAGAGCAGGTAGAGCAGGTAGAGGACTAAAATTTTTTTTTCCCCCAAACAACTTCCTCTGGAAAATTTGGTTCCGATAGCCCAGTTGGTTAATGATCTGGAAGGCTTCTCCCAAGACTGAAGAAAAGAATTTCCTCCTGCTGCTTTCTCCTGGAGAAAAGGGAATAATGTACAGTTCCCCAAAGACTTCTTAAAAGACAGATCAAAACTGTTTGAGCAGGGGATGATCCTTTTAAAATGGAAACCTCTGGTCCCCCTGGTCTAAACCCATCCTCAGGCCAAATACTTTTCCCCAGGCAGCTATTTAGCATTACAGTAATAGTTATCTTTGGTTGACAGACCTGAGAAGCCAGGATCTATGAGCACATTCATTTAAAATTAAAAGGAAAAAAATTCCTGAAATCCTTACTGAACTACTGGTTCCAAAAGACTTAAACTCAAAATCAAGCTCAATTAAATTTCATATCTAGTTCCATTCCATCTCAGCCCTAAACTTATGTTTTATTCATTTATTATTTATATCAATAATTATTTTTATATTCACTATGTTTATTTCTATTTATTGTTTATTTATAGGTCACTCATCATGCAATATTAACCAGGCTATAACACAGGCTCTGATGGAAAGGTGGACTCCTTTTTCATTTTCCTTTATAAATATTTCAAATCGGTAGCCAAAATGCACAATTCCTCCATTTTTATATAAGCTCCTTGATGTGCTAGGTTATGAAGTACTACAAATTCTTTGCCATGGGTCCCAAAAGAAGTGTTTATTATAACTGCCCCCAAATTTCTCTGCATTTCAGAAGATGCTTATACATAAAAATGGTATGTCACTGACTATACAGCAACTAAGAACAGGCCTCCCCAAGCAAGTTAGAGGGCATATGGCTTGTGTGTTAGAATAAACCACTGAGTCACAGACCAAGTAGAGGAAGTGACTGCCATGCTAATTTAGAAAAATTTAGTTTGTATTTACCTCTGTGTTGACTTTAAATCTGGTTTAACAGTATACTTAATCCAAGTCCTATACAGTACCACTATAGAGATGGGAAGTTCCAGTCACTACAGGAACAAAGGATTATTGAACATTATATTACATTGCATTTCATAATTTTAAAAAAATTGTCTGTGTACTTGCCTCCAGTCCTAGAAAGTGAATTTCTTTAACACACAGAATATGCATAGTTTTGTGCGGGTTTTTGCGTGAATGATTCTGGTAAATAATAAAAGATTAACTAACAATGTAGTTGTATATATAAAAACATACCTAGGGGAGTTCTGTGGTGGCCTAGTGGTTAGGATTTCAGGCTTTCACTGCCATGGCAAGCCATGCAGTACAGTCAAAATATGTATGTGTGTGTATATATGTGTATATATATATATATATATATATATATATATATACACATATATACACACACATACACATACACACACACACACACATATATCTTGGGGGTGGATCAGAACCACCATACAAATATACAAATACACCATATACAAAGGTTTGTTCTACTCAAAACTATCTAAAAAGAATCAACCCATCCTTCAATTAATTACAAGTACCCTAAGACTCTATACTTGATCATTCTGTAGTAACAGCATCAGAGCCCATTTTATGAGAACTTACTATGTGTATGGCCTATTGTCAGATGCACTGCATTTCCATAAATATGTTGCCATTTAAACTTCACAACATCCCTAGGAAGTAGATTTTTCCCCCCTGCTTTCATATAAGAAAACTGCATTTTGCCTTGCAAGCTTTACCCTTTTCACTAAGATATTTTTTGTTGTTCTTGATAAATAAGCAATATATTGAATAAATGACACCTCAAAGTTTCAAACAATTCATGTAAATTGTGTATTCCCTTTCCACTTGTTCCCTGGAGAAATTACAAAATAGTGCTCTCATTTCAGAGGCAGGATCTGTTTGAGGTAAGTACTTCCACAGTGAGTGATGGTTTTGGTCAGTGGACAGGGGGAAATTATTTCATTCTTCCTACTAGCCTCTCTCTTTCCCTTTACTAGGTCTCTTGTTTAACTATCCCTCTCTATCCTCTGACTTTTTCCTTAGGGAACAGACATGTAAATGGGAAAAAGTCAAACCCCACATCTAACATTTTCAGATAGTTTTCACTGAGTTTCACATTAGTCTCACACCTTTGTTGAACTGTTTGGAACACACCTGGCTCATATGACACCAAAAAAATTCATCCTAGCTGGTATATTCAATAATTTCAATTGTACAGTGTGCTATTCTCAAAATAATTGTTTATTTAAATTTGCTTCTATGGAATTTAACGAGGAGTTTAGGAAAGTAGCTTTAATAATGTCTATGAACTGATGATTATTGTGGATAACCAGTACCTAGCACAGTACCTGCCACAGGCAGGCACTCAGTAGATATTTTTTGAATGAATGAATATTCTATTACCTGTGATTCTAAATATTCCCTGCCAAGGCTGTCTTCCCTTATATCGCTAATCAGGACAAATTCCAATCACATTCCTATTACACGCCCCTTAAATTGGCAAGTATGTACCACAACCAGAAAGGATGTCATTGCTTGAAAGAATAAGAGGGGCCTGGCCAGCCAGACACAACATATGAGTGTGCAAAGGATCAAAAATGGCTCATCCTTTGGGATGAGAATAGAGAAAAGAGGTTAGGAAATGTATTCCCCATTTCATTGATAGTGATCCGGGACTTTTTTTGATCACAAATCCCCGAGGACAAGCATTAATTAAAAAGGTCGTTGCAGAAAAGCTTTCAGGAGAGAATATTAAAACTAACTACAGGCAGTAAACATTTGCAACTCTTTTGTATTATTTGACCCCAAATGACTTTTCCTCTGATGTAACAACTGTCTATAAACTTACAAAAAGAAAGCAAGGGATGGTGCTAAGGACAAGACAGCATGTAAAATTTTATTCTGCGTTTATCCTTAACGCAGTCTCTTAGAATTAGTACTTCAAACTACTGGTATTTAAATAAATTGTGGCCTAATGTCTTTCCTTCAGGCTGTCACTTCTTAATAATTGGCCTTGCCTACTGATAGCCAAATATGAAGTAGAATAGGAGGCATTATTTTATTTGCAAAGCACCCACTAACTGTAGTATGCTCTATCCCAAATAAAATACTTTGAAGAGTTGATTCCATTTCTAAGTTAGACCCATGTACACCTACAAACACTAATTTATTCTCTTCTCTCTGATGACAAAGGCTAAATTAGTCTAAAAATTATGAGCATTGCATTTGTAGAGTACTCCTGTGTTATAACTGCCCCATCTCTTTAATCAATTTTCCATTCTAAAGTGGAAAATGATTTAGGAAAAGCTGTCAAACAGGAGAGAAGGAAAATCTAATCTGTATAAGTTATTAAGAAAACTGCTTCTCTGAGTCTTTAGCGTTTAAAACTGTCCACAGAGATTTAGAAATGAAGGTGATTGGAGGGCAGGAGGGTTGGGGCAAGAGGGGCAGGGGCTGGAAATGGGGACTGGATGCCGCCAGGGTCACGGTCCAGCTGCAGGACGAATGCAAAGGAAGAAGAACAGGGAAGTTACATGTCGGGGGAGAAAGAGCCGCGGAGACAGGTGGCAAAAAGAACAAGTATGAGACGCAGACATGAACACAGGAGGAGACAAAGGGGACCATGAAAAGCAGAGGAAAAGGAAAAGAGAGGCCTAGAGGGGTCGTAGAAAGAGAGAGGGAGAGCAGAGGGAACCTGCAGGGAAGAATGAAAAGAGACACTGAGAGAAACAGAACAGCTCCTCCATCGTTGGCGTTGCCTTCTTCACCTTCGTCTTTTTTTTTTTTTCAGATGGCACACTGACAGAAGATTAATTCAAGTCAGCTGCTGAAAATAATTATTGCATTATGGGAGCAGTAATCATTATTTAGAACATGATTAAATATGTCTGCACCTATTGACTCTGCCTATGATTTATGTATTTGTTTAGTCAATAGTCTAATGTAAATGATGTAATTAATTATAGATGGTGGTGTCAGGTCATTGGTGAAAACAATCTGAGGAGAACAAGGGCTCTGTTTCTTTCATGACAGATGCAGAGAGGCGGGGGTGGGCTGAGTTGAGGGAATTCCAGGGGAACTTTTTCACGTGTGAATGGCGGCTTGGAGCTCAATTTGCATGTTGTCTTTCTCTTGTTCAGCCTTCGTTTAGAAATTGAAATAACTTGTTAAGCAAAGGGGAAGGGAGCACATGATTGCCAAGAGGACGCCGGGGACTTGGGCGGGTGAGGAGGTGAAGAGCCAGATGCTCCCTAACACAGGGGAGCAGGGCACCATCATTTACCGCTTCATAAAATTAAATGTTTTCCAAATTAAATCAGTAGGCAGCATGCAGGAGGCCTACTATCTCTAATAACAATTTTTCAATCAATATTAGGGGCCTTGCCGGTATGAAATCTGAGCTGAGAAAGTGAGCGTGGGTTGCGGCAGGCGCGCTGGGGGGAGGATCCGGGAGACGAGGTGGAAACAAGGTTTGAGTACTGAAGCTTTCAATCAAACCAGAGGTTTAAAAGATATAGATATATATGCATGGGGGATTCGCCATCACTGTGAGTCTATTCCCCGTAGATTTTTCTCTTAACTGATAATTCGGTCAGTCACATTCCTCAGAGGGAGGTCACAGGTCACCCCAGCCCCTGTCAGGCCTCAGAGAAACCATTTCCATTTTAATGCCACAGCTATAATCTATCAAAGATGTGATGTACAAGATACAATGAATTTAAGTGGTCTTCATATATCACTGAGCTTTCGTGCCTTCACCTGGGTAATAGTCTGAATTACTCTCCCTACCTCACAATCTGTCACCCCCAGTAAAATAACTGCCATGCTGGTGTTAATGGCAGATTTGTCCAAATTGGGGCCACAGGAGCCAAAGTCATTCTACATCATGAACTTTAGCATTCAGTGCTTAGCCTGGAAAGGGCCCATAGCTTAAAATTCTTTCGTAAATAATTCTATAGAGAGGCTCTGCTCATGTTTTTATTTATAAGGGCTAAAATAAATCTAGCTGGGGCTGCACACAGCCCGCCTCCTCTGTTTTTCTGTATTTAGTCCTCTAGCCCTCTCTCTCTCCAGCCCATCTAATCTGACCTGTCACTTATCCCAGAAAGGTATCTAATAGACACAGGTCTCTTCCTTAGACAATAAACATAGCAGAGTTCAGAAGACTCAGCTCATAGGTAGTGACCTTCTCCTCAACTCAACTGTTAACCCTTCTTATATTACCACTAAGGAGTAAGACTAGCCAAAGTTGCTGACATATATATCTGCCACCTAAACTACCCCTGTCTATGAACACTCGCAAAACCCTCCAGAGGTGGAGGTCTCAAATGTCCTCCTTATTCAAGTAGGTTCATGAATCCCTCTGTGTTTCTATTCTTTTCACCAGTTCCATGGTCTACTATTTCATTTGCAACCTTTTAGATCAAGGGTTAGAGAGCTGGGTTTGGACCCAGTGTCTGAGTTACGGCAACAGGATCATAAAGGGATGATATCTTTCCTAACCCAGAAAATATTTGCCATCCCACCAATGGACCCATATGGTAGAAAAGACCGTATAATCATTGATCATTTAGGTACTAAAGCCCCTTGGATCACACCAAGAAAAACTTCAGTTAGATCAGTTGGCTACAAGCATTCATCTCACCAAAGCTCCCGTATAAACATCTTCTAATGGTGTATCACCTGTGTTTGATAAACTCAAAGACCTTAGGCAATATTGAGAGGGGACCTCGGTTTCTGCACATTGCTCTAACATGGTAAGAATATAGACTCTAAATAAAATCTCCTAATGTATTACAAATCTTCCAGGAAAGAGGCAGTTTTATTTTATTCATAGGTCACCTAGTACTAGAGCCAACCAATGCTTATAATTAATAATCACATATAAAAGTATGAAGACTGTTAGTTTTTCAGGGAACTCTCAGCCTCTGTATCATTTATAGCCTTTCTGTACCTCATTCTTCATATATGAAAACTGGGGTCATTAGGACTTATAGACCTTTTACTTCTCAAGGCTATGGTAAGGATAAATGAAGTAAGGTTTATAAGATGTCTTGAGCTACTCACTCTTTCCACAGGCTATGGATTTCTAGAAATGGAAGCAAAGCTATCTAGAAAGCTGATGGCTTGGTTAAAAGGCCAAAAAAGTCAATAGAATTGAAATTATTTAGGAAAGGTTCAGACACGGAGCAGCAATTATTCCTTCAGGTTGCAGACTGCTTGTGTGTAGCAATAACAAAAAAGGCTGGCCCTCCTGTTTCTGATAGTGCTTTCATTAAGGTAAATAGTATATTACTCATGCTGAGGGTTTCTCCAGCAGGCTCTGTTTGCTTCCACTTTATCTGGGCTTCTTTGCAGTGAGTGTAGACTCAGAAGATGTAAATTAGAAATATGGTCCCAGCCAGTCAAAATCAATGAAAGGCCTTACCTTCAGCTGGAAAGAAACTGTAGTAAAATGAAGTCAGAAGCAGGAATGTTCTTTCTATCAATGTTCTTGAGCCCACCATGGATCAGACTTTACTGGACTCTCCAGTCTGTTCATGAAGCATGTTTTTAAGCACGTTTCATACAAACGTGGGTGATGAAAAGATGGTTTCACTCCTCCACAGTCACCCCTCAGCAGGCCTCTGAAGAGAGAGCATGCCTGTGAGCACAGATGTCCCAGGCAATCACTTTCTCACAATTCTGCAAACCTTTCAGCCTGAAAGATTGTTTGGATTGTTATCGAAATAAAAAAATCATCAAACCCTCGTCTCCTCTGAAAGAAACTAAAACTTGCACCAAGAATTCCAAAAAGTTTCCTTACAAAAAATACAGCCTGATGTTAACCAAGGAATAACTTCACTTCCCTAACATGGATAGAGCTGAACAGGAGTTAACAAACTGTTTAGCCCAATATTTAGAAAATCATCATAGGTTCCCAAAGAAGGTTGTAAAAATGTCCATCTAGGAAGCACCTGTCCATCCTCCCTTCTCTTTTCCCCTACGGTTAAGAGAACAAGCTTTAAAAAGATAACAAGCTGTGTGCTGATAACACGCAGATTTCCTAAAGTTGTTGCTTTTCCTGTGGGAAAACACTTACCTGGTAAAACAGGATGGAAGCAAGGCTTTGCTGACCCCATGTTTGCACGCTTTAGAGTTTACAAAGCTCTTCTTAGTCATTTAGAGTCAGATCAGCAAAAATCCCTCCACCCTTCATCTCCCAAAAAGTTTTCAGCTATGGCCAGAGCTTTGTGCTGGTTCTGAACATTTGAATATACCCCTTAAATCAGTGTTTCTCAAACTTCAGTGTGTGTCAAATAGGGTTGCCATACAAAAGACAAGATGCATAGTTTGATTTGAATTTCAGATCAAAATAAAGTGTTTTTTTAGTACAAATATGTTCCCAAAATCTCATGGGATATACTTATCCCTAAAAATGTTGTCTGTCTGAAATTCAAATTTAACTGAGTGTCCTGGGTTTCTTTTTTTTTTCTTTGTTTGCTTGTTTTTTGCATTTTGTTTTGTTTACTAAATCTAGCAAGCCTAGCATAAGAATTACCTGGAATATTTACTTTACAATGCAGATTCTCAGTCTCCAGACCCCATAGATTTGGGGTTTTTTTCTTTTCATTCAATTGAGATACAATTGACATACAGCACTATATAAGTTTAAGGTGTACAGCATAATGATTTGACTTACTTACATCATGAAATGATCACCGCAATAAGTTTAGTGAACATGCATCATCTCATACAGATATAACAGTAAAGAAATAAAAAAATATATATTTTCCTGTCATGGGAACTCTTAGGATTTACTCTCTTAACTTTCATATATAACATACAGCAGTGTCAATTGTATTAATCATGCTGTACATTACATCCCTAGTATTATTTATCTTATAACTGGAATTTGTACCTTTTGGCTGCCTTCATCCAATTCCTCCCCTCCCAACTCCATAGATTTGGATTTGATTGTTCTATCATGGGGTCAGGAAAGCTTATTTTTTAATTAAGCACTATGAATGATTCCAGTGCAGGCAGACTTGGAACCACTCTTTGAGAAACACTGCTTAAATGGTGGAATGTCCCCTGAGGTACCTTGGTATATCAGCAGCAAAATGTTTTGAATTTAAAGGTGCTGGTTATTATAACTTTGCCATAGGAAGTTTAATATGTTTGCCCATCCTTCTAACAATCCCAAAGACAGACAGAGTCCTTGATCCCCCAGAGGGGATAAGCACAAACAATATGAATTTCTGTCAAGGGATAAATGGAGCCTATTACCTCTTCCTGGTAATTTTCCTTTTTCACATATAGAATAAACTGATTTCTGTTGCTGTATTTCTTTTGCAACTTGGGTATTATTTACAATAAATTGAATCCTTTCTGTGCTTGACATATTACACTGATCTATGACTTTGCTTTCATTTTGTCCTGTTAACTAGAAACCCACTTCATCATGAAATATGTTCCTCACACTTTCCTCCATAGTAAGTAAAAACATTGATAAAGCATCATAAATTGTAGGTCATTTCTCAAATCCTTCCTGTTACAGTGAGGATTAGGAGAAAGAAAAGTAAGTACTGATCAATGGCCACTTGATAAAATTTATGCTGAATGTATGGACAGAAAAGCAATGGATATATTAGAAGCCACATTATAAGGATGCTTGTCTCACATTCAGACTTCATTCTTTACTCCATAATGCCAAAGGTAATTCAGCTTTTCTCTCTAGCAAACTACTCCCACCTCCAAAATAAATTAATATTAACGTAAACGTCTAACAGTGATTTTTGCCTAAGTCACCTATAAAATTGAGAAGGAAGGAATATACCTAAGCTATTGGGATATTTACCAAGTCCTCCTCTTTATTCTGTGTGAATCTTGGGTACATATTGTTGCTAACGCCTAATTTGAACTAGAGATGTAAAAATAACACTGATCCTGGAACACACAATACCACTAATATAACAAGATATGTCGATATACTGTGAGCCAACAAATTTACCAGGCACTTTACCAACATTATCTCAGGCAGGACTTTACAGCAACATTTTAGAAATGAGGAGTTAAGGATAAGGCTCAGACCACAAGCTAAAAGATGGAAAGGGGAGGGGGAGCAGGGAAAGGAGAAAAGGTTAAAAAAAAAAAAAGGAGAGAAGGATGATGTCCCTTAAAAATGATTTCAGCTAAACTGATTTCCAGTACTCTTTCTCTAAACACCCTAAATGTAGATCAAATATCTGAGATCCCTGAATATTCCAGGGAATCGATGCCTTTCTTTGCTATAGTACAGAATCTACTTTATCAGCATTTCTTTCCTTTGGAAGTTGTGCCTTAGTAAAATTAAAGTGTTCTTTCAAAGTAAATTCAGCTATGAAAACAAGCACTCGCCAATACACCCTGGAAACACAATGGCTGAGCGTACTCAGACTAACCACTGCCCTGTTTAAGGTCCCACATGCCTTAACGCAAGAAGCTAACTAGTCCTCTGCCAAGTCTTCTCAGCGGAGTACTGAGGAAAATGAACCTGCCTCTCAGGATTGGTATGAAGAATAGCTTATAAAAATGAGTGTGAAACCCTTTGCAAATCCCAAATGCTAAGTAATAATAAAGATCTGTAGGAATGCAGCCAAACAGCCCACCTTCCAGGTGCTTGTTCAAACTGGACACCAATCATTTAAGATTCATCCATCATTCACCTTCAGGCATCCTTCTCTTTATGAAAATATAAAATAGGCTGTCTTCATCGCAAGGAAACAGAAAACTTGAATTTCAAAGCATATACACCCCCAAACCTTGACCATTCAAAGTAATGGGTTATGTTATTTAGTTAATGAAGATAATGCTCATGAAATAATGAAAGGACAAAAAATATCAATTACCATTTTGACTTTGTTTTCAGCTCAAAGGGCACAAAATTCTAGCTGCAAGCAGACTTTAGAGTCATCATAAAGGTACGTGACACACAGTCAGTAATACAGGGTATTTAGAGTCTTTCTTCCTGTTCCTAACTCCTGCAAGAAGTCACTTGTCAGTAATTCCCAAGCATTGTCTATGTGTTAGAAGACAGGAGGAGAGGGGGAGAAATATGGTGTAATAAACATGATGATGATGGCTGTCATCCTGCAGCCCCATGCAGCAAGAAGGACAGGAAAGAAAGGAAAAGGGAAGGGAAGGGAAAGGAAGGAAAGGGGAAAGAGAAAGAAAGAGAAAGAGAGAAAGCAAGCAAGCAAGCAAGCTAGCTCTTCTCCAGCAAACCATCTCCTCCAAAGACATGATTCACTAACATTTGATCTGACAAGTTGTAGACACTCCCAACATTATTTTTTTCCCCTTTGCTGTTCAGTTGGGGAGCAAAGATTTATTGCCTCTCCTGCAAAGGACAAGGGATGCACTAGAAATAAGAATTAATAGGGTTTTTTTCCCCTGTTGTCTATCTTTGTAGAAAAGAACTACTTCTTGACTAGATTCTTAACTCTTTTTGGTTCCAAAATACAGTGACTCTTTCTCCACAATATCAAATAAAATTTGGAGACAGAAGCAAATAGTAGAAGTCATCTGTTGTAGGGCAATCGGGGGCAATCCATTTCAAAGTCCAATCCTCTCCCCACGTGAAGTTTCCCTTCCACGCCCAGTCATAGCCCCATCCCTGGATGGCTCTCCTCTTGAATGTAGCGTGCGTAAACCTGCCACACATATAAGCTGTATTGCATATAGGTTTGTACTGAATGTGCCCTAAAAGAAAACTGTGTAAGATTCTACTCACAAGATATCAAGAAATTATTGTTTAATAAAACAAAGGAAAAAAAAGAGGCTGGGGTCTAGTCTGCACAGATACTGTTAGGTATCTGATGAATTGCTCTAAGAAACAACAAGCCAGGAGAGCCAGGAACTTGATTGCACCAAGTTTTACTCCTGGGTAAAAAAGAGCATAGTTTTTGTTACCCCCCTGTTGGTAGGTAAGTGGGTGTAAAGAGAAAGGCAAAGAGGAACAGGTAAAGTTTATTTAACACACAGTATATGAAACTAATTTTTATGAGTGTTATGTTTTATCACTGGTAAGATAGCTATAACCTCCTGATATATGCATATTATATGCATATACAACCTTTTTAAAGCAGTTCTAGCTCTGGTTGTTAAAATGGCAGAAAGCCTCTCAGCATTTCCAATATAAAACCTAATTTTCAGGGATTTATAACTAAACTGAAGATTTCCTTCAGGGTGAAGCAAGAAACACCAGATCTCGGCTCAGAGTACAATTTTGCTTTCAGTTTTCTGGGAAGTTTGGTTTGATCATTATCAAGTTATGGAAATGCAAAAATAAATAAGTCAAAGCTTATGACGATCTGGCTTTTTTCCTCTTTTTTAAAAATCCTCATAGAGCTTTCAAATAGCTTGGTTACCTGAAATGACATTTAGTCCAAAATATGGATTTCTTTCTTAAAATGGCTGCAACTTTGACATTTAAAGATTGGTTATTACACATGCATAGAAGCTGTTTCTCCAAAAGATACTTGGCAGTACTGTGTGATACTGTATGTATCACGCATACTTAATGCTCACTTTCCAAATGACCCTCTCCTATTGCTGGGCAGAAGAAAGAGCTTTTAACAGGAATGATAAATATATTACCAATTCAATTACTGCTTTATTATATTGCACTCATTAAAGATTGCTTGAAGAGTAACATAGATTGTGCAAAAATTATTTAATTTCCTGCATCATTTTAAAAGTAATTATTTACCTCAAAATTACTATTGGCTGAAAGATCTTACCCTGCCACTGAAGACTTCTGGAAAACTACAATGGTGATTTTTTTACAGGGTCCAGAGGCATAAAAGAAAATAATTAAGATCAGGATAATGCTTAATAAGCATTCACAGAATGCGCCACTATAGTTTCACCCAAAGAGGCAATAATATGCTACATGCTCCCCAATGTATTTCAAAACACACAGACTTCAATCGTTTAAATAGGTTCATTTAAAAAAAATTTTTAGTTCGTACTGACTTTCATCTGCATAGTATTTCTTTCCCTTAATGAAAACACTTAAGTAACACACTTGTAATAATATTTACAAGATGGATTTATAAGATGGATTGACAAGGTGTAACACCTTTGTGAAAAGCTTTTGCATAGTCATTTGAATATCATCAACTATGACAGATCGAAATCCTTTTGGGAGCAAGGTCTTTTCTTTCTTTTTCTTTTTTTTTTCTTTTTTGGCAGCACCACATGGCTTGTGGGATCTTAGTTCCCCAACTAGGGATTGAACCTGGGCCCCAGCAATGAAAGCACCAAGGCCTAACCACTGGACCACCAGGGAATTCTCAGGAGCAAAGTCTTTTGAAACAGATAAATATATTACTAGCTAAGACTTGTGAATGAAACCAGCACAAGAGTTTTGGTTTGGCCGGAGATTAATGAGACTGGTTTCGTTTGTGGGTTTTTTTGTTTGTTGTTTTCTGTGACCTGTAAGCAACCTAAAAGGAGAGTATGGGAAAATGTTTTGTGCAATAGAAGCACAACTGAAATGTGACATTTTTCGATTCATGAAATAAACTTTCATTACATGCCTACTGCGGGCCAAACATTGTGCTTGGTGCTGGGATCCCAAAGACACCAGTCATGTTCTCAAAGTTCTTAAGGTCTACAATCAATAAATTTTGATTTTTTTCAGGTTGGTATTCAAACTTAATCATAGGTATGTCCAGCCTATTAACACATACTCATGAAACTATAGATGTCAGGCAAAAGACAGTTCAGGTATTGTTCTTGTTCAGCAAGAAAGTGAATGAGTGAGTCTTTGGGAGGGTGGGGACAAAGGGAGGAAGGCACCTGCAGCATCAATCAACAGTCTGTCAAGAGACTATGTCTTCTCAGCTACCTGAACCCCTTAGAAAAAATACGCTGCATAAGAATTTGTTCAACTACTTGGCCACAAAATAATTGATTAAAATGATATATAATCTTAAAAACTTTTCTAGTGAAATGCATTTCACATACTTTTTCCTGTTTGATCCTCTGAGATAAGGAGGGTATATTACTATATTTATTTTCTAGATAAATAAACTGAAGTTTAGAGAGGTTAACCACACAGAGGTGACAATTCTGGGACTAGTCAAGAGTATAGAAACAATAATAAATAAAAACAATGGGGACTAGATGCAAATTTGTCTGAAGTTTGGATTGTCAATAAATCTTTAAAAAATTCCAACAAATTTATATTTTTGTTTCTTCCATTCAGTAGCTAAGACTGTTATTTACCTGCCATAATTAAATCAGCCAAAACATGCTGCAGTCAATATTTCTGATGAACTTAGATACTAGTTGGGCAGTAATCAGTTTAACTTCACTAAGTAAAACTGGGCATAACAACAACAAAAAATTCTGATCAACTTTGCTGCCATCTGACTTTTTCTGCCATCAAAATAAATTAAGACCAAGACATTTACTGTTGAAGTAAGGAAGGTGTTTAAGTTCTTGAATCATCCAGAGATGCTATCTATATAGGAGTAAAAAATGCTGGGTTTTGATTGGGATTGACATATATACACTAATATGTATAAAAGAGATAACTAATAAGAACCTGCTGTATAAAAAACAAATTAAATTAAATTTAAACAAACAAACAAAAAATGCTGGGTTTTTCTTTCGGCCGAGCCGCGCAGCTTGCGGGATGTTCCCCAGCCCGGGACTGAACCCGGGCCCTCGGCAGTGAAAGCGCGGAGTCCCAATCACTGGACCACCAGGGAATTCCCAAAAATGCTGTTGATAATATATCAAATCTCCATTTTAAGTACTCTGCAGTGCACGTCATCACTGAATTGTACAGCAGTGAATATACTGTAACTGACGCAATGAATAAGTGCAGTAAATTAAAATAAAGAAAATAATCCTTTTACCTCTGACTTTTCTTGATTTTGATCTTTAATCTGTCAGAATAAAGGCAGGTCCCTTATTTCTCCACAAAGGACACATTGCTGCATTATAAAATGAACAAATAGAAAGAGTGTGAACATAGATACACAAAGAGTGTGGTTTACAGTATAGAATGTAGAACATTGAAAAGAACATGAGACTTACAGTCAAATCCTGGACTCTAGACCGTCCTTCCAACCACTTGCTGTGTGACCTTGATCAAATCATCTCTCAGCCTTAGTTCCCCTATGGGGAAAAATAAAATGTGAATAATAATAGCATCCTGCTAGCTCACAAGCATAAGAAAGTGAAAGCACTTTGTAAACGATGCAAAGGAATGTACACATGAGGTATCAATTTTAAGGTACTATTATTATTATTTTCATGATCACAGGGGATTTTTTTTTAAATGTAGGTTTTTAAATGTCTGAGAAAATGGGGCAGTCACAGAACCATGACTTTAAACAAACTTTATTTGGGCGCATGACTGACTGGCAATCGTGTGCAATCATTTTAGCTGTCACAGGCCCAGAGAAATGTGGGAGAGCTCTTCCATGAAATGTTTATATTTCATAAACAAAATGATGTGCTTAACAGTCAGAGCGATGGGAGGGTTCCGGCTAATGCATTTTCCAATGTGTGAGGCAGATTATTAATGCGCTCCAGTAGCTGTTAATTTCAGTTTGCCGGAATGATTTATGGGGAGGTAAAGGAGAGAGACATAATCTAATTGAGATCAGAATCACTGTTCTAGCAGCAAAGCAGCAGCATGGGCCCTAGGCACGGCAGAATGATTAATACCTAATAAGCAAATAATCCGTTAAATTATTATAAACATTACTTTTGACAACTCTTTTGTTGGCAAATGAAAGAGAAAAAAAAGAGAAAAGAAACGAAAGATAGAAAAACACCACTTTCCCTAATAATAGTATAAAGGCAGATTATGTCAGAGCAAGGGTGATGGATATCATGATGGGCTTGAGCATTATGATCAATTTTAAGTTGACTGGGGAGGCACTTTTACCATAATACAAACAATAATTGAATGCCTGGAGCAAGATCACTCTTCAGAAACAAAAATAAATAACACCAGTTCTCAAAGTGTGGCTCTTCTTACCACACCTTATCCTTAGCCCTCTAGTAAGTATGCCAGTCCCTTGTCACCATGAAGGTGACAACTTGAATTGAATTTGATTCCTCTAGGGAACTCATATAAGTGGAATCATACAGTATTTTTCCTTTTTACTTAGCATAATGTCTTCAAGGTTCATCCACATTGTAACACTATCAGAATTTCCTTCCTTTTTAAGGTTGAATAATATTCCACTGTATGCATATATCACATTTTGTTTATTCATTCATCTATCTATTGATGCACAGTTGGATTGCCTCTACCTTTTGGCTACTGTGAGTAACGCTGCCATGAAGATGTGTATATACAAATATCTATTCAAATCCCTGCTTTCAGTTCATTTGTTCAGCTTTAATTGGGGTATAATTGACCGAACTGTAAGATATTTAAAGTATACAACCTGATGATTTGATATACAAATACATTGTGAAAGGTTTCCCCTCGTGAAATTAATTAACAAATCCATCACTTCATGTATGTGCTTTTTTTCTTTTTGGTGAGAACATTTAAGTTCTACTCTCTTCGCAAATTTCAATTATCCAATACAGCTCTATTAACTATAGTCACCATGTTATACATTAGATCCTCAGTCTTTATTCATATTATAACTGAAAGTTTGTACCCTTTTACTAACCTATTTATTGTGAATAATGCCGCAATGAACATGGGAGTACAGATATCTCTTCAAGATAATAATTTCATTTCTTTTGGATATATACCAAGAAGTTGGATTGTGGGTCATATGGTAGTTCTATTTTTAATTTCTTGAGGAAACTCCATACTCTTCTCATAGTGGCTGTATTAGTTTACATTCCCACCAATAGGGCACAAGGATTTATTTCTCCATATCCTTGCTACCATTTGTTATCTCTTGTATTCTGATAATAGCCATCCTAACAGGTGTGAGGTGATATTGTGGTTTTCATTTGTACTTCCCTGATGATTAGTGATGTTGAACACCTTTTCATGTTCCTGTTGGCCATGTGTATTTTTCTTTGGAAAATGCTTATTCGGGTCCTTTGCCCATTTTTTAATTGGATTATTTGGGTTTTGTTACTGATTTGTATGAGTTCCTTATATATTTTGGATATTAACTCCTTATTGGATATGTGGTTTACAAATATTTTTTCCCATTCCATAGGATGCCTTTTCATTTTGTTGATGGTTTCCTTTGCTGTGCAGAAGCTTTTTAGTTTGATGTAGTCCCACATGTTTATTTTTACTTTTGTTGCCTTTGCTTTTGATATCAAATGCAAAAAATAATTTCCAAGACCAATGTCAAAGAGCTTACCACCTATGTTTTCTTCTAGGAGTTTTATGGTTTCAGGTCTTACGCTCAAGTCTTTAATCTATTTTGAGTTAATTTAGAAGTATGGTATAAGTTCGTGGTCCAATTTCATTATTTTATATGTGGCTTTCCAGTTTTCCCAACACCATTTATTGAAGACACTATCCTTTCCTCATTGTATATTTTTGGCTCTTTTGTTGTTAACCCATATATGCATGCGTTTATTTCTGGGCTCTTTATTCTGTTCCATTGAACTCTGTGCCTATTTTTATGCCAGTACCATATAGTTTTGATTACTATAGCTTTGTAATGTAGTTTGAAATCAGGAAGCTTTGTTCTTTCTCAAAATTGCTTTGGCTATTCCAGGTCTTTTGTAGTCCCATACAAATTTTAGGATTGTTTTTTCTATTTCTATAAAAAATGCCATTGGAGGTTTGGTAAGGATTGTATTTAATCTGTAGATCACTTTAGGTAGTATAGACATTTTAACAATATTATTTCTTCCAATCTGTGAGCATAGAATATTTTTCCATTTATTTACATCTTCTTTTCTTCATCAATGTCTTATAGTTTTCAATGTACAGATCTTTCATCTCCTTAGTTAAATTCTATGCTTTCAAGTCCTTTGAGTATATAGTCAAAAGTGGAATGGCTAGATCATATGACAATTCCATTTTTAATTTTTTGAGGAATTGCCACACTGTTTTCCATAGCAACTGCATCATTGTACATTCCTACCAGCAAAGCACAAGTGTTCCAATTTCTCCACATCATCGACACTTATGTTCTAGTTTTTTGTTTTTTGGTTTTTTTTAATAATAGCCATCCTAATGAGTGTAAAGGAGTTTCTTCTTGGACTGAGTTGTCTAATCTGGCTTTGACTCTCCAAGAGACCAAAAAAAAAAAAATGTTATTTTCATCTTGGGCCTACTCAGGGACTTTTATTTTGTGTGTAGTTCAACATATATTGGCATCTACGTCATGACAATTGCAGACCCCACTGGGTAATCATCACCAGCTAAGGAAGCAAAACCACACTGAAATTAGTAAAGACAGGGAAAGAGGTCCCTGGAGGGCTCAGCAGAGAGCGTGTGCAGTTGAGCAGGTGATGCATGTAGAGCCTCTTTTACTACAACCCAGAAATCCCAAAGCTATTATCTGACAAGAACTCTCATGCACCCCTCATATCTTTCTTCATCTTCCTCTACTTCCTATTTAACAATTCCCTCTGCACCTCCATGTCGCCAAGATTAATCATGGCTGTTTGAAGTACCATAACATTGCCCACTCCATCTCCTGCTCCATCGCCTGCTCCTGACCACAAATCTAAATCAATTAGTTCCTCATTACATGAGTGTAAAATGTCTAAAGTCTGATAAGAGCAACTCAACCACTCAGGGACCTGGTGGGTCTAACTTCTTGTCTCCCACTCCATTACTGACATTCTCTAGGGCACAGACTAAGTTATATCCCTTCTTTTTGCCTCAATTTCTTCTTTCACAAAGTCTGGGCAACAGAATTAAGTCACTGATTAGGTTAATATCTAATATGGAGACTGGAGCCTGCTTTGAGATTTTAAGATGTCTCTAATTAACATTATAATTAGCATTAAAGTTAATTGTTAATAATCTAAGAATTTATTAGCCCAGGTGAAACATTAATAGATATAGGATAATGAAAGATCTAGCAAAGAAAGGGCAACTAAATATTTGGGATCTGGTTTTACATATAATGTACCAATCCCTTCCCAATCATCATAAGGTCACCATAGAATGTCTTATTAAGTTTTGTTTATGGTTTCCTTTGCTGTGCAAAAGCTTTTGAGTTTAATTAGGTCCCCTTTGTTTACTTTTCCATTACTCTTGGAGATGGATCAAAAAAAATATTGCTGTGATTTATGTCATAACTGAATCACTTTGCTGTGCACCTAAAAGTAACACAACAGTGTTAATCAACTATACTCCAATATAAAATTAGAAAATTTTTTAAAAAGAATGTCTTAAGTAATACTGCCACAAGAGCTGTATGAATTTATTTACCATCTTTTTGATTTTCAAAGAGTTTATTATATCTAAACTCAAACTGTAGAGAAATAATATCTACATTTATAATGAGACAGTTAAATTGGCAATGCAAGAACTTCTAAGCATTCCTAAAATCTTACTCTGATATACACTTTAGAGACATTCCCAGAATACTATGATAGTATAATTCAACTTTTCTTTCTGGAATTCATCATTTAAGATGTGCCTCTATCAAGAATGACAGAAGAGGGTGTGTCTCTCTTCTTTACACTCAAATTCCACATTACATGAGTGAAAATGGTTTTAATTCTTTCAAAGAGTAGTTCTCTTAAGAAATTTGTTCAAAACCCTCTAGATGTACACTGGAAGCCAGCCCAAAAGATAACCAAATTTCAAGGCAATCCCTCCATTCCCACTAAGCATGGGCAATTCCCATTCCTCAGCATCCTTGAATAATCTAGAGAGACAATTCTTCTTCACAATCACTAAAGGATTCAAGTTGGAAATAATATCCAGAAATGCCCAGTCCCAACCTTGATACTGCGCCTCTTGATTCTTGGAAAGGATACCCCATTTAAAGGTCATGGACTGGCTCCCATAAAATTTTAAGGGTACCTATTTTGTAAAAGCTTGGGAGCATCTTACATCAGAAAGATCTTGCCCAAGGTATCTAAAGAACCTTATAAATATCAGAGCTTGAAACTGCTGTCCAGATACAGAAAGTAGAGATTAGAGAGCTTACAAAGCTTATTAGTGACAGAGTCAGGACTAAAAACAAGAGCTCCTGAGTCTTTATCCACAAACCTTTTCATTCTTCCACGCTGCTTCCTCACTAATTCCAGCTAAGCATCACTGATTATTGCTTTTAGCTGCCCATTCAACAAATTTAACTGATGGATAAAACACATTGGATCTCATTCATTCATTCAACCATTGAGCACTAACCACATGCCATAGACTTTGCTAAGCATTAGGGTCAGCCCCATGAGTATGCAAACCTGCCCTCACGTGCTTATACTCCAGGAGGGGAGAAAGGAATTAGGCAAGTAAACAAAATTTTAAAATATGATTACACATCCTGATAAGTTCTATGAGGGAAATAGGGTGATGAGACAGTCATAGAGAAGGCCAATTTACATTGAGTTATCAGAAAAAAACATCTCTGAGTAGGAGTCATTTGAGCTGAAAGTGAAATATGAAGATAAGTTAACACACAAAGAGCTGGAGAAGAGCACTGCAGGTTGAGGCAAGAGCAAGCAGGAAAGCCTCACAGCACAAGAGGGCTTGCGGGGTCAGAGGATCAGAAAAGAGGCTGGTTGGCTGGGGTGCAGAAAAAAGGATAAAATGGGGTTACAGAGCATCCAGGACCTTGTAGGCCATTTTAAGGGGGCTGGTTTTATTTGAAGAGCAATGAGAAATTTTTGAAGGTTTAGGCTGGAACATGATGTGACCTGCTTTATGTTCTTAAAAGATCACTCACAGCAACAGTTGGGTAGAGAACGGATTGTAAGGGAGTGGGTGTGGAATCAGGAAGACGAGACAAGGCTACAGCAATGCCCGGGTGAGAAATAACAACATTCTGACTATCATAATGGCAGGACAGTAAAAAGAAGTAGATGGATTGCAGATATGTTTCAGAAGTAGAACTGGTAAGAGTTGGTGATCTATATCATGAGTGTGGGAAATAGACTAAGTGTGATAGTTGCTGTCATGAGATAGTGACAGTGCTATCTACCAAGGTGAAGAATTTTGCTGTCACTTTGCTAAGTTACCTCACGGTGAAGACCTCAGGAATGTATTGCTCTGTAAAACCAGGGGCATAACTAGATATTAGAAACATCTATGATACCTCCAAGAAGAACTCTTAAAGAGGTTCATCCATCTCTCCATTTGCTAAGCATAATCTCCCATCAATACTAAAAAGAATGGAGGAACATGTCCCTGCATTAATCACAGAACATTGATTACAATCAGCTCACTTTGGCAACTCCACACTCCTTCACTCCAGAGCCCTCCAAATGCCTGCCAAGTAGCTAGTGATTCACTTGCTAAAACCTTGAGGGAGCTTGTAATCAGTTATAGATGCACTAGAAAGACTAAGTGGGAAAAATAATTCTGGAGAAGGTATGCACTTTTGAACATCATCATATAACATACTATCAACGTTTTAACACTCTGAACAAAACATCCATACTTTCCTATTTCAGAGTTGCACACCTAATGAAAATTTGCTATTTTCCTCCACATAAACCAAATATGCCTAAGCTCTAAGAAGTGTCTTATGGTACTTCTGAGAGCAAAATCTATATACATTACAATAAAAAAACATATTTGGTATTTGCTCAGCACCATATGTTTATAAAGCACTCTTACATACATGAGTTTAAACCATCTGGCAACATTGGTTAAGTCAACAGGACAAATATTAGCATCCTTTATTTTCAGCTGAAGAAATTATGGAGAAAAAACTTTTAATTCAGTTTAAAATATTTAATCCCTTTGATGTAGTAATTCCACAATCTACCCTAAAGAAATAACCAGAAATGGCAGAGATCTCATCGTATTACTGCTTCATCATATTACTCACGGCTGAGGTGTTACCAAAAGGTAACTATGGCAATGCAGAGGAAACTACCCACAATCCCTTTCAGAGAAAATTTGTTCCTCTAGTCTGTCAGCTGGCTCAAGCACCTTTCATGTATTGTCCCTTATGTCATTACCTACCAAGACCTTTTGGACCTAACCTTATAAGGCTTTTCAGTCAATTCAAAGGAAACTTCTTCTTAGGTTTAACTGGTTAACCATTCCCAGATAACTCTAGGGGTTTCCTCAGCATGAAGGACTCCTGAATTTGTATCATCCATTCTCACCTTTCTGCCAATCTATGACCAACAGGGTAGAATAGTTATACTGAATACAAAAAGCTGTTGTCCATAAGCCTATTTTTCAAAACAATTACTGTTCTCTGCTTTGAAGATAATATATGATACAGATTTATCACAGATTAGGCAACTTCCTTTATAAGAAGACAAACAGGATTATGTTTTATTCACTCCCTCATTCACTCATTCATTCATGCATGCAATGTATATTCGTCCAAGTCTACTCTTGGGCAGGTATGTGCTGTGACTACAGAAGTGAACAAAACAAAGTTGCTATCTTCATGTATCTTATGTTTAGTGGGACAATGAATAAGAAAATCAATTCATTAAATCATTTCTAATAGTGATCAGCGATAACGAAAAATAAATCAGGAATGAAAGATTCAGAGTTACAAGAGATGAGGAGAGCAATTTTAGATAAGTGGGCAGGGAGATCTCCCAACAGAAACCCAAATGGTGTGAAAGAATGAGCTGTGGGAATATTTGAAGAAGACTAACATCACTGCTTTTGAAACTCTGATCTCCTGAACTCTGAACCCTACAAATATGAATAGCCTTTCCAATTTAGTTGATTTCCCTCAACTGAATCTCTTACTTGTATACTTAATCCACTCTAGCTCCATTCACTCTTTTAGGACCAATTGCTTGCCCTCTGGTTTACGACAGCTAGGAGGCCTTCCTGCCTAGCTCATCCTCCTAAAACATCCTGACACCTATGTCCCAGCAAAGAGGCAATTTTTCCTGCCTTTCAACTAACAAATGAAGATAAAGACAACAAAAACGAATGTGAGGAGATAGCTGATGATAGCTTTTTTGGGGGGGAGGGGTGAAGAAGATACAAGAAACGTTGAAAAAGTTTACTTTGTGAAAAATTAGGAGAAATAATAACTATGAGATCTACAACAACAAAAAAGAAAAGTGTTGGCAAAAAAGATCACTGTGTAACTCCTGGAGCACCAGCAAAACTAGAGAAAACAGAGAGAAAAATAAAGCACTCCTTTTTGTTTAGGCCACCTATAGCTGTATCAAGTCCACTGTCCAGGTTGTAGGTCTTTCCCAATTTCAGTACAGATGGAATAGAAAATATAATTAACAACTACACCTTGATTTTTGTTCCTGGGTAATATTCCAAGTTCTAAAATCAGTTTATATGACAGAATACCAATATACAGCTCTCACTAGGAAACTGAGTAGCCAGCCTTTTTCCCCTGAGACATAGAAATATGCCTGAATTTCTGAAAGTAAGCTTCCAAAGGGGGAAACAGAAGTGACCTAATCCCCCGGATAATGGACCAAAGGCTGAATAGTCAAACTTCAACTTTGGGTTCATATTCCTTCACACAAATATTTTACATTAATGCATATCCAAGAATGAACAATAAACTCTGGAAATAGGTACAGCAGTCCTAGTTTCAAAATTGTAAAGTTATTCTCACCATTTACACAACTGTCAAGGAACACCTCAGAAGGAGTCATGGGTACTGTGATCAGGAAATCGTAAGACTTCAAAACCCGTACGCAGTCCTTCTCCAGAGAAATGCAAAGGGTCTGTGTTTTTGGTGTCCCTCCCCCTCAAACTACCAATAGTTTACCCTATCTTCTCTTCTCTTTAGAACCTGAACTGTTTTGGTTACATAGGTTTTTTTTGGTTTGTTTGTTTGTTTTTTGCAGAAACATAAAGGTAGAACGTCTCTAAACCTTTCACATTTCCATAAAGTTCATTTTCCAAAAGCCAATTCACTTTGTTTTTCCACTAAACTCATTCATGCATCACTTAGAAACTAGGCACTGCAGATGTAGAAACAAACAAAAGAAACAGGGTCTTGCCCTCCTGGAACTTAGTGTCTAGACTGAATCAAAGATGGAAATGTAAAAAAATGAAGTCATAAAAGTACTAGGATAATATGCGAGTGAACTTCTTTATAATCTTAGGGTGATAGGGAAGCTTTTGTTTGCACATTTTATGAAAACTAAAAATAACAAAAGACTGACTCATTTATCATAAAAAATCATAAAAGAATGACAGATTTAAGAACAGAGTAAAATTTTTAAATTGACTGCAAAATAATGACAACAAAATAAACAAAGCCAAAGGATAAATGACAAATTGTTAAAAAAAAAGAAAAAGTAACACACAAGTCAGAAAGTAAACCTCTTAATTCACAAAGAGTTATTTCAAAGCAACAATAATAAGGTAAAACAAAATGAGAAAATGGGCAAAGGACATGACCAGGAAACTCATAGAAGAAGAACTAAAAGTAGTCAATTAGCATGGCTCGACCTTATTTAAAATATAAATTAAAACAAATAATGGAGATTTTATTTTAAAGATTTTAAGTTTTAAAATGTCCAAGGGTGTGGGGAAATATTCACATACTATCAGAAAAGTACACATTCTTACATTTCCTTTTGGAAAGAAATTTGGTAAAATCTATTAAAGTCTTAAATGTGCTAACCCTTTGATCCCTGCCCCCAGTGATTTTACTTCCAATAATCATAAGTATAATTAAAGATGTGTGTACACATATATTGGGTTGGACAAAAGGTTCGTTCATTTTCTTCCATAAGATGGCTCTAGTAGCACTTAGTTATCTTTAAATTCATTTGAAACAATTCTGTTAGACTGTATGGTGACAGCTGTCGTATCAGCGTGCATTTAAAAAAAGTTATCAGGGGCTTCCCTGGTGGCGCAGTGGTTGAGAGTCCGCCTGCCGATGCAGGGGACGTGGGTTCGTGCCCCGGTCCGGGAAGATCCCACATGCCGTGGAGCGGCTAGGCCCGTGAGCCATGGCCGCTGAGCCTGCGCATCCGGAGCCTGTGCTCCGCAACGGGAGAGGCCACAACAGTGAGAGGCCCTCGTACCGCAAAAAAAAAAAAAAAGTTATCAAAATTGGTGAATTTTTGTGTAGCCTTTTTAACATTGAAGATAGAAGAAAAACAGCAACATTTTTGGCATATTATGCTTTATTATTTCAAGAAAGGTGAAAATGCAATTGAAACACAAGAATAGATTTGTGCAGTGTATGGAGAAGGTGCTGTGACTGATCAAACACGTCAAAAGTGGGTTGCGAAGTTTCGTGCTGAAGATTTCTCGCTGGACGACGCTCCATGGTCAGGTAGACCAGTTGAAGTTGACAGTGATCAAATCAAGACATTAATTGAGAACAATTAACATTACACCACGCGGGAGATAGCTGACATATTCAAAATATCTAAATCAAGCACTGAAAATCCTTTGCACCAGTTTGTTTATGTTCATCACTTTGATGTTTGGGTTCCACATAAGTTAAGCGAAAAAAACCTTCTTGACTGTATTTCCACATGCGATTCTCTACTTAAACATAATGAAAACGTTCCATATTTAAAACAAATTGTGACAAGACGATGAAAAGTGGATACAGTACAATAATGTGGAATGGAAGAGATCGTGGGGCAAGTGAAATGAACCACCACCAACCACACCAAAGGCCGGTTCATCCAAAGATGGTGATGTGTATATGGTGGGTTTGGGAGTCCTCTATTATGAGCTCCTTCTGGAAAACCAAACCATTAATTCCAACAAGTACTGCTCCCAATTAGACCAACTGAAAGCACCACTCGAGGAAAAGCATCCGGAATTAGTCAACAGAAAATGCATAATCTTCCATCAGCATAATGCAAGACCATATGTTTCTTTGATGACCAGGCAAAAACTGTTACAGCTTGGCTGGGAAGTTCTGATTCATCCGCTGTATTCACCAGACACTGCACCTTCAGATTTCCATTTATTTCGGTCTTTACAAAATTCTCTTAATGGAAAAAATTTCAATTCCCTGGGAGACTGTGAAAGCCACCTGGAACAGTTCTTTGCTCAAAAAGATAAAAAGTTTTGGGAAGATGGAATTATGAAGTTGCCTGAAAAATGGCAGAAGGTAGTGGAACAAAAGGGTGAATATGTTGTTCAATAAAGTTCTTGGTGAAAATGAAAAATGTGTCTTTTATTTTTACTTAAAAACTGAAGGCACTTTTTGGCCAACCCAATATAAGCAACAATATTCAATACACCAAAATTTGTAATAAAAATATTTTAAAACTAATGAATAGGATATTAATTACACATAACTGAATCTTCTGCAGCTGTTAGAAAGAATGTATACTGATATGAAAAGGCCTATAAGTACTGATATGAAAAGATGCTTAAGGTATATTCTTTATGTTGTTACATATTTAATACATATGTGCATATACATATATATACAGACACATAGATACGAAATTTTGAACAATGGTTATCTGTGAAAATTAAAAGTATGGGAGTCACTTTTTAAAACATTTCTAAATTGTCTAAATTATTTATAGCATGTGTTTTTATCTTTGCAACAAAAATAAATAATAAAGGAGCAAGCCCCAGTGTTTAATAGTTATGTGTTATCAGGCATTTATTATTATTTATTATGAGCTTTTTATCCCTTTTAAGTCCTGATATCATATTGCCAACATAAACTAGACCTTCTATGCAAAGACACCTATATGATTGAACATCATTTCTCAATCAAATGCTGAGGAGGTCTGTTATTTGGGTCTCCTCATGATAACAAAGGCTAGGCTAGAACCCTCCAGGACTTAACAGTTGTCTCCTATTGCAGTAGGTTGAGGAGAGATGTAAAGCACAAGGAACAGTCTAAGTACATGCATGATATTAACTGGGCTAGACCATGTAGAAGCCTGTGGATTCATTCTGCTACTTTAGCTTAAGATCTAAACTAGAAACAGAACAAAGAACCATCTTGTTGCCCAATTTCACCCATACCATATAGCTGATCTTAGCCATCCAGATGTAACATTATGAGAAGGTAGGTAAACAAAACAGTACCATCCCGTCTTCCAAAGGTCTAGTGTGGAGGATGTCTAAGCTTCTTCTCAATGCTTCCCTCTCTCTGAGCCCCAGCCCGGCCTAGCTTAGCGTCCCAAAAGTGGAGGCATCTGCCAAGTTGCCTAGAAGCTCTAACTTAAACCACAGGTTTCATGGGGCTAAGAGAAAAGAGAACTTCAAAGAAAGGTCCAAGGAGAGTGCACAGCCTACATTTAATTTTATTTGTAATACTTTTAGCCTTCCTACTAAAAATTACATTTAATTGTGTTTCTTTTGATGTGTGTGTGTGTCTGTGTGTGTGTCTTGTGTGTGTATAAAAATGTTGGGAATATGGAGCCATCAGGTTCAAAAATAAAGTCCTAACTTTGCTGTTTTCACTTGTTCATTTAGAAATATTTGAAAGGCAACAAAATTGAGGGTATAAGAAAGAGACATCAAAAATGAAGTGAAGGGGGCTTCCCTGGTGGCACAGTGGTTGAGAGTCCACCTGCCGATGCAGGGGACGTGGGTTCATGCCCCGGTCCAGGAAGATCCCACGTGCCGCGGAGTGGCTGGGCCCATGAGCCATGGCCGCTGAGCCTGAGCGTCCGGAGCCTGTGCTCCGCAATGGGAGAGGCCACAACAGTGAGAGGCCCTCGTACCGCAAAAAAAAAAAAATTGAAGTGAGGGCTTCTCTGGTGGCACAGTGGTTAAGAATCCACCTGCCAATGCAGGCGACATGGGTTCGAGCCCTGGTCCGGGAAGATCCCACATGCCGCGGAGCAACTAAGCCTGTGCACCACAACTACTGAGCCTGCACTCTAGAGCCCACGAGCCACAACTACTGAAGCCCACATGCTACAACTACTGAAGCCTGCACACCTCAAGCCTATGCTCTGCAACAAGAGAAGCCACCGCAATGAGAAGCCCTCGCACCACAACTAAGAGTAGCAACCCCTCGCCGCAACTAGAGAAGGCCCGTGTGCAGCAGCAAAGACCCAACAAAGCCAATGAATAAATAAATAAATAATAAAATAAATCTATAAAAAAATGAAGTGAGACAGTGACTAAGGTGGCAATAGTTGTTCTCTATTTTTGTAGGAAGAAATGGGAATATCAATCACGCCAATGGAAACATTGAGTGATAAGTGGGTAATTTTGGAAAATCGGCATGTAAGGCTAAAAAAGCCTTCATACCAAATTATAAAATATGATAAGCCTAGCAGTAGTCAAGATTATATCCATGTTTTGTCCTAGGAATTGATAAAAATACTAACATTTATAGGCACGCAGTAAATATACTACTTGCTGAATGTGTTGAATGATGGGCCTAGAGAGCCAAACCTTCCTTAAGGATTGGATCTTCTTCATAAGATCCTTATTTTCTAATGTATTTGGCATTTTCTAGTCTTAATGACTATTGGGAGGTAACCATGGGTAAAGCTCCCATAGAGAAAATGATTGAATTTTGAGCTACTAAGAAAAACAATAGTTTCAGACAAAAATATATATATAGTCTATGGCCTGAAGGCCCCAAGGGGTAGCAAAATCCACAGAGCCCATGAAAACTTAATATGATTTGATGAATGTTAAAAAGCTAAATCTAGGGCTTCCCTGGTGGCACAGTGGTTAAGAATCCGCCTGCCAATGCAGGAGACATGGGTTCGAGCCCTGGTCCAAGAAGATCTCACATGTCACAGAGCAACTAAGCTGTGCGCCACAACTACTGAGCCTGCACTCTAGAGCCCGCGAGCCACAACTACTGAAGCCTGTGCACCGCAACCACTGAAGCCTGGGCGCCCTAGAGCCCATGCTCCGCAACAAGAGAAGCCACCGCAATGAGAAGCCCACGCACCGCAACGGAGAGTAGACCCCGCTCACCGCAACTAGAGAAAGCCCGCGCCCAGCAACGAAGACCCAACACAGCCAAAAATAAATTAAAAAAAAAAAAAGCTAAATCTAAGTATTTCCTTCAAAGGATTATTCTAATATTTCATTGGATTCATTGCTAACAAGCTTTCTAAATCATACACATTTTCCTATTTTCTTAATTTTTGACCAATTGGCTATTCATATTAAGATAGAATATAGGATTGTTTGAGGAGCAGTTTACTTTAACTATAGCAAATATCTATCATTCTAAACACTGCAAATTATATTATTGTAATGAATGGTGTACTACACTGTCTTTTAAAGAGGAATTACAAATTCAGATCAAAAGTTTTCTATGTCTTTATAATACAAGGTTAATAAAAAGTAGACCCACCAACTAAAATTCACTTTAGCAGTGGTGAATTTGATATTTGTGGCTTTAACTATTTTTTAGCACTGTCACAAGTCTAAGATGTGTAAAGATTTTAAATTTTGCTAAAGCAAGCACTTGAATCAAACTTTGTCAAAGCAGTAAGGTGGTATCAACTCACTTAGCTTAAGCAGACTATGAGACTCATGGTGGAGCTTTGTTCCTTACTTGTTTTCACATGTACAGAGATTCTTATAAAAGTAATTAAACAAGGAGGCCATTAGACTGGAGTGGCTCTAGTACCTTGGCAGCCTACATAAGCAGACCAAAACCTAAGCCAGATTCAACGCAACTGAACTGGAGAAAATGAAACTTCAGAACAACCAATCAAAAACAGACAACTAGACTTCCCTAAATAAGTCAACAAGCTGTAGCCAATCAAATAATTTCCTTGCTTTGCTTCCCCTAGCTCCTATCAGTGGCACGCTCCTAAACACCTTTGGTTTGGTGCCGAAATTCTGCATCAATGTATTTTCAAAAAACTCTTTTTTTTGCTTTTTAAAAATTTTTTTTTAATTTTATTGAAATAGTTGATTCACAATGTTGTGATAGGTTCAGGCGTATAGCACAGTGATTCAGTTTTATATTTTTTTCAGATTCTTTTCCCTTATAGGTTATTACAAAATACTGAGTAGAGCTCCCTGTGCTATACAGTAGGTCCTTGTTGGTTATCTACTTTATATATAGTAGTGTTTATATTTTAATTCCAAACTCCTAATTTATCCCTCCCTCCCCCTTTCTCCTTTGGTAACTATAAGTTTGTTTTGTATGTCTGTGAGTCTATTTCTGTTTTGTAAATCAGTTCATTTGTATCATTTTTTTAGTTTCCACATATAAGCAATATCATGTGATATTTGTCTTTCTCTGATTGGCTTACTTAGTATGATAATCTCTAGGTCCATCCATGTTGCTGCAAATGGCATTATTTCATTCTTTTTTATGTCTGAGTAGTATTCCATTGTGTATATGTATGTGTGTATATATATATATATATATATATATACCCCATCCTCTTTATCCATTCATCTGTCAGTGGACACTTAGGTTGCTTCCATGTCTTGGCTATTGTAAATAGCACTACAGTGAACATCAAGGTGCATGTATCTTTACAAATTATGGCTTTCTCTGGATATATGCCCAGGAGTGGGATTGCTGGATCATATGGCAGCTCTATTATTAGTTTCTTAAGGAATCTCCGTACTGTTCTCTATAGTGGCTGTACCAATTTACATTCCCACCAACAGTGTAGGAGGGTTCCCTTTTCTCCACACCTTCTCCAGCATTTATTGTTTGTAGACTTTTTGATGATGGCCATGCTGACCAGTGTGAGGTGATATCTCATTGTAGTTTTGATTTGCATTTCTCTAATAATTAGCAATGTTGAGCATCTTTTCATGTGCCTTTTGCCCATCTGTATCTCTTCTTTGGAGAAATGTCTATTTAGACCTTCTGCCCATTTTTTGATTAGGTTGTTTGATATTGAGCTGCAAAAGCTGTTTATATATTTTGAAGATTAATCCCTTGTCAGTGGTATTGTTTGCAAATATTTCTGTAGGTTGTCTTTTTGTTTTGTTTATGGTTTCCTTTGCTGTGAAAAAGCTTTTAAGTTTAATTAGGCCCCATTTGTTTATTTTTGTTTTTATTTCCATTACTCTAGGAGACAGATCAAAAAAAGTATTGCTGAGATTTATGTCAAAGAGTTATATGCCTCAGTTTACCTTTCAGTATTCTCAAAACAGAACCGAAATCCCTTAAGGAGTCACTTAAGGTTTTCTGTTCTAATACAAATTAGGACTGTAAAAGTCTCTAGACATATCACTCAAGGAAATCAAATTCCATAACATAACTTTAGTTTTAATTTAGATATTACCATAATTTGCCTACAGATTCACAATTAATCCGTAATTAAATGACATATATTGATTGAGTGAATACTGTATATAAGAGAACATTAGACAGGTTAATCTCTGTAGTCATGAAATCTTAGCTGAAACACCAAAGCTAAAAACAATAGGCAATAAGTACCCTCATAATCTAAAAAGGGGAAATAGTCACATCAATGCCAGCCTTACTAAATGGCTATCAACCAGCACTATCAACCCCTATCACTAGAACAACCCTACTCTCACTCCCCAGAGCGTTGTTTACCGGCTACATAATATTTAACCCCAGTGCTGCCACAGGACCAAAAGAAGGCCCAGTGAGAAAGTTCTAAGAAGAAATCAGCGTGTCTCCTAGAGCTTGAGGAATTATGAATTTGAAGACTGGTATCTGCTTCTTACCTGGTGAATTCGGAAGACAGAAGGCAATCTACTTATGCCAACTATGGCAAGGAAAGGAAGGAAAGGAGCAACTGGGCAAACCACACCCCTAGGGTTTCACATGGCAAAGATGATATGTTTCCTATGAGCCAAGTGGATGCCGTCAAATGAAATAGGGTTCAATCATGGCCTCCTGGAGAGAGCAGATCCCAGAAGTAAATGTCTGCGGTAGAAGTTGAATTTAAGAGCAAGAATTGAAGGGAAAGTCATCAGAAATATGCCTGAAAGTACATGGTACTGATCAAAGAAATGGGCAGATCCCCACAGAAGGGTTCCAAAGAGCCCATAAATGTCCCCTTTGAGAGCCCTACCATGTGGGTACCTGGCACTCCAGGACACCATGGCAGAATTATACCAGGGGACCCTAATCCACACCCCTCCTTCTTTCTTCCCTCCTCCCCCATCCAGCCCTGAAAGGAGCAGAAGCACCAGAATTAGAGATAGTGGTGTGACACAGCCAGGAGGAAAAGTGAAATAACACGCCAGTCTCCCTTCCTCACTCAGGTTCCTGTGCCACAAGTCAAGTCTGAGCTAGAAGAAATGGGTGAGCTTGGGATTGGATGTGAAATGAAAGTTTTAGTTTATACCAGACCAGACTTTTTAAAAACTGAAAAATATCCTGATTACTAAAAATCAGTGTGCTTATAATTTTTTAAAAAAGAAAGATATGAGATATACCCAAGATGTCAAGGGGCGGGGAAGGAAGAACATGGTGAATGGCAGTAGTTGGAAGAAAACAAAGCCCATCAGTACACTCATGATTTGCACAAAACACTGGACATAGCATGAAATACAGGAAGAACATGATAAGGATCCAGTCTTTGAAAAATCTTATAGTGCAGTAAAAAAGGGAAGACATATTCACGAATAACACCAATACAATGAAGAAAATTTATGGGCTACAAGAAAGGTAAAAAGTGTCACTGCATGACCAAATCTGTTTCCCTCCAAATGAATTTGATCACAACTCTTTGTCTCTTCTGTTCAAAACTTTAAAGACAAAACCTATCCTAGGCTGAGAAAAAGAATTAGGGTGAAACACAGGCAACATTAATTGTTTGTGTATTTGTTATAAAAGATTTTAATAGAAGAGCTTTAAATATTAGGTTAAAATGACTTTTAGATTTTAATTATCTATTCCTTTTAGCCATATAAATTCTATCCCTTGTCACCACAAATAATTGAGTTGTGTCTGAAAGAGAAACAAGTGCTATTTGAAAATTGGGGGTGGGAAGCAAAATTACTGCTATTTGCAAATAACGATAGTGTGAGTACTTACAAAACCTAAGAAAATCAATTGAAAAAAATGATCCAACAGTATGAGAGCTCAGTGAAGTAACTAGATGTTTTTAAAAATTAGTATCGCCTACTAATTATTACTAGTGTTTATTGTACTAACAATAAACTGCTGGTAAATATAATGGAAAAAGTTAGCATACTGTTGATGGAGGTTATTGAGAAGGGGTGACCTCTAATTGACCCACAAGGTGGACTGGGGCAATCAGAGGCTCCTCACCCGCTCCCCTGTCCTTGGAGTGAACGTTACACCCACTGGTTGCACAGTTGGAGCCGTTTTCAAGGACACAGCCTTGAGAGAGCAATGTGATGTTGAGACCATCTGGATGGTATGTGTGACTGAACCCCATTAAGGCCTCTATATATAAACTTTTAAGATTCTGTTGGGCAGGTGTGGAGACTTACTTGTCTTGCGGCCGCCAATGACAAGCCTCCTGTTTAGGTTCCCTTACTATTTAAATATGCCACCTCCCAATCGGGTGGCTGCCTCTCTTTCTTTGGTCCCTCCTTGCCCTCTGCATATGGGGGCCAATTTACAAACCAACACATACACAGTAACCCAAGGTATTAAATATTTAGAAATCACACTAATACAATCTGCTGGTCCTCTATTTTTTAAAACTACATATTTTTCTGAGACAATATTTAGAAAGCAACAAGCTTTTTTACTGGTGGCAATTCTGTGTACCATTTAATCTGGAACCAACAGAATTTGTCAAAACAAGATGCATGACTTATGCTGAGACATGATGTAATCAATGGAGGTGCATAGAACCAGCCACTTCACACAGAGGTATCTGCTATTTGTGGTTCTGCTAAAGTTTATGTCTGTATAACACAAGAATTCTGAGAAACACTATTTTTATCATTCTCATCAAAAGAGAAAAATATATGTATCATGAGGGGTTTATAATTGTAAACACTGTCTTATTGAATATATTTCTGACAAGAAAAAACTTCCACTTTGATGAGAATGAAATTCCTCACTTAGAACTTGTACATGATTGATGACTGGAAAAATCTTCCATAGACTGGCTTCTGACTTTGCACATTTTAATCCTTCTTTCTCCTCCACTACCCACATATTTCCAGAAACAGGGACTGAAGGATGTATTCATACTGAGATATGATCTCTGGCTTTGTACTTTCCCATTACAAAGGATATCCATGCCATAGGCTGTAAGAGTATCCCTGGAAGACTTTCCCATCCAGGGACTGCTAAGAATAACGTAACTATATGGAAGTTACTCTGAACTTCAATGTGTATTGCCCTAAACTCAACTAAATGATTTCCCAATTCAACTTGCCCTTATCAAAAATGCCTGAAGGGCAGTGTAATGGAAAGGAAGCTGATGTGGAACGAGGAAGGGGATTTAGAATTTTAAACTGATGGAGGTTAAAACAACTTTTGCCTGGTATCATAACTATTTCTAGATGAGTAAAACCAGAATCTTCCTTTTTGCATAATATCACCTTCTTGCCTCAATTCCTCCCGCAGTTGGAAAAAAAGGCAAGGGAATGATGATATTTGTATTGGCCCCATTCTGTTCTTGCTGAGCCAGGCTGTTGTTACGTTCTTAGTTGCAGCAATTTTTGAACCACAGTGTAGACCGATCCATCTTCTCATGTGATTTTTCTACCTACTCAATAAAAACAGCTTGCCTCTTCTAAAATGTAGTAAAATTTTAAAAGCTCTGACCTTTTATTACCTGATCTTGGCAGCCTTCAATCTGAAAACAAGAAACAGAGTATCATTCTAGATGTCTTCACAGTAACTACTACATTTTCTAAAACACAGATCAAAGCAGACACACAGCTCTAGTTTGGGAGGCTGGATTTGCAGTCCCACAACCTGGTTCTCTTATAAATAATCCTCAAGGCCTAAAATGGAGCAAAGGAAGAACAGAACAGAATGTATCTAGTTGGCAACTTTGAGGGCAATGAAATCCCCAGTTTTATTTTCTTTACACACTCAGTCTTGCTATCCAGAAAGTCTCAGCCACTTTCATGGTTTCCAAAACCATTTATATTCCAATGACTCCAAATTCTGTGTTGGAACTTTTTTCTAAGCTCAAGATCCATTTAACTAATTCTAATAGAAAATTGTAACTTAGACACATGTCCTAAATGTAACTTATCATTGTCCCTTTCAAATTTGCTTCTCAAAAAAGTGTCACCCTCTCAGTGAATGGCATTACATCCACTCATTTGTTGAAACCAGAAACCTAAACACTACCATAGATTCCTCCATTCCAGTGGAGAAGCCAAAACCAGTTCCCATCAACTTGCAAAAGGTATTTGTGCAAATCTCTCTCCAACTCCTCATTCTGTGATGTCATGTTGCTGTCTTCAAAGTGCCCTGGTGGTAATCATCAAAAAGACAAGAGATAACAAGTGTTGGCAAGGATGTGGAAAAAGAGGAACCTTGTGCACTATTAGTAGTAATGTAAATTAGTACAGCCACTGTGAAAAACAGTGTGGATGTTCCTCAAAAAATTAAAAACAGAATACCATATAATCCAGAAATTCCACTTCTGAGCATATATACAAAGGAAATGAAAGGAAATGAAAAAAGGATCTCAAAGAGATATCTGCACCCCCATGTTCATTGCAGCATTATTCAAGATTAGCCAAGATATGTAAAGAACTGAAATGTCTATCAACAGATGAATGGATAAAGATGCAGTGCATATATGCAATGGAACATTATTCAACCATGAAAAAGAAGGAAATCCTGCCATTTGCAACAACAAGTGTCTGTTTGCATCACACCTGATAACATCACATTGGCAAAAAGCAAGTCACGTGATCAAGACCAAAATCAAGAGGCAGGAAGTACACTTTATCTCTACTGGCAAGCACTCCAGAGTCACATGGCAAAGAGTGCGGATACACAGAGAGTTGAAGAAATGGAGCAACAATTCAATCTACCACATGTACATTTTTTAAATGTTCCAAAATAACCAAAGCAGACTTCATGTCTTCATATGGAAAATAAACCTGACCATATGAAAAATACTAGTATAATCCAGTGTAAAATGTTCCAGGAAAAGAAATTTATTAAATTAGAGCACAATGAAGTCATAAGTGACTCACTATGAATTCTTACCTAGAAAAGAAGGGAAAATCAGAAAAATTAAGTATATCAAAACAGAGAAAGGCACCTAGGGAAATTTAAAAGTTTTAATGAAAAAAATTGACTGTGGTAATCTGGTTTGCTAACTGAAGCAAAACTCACTATAACTCACTTCCTATTTTGTACTTTTTGAAATAATTTTAACTTTTTATTTTGAAATAATTTCAAATTTACAGATAAGCTTGAAATAGTTTCAAGCTTAGAAACAGTACAAAGGACTTCCATACACGCTTCACCCAGATGCATCAATTGTCAACATGTTACACCACATTTGCTTTGCTATTTTGTGTATGGATGTGGTGGGGAGGTGTGATTTTTTCTGAACCATTTGAAAGTAAGTTGCAGACATGATATCTTTTCACCAATAAATATATGCTTTTCCTAAGAAAAAAGACATTCTCTACCATAAGCAATCACCAAAATCCAGAAAGTAACACTGATTTAATGTTATTATCTAATCTGCAAAAGTTATCCCAATAATGCTCTTTATAGGAAAAAAATCTCTGATCACGTATCATACATTGCATTTAGCTGCCATGTCTCTTTAGTCTCATTTAATCTGGAACAGTTCCTCCGTCTATATTTTTCTTTCATTATCTTGACCATTCTTAAGAAAACTGGCCAAGTTATTTTGTAGAAGGTCTTCAATTTGGTTTTATCAGGGAATTTCTCATTATTAGATTATCGTTATGCATTTTTGGCAGTATTAACATAGAAGTAGTGTTATGTCCATTTCAGTGCATCATATTAAGAGGAATGTGTTGGTCTGCACCATTACTATGATATTAACTTTCATCACTTGGTTTCTCCACTATAAAGTTACTATTTTTCCTTTGTAATTAATAAATGCTTTGTAGAAAGATACTATGGAACTATATAAATATCCTGTTCTTCATCAAATTTTTACCAAGTTTTAACATTTATTTCTATCAGTGTGGTCTTAGAAATTCCTGTTTTATTCACTGGGTAAAAAGCCATTATGATCATTTCAATGTTCAAACTGTCCCCGTAGGGGCCATATAGTACTTTTATAAAATAATGAACCCCCCCAAATGGTATAATGAGTAAGCCCTCATTAATATCCTGTTCCATGTTAGCTTTGAAAGAGCTTACTATGGGACCGTATCTCTGGCATTTTTTCTGATGTTTGTCATTGTTGTGCACTCATCAAAATTAATAATAAATCACAGGCTAAATCTATTAAGAACTTACGATGTGCTACTCATACTTGCTAAGCACTTCTCATGTATTATTTCATTTAATCTTAAAAAAAAAAAACCTAGGACAGATATTATTTTTATAATAACCTATTTTACAACTGGGGCAACTAAGCCTTATAGAGGTTAAATAACAGCCAAGAAATGGGAAGCTAAAGTTTGAACCCAAGTCGTCTGCCTCCAAAGATTTTATTCTTCAGCTACGCTTTGATCTTAGATTCCTATAGGGTAGAGAGAGACCATACTTGGTAAACACCCAAATGTCGACTTCCTCAGAGTTCCTTCTGCATTTAGATCAGTCTAATGTAGGACTTGAGAGCAGATTCTAGAGTGAGGCTGCCTAGATTATGATTCATGCTCTTCCATTCATAAGCAGTATGACTTTGCCTTCAAGGCTTCAGTTTCTTCCCTTCTAAAAGAGAGGTGGTAACGAGAACACTTCACAGAACTATTCTGGGAATTGAAAGGGAGCAACAAGTAGAGCACTCGGCATGGCAACTTGGCACATAGTAGACACACAATAAATGTTTTTTTAAATACTAATATGGTTATAGACAAACCTCTGCTTATGATTTTTAACTGAAGCCACAACTGTGTTATGATTATCTCTTTGATGTAACTTTAAGTATTTCTTCCAAGAAGCAAAAAATATTTATTGCTGCCAAATAACTGCTATGTTCTGACTTCAGATTCTCTGAGACTCTGAAAACTTCTCCAAGAGTATCTTCAGATATTTTGCACCCAGTCCAAATCCGGATTTCATTAACCATTAAATTCAAAGGCAACTTTAAATCAAAGAATAAAAGAGACTTTACCTAAGTTTAGCCTCACATTAGCATGTGAGAGATCCTGCATCAGCAAAAATCTTTTTTTTAATCAACCTAAACCTCTGACTAAATTAATAAGAGTTGAGTTTGACCTTTAAAATGTTAAAAAATACAGTTCCCCATATAATTCTTGTTCATCCCCGGACCAAACCATTCTCATAGTAAATTATGGTACTAACAGCTGGCTGCCAATGAAGTCAACTATTAATTGTATGTTCACTGCACTGCCTGATATAAATCAATATGAGTAATGAGCAATTGTCCACAGTCTATAGATACACAGATCCTACATTGCAAAATAATTTAAGGTTGGCTGTCAGCTTTCTCAGACTAGATGTCATTTGGTCTTTGCTAAAGATATGGCAAATATGAACACACATTGAAAACCACCTGATCTACTGTCTCTGCAGTAAACTTCCAGTCATCTCTATGACTAGAGATGATTTTTGATTGTGTATTCCAAATAAACAACTTCTACATTTTACGAATCCCTAAAGAATCTGAAGAATGGGCTCAGGCTGTCACCACCTTATTATCTCAAGTTCTCAAAATTCCCTCTGTCCACCACCTTCTGCCTTTCCCTCTCCCTCCTTTCTACCAAACTTGCTCTCCATCTTCATAAAAGCCACCAGCCTCCCTGTTTTCCTAGTTCCCATCACTATCTAGCTTCTTTCATCTTTCTTCTCAGTTTCAATACCACGGGCACTAAGGGTTAGTGACATTCGTTTTACAGTTGACCACTTCCACCTCAGATCTTGCTCACATTAGGCTGCCCCAATGTTCCCCATCTCTGACTCCTGGATGGCAGAGTATTGCTAGGAGATATGAGGAAATGACACTAACAGAATCTATCATAAATCCACTTTGTCTAACTTTGAAGGGCCCTCTATTCAACTCAACAATATTTAAGTGCAGGTTTTGCAAAGTGGATTCTGTAAGACACTCTCAGAATATGTTGATGAGTATTTGGTACGGATGGAGGATTCCATGTTAGAGGTTAACTAAGCTTAGAAAACACTGGTTTAAATGAAGTTAAACAAGTTCTTTTCTGCAAAACTTAGTAAAGCCTGGGGAGGGATTTCCAGATAGGGATTACATATGCACCATTTCTCAAAATGTTTGCCTAAGGAACCACTTTTTCACAGTACAACCACAACTTTGGTATACTGTGAAACAAGCTGGGGATATACTATACTAACTCATCTCATTAACTCCTAACACAGTTTTGAACCATGTTAAATAGGTTTTGGTACCAATTCCAATGTGGTTGGGGGGAAGGTTTTCCCCACACCAACAAGCAATTCTCAGGCACCAGCTGGGTGTCCTACAATTCAGCTCACTATCTACCCAGAGATAGCATCAAATTCCACAGGTTACGGGTTCAGTCCTACAAGACTTCCCCCCTACCCCTTTACTGATATTCTGTCTGCTCCTTTATCAACTGTAATTATGGATAGCTTATTTCTCCTTTTAGCTCTGCAGTTAGACACACATTTGCTGTCTTCTTGATGAACTGAGCCTTTCATCATTATGAAATAACCTTTATCTCAGGTAATATTCCTTGTCTTGATGTCTTCTTTTTCTGACATTAATATAGTCACCTCAGCTTACTTATGATTCATGTTTGATGGTATCCTTTTACTTTTTCCTATCCATGTTTTCATATTTAATAAAGTGTGTTTCCTGCAAATAGCATATAATTGGGTCTTGATTTTTTCCATCTTGATAATCTCTGCCTTTTATTTGGAGCATTTAAGCCATTTACATTTATGTTAATTATCATATGGTTGGATTTAAGTCAACCCTCTTGCCATTTTCATTCTACTTGTTCCTTCTCCTCTTTGTTCCTTCTTTACTCTTTTCTTATTTTTAGATGAATTGAGTATTTTTTAGGACTTCATCTTATCTCCACCATTGGCTTATTAGTTATACCTGTTTGTTTTATCATTTTAGTTGTTGCTATATGACTTACAAAATGTGTCTTTAACTTAACCATAGTCCCCTTTCAAATAATGTTATACTTCACATATAAAGAATCTTACAATTCTCCTACCCTATCCTTTATTCTACAGTTGAGACTTTAATTTGATGTTATAAATTCCACAATAAGTAATTACTACTTTTGCTGTAGACAATTATCAATGATTTCTTCTGATACTGATGAATAGCTACTATCAGAACCCTCTATAAATAACACCTATAAATTATGGGAAAGTATTTTCAAAAAACACGTATCTGAAGGCAATGAAGAGTGAACCAAAACAGGCAGAAACAGGAAAATAATCAATTAGAAGAAAGGACTGACAGACATTTCCCATTTTTTATTTTTTTAACTTCAGAGCAAGCCCAATCTGCACTAAACAGAAGTGCTAAAACTTTAATGAGAAAACCCCAGTCATGGTGGCTTGAAGAAGGATGGATTTGCATACCTGGAATTAATCCTACTTGGTAGTGGTATGTATTTGTGTTATTTTTAATCTTTGTTTCACTGTACAGAATATGATCTTTTTCTTTAGTTCCTCTTAAAATTCGCTGTTTGACACTGGTTTTCAGCATTTTAATTATGATATGCCTCAACATGGTTTTGTTCATGTTTATTTTGCTTGCCATTTTTGACTATCTTATATCTGCAAGTCTATATATTTTATCAAACATGGAAAGTTCTTTACCATTGTTTCTCCATATTTTTCTTCTGCTCCATTCTTTTCTTCTTGGACTCCAATTACATGCACATTAAATTTCTTAATATTGTCCCATAGCTCACTAAAACTCTGTTCAGTATTTTTTTCTCTCTGTTTTTCAGCTTGAATATTTTCTATTTCTAAGTTTTCAAGGTCACTTGTTTTTCACCTGTAGCTTATAGGCTCCTTTCAAACCTATCCAGTGATTTTTTCATTTTAGATATATATCTTTAATGTTTAAAAGTTCCACTTTGTTCTTTTTATATCTTCCATTTCTCTCCTCGTTATGTTCATGTTTTCTTTTAAATCCTTGAAAATATTTGTAGTAGTGATTTTAAAGTCCTCATCTGTTATTTCCATTAATTCTGCTATTTCTGGCTCTGCTTCTGTTGACTAACTTTCCCGTCATGGTTATGAGTCACATATGTTTTTTCACATATCTAATGATTTTGTTGCTGGACATTGTGGATGTTATACTATTGACTGTTGGATATTTTTGTTTTTGCAATTAGTTTTAATTATCAGATAAGTTACAGCTTAATCCTTCTAAGACTTTTTAAAAACTTAGGGCAAGTAAAACAGGAATTTTACTCTGAGACTAATTTAGTCCTGTTATTGAAGCATGATTCTTCTGAGGTATCTACTAATTACCCCAAGTGTTCCAGGAGGTCTCTCTAGTCTGGCTAGATGGAATCTGGTTAACTCTCTGTCCTACATGAGTTAATGGAATTGTTCACCTTATAGCTCTCTTATGACACATGTTCTTTTCCTGGCTTCATGAGCAAATGCACAGATAGGTATTCATTCAAAGACTTGAGGGACCCCCCATGCAGGTTCACGAAGCTCGCTTGCTCTCTCTCTGCACAGCTTTTTCTACACTGGCACTTTGTTTTAAAATTCAAGTTGCCTCAGCACTACAGTTTCTATCTCCTCAATTCAGTGAGTGTAATGTGCTGTGCTTGAGTTCCCCCTCCCTCTGCCACTGTTTGAAAATTGCCTCTAGAGACTGGACTATTCATAGGGCTCATATTTTTCTATTCTTTCAGTGATCACAGTCCTGAGTGGCTTGTTGTCCCAATTCTGCATGGTTTGAAAAGATTTGTTTATTTTGTCCAAGCTTTTAGTTGTTTATGGTGGAAGAACAAGTTCTACACCATAGTAAGCTCTATCATGGCCAGGACACATTTGTAAAGGTTTTCTGGCTATTATATATATTTTTAAAGAACAAATAGGCCCTCTAGATGGTTGGCATACATTTTCCAAAATTTTTAATATTTTAATATATCTATAGAAAAATATGTGCATAAACGGAAGAAGCATCTGAAGGCAAAGATCTGCTTAAGCTCTTTACAATGGATCTAATATGGTTTGCCCATCAAAATCATGAGTGTAAAAAGCAGGTCAAAGCAATTTTTTAATACTTTCCTATCACCTTTGCAAAGGAAAGCTATGGCTCTCCTTATCGGGAGATTTGAAAACTCTTAACTCTAATGGTTTTTCTCAGTTATTAATTAGCTGTCTATGCCCATTTTATTGGATAACAGGGACAGAGGGAACTAAAACTTGACGTTTAAAGGCATATATACGTAGGGAGATGAGAATTTCAGAATTTTGTAATCCGGATTTACGCCTCTAATATTTGCTTCTACCTGGGTCAGGCAGGTAATCTAGAAGGCTAAAGGGACAAAGTGAGAACTGAGGCAAACATGCATAACATGGTCCATCTACAGAGTTCCAACAGAAAACAAAAACACTAATTCAAAAAAATATATGTGGACTTCCCCAGAGGCGCAGTGGTTAAGAATCCACCTGCCAATGCAGGAGACACAGGTTCATGCCCTGATCCAGGAAGATCCCACATGCTGCGGAGCAACTAAGTCCATGTGCCACAACTACTGAAGCCTGAATGCCTAGAGCCCATACTCCACAACAAGAGAAGCCACTGCAATGAGAAGTCCGTGCACTGCAACAAAGAGTAGCCCCTGCTTGCCTCAACTAGAGAAAGCCTGGGCACAGCAATGAAGACCTAGTGCAGCCAAAACTAAACAAATTTTAAATATATATATGCATCCCGATGCTCATGACAGCATTATTTACAACAGTCAAGATATGGAAGCAACCTAAGTGTCCATGAACAAATGAATGGAAAATGAAGATATAATGGAATATTACTCTGCCATAAAAAAGCATGAAATTTAGCCATTTGCAATGGCACGATTTGACCTGGAGAGCATTATGTCTAATGAAGTAAGTCTGACAAAGAAAGACAAAATACTGTATGTTTTCACTTATATGTGGAATCTAAAAAATAAAAATGAATGAATATAACAAAACAGAAAAAGACTCATAGATTTAGAGAACAAACTAGTGGTTACCAATGTGGAGAGGGAAGGAGGAGGGGCAAGATAGAGGAAGGGGATTAAGAGATATAAACTACTTGGTATAAAAATCAACAAGAGAGGAGAGGACCTTCAAGATGGCTGAAGAGTAAGACGTGGAGATCACCTTCCTCCCCACAAATACATCAGAAATACATTTACATGTGGAACAACTCCTACAGAACACTTACTGAACGCTGGCAGAAGACCTCAGACCTCCCAAAAGGCAAGAAACCTCACGTACCTGGGTAGGGCAAAAGAAAACACAGAGACAAAAGAATAGGGATGGGACCTGCACCAGTAGGAGGGAGCTGTGAAGGAGGAAAGGTTTCCACACACTAGGAAGCCCCTTCGCGGATGGAGACTGCGGGTGGCAGGGGGTGGGGGGGGGAAGCTTCAGAGCCACGGAGGAGAGCGCAGCAACAGGGGTGTGGAGGGCAAAGCGCGGGGATTCCCACACGGAGGATCGGTGCCGACCAGCACTCACCAGAGCGAGAGGCTTGTCTGCTCACCTGCTGGGGCAGGCGGGGGCTGGGAGCTGAGGCTCGGGCTTCGGAGGTCGGATCCCAGGGAGAGGACTGGGGTTGGCTGAGTGAACACAGCCTGAAGGGGTTAGTGCACCACAGCTAGCCCGGAGGGAGTCCGAGAAAAAGGCTGGAGCTGCCGAAGAGACAAGAGACTTTTTATTCCCTCTTTGTTTCCTGGTGCGCTAGGAGAGGGGATTAAGAGCAACGCTTAAAGGAGCTCCAGAGACAGGCGCGAGCCGCGGCTATCAGCGCAGACCCCAGAGACGGGCATGGGACGCTAAAGCTGCTGCTGCCACCACCAAGAAGCCTGTGTGCGAGCACAGGTCACTATCCACACCTCCCCTCCCGGGAGCCTGTGCAGCCCGCCACTGCCAGAATCCCGTGATCCAGGGACAACTTCCCCAGGAGAACGCACGGTGCGCATCAAGCTGGTGCAACGTCACGCTGCCCTCTGCCGCCACAGGCTCGCCCGGCATCCGTACCCCTCCCTCCCCCCGGCCTGAGTGAGCCAGACCCCTGAATCAGCGGCTCCTTTAACCCTGTCCTGTCTGAGTGAAGAACAGACGCCCTCAGGTGACCTACACGCAGAGGCGGGGCCAAATCCAAAGGTGAACCCCGGGAGCTGTGCGAACAAAGTATACAAAGGGAAATCTCCCCCAGCAGTTTCAGGAGCAGTGGATTAAATCTCCACAGTCAACTTGATGTACTCTGCATCTGTGGAATACCTGAATAGAAAACGAATCATCCCAAATTGAGGAGGTGGACTTTGGGAGCAACGATATTTTTTTTTTTCCCTTTTTCTCTTTTTGTGAGCGTGCATGCGTATGCTTCTGTGTGTGATTTTCTCTGCATAGCTTTGCTTTTACCATTTGTCTTAGGGCTCTGTCTGTCAATTTTTCATTTGTTTTTTAGTATAGTTTTCAGCTATAGTTTTCAGTTATCATTGGTGGATTTGTTTTTTTGGCTTGTTGTTCTTTCTTTTTTAAAAATATTTTTTTAAAAATTTTTAATAATTATTTTTTGTTTCTTATTTTAATAACTTTTTTCATTTAATTTAATTTAATTTTATCTTTTTCTTTCTTTCTTTCTTTCTCCCTTTTATTCTTAGATGTGTGGATGACAGGCTCTTGGTGCCCCAGCCATGCATCAGGTCTGTGCCTCTGAGGTGGGAGAGACAAGTTCAGGACATTGGTCCAACAGAGACCTCCCAGCCCCACATAATATCAAACAGTGAAAACCTCCCAGAGATCTCCATCTCAACGCCAAGATCCAGCTCCACTCAACGACCAGCAAGCTACAGTGCTCGACACCCTATGCCAAACAGCTAGCAAGACAGGAACACAACCCCATGCATTATCAGAGAGGCTGCCTAAAATCATAATAAGGTCACAGACGCCCCAAAACACACCACCAGACGTGGATCTGCCCACCAGAAAGACAAGATCCAGCCTCATCCACCAGAACACAGGCACTAGTCCTCTCCACCAGGAAGCCTAGATAACCAACTGAACCAACCTTAGCCACTGGGGACAGACACCAGAAACAATGGGCACTATGAACCTGTAGCCTGCGAAAAGGAGACCCCAAACACAGTAAGTTAAGCAAAATGAGAAGACAGAGAAACACACAGCAGATGAAGGAGCAACGTAAAAACCCACCAGACCTAACAAATGAAGAGGAAATAGGCAGTCTACCTGAAAAAGAATTCAGAATAATGATAGTAAAGATGATCCAAAATCTTGGAAATAGAATGGAGAAAATACAAGAAATGTTTAACAAGGACCTAGAAGAATTAAAGAGCAAACAAACAATCATGAACAACCCAATAAATGAAATTAAAAATTCTCTAGAAGGGATCAATAGCAGAATAACTGAGGCAAAAGAATGGATAAGTGACCTGGAAGATAAAATAGTGGAAATAACTACTGCAGAGCAGAATAAAGAAAAAAGAATGAAAAGAATTGAGGACAGTCTCAGAGACCTCTGGGACAATATTAAACGCACCAACATTCAGATTATAGGGGTCCCAGAAGAAGAAGAGATAAAGAAAGGGACTGAGAAAATATTTGAAGAGATTATAGTTGAAAACTTCCCTAATATGGGAAAGGAAATAGTCAGTCAAGTCCAGGAAGCACAGAGAGCCCCATATAGGATAAATCCAAGGAGAAACATGCCAAGACACATATTAGTCGAACTATGAAAAATTAAATACAAAGAAAAAATATTAAAAGCAGCAAGGGAAAAATAACAAATAACATACAAGGGAATCCCCATAAGGTTAACAGCTGGTGTTTCAGGAGAAACTCTGCAAGCCATAAGGGAGTGGCAGGACATATTTAAAGTGATGAAAGGGAAAAACCTAAATCAAGTTTACTCTATCCAGCAAGGATCTCACTCAGATTCGACGGAGAAATTAAAACCTTTACAGACAAGCAAAAGCTAAGAGAATTCACCCCAACCAAACCAAATTTACAACAAATGCTAAAGGAATTTCTCTAGTCAGGAAACACAAAAGTAGGAAAAGACCTACAATAACAAACCCAAAACAATTAAGAAAATGGTAAGAGGAACATACATATCAATAATTACCTTAAATGTAAATGGATTAAATGCTCCAACCAAAAGACACAGACTGGCTGAATGGATACAAAAACAAGACCTGTATATGTGCTGTCTACAAGAGACCCACTACAGACCTAGGGACACATACAGACTGAAAGTGAGGGGGTGGAAAAAGATATTCCATGCAAATGGAAATCAAAAGAAAGCTGGAGTAACAATTCTTATATCAAACAAAATGACTTTAAAACAAAGACTATTACAAGAGACAAAGAAGGACATTACATAATGAACAAGGGATCGATCCAAGAAGAAGATATAACAATTGTAAATATTTAGGCACCCAACGTAGGAGCACCTCAATATATAAGACAAATACTAACAGCCATAAACGGGGAAATCAACAATAACACAATCATACGAGGGGACTTTAACACCCCACTTTCACCAATGGACAGATCACCCAAAATGAAAATAAATGAGGAAATACGTTTTAAATGATACATTAAACAAGATGGACTTAAGTGATATTTATAGGATATTCCATCCAAAAACAACATAATACACTTTCTTCTCAAGTGCTCATGGAACATTCTCCAGGATAGATCATATCTTGGGTCACAAACCAAGCCTTGGTAAATTTAAGAAAATTGAAATTGTATCAAGTATCTTTTCTGACCACAACGCTATGAGACTAAATATAAATTACAGGAAAAATCAGTAACAAATACAAACATATGGAGGCTAAACAATACACTACTTAATAACCAAGAGATCACTGAAGAAATCAAAGAGAAAATCAAAAGATACCTAGAAACAAATGACAATGAAAACACAGCGACCCAAAACCTATGGGATGAAGCAAAAGCAGTGCTAAGAGGGAAGTTTATAGCAATACAATGCTATCTCAAGAAACAAGAAACATCTCAAATAAACAATCTAACCTTACACCTAAAGCAAATAGGGAAAGAAGAACAAAAAAACCACAAAGTTAGCAAAAGGAAAGAAATCATAAAGATCAGATCAGAAATAAATGAAAAAGAAATGAAGGAGGGACTTCCCTGGTGGCGCAGTGGTGGAGAGTCCGCCTGCCGATGCAGGGGACAGGTTCGTGCCCCGGTCTGGGAAGATCCCACATGCTGCGGAGCAGCTGTGTCCGTGAGCCACGGCCGCTGAGCCTGTGCGTTTGGAGCCTGTGCTCCGCAATGGGAGAGGCCACAACAGTAAGAGACACGTGTACCGAAAAAAAAAAAAAAAGAAAAGAAATGATAGCAAAGATAAATAAAACTAAAAGCTGGTTCTTTGAGAAGATAAACAAAATTGATAAACCATCAGCCAGACTCATCAAGAAAAAAAGGGAGAAGACTCAAATCAATAGAATTAGAAATGAAAAAAGGGAAGTAACAGCTGACATGGCCAAAATACAAAGGATCATGAGAGATTACTACAAGCAGCTATATGCCAATAAAATGGACAACCTGGAAGAAATGGACAAATTCTTAGAAATGCACAACCTGCCAAGACTGAATCAGGAAGAAATAGAAAATATGAACAGACCAATCACAAGCACTGAAATTGAAAGTGTGATTAAAAATCTTTCAACAAACAAAAGCCCAGGACCAGATGGCTTCACAGGCGAATTCTATCAAACATGTAGAGAAGAGCTAACACCTATCCTTCTCAAACACTTCCAAAATATAGCAGAGGCAGGACACTCCCAAACTCATTCTATGAGGGCACCATCACCCTGATACCAAAACCAAAGAAGTCACAATGAAAGAAAACTACAGGCCAATATCACAGATGAACATAGATGCAAAAATCCTGAATAAAATACTAGCAAACAGAATCCAACAGCACATTAAAAAGATCATACACCATGATCAAGTGAGGTTTATCCCAGGAGTGCAAGGATTCTTCAATATACACAAATCAATCAATGTGATACAGCATATTAACAAATTGAAGGAGAATGGTATGATCATCTCAGTAGATGCAGAGAAAGCTTTTGACAAAATTCAACACCCATTTATGACAAAAACCCTCCAGAAAGTGGGCATAGAGGGAACTTACCTCAACATAATAAAGGCCAAACAAACCGACAGCCAACATCGTCCTCAATGGTGAAAAACTGAAACCATTTCCACTAAGATCAGGAACAAGACAAGGCTGCCCACTCTCACCACTATTATTCAACATAGTTTTGGAAATTTTAGCCAGAGCAATCAGAGAAGAAAAGGAAATAAAAGGAATCCAAACCAGAAAAGAAGTAAAGCTGTCACTGTTTGCAGATGACATGATACCATACAGAGAATCCTAAAGATGTTACCAGAAAACTACTAGAGCTAATCAATGAATTTGGTACAGTAGCAGGATACAAAATTAATGCACAGAAATCTCTTGCATTCCTATACACCAATGACGAAAAATCTGAAAGTGAAATTAAGAAAACAGTCCCATTTACCATTGCAACAAAAAGAATAAAATACCTAGGAATAAACCTACCTAAGGAGACAAAAGACCTGTATGCAGAAAATTATAAGACACTGATGAAAGAAACTAAAGATGATACAAATAGATGGAGAGATATACCATGTTCTTGGATTGGAAGAATCAACGTTGTGAAAATGACTCTACTACCCAAAGCAATCTACAGATTCAGTGCAATCCCTATCAAACTACCAATGGCACTTTTCACAGAACTAGAACAAAAAATTTCACAATTTGTATGGAAACACAAAAGACCCCGAATAGCCAAAGCAATCTTGAGAAAGAAAAACAGAGCTGGAGGAATCAGGCTCCTGGACTTCAGACTATACCACGAAGCTAATCAAGGTATCAAGTAATCAAGACAGTATGGTACTGGCACAAAAACAGAAATATAGTTCAATGGAACAGGATAGAAAGCTAATCAAGGTATCAAGTAATCAAGACAGTATGGTACTGGCACAAAAACAGAAATATAGTTCAATGGAGCAGGATAGAAAGCCCGGAGATAAACCCATGCACATATGGTTGCCTTATCTTTGATAAAGGAGGCAAGAATATACAATGGAGAAAAGACAGCCTTTTCAGTAAGTGGTGCTGGGAAAACTGTACAGGCACATGTAAAAGAATGAAATTAGAACACTCCATAACACCATACACAAAAATAAACTCAAAATGGAATTAAGAACCAAATGTAAGGCCAGACACTATCAAACTCTTAGAGGAAAACATAGGCAAAACACTCTATGATATAAATCACAGCAAGATCTTTTTTGACCCTTGCTGGAGAAATGGAAATAAAAACAAAAATAAACAAATGGGACCTAATGAAATTTAAAAGCTTTTGCACATCAAAGGAAACCATAAACAAGATGAAAAGACAACCCTCAGAATGGGAGAAAATACTTGCAAATGAAGCAATTGACAAAGGATTAATCTCCAAAATTTACAAGCAGCTCATGCAGCTCAATATCCAAAAAGCAAACAACCCAATCCAGAAATGGGCAGAAGACCTAAACAGACATTTCTCCAAAGAAGATGTACAGATTGCCAAAAAACACATGAAAGAATGCTCAACATCATTAATCATTAGAGAAATGTAAATCAAAACTATAACATGATATCATCTCACACCAGTCAGAATAGCCATCATCAAAAAATTTACAAACAATAAATGCTGGAAAGGGTATGGAGAAAAGGGCACCCTCATACACTGTTGGTGGGAATGTAAATTGATACAGCCACTATGGAGAACAGTATGGAGGGTCCTTAAAAAACTAAAAATAGAACTACCATATGACCCAGAAATCCCACTACTGGGCATATACCCTGAGAAAACCATAATTCAAAAAGAGTCATGTACCACAATGTTCATTGCAGCTCCATTTACAGTAGCCAGGACATGGAAGCAACCTAAGTGTCCATCGACAGATGAATGGATAAAGAAGATGTGGCACATATATACAATGGAATATTACTCAGCCATAAAAAGAAACGAAATTGAGTTATTTTTAGTGAGGTGGATGGACGTACAGTCTGTCATACAGAGTGAAGTAAGTCAGAAAGAGAAAAACAAATACTGTATGCTAACACATATATATGGAGTCTAAAAAGACAAAACAAAACAAAATGGTCATGAAGAACCTAGGGGCAAGAAGGGAATAAAGATGCAGACCTACTAGAAAATGGACTTGAGGACACAGGGAGGGGGAAGGGTAAGCTGGGACAAAGTGAGAAAGTGGTAGTGTATACATGGACATATATACACTACCAAATGTAACATAGATAGCTAGTGGGAAGCAGTCGCATAGCACAGGGAGATCAGCTCAGTGCTTTGTGACCAGCTAGAAGGATGGGATAGGGAGGGTGGGAGGGAGGGAGACGCAATAGGGAAGGGATATAGGGATATATGTATATGTATAACTGATTCACTTAGTTATAAAGCAGAAACTAACACACCATTGTAAAGCAATTATACTCCAATAAAAATGTTAAAAAATAAATTAATTAAAAAAATAAAATAAAATCAATAATATACAAGGATATAATGTATAGGGAATATAACCAATGTTTTATAACTTTAAATGGACTATAATCTATAAAAATATTGAATCACTATGTTGTACACCTGAAACTAATATAACAATATAAATCAACTGTACTTCAATAAAAAATAATAAAATTAAATAAAACTTTTAAAAACATTCCAACCGACTACTGACATGTGGGATGCAAACCAATTGTTTTCACCTCTTCTAATTACTGAAGAGAAGATAGAAATCTTAGAGATATAAATATTTTGTATGAAATCCCCTAACATACGGATTTTTGAAATTAATTCAAAATTTTAAAATACTCTAATAACAGTGGAATTTAACCTACTGGCCACTAGTACACTCTACTGTTCTTCTTCCACTCCTGAAATCAAATACCCCAGGCAATATTATCAATTAGGAGCAAAACCAATGCTTTATAGATAAGTTTCGATACAGGTTAAGATCACCTTGTAAATGACACAAGATTTCTATAACAAGAAGCGAATACATTTTGTAGATTCATAAAAGTTATCTTGACATTGAATTTCCAAAAGACCTTTATAATATTCCCTTGACAATTGTTATTAAAATTGAGTCACTGTGAGATTAATGGGGAAGGATAAGAAACTAACTTCAAAGAAATAGGAGAAATTGAGTGGGAAAAACTGAGTATGCCTTCAGTGCAATTGTCAGAAAAATGTTAAGGAAGGAGAGCTCCTACAATATGAAATATCCAAGTTGTTGTAGGCACTGAGCACTGTAAAATAGTGAAATAAATAACTGTAGAAAGTTTAGAAATTTTAGAACGATATCATCTGTACGTCAATCAAAATTGTGACAGTGGCAGAAAAGCTTCATTATGTCAAAACACTTGCTGTCATCACTTCACATGTGTAGGTGTAGAAATTCAGCATGCTTATTTTTCCTGAATACTCTGCAGTTAGAATAAACCTCATCTAGAAGAGAAACAGTACTTTTACGCATGGAAGTCAAACTTTCAATTATCTAGGTAACCAGAGAAACATGATCACATTTTTCATCTTTTAAATAAAAAAGGAACTATTTATCAAAATATTAATATAACAATGATAAGGAGTATTTTTAAAGCTATATATAATATCTGAAATTCAGATAAATTAAATATCTAAATACAATTTAGCACTTACACATTAACTCCTAACTGTAGTCAACTACCTGGTTTTATGTATGAATTGAGAAGGAAGCTCCTTTCTAATTCCAGACTATACCACGGGAATATAATGTTTCCATTATATTGTGATTCCACTGGGAATCACAATGTTTCCAGGGCCAGTCTACAGGCTCCAAGACCTCAATCCACTTTGATAACAAGTATTTGTGTCTTTTCCTTTGCTTCTTGTTGTTTTTAATCTATCACACACACACACTAAAAAAAAAAAAAAAAAAAAAGGAGGGGGTATTCACAAGTGACTTTTAAAGATAATTAAAATGGTGGTTCTTCAGCTCTTAGCTTTCCTACTTTATAAGGAAAAGAAACAAAAATCAAAAAATTCATAACAGTGTAATATGTCTTATATTTAACCCAACTGTCTCTTCTTTCATTCAATATATTTGTTTTGTTTCCTTACCCAATTCTCACTGCTCAAGTAGCTGGCCCACCTAGATCCTATCACTTGCCTTTTCTAGGCCTCAGTTTCATCTATTAAAGAAGGAATTTGAATAAAATTATCACTAAGATTCTATCATCCAGTTAAATTGTATGAAATAGCAACCTAACACAAAATCTGATTTGGATGTCTAAAAATATCAGTTTATACCAGAAAGTGTTCTCTACAGAGGCTATTACCTCCTCTTTAAAAAAGCCCTTTCAAATAATATTTATATATATATGTATGTATTATATATATATATAATTTAACATAGTTTTTAACCAGATATAAAATATTACCACAGTAGTATGTTAAGGAAACTTCCAAACACACACAGAAGATACTGGGCAGACTGTCACTGCCCAGGAAATGAACCTACAAGTCATTGTGAGCCTTGCCCAGGGTCCTGCTGCAGTGAAGAGTACAAAATTATCAAACATCAATCCAAGAGGCAGTATAAATAAAATTAAAAAGCAGTATCTTACTCTTACACCAAATTATAAATTATACACACAATTCTGGTCCCCACAGCACAAAAAAGAGAGACCTGGAGAAAGACTACTTCAATAATAATAAATGGGATGGCTGAGGTTATAGTCTTCGAGGTTAAACTTTTTTAAAGTAAGACTATTTAGCTTTAGTGACAGAGGGTGAAGGGGACATAATCAAAGTTATTATAGTTTTAAATAGAATGGACAGCTTAAACATGAACTCATTAATCAAACCGTAGAACACCAGAGTACCAACTGAAATTGGAAAGAGGTTTCTATAGAGCAAAGGAAGGAAGATAGCTAACATGGAAATTCTTACTTTCAAGAAATGAGATGGGCTAGTGGGGGAAGAGGGGAGGGAGTAATTTCAATACAGTTGGAGATAAGTTGAGATTTAATTTAATGAAGATGTACCTTATTGTGTCTAGAATACCAGTACTCTAGATATGAGAGAAATGCTTAAAACTTGGAACTTCTCTTCAAGATTTATCGTCTATCTGAGACAAGTGTACATTCATGGATTAACAATCCAGAGTAACTGCTGAGAGAACAGAAGGGGCATAAATCTAAACTTCTAAACTTTTTTGTTCCATTGTTAGAGATAAAAGTTTAATAAGTAGACGATTCTTGGCCCTATGATAGTGTTCCTTATGTTACAATGTTCTCAATGAAAACTATAAAGAATATAAACTACGATTTTCCGTTTAACAATGACTTCACATTTCATGGGTTAAAAAAGTAACCTACATGGTAAAATAAGAAACATGAGCAAAAATGCAGCTTAAAATCATAAAAACTGAAGACATACATAAGCCCTAAAGTAACAGGCAGCAGAGTATAAATGTGCACTTACGGCCAGTCCTTCTGAAAGGCCAGCACAGTAATGTTGGCCTGGGGGAGGCAGTTTAGGATTTAGAAGATGGATCTTGGAGTCAGACTGCCAGGGTTTGGATCTTGGCTTCAGCATGGAAAAGTTGTTTAGCCTTGATCACTCTCAAGTTCCTCATCTATAAAATGAGGATAGATATAGTTATCAACCTTACAGAGTGGTTGTGAAGATTAACTCAGATAATTCCTGTAAAGCCCTCAACACAAACGTCAGGTACATTGCAAACACTCCTTAAACTACTACTACTAAGAACAGATCCCTGAAGCCATTAGGAGCTGGGTGAGCTTGTGGAGTCCCTTCATCTCTAGGACAGGAGCATTGGTTTGCATACCTATTAAAAGAGAGTAATAATAATACCTGCCTCATAGTGAAAACTTCAGTAGGAAACAGAATAAGAACATGTATGAAAAAAATGCTTTGTAATATATAAAGTGCTAAACATATGTGCATTATTGTAACACAACAATTCCCTTCCACCCCTTTAAGAGACAAACTACCTACATTTCTGTCTGCCTTGCCCATAGATGTATCCCCAGCACTTAGAATCATGATTGGCACGTAGTAATAATCCAAAACTATTGTTGAGTGAATAAATGAACATCACATTTCTATAATTCTGAAGCTCCTTTTGTTTGACCTTTTGCCTCCCTGAAGTCAGATGAGGAATGTGAAGCAGAGAGGAATCACCTACACTGTATTAATTTTCTATTGCTGTGTAACAAATTCCCACAAACCTCATGGCTTAAAACAACCCCCATTTATGAGCTCATGTTTCGGTGGGGCAGAAGTCTGGCACAGGGCAGCTGGGTCTCCTGCTTTGGGTCTCACAGGGTTGCAATCAAGGTATCAGCCAGGCTGCCTTCTCTCCTCTGGAGGCTCAGGTAGGGAAGAATCCACTTCCAAGTTCCTTCAGGTTGCTGGCAGATTCTCAGTTCTTTCAGTTCTGCAGAGCTAAGGTTCCCATGTCCTGGCTGGCTGTCAACTGACTGCTCTCCACTGCTGGAGGCTGCCTACACGCCTTCTCACCTGGCTTCTCCATAAGCAGTTCACAACACAGCGGCAGCAGAAGTGTTCAAGGCCAATCTCCCTCACAGTGAATCCCCCTCGGGCTTCGAATCACTGATTCCTACTACTCATCCGCTAGAAAAAAACTCTCTAAAGGAAGATCCAGATAATCCTCCTCTTGCTTTATTGTAACATAATCAAGGAAGTGATATCTCAACATATTCAGAGATTCCACCCACACTAAAAGGGGAGGGATCAATGCAAGGGCAAAGGTCATTAGAGGTCATTCTTAGAATTTTGCCTACCACATACTCTATGTTGTATGAACAAAGATAGGTTGTCATAATATATTGGTGAATTTTCTTAAAAGCCAGTCATACCCATCTCCTAGAGAAATGGAAATAAAACCAAAAATAAACAAATGAGACCTAATGAAATTTAAAAGCTTTTGCACAGCAAAGGAAACCATAAACAAGACGAAAAGACAACCCTCAGAATGGGAGAAAATACTTGCAAATGAAGCAACTGACAAAGAATTAATCTCCAAAATTTACAAGCAGCTCATGCAGCTCAATATCAAAAAAAACAAACAACCCAATCCAAAAATGGGCAGAAGACCTAAACAGACATTTCTCCAAAGAAGATATACAGATTGCCAACAAACACATGAAAGGATGCTCAATATCACTAATCATTAGAGAAATGCAAATCAAAACTACAATGAGGTATCACCTCACACTGGTCAGAATAGCCATCATCAAAAAATCTAAAAAAAATAATTGCTGGAAAGGGTATGGAGAAAAGGGAACCCTCCTGCACTATTGGTGAGAATGTAAATTGATACAGCCACTATGGAGAACGTTATGGAGGGTCCTTAAAAAACTAAAAATAGAATTACCATATGACCCAGCAATCCCACTACTGGGCATATACCCTGAGAAAACCATAATTCAAAAAGAGTCATGTACCACAGTGTTCATTGCAGTTCTATTTACAATAGCCAGGACATGGAAGCAACCTAAGTGTCCATCGACAGATGAATGGATAAAGAAGATGTGGCACATATATACAATGGAATATTACTCAGCCATAAAAAGAAATGAAACTGAGTTATTTGTAGTGAGGTGGATGGATGTAGAGTCTGTCATACAGAGTGAAGTAAGTCAGAAAGAGGAAAACAAATACTGTATGCTGACACATATATATAGAATCTAAAGAAAAAAAATGGTTCTCATGAACCTAGGGGCAGGACAGGAAGACGCAGATGTAGAGAACATCTTGAGGACATGGGGAGGGGGAAGGGTAAACTGAGACGAAGTGAGAGAGCAGCATGGACATATATATATACTACCAAATGTAAAACAGATAGCTAGTGGGAAGCAGCCGCATAGCACAGGGAGATCAGCTCAGTGCTTTGTGACCACCTAGAGGGGTGATATAGGGAGGGTGGGAGGGAGACGCAAGAGGGAGGGGATATGGCGATATATGTATATGTACAGCTGATTCACTTTGTTATACAGCAGAAACTAACACACCATTGTAAAGCAATTATACTCCAGTAAAGATGTTTAAAAAAAAAAAGCTGGTCATAGAACACATGTCTAGGATGAACCTTTACTTTTTAATTAACGTGTTTAAATATGCAAAAAGAGAGTCAGGCTATATATTACGCAGTTCACAGTGGTAATCCCTGGAGAGTGAGGCTAAGTCTCTCTCAGTAAGCATACACTATCCTTAAAATTAAAAATAATACAAAGAAGAAAAAGAAATTGACCCTTTCACTTACGTTTTTCATCTTTTTTAAATGCAAATTCTAAACACTTTCTTCTCCTCCACTTTAATTCGGCTCACCAATAACGTAACAGAATTGAATAAAATAATTTCTTCCCCTTTAAGGCATCTTTCTTCAAGAGTTTTACAGATATTTCTCTACTAGTCACCCCCTAGTTCTTGCACCACGCTTCCCTAGAGTCTTCCCTTAAGCTTCAGTTCAGAAGACACTGTCTCGCCGGTCTCAAAGGCAACCAGAGCCTCTCAGTTCTGCAAACCCCACTCTTCCACTTATGGACTCAACACCATCATGTTTATCAAGTAAAATAGGTCTCATCCACTTTTATCTGCCCAGGGAAAGAAAATAAAACTTCAAAAAACCCTCCAGTTTAAAGAAAACCATTGTGCTGTATCTAAGCATAACTGCACAAACCATGTTTGCAGCAGTAGATTGGATTAGCTGTATACTGTAAAATAAATGAGCTAGAAATCCAAGCAGTAGGTGCGCTGATATTTTGTTGTAAAATTCATGTGTCAATAAATCTTTGACAAGCAGTATTTCCATACTTAAACTGAGCAATGGATTGAAGCCTGAAAAAAGAGCAGAGGATATATTCTGCAGTTGTCTCTTAAATTGCGTTACCCACTGATAGTTTTTCCCATGGAAAAAGCAATCCCTCCCATATAGAGAGACTGCATGCCAAGAAACAAGCTCTAATTAAATCAGTTATGTTGCATTATGCCATGTGAACAATGTGAGCCCACAGCAATCTTTCCATGGAAAAATTAAATAAAACATATTTATAATTCAGATGTATATAAACATGGGATACCTCATACATTGCTTGTCATCTGCTCATAAAAGCTCTGAACTCTAAATATAATGGATTCTTGGCTGGGGTGAGAGGTACCAAAGACATTTTATAACATATTTAAACTTCATCCAGATTCTTACACAACCTCTCAAATAAGCTAGAAAAAGCCCAGAATTCGTGATCTTTTGTACATCAGTACCAACTCGTACCCTGATTATCTACTCTTAAAGTTTCAATAATAAATTTCTTATTGTGCCTTGGTATCAGCCATCTTTAACTGCCCACACAAAGCCTGAAAGGCTTTACATTGTTTGAAAGTACCATAGCAACATACCATATAAATCAAAAGCAGTGCTAACAAAGAAGAGTTGGTCACCTTGAGTAACTTTCCCTAGTTGCCTACTAAAGTTAGGAGTAAAATACATTTTTCAATGTGTTAACAGTGCGTGATTTTGTTGTTGTTGTTACTATAATACAGATTTTTCATTTAAAGTTGCATGTTTCATCTTCAGAAAAATCTCTTACCTAAACCTTTCAAAGAACTGAGCAAACATACATTTCATTGTACATTATTATGTGGAAGTGTTTTGAAAAGCCAAAAGCACTGCATAAGCTTTAAAAATCATCACTATTCCCAGTGTTTAACTTCTGAAATATGCAGGATGCTGAGCAAAGTTGACTTTTCTAGTTTTCTAGTTAACTAACAGGTGGACTTCAGTGTTCTATCTAGAACTTGAATATGTTCACAGATATTTCTCTCAATACTTAGTTTACTATGAGAGATAGAAGAACTGGGTTTAGTTAATTGTATAATGTCCCTTCAGGGCAGGTAATTAGTAAAAATGGGTCACAAAGAAGCTAAAAGACATAACCACAGCAAGAAAATACAACAAACAGCAGAAATGAACCATACATTTAATCCTCAAAGTTCTCATGTCAAATAAAATTTTAAATAATAGCAACTGAGTTTATTAAGAGTACAAAATCTGGATAATAAAGATATCATTGAATTTGTTAAGATAATGCTAAATGTTTTAAAAGATAAAATCTAAGATCTCAGCAGGTTATCACAAAGGTTCAGGAAGGAATGGAGAGCAGGAATTCCATGCAGTCATTCAGGGACCCAGGCTGATGAACGTTCTGTCATCTTCAACTATCAGCTGCCAGAGTTGCCCTAAGGATAAGTGTGTGTCCAGTAGATGGAGCAAGAGGGAGGGTAGAACATCACAGAGACTGTGCCTTGGGTCAGACGTAGAAGTGATGTGCATATCTCCCACCCACATTCCATTGGCCTGAAATCAGTACTATGGTCTCATCTAAATGCAAGGGAGGCTGGAAAAATGTAGTCTAGTTGTCTGCCAAGGAGGGAAGAAAACTGACTTGGTAGACTGAGAGCCAATTTCAGTCAAACTGCAAATGTGCTCTTAACCCCCACTCAAAAGAAAAAAGAAAGAGAACAAACATCAAGAACAACCAAAAAAGAAATGTTTTCTTCTAGCAGGGCAATTTAGTCTGGCTTTTCCAGAACTTCCATTTTTCGAAGCCATTCAAACCTCAATTCTTGTTCTTCTATTGGATGGTATGTCCATTCACATGGCATTCAACTACACAAGAATCATAAAATATGGAAATGAGGGCAGAGCAGAAAACTTAGGCAATTCAGTGTTCAGAAGCATGTGGACCTGGGACTTCCCTGGCAGTCCAGTGGTTGAGACTCCAAGCTTCCATTGCAGGGGGTGTGGGTTCGATCCCTGGTTAGGGAACTAGGATCCCACATGCCACACAGCACAGGCAAAAAATAAAAAAAATTTTAAAACAGAAGTTTGTGGACCAACTTGACTTGCTAATCCACAGTCTGTGCTTCTGGAGAGTAGAAGAAGGGGGAGTTCACAATCCACAAACCAATTTGTGTTGTTTCTGCAACATTGCAAAAGTGCGACTCATGAATATGTTAATGAAATTACAATGAGAGTTTTGGCACTATTTCATCACCTCAGCTAGATTAGAGAGTAATAACACTATGGGTTTACACGTCTTCAGAAACTGCTGTGGTAGTAAAAAAAAAAAAAATTGGATCTGCGATATTCATAATGCAACAAAAATTACAACCATGCTACAATAAAATAATGATAATTATTTTATATGTAAGAGTGTGCAACATACACACACAATAGTTTACTGTTAAGGTCATTAAATGCTTTCCCATGTTTCTGTTTTCTGGTGTTAATGTGAGTCTGTATTTGTGAATGGATTCACATCTCTGCCTACTTCCAAAGATAGAGAAGAAATAAAAATGGAAATAGTGGGTGGAGCATTTTTATTGGCAAGACAGGAACCTCCTTTAGAAGCATTTAGCACTTTTCTTTGATCATTAATTAGGGTTCTAAGAACAGAAGGACTCAGAAAAATCTATTCTTATCTTTATATTCCAATTACTAATGTAATAGTCAAATTATGTCCTAAGACTCTGGAACTGTTCCACGGGTTCAAGCCTATTTAAGAGTTCATGAATGCATTGTTTTAAGGTAGTGACCTATTCAACAGGTAGGGAACTTTACAGAGGCCAAAAGATTAAAGATTAACTGAAAAATCTTCAACAGCTTCATTAAGCAGCCCAGACCACATAGAGGCAACCGACCATTTTTTCCAAATGGCAACTAGAGTGTCTAATTGGAGCATTCAGCTGAGCTGAAATATCAGATCCCCCCAAAATATCAGAAATTATGCTCAATCTCCAACTTCCCAAAGGATGTTCTCATTAGGAGCTACAAGAAGTATAATAAGATTTGGGAAATAAAAATCCATAGGCTCAAGGATTTGGAATCCTCTCTGATTCCTAAGAAATGAGGATGCTCCTGGTTCCATAAACCAAGAGTATGCTGCTAATTTTCTCACTGTGTTTTACAGGCACATTATAAGAAAAGACACTAGAGTTTCTATTACATTTGTTTAATCAAGAGAGAAGAAATATTTTTCCAGATTAGTGAGTAATGACCTTATGTTTGTTAAGGGATATGTAGCCACTAAATACTTTTATACACATTATCTCAAGTAATGCCAACCATCCGTCAGCATGAGGCTAGACATAGACTTATTTGTGATGTTATATATCCCAAAATGATGAAACTGTAAGGCTACTTATATAGATCCTCTGTCCTTCTGGTGTGTCCACTCAGTTTACAATTTTCACAACAACAACAACAAAATTGTGACCAGTGACACTTCCAGAGTATCCCTGACCCAGAATGCCTTCATTTTGAGAGAAATTAGGTCCTGTTAAATAAAGAAGATTATCTTGCTTACATAGAAGATTGTTGGGATCCAAGAAAAGGAAATAGTTCACTATGACTATATATAAACGGCACTTTACATGTTTGGGCTTCTACATACTTACATTTGTATATGTATGTACATGGATACACACATACATACAATCACAGGAGAAAAAAGAACCAGCCAAATTGGAAATTATCCTTGAGTTGGTATACATTGAGAGTGCTGTGTTTACTTTGATCCCAAACACACACCTGATTGCCTTTGGTGATACAGTGTCATAAGTAAGTTCTAGGTTGCGATTTAGGAGAAGAGTTCTAGGTTAAAGTTTTTTTTCTTTTTTTTTTTTTAACTTGGTAAAGAATAACTCAGTAATATCGAAGATCCCTTCCAGCTCTAAAATTCTGACTCTCTGCCTTCGCTTTGCTATGGAGACCTGGACTCTATGGCCATAAACACATCTCCTTGGATCTCATTTGACATAACAGTAAAACTATCTTACACATGCTCTGCCTATCTCATAGGAATAATCTAGGGACATAAGTCTTCCTGCTATATTTGTCAATCTGAAATATTTGAATAATTATTAGATTAATTCACAAAGTTTATAATCTAGATTAAAAGGCAATTGGAAGAAAAAAATAGCACCAGAAAGGATTGTTTATATATAGATTCATTTTCCTTTGTTCCTCCTTAGCCTATTTTCAGACCCATTTTCTTTGACCAAAGCCTTTGGTGGCTTGGTATCAAAATGAATTCAAAAAAATAAAGATTGAAAATTAAAACTAGAAAAAAAAAACTACTGAAGGTGAAAGAGTAGTCTGGGGTAGAAAGTAATATAGAAAAATTCAAGTATATGAAAGAATAGAATTTTTAAAATTTATATGTCTACAGAAGAAACTGAAAGATTTCATTAAAACGTCAGGAACTGTTAGTTCTACTTAGATCATAAATAAGTAGCAGATTTTTATTCTAATTAAGCAACACTTTCTGAAAAGCAGAGAGTGTAAATGTGATTTGATTTAATATGACCATCTAGAATATTTATATTATGGTTCTTACACTCTTTTGGTGGTGAGCCCCTTTGAGAATACAATGAAAGCTTTGGACCCTCTCTCTAGAAAAATACACACGCATGCAATTTTGCATATAAATTCAGGACCCTACTGGGCCATGGACCATAGGTTAATAACTCCTGATTTACAATGTTACAGCCCTGTTTATAAAGTACCAGGGCTCTTGGATCAGAAGAGTCTGAATTTGTAGGGTTATTTACATAAATTTGCATACTCTATTCAATCTGCTCTACCTCTATGTTTATAAGATACATTATTTGGTCTAACCTACTATGATAGTATTCAAATTCAATATCACTGACATGGTACACATAAAATCCTTTAGCAGATTTTTAAGCCAATCAATTTAATCACATCTCACAACCAAGGCATAGCTAGGAAAACCCTGGCCAAAATGAAAATTGTTGTCCCATGGGTTTTCATGCAGTGAAGCCAGGCACACCCTGTCTTGGTCTTAACACACAAATGCTACAGCCCCTTCCTGATGTCGCCTGTACCCCATGCAGCCCTAGAATGTGATGAAACTGCCCTTGGTAGTTTATTTACTAACCATCAAAGTTATTCTTTCATTACCTTCAGAATGTAATGGTTATTTTATGAAGACTCATTAAATTTAATGAGATACAGCTGTGTTTATTGCTATCCTATAAAAGGAGATGCAGGGGTGTGGGGTGGGGGGTGGGGCTGGCTTCAGACTGACTCTTGCTTCTGTGGAGTACCAAAAATAAAATGTCAGCCCTTGCCTTGTACTCAGATCAAGGAGCTTCAGAATTCAGAAGTCATCCCAACAGTCAAAGTTGATTAGGAGGATCATTATGACCACTGTTGTTCTTAATACAACCTGGCCTTATTAACCATCATAGCAAACTCATATAACTCAATAGCAAAAATACAAAACAACAAGGGTTTCCCTGGTGGCGCAATGGTTGAGAGTCCGCCTGCCAATGCAGGGGACGCGGGTTCGTGCCCCGGTCCGGGAAGATCCCACATGCCGTGGAGCGGCTGGGCCCGTGAGCCATGGCCGCTGAGCCTGTGCGTCCGGAGCCTGTGCTCCGCAACGGGAGAGGCCACAACAGTGAGAGGCCCATGTACTGCAAAAAAGAAAAAAATACAAATAATCTGATTTTAAAATGGGGAGAGGATCTGAATAGACATTATTTCAAAGAAGACATACAAATAGCCAACACGCTTATGAAAAGGTGCTCAACAAAACTAATCATTAGGGAAATGCTAATCAAAACCACAATGAGATATCACCTCACACCTGGAGAAGGCTCTTATCAAAAAGATGAGAGAAGGGCTTCCCTGGTGGCGCAGTGGTTGAGAGTCCGCCTGCCGATGCAGGGGACACGGGTTCGTGCCCCGGTCCGGGAGGATCCCACATGCCGCGGAGCGGCTGGGCCTGTGAGCCATGGCCGCTGAGCCTGCGCGTCCGGAGCCTGTGCTCTGCAACGGGAGAGGCCACAACAGTGAGAGGCCCGCGTACCGCAAAAAAAAAAAAAAAAGACGAGAGAAGTGTTGGTGAGAATGGGGAGAAAAGGGGACTTGTACACTGTTGGTGAGAATGTAAATTGATGCAGCCACTAAGGAAAACAGTATGGATGTTCTTCAAAAAATTAAAATAGAATACCATATGATCCAGCAATTCTACTTCTGGATATATATCTAAAGGAAATGAGGGACTTCCCTGGTGGTGCAGTGGTTAAGAATCCGCCTGCCAATGCAGGGGACATGGGTTCGATCCCTGGTCCAGGAAGACCCCACATGCTACGGAGCAACTCAGCCCATGCGCCACAACTACTGAGCCTGCGCTCTAGAGCCTGCAAGCCACAACTACTGAGCCCATGTGCTACAACTACTGAGCCTGTGCTCTAGAGCCCACGAGCCACAACTACTGAGCCCTCATGCCACAACTACTGAAGCCCACACACCTAGAGCCCATGCTCTGAAATAAGAGAAGCCACGGCAATGAGAAGCCCACGCAACACAACGGAGAGTAGCCCCCCACTCGCCACAACTAGAGAAAGCCCGTGTGCAGCAATGAAGGCCCAACACAGCCAAAAATAAATAAATAAAATAAAGTTTTTAAAAGTTATTTTAAAAATTAAAGGAAATGAAATCAAGATATCAAAGAGACATTTGCACTCCCATTTTCACAGCAGCACTATTCACAATAACCAAGACATGGAAACAACCTAAGTATCCATCAATAAATGAATGAAATAAAGAAAATGTGAGAAAGATAGATAGGTAGATATACAGATAACATTATTTAGCCATAAAAAAGAAAAAATCCTCCCATTCACAACAACAAAGTGTGGTATGTATGTATATACGATGGAATATTACTCAGCCAGGAGAAAGAAGGAAATCCACTTGCAACAACATGGATGGACCTTGAGGACATTATGCTAAGTGAAATAAGTCAGAGAGAGAAAGACAAACACTGTATGATTTCATTTATATGTGTAATCTAAAAAAGCAGAACTTTAGAAACAAAGAGTAGTCTGGTGATTGTAAGGGGCTAGGTGGTGGGAGACATGGGAAGATACTGGTTAAAGGGTAAAAAATTCCAGTCATAAGATGAATAAGTTCTCAGGATCTAACATACAGCATCAATAATAATCTAACAATACTGCACTGTATACTTAAAAGTTGGTAAGACAGTAAATCTTAAATGTTCTCACCAAAAGAACAACAAAAAATTGTAATTAGGTGAGGTGAAAGACATGTTAACTAATCTTATTGTGGTAATCATTTCACACTATGTACATGTATGAAATCAGCACACTGTACACCTTAAACTTACACTATGTTATATGTCAATTACATCTCAATAAAGCTGGGTAAAAAACAGTAACAGCAACTGTCATAGTAATAATAACATCAATAATAACAATGGCTATCAATTATTATACCATTACTTCATGCCAAGCATTATTGTTTGCACATTACATATTATCTCACTTAAATTTAGTTATTCCATTGGTCATAAAGCCAGAAGACACTACATCTTCACATGCAGTCTGGAGATTCAGTACAGTCTGCAGATTGTAAGATGGACATGATGTCTCAGAAAAGCCCCATAGGAAAGGCAAAAGAGTAGGCCTAGATTCCAAAGTAGAACCAGTAGAAAACCTAAGAAGAGTTTCCCAGATGCATTCTTAGGGGCAAGTTCTGCCTTGTAATTTTATGGCCAGATCTCACGGCTGGAGCATCTTCTCTTGGAGCTCACCTAAACCAGGAGCATTCAGTCCTCCAGTAGCAATCAAGAGGCAAAAAGTCCTGACCAAGAACCGCTTAAATGAAGTCTGAACACATGGAATTTGGAAATAGGATTTGCTGCCTCTGTGGTATATCAGGTTGGAGTTGGAATCTTTAGTTCTCGGCAGTGATTGGGTGATCATGGATTGTATACTGCAGCCCTTAGAGCAGACTTGAGGTATTTTCATGTTTAATATATGAGAATTAAATTCTATGTTAAAAAATATGGTAATTCCAGAATCTGAGTGGTGGGTATGTTCATTCCATTACCTTAATTTTGTCATTCATAAAGGAAAAAAGAAAATTTCATGTAGGCTCCAACATGAAGTTATTTGTCTGACTTACCTGGCTTATCTCCTTTTACGTATTCTTTCTTTTTAACCCTGTCCCAGAGGATGTCTAGCTTCACAGGCACTCAAAGAAGGGCCAGGCTATTTGGAAGGCAGAACGTGGAACACCCATTGCTCTCTGAGTGCAGATTCATTCCACTGAAAAATCTTCCACAATATATAATGAATATTGAGTATCTGGAAAACAGAAATATTTCTACTAACGAATTATTTCTAAATCTATTTCTAATTAATTTCAAATATAAGCTTATGAGAAGATTGTCTCTACACTCTGTGACCTGCAAGTGTCCCAGAGTTGCATTTCAGAGACCAAGAAGAAAAATAATCTGGATGAAGAAAGACTAGAGGAGAATATGTATTTTTCCCTTCAAAATATTTAGTCCAGTCTACTTGGGAAAGCAGGTTAATAACCAGGTGAAACAAATAGAAAACAATACAATGCTGAGGTATGGAGACAATAACAAATCCTCCCAGTCTCCAGAAAAAGTAACTCTAAAGTAGGATGCATGCCTGAAAATTTCTAACTATTCCTAAGTCACATTGAAAGTTACCAGGGTTTGTTTAGGGGACATCCTCGTGAACTAATATGATTCAATTAATCCACCAGTCAATTTACTAGGAAAGAAGTTTCTCTCTAGGAGCAACAGAGTCCCACAAGAAACTGTCCCTTGGAGAGTGCAAATCTTTTTCTTCAGGGGCCATAAGGAATTCTGTAGTAAAGTACTTATCCAGAGCACTAATAGGCAGGCCATTTACACTTGGTGGTGTTTACTGTCATACACACTATGGGACAGTTTTAATTAAACAACACTGATTTATCCTCATACTGAATACTTGTTTATTAGTGTTGTGTGAGGTAAGCACAAAAGTTCACTGTTCTTAGAACCAACATAGCTATATATATTGCTTAGCCTCTCTTCTTCTATCACGTTAAACTATATGACAGACAACAACTTCAAATTAAGAAAGAGTCTGTGGCTTTAACATGATGTGTAATACATTTAATAAAGGCAGCAGTTAAGTTTAGAGCCTAAATTTGAATCCAGATTAACACCTCTGTTAATCTTGGTCAAGTAAGTAACCTCTCTGACCCTCAGTATACTCATCTGTAAAATGAGGATAATAATAATAATAATACTTCATAGGGTTATTGGGAGGATTACATGAGATGATGCAAAGTATGTGAAGATGTATAATGTATGTTAGATAGTGCCTGGTATATAGTTAGCACCCAATAAATGACAAATGTTACTAAAATTTGGGAAAGGAAATCTTTAAAACTTATATTTACAAAGAGTTATTTTTTACCATTCTAAGAAATGAGGTAGAATCTTTAAGGAAACCTTAAAAGGTAAAGTAAGCTTTTCTATGCTTATTTAGATGAAGTTGAAAAAAAGTCTATTCCTGTTTTAATGCAGTGATCTAATTAACCTTTTGCCAGTATTAAAATAACTTTGAGTCAGTCCTGTGACCTCAACTGCTTAATGTCATTGACTTTAAACAGGCTTTTTGGGATGGTCAGAAACAGCATCTGGTGAGACAGGCAAAAGGTCAAATTCATTTACTTTGTAATAAATAGCAAATATATTTTACATTAGCTGCTTACAAATAAGAAGAAATGCATAAAATTCATTTGTCAAAGAAGATAAGATATTACATAACGAATTTAAAATAAATCAAAAAATTCCAAAAAGGAGCCAACATTGATTTTTGGTCACACACCACTTATTTTATACCAGGAAGTGATTAAATTATTCATTTTTATAAACTAAAGAAATACATTTCCAGCTAACATTAAAATGAAGTAAAGATGAATCTAATTAAACAACACTGATTTATCATCATAAACATTCCTATCTCAGGCAGAGAAATCACTGAGCTCTATCTAGTGAAAGAGAAAAGATAAATGTAGCTTGTGAAAATGTCAGAATTGTAGAACTATCTGATTTCTAAAACTCTTCCTTGTTTTACAAATGTTTAGGCTTCAAAAACCAAAACTCTAGTGACGTCTTCCAGGTTATCCACAAACTCTAGGATGAATGACTCAAAAATAGCCTATTTTATCAACAAAACAATGTTGGAAAAAATAGTTTCAAAAGAGAATCCCAACCATGAATAGTATTACATTGTTTAACCAAGACCTATACACACAACCACATCTGATTTTTGTACCTCTTATTGAAATCTTGGAGGGCTTTTTTTCAGACTATTTGTAGAGCAAGTTTCTTTCTATTCATATAACTCTAAGCTGAGTTTCATTGGTATGTAATCATCATAATGACTCTTGATACAGCAGAAGTAGCCATATCTTTTTATTTACAAATTCCATTCATCAACTTCATGTCCATTTCTGTTCCAAAAGGACACCAAAAGGAGGGCATGAAAGCATTCAAATATACTGTTAATATATGTACAGCCTAGAGTCTTTTTCGAAATGATGTCAAGTTCAAACGCCTGCCTGTCCAGCATTGTTAAGAAAGATTTGTAAAGCATCTCCTTATTGGAAATATATCCAGCTTCTCTCTCTTCCCTGTAATAATAGTAAACTAGTTACTCAATATTCGGCTTCTGTACATAGTTACACATTATACAAAAGCACTTTATGCCTCAAGTGATCATGTAGGGCCATCACTCGCCTTATATTCCTCTAAGCTCAAATGTTTACCGCTGCAGCAGGCTCATTCAGTTATCATTTATATCAGTTATCAGTTACAAACTGGTCATTCCAATCCCTCCATTATTAATTTTTTTATTGCCCTTCAGATCATGCCCCATTTTTCAAGTGGTATTTCAGAGCCTAAATCGTTTCTTTCTGCAAAAAATCCAGCCATAAATGCCAACTATTTGTAGTGCATTATCATTTGTAATGTCCTAATTATTTTACATAATCAATAACATCAAGTCCCTTTTCTTGGGGACTTTCTGTTTCTTTACATTTTATTCTAAACACGTCAGTTTCCATCAAGTGCAAAACCGATTTTCTTGTCCTGCATCTGCTCTGAACACAACCTTAATTCACCATAAATCTATTTGTGCTCACTGCATAGTTAGACCCAGTTGGTTATGCTGATATAATCCTGGGGCCAAACATACCTTGCTCTGCAAAACTTGTAACTGAAATGCTATCCTGACGATGATCACAGTGACTAGAGGGGGTGTTTTATTTCATTGTTGTTATTTTTGCAGAGGTCTCTGTTTATGATGTGATGCATTTGGGCCTAAGCACATTAGCTGCATTATTCATTGGGTACATTTGTCAGAACATGCATGTGTATAAAGAACTAATGATCCACATTAAATTAATGGCGCTATAAAAAAGAAAAATACTCCATACAAGCAGCTATGTCAGAAACTACAGACTTTGATAAACCATAGAAAGGACCTAATCAGATGAAGCATTGGGCTGTTCTGTCTCCAAAATTACATTTCTAGAAATGTACTTGTACACAATGTTGGTTTTATTAAAACAAATTAATTCAGTCATTAAGGAATCATAAGGCAAGTGTCTCATAAGTCAGGACCTCCAGTGTAACAAATTGATTAAATGACTGTGTAATAGTCTCTTTAAACAAATCTAGTGTAACAAGTTAATAGATCTGCTCAATTACCATGCTGGGGTGATGAGGATGTGGGCGACTCTCTCATTAAATCTGGGAGATTGTTCTTAAGAGTTTTTTCCCCTTTCCTCTCTATTTTTCCGTGAGACCTGTGTTGTGCTTTGGGTTTGAGGTTTATTTTGAGGCCTCTAGAAATTGATTGTTCTAACGGAATTAAAAATAAAAAACTGAATTTGATGCTGCTGACTTCTCCAGTGGATTTGTCAGCTGCTATTTCACTTCGGTGTTCTCTCTCCCCTCCCTCCGCCTCCCCTCCCCTTCCCCTTCCCCCCTCCCCCTCCTCCTCTCTCTCTCTCTCTCTCTCTCTCTCTCTCTCTCTCTCTCTCTCTCTCTCCCCCTCTCCCTTCCTCCCTTCCCCCACCCCGCCTCAAACCTGTGCGTTGGCTGTTGGTTGAAAGAACGCAGGGGCCCCCAAACCGTCCTCGGTATTCGGTACAAAAAAATAGTCAGGGCCCCCGGGATCAGAATAGAGCTTGCCCCAGTTTAGCAAAATTTACAGCAAAGCGTTCTAACCAGGAAAACCAGCGGGCGCCCTGCGGGGAGGGAGAGAGAAAGGGGTGGAGCGGGCAGAGGTCACCTACGTTTCCTCTGAGTCGGGAGTTTAAAGGAGATGTCCATACTATTTAGCCACGGGTTGATTTCATAGAAAGTTTTTCTCCAGGCTTCTACACGTGAGAGGGAAATTTGCCAGCAAATCCCCGGCCCTTCCTGGGCCTTGTTCATTTCTGCTCGGTTTTCCTGCAAGAGAGGAAGAACATCTCAGGAAGTGCTCGAGATGGGGGTGGGGCTCCCAGTCTCCTTAGCGAGTCCTGAGAAGTGGCCTTGACCAGGTGGGGGGTGGGGGCGGGGGCGGGGGCGGGGGTGGGGAGGTGGGAGGGAAGGAAGAGATGGAGGGCCTGGAAGGGAGAGAATGGTTTCTACCAAACACCCTACGTTGACTTTTCTCTCTGGTGAATGTTGAAATCCTCTAGGCGAAAGATGGAGGCCAGATACGGAGGAGCTCTGGAAGCTTCTCCTCTCTTAACACCTAGGATGTCCTTCCCGGGCTGGTTCTGGGGTTGGGACTCGGCAGAGCAACTTCGAGCCTCTTGCCTTTTCCGAGGTGTTGATGCCCATGACACCCTCTCGCAAAGGCCCTGGGAGAAAAATCTATTACCCCACTGCCATTTTGTTAAGTGTTTGCTCCTGCGATGTGACCCTGCCACTTTATCTGTTGGTTTTTATTTTCTGAGTGCATGTTGCCCATATGTTACTCTAATAGTTGCTATAATTCTTGAGCAATGGGGCTCGTATTTTACGGGGCTGAATTAAAAAGAATGCACTTTAATAAAAACCTGAGCAATACACTAATGGCCTGACATTGATGTATTTGCATAGAGATGAGTTATACGGGCCTGCCTGACACGACTTTTAATAAATGATTGAGGAGGTTATTATAGGGATGCACTTTGGTGTGTGTTAACAAGTTATTTTAGTGCATCCGTAGCCGAAACTGGGAGCAATACAGTTCCGCATACAGTTGGAGGGTACTTTTTGTCTTATATCTTGTGACATTTATTGGGACCGCTCCGTCCCCATATTACCGTCGCAAACTACATTTTATTAACCATTAGTACGTTCACTGTGAATGTAATCAGGGGCATGAAAAAGAAAAATGAAACCGCCCCCTTCCCCCGCTCACCCCCTCCCGTATTAACCATCTAGGTAGCCAATAATGAGCGTTTGATACCAGGAGCCCTCCGTCGGAAGTCACAGAGGGCTGGCTACGCTCAACTAGAACCCGCGGAACAAGCAGCCGTTCTCCCGGGAACAGCACAGCGAACTGCCGCTGAGCAGGGGGGATGAGAAAACCACTAAGTGAGAAACTGTGGGTAACTCAGGAAGCGTCCGCCGAGTCTGTGGGCACATGGACTGAAAGTCTCTTTGCGCCCAGAGAGCCAAGAGCCCTGACACTCCGTAGATGAGGCACCCAAGAGGATATACTCAAATACCTGCTTGCATGAGCATCCTTTTGTCCTGCTTGAATTTCTTTTCACCATGTGCGCGTACTACATAGTAAAATATGAATAAACTATAAAAATTACATATATTTGTAACTGCAGGCGGCCTTGCCTTCCCTCGCGGTCTCTGGAGAAACGGCTCAAACGAGGTCTCCGGCGGGATTTCCGAGCCGGAGACGCAGGCAGCGCGCGGTGAGCAGCGCCCCATCTCTGTGCCCGCAGGGCGCCGCCGCCGCGACGAGCCCTTTCACCCGCACCCAGTCGGCGCGCTGCGGGACAGGGGCGGGCGCAAACCTTTCCCGGGAGCTGACACGGAAGGTGGAGGGAATGTCCCCACCCCCAGCCTAACGGGAGTGGGGCGAGAACAAAGGTCGGAGGGGGGTGGGGCAGGGCGTGGAAGACCGTGAAGCACTCTCGCCGTGCCCTTCCGCGAGGGGTACCTGCAATCTCGAAAATCCTTCGTGACCTGCAGGGCCCTTCCCCCTTGGCGCCTCGCCGGGGTGTGGTGCGTCCCCACCGCTCGACACCCGCCACCGCTGCTTCAGCCTCTACCCGAACAGATGTTTTCGTCCCTCGCGGAGACTTGTAACTGATGTTCGGGACAGCTGGTGGACCGCGCTAGCAACCTGTGTCGGTTCTAGAACATACCTGGTGGGAGCTGCGGGGGGAGAGGGGAGAGTCAGTATTGAGGGGAGAATGGACTGGGGAAGAATCAGGAGAGTGTGTGAGAGAGAGACGAGAGAAAGAAAATTTATGTACACACGTGCGCACACACTTCTCTAAATGTATCATTTAACCGCTTTTTTTTAATGGTGAAGTCCAGCATGGCTGCGGTGGCCTTTACGGCTTCTTCGTGATAACCAAGTAAGGAGAGAAGCTGGGAAACGCGGAAGCGAGCGCAGTGCGTCTAGGTGGTCTGTGCGGAGGAACTCGGGGAACAGGGCTCGCCCTCGTCTACAAATTGCACAATGCGTCGTCCACTGCCCGGGCGCTGCAGCTCTGCGACCTGGGGAGGCCCAGAAGAGGGACCTTCCCCTGCGCGGACGGGAGGGCGGGTGGCGACGAAGGCGTTGTGCGCCGACCACGTCAGAGGTGCAAATTAAGCTGGGACCAAGGGGAGAGTGGTGACCAAGGTCGGGGAGCCACCCCGGGGTGCGCGTGGGCGCCACCCGGGGTGCGCGTGGGCGCCGGGGGGGCGGGGGCTCTCCTGGCCTGCAGGGGACGCGCTCGGGCTCCGTGGGCCCAGCCCCGGTCGGAATCCCGACCTCCTGAACAGCCCGCCCCTCCCGCAGGAGGCGAGCCCAGGCTGCAACGTCGACGCGCTGGCCTCCAAGGCTCAGCCTTCAGCCTGCAAGCTCGGGTAAAAAACTCCTGGAGGTGGAGAAGAAAGAGCGGGCCGTGCTCGGCTCTGCCCTGGGCACCCCGGTTTTATTCCTCTGTGAAGCCAAGCTGTCAAGTGTCTGGAGGGGGATAGGTTCAGTTCTAGGCATGGAGGTATCAAAGGAAGATAGTACCGCGGCTCGGTGGTGCCTTCCTAGGGGCTTCTGGAACCCTCTCGTTTCAGCGGGAAGCTGTCCTGCGGGAGGGATCCCGACTGGCTGCGCACACGTGGCAATGGCAAGTGTAGCCCGGAGGCCCCCGCAGGCCTGTGCCCAGCGATAGGGGCCGAGGCCGCGGGGTCTCCCGGGGGCCGGGGATGAAGTCTGCCCCGGGCACAAGCGGACTGGGGCCGGCTGTCGTGAATCCCAAACACACTTCGTTTGGCTGGGTTCAATAAGCAATCTGCCAAAAGGCAGAGCCGAAACCAGAGAGGGAAGCACGGTGCCTGCCACTTCCGAACTCTGTCGAATTTCCTGGGCCTTGTCACCTCCGAAAGTAGACAACGTGGTCGCGAGAGTCTGATGATGTGTGGAGGTGAGTTCCCGGTGACCAGCTGTGCAGTGGCTGGGTTTTAGCTCGATCCAAATCGTGGGAGGGTCGCAGAGGAGACAGCACGACAAGAGGGAGTCTACAAAGTAAGAAACAGCCATATAACAGAAGGTAGCAGCCACAAGTGCCCTTTCCCACTCTAAGGGGATCTGGAGGGATCCGGGATCTGCAGCACCTGTTCCTCTAAGGGTAGGCGCGCGCGCTCCCTAGGAGGGCCGGATGAGCGCTGCAGCTGTCCGCAGAGGCGCAGCCCTCTGGGCTTAAAGCAGTCTGTAAGCAGACTAGAGAAGGAAACCCATCCAGTGGGCTCTTCTTGCCTGCATCCCCGCACCATCCACTCCGCAAGGAACCCCATTAAACCCCCGTTACAGACACGCTGTTGCCTGCTTGCTTGTCCCCCTTTTCAGCCGTGGACTCAAGGACCCAGAGTGTGCAGGTTAGAGGGACGGGAGAGGACTGAGCTTGAGCCTGTATGTAGGATTTCCCTGTGGGGAACCCCTTTCAGAACAAATGGAATGAGGCAGGCAAATAGCGTTTTTTCAATTGTCTTCCCATTTAATCAAGATGAATTCCCATTTGTCTCCTTCAGACCTTTGTGACTCAAAGGGAATCTCAGCCCCCGCAAACTCCACATCGTTTGCTTCCAGGTCCTTTTTGAACTGGAAGGCCTTTTGAGAGCTTCCGGCTTCCAAGCCCTTCAGGGTGTCCCCTCCCTCCTCACCTGGATGGAAAGTTTTGGGAGGCCTATAGACCAGGCACAGCCTCTCAGGCTTTCGGGCAATTATTTCAGCCCCTGCCTGTTGTAGGTGGGACACAGAGCATACTGCAAACTTTTCCCTTAGGCACATTTGTCCCCGTCTGGGAAATCTTCCCTCACCAGATACGGCCTTTTTCCTCTGGGGAAGCTGAGTTCCCTCATTCTTTGCTCTTATACACTTCCCACTCTTTAAAGAGAGCCTCATCGGTGCCGGTTCGAGTAAGAGGTGGGGTCTGGGAAACAGGTCCTAAAATGAAAGCAAGTTTTCCGCCCAGCAGAATAGAACCAGGTAAAATAGCCTGGGCTCAAGCTGTGGACGGAGAGCCGCAGACCAGGGACCACTCCCTGGGTGAGGATCTCCCAGATTTGCAGGGAGTAAAGGCACCACACAAAGGACTTTTCTAGGCTTCCCGGGGCAGCCAGGGGACAGTGGGGTGGCTATTGCTGTAAGCCAGCAATACAGATAGAGTACTGCATAAAAGTTGTTGAGTGATGCCGCTATTACAGGTGGAAGAATTCATACCCCTTGAGAAGGCGAGGATAGGGGACTGCAGGGGTGGGGCAGCTATTGCTAGTTTCATAGTTTTATTGAAAAGATCTGAGGTCTTGATTTATTTATTCCTCCTCCTCCTTAGATCCTGGATTTGTCCTAGATTTTGTTCCTCTCTCCAGAACAAAATTTTAAAAACCTTCCCTTGGAAATAGAAGTGGTCATTGGTTGTTGGCTTTCAATACAGAGGCCAGTGGTGGAGGGGGGGTGGGGACACGGACCAGGAGCCCCTAAATTCCCTGTTCTAGGGGAAAGAAAAGGAAGTGGACTAAAGAAAACAGCTTAATTGTAACCTTGACCAACAGGTCAAGAAGAAGTTGACTCCAAATCCACCACTACCACCACCACCTACTTGCAGCAAGATCTCTCACAGCCTCCAAGGATCAGTTCACCACAAAGAGGTCTCTGAAGATGCATAGGTCTCCACAGTGCATCCAGACTTTTCAGGTACTGAGAATAGCATGAGACGGACATGGAGGGTGGCCAAGAGAAATGCTTCCAAGTCTTAGAGAGATAATCCTCTAACAGCAGGAAACCCCAGTTAAAACATACAGGAGTTAGACGTATTAATTTATACCTTCTCAAATTTTTATTTCTCAGAAAATATTGCTGGAAATCTAAGTTTGGTATTGCAGACTATTCGATGGAATTAGTAACTGAGACATGCATCTCAACTGCAAAGAGTATTTTTAATGGTCTATAAATCCTTATTTGTTTTACACATGATTATAATCCATGTGTCTTGGAGAATGACATAACATCACTACAAATGATGATTATACTGAAGATTGTATTTTAAAGTTATTTTAAAGGAACTATGTGAGCTGATAAATGAATGTATTTTAATACCGTTACTTGATCTTCCATTTTGTCAAAAAAAATTTTTTTTTATATTGAGCTCACCCATTTGCTACTTAAGCTGTTCGTGCTTATTTTTACAACAATATGTCAGATGTTTACCTATATACACAGAGTTAAATTAGACTCCTGATAGCTTGAAGATCAGTTCTCTGCCTGCAGGCTGGGAGATGACAAAGGGTTGCATTAAAGGTCTATCATTTTCTTTAAGACCTTCAAGAGAATGCAAAGTTCCCTGTGGCTTCAGCTTTGTGTGTGGGGGTGGGGGGTGGGGGGTGTGTGCTCACACGCACCTGGCATTCAAAGAATATTCCTTGAATGCCCACCATGTGGCAGGCACCGTGCAGTGTGCTGGGGATCCAACAGTAAACAAGGAGCATGTGGGCCTGTGCCCTTGCAGTTTGACTATTCTGCATCTTAGTTTTCGAAGAGGTAGTACAGTTGCAGCTCTGTCCAAGCTGTCACCCACTTTGGCCTTTGAGGCACATTCTTCCCCTGAGTGAAATAACACAGACTATACTGTAAAGAAGAAGGAAGAGGAGGTGGGAAGAAGAGGAGAAAGGGAGGGAGAGAGGCAGGCAAACAGACAGGCTGACTGTTCACTGGAAACCATCATGATCCTTCTAGGTAGAGCGTGGGTCCCTGGCTGACAGTCACCCTGCGTGTGCTGGAAGCAAGGTCCCTTGAAGTCATCCATTCTGCCTTACTCTCTATACCAAGGAGGTTAACGACAAAACGCTGATTTCATATATGCCTTTACAGTCCTTTGTCTCTTTGTAATTGCCTCTATCAGAATACCTAGGCTGGCACTGGGATGGCTTCTTACACCAAAGGCCATGAAGCCCAAGTCTTCAACTGTATTTGCAGTTTGTACTGTTACCCTAGTGCCCTGACTTCTCTGCTTCTGCTGTGTTGGAAGGGAAGTGCAAGAGTAGAGTAGTCAGGCAAGGAAGAAGAACCTTCTTCCCATCAACTTCAGTTGGCAAGTAATGCCCAAGTTCACTCTGGAAGGAGCAAGGTCTACAGGAGTTTTCCTCTTAATCAAGAGCCAGCTCTCCTGGCTTTGGGGGACTTCATTTTTCTAAGGGTTTGCTGCCTCCCTTCCTTCCTTCATCCCAAGTAGCCAACAGCAGGTTCAGAGCCTGTCACTTACCCCCTCTCTCTCCTGCTTTCTTGCCACCTTGACTCTCTTGGAAACAGATCTTGTCCCCAGTTCTCAAAGGAGAGATAAAGGGGGCAATTCCAAAATCTCAATCCTTATTCAAAACTCAGGGTCCCTTCTCTCCTTTGTACCATTTTTTCTTTCCCTGAGCTTTTCTCCCGCTAGAGAAAGGGTTTCCCTGCATCCAGCCAGCCAGAGTAAAGATGGAAGAGTGTCTGTGGCTATGTTCTATGGTGAAATAAATAATACTGGCCTGAAGCCAGATCCAGGTTCTCTCCATGGCTGAGATTCCTTCAACAACAGTATGACACAGTTAGCCAAACTATACATCCACATTATAGAATACAGTCATCACCACTTACATTTATTTATGTGCTACATTGTATTTTTAAAGCCCTTTTGCTTTTGAGTTTCACAATAACTTTGTGAGGCAGTTATTATTATTAAGATAATTTTATAGATGAGGAAACAGAAGCTTACCAAAGTTAAGTGACTTTTCTGGGATCAGTTATCAGCAAGAAATAGAAACCAGCACTAGGGCTCAAGTTTTTTGACCCTAATGAAGTTACTCAGTGCTTCTTTCGCACCACATGGGGTCATTTTCAAATGAGTTTAAGTAATCATAAAAGATGCCTCCCTCCAGATCTTTACCTTCGAAAAACTATTCTTTATCCAGAAAACAGACCTATCTTGAGATAGGTCTGTTAGATACTATATTAGTTATCTATGCTATGTAACAGATTACCCCCAGATGTAATGACTTAGAACAATAAACCTTGATTATCTCACACAGTTGTTGTAGGTCAGGAATCCTGGAGAGCTTAGATGGATGATTCTGCCTCGGAGCATCTCATAAGGTTGCAGTCAACATGTTGGCCAGGGCTGCAGTCATGTGATGGCCTGAGTGGGGCTGGAGGATCTGCTTCCAGGGTTCATTGACATTCCTTGTAAATGAGGACTGTTTGTTGGCAGAAGCCTCAGCTTCTTACCAAACGGATCTCCCCATAGGGCTGCTTGAGTGTCGTTATAACATGGCAGCTGACTTCCGCCAGAGTGAGTGATCAAGAGAAAGGGCATGGAGGAAGCCACAGGGCCTTGTATGACCCAACCACACACCATCACTTCTGCTGCACTGTATTCATGAGAGTCACTAAATACAGGCCACACTCGGGAAGAGGGGCATTAGGCTCCATCTTTCAAAGAAAGGAATATCAAGGAATTTTTGGAAATATTTGAAAACCACCACAGGTAATTAGCCTTTAAGTGTCACAGAATAGAAAATATCCCTTGCTCCTACTTCTCTTTTCACTTTCACTTTGAATCCTTTCCTTGGTTGAATAGTTATCCTGTACAAGACAGCAGGGCCTGAGCTAGGAGTGACCCGAGACTGGGCCTTTCAGGATGATGATGATGATGATGATAGCTAAGACTTTCATAGCTTACTAGGCCAGGCACTGTTCTAAGAACTTCATATATGTTAATTCACTTAATTCTCCCAATAACACTATGAAATAGGTACGATTATCATCTCCATTTTACAGATGAAAAGACTGAGGCACAGAGAGATAGAGTCATTTGACCACAACCAGTGAGTACTATAGACCAGATAATCTGGCTGCACAGTCGTGCTCTCAACCATGGTGTGCTCTCCTGGTTATGGCAAAGATAGAAGATTTCTCAGACCCTCTTATTCACTTGGGACCATTTGGATTTGGGAGAAAATTAGACAGATCTTTATAGACCAAAGTGAAGAGCTCAGAGAGGGAAGAAGAAAAATCCAGGATAAAAAAAAAAGTTTACAGGATTCTTTTTAAGAGCTGAGCCATAGCATCAAGCACAAGGGTCCAAGCTACAGATGATGACTAGAGGAATTACTGCAAACCGTGGATCCACGTACGAGGCTCAGATTGGAGGCATGAAAACTTGTTGGTTGCCTTTGTTTGAAGGTGGTTAGACCATCTGGTAATAACTAGGTTAATGTATTTTCAGCAACCTTGCTTTTCTGTGGTCTACACAAGCAGATTGATCCCAAACAACATACTGACGATTGATAGTTTTTTCAGAATGTATGCACCTTCAGAATTTTTTTAGGAAATAAAACTATATTATAGAGGTGTGCTGGTTTTCTTTCTCAACTTGATATCTCTGTCTCCCTTGTAATAACCAATTATATAAGATATTTATATCTCAAGGTTTCCTTTAGCTTCGCCAAGGTAGACATAGGCAGTAACGTTAGGGAGGTGGTAGGATTCCTCTACAAAAATAATATGCACCCATTTAAATTGTGTACTAAAAATTCTTTCTTTCCATGTAATGAGGAAGGGATTCACCTTAGAATGTATCTTCATCCAAACTAGCCCTTATTATTCAGAGTATACTAATATAGAAGCCCTGGATGAGGCTTCTATCAGAATTCTCGCCAGCCTCCAGTAGATATAAAACCCCAAAGAGACATTATGCTTTCCTTTTTCCAAGTGTGGTATTCAATGGAAATGTCTGGTCCAGACCAGAAAATAAATGATGCATATCTAGACATTTCATCCTTGAGGTGAATGATCTGTTGGATTAAAGAAGAAGACCCGAGAGTGAACTGAGGCTCTCAGGAAAACTTTCCAGTTTGTGGAACAATCCCAAGCCAATTTATAGAATGCTGGAGGCTAAAATTCAGGAAAATATCCCAGCCCTTTTGTCATCCAACTCACACCATCACTCTATTCGCCAGTCATATTTTACATTGATAGATGTGGGGTTTGTATTATTGTGATTTCTGCAGATCTTTAAAAGGGCTACATTAGGGAGAATAGTTCTCTCTGAAGCTGGAGCCTAAATGCTTTAGATCAAAATACACGCTTTCCTGTCAAAAAAGGAAATATAGTGAGGAGCTGACTTTTTTAAAGAGTCATACTGAGGAAGGGAGAAGAATACTTTTTGCATGTATCTGTGTGGTAAGAGGGAGGAAATTTAGTGCAGAAATCTGCTCAGATTAGCCTAAAATCGAGTTTCTAGATGAAATTTGCTGCTTACCTCTGTTGTTATTACACGATCCTATTGTCAATGATTGACGAAAGAGTCACTGTCTTTTTTAAGCTATTCAGTGCTAGGAGTTACAAGTGGAATTTCACCTCTCCTGTGTGTGTGTGCATGTGTGTGTGTGCGCGCACCCCCGATGACCAGCTTAAAGGACAAGACGGTATAGATCAACCCAAGCTGATGCTGGTCTAATAACACACTCATGTACATGACATTAGGCTCCAAAAGTTTTCAAAGGCACCCTCTGACTCTGTTGCCAGATACTATATTTACAAGAAGAGCTGTCCTCCAGTCCAGATTGCCTGTACACTGAGTGGTGAGGGGTGCACATCTTTCCAGAGAAGAAGGAACATTTTTGGTGCCTTCTCTTCCCACCATCTCCCAAGTAGAGAAAGGAAAAGTGGATTACAGTGCTCACAAGCTTGGGAAGCCACTCAACAAACCACAACTTCTGGGAAAGAAGGTATAGAGCTTTAAGTTACAGAATCCTCTGAATGTGAACCAAAGAACTGAGCTTGGAATTTGGGGACTGCGAAAATATCTGTGTAGGAGCCTCAAATTGTGAATGCTGCTGGGACATCTGAGAGACACAAACAGGGCCCTTCCCTTCCACTCTGTATCCCTCACCCAACCTCACTGGCTTTCCCTTTACAGGAGAAGACACATACACACTATAAAACAAAAATGAAAAAGCAGTTTTACCTTCCTTTCACCACACACACAAAACGCTTGTTTTTCTCATTTTGTTTTCCATGTTGACACTTTGTTACCCGTAAGCATTTTTAAAAGCAGAGGTCAAGTGGGGGGCAGGGGGAAATGGGTGAAGGTGGTCAAAAGGTAGAAAACATCTGGGGATGTAATGTACAGCCTGGGGACTATGGTTAACAATACTGTATTGTGTATTTAAGAGTTAGTAAGAGAGTAGATCTTAAAAATTTTCATCATAAGGAAGAAAAATTGTAACTGTGTGAGGTGATGAATATTAACTAGATTTATTGTGGTGATCACTTTGCAATATATATGTATATCAAATCATTATGTTGTACACCTTACACTTACACAATATTATTTGTCAATTATATCTTAATGAAACTGGGGAAATTGTTAAAATAAAAGCAGTGGTGTATGAGGTCACTTGCCCTTACTTTTTGTTTTTAAATCGTGACCCCCTTTAGCTGTAATGACTGATTGGCAGGCTCAATCAGATGCTTAGGGCTGGTTAATGTCATAAAGTTTTTGAGCCATGATGAAAGATAACTCTTACTCTCCCTTGCTTGAGCTGTAGAGTGTTTCATCAGCTTCTCCACCGTGCTAACTCTTAGGAAAAACATTCCTGTTGTGCATACATGGAACTAAACCAAACCATCCAGGATAAAGGACACCTAAGTAAGGTGCCCTCCACCCACTTCTCGCTCACTCCCAGTTTTGCAGGGCCAGTTGCAACTGGTGGCCAGCTGGAATCCTGGGTGGAAGTAAATTAACTGGAAACTCGAGTCACTGCTGCAGTCCCCTGGAATAAAGGAACGAATGCCAGTGCAGCATGGCCCCAGAGCCCACCTCTGGCTACTGCCCACACAACTCAGAGCACTTCTGTGCTCAGGCTGGCAATCACTCAGACTCTGTCTGCCTTCTGCGTATTTGCCTGTAGGATGGAGGCCAGGCCACAAACTTTCACACTTCTCCGATGCTCTAAACGTAAGGAGCTCAGAGAGAATGCTTCCTAAAGGAACTAAAAGAGGTGTCTTCCCACATATCTAACTCGGGATAAATATTATAACCCTATTTACTTCTTGAGAAAAAGCTTCAATCTTAGTTCCAAGTTTCTATGAGTGATATAACTATATTACTACTACTACTGGTATAGTAGTAGTTTTTATTATTATATTTCAGGAATAGCATTTCTAATTATCTTGTGGATTTTTGCTTTCTTAGGAAGAAGGAATAAATAAAAAGTTGCTTGGCTTTTCAAGACAGAAGAGGGATGGTAAAGGTAAAAATAAGTAAATAAAGTAGATAAGAGACTCATTTATTGCAAAATAATAAAGTGGTGCTTTAAGATAACAGACTTGCCCCACACCCAGGTTCTTTCATAAAGAAAAAGATGAGGGAGGAAGGGAGGGAGGGAGGGAAGGGAAAAGAAAGATCTTATTATTTAGGATTTAAATTATATCACCCCAGCACAGCAAAGCCTCTTTTGAAATAGCTGCCTCTTTGTAGGACACACACCTTAGTCTTGCTAAGAACACAGAAATTCAGAAGTTTAAAACTTACTGGGAACTTCACAAACTAGAGAAAAGAAATAAGGCAGATTTGCATCCTTTTTTCCATTAAACCATGCCATCAGGAATGTATTCTACAATAATTTCCTTCAGGCAATTTCATTCCCAGTTTTCACTGTTTTTTATTTTCAAGGGAACAAAACAGACCCACACTTTCTTTACCTAACACTAGCCTGAAGAATCTATTGAATTATATTGATTTTTCTCCCTTTGAACACAAGCTCATTAACCTGAAACACTAAGGGGATAACTATATTTCACTGAGCCTATAACTGAGTGTCTGAAAATAAAAAGATTCCAAGACAGTGATACAGCTCTCTCCCTGGGATTCCCAATTTTTTTTTTTTTTTTTGGCAAAGTCAGCTGCAGAAGCTGTGACATTGCTTCCTTAATCCTAGAGAGTTTCACATCAGTTATAAGCAGCTTTCTTTAAATGTATCCTTCTTTATTGTAATGTTTAGCAAAATCCGGTTTCCCAGCTTTCCACCAACTTCTGTATTCTTACAGGCTACTGGGGAGAAAATGTTAGCATCCAACAGTCGTGCGGCGCTGACAGCAGGTTCCGCTGCCTCCTCTCAGCTAAGTGAGCTAGGGCTGAATTGAGAAGCTATCTTGGATGTATGGAAATGAGGTCTCCTCCAAAACCCCCGGGGACTTCCTAGCAAAGGAAAAAGCCATCAGGAAAAAATTAGACAACACAGACAGCAGAGGCAGCCTGCTAGACAAGTCTCTCCAAGAAGCCCAATGAGTGGGGCTGCATTTATCTTCCCAAGCCAGGAGATGTGACCCCACTCTTCCAAAATAATAATCATGTAACAGCTATTTTACCCAAGAAACCAATATAAAGTGCTTGTGGTTTTGACTTTTATTTGAGATCTCTGATGAGATCAAATGATCTATACCCTTTCATTCAAGGCAACAGACGTCTTCAACTGTTTTTTAATTTGATTTATCCTTTGAAACAGAAAGTGCATTACATTTAACTGGTCTTGCAAAGGGGGTTTTCTTCTCTTTACAAACCGAATTCCTTATATAAATTAATAAAAGTTAAAGATGCTAATATATCACCGTTAGCTTAAAAAAGAAAACAATTTACATAGTCTATAGTATTCTTATGATACAAAACACTTCAAATTCAATTACAGCAACTAAATGGATTTTTATGTTTCTGACCCAGAGCAGTTGTAACAATTCCCACCATCTACTTTAACACGCATTTTTATCAGAAAGGAGTTAAATTAAATACAAGCTATTGTAGCCCCTCCCTCCCCAACACCTTCTTTAAATCACTAATAAATAGCAACAAACGACTGTGCAATTTCGGAGAGAAACAGAGAGGCAGGTCTGAGGCCCGTCCTGGTTCCAAGTGTTCTACTTCAAGTGCTGGAGGCGGGAGCCGGGTGCAGAGCCAGGGGTGGTCCGGGAAGAGCGAGAGGGATGAAGGGGAAATGGGATTGATCAAATCCAAACCCAGGAGGGGAGCGGGCGAGAGAGGATGAGAGCATTCTTTACTACGCTTCTCCAGTTAAGCAAAGGGGAACGTGGTTTGAATAGCTCTTAAAAGGGGAAGGGGTCGCAGAAAGAAGGAGGTCCATCTTTTTACACCAAATTCAAAAAAGCATTTTACATTTTAAATATTCACAATAGAGTAACTTCTAGTCAGTGAGACTCACGATTTATTTACAAAGAGCCTTCAACAGGCCACTTTAGTCGGCACAGCAGTTTGTGCGGGAGAAACATCCCTCTTCCCATCTGTGGCGGCCGGCCGCCCGCCCGCGTGGCTCCGAGGTCCCCCGCGCGGTGGGTGTCGACGGGTTCAGAGGCCTTCTCAGCGCCCCCGCCCTGGCCAGCGGCCGCAAGACAGGGGCGGGGGCGCGGGGGGGGACATGGGAGGGGGGACGCGACTAGGACACCGAGCGGGGCGGTAGGGTGGCCCAGCTGCGGCGTCTGTTGCGTTAGTCTTGCGGTGTATTTCCTGCCCTTCTCTGCCTTCTCATCATCCTCCGAGCCTCTCTCCCCCGCCCCGCTCAACTTCTAGGTTAAAAAAATAGATATGTACATCTTAGAAAATAGCAAAGGGCCCCCGGCAGGCGGGGCCGTGTCCTCCGGGCCCCGAGGAGCGGGAAGACGGGATGCGCGGTCCCCGCGGCCGCCGCGGAGTGACCGGAGGCCGGGCGGGCGGCGGGCGCTCAGGACGAGCTCTCGTTCTCGGACGCGTGCAGCAGGAGGCCGCCGCCGCCGCTGCCGGACTTGTGCTTCTTCAGCAGCTGCGTGATTTTCTCGTCGTCCGAGTTGGGGTCCAGGGGCTTGTTATAGTCGTCGTCCTCCTCCTCGTTCTCTGAGGCCCCTTTCAGCCGCTCGGTTTCCGAGTCCTGCTTCTTCTTGGCCGTGGCCATCTCGGCTGCGTGCTTCTTCCTCCACTTGGTCCGGCGGTTCTGGAACCAAACCTGGGGGTCGAGAAAGCGGAGAAGAGGGGAGACAGGGGCGGAAGGAATTTAAGGTGAGCAGAGCCAGGCAATGCCTTCTCTCCCGCATCCCGCAGTCGCTCCTGCGGGCCCCTGACGTCTTGACACCCTCCCTCAGAGTCCTCCCAGGTCTGGGCCGTTGAAGTCGGTCTCCACTGCTCCAGCTTCCTCCGAGTATCAGGCACCAACAAACTGACTGCCGTTGCCATAGTGATGGTAACACAAGAGTATTGAGGTTGTCAGTGAGTGATTTCTCAGAAAAGAAAAAAACTTGGAAACTTAAAATGAGTTTCCCTAAAAGAGTTCGCTTGCCTACTTTCTCGTTTGAAGTAGAAAACTTTTCCCTTTCGTAAAGTTGCCTCATAATGACTGCGATTCTATTCGTTTTTAACTTCCTTAGATTAAGGTATTTCAAGCAATCTGAAGTGTACTGGCTTTTTAGTGTGATTTGTGGGAGAAGACACAGCATTTACCCCAATTACCTCTGTTCTTTTCACTTTGGGGTATTTGTCTGTTTCACTTATTTCAGGTCTGAATACACACAAATATGGTAGGTAAACACTCCCCTCCCCATTTACACTTGTAATGTATGATGTAAAGTTTTAAAAAAAAATCTGCTAAAACAGAAACCTCAAATCAGTAATAATAACCAACATAAATGCATGAAAATATTTAATATTTGAAAATATTTAAAAGTTGAAATCATCATAGTAGTTTGTGTGTCTTTCTCTGTCTCTCTGGTTTAATGTTTTTCATAAAACCGAAGTCAAAGTAAGAATTTTCATCAGTTATTTTTTTTAAGTGAAATTTTGCCAGTTACATTACTTCCCACTATTAGCATGCCTAATCTTTCACATATTATTTTAATATTGTCCCTCCCTAAGAGATTCATTTTTATACAAATATTTTAAACCTATTCATGATGTTTGACATCGTGTTTCATACATATATTTTAACCTAAAGCATCAGCAATAGCAACCAATTTCCCAAACATATTGAATCATCCTCTCTTTATGCTTCTCATCCATTTTCTCATCCGTTATGTATTTATCTAGAGAATCAGAATTGTTAAGAAAGTGATTTTTAGTTTCTTTATACAGCTATAATAATTCACTTCTAGCCACGCCGACATATTTATGGTGACAAATGAAGACCTCCAGATTACTGTGGTAGGCTCTGTACCAACCACTGCAAAAATAATTTTAACTGTGATGGTACTCTAATGGTAACATACAAAATCACTCCTGAAATGCATTTTATGGTGCTTATCTGTGGGGAAATACTCTCTGACCAGCAGATATGGCTAACGTTATCCCTACTTAATTTTAAAAGCAACAATATAACTAATGGAAACAGACTTAAACACACACACACACCAAAAAATATATATATACATACATATATATAATATAATGAAAAAGAGGAACAAAAGAGAATACCAGAAATATAGGAAACCAATCCCTTTATATTTCAGGGAAAGATTTCTCCAATTTGATTCCCTGGAAATACACCGTACAACTCAATTATAAGGTAAGTGACATTTTAATTATAATTTGTTGTCATAAACAGTAAAACATCTTACATCTATTGATAAACTTATATTTCATAATACAGTAATAATCTTGTCATTTCATTTGGAAAAGTACTATTCCAAAGTGGCTGCCTCAGGTAAGCTAAAAGCAGATGCATCCATGCTAAGTGGTTAGATCTTGTGGATTTATTGGGGTTTTTTTAACCTGCAAGTTAATACAGTAGCACTATAATGCTGATCTACATTAGGGAATTATATAACTAGTGGAGACTGAGTTGACAAACAAAAGCTTGAATATCCTTACAAGTAGAATACATAGAAGCTATCTAACTGGCCTGGTCTATTCTCAGGGCTGATATTTCCGTAATGCTTTTATTCTCTAATAATGGCGAGTTCCCCCAGCACATGCTGCTATCTAGATGAACCTAATTTCAAAGGCGGAGGCTTGATTCCTTTTGTTCATCAACAGTTTGCCGGCCCGAGAGATCCCAGAGCTTTGTAACCTCCCCCTCCACCCCCTTCGCTGATCTCATCGCTCCCCTTGCTTCTCGGACTGCACCCTCGGGCGGCTGTTTGTTAGTTTGGTGTGTGTGTGTGTGTGTGTGTGTGTGTGTGTGCGCACACGCGCGCGCATGACGTACATGGGAGAGCTCTCCCTCGAGGTTTGCAAGGTCCACTCACCTTGACCTGACTCTCCGTCATCCCCAACGAATAGGCCAAGCGAGCCCTCTCGGGCCCCGCCAAGTATTTCGTTTGTTCGAAAGTCTTCTCCAGCGCGAAGATTTGCTGGCCCGAGAACGTGGGTCTCGTGTGTTTTCTCTTCCCATCTTTGTCCAACAAAATGGATCCTTGATCTACGAGAACAGATTAAAAAAGGAAAGGAAGGGGGGAAACAACCAGTTACGAGCGGCTCCGCTGAGAAGAGACGAACTCCAGAAACAACGTTGTGGTGGGAAAGGCAAGTGTATTCCGCGGCGGGCACGAGAAGTGCCGTGGTGCTTGCAGTCCCACTGCGCTTCTCGCTTTGCCTTCTTACACCCACCTGTTTTTTAAAAGCGCGTGTGTTTGGAGCCGCAGTAAATAACCTTCTGCCCAACGACGTCCAACAGAGGGAGCGCACTGCTGAAGTTTGCCGAGGCCCAATCTCTAGGCCCAGTAAATTAAGGCATGTGGGTACGGGGGGGGGAGGGGGTGTGGGAAAGTCCCCTCTCACCGCCTCGTCTAGTTGGGGCTCGTTCGGTCCCGGGGCCTTTGCGTGGGGGTGACTAGTTTTGTTCCTTGACCGCTTTCCTAACCTGTGCCCGCGCAACAAAGAGCGCCTTGTTTTTGGAACACAAGAGAGTTAAATCGCCCCCGCGTCGAACGCCGCTGCGGTCGAGGGGGAGGGGACGCCGCCTTTGTTGGCGGTCCCTACGTGGCCATCCAAACGAATACAATAACGTCTCCCCTACAGCAGCCCCCGCCCCGGCCGCCCCAGTCCCGAGGCTTCCGAAGGGAGCCTCCGCTTGGCTCCCCCAGCTTCCCTCAGTTACTGCCGCTCAGCCACACGAAAGAGATCAGGAGACAGAAGAAACTTCGGGGACTCGGTCAAAAGCAAAGAACAGAGCGAGAAAAGGCCAGGGGACTGGCCCCTAAATGCCACCTGGGAGTATGGGAGCTTCCGCGGCGCTCTGGCCAACTACCTATAAGATTAGGGGGATCCTGGGGTAACTCAGTTTCGAGCAAGATCTTTGCGGGATGTTGCATTTTCCCCCGTCTTTGTCCTGTTACCTCGTTCTTCCTCCGGTTCTTTCTCTTATCAGGATGTTGAGAGCCACGATGCCCCTCAATATGTCCGGGGCCGAGGCAGGTGGAAAAGCGAGGGCCCAGAGGTGGGGAGCGGCCTGCTTGCCCTCCTCCACGGGCCGCGGACTTCTCTTCAGTGGGCTCACCTGGGCTGAGCGTACTCGGGGGACGAGGGGGGCGGTGGTGAGGGCGACGAGGTGAGGTGGGGACACCCTGGACCGAGATGTACATGCAAACACATGCGTTCGGCTCAGGGCTGTGGAGGGCTCGTCGCTGCCGGTCCCCACCGGTTCGTAGAGAGGAGGCCAGTCAGGCTGGCGAAGGTCGAGTGGGACTTCGGCATGGGACACTGGAAAGCTGGGGTGCGGGCTGGAGCACGGTAGCCTCTCCTGCCCTCCCCACCTCTTTAACCCAGGACGGACATGCGGTTCTGGCCGGGCTGTTCCGGGAGCAGCCAGGGCCTCGGATGAGACACGCCCCGCACCACATTGTGTTCCGTGGAGACGCATGCACACCCGTTCCGCAAGGCGTGCCCAAGGCTTGGGGAGAGGGGGGCGCTTGGACGCAACCATGGAGCTCAGGACAGCGAGAGTTCCTCGCTGAACGCCCTGGCCCAACCTAACTCGTGCGATTCTGGCGCTGCCAAACTACTCGGCAGGCAAGAGGGTGGACTCGGCATGCACACCAGGGGCCATGACCTGAGAGCGGGCAGAACAAGCACAACTGGGCGCAGTCAATTGTACTCACGAGGAGTGCAGGCCAGGCGTGCGTCCCTCCAGGGCGGGCTCTGCATCACTCCTGGCCAGAAGATAGGCGTCCGGCCGGGCAGCTCGGCTAGCGGCTTGGGGTACCGACCCACGGCGGCCACGGCCGCGGCGCTGGGGCTGAAGTAGAGCCCGGGCGGCGGCGGTGGCGGGCTCAGGCTGCTGAAACGGGGCAGGCCGGCCAGCAGCCCCGCTGGGGTTGAGGCGGCGGCGGCAGCGGCCGCAGCTGCGGCCGCGGCGGCCGAAGCGGAGGAAGCGGAGGTGGACGAGGAAGAGGATGAGGAACCGGAGGGCGAGGCGGAGGGCAGGGCTGCCCCTGAGGCCACGGGCATGGAAGGCCGGCTCAGGATGTCGTTGATGCCATGTGGGGTGGCGGCCGAGAGTTGCTGCGGGGGGCTGCCCAGGGATGAGAGCCCCCCCGCGGCCGGGGGCTTCAGGCTGCCTGGGTTGTGGGAGCCCAAAGGCGGGGAGGGTGATGACGAGGAGGACGAGGAGGACGAGGAGGAGGGGGGGCCGGCGGGCAGCGCGGGGTACGCGGCGGGGTACAGCGGGGTCTTCATTTCTGCCATGCTGTGCAGGGCGGCCAGGGGCGGGCTGCTGAGCAGGAACGCGCTCTGCCGGGTGCCCTCCATCGCCCCCACAGCTAACATCCCACGATCAGGCCGGAGCCCGCAGCCACGCAGCGGGAGCGCCGGCCGGTGCCCCCGGAGGGGCTCAGGAGAGCTAGAAGCGCCGAGGGCGCGAGCGAGGAGTCGCTCCGCACACCAGGAGGCGACCTGCCAACTGGGCCAAGAATGCAGCCGCTGAGAGTTGCTCTCGTAACTGCGCAGCAGAAATGTCCAAACACACCAGTCGAGAGGCGGTGGCTCGCCGAGACCAGCGAGGGTCCAGGTGGTTTGGGCTGTCTTTTCCCTCTTAGAGTCCCGGATTCAATCCCGGGCTCTTCTCTCTTCCTCACTTTTTCCTCGCCGCTCAAAGTGCGCTACTTCTCATATTCTCCCTCTTGGAAATAAGGAAAACAAAACCCCAGCCGGCCCCAGAGAGCTTGTAACAAAGTTAAGAGTCACCGAATCTCCGCTTTGATGTGGGAGAGTGGGGGCTGGCTCTTTTTCTTTGGGGAGGTTCAAAGGACGCCGGGTTCCGCCCGATGAGCTCGTCCGATCTTACTTGGATGCCCTGCTCTTCAGGCCACGAGGTTGATTCGCACTCAGCGCTCGGAGCGCGAAGGGAGAGAGAGCATCCAGCCCGCGGGAGGATTTGGCCTCTGGGCGGGCTTCCTCCGCCAGCGCTGCCCGAGGCTTCTGTGCCAGAAAGGGCAGTGCCACCAATCCCTGCGGCTCCCGGATTCGGCGCGCCGACCTGCCTTCCCCTCTGGGCCACGGGGCACTAGAGTTGCAATATTGAAAAGAAAAAGGGCGAGAAAAACACGGAAAAACAGACTAAGTGAAAAGTCTGACGGCTTCGGTTACAGCTCCACTCGTCTGTCCACTTCTGAAAACGGGCCTGGCGACCCCGGCCCCACCCCCCACCCCCAGCGCCCTCTCTTCCTCTCACTCTCCGCCTTTGCCTCTCCTCTCTCGCATTTTCTTCGCGGCTCTACAGGCTTCGCTCTTCTAAGTCCTGTCCTCTGGCCAAGCTGACCCTCTCCGCGGCTCTTCCACTGCCTCTCTCTCCTCTCCTTTTCCCTTCGGGCCTGACAGTTCAGATGAAGCTCTCAAAGGTAATAAAACATTTGCATCACTCCCTACCCCTCTTTAGCTGGGGGACGAGAGGGAGGGGGAAATGGGGGTCCAAAATGAGAACTTTGAAGGACGTCACTCCGAGGCGGCCGGCAAAGGCGGGGCCGAGGAGCGGGGTGCAGGCCGGGGGGCGTAACCACCGTCTCCAATAGCACTCAGCCTTGGGCCTCGCGTCGCCTCCGGGTCGCGCCCACTCGGGAGCGCCGCGCCTTCTGATTGGCTTAGGAGGACGAGCCGTTGGGCCGCGCCCGCCTCGTTCCCGCCCCCTCCCACTTCCATCCCTCCTGTGGGTGGGGCCCGGAGGCGGGGCCTGGCGAGTGGTGAGGTTCGGCCGCTGGCCCAGTGGACGCCTCAATTAATTGTGTTAAATAAAACAGGAAAGGGGGGGGAGCAGAGATGAAGAGGGTATTACTTTTTAAAGAGAAGAATAATGGAAACCCAACCCTTTTATGGAAAAGCAGTTCATATTCTTCCCTCGCCTCCCCCTGGCCTGCTCGCGTCACCCTACCCCCCTTCTCCCCACTAGCTCGCGACGCCTCACCTCGAACAGAGTCTGGTCTCTTGTAAAATGGAGCTAATGGAGCAGGCAGCCGGCGTAGCCCTGGCCTGGCTCCTTCTTTTGAAGGGATTAATTAAAGGCCATCTGGGCTCTCCCAGGATTGTGTAAATTAATTTGTTGCTCCTTAAGCCTTATAGATGTCCTTAATCCTCTTGTAGGCCGAAGCATCGTCCTTTTCCGTCTTTGCCACCTCCCGCTCTCCTTCGCTGTTCCTTCTCCTTCATTTTCTTTTCATTCCTGGGTCCCCCCCGCGCCCCCCCACACACGATGTTATCATTTATAGGTTTACTCAATTCGCAGGGAACGGAATCAGCTTATTGGGAATATTTATTCCTCGTGTGATGTTTCGACCTTAGAGCTGTGAACTTTTTTAACTTTGATCCCCTGTGATTATTATTTGTTTTGAGTTTTACGGGGGCAGAATCACCAAAATTGAGGTGGAGTCTTTAGATACAGAAGTACTTGGTTACACCCTCCCCCCGATCCACTGTAAGTTTTTGAAAACCGTCGCCGAAACTCTTACTCCTCCTCTCAAGGCCAGGGTTGTTTCGGGAGATGGAGATGTTCCGGCTTCTGCGCTGTGGTGATGGGATGTCTAGGGTTTGAGTTGGAGGGTGGTTTCCCTTATTTCCTCTCAATTTCTTCCATCCCTGGAGATCTTTACATTTCCAGCAGAGTTGAGCTGTGTAGACGGGGAGGAGGACCCTTGAACAATTTAGAGATTTCAAGATATTAAAGTAACACACCATTGAGGGATGGTGGCTAGAGTAATTTCGATGAGAACATTAAGTCCAAACTTAATTCGCAGAAAATAGAAATAAACAGCTATAATAAATAAAGGAATAAAATTCCAGCGGCACCACCCAGTTGGAGTTTGGTTGGTGTTTGGCTATGAGTGCCAAAAGCACTCATTTGCATCCAAGCACCAAAAGCCAGAGGGATTATTCCGCTTTGATAACCTTCATTTCCGATGCACTGGTCTTTTAAGGGTGGCAACTTGAGCTTGAGCTTGAGGAGTTTCTGTTTATCTTTTGCCACTTTTATTATTCACTTCTGAGATAAAAGTAAAGTTCCCTTCTTGCTTCCCGATGCTTTTTCATTAACTTCAAGACTGGGCTAAACCCATCACCTCATAGACCTTAGAATCTGACTCCGGGGAAGGTGAAGTCTTTCCTCAATGTGAATTATGCTGAGTAGAGCAAGAATAGAGATGATGAGGGGGCTGTCTGTATTTCCCTGCGAGGATGTTTTGCTGGGCTATGGGTCTAAAACCCCAGCGCCGTGCCCCTTCGACAGGCCGGGAGACTGCTGCAGGAGAGTGGAGCGTGTAGCCCGGCCCTGCCCCGAGTGTTGGGGTCCTCTGCTTCTCGATTCGTTGAAAACGAAACTTTTTCTCGCCTCGGGAGTCTCCAATACGGAGGTGGCACACAACCTTCCGCCTGGACCGCGCTCCTTGGCCACCAGCGACCTCCTCATATCCCCGGCATTCCTCACAGCATTCTCAAGGACTAGGTAGGAATGGAGAGGAAAGCAGGCCAGTGATTCCCAAAGATTCCAATTTTTAAAAGCTACTCCCCTTTATTTCATGTAAATAGTGTGACCTGGGAAAGAACTGAGCATTTTCCTATTGTAAATTTAGTATCAGATTTGTGGTGGGTGAGGTAGAGACAGAGCAAAATCAAAGAGACAGACCAACACCAGGAGAGATTGATTCAACTCCACCCAACTCCGGGTTAATTGCCATCGGTAAATTGTTGCAAAACTGGGTACGGGTAAGAAGTCTCAATCGTTTGCTTTTACTTATCATTCACACTGGGGAATTAAAATAGCAGCATTGTTCTTAATCGTGACAGTAAAAAAAATCTGGGGTCTGTGTACCTCGATCCCCGGGGGGTGAACCCCGGGTGCCTGAATCCCGCTTGGGGCAGTGTGTATTCCAGACGCACGCTGCGAGGCGCTGAAGGAAGGCCGGTGCCTCTTGCCTGGTGTGTTGGTGGTCATCATCGATCTGCTCCGTCTGTCTCCAGCTGGGAGCCGGGAGAGCGAGGGGCGTCCTCGAAGGGGGTGGGCTGCCCCAGTCTCTCGCGGGGAAAGATAGCCCTGTCCCTCCAGAGCTAAAACCTCCTTCAGGACAGCGTCCTGGAGGAGCAGATCCCGACGCGGATGCGGGAGGCCGGTTTTCTGTCGGGGCCATCTTACACACTGCATACACACGCCCTAGAGAGTCCGGACTTCTCTCCCTCGGGGAACCCCCAGGACCCGCGCGCGCTTCTGCCCACGACCTAATAAAGTCCGACATTTCTAAGCAACCCCTAGGAATGGAACGTGTCACACGTGGTCGCGACGCCCCCCGCCCCCCGCGTCTCTGAACAATATATATATATATTTGGGGGGACAGTGTTTGAAAGCGAATGATTTGCATTTTAATTGAAAAACAAATGAAAGCGGTTTGGCAAATTCTGAGGTTTCAAAAAGGGCTAAAAAGGGTAGGGGTGAGGAAGGCGACGCACCCCTCTCCACCCCTTGACTTTCTTTAAGCCTGCAAACAAGGGCCTCAGTTCTCAAGTTACTGTTTTTAGCCGCTCCTACTATTACTCAGCCTGCACCACGCACTTGCCCACCCTACCCTCGATCTAACCCTGGACTCAAACGCCTAGTGCGTTGGTACTTCTGTTTTAAAATGAAGGAGCAGCCACTAAATTCAGAGTAATTCACAGAAGGAATGCAAATGAAATCTCAGCTAAGTGTACCTAAATTCAGCACTCTGTCGTGGATGGGTGATAACTATTATTCCCCAGATATATTAACGTTAAAAGGTCGGGATACTCAAGTGTAGCCACAGGAAGCCAATTCTATATTCGCAGAAGGAGGGAGGAGGGGATGAAGGGAATTTTGTGTGTTTCAGGCCAAAACCCACTAGAAAATGTGTTTGATTGTATCGTCTGGGTGACTTCTTTAATAACTCCACTTCCGCCGACGAGTGGGGCCTGTTCGGGCTGAACCCAGAGGCCGGCTGGGTTTACGTTCATGTTAAAAGAGGGGTCTAGAGGGCAGCTAAGTGGCAATTCAAGGGAGAAAGAAGCATGTCCACGATACCTTGGAACAACCCAGTGTCAGAGAAGGAGAACCGGCGAGGAGGGAGAGCACGGCTGTCTGCATCTTTGCAACCCGTAAACGCGGCGGGATGGGAACGCGACCCTTGGCCGCTTCTGCTGACCGGGAATTAACGAGACTACTTGGGAAGGGTTGGGGTAGCGAGGGGCCAACAATGCTGGGTGGGGAAGAGCGCTGGGGGATCCTGCTGTCGGCGCTCTCCCAGCCGAAGTCAACGCAAAACACGAGAGGGAAGGGACCTTCGGTGTAGACTGCCCCGTTGGATCTACTACCAAAAAGATCTCGAACGTCAAGCCAGGATCCCCACCCACCATCACCACCACCGGGCGATCTTCAAAGTAACTGCATGGCAGTCCTGTGCACAACTGCAGAATACGTACTGAGCTCTCCTGGGAGACACGTGCACTCGGAAGGGAGGGTTCTGAAAAGTCCAAGAAGATGCAGAATACTAAGGTCCAGAAATGTCTGCAATATCAAGACCCGATCCAGGAATATGAATAATTGCAAGAAGACACCAATGACCTGCTAGAGAGAAAACTAGTCTTCAACTTCAGCAAAGCACATACATGTATGTATAATACCCCCGACCCCTCACGCTCCCAAGCATTTTCTGCAGAGACCCCATTTGCTTCCAGGGAACCCACTTGCTTTGATGTATATTCTGGAGACGGGGATCCGGCATGGAATCATGCGCTCCAAGGAATGTCTGTGAGTTTCTACAATTTCCTTAAAGAATAAAATGCTGGTTCACTTTCACCACCAGATTAAACAATATCTGATGTGAACGGTCATAAAAAATTTACACCTGTATAAATGACGTCCACTGAACATAATTTAAGTAATTTTAAACGAGCCTGTGAACTAGTTCCTCTTTCAGCCCTGCTAAAAGTTGTTGCGTGTGAGTGAGTGTGTCAGCATTGGTCCTTTCAGCCGCCTCACGCGTGCGGCTCCTTATTCTTCAATGAGAAAAAGTTGTTTTATTTGCGTCACTGCTTTGCTTACAGTTCCTGGGTCCTTCAGGCCCTTTTGAAGAAATCCTGAGCAGTTACCGCCCTCTTGTGGAAAAAAACTTAGCGGTTCCTTCGATCCAGAAAAGACAATCCTGCCTGATTGTGTTAGAAGGATTTATTTTCTCAAAGAGGTCTGCCTTTGTGTAACTGCTGCGCTCGTTGATTAACATGTGCTTAATTTTTATCTGAAATGCCAAATTCATAAAATGAAGTGTGGGTCTGGCAGTTCTTGCTTTAATTCAGATAGCAAAAGCCCTCTAAAATGAACATTTTGATTTTAATCTTTTTTCCTCACCTACCTTTTGTTGCACTCCATTATTTGACTCAGTTGGGATAAAAGAAATTTCTATTTTTACTGGGATTGTTTTATTTTTTTAACTTTTCTTCCCTAATTATCAAAGCAATACTCTACTTAATTCAGAATATTTAGAAAGTGGAGATAATTATAAAAACAAAGAGTTACCCATAATCCCATCTTCAGGGGAAAAACTCTTCTGATATTTTGACATATTTGCTTGCTGTCTTTTGTTTAGTTTTGATGGTTGAGATCGCACTGAGTATGTAATAGTGTATCCTCAAGCTTATTTTATAACCTGCTTTATTCACTTATTGAAGCAGGTACAGACCAGCACTGAAATCTCCCAGACTTAGTCTTCTCTTAGAGCCCTGCACACTCTCAGAGGCCTGGGTCCAGCCTACTCCCACAAACCATAATCTTGCAGGGATGCTAAGTGCTCCAATGCCAAGGTTCCTGCCCTGGTTCTTCCACTTACTATTAACCCCCTCAGACACTTTGCCACTAGTTCTCAGAATGTTAGGACATAGTAATATTAACAATAGCTAACACTGAGTGTTTACTGTTTCAAGTAATTTACAGCATTAATTCAACAACTCTGCATCTCTGAATTAGGTACAAGAGCTGTGCCCATTATAAGGATGATGAAATTAAAGCATAGAGAAGTTAAGTAACTTGCTTAAGATTATACAGCTACTAATTTGGGAAGCTGGGATTTAAACCCCGGGTAGTCTGGTTCTAGAGTCCCTACATTTTTTTTTTTTTTTTTTTTTTTTTTTTTTTTTTTTTTGCGGTACGCGGGCCTCTCACTGTTGTGGCCTCTCCCGTTGCAGAGCACAGGCTCCAGACGTGCAGGCTCAGTGGCCATAGCTCACGGGCCCAGCCGCTCCACGGCATGTGGGATCTTCCCAGACCGGGACACGAACCCATATCCCCTGCATCGGCAGGCGGACTCTCAACCACTGCGCCACCAGGGAAGCCGGAGTCCCTACTTTTAACCAGTATATTAAACTGCTCTGCTGATAACTGAAAAAATATTAATGCATAAGAAAGCAATCTGAATATTATAAATTGATAAGTAAATATAAAGTGAATATTTGCATATTCTATTACAGGAAAAAACACAATTCACATTTTCTTAGATAAGAAAAACATTGAAAAGGATAATAGAGGTTATTGAATTCTTTTCTGAGTTATTCAAATAAAAATTTAATTCCTGAAAATAATATTAGACCTTGGTTTACACACAAGTATTTCAGTTCCAAAATAATTTTAATTTTAGTTACTTTTTAAAAAAATAGACCTTATTTTAGAGCAGTTTTAGGCATTTTAATTACTTTAACTTAAATTTTTAATTTTAACAAACACATACCTCAGCTTCATATTTTTGTTCCCTGAATCCAGGGGAGTGGTTAATCATAGATTTGCTTCACAGATGGTCTAGATTATAGCTCTAAATAGCTATTCACGGGCCGGGTAGACTTCTAAATAAACCTGTCAACCTGGCCATTTTACGCTGCAAAGTTGCCAAGGATGTGGGTTATCCCAGTGAGAAAATCTCCAGTTACTTGGTATACTTTAGGTATCATGAAATAATGATGGAATACGAGTGGTACTAAAGCTATTTTACAATCTACAGGGCACAGCTATCAACCAACCAGAAGTGATACCCTGGTCTATTAGAACAAATGTGCTGTTTATCAGCCTAGAATTCAGCAATCCTATCTGATTCATGCTCTACTCCTTCCTAGCTGTGATCTTGGGCAAGTTAATTACTCTTATTTAAAACTGGCACTTTGTCATGCTAATAAGTGACTCTCTAGACTAAGTGTATTGCCTTTCCTAGAGTTAGCTGGTAGAGGTAATCTTGCAGAAGTAGGGCCCTATGTATACAGGGGTGAAGTTTACTCGAAGTAGAACTTCTTGATCTTAATCATCAGTGAAGAAGTAGAACTTCTTGATCTTAATCATCAGTGAAAGAGCAGGTCCTTGGGAAGGAAAGATATACTTGAAGGCAGCCCTTAAATAATTAGAAAAGAGAAAATTTTTTTTAACTTTCTATTTTATATTGGAGTATAGATTAACAATGTTGTGATAGTTTCAGGTGTACAGCAAAGTGATTCAGTTATACATATACATGTACCTATTCTCTTTCAAATTCTTTTCCCATTTAGGCTGCTACATAATATTGAGCAGAGTTCCCTGTGCTATACAGTAGGTCCTTGCTGGTTATCCATTTTAAATATAGCACTGTGTACCTGTCAATCCCAAACTCCCTAACTATCCCTCCCCCCACCCTTCCCCCCCACCCCCGCCCTGTAACCATAAGTTCCTTCTCTAAGTCTGTGAGTGTGTTTCTGTTTTGTAAATAAGTTCATTTGTATCATTTCTTTTTAGATTCTGCATATAAGCAACATCATACAATAAGAAAAGAGAAAATGTTTATCTCACTCGGACTGTCCCTTGTTTTGGTTTGGATTTCGAGCTGTCCAAGGTGCTTTTAAGATAGAGGTTAAATATAAGCACTATCACGTGGAAGCAAAGCTTGATCTAGGAAGAAGAAAATCCTGAAGGGAACCCCAAATTGATGATGAGTACATTGTATAAACTAGTTTACCTAGTTTCATGATACTCATTGTTTCCTTTTAATTTTCCCTATGCTTTATTGAAATGTTCTATCATGGTCTAGGAATTGCTGCTAGAAAATACAAATCCACTGTCCGTATTTGCCCACAATATTAGAGGGAGATCTGTGCCCCTCCTAGGCCGTCTGGGTTGGCTGTCTAGCTATTTCTCCCTTCCACCACAAAACTATTGCCCCACCTTGGAAAGGAGAGCACTAGTGTACTATCAGAAATAACAATTTGTGTTTTTCACATGCATGGAAGTTTCTCTGATAGGGTTAAGAGACTACAGCAAACAGGGATAAAAAGGGCCACGTAGGTTTAAAACAGTGGTTCTCAACCCTATTAGAATGAGTGCTACCTTTTCATAACAAATATTTAATAATGGGTCTTTTACTGTCCTGAATTGATATTCATATCTAGCTACACACATAATTTCCAAAAAAGTCAATATACAACCTGAGCTATAACATAAAGGAAAAATAAATGGAAAATACTTTATAATAATATGATGTGCAATTCAGTATGTAAATGAATGGGGGCTGTCTACACTGAAGACAATGAAATAATCAGACATACATGCACATATAACCACGATAAATGCAACCACCGCAAATACAGGCTGATTAAGGAGTTTCAAATATAACTAATGACATTAACATTTGTGTGTCGATTTTCAGAAATGGTAAATAACTCTTGAATGAGACTCAGTATGTTTTTCCTTTAATATACATGGAAGTTACTCTCCTGGATAATTCAGTGTTTATTGAAACCATATAAAATTGCTTTGTGTTCATATATAAAACGGAGGAAATTATGTGCTCAATAATAATAAGTAGGTTTTTCTTCTACGTAAATGTCCATTGGGAGATTTAAATTTTTTACTTTTTGCACGAATGTCCCATGCAATGCAGGACGTCTAGCCTTCCTGGGCCCTGCCTGTTAGCCAGCATTGCCCCTATCCAATCTGATAAGGGAAAAGCACACACAGATGTGCCAAAAGTCCCCATTGAGAATCACTGTTTTAGAACTTCAGACAGTTTAGAAAGTGTTTTCATATATATTAAGTTTGCAAAGCTTTTTCACATATAATATCTCGTTTAATTCTCCTCAAAATCCATGAGAAGGACATTATTACTGTCATTTCAACAATGAGGAAACTAAGGCACCAAAAGGAGATGTGAAAAGTCAAAGTCATTCACCACAGCACATCCTTATCATCTCCTTGACTCATCAGTCTGGAGCATATAGAGAGATGGAATACAGGATATAATTCTGCTTTTAACCCAGAAAACTCCATTGCATCTAGCTTGGCTATCTAGACTTGAGCTATGCAATATAGTAACCACTAACCATATGTGGCAACTTAAATTTATATTAATTTAAATGAAAATTAAAATATAGTTCCTTAGTCACACAGCCACATTTCAAATGCTCAATAACCACATGAGGCTAGTGGTTATCCTACTGGACAGCGCAGGTATAGAGTTTTCCCACCATTGCTGAAAGTTCTGTTAGGAGCACTGATAGGTTACTTCAGTTTGCCTCCATATGACCCACTCTTTCCTCTAAGCTGCTATCAGTCTTAAACACAACACACACACACACACACACACACACACACACACAGTGCTCAGCTCTTTCTCTATACCTTGGTTTATGTTCTGTGCCTAGAATATCCCACTACTTCACAATTGAACCTATGTGCTTACTTCTTGAGAGCAGGACCATGCCTTATTTATCTTTGCATCCCCAGTACCCAGCACAGTACCTGGCACACAGTCCGTGCCTAATATCCACCAATCAACGCTACCTCACATGCATTTTCTTTTTAGTCCTGATCTTGCTGTGTGACTGATAATGAAAACATGTGTGCTCCCACATAAAATGGATGTAACCACAATTAATCTTGAATTGTTCAGACAGCTAAGGAACAAATGTCATGTCTTATAATGTCATCGCAGTTCTCAGGTTTTGGGGCATCTCTTAGATTGGGATTATCCTGGATTCGGATTTAGGAGTTCCAGAATAGTATGGGTTTAGGTCATCAGCTTATTTGACCCTGGCAGACCTAATTTTTCTCGTCTTTAACATATTGATGGGTGAAGGAGAGCATTGATTTAGGTAATTTCTATGGTGCTTTTTTTTTTTTTTTTTTTTTTGCGGTTCACGGGTCTCTCACCGTTGTGGCCTCTCCAGTTGCAGAGCACAGGCTCCGGACGCGCAGGCTCAGCGGCCATGGCTCACGGGCCCAGCCGCTCCTCGGCATGTGGAATCCTCCCGGACCGGGGCGCAAACCCATGTCCCCTGCATCGGCAGGCGGACTCTCAACCACTGCGCCACCAGGGAAGCCCTCTATGGTGCCTTTTGATGCTCATATTCTATGGGCCTAAGAGTTGACTGACAGCCAGGTGTATACAAAAGGCCAACCTAAAGGCAGACACAAACCAGACTATGTGGGGAGAACTAGGAAACTAGTGAGGAAGCCCAGCACTTTGAAGGAGGGTACAAATGAAAATATCATTAACCAGCTGCTGTGGTTTGGTTTCCAGAGGACTGACTTTCCAGGAGGTTGCTACAAGATGGCTGTATGCAGTTTCTGTACTTGGAGACTGCAGCACACTTATGATCACAGCTCATTTAGGCCCTCAATTTTAATTTGACATAGTTTATGTTAGGTTGATTTATTACAGCCAGGTCGCTCTGCACAGCATTCATTTCCTCAGCATTCTAAGGCCCATAACAAGGGGTGGTTCATTCCATAAGTACTCTCAACAGAATTCCTTCACAATTATTTATTATTTAAAAGGATTATATTGCAGGCAAAGTATCCCAAAGACTTACTAGAAGGTTGGCATCACTGCCTATCTGCAGTTTGGATTATGAAGAGATATATAGGCAGATGCAAAGATATTTAAAATATTTTGAGAAAAACTTTAAAACATATTCCTGCATTTTGGATGCAAATCAAGTTTAGAAATAGAAGCAATGTGTAATACTAGAGTTTTAAAAATAACTTGTATTTCTAAAATTTCTGGAATAAAGTGAGTAGGAAAAGAGCTTTATTAGGAATCAGAAGCCTAAGCTCTAACACTCAGAGTCTGATTTTCCTCATCCTTAAAAAAAAATGGACTAAACATTATGTCTCTTCAAAAACTTTTATGCTAACATTCACAGCAGCATTATTCATAAAAACCAAAAGTAGAAGCAACTCAAATGTTCATCAATTAATTAATGGATACATAAAACCATAATATATCTATATAATTGAGTATTATTCAACAATAGAAAGGAATGAAGTACTGCTTCATGCTGCACTATGCATGAACCTTGAAAACATTTTGCTAAGTAAAGAGGCCAGTGACAAAAGACCACACACACTGTATGATTCCATTTATGTGAAATGTGCAGAATAGGTAAATCCACAGAGACAGAAAATAGATTAGTGGCCCCTTGGTGCTGGGATCATGGTGAGGGAAACAGGAACAGGAATGACTATTTATGGTTACCAGAAGTTCTTTAGGGGATTTTGAAATGTTCTAAAATTAGACTCTGGTGATGGTTGCTCAACTCCGTGAATACACTAAAAACCCCTGAATTGTACACTTTAAATGAGTGACTGTTATGGCATATGAAACATATCTCGATAAAACTATTTTAAAATAAGAGAGATTGTGAAAAAGTGCCAAGAGTATAGACAAAAGCACTCCATAAAGAGCAAAACACGCCTACTGTTGTCTTCACCTAAGGAAATCTGCTGAGAGAGGAAGTGACAAAATTTCAGTAGCTAAAGAAATGGATACTGATGGAGGAAGGGCATGGGAATGACTGCCCTATAAATGGAAAATTAAAACATAATAAGGGAATACGAAAACAAAATGACACCAATTTACTTATTTTCCCTTCCAAGTTTCTTTTATATTTCGTATTGTAAACAAGATGTAATTGGCTTGTAGGAAACAGCAAATATGCATTCAGATACTTTTTATTGTTTCAGAATCATGAAGTCCATAAATCATTCTCTATCTGTCCTAGGGACAAGGAAAAGATAAGCAGAAGATTTAAGCCAATAAACTGATGTCCTACTGGGTGTTAATTCTACCTCTTAATCAAGATCTGATTACCAAAAAGGAAGAGAGAACATAAAAATGCTATAAAGATTTAAATATTTTCACTCTCCCCATAACTCATGCTGTAAATGTGCTCACTGTGACATTCACTATAGCAAGAAAATTGAGATGTTCTTTCAGGATTCTGTACAGCAGAATCTCTGCCAATTATGATGAATAAGCCAAGTCCATATGCTTCTTCTATAAAGCTGTATAATATCAAGGTACTCCAATTCTGCTTCTGCTTCCTCAAAAACATAATATATCCAAAGAACAGTAAAAGGTAATTAAAATACTTAATAGCTTAATCACACTCAATCCTATATTTGTGCAATGCAGACTCTGGTTTGCTGGAGGTATAACTGAAAGGCATTATCTTGGGCCAAGAAAATGAATCAGATATTTAATGGCTATGTGGAAACGGAAATTTTCTTGTAAGATTACAAAAATTCAGGCCAATGATACACTAAACTATAATAAAGTTTATCATTAAAATTCTGAGCAGGAATGCTAGGCACTGTATCTTTTCTCCCTGAAGGATTAAGTATTCTGCAAAAGAATGCTTGAATACCATGTTCGTTCTTTTATAGATAAATATACTTCGTAGGCTGTTCTACAGAGCAAGTGGATGAATTTTCCCCATTTCATAATTTCTATACATTAAGAACATGGAGCAAGAAGCAAAACACTAGTTATCAACTAACCAGTTCTGTTTAGATCTCTAGATCAAAACTGAAAATGCCTCACAGCAGAATATCAGGTAAGAAGCTTAAATCCCTAAACAGTCAACAAGAATAGTTTACATTTTATATAGCACTATGGTGCTTTTTCAGTTATTGTCTTTAAAAATAATGTTTTGTCTTTGGTTAAAATTGTAAGTCCTTGGAAAGACCAAGAAGTATTCCCTAGTAATCGTATAAGTCTCGGGGTAATGAATTTAGCAGATCCTTACTTAAGAGCAAGTGTTAATGACAGGAGCTGGTGTGGGATTGCATGGCTTCCCTGTAAATCCTGGAGCAAGGGGGATTCACAGAAGATGGAGTAAGAATAATGGAGTGTCTGTAATAAGCTTTAACTTTTAGAAGAATAGTGGTGGAGGATGTAATCACAGAGTTTTCAGGTGCCATCTCAGCCCAGGGAGTCAGGAGGCAGACACAAGGAACTAGGAATATCAAACCTTTGTAAAGTTTCCCAAAGTTAATAACTTAAGGATACTTGTTTTTTGTTTTCTCCTCAAAGCCTAGTGGTTCTGTGTGCTTATATTTAGGGACAGCAAGATAGGGTGATACATGGGAGACTTCCTACCACTCTTCAGCAGGACTTGGGGAGAGCTTATCTTCAAGGAGACATATCATTTGGACTGTGGGACCATTTGTCTGTGTGTTTGGTACCTGGAGGAAGCAGGTAGGCAGTGCAGGAAAGCTATTTGGCCGAGCACTTCAACACACAAAGGGCCTCAAATTTAGACGTTTGAACTTACCTCCAAGAAAGACCATGCACACAATCACAATCACATACACTAACCAATGGAAAGAAAAAGACCTTTCAATTTTAAAAAAGAAGTGGGGGGGGAGGGATAAATTGGGATATTGGATTGACAAATACACACTACTATGTATAAAATAGGTAACGAATAAGGACCTACTGTAGAGCACAGGGAACTCTGCTCAATACTCTGTAATGACTTATATGGGAAAATAATCTTTAAAAGAGTGGATAGGACTTCCCTGGTGGTGCAGTGGATAAGAATCCACCTGCCAATGCAGGGGTCACGGGTTTGATTGCTGGTCTGGGAAGATCCCACATGCAGCAGAGCAGCTAAGCCTGTGAGCCACAACTACTGAGCCTGTGCTCTAGAGCCTTTAAGTGATATCTTATGATAAGTTTCTTTTTCTGTGTGACTTATTTCACTTAGAATCATCGTACCTAAATCCACTCATTATGCTGCTACTAGCCTTATGACATTGATTTCATGGCTGAGTGAAATTCCATTGTACATAAGTAACACAACTCCTTTATCCATTTTTCTCTTTCCTGGGATATTTAATGTGTACCGAATTTGATGTTCTTGTAAACAGAGCAGCCCTAAACTTTGGGGTGGCTATGTCTCATTGATTTTTAGATTTTCCAAGATATACGCCCATGAGTGGAAGTGCCCTATGCTCTCTGTAGCTGTGTTTTTTAGATGTTTTAGGAAACACCATACACTTCTCCAGAGTGGCTGTTGGCAATTTGCATCCCGCCCATCAGAGTAACAAGGCTCCCTGTTCTCCATGGCCTGTCCTGCCTTTCTGGTTTTTACACATTTTTCAGATGGCCATTTTGACCGGTGGGAAGTGAGACTTCTTTGTAGTGCGGATTTGCATTGCCCGCTTGCTTGGTTGGCCAATAAGGGTGTATGCGGTTTTTCCTGAATATATTCAGGAAAAACCATATACGCCCCTTTTGGCCAACTGCATCATTGTCGAAGTTCTGCCGCTTTTCATGTGCTTTAAAGGCGACTCCAATCTACCTCTTGAAATCTGTTTCCTGCAATTCTGCCTTGCTTTCAAATCCTCTTCGTTGCGTTACCTCAGTATATTTTTGGACGATCGTTGTCCTTTATACCTCTGCAGGTTTGTGAACTGCCGTGTCCCTGAGCTTCATTTTTCAACTCACTTTTTTGTGAGCTGGCCGCAAAACCGCAGGATTGCTTCAGGCCCTATTCTGGTTCCGGGGCGGCAGGCTGAGCCTTTGGTTAATTCTTCTTCCTGATAGGAAACTAGAGTGACCTGTGCCTGTCCAAACACCTACAGCTAGTCTCTCATTGGTTCCCCCTCTTGTCGTTCATCCTCCGGACAAATTGCAAATTGTGCGAAACAGGAGGTTAAAGGCGCTGACTCTCCAAGTGGGGAGATTGTTAGTAAAGCGGCTGGAATGGCGAACCCAAGCACCGGGAGATGAAAAATGAGGTAAGTTTTAGAAACCTTTCCCGATCACACGGTGTACCATCCTCTGGGTTTCCCATGCGTCTTTTAGCTGTAGGAAGATTCCCTTAAACCTGGAGAGTTGGGACCCATGGAATGGGTAGCATGCAGTATTGCTTTAAAGGGTCTGCATTTGCTCACCCAACCTCACCAATCCTCTCAGCCCGAACAGTTTCCAGCCTTATGTCTCATCCTGCTGTGGGTCGAGATGTGTTCAATCCATGTTGCATCACAGTCCCTGAGCAAAAGTTGTAAGAATTTTTCTGCCTTTCACTGTCTTTTTTTTTATTTATTATTATGTTGGTTACAGCTGATTTTCAATGCTCTCTTTCTTACTGCTGTACATCCACTTGATTGACGTACAAAGAGCCATCAATAAATTCTTTTTCAGATTCTTACCAGTCGTATATATTCTTTTCCGGTGACTTGAGTGTGCTGAGTGCAGTTCTTTGAGGTACTGTGTAGGCCTTATCGATTATCAATTTGGTATTTGGAACGGTATCTTTGCTAATTTCAACCTCCTGGATAATGCCTCACCACTCCCCACCTTTCCCCTCTAGCAGCCTTATGTTTGTTTTCTACATATTTGACTATGTTTCTGTTTTGTAATTTATTTCATGTGTAGCCATTTTTGATTCCACCTTTAAGTGATATCTTATGATATGTGTCTTTTTCTTTCTGACTTATGTCACTTAGAATGATCGTACGTAACTCCTCCCGAGTTGTTGCAGCTGGCTCTATTTCATTGATTTCCTGGCTGAGTAATATTCCACTCTACATAAGTATCACATCTCTTTTATCCATTTTTTTCCTTCCAGGGACATTTAGGTTGTATCCAAGTCGAGGCTCTTTTAAACAGAGAGGTGGTAAATGTTGCAGTGCCTGTGTGCTGTCGATTTTTGTTTTTCCCAAGATATACGCCCATGAGTGCAAGTACCCTATGCTCTGTAGCTCATTTTTTAAGACTTTTTAGTAAACACAATACACTTCTCCAGAGTGTCCATTGGCAATTTGTATTTCCACTATCAGCCTCACAGGCCTCCCTTTTCTCCTCACCCTGTCCTGCATTTCTGGTGTTTACACTTTATGAGGACAGCTCTTCTGACTGTTGCGAAGTGATACCTTTTGTAGTATTGATTTGCAATGCCCACCTGTTTAGTTGGCTAAAAAGGGTGTGTGCCCTTTTCTTGAATATATTCAGAAGAAAACGCATTCGCCCTTTTTGGCCAACTGCATCATTGGCAATATTCAGCCCCTTTTCTTGTGCTTTAATGGTGAGTCCTTTCTACTTCTTCAAATACCTTTCCTGCCATTCTCCCTTGCTTACAAGTCCTTTTCGGTGACTTACCTCAAGACATTTTTTGAAGATAGATATTTTCAACTCTGCAGTTTCGTGAATTTTAGTGCCCCTGAGTTCCATTTTTCAACTTGTGTTTTTGGGAACTGGCCACAAGACAGCGGGATTTCCTCAAGCCCTATTCTGTTTCCGTGGGCAATCTTGGCCTTTGGTCAATTCGTCTTCCTGATTGGAAATTACAGTGGCATGTGCCTGTCCGAACACCTAGGACTTGTCTCTCATTGTTTCTCATCCTTCCGCTTCATCCTCTGGACAAATTCCAAACTGTGCGCAACAGGATGTTGAAGATGCTGACATCCCCAAGTGGGGAGATTGTTAGGAAAGACGCTGGAGGGGTGAACCCAACTACCTGGAGATGAAGAGATGACGTGCCTTTTCCAAACTCTTCCCGATCAAACGGTGTGCCATCTTCTGGGTGTCACAGGCATGCTTTAGCTGTAGGAAGCGTCCCATGCATGTAAGGAGAACACCAGGGATTTTTCCAAATCAGTGTCTCCCCGAACCCCAAACTGGGGAATTTTTAAGCTATGGCTACATGTATGTTCATTAAGGGCCTTGGGCAGTAGGCAGAGTCCGAACTTTAGATGATTGAAGTCTTCAGGGTCAGAAGCGCTCACCACCGGCTTCCCTTAGGTTACGTTTTAACTGTCATTGATAGATGATGTCAATAAAAATATCTATTCTTTTTCAGATTATTTCCCCTTATAGGTTATTACAAAATATTGAGTGTACGTCCCTGTGCTATACAGTAGTTCCTTGTTGATGATCTATTTTATACATAGAAGTGTGTATGTGTTAATCCCAAACTGTTAATTTATCCCTCCTCCCACCTTTCCCCTTTGGTAATAATAAATTATAAGATTTTATACTTCTCAGAAATGGGGGAGCTTAAAGAGAGGTATCATTTTCAATGGAAAATCATTCAAAACAAGATTGAAGCTCCAGCCAAGATTATTAGATGTACATCCTTGGAAAGAAATCACTTCTTTTCTCTAATGTTGACCTGACAAATAAGACAAACCCCTTCACTGAACTTGCTTATAATAAAGTGATGGAAATATCAAATGGAAGTGTTAGAAACATCTTATTTTACCCGAGCCTTATACACTGCTCTATGTTGATTACAGTTTGGCTCACACATCTGTTCATTGAAGTTACAATGTTGTCAATTTCTGCTACTGATCCTACAAAGTGGGCCCCAACAAGGGTCCCCCTGCCCAGTGTCATTGGAGTCAACAGATCGAGATTTTTTGTTCAGAAGCAAAGGAAAATTTATATTTTGATCAGAGAATGGAGAGGTGAGAGCGTGCGCTCCCCCGTGGGCTGTGGGCCGGGCTGCTGTGTAAGGATCCTGTCAGCGTCAGTGGGAGGGAAGGGGCGGAGCTCTCGAGGGCAGGGTTGGCTGGAGCTCAGGCTCTATGTCGCGGAGTCTGCACGGAGCCCCACTAGCTGAGGTGTCGGCCCAGACATTTTGCACTAGGAAATCGGGTCTGAAGTGCCAGGTGTGGGACTTCTGCATGCGGAACCCTAGGAGCACGTGAAATTAGACAAACCACAAAGGAAAAAATGGTTAGACTTTATTTTATTGCCCAGATTCTATTTTTATCCCCTAGGAATTTTTCATGGGCTTTGCCGGTGACAAACCCCTCCTCTGCCTTTTGTCCCGTTCCTCATTCTTGGGGCACTGAGGGTGCAGACCCCTCTTCTGTAAATGCTTCGTGCTGAGTTGGGAGTCCTCATACCCGGGGGGGGAGGGGCAGAACTTCTTCCCAGCAGCCTCCAGGTGAGGTTGATTGTCCCCAGGGCTCCTGCCTCACTGCTTGTCCGCCTGAGCACCAGCATTGGAAGTGTTATAGATTCTAATGACCTTTAAGGGTCCAGGAAAGACATGCGCAGAGACGCTGGGGAGGCTGGTTTTACCCGGCCCCACGTTTGTTCAGCCACCTTAGGCTGATGGTTTCTGCCAGCCTAGGTGCTCTGACCAGTAGTCTGTGCTTTCTGCAATTAGGCCCTGAATTAACGTACAAGCAGCACCAGGTGTCAGAGCCCTGCCCGCTCAACTCCCAGACAGTCCAGGGCCGGTGGTGATCCAGGATCATGACGGCCACTGAGTCAACAGCCTTTTGAAGTAGCCAGGAGTCCAGCCGGTCTCATTGGCCGACATCACCGCGGTGTCTGTAGGCTTTTCTATGGTGACAGCATTATCTATGGTTCCCCTGCCAAGCTTATTAGCTCCGCTCTGGGTGCAGTAAGTCCTGCAAGTAGTAGTCTGCTCTTTTGGGGCACACTCTTGTTGTTTTCTGAGAGAAACTCCAGGTCAAGTGATGGTCACACGAGTCGTCATGGGGGCCCGTTGCCCCCGGTTGTCTCTGGAGGTTGGAGTTGGAGGACCTCCTCACTCGAGGTCAGTGTGCCCACGGAGCGACCCCTGCAACTTCAGGGCATGGTGGGTGGTTAGGATCACCACATGGGGTCCTTTTCCCTTAGGAGGGAGCTGGCCTTGTGGGCTGCTGATTTCCAGGTTTTTAGATACCCCCAGTATCCTGGCCGGATGGGGCAGTGGGCCAAGCCCTTGGTGACCGTAGTTTATCCTACCTGGAGGGCATTCTTGCGTTGTTCCATTTCAAGTGGTCCCAGTTTTTGCACTAATACTCCAAGGGCGATTCACCTTCGACCGGGAATGTAAAGGTCAAAGGGTTTAGCTAAATTAGGGAGTTCCAGGGCAAGGGTCTGAATTGACTGCTCTTTCCATTCTTGAAAGGCCACTTCTGGATTCTGTTCAAAAGGATCATCATCTTTTCCTTTCAGTGTTTCATATAGAGGCCCAGCTATTAGACTGTAGTTAGGGATCCAGATGCAGCAAACCCCGGCTTCCCCAGGAACCCCTAAGCTGTCTTCTAGTTTTAGAAGTGGTAAGGCTGCAAATGGCTTCTTCTCTTTCCTGGGATGGGCTTCTCCAACCTTCTGTGAGAATGAAGCTGAGGCAGGTTACATTAGTCTGTGATATTTGAGCCTTTTTCTTGGACACTTCCTATCCTTTATTGGCTAGGTAGTTCAGAGGCCTCCTTAGTAGGGCTGGTGATCAGAATGTTGTCTGCATATTGAAGGAGGGTTCCCTTTTCCAGTGGTAGAAATTTTACGTCTTTAGCTAACGTTTCTCCAAAGATGATGTGGGAAATTTTGAACCCTTGGGGCAGGACGGCTCAGCAGTATTGTTTTTGTTGTATGTTGAGTCCTGCCACTCACAAGCCAAAATTTCTTGTGACTCTGGGACTAATGGAATACAGAAGAAGGCATCATTGAAGTCTAGTACGGAATACCATGTCCTGGTGGATGGTAGAATGACCAGCAGGGTGTAGGAATTAGGAACTACTGGATGTATATCCTCTGTGGCTTCACTGACTGTCCTGACATCCTTTACCAGGTCCCCAGCAGCCCACAGGGCTCTCGTGGTGAGGGCCCTCCCAGGGTATGGAGCTCACCTGTGCAGCTACCCAGCAGCCCATGGGGCTCTCGTGGTCAGGCCTCTCCCAGGATACGGAGCTCCCCTGGGCAGGTACCCCGGCAGGGCTGGGCACACAGGAACCGTGCACATAGCCCTCATTGCAGAGCACCCCCAGGTCACCTGTCGCTCAGAGCTGACACAGAGCAACTCAGAGCAGGACTTGAACTAACATACAGCAGCTCCGACAGGTCTGTGACCCTGGGCATCACTCTGTGCGGCCTCCCTCCGCCTGGTCTTCCAGAGATTTCCACTGTAGCCGGGGCACCAGGCCTCTGTCTCCACCCACCATCCCTCCTCTCCCTGACTCCTGGGTTCCTCTCATTATGAGAGGGTCTTCTTGAAGTTGTCTCCCACTCATGGGCCAGATAAAATGATGAGAAAACAAGCCAGAGCTGCAGCCCCTTGTCTATCCTGACTCTCAGGAGCCCACACCTGTTCCTTGGACCTGGCCGGTTCAGCAAGGTCCATTTTCTGCAACTGTAAGCCCCTGAGGGGCGAGGATTGGCTGACCTGGGCAGCCTGACCCTGCCGGCCAGCCCTCCCCAGGTGTGCCTAGGTTGAGGTCAATATAAACACCGCTCCAGGCAGCAAGAGCCCCTGCAGCTGTGCGTGACGCCATATTCTCTGCCCCGTCAGCAGTATCGGGGCTGGGCTGGTGGGAGGGAGTGAGGGGCCACAGCTTTGTGTGTGGCCCGGTGTGAGTGGGGCTCTGCTGGACTTTCTGCAGGAGTTGCCAGGCTGCCACCTGCTAAAGAAGAGGATGTGTCACCCATACCTGCCGCTGGAATGTCTCCCCAGGCAGAGGTGAGGAAGGAAAAAAGGAGTGGGTGCCGGGACAGGAGGGGTATCTCAGGCGGGGAAATGCAAAGCTTCCAGAAGAGCGCCCGGGTCCAGGACCATCCTGGCTGGCCTGCAGGCACCAAGTTGGTTCCACTCTAGGCTTTCAAGTCCTTGCACATATTCAGGTGTTTTACCTGGGAAGGGTGGGAACAGTTCAGCAGCAGCTGGCCTGGGGCTCAGCTCACGTTTACTCAGAGACGCCTCGGCATGGTCCCCCAGCTTTGCAGTGACGATGCTCTTTGCGGGGGTGCTGCTGGCTTCATGGGAGACGATTCCCCACCTCTGACCAACTTCAGAATTGTTTACCACTGGAGCAAGTGCCCTGAGAGGGCTTTCCTCTGTATAACTGGTGGGTTCTGGTTGTTTTTTTTTTCTTTCTTTTTTGGTTCAAGGTAGATTTTATTCCTCTTTTTTTGTATTTATAGATATAAGCATGGAAATAATTCATTCATATAAATACATCTATGCGAAAGGAAGAACTTTTTTCTGTTTTATTTTGTAAATTTTATTTATTTTTTTAAATTTTTAAATTTTATTTATATTTTATACAGCAGGTTCTTATTGGCTATCTGTTTTATACATATAAGTGTATACATGTCAATCCCAAACTCCCAATTCATCCCACCACCACCACCCCATGGCTTTCCCCCCTTGGTGTCCATACGTTTGTTCTCTACATCTGTGTCTCTATTTCTGCCCTGCAAACCAGTTAATCTGTACCATTTTTCTAGGTTCCACATATATGCATTAATATACAATATTTGTTTTTCTCTTTCTGACTTACTTCACTTTGTATGACAGTCTCTAGATCCATCGACATCTCTAGAAATGACCCAATTTCATTCCTTTTTATGGCTGAGTAATATTCCATTTTATATATGTAGCACATCTTTATCCATTCGTCTGTCTGTGGGCATTTAGGTTGCTTCCATGACCTGGCTATCGTAAATAGTGCTGCAAAGAACATTGTGGTGAATGTGTATTTTTGAGTTATGGTTTTCTCTGGGTATATGCCCAGTAGTGGGATTGCTGGATCATATGGTAATTCTATTTTTAGTTTTTTAAGGAAACTCCATACTGTTCTCCACAGTGACTGCATCAATTTACATTCCCACCAACAGTGCAAGAGGGTTCCTTTTCTCCACACCCTCTCCAGCATTTGTTGTTTGTAGATTTTCTGATGATGCCCATTCTAACAGGTGTGAGGTGATACCTCATTGTAGTTTTGATTTGCATTTCGCTAATAGTGATGTTGAGCAGCTTTTCATGTGCTTCTTGGCCATCTCTATGTCTTCTTTGAAGAAATGTCTATTTAGATCTTCTGCCCATTCTTGTGTTGGGTCGTTTGTTTTTTTAATATTGAGCTGCATGAGCTGTTTATATATATTGGAGATTAATCCTTTGTCTGTTGATTCATTTGCAAATATTTTCTCCCATTCTGAGGCTTGTCTTTTCGTCTAGTTTGTAGTTTCCTTTGCTGTGCAAAAGTTTTTATGTTTCATTAGGTCCCATTTGTTTATTTTTTTATTGCATTATTCTAGGAGGTGGATCAAGAAAGATCTTGCTGTGATTTATGTCAGAGTATTCTTCCTATGTTTTCCTCTAAGAGTTTTATACTGTCTGGTCTTACATTATGGTCTCTAATCCATTTTGAATTTATTTTTGTGTATGGTGTTAGGAAGTGTTCTAATTTCATTCTTTTACATGTAGCTGTCCATTTTTCCCAGCACCACTGATTGAAGAGACTGTCTTTTCTCCATTGTATAGTCTTGTCTGGTTTGTCATAGATTAGTTGACCATAGGTGTGTAGGTTTATCTCTGGGCTTTCTTTTTTTTTTTTTCCTTTTACACCTTTATTGGAGTATAATTGCTTTACAATGGAGTGTTAGTTTCTGCTGTATAACAAAGTGAATCAGATATACATATACATATATCACCATATCCCCTCCCTCTTGCATCTTCCTCCCACCCTCTGTATCCCACCCCTTTAGGTGGTCACAAAGCACCGAGCTGATCTCCCTGTGCTATGTGGCTGCTTCCCAGTAGCTGTCGATGTTACATTTGGTAATGTATATATGTCCATGCCACTGTCTCACTTCGTCCCGGCTTACCCTTACCCTTCCCCACGTCCCCAAATCCTTTCCCTACGTCTGTGTCCTTAATCCTGTCATGTCCCTAGGTTCTTCTTAAACTTTTTTTTCTTTAGATTCCATATATCTGTGTTAGCATACAGTATTTGTTTTTCTCTTTCTCACTTACTTCACTGTGTAAGACAGGCTCTAAGTCCATCCACCTCACTACAAATAACTCAGTTTTGTTTCTTTTTATGGCTGAGTAATATTCCATTGTATATAAGTGCCAGATCTTCTTTATCCATTCATCTGTCGATGGACACTTAGGTTGCTACCATGTCCTGACTATTGTAAATAGAGCTGCAATTAACACTGTGGTACATGATTCTTTTTGAATTATGGTTTTCTCAGGGTAAATGCCCAGTAGTTGGATTGCTGGGTTGTATGGTAGTTCTATTTTTAGTTTTTTAAGGAACCTCCATACTGTTCTCCCTAGTGGCTATATCAATTTACATTCCCACCAACAGTGCAAGAGGGTTCCTTTTCTCCAATAAATGCCTCTCTAGCATTTATGTTTGTAGATTTTTTGATTATTGCCATTCTCACTGCTGTGAGGTGATACCTCACTGTAGTTTTGATTTGCATTTCTCTAATGATTAGTAACGTTCAGCATCCTTTCATGTGTTTGTTGGCAATCTGTATACCTTCTTTGGAGAAATGTCTATTTAGGTATTCTGCCCATTTTTGGATTGGGTTGTTTGTTTTTGTGATATTGAGGTACATGATCTGCTTGTAAGTTTTGGAGATTAATCCTTTGTCATTTGCTTCATCTCAGAATATTTTCTCCCATTCTGAGCGTTGTCTTTTGGTCTTGTTTATGGTTTCCTTTGCTGTGCAAAATAAAGCTTTGAAGTTTCATTAGATCCCACTTGTTTGTTTTTGTTTTTATTTCCATTTCTCTAGGAGGTGGGTCAAAAAGGATCTTGCTATGATTTATGTCATAGAGTGTTCTGCCTATGTTTTCCTCTAAGAGTTTTATAGTATCTGGCCTTACATTTAGGTCTCTAACCCATTTTGAGTTTATTTTTGTGTATGTTGTTATGGAGTGTTCTAATTTCATTCTTTTACGTGTACCTGTCCCATTTTCCCAGAATCACTTACTGAAGAGACTGTCTTTTCTCCATTGTATATCCTTGCCTCCTTTGTCATAGATAAGTTAGCCATAGGTATGTAGGTTTATCTCTGGGCTTTCTATCCTGGTCCATTGATCTATATTTCTGTTTTTGTGCCAGTACCATATAGTCTTGATTACTGTAGCTTTGTAGTATAGTCTGAAGTCAGGAAGTCTGATTCCTCCAGCTCTTTTAATTTCCCTCAAGACTGCTTTGGCTATTCGGGGTCTTTTCTGTCTCCATACAAATTTTAAGATTTTTTTTGTTCTAGTTCTGTAGAAAATGCCACTGGTAATTTGATAGGGATTACATTGAATCTGTAAATTGCTTTGGGTAGTATAGTCATTTTCACAATATTGATTCTTCTAATCCAAGAACATGGTTTATACCTCCGTCTGTTTATATTGTCTTTGATTTCTTTCAGCAGTGTCTTATAGTTTACTGAGTACAGGTCTTTCCTCCTTAGGTAGGTTCATTCCTATGTATTTTATTCTTTTTGTTGCAATGGTGAATGGGATTGTTTCCTTAATTTCTCTTTCTGATCTTTCATTGTTAGTGTATAGGAATGCAAGAGATTTCTGTGCATTAATTTTGTATCCTGCAACTTTACCAAATTCATTGATTAGCTCTAGTAGTTTTCTGGTGGCATCTTTAGGTTTCACTATGTATAGTATCGTGTCATTTGCAAACAGTGACAATTTTACTTCTTCTTTTCCAATTTGTATTCCTCTTATTTCTTTTTCTTCTCTGATTGCTGTGTCTAGGACTTCCAAAACTATGTTGAATAATAGTGGTGAGAGTGGACATCCTTGTCTTGTTCCTGATCTTAGAGGAAATGCTTTTAGTTTTTCACCATTGAGAATGATGTTTGCTGTGGGTTTGTCATATACGGCCTTTATTATGTTGAGGTAGATTCCCTCTATGCCCACTTTTTGGAGACTTTTTATCATAAATCGGTGTTGAATTTTGTCCAAAGCTTTTCCTGCATCTATTGGGATGATCATATTTTTATTCTACAGTTTGTTAATATGGTGTATCACCTTGATTGATTTGTGTATATTGAAGAATCATTGCATCCCTGGGATAAACCCCACCTGATCATGGTGTATGATCCTTTTAATGTGTTGTTCAATTCTGTTTCCTAGTATTTTGTTGAGGATTTTTACATCTATATTCATCAGTGATATTGGTCTCTAATTTTCTTTTCCTGTAGTATCTTTGTTTGGTTTTGGTATCAGGGTGATGGTGGCCTCATAGAATGAGCTTGGGAGTTTTCCTTCCCCTAAAAATTTCTGAAGAGTTTGAGAAGGTTAGGTGTTAGCTCTTGTCTAAATGTTTGATAGAATTCACCTCTGATGCCATCTGGTTCTGGACTTTTGTTTGTTGGAAGATTTTTCATCACAGTTTCAATTTCATTACTTGTGATTGGTCTTTTCTTATTTTCTGTTTCCTCCTGGTTCAGTCTTCGAAGGTTATACCTTTCTAAGAATTTGTCCGTTTCTTCCAGGTTGTCCATTTTATTGGCATAGAGTTGCTTGTAATAATCTCTTAGGATGCTTTGTATTTCTGTGGTGTCTGTTGCAACTTATCCTTTTTCATTTCTAATTTTATTGATTTGAGTCCTCTCCCTCTTTTTCTTGAGTCTGGCTAAAGGTTTATCTTTTTTTTTTTTTATCTTCTCAAAGAACCAGCTTTTAGTTTTATTGATCTTTGCTATTGTTTTCTTTATTTCTATTTCATTTATTTATGCTATGATCTTTATGATTTCTTTCCTTCTACTAACTTTGGGTTTTGTTCTTCTTTCTCTATTTCCGTTAGGTGTAAGGTTAGATTGTTTATTTGAGATTTTTCTGGTTTCTTGAGGTAGGCTTGTATTGCTATAAACTTCTCTCTTAGAACTGCCTTTGCTGTATCCCATAGGTTTTGGATCATTGTGTTTTTGTTGTCATTTGTCTCTAGGTAGTTTTTGATTTCCTCTTTTATTTCTTCAGTGATCTCTTGGTTATTTAGTAACATATTGTTTAGCCTCCATATTTTTGTGTTTTTTACATTGTTTTGCCTGTAATTGATTTCTAATCTCATAGCATTGTGGTCAGAACAGCTGCTTGATATGTTTTCAGTTTTCTTAAATTTACTGAGGCTTTATTTGTGACCCAAGATGTGATCTATTCCAGAGAATGTTCTGTGTGCAGTTGAGAAGAACGTGTAATCTGCTGTTTTTGGATGGAATGTCCTATAAATATCAATTAAATCTATCTGGTCTATTGTGTCATTTAAGCTTGTGTTTCTTTATTAATTTTCTGTCTGGATGATCTCCATTGGTGTAAGTGAAGTGTTAAAGTTCCCCGCTATTATTGTGTTACTGTTGATTTCCTCTTTTATAGCTGTTAGCAGTTGCCTTATATATTGAGGTGCTTCTATGTTGGGTACATATATATTTATAATTGTTATATCTTCTTGGATTGATCCCTTGATCATTATGTAGTCTCCTTCCTTGTCTCTTGTAACATTCTTTGTTTTAAAATCTATTTTATCTGATATGAGTATTGCTACTCCAGCTTTCTTTTGATTTCCATTTGCATGGAATATCCTTTTCCATCCCTTCACTTTCAGTCTGTATGTGTCCTTAGGTCTGAAATGGGTCTCTTATAGACAGCATATATATGGATCTTGTTTTGTATCCATTCAGCGAGCCTGTGTCTTTTGGTTGGAGCATTTAATCCATTCACGTTTAAGGTAATTATCGATATGTATGTTCCTATTACTATTTTCTTAATTGTTATGGGTTTGTCTTGGCGGGTCCTTTTCTTCTCTTGTGTTTCCCACTTAGAGAAGTTCCTTTAGCATTTGTTGTAGAGCTGGTTTCATGGTGCTGAATTCTCTTAGCTTTTGCTTGTCTGTAAATCTTTTGATTTCTCTGTCAAATCTGAATGAGATCCTTGCTGGGTGGAGTACTCTTGGTTGTAGGTTCTTTCCTTTCATCACTTTAAATTTATCATGCCACTCCCTTTTGGCTTGTAGATTTTCTGCTGAGAAATCAGCTGTTTACCTTATAGGAGTTCCGTTGTATGTTATTTGTCATTTTTCCCCTGTTGCTTTCAGTAATTTTTCTTTGTCTTTAATTTTTGTCAATTTGATTACTATGTGTCTCGGCATTTTTCTCCTTTGGTTTATCCTGCCTGGGACTCTCTGCATGTTGTGGATTTCGGTGGCTATTTCTTTTGCCATGCTAGGGAAGCTTTCGACTATAATCTCTTCAAATATTTTCTCAGTTCCTTTCTCTCTCTCTTCTCCATCTGGGACCCCTATAATGCAAATGTAGTTGTGTTTAATGTTGTCCCAGGGGTCTCTTAGTGTGTTTTCATTTTTCATTCTTTTTCTTTATTCTGTTCCACAGCAGGGATTTCCACCTTTCTGTCTTCCAGGTCACTTATCCGTTCTGCCACAGTTATTCTGCTACTGATTCCTTCTAGTGTATTTTTCATTTCAGTTATTGTATTGTTCATCTCTGTTTGTTTGTTCTTTAATTCTTCTAGGTGTTTGTTCCTTAATTCTTCTAGGTCTTTGTTAAGCATTTCTTGCATCTTCTTGATCTTTGCCTCCATTCTTTTTCCAAAGTCTTGGATCATCTTCACTATCATTATTCCGAACTCTTTTTCTGGAAGGTTGCCTATCCCCACCTCATTTTTATTTTTCTGGGGATTTATCTTGTTCCTTGATCTGGTATAAAGTCCTCTGCCTTTTCATTTTCTCTGTCTTTCTGTGAATGTGGTTTTCCTTCCACAGGCTGAAGAATTGTAGTTCTTCTTGCTTCTGCTGTCTGTCTTTCGGTGGATGAGTCTATCTTAGAGGCTTGTGCAAGCTTCCTTATGGTGGGTAGAGCTGGGTGTTGCTCTGGTGGGCAGAGCTTTAATCTGCTTGTCTGTGGATTAAATAAAACTTTCACAAAATGTTTAATCCGCTTGTCTGCTGATGCATGGGGCTGGGTTCCCTCCCTGTTGGTTGTTTGGCCTGAGGTGACCTAGCACTGGAGACTACCTTGCTCTTGGTGGGGCTAATGGTGGACTCTGGGAGGGCTCACGCCAAGGAGTATTTCCCAGAACTTCTGCTGCCAGTGTTGTTGTCCCCATGGTGAGCCACAACCCCTCCCCGCTTCTGCAGGAGACCCTCTAAAACTAGCAGGTAGGTCTGGTCATTCGCCTACGGGGTGACTGCTCCTTCCCCTTGGTCCTGATATGCACACTACTTTGTGTGTGCCCTCCAAGTGTGGAGTCTCTGTTGAGACTCTGAGTCTCTGAGTGCAGTTGAGACTCTGAGACTCAGAGTGGAGTAGCACAGACTCTGGGTTCTGTGAAGCTTTGATGCTTTGTTGTTCTAGAAATCCTATAGGAGACGGTCCACAGCAGGTGAAGCTAATGCTGTCCGTAGAGGTAGTGAAGCCAAAGATCTGAAATTCCAACTAGAGTTGCCGATGTACATACAGGACAAAATCATCTCGTGTGAATGTAGTTCAGGCACGTTTAAGATGAATGCAGTCATGTTAATGCCTAACATCTTCTATCTTGTGCCTCTCCTCAGGGACCCCCTACTCAGTTCCTTAGGCTCCTGTAAGTCATGTACAGGAGAATGGAGAGTGGGCTCTGTCCAGTCTATGTGTATCTTAGGATACTTTGTATTTCTGTGGTGTCTGTTGTAACATCATCGTTTTCATTTCTGATTTATTTGGGCCCTCTCTTTTTAAAAAATCATACCACTGTTGTCTTTTATTCTTTAAAGAAGTTTAATAAGTGTTTGATCTACTACCCTTACTCTATGTGTACTTTTTGCAGTGAGATTTTTACTTTTGTTTGTTTTCTTGTTACTGTCAATAATTAGTGAGACTTCTTTTAAGCTACCTTCAACATTGCTTATAAAGCTGCTTTATTAGTGATGAGAGAGCTTTAACGGAAGTCGTGTTCTGGTTGTAAATTAGAATGCAATGTGCCAGCAAAAAGCCCCTTAAGTTTATATATCATTACTTCTTGTTCTTTTTTTAATTTAATTTTTATTTTTTATCAGAGCCAATTTGATTAAAATGTTTTGTTTGTTCTAGGTGTGCAAGATGTGGTTCTTTTACACATATTCATGTATCTATACTTCTTTAGATCATTTTCTCATGTAGGTTATGACACAATGTTGAGTAGTCTTCTCTTGGTATGCCATAGGTCTTTGGTGATTATATATTTCACATGTGTTTCTATATCTATGTTAACCCAATATCCTAATGTATCCAATCCTCACAACTTTGCATTTGGTGAACCATAAGTTTGTTTAATGAATCTGTGATTGCCTTTCTCTGTGGAAATATCTTCATTGGTATCAATTTTTAGCTAACACCTATAAGTGATATTATAGGATATGTGCCTTTTGCTGTCTGACTTAGTACAATTTGCCTGATGACCTTTAGAATCATCTATGGTGCTGCAAATGGCATTGTTTCATTTTTTTCCCTAGCTAATATTCCATCTGTACATGTACCAGTTCTGCTTTGTCCACTCACCTCTTGATGGACTTCTTGGTTGCCTCCATGTCTTGGCTATTGTAATACTGCTGCAATGCACATCTGCCTGCCTGTGTCTTTCCAATTCTGTCTTCTTATGTTATAGGCCCAGGAGTGGGCTTCCTGTATCATAGGGTATCTCGGGGTTTACCTTTTAAAGGCACCTCCATTCTGTTCTCATTAGTGGCTCTTTCCAAGTTACGTCCCAGTTAAAGTTGAGGGTATACATTTCTCCACCACAGCTTCAGCATTTATTGATTGTAGTTTTCTTGCTGATGGATATTCTGACTGGTGTGAGCTGATACCTCTCTGTGGTTGAATTTGCATGTGACTCATAATCCGTTGAAATTGAGCTTTAAGGCATGTCCTTTTTATTTTTCAAACTGTGATTACAGCTTAGTTCTTCAAAGTGTTTTCTTAAAGTATGTGTCACATTTTGAAATTTATTGGCCATTACTTCCCTCAAGACATTTTGAGGGCAAGTTTCATTTACAGCCCTGCATTACTTGTTCATATGAAGTGACCATTAGCACAGGCTTTAAAGCTGCTTTTGCAGGTAACAGCCAGAGTGCAGCAGCCTTTTTACGCTCCCCATGCTGGTACTAGGGAAACAGAGCTTCCAGCCAGTGGTCTTCCTCGGTTATAAATTAGAGTGGAATGTGCCCAGATAACCCCCAAAAGCTGATGTCTCCTTACTTTTGTTTGTTTTTTAAATTTAATTTATATTTTTATTGGAGTAATATTCCATTATGTATATGGACCACTTCCTCTTTGTGCATTCCTCTGTTGATGGACATTTTCGCTGCTTCCAAGTGTTGGCTATATTAAATATTGCTGGAGTGCAAGATTGCCAGCCTGTGACTTTTCGATTCTCATTTTCTCAGGTGATAGCCCCAGCAGTGAGTGTGACTGATTGACTAGTAGCTCAATGTTTACCTTTTCAAAGAACCTCCAGTGTGTTTTCATGTGGCTCTTACCACGTCCCCCTTAGAACCGAGGGTACGCATTTCTCCACAATCCCTTCAGCATTTATTGTTTGCAGCATTTTTGCTAATGGCCATTCTGACAGCTGTGACCTGGTAGGTTTTTGTAATTTGGGTTTGCATGTCTTTAAAAATTCCTAAAATTCATCATTTTTCCATGCCTTTTTCTTTTCTGTTAAAAAAAATGTGTGAGTACAATATAGCTCTTGAAATTGTCTTCTTGGAATCTTGCCCTCTTTTGAATTTTTGGTCGATATTCGACCCCGGGATTTTTTTGGAGGGCATGTGTAATTACAGAACGGCAAGTTTGGTGAATATTTAGTGACCGTTAGCACTGGGTTTAAAGCTGCTGTTGTGGGAAACGGCCACAAGGGGGCAGCATTTCTCAATTCCCAAATGTGGCTACTAGGGCAGCAGAGCCTTTCTGGAAGTCTTGTTGCTAGGTTGTAATTTAGAATGGAATGTGCCTGGAGAAACGCCCATAAGTTTATGTCTCATTACTTCTTCTTGGTTTTTAAAAATTTTTTAATCGGGTTAATGATTAGAATATTGTTTGTCCAGGAGTACACAATCTGGTTCATTTGTATAATATGTATCGCTATTCATGTTCGGATCCTCTTCCCATGTAAAATATTACAGTGTTCCGTAGACCTCCTTTGCTATATGGTTGGTCTTTTTAATATATGTTTATAGTATGTATTTGTATACGTATGGTAACACTAATCTTAATTTATGCATTCTACCCACCTTTCCTTTTAGATAAGCATACTTAATTTCTAAGTCTGTGAGTGTCTTTCTCTGTGGAAATATGTTCATTTGTGTTAGTTATTAGAAAACGCCTATAAGTGATATCATAGGATATAGGTCTTTTGCTTTCTGACTTACCTCATGTTCTGTGATTATCTCCAAGCTCATCTATGATGCCTCAAATAGCAGTGTTTCATTGTTTCCCATGGCTAATATTCCATTGTGTACATGGACCACTTCTTCTTTATCCATTCATCTGTTGATGGACATTTAGGTTGCTTCCATGTCTTGGCTATTGTGAATAAGGTTGCAGTGCAGCTTTTGCAGCCCGGGTCTTCTCGATTCTGGTCTTATCAGGTGAGAGGCCCAGTGGTGTGACTGCTGGACTGAATGGTACCTCAATTTTTACTTTTAAATGCAGCTCCTTTCTGTTCTCATTATTGGCTGTTACCACTTTACATCTCACCAGCAGCTAGAGGGTACACAGTTCCTTAAAACCTCTTCGGTATTTATTGTTTGTAGACTTTTTGCTGATGGTCAGTCGACTGGTGTAAGTTGAAACCTTTTTGTAGATTAGATTTGCATGATTCTAATAATTCCTGAGGTTGAGCTTTTATCCATTTTCTTTCAAGACAGTGAGTAAAACGTACGTCTTCATACTATCTTCTTGAAAAATTTGCCTGTTTTGAATTTTTTTGGCCATTCCCTACATCAGCACAATTTTTTAGGGCAGGTATCCTTTACAGCCCTGAGGCCTTGTGAATGTTAAGTGACCATTAGCTGTGGGTTTAAAGCTGCTCTTGCGGAAAATGGCCACAAGACGGCAGCATTTCTACATTTCCAACTCTGGGTTTTTGGGCATCAGAGCTTTCCTGGAAATCGTGTTAGTAGGCTTCAAATTAGAGTGGAATGTGCCAGCGCAAACCCCCAAGAGCTTATATCTCCTTACTTGTTGTTTGTTTTTTAAATTTAATTTTTATTAGGTATCAGAGCAAATTTGATAAAAATGTTATTTCTCCTAGGTGTACAGAATCTGGTTCATCATATCAATGTATCTGTCTATTCATCTTTGGATCCTTTCCTGTGTAGGTTATTACAGAGTGTTGAGTAGACCTCTCTTGGTATTCCACAGGTAATTTGTGATTATATATTTCATATGTATTAGTACATGTCTGTTAAACACCATACCCTAATTCATACATTCCTTACACCTTTCCATTTGGTTAAACATAATTTTTTTTCTTAATCCATGCTTTTCCTTCTCTTGGAAATCAGTTCATGAGTATCAATTTTTAGGTAACACCTATAAGTAATGTCATAGGATATCTGTCTTTCAGTTTCTTTCTTCAAGTTGGGTGATTATCTCTAGGTCCTTATATAGTGGTGCAAACGGCACTGTTTCATTGTTTTCCATGGCTAATATTCCATTGTTTACATGGACCACTTCCTCTTTGTGCATTTTTCTATAGATGGACATTTTGGTTTCTTCCAAGTCTTGGCTATGTTAAATGTTCCTGCAGTGCAGGGTTGGCAGCCTGTGTCTTTTACATTCTGCTCTGCTCAGGTGAGCAAAGCAAAATAGAAAAGACATTATGTTCTCACTCATTATGTTCTCACTACTGGCTGTTACCAGTTTACATCCCCCCAGCAGCTAGAGGGTACACAGTTCTCTGAAACCCCTTCAGCATTTATTTGTAGACTTTTTGCTGAAGAACATTCTGACAGCTGTGAGGTGAACATTTCTGTAATTGGATTTGCACGGCTTTATTAATTGCTGATATTGAGCATTTTTCAATTTCCTTTTAAAGAAAAAAAAGACAAGACAAAATGTGCCTAAAATATGCCTCTTGAAATAGTCTTCTTGAAATTTTGATGTCTTTTGAATTTCCTGGTCCATTTACAACCCTAGGATTTTTTTTGATTGCAGGTGTCATTTAGAGACCTGCAATTATTTTGAATATTAAGTGAACATTAGCGCTGTTTTGCGAAACGGCCAGAAGGCGGCAGCACTTCTCCTTACCAAATCTGGTTACTAGGGCAACAGACCCATAATGGAAGTTGTGCTGTAGGTTGTAAATTAGAATGGAATGTGCCAGGAAAAGCCCCTTAAAACTATGTCTCATTACTTCTTTTTCGTTTTTTAAATTTAATTTTTATTTTTTATCACAGCAAATTAGATTACAATATTTTATTTGTTCTAGGTGTGCAAGATGTGGTTCTTTTACACATATACATATATCTATTCTTCTTCAGATCCTTTTCCCACGTAGGTTATGACACAATGTTGAGTAGGCTTCTCCTGGTATTCCGTAGGTCTTTGGTGATTATGTATTTCACATGTGTTTGTATATCTCTTGTTAAACCCAATATCGTAATGTATCCAATCCTCACACCTTTCCATTTGGTGAACCATAAGTTTGTTTAATGAATCTGTGATTGCCTTTCTCTGTGGAAATATCTTCATTGGTATCAATTTTTAGGTAACACCCATAAGTGATGTGATAGGATATGTGTCTTTCGCTTTCTTACTTACTAACTGTTGCATGATTACCTCTAGACTCCTCTATGGTCCTGCACATGGCATAGTTTCATTTTTTTCCTTGGCTAATATTCCATCTGTACATGTACCAGTTCTTTGTCCACTCATCTCTTGATGGACGTTTTGTTTGCCTCCATGTCTTGGCTACTGTAATACTTCTACAGTGCAGATTTGCCTGCCTGCGTCTTTCCAATTCTGTCTTAGGATATAGCCTGAGGAGTGGGCCTGCTGGATCATATAGTAGCTCAAGGTTTACCTTTTAAAGGCACCTCCATTCTGTTCCCATTACTGGCTCTTACCAGGTTACGTCCCACTTAAAGTAGAGGGTATGCATTTCTCCACAACCTCTTCAGCATTGATCGTTTGTAGATTTTTTGCTGATGGTTATTCTGAGTGGTGTGAACTGATACCTCTTTGTGGCTGGATTTGCACGTGTCTCATAATCCCTTGAAATTGAGCTTTCAGGCATGTCCTTTTATTTTTCAAACTGTTATTACAGCTGACTTTCTCAAATTGTTTTTTTGAAGTATGTGCCACATTTTGAAATTTTTTGGCCTTTACCTGCGTCAAGACATTTTAAGGGCAGGTTTCATTTGCAGCCCTGCAGTACTTGTGCATATGAAGTGCCCATTAGCACAGATTTCAAAGCTGCTCTTGCAGGTGTTGGCCAGAGGACAGCAGCATTTCTACGTTCCCCACTCTGGTACCTAGGGAAACAGACCTTACTGCCAGCGGTGTTCCTCAGTTATAAATTAGAGTGCAGTGTGCCCTGATATACCCCCAAAAGCTTATGTCTCCATACTTATGTTTGTTTTTAAAATTTCATTTATATTTTTTAGTGGAGTAATATTCCATTGTGTAAATAGACCACTTCTTCTTTGTGCATTCCTCTGTTGATGGACATTTTCGTTGCTTCCAAGTGTTGGCTATGGTAAATATTGCTGGAGTACAGTATTGCCAGCCTGTGACTTTTGATTCTCATTTTCTCAGGTGATAGACCCAACCATGGGTATGATTCATTGACTGGTAGCTCAATGTTTACCTTTTCAAAGCACCTCCATTGTGTTTTTATTAGCGGCTCTTACCACACCCCAATTAACACCGAGGGTACGCATTTTTCCTCAACCCCTTCAGCATTTATTTTTTGCAGAATGTTTGCTCATGGCCATTCTGACTGGTGTGAGCTGATAGGTTTTTGTAATTTGGATTTGCATGTCTTTAATAATTCCTAATATTCAGCATTTTTCCACACCTTTCTCTTTTCTTTAGAAAAAAAATGGTGTGAGTACAATATAGCTCTTGAAATTGTCTTCTTGGAAGGTTGCCTCTTTTGAATTTTGTGGTCGATTTTCGACCCCAGGATTTTTTTGGAGAGCAGGTGTCATTTACATGCCTGCAATGATTGTGAATATTTAGTGACCATTAGCACTGGGTTTAAAGCTGCTGTTGTGGGAAACGGCCACAAGGCGGCAGCATTTCTCCGTTCCCAAATCTGGGTACTAGGGCAGCAGAGCCTTTCTGGAAGTCCTGTTACGAGGTTGTAAATTAGAACGGAATGTGCCAGGAAAAAACACCTGAAGTTTATGTCTCATTACTTCTTGTTCATTGTTTTAATTGTTTTAATCGGGGTAATGATTAGAATACAGTTTGTCCTAGGTGTACACAATCTGGTTCATTTGTACATCATATATATCTATTCATGTACAGATCCTTTTCCCATGTAAAGGATTACAGAGTGTTCTGTAGACGTCCCTTGCTATGTGCTCAGGCTTTCTGATATATGTACTTAATCTGTATTTGTATAGGTATGGTAAACCTAATCTTAATTTATCCATTGCCACCACCTTTCCTTTTATATATACATAGTTTGTTTTTTAAGTCTGTGTGTGTCTTTCTCTGTGGAAATATGTCCATTTTTGTCAATTGTTAGGTAACACCTATAGGTGATATCATAGGATATATGTATTTTGCTTTCCAACTTACCTCATGTTCTGTGATTATCTCTAGGCTCATCTATGGTACCTCAAAGAGCAGTGTTTCATTGTTTTCCATGGCTAATATTCCATTGTGTACATGGACCACTTCTTCTTTATCCATTCATCTGTTGATGGACATTTAGGTTGCTTCCATGTCTTGGCTATTGTGAATAAGGCTGCAGTGCAGCTTTTGCAGCCTGTGTCTTCTGGATTCTGGTCTTCTCATGTGAGAGGCACAGTGTTGGGCCTGCTGCATCGAATGGTAGCTCAATTTTTACTTGTAAACGCAGCTCCTTTCTGTTCTCATTATTGGCTCTTACCACTTTTCATCTCACCAGCAGCCAGAGGGTACACAGTTCTCAAAAACCACTTCAGCATTCATTATTTGTAGACTTTTTGCTGATGGTCAGTCGACCTGAGTGAGTTGAAACCTTTTTGTAGATTAGATTTGCATGAGTGTAATAATTCCTGAGGTTGAGCTTTTATCAATTTTACTTTTTTTTAAAAGACAATGAGTAAAATTTATGTCTTCATACTATCTTCTTGAAAATTTTGCCTGTTTTGAGTTTTTTTGGCCATTCCCTACCTCAGCACAATTTTTTAGGGCAGGTGTCCTTTACAGCGCTGAGGCCTTGTGAATGTTAAGTGAACATTAGCTGTGGGTTTAAAGCCGCTCTTGCGGAAGACGGCCACAAGGTGGCAGCATTTCTACATTTCCAACTCTGGGTTTTTGGGCAACAGAGCCTTCCTGGAAATCGTGTTAGTAGGCTTCAAATTAGAGTGGAATGTGCCAGCGCAAACCCCCAAGAGCTTAGGTCTCCTTACTTGTTGTTTGTTTTTTTAATTTAATTTTTATTAGGTATCAGAGAAAATTTGATACAAATGTTGTCTCGGTGCTTTGTGACCACCTATAGGGGTGGGTTAGGGAGGGTGGGAGGGAGGGAGACGCAAGAGGGAAGAGATATGGGAACATATGTATATGTATAACTGATTCAGTTTGTTATAAAGCAGAAACTAACACACCATTGTAAAGCAGTTATACTCCAATAAAGATGTAAAAAAATACAAAATAAATTTTTTAAAAATTAAAGCAAATAAAAAATAAATAAACAACATTGCTCTATTAACATCAAAAAAAATGTTGTTTCTCCTAGGTGTACAGAATCTGTTCATCATATCAATGCATCTGTCTATTCATCTTTGGATCCTTTCCCGTGTAGGTTATTACAGTGTTGAGTTGACCTCTCTTGGTATTCCATAGGTATTTTGTGATTATATATTTCATATGTGTTATACATGTCTGTTAACCCCCATATTGTAATTCATTCATTCCTTACACCTTTCCGTTTGGTGAAACATAATTTTATTTTCTTAGTCCATGATTTTCCTTCTCTTGGAAATAAGTTCATGGGTATCAGTTTTTAGGTAACACCTAGAAGTGATGTCATAGGATATCTGTCTTTCAGTTTCTTTCTTACTTCATGTTGGGTAATTATCTCTAGGTCCTTATATGGTGGTGCAAACGGCACTGTTTATTTGTTTTCAATGGCTAATATTCCATTGTGTACATGGATCACTTCTTCTCTGTGCATTTTTCTGTTCATGGACATTTTGGTTTCTTCCAAGTCTTGGCTATGTTAAATGTTCCTGCAGTGCAGGAATGCCAGCCTGTGTCTTTTTCATTCTGGTCTGCTCAGGTGATAGGCGCATCAAAGGACATGCCAGATCACATGGTAGCTCAATTTTTACCTTTAAATGCACCTCCATTATGTTCTCACTACTGACTGTTACCAGCTTACATCCCCCCAGCAATTAGAAGGTACACAGTTCTCTAAAACCCCTTCAGCATTTATTCTTTATAGACTTTTTGCTGATGGTCAGTTGACAAGTGTGAGTTGACGCCTTTTTGTAGATTAGAGATGCATGAGTCTAATAATTCCTGAGGTTGAGCTTCTATCCATTTTCCTTTTTTTAACGAGAGTAAGTCAAACTTACCTCTTCATAGTACCTTCTTGAAATTTTTGCCTTTTTTGAATTTTTTTGGCCATTTCTCACCTCAGAACATTTTTTGAGGGCAGGTGTCCGTTACAGCCCTGAGTCCTTGTGAATGTTAAGTGACCATTAGCTGTGGGTTTAAAGCTGCTCTTGCTGTAAACGGCCACAAGGCGGCAGCATTTCTACATTTCCAACTCTGCGTTTTTGGGCAACAGAGCCTTCCTGGAAAACCTGTTAGTAGGCTGGAAATTAGAGTGGAATGTGCCATGGCACACCCCCAAGAGGTTATATCTCCTTACCTCTTGTTTGTTTTTTAAATTTAATTTTTATTTATTATCAAAGTAAATTTGATAAAAATGTTGTGTTTGTCCTAGGTGTACAGAATCTGGTTCATTATATCTACGTATCTATTTATCTTTGGTTCCTTTCCCGTGTAGGTTATTACAGAGTGATGAGCTCAATTTTTAACTTTGAACGCACCGCCATTCTCTTCTCACTACTGGCTGTTACCATTTTACATCCCACCAGCAGCTAGAGGGTACACAGTTCTCTAAAACCCTTTCAGAATTCATGTTTTGTAGACTATTTTGCTGATGATCATTCTGACGGTGATAAGGTGAACGTTTTTGTAGATTGGATTTGCATGGCTTTATTAGTTTCTGATATTGAGCATTATTCCATGCATTTTTTTAAACAAAAAGAAAAGAAAAATGTGCATAAAATATGCCTCTTGATATTGTCTTTTTGAAATGTTGACGTCTTTTGAATTTTCTGGTCGATTTAGGACCCCAGGAATTTTTTGAGGCCCGGTGTCCTTTACAGTCGTGCATATATTTTGAAAATTAAGTGACCATTAGCGCTTGGTTTAAAGCTGCTGTTGTATGAAACAGCCACAAGGCGGCAGCATTTCTCCTTTACCAAATCTGGTTACCAGGGCAACAGAGCCTTAATGGAAGTCCTGTTCTAGGTTGTAAAGTACAATGGAATGTGCCAGGAAAAATCCCTTTTAAGTTTATGTCTCATTATTTCTTGTTCATATTTTTAATTTAATTTTTATTTGTTATCGCAGCAAATTTGGTTACAATGTTTGTTTGTTCTAGGTGTGCAAGATGTGGTTCTTTCACACATATACATATATCAATTCTTCTTCGGGTCCTTTTCCCATGTAGGTTATGACACATTGTTGAGTAGTCTTCCCTTATTATTCCATAGATCTTTGGTGATTATATATTTCACATGTGTTTGTATATCTCTGTTAACCCCGATATCGTAATGTATCCATCCTCACACCTTTCGATTTGGGGAACCATAAGTTTGTTTAATGAATCTGTGATTGCCTTTCTCTGTGGAAATACCTTCATTGGTATCAATTTTTAGGTAACACCTATAAGTGATATCATATGATAGGTGTCTTTTGCTTTCTCAGTTACTACTAGTTGCGTGATTACCTCTAGACTCATCTATGGTGCTGCAAATGGCATTGTGCCATTTTTTTCCCCAGCTAATATTCCCCATGTAGCAGTTCTTCTTTGTCCACCCACCTGCTGATGGACTTTTTGGTTGCTTCCAGGTCTTGGCTATTGTAATACTGCTGCAGTGCAGATTTGCCTGCCTGTGTCTTCCCAATTTTGACTTCTTAGGTTATAGGCCCAGGAGTGGGCCTGCTGGATCATATAGTAGCTCAATGTTTACCTTTTAAAGGCACCTCCATTCTGTTCCGATTAGTGGCTCTTACCAGGATACGTCCCACTTCAAATTAAGGGTATGCATTTCTCCACAACCTCTTCAGCATTGACCGTTTGTAGTTTCTTTGCTGATAGTTATTCGGAGTGGTGTGAGCTGATACCTCTGTGTGGTTGGATTTGCATGTGTCTCATAATCCCTTGAAATTGAGTTTTCAGGCATGTCCTTTTATTTTTCAAACTGTTATGACAGTTTTCTTCTTCAAGGGTTTTCTTGAAATATGTGCCACATTTTGAAATATTTTGGCCTTTACCTCCCTCAACACATTATTAGGGCAGGTTTCCTCTACACCCCTGCAGTACTTGTTCATATGAAGTGACCATCAGCACAGGTTTTAAAGCTGCTTTTGCAGGTAACGGCCAGAGTGCGGCAGCATTTCATAATTCTATGAAATGTAATTAAACACACAATATATTTTTTTCTTTTAAATTTCCATGGTTATTTTTTAATGAACAATTTTAATTCAAGTTCTTTGTAACAAGTGAAATTTAAAAAGATTAAAGGAAAAGAAAATATTTTACCACTTGCCATCCTTTCCCATTCCCTGAAATGACCAGCATAATGTGTAGCTTTCTCATTTTATCCAGGTGTTCTATACATCTGGAACATCATGTTTCTCACTGTAGAAAAACAGATTTAGCTCTCACACTTTTTATAGGCTACAAAAGAGTCCATAGAACAGAAGTACCATGTATTTCAGCCTTAGATTTTTGAGAGACTCTCATTTACTTTCTGTTTCATTTTGTTGTTCTGCTAACTTGTTTCACCCCAGAAAAATATTTTTTAAAATACAAAAAAACAAAATTAAGTTACGGGTAAGGATTAGGCTTTAGGGTATGGGTTAGGGTATGGGTTAGGGTTAGGGTACAGGTTAGTGTTAGGGTTAGGGTTAGGGTTAAGGTACGGGTGAGGGTTAGGGTTAGTGTATGGGTTAGGGTACAGCTACAGGTTAGGGTTAGGGTATGGGTTAGGCTACGAGTTAGGGTTAGGATACAGGTTAGGCTTAGGGTACAGGTTAGGGTTAGGGTATGGGTTAGTGTTAGGGTACGGGTTAGGGTACGGGTTAGGGTTAGGGTAAGCGTTAGGGTTAAGGTATTTATTAAACGTCTCCCACTCTCCAGATATCACTTAGCACGTAAAGGAATATTATTTGGGGTCCAGCCACGGAGATGACTTTAGAGACTAGGATAAGACAAAGAACACACACATTATAAATAAATCACATTAGGGTTTTGTTTTTAACGTGTACATTAAAACACTAGTGCTTAGGAAATCTAATAGAGGCAGAAGCAGTAAAGGGTAGTTTTGTGGGAATAACATCACAGATTTTCTGTAGAATACATAGATTTTGACTGGTTAGAAAGTCAAGGAGGAATGCTTTTGTTTTGAGGATATAAACCCTCTTCTAAATGGAGCTGTTATTGGAAGTTAGAAATTTTTTGTTGCTGTTGTATTGCTTTGTGTTTTCATGATTATTCTGCCTGCATCTCCCTTGTTAAACCTTTGATTTGAGGAAGAGTGCCATTACTGGAAATGAGTTTACACAATTATTCTCAAAAACAGAAGGAAATGGTTCTCACCTAAATATTAAGAAATAATCTCTAAACTGGTGTACTAACAGAATTATGATTCAGGGATAATAAGTCTATGAAATGTAATTAAACACACAATGTATATTTTTCTTTTAAAGTTACATTGTTACTTTTTTCAAGTGCAATTATAATTCAAGTTCTTTGTAACAAGTGAAATTTAAAAAGATTAAAGGAAAAGATAATATTTTACCACTTGCCAACCTTTCCCGCTCCCTGAAATGACCAGCATAATGTGTAGTTTTCTCATTTTATCCAGGTGTTCTGTACATCTGGAACATCATGTTTCTCACTGTAGAAAAACAGATTTAGCTCTCACAATTTTATAGGTTACAAAAGAGTCCATAGAACAGAAGTACCAAGTATTTCAGACTTAGCTTTTTGAGGGACACTCAGGTTACTTTCTGTTTCATTTTGTTGTTCTGCTAATTTGTTTAAACCCCAGAAAAATATTTTTTTAAATACAAAAAAAATTAAGTTAGGGGTAAGGATTAGGGTTTAGCATATGGGTTAGAGTATGGGTTAGGGTAAGGGTACGGGTTACGGTTAGGGTACAGTTTAGGGTACGCCTACGGGTTACGGTTAGGGTACGGTTTGGGGTATGTGTTAGTGTTAGAGTACAGGTTAGGGTTATGGTATGGGTTAGGGTTAGGGTATGGGTTAGGATTAGGGTACGGGTTATGGTACGGTTTAGGGTTAGGGTTAGGGTATTTATTAAACGTCTCCCACTCTCCAGATATCACTTAGCACGTAAAGGAATATTGTTTGGGGTCCAGCCATGGAGAAGACTTTAGAAACTAGGATAAGACAAAGAACACACACATTGTAAATAAATCACATTAGGATTTTGTTTTTAACGTGTACATTAAAACACTAGTGCTTAGGAAATCTAATGGAGGCAGAAGCAGCAAAGGGTAGTTTTATGGGAATAACATCACAGACTTTCTGTAGAATACACCGATTTTGACTGGTTAGAAAGTCAACGAGGAATGATTTTGTCTGAAGATATAAACCCTCTTATAAACTGAGTTGTTATTGCAAGTTAGAAAATTTTTGTTGCTGTTGTATTGCTTTGTGTTTTCATGATTATTCTGCTTGCATCCCCCTCGTTAAACCTTTGATTTGGGGAAGAGTGTCATTACTGGAAATGAGTTTACAGAATTATTCTCAAAAACAGAAGGAAATTGTTCTCACCTAAATATTAAGAAATAATCTCTATACTGGTGTACTAACAGAATTATGATTCAGGGATAATAATTTTATGAAATGTAATTAAACACACAAAATATATTTTCTTATTTTAAATTTTCATTGTTACTTTGTGTGTGTGTGTGTGTGTGTGTGTTACGCGGGCCTCTCACTGTTGTGGCCTCTTGCGTTGCAGAGCACAGGCTCCGGACACACTGGCTCAGCGGCCATGGCTCACAGGCCCAGCTGCTCCACGGCATGTGAGAACTTCCTGGACCGGGGCGCGAACCCATGTCCCCTGCATCTGCAGGCGGACTCTCAACCACTGCGCCACCAGGGAACCGCTCATTTTTACTTTTTAAAAGTACAATTATGATTCAAGTTCTTTGTAAAAAGTGAAATTTAAAATGATTAAAGGAAAAGAAAATATTTTACCACTTGCCATCCTTTCCCACTCCCTGAAACGACCAGCATAATCTGTAGCTTTCTCATTTTATCCAGGTGTCCCTTACATCTGGAACATCATGTTTCTCACTGTAGAAAAACAGATTTAGCTCTCACGCTTTGTATACGCCACATAACAGTCCATAGAAAAGATGTACCAAGTATTTCAAACTTAGCTTTTTGAGGGACACTCAGGTTAGTTTTTGTTTTATTTTGTTGTTCTGATAATTTGTTTTAACCCCAGAAAAATATTTTTTAAAATACAAAAAAAAAAAAAAAAACCAAATTAGGTTAGGGGTAAGGATTAGGGTTTAGGGTACAGGTTAGGGTATGGGTTAGGGTAGGGGTTATGGTACAGGTTAGGGTACAGCCATGGGTTAGGGTTAAGATACAGGTTAGGGTAAAGATACGGGTTAGGGTTCGGGTTAGTGTCAGGATACGGGTTAGGATTAGGGTACAGGTTAGGTACGGGTTAGGGTACAGTTTAGGGTATGGCTACGGTTTAGGGTTAGGGTACGGGTTTGGGTATGGGTTAGTGTTGGGGTACGGGTTAGGATTAGGACACGGGTTAGGGTTAGGTTTAGGGCTAGGGTTAGGCCACAGGTACGGTTTAGGGTACAGGTTAGGGTACAGCAATGGGTTAGGGTTAGGGTATGGGTTAATGTTAGGGTACGAGTTAGGATTAGGGTACAGGTACGGGTACAGTTTAGGGTTAGGGTAAGGGTACGGTTTAGGGTACAAGTTAGGGTATGTCTATGGGTTAGGGTTAGGGTACGGGTTAGGGTTAGTGTATGGGTTAGTGTTAGGGTACGGGTTAGGGTTAGGGTACGCTGTAGGGTTAGGGTGGTAGAAATGAGTTTGGGGAAGAGTGCCATTACTGGAAATGAGTTTACACAATTATTCTCGAAAACAGAAGGAAATGGTTCTCACCTAAATATTAAGAAATAATCTCTATATTGGTGTACTAACAGAATTATGATTCAGGGATAATAATTCTATGAAATGTAATTAAACACACAGTGTATATTTTTTTCTTTTAAACTTCCATTGTTACTTTTTAAAAGTACAATTATAATTCATATTCTTTGTAACAAGTGAACTTTTAAAAGATTAAAGGAAAATATTTTACCACTTGCCATCCGTTTCCACTCCCTGAAATGACCAGCATAATGTGTAGCTTTCTCATTTTATCCAGGTGTTCCTTACATCTGGAACATCATGTTTCTCACTGTAGAAAAACAGATTTAGCTCTCACACATTTTATAGGTTACCTGACAATCTATAGAAGAGAAGTACCAAGTATTTCAGACTTAGCTTTTTGAGGGACACTCAGGTTACTTTCTGTTTTGTTTTGTGGTTCTGCTAATTTGTTTTAACCCCAGAAAAATATATTTTTAAATACAAAAAAAATAATTAGGGGTAAGGATTAGGATTTAGGGTACAATTTAGGGTACAGGTTAGGATTAGGGTACAGGTTAGGGTATGGGTTAGGGTACAGGTTAGGGTACAGCTACGGTTTAGGGTTAGCGTATGGGTTAGTGTACAGGTTAGGGTTATGGTACGGGTTAGGGTTAGGTTTAGGGTACGGGTTATGGTACAGTTTAGGGTGTGGCTACGGGTTAGGGTTAGGGTATGGGTTACGGTACGGTTTAGTGTTACGGTATGGTTTAGGATTAGGGTACGGGTTAGGATTAGGGTACAGGTTAAGTACAGGTTAGGGTTAGGGTACAGTTTAGGGTATGGCTATGGTTTAGGGTTAGGGTACGTGTTTGGGTACGGGTTAGGATTAGGGTACAGGTTAGGGTAAGCTTTAGGGTTAGGATTAGTGTTTGGGCACGGGTACAGTTTAGGGTACTGGTTAGGGTACGGAAATGGGTTAGGGTTAGGGTACGTGTTAGGGTACTGGTTAGTGTTAGGGTATGGGTTAGGATTAGGGTATGGTTTAGGGTACGGATTAGGGTTACTGTTAGGGTTAGGGTACAGTTTAGGGTATGGCTACGGATTAGGGTGAGGTTCTGGGGTAGGGTACGGGTTAGCATTAGGGTACGGGTTAGGTTTAGGGTACGGGTTAGGGTATGGGTTAGCGTTAGCGTACAGTTATGGTATGGCTACGGGTTAGGTGTAGGGTACGGGTTAGGGTACAGTTTAGGGTTAGGGTTAGGGTATGTTTTAGGGTAAAGGTTAGGGTACAGCTATGTGTTAGGGTTAAGGTATGGGTTAGGGTTATGGTTAGTGTATGGGTTAGTGTTAGGGTGTTCATTAAACCTCTCCCACTCTCCAGATATCACTTAGCATGTAAAGAAATATTATTTGGCGTCCATCCATGGAGAAGACTTTAGACACTAGGATAAGACAAAGAACACACATATTATAAATAAATCACATTAGGATTTTGTTTTTAACCTGTTCATTAAAACACTAGTGCTTAGGAAATCTAATGGAGGCAGAAGCAGTAAAGGGTAGTTTTATGGAAATAACATCACAGATTTTCTGTAGAATACACAGATTTTGACTTGTTAGAAAGTCAAGGCGGAATGCTTTTGTTCTGAATATATAAACCCTCTTCTAAATGGAGCTGTTATTGGAAGTTAGAAATTTTTTGTTGCTGTTGTATTGCTTTGTGTTTTCATGATTATTCTGCTTGCATCTCCCTTGTTAAACCTTTGATTTGGGGAAGAGTGCCGTTACTGAAAATGAGTTTACAGAATTATTCTCAAACACAGAAGGAAATGGTTCTCACCTAAGTATTAAGAAATAATCTCTATACTGGTGTACTAACAGAATTATGATTCAGGGATAATAATTCTATGAAATGTAATTAAACACACAATATATATATTTTTTCTTTTAAATTTCCATTGTTACTTTTTGCAAGTACAATTATAATTCAAGTTCTTTGTAACAAGTGAAATTTAAAAAGATTAAAGGAAAAAATAATTTACCACTTGCCATCCTTTCCCACTCCCTAAAACGACCAGCATAATGTGTAGCTTTCTCATTTTATCCAGGTGTTCCTTACATCTGGAACATCATGTTTCTCACTGTAGTAAAACAGATTTAGCTCTCACACTTTTTATAGGCTACATAACAGTCCATAGAACTGAAGTACCAAGTATTTCATACTTAGCTTTTAGAGGGACACTCAGGTTAATTTGTTTTATTTTGTTGTTCTGCTAATTTGTTTTAACCCCAGAAAAATATTTTTTAAAATACAAAAAAAAATTAAGTTAGGGTTAAGGACTAGGGTTTAGGGTACGGGTTAGGGTACAGGTTAGGATTAGGGTACAGGTTAGGGTTAGCGTTAGGGTTACAGTACAGGTGAGGGTTAGGGTATTGGTGAGGGTTAGGGTACCAGTTAGGGTTAGGGTACAGTTTACTGTACAGCTACGGGTTAGGGTTAAGGAACGGGTTAGGGTATTGGTGAGGGTTAGGGTACCAGTTAGGGTTAGGGTACAGTTTACTGTACAGCTACGGGTTAGGGTTAAGGTACGGGTTAGGGTATGGGTTAGTGTTAGGATACGGGTTAGGGTATGGGTGAGGGTTAAGGTTAGGTTTCGGGTACGGGTTAGGGTACAGGTTAGGGTATGGCTACGGGTTAGTGTTAATGTATGTGTTAGGGTAGGTGTTAGGGTTAGGGTACAGGTTAGGGTTAAGGTACGGTGTAGGGTTAGGGTACGGTTTAGGTTAGGGTTAGGGTTCGAGTTAGGGTTAGGGTACAGTTTAGTGTATGGCTAAGGGTTAGGGTTAGGGTACGTGTTAGGGTACAGGTTAGTGTTAGCATATGGGTTAGGATTAGGGTATGGGTTAGTGTATGGGTTAGGGTTAGGGTTCGGGTAGGGGTTAGGGTACGGCAACGTGTTAGGGTTAAGGTAGGTTTTAGGGTTAGGGTACATGTTAGGGTTAGGGTACGGGGTAGGGTTAGGGTACAAGTTAGGGTTAGGGTTAGGGTACTGGTTAGTGTTAGGGTACAGGGTAGGGTACCGCTACATGGTAGGGTTAGGGTATGGGTTAGGGTTAGGGTATGGGTAAGGAGTAGGGTATGTGTTAGAGTATGGGTTAGGGTTAGGGTACAGGTTTGAGTACGGGTTAGGGTTAGGGTATGCTTTAGGGTTAGGGTATTTATTAAACCTCTCCCACTCTCCAGATATCACTTAGGACGTAAAGGAATATTATTTGGGGTCTTGCCAAGGAGAAGACTTTAGATACTAGTAAAGACAAAGAACACACACATTATAAATAAATCACATTAGGGTTTTGTTTTTAACGTGTACATTAAAACACTAGTGCTTAGGAAATCTAATGGAGGCAGAAGCAGTAAAGGGTAGTTTTGTGGGAATAACATCACAGATTTTCTGTAGAATACATAGATTTTGACTGGTTAGAAAGTCAAGGAGGAATGCTTTTGCTTTGAAGATATAAACCCTCTTCTAAATGGAGCTGTTATTGGAAGTTAGAAATTTTTTGTTGCTGTTGTATTGCTTTGTGTTTTCATGATTATTCTGCCTGCATCTCCCTTGTTAAACCTTTGATTTGAGGAAGAGTGCCATTACTGGAAATGAGTTTACACAATTATTCTCAAAAACAAGGAAGTGGTTCTCACCTAAATATTAAGAAATAATCTCTATACTGGTGTACTAATAGGATTATGATTCAGGGACAATAATTCTATGAAATGTAATTAAACACACAATGTATATTTTTTTCTTCTAAATTTCCATTATTACTTTTTTTTTTTTTTTTTTTTTTTGCGGTACGCGGGCCTCTCCCTGTTGTGGCCTCTCGCGTTGCAGAGCACAGGCACTGGACGCGCAGGCTCAGCGACCATGGCTCACGGGCCCAGCCGCTCCATGGCATGTGGGATCTTCCCGGACCAGGGCACGAACCCGTGCCCCGTGCATCGGCAGGCGGACTCTCAACCACTGCGCCACCAGGGAAGCCCCCTCTATTGTTACTTTTTAAAAGTACAATTATAATTCAAGTTCTTTGTAAAAAGTGAAATTTAAAAAGATTAAAGGAAAAGATAATATTTTACCACTTACCATCCTTTCCCACTCCCTGAAACGACCAGCATAATCTGTAGCTTTCTCATTTTATCCAGGTTTTCCTTACATCTGGAATATCATGTTTCTCACTGTAGAAAAACAGATTTAGCTCTCACACTTTTTATAGGCTACATAACAGTCCATAGAACAGAAGTACCAACTATTTCAGACTTAGCTTTTGGAGGGACACTCAGGTTAATTTCTGTTTTATTTTGTCGTTCTGCTAATTTGTTTTAACCCCAGAAAAGTATTTTTTAAAATAGAAAAAAAATTAAGTTAGGGGTAAGGATTAGGGTTTAGGGAACAGGTTAGGGTACAGATTAGGGTTAGGGTACAGGTTAGGATTAGGGTACAGCTTGGGGTTACGGTTAGGATTAGGGTTACTGTTAGGGTTAGGGTACAGATTAGGATTCGGATACGGGTTAGGATTAGGGTATGGGTTAGGGTACAGGTTAAGGTACAGCTACGTGTTAGGGTTACGGTATGTGTTAGAGTACATGTTAGGGTTAAGGTATGTGTTAGGGTTAGGGTAAGGGGTAGGGTTAAGGTACGAGTTAGGGTTCGGGTACTGGTTAGGGTTAGGGTACAGGATAGGGAACAGCTATGTGTTAGGATTAAGGTACGGGTTAAGGTTAGGGTACGGTTTAGTGTTAGGGTATGTGTTAGAGTACGGGTTAGGTTTAAGGTAGTGGTTAGGATACGGGTTTGGGTACGAGTTAGTGTTACAGTATGCTTTTGAATTAGGGTATTTATCAAACCTCTCCCACTCTCCAGACATCACTTAGCACGTAAAGGAATATTATTTGTGGTCCAGCCATGGAGAAGGCATTAGACACTAGGAAAAGACAAAGAACACATACATTATAAATAAATCACATTAAGATTCTGTTTTTAACTTGTACATTAAAACACTAGTGCTTAGGAAATCTAATGCAGGCAGAAGCAGTAAAGGGTAGTTTTATGGGAATAACATCACAGACTTTCTGTAGAATACACCGATTTTGACGGGTTAGAAAGTCAAGGAGGAATGCTTTTGTTTTGAAGATATAAACCCTCTTCTAAATGGAGCTGTTATTGGAAGTTAGAAATTTTTTGTTGCTGTTGTGTTGCTTTGTATTTTCGTGATTATTCTGTTTGCATCTCACTTGTTTAACCTTTGATTTGGGGAAGAGTGCCATTACTAGAAGTGAGTTTACAGAATTATTCTCAAAATCAGAAGGAAATGGTTCTTACCTAAATATTAAGAAATAATCTCTATACTGGTGTACTAACAGAATTGTGATTCAGGGATAACAATTCTATGAAATGTGATTAAACACACAACATATATTTTTTTCTTTTAAATTTTCATTGGTACTTTTTTAAAGTACAATTATAATTCAAGTTCTTTGTAACAAGGAAAATTTAAAAATATTAAAGGAAAAGATAATATTTTACCACTTGCCATCTTTTCCACTCCCTGTAACGACCAGCATAATGTGTAGCTTTCTCATTTTATCCAGGCGTTCCTTACATCTGGAACATCATGATTCTCACTGTAGAAAAGCAGATTTAGCTCTCACACTTTTTTATTTATTTTATTTTTTTTTTTTTTGCGGTACGCGGGCCTCTCACTGCCGTGGCCTCTCCCATTGTGGAGCACAGGCTCTGCACGCGCTGGCCCAGTGGCCAAGGCTCACGGGCACAGCTGCTCCGTGGCACGTGGGATCCTCCTAGACCGGGGACGAACCCGTGTCCCCTGTATCGGCAGGCGGACCCTCAACCACTGCGCCACCAGGGAAGCCCTCCCTCACTTTTTAGAGGCTACATAACAGTCCATAGAACAGAAATACCAAGTATTTCAGACTTAGCTTTTTGAGGGACACTCAGGTTACTTTCTGTTTTATTTTTTTGTTCTGCTAATTTGTTTTAACCCAAGAAAAATATTTTTTAAAACACACACACACAAAAAAATTAAGTTAGGCTTAAGGATTTGGGTTTCAATTTAAGAAACAAATATAGGGGCTTCCCTCATGGCCTAATAGTTGGGGCTCCGCCTACTAATGCAGGGGGGCGTGGGTTCGTGCCCCAGTCCGGGGGTATCCCGTGTGCCGTGGGTGGCTGGGCCCGTGGGCCGTGGCCCCTGGGCCTGCATGTCCGGAGCCTGTGCTCCACAGTGAGAGAGGCCACAGTGGTGAGATGCCCTGTACAGCAAGAAGAAAAACAAACAAACAAAAACAAATATAAGTAAGCAGATATCACCTTTTGGGGATTTACCAAGGCACATTCCACTCTAATTTATAAGCGAGGAACACCACTGGCAGGAAGGTCTGTTACCCTAGTTACGAGAGTGGGGAAAGCAGATATGCTGTCGCTTTCTGGCCGTTATCTGCAACAGCAGCTTTAAACCTGTACTAATGGTCACTTCATATACACAAGTACTGGAGGGCTGTAAATGAAACCTACCCTCAAAATGTCTTGAGGGAGGTAATGGCCAAAGTATTTCAAAATGTGGCACATACTTCAAGAAAACAATTTGAAGCTGTACTCACAGTTTGAAGAAAAAAAGGACATGCCTGAAAGCTCAATTTCAAGGGATTATGAGACGCGTGAAAATCCAACCACAAAGAGGTATCAGCTCACACCAGTCAGAATAACATTCAGCAAAAAAAAACTACAAACAATAAATGCTGAAGGGGTTGTGGAGAACTGCATACCCTCAACTTTAAGTGGGACTTAACCTGGTAATAGCCACTAATGAGAACAGAATGGAGGTGCCTGTACAAGGTAAACATTGAGCTACGATATGATCCAGCAGCCCCATTCCTGGGCCTATAACCTAAGAAGACAGAATTGGAGAGACACTGGCAGGCAAATCTGCATTGCAGCAGTATTACAATAGCCAAGACATGGAAGCAACCAAAAAGTCCATCAACAGATGAGTGGACAAAGAAGAACTTGTGCATGTATAGATGGAATATTAGCCAAGGAAAAAAATGGCACAATGCCATTTGCAGCACCATAGCTGAGTCTAGAGGTAATCATGCAACTTGTAGTAAGTCAGAAAGCGAAAGACACATATCCTATGATATCACTTATAGGTGTTAACTAAAAATTGATACCAGTGAAGATATTTCCACAGAGAAAGGCAATCACAGATTCATTAAACAAACTTATGGTTCACCAATGGAAAGGTGTGAGGATTGTATACATTAGAATACCGGGTTTAACAGAGATATACAAACACAGGTGAAATATATAATCACCAAAGACCTACGGAATACCAAGAGAAGACTACTCAACATTGTGTCATAACCTACATGGGAAAATGATCGGAAGAAGAATAGATACACGTATATGTGTAAAAGAACTACATTTCGCACACCTAGAACAAGCAAAACATTGTAATCAAAGTTGCTGTGATAAAAAATAAAAATTAAATTAAGAAAACGAAGAAGAAGCAGTGAGACATAAACTTAAGGGTCTTTTTCCTTGCACATTCCATTCTAATTTGCAACCTAGAACACGACTTCCATTGAGGCTCTGTTGCTCTAGTAACCAGATTTGGTAAAGGAGAACTGCTGCCGCCTTTTGGCCGTTTCTCAAAACAGCATCTTTAAAACCAGTGCTAATGGTCACCTGATATTCAAAATAATTGCAGGCCTGTAAATGACACCTGCCCTCAAAACAAATCCTTGGGTCTTAAATCGAGCAAAAAACTCAAAAGACGTGCACATTTTAAAACGACAATTTCAAGAGGCATATTTTGGGCACATTTTGTCTTCTCTTTTTCTTTCTTTTTTGTTAAGAAGAAAGGGCATGGAGAAATGCTCAACATCAGGAATTAATAAAGCCATGCAAATCCACTCTACAAAAATGTTCACCTCACAGCGGTCAGAATGATCATCAGCAAAAAAGTCTACAAAGGATAAATGCTGAAGGGGTTTTAGAGAACTGCATAACTTCTAGCTGCTGGTGGGATGTAACCTGGTAACAGCCAGTAGTGAGAACAGAATGGAGGTGCGTTTAAAGGTAAAAATTGAGCTACCATGTGATCTGATAGGCCCATTGATGGGCCTAGCACCTGAGTAGACCAGAATCAAAATGACACAGGCTGACAATCCTGCACTGCAGCAACATGTACCATAGCCAAGACTTGGAAGAAACCAAAATGTCCATCAACAGAACAATGCACCAAGAAGAAGTGGTCCATGTACACAATGGAATATTAGCCATGGAAAAGCATGGAACAGTGCCGTTGGCACCACCATAGAAGGATCTACAGATAATCACCCAAATTGAAGTAAGAAAGAAACCGTAAGACAGATATCTTACGACCTCACTTATAGGTGTTACCTAAAAATTGATACCCATGAAATAATTTCCAAGAGAAGGACACACATAGATTCAGGAAACCAAATTATGTTTAACCAAATGGAAAAGTGTAAGGAATGTATGAGTTAGGTTATGGGTGTTGACACACATGTACTAATACATATGAAATATATAATCACAAAATACCTATGGAATACCTAAAGAGGTCTACTCAAAACTGTGTAATAACCTAAATGGGAAAGGATCCAAAGATGAATAGATTGATACATAGATATAATGAACTGGAATCTGTACACCTAGAACACACACAAAATTTTTATCATATTTGCTCTGATAATAAATAAAAATTAAATTTAAAAAACAAGCAAGAAGTAAGGAGATATAAGCTCTTGCGGTTTTGCCCTGGTACATCCCACTCTAATTTGCAGCCTACTAACACGATTTCCAGGAAGGCTCTGTTGCCCAAAAACCCAGAGTTGGAAATGTAGAAATGCTGCCGCCTTGTGTCCGTTTCCCGCAAGAGCGGCTTTAAACCCACAGCTAACAGTCACTTAACATTCACAAGGAATCAGGGCTGTAAAGGACACCTGCCCTCAAAAATGTCCTGAGCTAGGGAGTGGCCAAAAAAATTCAAAACAGGCAAATGTTTTAAGGAGATAGTATCAAGAGTTAAGTTTTACTCACTCTTTTTCAAAAAAAGAAAAATGGATAAAAGCTCAACATCAGGAATTATTAGACTCATGCAAATCTAATCTACAAAAAGGTTTCAACTCACAAAAGTCAACTACCATCAGCAAAATGTCTACAAACAATAAATGCTGAAGGGGTTTCAGAGAATTGTGTACCCTCTGGCTGCTGGTGAGATGTAAAGTGGTAACAGCCAATAATGAGAACAGAAAGGAGCTGCATTTAAAAGTAAAAACTGAGCCACCATTCCATCCAGCAGACCCACCGCTGAGCCTCTCACCAGAGAAGACCAAAGTCGAGAAGACACATGCTGCAACAGCTGCACTGTAGCCATTTTCACAATAGCCAAGCACAGAAGCAACCAAAATGTCCATCAACAGATGAATGGATAAAGAAGAAGTGGTCCATGAACACAATGGAATATTAGCCATGGAAAACAATGAAGCACTGCTCTTTGAGGCACCATAGATGAGCCTAGAGATAATCACAGTACATGAGGTAAGTTGGAAAGCAAAAGACATATCCTATTATATCACTTATAAGCGTTAATTAACAACTGACACAAATGAACATATTTCCACAGAGAAAGACACTCACAGACTTAGAAAACAAACTATGCTTATCTAAAAGGAAAAGTGGGGGGAATGGATAAATTAAGATCTGGGTTACCATACGTGTACAAATACATATTAAATAGATATATCAAAAAGACCGCCCATATAGCTAGGTAGGTCTACGGAACACTCTGCAATAACTTACATGGGAAGAGGATCTGTACATGAATATATATATATATGTAATGTACAAATGAACCAGATAGTGTACACCTAGGACAAACAATATTCTAATCATTACCCCGATTAAAAAAATTGAAACAATGAACAAGAAGTAATGTGACATAAACTTATGGGCGTTTTTCCTGGCACATTCCATTCTAATTTACAACCTGGGAACACGACTTCCAGAAAGGCTCTGCTGCCCTAGTAACCAGATTTGGGAATGGAGAAATGTTGCTGCCTTGTGGCCGTTTCCCACAACACCAGCTTTAAACCCAGTGCTAATGTTCACTAAATATTCTCACTCATTGCAGGCATGTAAATGACACCTGCCCTCAAAAAAAATCCTGGGGTAGAAAATGGAACGAAAAATTCACAAGAGCGCAACCTTCCAAGAAGACAATTTCGAGAGCTTTATTGTACTCACAGGCTTTTTCTGTTTTTGTTTAACAGAAATAAAAAACTGTGTGGAAAAATGCTGAACATTAGGAATTATTGAAGACATGCAAATCCAAATTACAAAAACCTATCAGTTCACACCAATCAGAATGGCCATCAGCAAAAATTCTGCGAACAATAAATGCTGAAGTGGTCATGGAGAAATGCGTACCCTCGGTTCTAAGTGGGACGTGGTAAGAGCCACTAATGAAAACACAATGGAGGTGCCTTGAAAAGGTAAATATTGAGCTACCATTCAATCAAGCATACCCACTGCTAGGCCTATCGCCTGAGAGGATGAGAATCAAAAAGACACAGTCTGGCAATCCTGCACTCCAGCAATATTTACCATAGCCAACACTTGGAAGCAACGAAAATGTCCATCAACAGAGGAATGCACAAAGAAGAAGTGGTCCATGTACACAATGGAATATTACTCCAATAAAAAACATAAATTCAATTTAAAAAACAACCATAAGTAAGGAGACATCAGCTTTTGGGGGCTTATCCGGGCACATTCCACTCTAATTTATAAGCGAGGAACACCACTGGCAGGAAGGTCTGTTTCACTAGTTACCAGAGTAGGGAAAGCAGAAATGCTGCCGCCCTCTGGCCGTTACCTGCAACAGCAGCTTTAAAACCTGTGCTAAGGGTCACTTCATATGCAGAAATACTGGAGGGCTGTAAATGAAACCTGCCCTCAAAATGTCTTCAGGGAGGTAATGGCCAAAATATTTTAAAATGTGGCACATACTTCAAGAAAACAATTTGAAGAGGTAAGCTGTACTCACAGTTTGAAGAACAAAAGGACATACCTGAAATCTCAATTTCAAGGGATTATGAGACGCATGCAAATCCAACCACAAAGAGGTATCAGCTCAAACCAGTCAGAATAACCATCAGCAAAAAAACTACAAACAATAAATGCTGAAGGGGTTATGGAGAAGTGCATACCCTCTACTTTAAGTGGGACGTAACCTGGTAAGAGCCACTAATAAGAAGAGAATGGAGGTGCCTTTACAAGGTAAACATTTTGCTACCATATGACCCAGCAGGCCCACTCCTGGACCTATAATATAAGAAGACAGAATTGGAGAGACACTGGCAGGCAAATCTGCATTGCAGCAGTATTACAATAGCCAAGACATGGAAGCAACCGAAGAGTCCATCAACAGATGAGTGGACAAAGAAGAACTGGTACATGTAGAGATGGAATATTAGCCAAAGAAGAAAATGAAACAATGCCATTTGCAGCACCATAGATGAGTCTAGAGGTAATCACGCAACTGGTAGTAAGTCAGAAAGCGAAAGACACATATCCTATGATATCACTTATAGGTGTTACCTAAAAACTGATACCAGTGAAGATATTTCCACAGAGAAAGGCAATCACAGATTCATTAAACAAACTTATGGTTCACCAATTGAAAGGTGTGAGGATTGGATACATTAGGATATTGGGGTTAACAGAGATATACAAACACAGGTGAAATATATATTCACCAAAGACCTACGGAATACCAAGAGAAGGCTACTCAACATTGTTTGATAACCTACATAGGAAAAGCATCTGAAGAAGAATAGATATATGTATATGTGTAAAAGAACCACATCTTGCACAGGCGGAACAAAGAAACCATTGTAATCAAACATGCTTTGATAAAAAATAAAAATTAAATTAAAACGCACAAGAAGTAGTGAGACATAAACTTAAGGGGCTTTTTCCTGGCACATTCCATTCTAATTTACAACCTAGAACAGGAGTTCCATTGAGGCTCTGTTGCCCTAGTAACCAGATTTGTTAAGGAGAAATGCTACCGCCTTGTGGCCGTTTCACACAACAGCAGCTTTAAACCCAGCGCTAATGGTCACTTAATATTCAAAACAATTGCAGGCCGGTATATGACACATGCCCACAAAACACATCCTGAGGTTGTAAATCGACCAAGAAATTCAAAAGACCTCCCCATTTCAAGAACACAATTTCAAGAGGCACATTTTACACACAGTTTGTCTTTTCCTTCTTGTTTTTATTTTTTTTTAAAAAAGAGGGTGTGAAAAAATGATGAACATTAGCACTTAATAAAGCCTTGCAAATCCAATCTACAGAAACATTCACCTCACAGCCGTCAGAATGATCATCAGCAAAAAGTCTACAAAGAATAAATGCTGAAGGGTTTTTAGAGAACTGTGTACCCTCTAGCTTCTGGAGGGATGTAAACTGTTAACAGCCAGTAGTGAGAACATAATGGAGGTTCGTTTAAAGGTAAAAATTGAGCTACCACGTGATCTGGTAGGCCCTTTGATGCGCCTATCACCTGAGCAGACCAGAATCAAAAAGCCACAGGCTGGCAATCCTGCACTGCATCAACATTTAACATAGCCAAGACTTGGAAGAAATCAAAATTTCCATCACCGGAAAAATGCACAACGAATAAGTGGCCCATGTACACATGGAATATTAGCCATTGAAAAGAATGAAACAGTGCCGTTTGCACCACCATAGAAGGACCTACAGATAAACACCCAATTTGAAGTAAGGAAGAAACCAAAAAACAGATATCCTTATGACATCACTTATAGGTGTTGCCTAAAAATTGATACCCATGAAATTATTTCCAAGGGAAGGACACACATGGATTAAGAAAACAAAATTATGCTTAACCAAATGGAAAAGTGTATGGAATGGATGAATTAGGATATGGGGGTTAACAGACATGTACTAATACATATGAAATATATATCACAGAATACCTATGGAATACCAAGTGAGGTGTACTCAACACTCTGTAATAACCTACATGGGAAAGGACCCAAAGATGAATAGATACATAGATATAATGAATCAGATTCTGTACACCTAAAACAAACATTTTTATCAAATTTGCTCTGATAATAAATAAAAATTAAATTTAAAAGACAAACAAGAAGTAAGGAGATATAAGCTCTTGGGGGTTTGCCCTGGCACATTCCACTCAAACTTGCAGCCTACTAACACGATTTCCAGGAAGGCTCTGTTGCCCAAAAACCCAGAGTTGGAAATGTAGAAATGGTGCCAGCTTGTGGCCGTTTCCCGCAAGAGCGGCTTTAAACCCACAGCTAACGGTCAGTTAACATTCACAAGGACTCAGGGCTGTAAAGCACACCTGCACTCAAAAAAATGTCTTGAGGTAGGGAATGGCCAAAAAACGTTCACAACTGGCAAATTTTTCAAAAAGATAGTATGAAGAGGTAAGTTTTACACACTCTTTTTTTTAAAAAAGGAAAATGGATAAAAGCTCAACATCAGGAATCATTAGACTCATGCAAATCTAATCTACGAAAAGGTTTCGACTAACATCAGTCGAATGACCATCAGCAAAATGTCTACAAACAACAAGTGCTGAAGGGGTTTTAGAGAACTGTGTACCCTCTAGCTGCTGGTGAGATGTAAAATGGTAAGAGCCAGTAATGAGAACAGAAAGGAGCTGCGTCTAAAAGTAACAATTGAGATGCCATTTGATCCAGCATACCCACCACTGAGCCTTATCACCTAAGAGCCAAATCAAGAAGACACAGGCTGACAAAGCTGTACTGTAGCAATATTCAAAATAGCCAAGACATGGAAGCAGCCAAAATGTCAATCAACAGATGAATGGACAAATAATAAGTGGTACATGTACCTAATGGAAGATTAGCTTTAGAAAAAAATGAACAATGCCATTTTCATGACTACAGGTGAGTCTAGAAATAATCATATTACGTTAAGTCAAAAGTGTATGATATAGGGCTCCCCTGGTGGTGCAGTGATTGAGAGTCTGCCTGCCGATGCAGGGGACATGGGTTCGTGCCCCGGTCCGGGAAGATCCCACATGCTGCGGAGCGGCTGGGCCCGTGAGCCATGGCCACTGAGTCTGTGCGTCCAGAGCCTGTGCTCCGCAATGGGAGAGGCCACAACAGTGAGAGGCCCGCGTACCTCAAAAAAAAAGGTGTATGATATATATCCTATGATATAATTTATAGATGTTATCTTAAGATTCCTACCAATGAACATATTTCCAAAGGAAAAGACACTCAGAGACGTATAAAACAAACTAACGGTTAACCAAAATGAAAGGTGGGAGGATGGATAAATTAGAATTATGGGGTTAACATACATACACTAATGTATGTTATATGTATATAAACTTATAACATATAAAATATATAAATTATATAATCACTAATACATATAAATTATATAATCACCAAACACCTACCAATACCAAGGGAGGTCTACTCAACACTCTGTAATAACCTACTTGGTAACAGGATCCAAACATGAACAGATATATGTATAAAAAATTGATCAGAATCGGTACACCCAGATGATCACAACACTTTAATAAAATTTACTCCAATAGGGCTTCCCTGGTGGCACAGTGGTTGAGAATCTCCCTGCCAATGCAGGGGACGCGTGTTCGAGCCCTGGTCTGGGAGGATCCCATATGCCGCAGAGCAACTTGGCCCGTGAGCCACAACTACTGATCCTGCACGTCTGGAGCCTATGCTCCGCAGCAAGAGAGGCCGCGATAGTGAGAGGCCTGCGCACCACAATGAAGAGTGGCCCCCACTTGCCACAACTAGAGAAAGCCCTCACACAGAAATGAAGACCCAACACAGCCATAAATAAATAAATAAATAAATAAATAAATAAATAAATAAATAATATTAAAGGCAAAGAAGAAAGGGGAAATTGTAGATAGAGTAAGGGTATAGTTTTAAAAATTTTACTCTGATAAAAAAAACATAAATTTAAAAAACAAAGTAGGAAACATAAGCTTTTGGGAGTTTGTCCTGGAACATTCCACCACAATTTGCAACCTAGAAACACAACTTCCCGGAAGGCTCTCCTGCCCTTGTAACCAAAGCTGGGAATGTAGAAATCTGCCGATTTGTGGCCAATTCCCACAACAGCAGCTTTAATCCCAGTGCTATTTGTCACTTAATATTCACAAAGACTGCAGGGCTTTAAATGACACCTGCCCTCAAAATATATCCTGCGGTCAGGAATGGACATTAATATGAACAACAGTAGAAAATCTGGAGAAGACAATTTCAAGAGGTAAATTTCCTCACAGTGTTGTTTTTTTTAAAGGACATGAAAAAATGTTCAATATGAAGAATTATTAGGGACATGCAAATTTAAACTACAAAAAGGTATCACCTCACAATAGTCTGAATGGCCATCAGAAAAAAATGTCTGCAAACAATAAATGCTGAATGGGTTTCAGAGAATGGATACACTCCTATGCTGTTGCTGGGATGTAAACTGGTAACAGCCACTAATCAGAACAGAATGAAGGTGCCTTTAAAAGGTAACAATTGAGCTAATATGTGATCCTGGCAAACCACTAATGGGCCTGTAACCCAAGAACACCAGAATTCAGAGAGACACAGGTACCCAAAAGTGCTCTTCAGTGATACTTACAATAGCCAGACATGGATGCAAGCAAAACGTCCAAGTACAGATAAATGGACAAAGAAGTGGTACATGTACACAATCGAATATTAGCCATGGAAAAGATGAAACAATGCCTTTTGCAGCACCACTGATGAACCTAGGGGTAATCATACTATGTAAAGTAAGTCACAAAAAGAAAGACAAATATCCGATGATATCATTTACTAGTGTTATCTAAAAATTGATACCCATGAACATATTTCCACTAAGAAAGACCCATACAGACTTTGAAAAAGGTGAAAGGAATGGGAAAAAATTAGGATGTTGGGGTTAACATGCATTTAATAATTCATATAATATATATAATCAAGAAGGACCTACTGGATGCCAAGGGAGGTCTACTCAACTCTCTCTAATAACCAACATGGGAAAGAATCTAAACCTGATTAGATATATGTATACGTATGAATGAACCAGATTCTGTACACCTAGAACAAACACAACATTGTAATCAAATTTACTCTGATAAGAAATAAAAATTAAATTAAACAAGAAGTAATGTGACACAAGATTTTGGGTATTTGTCTTGGCACTTTACACTCCAATTTACAACCTAGGAAGAGGAATTCCACTAAGCCTATGTTTTCCCTAGGAATCAAGTTGAGTATGAATAAATTCCGCTGCCTTGTTGCCCTTTCCTGCAACTGCAACTTTAAAAACAATGCTTATGGGTACTTAATATTCACAAGGACTGTTGGGCTGTAAATGACACCCACAATCAGGAAATGTCCAGGGGTAGGTAAGGAAAATAAATTCCAAAGGAACAGACTTTCAAGATCCTATTTCAATAGGTAAATTTTACACTGTTTAAAAGAAAAGCACTTGAAAAGATGCTCTAATTCCTGTATTATTAGCATCATGGAAATCAAAGCTACAATAAGGGATCACTTCACATGAGTAAGAATAGCCATCATCGAAAAGTCTACAAACAATAAATGCTTGAAAGGTTGTAGAAAAAAGGGAACCCTCCTATGCTGCTGTTGGGATCTAACGTGGTAACAGCCACTATAAATAACAGTATGGAGGTGCCTTTACAAGGTAAAATTAGAGGTACCATATGATCCAGCAGTCCCACTCCCAGGCGTATAACAGGAGAAAACCAGAATTGGAAAACACACATGCACCCATATGTGTACCGCAGCACAATTTACAATGTCGAAGACATGGAAGCAACCAAAATATCCATCAGCAGATGGATAGATAAAGAAGTGGTACATGTTCACAGTGAAGTATTACTCAGAAATGAAAAAGAATGAAGGAATGCCATTTGCAGCATCATGGATAGAATTAGAGATAATTATACTAAGTGAAGTAAGTCAGAAAGAGAAAGTCAAATATCATATGATACTACTTATAGCTGAAATTTAAAAATTGATACCAATGAACTAATTTACAAGAGAGAACCAGGGACTTTCCAGGTGGTCCAATGGTTAAGAATCCGAGCTTCCACTTCAGGGGGCATGGGTTCAATCCCTGGTGTTGGGAGAACTAATATCACGCATGCCTCACAGTACAGCCAAAAAAATAAAATAAAAGAGAGAGAAACAGACTCACAGACTTAGAAAACAAACTTATAGTTACCCAATGAGAAAGGTGGATGGAAGGAATAAATTAGGAGGCTGGGAAAAATATTTACACACTAATACATATAAAATAGATTATCAACAAGGACCTACTGTATAACAAAGGGAAGTCTGCTCAACACTCTCTAATAACCTATATGGGAAAAGAATCTGAAGATGAATAGACATATGAATATACATAACTGAACAAGATTCTGTATGCCTACCACAAACAGAATATTTTAAATCAACTTTACTCCAATAAAAAAGAAAAATTAAAACAAAGACAAGAAGTAACAAAACAGAAGATTTTGGGTGTTTGTTCTGCCACAGCCCACACTAATTTACAATCCAGGAGCCCGTCTTCCACAGTGGGTCTGGTTACCCAAGTAACCAGAGAGGAGCATGAAGGAAATCCTACTGCCTGTGCCCATTTCCACAACAGCAACTTTAAAACATGTGCTTATGGGCACTTAATATTCACAAGGACTGCCAGGGTGTAAATGACACCTGCCCTTAACAAATGTCCTGTGGTAGTTATCAAACAAAAATTCAAAATAGTCAGACTTTCAAAAAGCCAATGTCAACTGTAACTTTTTCTCACAGTGTTTAAATAAAACACACGCAAAGATGCTCAGCACCTCGAATGATTAGACACATGCAAATCAAAACTAAAACAAGGTGTCACCTCGCACAGTCAGAATGGCCATCATCAAAAAGTTTACAAACCATAAATGCTGGAGAGGACATGGAGAAAAGGGAACCTTCCTATGCTGTTGGTGAGATGTAAGCTGGTAACAGCCACTATAAAGCACAGTATGGAGATGCCTTTAAAAAGTAAAAATAGAGGTACCATATCATCCAGCAGTCCTACTTCTGGGCGTACATCTGCAAAAAGCCAGAATTCAAAAAGACAAATGCACCCAAACCCAAACATGCACTGCAGCACTATTTACAATAGCCAAGACATGGAGGCAACCAAAATGTCCATCAACAGATGAATGGATAATGAAAAAGTGGTATACGTACACAATCAAATATTACTCAGAAAAGAAAAAGCATGATCATCTCTAGGTCCATTCCTGTTGCTGCAAATGGCATTATTTCATTCTAAGTGAAGTAAGTCAGATAGAAAAAGACAAATATCATATGATATCACTTATAGTGGAGTCTAGAAAATGATAGAAATGAATAAATTTATAAAACAGAAACAAACCAACAGACTTCAGATATCCTTCAGGGAGAAAAATTTTTAAATCTGTTACCAATCATTAAATGTCAACCTGAAAAATGTAAGCAATAACTAACATTGTAAAGGTATTAATTCTCCCCAAATTAACCTATACCAGGCATTAGCAAACTAAACCTGGAGATCACATCCAGCCTATCACCTTCTTTTGTAAACTAAATTTAATGAATGACCCACAAGAAAACCCATAATGAGATGTCACCTCACACCTCTCAACGTGGCTATTATTCCAAAGTCTACGAATATGAAATGTTGTTCATGACATGGAGAAGGAAATCCTAGTACACTGTTGGTGGGATTGTAAATTGGTACATCCACTATGAAAAGAATATGGAGGTCCTGAGAAAAGCTAAAAGTAGAACTATCATATTAGCCAATAATTCCACTGCTTGGTATATGTCCTAAGAAAATGAAGACACCAATTTGACAAGATACATGCATCCCAATGTTCATAGCCACATTATTTCCAATTGCCAACATATGGAAGTAAACTAAATGTCCATCAATAGATGAGCGGTTAAAGAAGGTGTGGTATGTATACACAACAGACTATTGCTCAGCCATTAAAAAGGATCAAATTCTGCCACTTGCAACAACGTGGATAGGCCTAGAATATTTATACCTGCTTAAATAAGTTAGAGAAAGACAAATACTCTATGTTCTCTGTAGAATCTAAAAATGCAAGAAAGGAATGTATATAACAATATAGAAATAGACTCACAGAGAACAAATTAGTGGTTACTGGTGGGGCGAGTGAAGCGGGGAGGGAAAGACAGTAGTTTGTTTCTCTAAATCCAATACCCCTCTGTATGAAATAAACAAGGATATATAGTACAACACAGGGAAATATAGCCATTATTTTGTAATCACTTTAGTGGAGCACGATCTATAAAAATATTCAATCCATATGTTGTACCCCTGAGACTAATGTAATATTGTAAATCAACTATACTTCAATTTAAATAATCCATAGGGTGGCTGAATGGATTAAAGTAAGTTCAATTATACTGTGTACAAAAGATTCATGTTAACTTGTAATCCATATATAGCATAAAATTGAATGATTGGAAAAAAAATACTCCATGAAAATGATACTTGCCTGACTAGTCTATTATCAGGTAAAAAAGACTTGAAGTCAAACCTCTCAAAGGAAAGAAGGTTATCATATAATGATAAATGGATTAATTCATCAAGAAATCATGACAATTATAAATATGTATGTATCCAGCTTCGGAGCCTCTCAACATATAAAGAATATATTAACCCACGTGAAGGGGAAAATGTGCAGAAGTAAAATAATGGTAAGAAACATCAATACCCAACTTTCAACACTGTATAGATCATCTGGACCCAATATCAATCAGGAAACACTGAACTTGAACACACACTTGATATCAAATGAACCTAACATACATCTACAATATATTCCACTCAACAGCAGCAAACTTTCCATTGTTCTTAAGTACACATAGAACATTGCCTAGGGTAGATCCTATGTTAAGCCACAAAACAAATCTTCAAAAATCCAAGAATATTGAAATCATATCAAGGATCATTTCCAACCACAATGGTATGAAACTGAAATTCAATATTAAAAAGAATAATTGAAAATTCAAGAACACTTAGAAATTGAACAATAAGCTCCTGAATAGCCAATGCATACAGAAATAAATCAAAAGGGAAATTTGAAAGAAATCTTAAAGCAAACAAAATTGGAAACACAAAGTACCTAAATTTATGGAATACAGGAACAAGACTGAAATTCAAAGAGTTATGTTTACAGTAATAAATGTATATATTTTCAAAGAATCTTGAGAGGGGATCAAGATGATAGAGTAGGAAGATACTGAGCTCCCCTCCTGCCACAGACACACCCAAATTACAACAACTTACAGGGAAATTATCTCTGAAGACTAGCAGGGAACGTTTTCCACAACTAAAGATATAAGGAAGGAGAAACCACAGGCAGGTAGGAGGACTGGAAACACAGTCTAATTGGAACCCACACGTGGAGCACAGTGACCCACAGCTGGAAGATATCACAATTGCATGGGTCCTCCACATGGAGGGAAGGGTCTGAGCCTGGCATCAGGCTGCTCAGCCCAGGGTTCCTGCACTGGAAGAAAAGAACACAGCAGGTCTGGCTTTGAAAACCTGCAGGGCTTATTTTCAGGAAAGCTGGAGGCTAAAGAAAACTGAGACTTTGCTCTCATAGGGCACACACAAATCTCACATGTTCTCAGCCCCTGTGCAGAGCCAATAGTGTGAAACACAGGTGTATCAGACCCACTTGCTAATCTCAGAGAGCTTCTTGGAAAGGCAAGAGGCAGCTGGGACTCCCACTAGGAACTGAGACATCGGCAAGCAACATTTTAGAGTCTTCCCTGGAACTGATTAGAATCAGGGGCCTTCCCCATTTACCACCATGCCCATAGCACTCCTGCACCAGAAGACTTCACAACCAGACACACTGGGGGCCTACCTTGTCCGCCTGTGCACCTGGAGCACCACACAGCCACCCATAATGGAGGGCTGCCTGGGCTATCAGCACACCCATGGCAATCACATACAGGGGCTCACAGCCATTTAGGCCAGGGTCCAACACCGCCTACCAGCTTGTCTACAGCAGTTGGCCCTGCCGTAAGAGAAAGGTGTGTGCAGCCCACACAAGGGGACACCCCTGGAGCATGTGGCTCTGCTGTCAGAGGACAATGTGCTGCTGGGTGGGCCCTATGAGTCATCTCCTATATAAAGCCACTTCTCTGAGACCCGGGAATGTAACAACCTGAACCTAATGAATAGAAATGCACAGAGAATTAGGAAACATAAGGAAATAGAGGAATATGTTACAAATGAAGTAACAAGACACGACATCAGGAAAAGAACTGAATAAAACAGGGATAAGCATTCTACCCAATAAAAAAAGTGTTCACAGTAATGATTATAAAGATGCTCACCCAAGTCAGGAGAATAGATGGACATAGTGAGAATTTCAACAAAGAGTAATTACATGTCAAAAAGAACCAAACAGTGAACAATACAATAAAAGAGATTAAAACACACACACACACACACACACACACACACGAGAGAGAAGCCACATTATATTATATGATACAGAAGAACAGATCAGTGAAATGGAAAACAGAGTAGTGAAAATCACCCAAACTGAATAGCACAAAGAAAAAACAATTAAGACCATAGGTAAAGGGACCTCTGAGACAACATCAAGAATATTAACATGAGCATTACAGGGGTCCCAGAACAAGGAGAAGAGACAAATGGGCAGAAAATTTGTTAGAGGATATAGTAACTGGTAATTTTCCTAACCTAGGGAAGGAAACACACATCCAGGTCCAGGAAACACAGAGTCCCAAACAAGATGAAGACAAACAGGTCCACACCAAGACATATTATAAAGTGCCAAAAATTTAAAAATTTACAGAGGGATCACAGAATCAGTGAAATAAAAGGGTCTAGTTATGTTCAAGGTATTCCCATAAGACTGTCAGATGACTTCTCAGCAGAATTTGCAGACTAGGAAGGAATGATAGGATATATTCAATGGGCTAAAAAGAAAAAGTTTACAATAAGAATACTCTACTAGCAAGATTATGATTCAGAATTGAAGGAGAGGGTTTCCCTGATGGCACAGTGGTTGAGAATCTGCCTGCCAATGCACGGGACACAGGTTCGAGCCCTGATCCAGGAAGATCCCACATGCCACAGAGCAACTAAGCCTGTGTGCCACAACTACTGAGCCTGTGCTCTAGAGCCCATGAGCCACAACTACTGAGCCTGCGAGCCACAACTACTGAAGCCTGAGCACCTAGAGCCCATGTTCCACAAGAAGAAGAGCCACCGCAATAAGAAGCCCGTGCACCACAACGAAGAGTAGCCTCCACTTGCCACAACTAGAGAAAACCCCACACACGGCAATGAAGACCTAACACAGCCAAAAATAAATAAATTTATGGGAAAAAAAAAGAAGAATTGAAGGAGAGATCAACAGTTTCCTAGACTAGCAAAATCTAAAAGAGTTCATCACTAATAAACCAGCCTTATACGCAATGTTGAAGGAATTTGCTTAAGCTTAAAAGAAGTCTCAGTAATTATTGATAGTAACAAGAAAACAAACAAAAGTAAAAATCTCACTGCAAAAAGTATACATAGAGTAAGGGTAGTAGATCAAACATTTATTAAGCTTCTGTAAAGAATAAAAGACAATAGTAGTATGTTTTTTTAAAAAGAGAGGGCCCAAATAAATCAGAAATGAAAACGATGATGTTACAACAGACACCACAGAAATACAAAGTATCCTAAGATACACACAGGGTAACTCAGGGCTCAGACTGGACAGAGCCCACTCTCCGTTCGCCTGTACATGAGTTACAGGAGCCTCAGGAACTGAGGAGGGGGTCCCTGAGGGGAGACACAAGATAGAAGATGATAGGCATTAACATGACTGTATTTATGTTAAACGTGCCTGAACTACATTCACATGAGATGGTTTTGTCCTGTATGTACATCAGCACCTTTAGTCTGAACTGCAGATCTTTGGCTTCACCACCTCCAGTGACAGCATTAGCTACACCTGCTGTGGACCATCTCCTATAGTATTTCCACAACCACAAAGCATCAAAGCTTCACAGGACCAGAGTTTATGAGACTCCACTCAGAGTCTCAGAGTCTCAACTCCACTCAGAGACGTAGAGTCACAACAGAGACTCCACTCTTGGAGGGCACACAATAGTAGTGTGCACATCAGGACCTGAGGGAAGGAGCAGTGACCCCATAGGAGACTTGAGCAGACCTACCTGCTAGTTTTAGAGGGTCTCCTGCAGAGGCGGGGGGTGGCTGTGGTTCACCGTGGGGACAAGGACACTGGCAGCAGAAGTTCTGGGAAGTCTTCCTTGACATGAGCCCTCCCAGAGTCCACCATTAGCCCCACCAAATACCCAGGTAGGCTCCAGTGCTGGGTCGCCTCAGGCCAAACAACCAACAGAGAGGGAACTCAGCCCCATGTATCAGCAGACAAGCGGATTAAAGTTTTACTGAGCTCTGCCCACCAGAGCAACACCCAGCTCTAACCACCACCAGTCTCTCATATCAGGAAGGTTGCATAAGCCTCTAAGATAGACTCATCCACCAGAGGGCAGACAGCAGAAGCAAGAAGAACTACAATTCTGCAGCCTGTGGAAAGAAAACCACATTCACAGAAAGACAAACAAAATGAAAAGGCAGAGGACTTTGTACCAGATGAAGGAACAAGATAAAACCCCAGAAAAACAACTAAATGAGGTGGAGATAAGCAACCTTCCAGAAAAAGAATTCAGAATAATGATAGTGAAGATGATCCAAGACCTTGGAAAAAGAACGGAGGCAAAGATCAAGAAGACGCAAGACATGCTTAACAAAGACCTAGAAGAATTAAAGAACAAACAAACAGAGATGAACAATACAATAACTGAAATGAAAAATACACTAGAGGGCTTCCCTGGTGGCGCAGTGGTTGAGAGTCCACCAGCTGATGCAGGGGACACGGGTTCGTGCCCCAGTCCGGGAAGATCCCACGTACCATGGAGCGGCTGGGCCCATGAGCCATGGCCGCTGAGCCTGCGCATCTGGAGCCTGTTCTCCACAACAGGAGAGGTCACAACAGTTAGAGGCCTGCGTACCGCAAAAATAAATAAATAAATAATACACTAGAAGGAATCAATAGCAGGATAACTGAGGCAGAAGAATGGATAAGTGACCTGGAAGACACAAAGGTGGGATTCACTGCTCTGCAGAACAGAATAAAGAAAAAAGAATGAAAAGAAATGAAGACAGCCTAAGAGACCTCTGGGATAACATTAAATGCAATAACATTTGCATTATAGGGGTCCCAGAAGGAGAAGAGAGAGAAAGGACCCGAGAAAATATTTGAAGAGATTATAGTCAAAAACTTCCCAAGCATGGGAAAGGAAATAGCCACCCAAGTCCAGGAAGCACAGAGAGTCCCAGGCAGGATAAACCCAAGGAGAAAAATGCTGAGACACATACTAATCAAGTTGACAAAAATTAAAGACAAAGAAAAATTATTGAAAGCAACAAGGGAAAAATGACAAATAACATACAACGGAACTCCCATAAGGTTAACAGCTGATTTCTCAGCAGAAACTCTACAATCCAGAAGGGAGTGGCATGATATATTTAAAGTGATGAAAGGGAAGAACCTACAATCAAGAGAACACTACCCAGCAAGGATCTCATTCAGATTCGATGGAGAAATTAAAACCTTTACAGACAAGCAAAACCTAAGAGAACTCAGCGCCACCAAACCAGCTCTACAACAAATGCTAAAGGAACCTCTCTAAGTCGGAAATACAAGAAAAGGATCTACAAAAACAAACCCATAACAATTAAGAAAATAGTAATAAGAGCATACATATCGATATCTACCTTAAATGTGAATGGATTAAATGCTCCACCAAAAGACACAGGTTTGCTGAATGGACACAAAAACAAGATCCATATATATGCTGTCTATAAGAGACCCATTTCTGACCTAAGGACACATACAGACTAAAAATGAAGGGATGGAAAAGGATATTCCATGCAAGTGGAAATCAAAAGAAAGCTGGAGTAGCAATACTCATATCAGATGAAGCAGACTTTAAAATAAAGAATGTTACAAGAGACAAGGAAAGACACTACATAATGATCAAGGGATCAATCCAAGAAGAAGATATAACAATTATAAATATATATGTACCGAACATAGGAGCACCTCAATACATAAGGCAACTGCTAACAGCTGGAAAAGAGGAAATCGACAGTAACACAATAATAGCAGGGGACTTTAACACTTTACTTACACCAATGGAGATCATCCAGACAGAAAATTAATAAAGAAACACAAGCTTTAAATGACAGAATAGACCAAATAGTTTTAATTGATATTTATAGGACATTCCATCCTAAAACAGCAGATTACATGTTCTTCTCAACTGCACACAGAACATTCTCCAGGATAGATCACATCTTGGGTCATGAATAAAGCCTCAGTAAATTTAAGAAAACTGAAATCATATCAAGCATCTGTTCCGACCACAAGGCTATGAAACTAGAAATCAATTACAGGGAAAAAAACTAAAAAACACAAACACATGGAGGCTAAACAATACGTTATTAAATAACCAAGAGATCACTGAAGAAATAAAAGAGGAAATCAAAAAATACCGAGAGATAAATGACAACAAAAACATGATGATCCAGAACCCATGGGATGCAGCAAAAGCAGTACAAGAGGGAAGATTATAGCAATACAAGCCTACCTCAAGAAACAAGAAAAATCTCAAATAAACAATCTAACCTTACACCTAAAGGAACTAGAGAAAGAAGAACAAAACCCAAAAATAGTAGAAGGAAAGAAATAAAAATCAGAGCAGAAATAAATGAAATAGAAACAAAGAAAACAATAGCAAAGATCAATAAAACTAAAAGGTTGTTCTTTGAGAAGATAAACAGAAATGATAAACCTTTAGCCAGACTCAAGAAAAAGACAGAGAGGGCTTCCCTGGTGGCACAGTGGTTGAGAGTGCATCTGCCGATACAGGGGACACGGGTTCGTGCCCCAGTCTGGGAAGATCCCACATGCTGCGGAGCGGCTGGGCCCATGAGTCATGGCTGCTGAGCCTACGCATCCAGAGCCTGTGCTCATCAATGCGAGAGGCCAAAACAGTGAGAGGCCCGCGTACCACCAAAGAAAAAAAAAGAAAAGAAAAGGAGGGAGAGGACTCAAATCAATAAAATTAGACATGAAAAAGGAGAAGTTGCACCAGACACCACAGAAATACAAAGCATCCTAAGAGATTACTACAAGCAACTCTATGCCAATAAAATGGACAACCTGGAAGAAATGGGCAAATTCTTAGAAATATATAACCTTCCAAGACTGAACCAGGAAGAAATAGAAAATATGAACAGACCAATCACAAGTAATGAAATTGAAATTGTGATTAAATATCTTCCAACAAACAAAACTCCAGAACCAGAGGGCATCAGAGGTGAATTCTGTGAAACATTTAGAGAAGACCGAAGACCCAACCTTCTCAAACTCTTCATAAATTTGCAGGGGAAGGAACACTCCCAAACTCATTCTATGAGGCCACCATCAACCTGATATCAAAACCAGACAAAGATACTACAGAAAAAGAAAATTAGAGACCAATATCACTGATGAATATAGATGTAAAAATCCTCAACAAAATACTAGGAAACAGAATTGTACAACACATTAAAAGGATCATACAACATGATCAGGTGGGGTTTACCCCAGGGATGCAAGGATTCTTCAATATACACAAATCAATCAATGTGATACACCATATTAACAAATTGTAGAATAAAAATATGATCATCCCAATAGAAGCAGGAAAAGCTTTGGACAAAATTCAACACAGATTTATGATAAAAAGTCTCCAAAAAGTGGGTATAGAGGGTATCTACCTCAACATAATAAAGGCCATACATGACAAACCCACAGCAAACATCATTCTCAATGATGAAAAACTAAAAGCATTTCCTCTAAGATCAGGAACAAGACAAGGATGTCCACTCTCACTACTATTATTCAACATAGTTTTGGAAGTCCTAGACACAGCAATCAGAAGAAAAAGAAATAAAAGGAATACAAATTGGAAAAGAAGAAGTAAAATTGTCACTGTTTGCAAATGACACGATACTATACATAGTGAAACCTAAAGATGCCACCAGAAAACTACTAGAGCTAATCAATGAATTTGGTAAAGTTGCAGGATACAAAATTAATGCACAGAAATCTCTTGCATTCCTATACACTAACAATGAAAGATCAGAAAGAGAAATTAAGGAAACAATCACATTCACCACTGCAAAAAAAGAAAATAAAATACGTAGGAATGAACCTACCTAAGGAGGTAAAAGACCTGTACTCAGTAAACTATAAGACACTGCTGAAAGAAATCAAAGATGATATAAACAGATGGAGGTATAAACCATGTCCTTGGATTCGAAGAATCAATATTGTGAAAATGACTATACTACCCAAAGCAATTTACAGATTCAATGCAATCCCTATCAAATTACCAGTGGCATTTTCTACAGAACTAGAACAAAAAAATCTTAAAATTTGTATGGAGACAGAAAAGACCCCGAATAGCCAAAGCAGTCTTGAGGGAAATAAAAGAGCTGGAGGAATCAGACTTCCTGACTTCAGACTATACTACAAAGCTACAGTAATCAAGACTATATGGTACTGGCACAAAAACAGAAATATAGATCAATGGAACAGGATAGAAAGCCCAGAGATAAACCTACGTACCTACAGCTAACTCATCTATGACAAAGGAGGCAAGGATATACAATGGAGAAAAGACAGTCTCTTCAGTAAGTGGTGCTGGGAAAACGGGACAGGTACATGTAAAAGAATGAAATTAGAATACTCCATAACAACAAAAATAAACTCAAAATGGATTAGAGACCTAAATGTAAGACCGGACACTATCAAACTCTTAGAGGAAAACATAGGCAGAACACTCTATGACATAAATCACAGCAAGATCCTTTTTGACCCACCTCCTAGAGAAATGGAAATAAAAACAAAAATAAACAAATGGGACCTAATGAAATTTAAAGCTTTTGCACAGCAAAAGAAAACATAAACAAGATGAAAAGACAACCCTCAGAATGGGAGAAAATATTTTCAAATGAAGCAAATGACAAAGGATTAATCTCCAAAATTTACAAGCTGCTCGTGTAGCTTAATATCACAAAAACAAACAACCCAATCCAAAAATGGGCAGAACACCTAAATAGACATTTCTCCAAAGAAGATATACAGATTGCCAACAAACACATGAAAAGATGCTGAACATCACTAATCATTAGAGAAATGCAAATCAAAACTACAGTGAGATATCACCTCACAGCAGTCAGAATGGCAATCATCAAAAAATCTACAAACAATAAGTGCTAGAGAGGCATTTATTGGAGAAAATGGAACCCTCTTGCACTATTGGTGGGAATGTAAATTGATATAGCCACTAGGGAGAACAGTATGGAGGTTCCTTAAAGAACTAAAAATAGAATTACCATATGATCCAGCAATCCCACTACTGGGCATATACCCAGAGAGAACCATAAATCAAAAAGACACGTTCACCACAATGTTCATTGCAGCACTATTTACAATAGCCAGGTCATGGAAGCAACCTAAATGCCCACAGACAGACAAATGGATAAAGATGTGGTACATATATAAAATGGAATATTACTCAGCCATAAGAAGGAATGAAATTGGGTCGTTTGTAGAGACGTCGGTGGATCTAGAGACTGTCATACAGAGTGAAGTAAGTCAGAAAGAGAAAAATAAATATTGTATATTAATGCATATATGTGGAACCTAGAAAAATGGTACAGATGAACTGGTTTGCAGGGCAGAAATAGAGACACAGATGTAGAGAACAAACGTATGGACACCAAGGGGGGAAAGCCATGGTGGGGGTGGTGGTGGGATGAATTGGGAGTTTGGGATTGACATGTATACACATATAAGTTTAAAATACATAACCAATAAGAACCTGCTGTATAAAAAAATAAAATTCAAAAATTAAAATAAATAAAATTATAAAAAATAAAACAGAAAAAAAATTCTTCCCTTCGCATAGATGTATTTATATGAATGAATTATTACCATGCTTATACCTATAAATAGAAAAAAGAGGAATAAAATCTACCTTGAACCAAAAAAGGAAAAAGAAAAAATACCAGAACCCACCAGTTATACAGAGGAAAACCCTATCAGGGCACTTGCTCCAGTGGTAAACAATTCTGAAGTTGGTCAGAGGTGGGGAATCGTCTCCCATGAAGCCAGCAGCACCCCCCACAAGGAGCGTCCTCTTTGCAAAGCTGGCGGACCGTGCCAAGGCATCTCTGAGTAAATGTGAGCTGAGCTCCAGGCCAGCTGCTGCTGAACTTTTCCCACCCTTCCCAGGTAAAACACCTGAATGTGTGCAAGGACTTGAAAGCTTAGAGGAAGGGTCATGGAGCCACACCAGTGACAGCATGCAGGCCGACTTGGTGCCTGCAGGCCAGCGCACACTCTCACCTCTCCATTCTCTGATCAAAATATAAAGTTTCCTTTGCTTCTGAACCGAACTCAGTCTTGATCTGTTGACTCCAATGACACTGGGCAGGGGGACCCTTGTTGGGGCCCACTCTGGAGGATCAGTAACAGAATTTGAGAACATTGTAACTTCAGTGAACAGATGTGTGAACCAAACTGTAAGGAATGCAGAGCAGTGTCTAAGGCTCATGTAAAATAAGATGTTTCTAACACTTCCATTTGATATTTCCATCACTTTATTACAAGCAAGGTCAGTGGAGGGTTATTGTCTTATTTGTCAGGTCAAGTTTAGAGAAATTAAGTGATTGTTTTCCAAGGATGTACATCTAATGATCTTGGCTGAAGCTTCAATCTTCTTTTGAATGCTTTTCCTTTGAAAATGATACCATTCTTTCAGCTCCCCCATTTCTGAGGAATATAAAATCTTGAAACTTACTGTTACCAAAGGGGAAAGGTGCGGGGAGGGATAATTTAAGATTTGGGGATTAACACATACACAATGCTATGTATAAAATGGATAATTAACAAGGGCCTACTGTATAGCACAGGGAACTACAGTCAATATTTTGTAATAACCTATAAAGGGAAAGAATCTGAAAAAACAGATATCTATATCTACATCATCTACCAAGTCCAGATAAAATGTAACTTAAGGGAGGCCGATGGTGACCGCTTCTGACCCTCAATCATCTAAAACTTGGACTCTGCCTACTGCCCAAGGCCCTTCATGAACATACATGAATGTACCCATAGCTTAAAATTTCCCCAGTTTTGGGCTTCTGGGAGACAGTGATTTGGAAAGATCCCTGGTGTTCCCCTTGCTTGCAGGGGACCCTTCCTACTGCTGAAACATGCCTGTCACACCCAGAGGATGGTACACCGTCTGATCAGGAAGAGTTTGGAAAAGGTACCTCATCTCCTCATCTCCAGGTGCTTAGGTTCCCCCCACCAGCCTCTTTCCGAACAATCTCCCTACTTAACGAAGTCAGCACCTTCAACATCCAGTTTTGCACAGTTTGGAATTTTTCTGGAGGATGAAGGGGAAGGGGGAGAACCATGAGAGACAAGCCCTAGGTGTTTGGACAGGAAAATGCCACTTTAATTTCCACTTAGTAAGAGGAATTAACCAAAGGTTCACCTTGCCCTGGAACCAGAATTGGGCTTGAAGCAATCCTGCTGTTTTGTTGCTAGATCTCAAAGAAACAAGTTGAAAAATGGAGGTCAGGAGCACTGCAATTCACTGCAGTGTTTAAAATGATACCTATCATCGAAAAATGTCTTGAGGTAAGTCATGGAAAAGGATTTTAACGAAAGGCAGAACTGCAGGAAAGGAATTTCAAGAGGTAGATTGAACTAGCCATTAAAGCACATGAAAAAGTGGTTGAACTTCACCAATAATGCAGTTGGCCAATAAGGGCGTATGCATTTTTCCTGAACATATTCAGGAAAAACACATACGCCCTATTTGGCCAACAAAACAGGCTGGCAATGCAAATCAACACTACAAAGAGGTATCAATTCGAATCAGTCAGAAGGGCTATCCTCACAAAATGTAAAAACCAGAAATTGCAGGACAGGGCTTGGAGAAAATGGAACCCTGCTACGCTGATGGTGGGAATGTAAATTGCCAACGGCCAGGCTGCAGAAGTGTATTGTGTTTCCTAAAAAATTTTAAAAACAGAGATACAGAGCATACAACACTTGCACTCATGTGCGTATATCCTGTGAAAACCAAAAATCTACAGGACACAAGCACCCCAAAGTTTAGTGTTGCTCTGTTTACAAGACCCTCGAATTGGAGACAATGTAAATGTCCTTGGGGAAAAAAATGGATAAAGAAGATGTGGTACTTACAGACAATGGAATATACCTCAGCCAGGAAATCAATGAAATAAGGCCAGTTGGAGCAACTCGTGTGGACTTAGGTACGATCATTCTAAGTGACATAAGTCAGACAGAAAAAGAGACTTATCATGAAATATCACTTATAAGTGGAATCTAAAAGTGGCTACACATGAACTAAATTACAAAACAGAAACAGAATCACACATTTAGAAACCACACTTATGGCTGCTAAAGGTGAAAGGTGGGGTGGGGTGAGGCATAAACCATGAGGTTGAAATTAGCACAGATACGGTTCCAAACCAAATAGCTAATTGACAAGACCTACTCTATAGCTCAAAGAACTGGACTCACAACACTCTAGTCACCGGAAAAGAATATATACGACTGGTAAGGATCTAAAAAAGAATTTATTGAGATCTCTCTGTAAGTGAATCAAGAAGATGTACAGCAGCAAGAAACACAACATTGAAAACCAGCTGTACCCCATTATAAAAATAAATTACAAAAAAAATTTTAAAAGGCAGTGAGAGAGAGAAATTCCTACAGAATTCCTTCAGGGTCTCTGTTGCACCCTGGATTGACCACATCTAGACCCATAGATAGAAGGGACTTAAGGATGACACTCGTGGAGTGAGAAAATTGGTGAGGATGGGCCAGCAAATGCAGCACCTTTAGAATAATACTGCCTGGCCCATTCCAAGGGTCCCAAATCTCCAGGTGTAGGGGAACCTTCCTAGCACTAAATTATGTAGGGGACACACAGAGGATGATACACTGTCTGATCAGGAAGAGTTTGGAGAAGGTACCTCATCTCCTCATCTCCTGGTGCTCGGGTGCTCCAGCCTCTTTTCTAACAATCTACTCACCAGGGGAAGTCAGCACCTTCAACATCCTGTTTCACACAGTTTGGAATTTGTCTGGAGGATGAAGGGGAAGAGGGGGAACCATGAGAGACAAGCCCGAGGTGTCTGAACAGGGACATGCCACTCTAATTTCCAATCAGGAAGAGGAATTGACCAAAGGCTCAGCTCACCACCAAAACCAGAATAGGGCTGGAAGCAATTCTGGAAAAATGCCTTGAGGTAAGTCATGAAAAAGGACAAGAAAACAAGGCAGAATTGCAGGAAGGGGGTTTCAAGAGGTAGATTGGACTCGCCATGAAAGCAAATGGAAAGGGATAGAACTTCTTCAACGACGCCATTGGCCAAAAATGGCGTATGTGTTTTTCCTGAACATATTCAGGAAAAACACATATGTGCCTTTTCGACAACCAAAGAGGCGAGCAGTGCAAATCAACACTACAAAGAGATATCACTTCACAGCATTCCGAAGGCCATCCTCACAAAGTGTAAAAACCAGAAATGCAGCATAGGGCATGGAGAAAGGGAGCCTTTTTACAGTGATTGTGGGAAGGTAAATTGCCAACGGCACTCTGGAGAAGTGTATTGTGTTTCCCCCCAAAATCTCAGAAACAAAGCTACAGAGCATTCGGCACTTCCACTCATGGGTGTATATCTTGGGAAAAGCAACACTCGACAGGACACAGGCACCACAACGTTTAGTGCTGGTCTGTTTACAAGAGCCTCGACTAGGATACAACCGAAATCTCCTTGGAAGGAAAACATGGATAAAGAAGATGTGATACTTATGTACAATGGAATATAACTCAACCATGAAATCAATGAAATAAGGCCAGTTGCAGTAACTCAGGTGTACTTAGGTACGATCATTCTCAGTGACATAAGTCAGACAGAAAAAGAGACTTATCATAAGATATCAGTTATAGGTGGAATATCAACATTGCTACACATGAACTAAATGACAAAAGAGACACAGAAACACACATTTAGAAAACACACTTATGATTGTTAGAGTGCAAAGGTCAGTTGAAGTGAGGTATAAACCAGGAGTTTGAAATGAGCAGATGCCGTTCCATAGACCAAATAGGCAATCAACAAGACTTATTCTAAAGCTCAAAGGACTGGACTCAGCACAATCTACACACTGGAAATGATTATATACGACTGGTAAGTATCTGAAAAAGAATTTATCGATGTCTCTCTGTAAGTGAATCAAGTGGATGTACAGCAGCAAGAAACACAGCACTGAAAATCAGCTACACCTCATTATAAAAATAAATTCCAAAAAAAACCCCCCACACACAAAAACAAAGACAGTGAGTGAGAGATAAATTCCTACAAGTTCTTACAGAATTCGTTCAGGGGCTGTGATGCAACCTCAAATGAACACATCTAGACCAAGAGTTTGGATGGGACCTAAGGCAGGACACTCGTGGGGCTGAGAGGCTTGGTGAGCATGAGTCAGCAAATGCAGCCCCTTTAGAGTAATACTGCCTGGTCCTGAGTCCATGGGTCCCAAATCTCCAGATGCAGGCCACCCTTCGTACAGCTAAAACATGCATGGGACACCCAGAGGATGGTACACCATCAGATAGGGAAGAGTTTGAGAAAACCACCTCATCTCCTCATCTCCTGGTGATCAGGTTCCCACCTCCAGCCTCTTTCCTAGCAATTGCCCCACTTGGGGAAGTCAGCACCTTCAACACCCTCTTTCGCACACTTTGGAATTTGTCCGGAGGATGAACTGGAACGGGGGGAACAATGAGAGAACGCCTAGGTTTTTGAACAGGCACATGCCACTCTAATTTCCAATGAGGAAGAGGAATTGACCAAAGGCTCAGCTTGCCTTCAGAACCAGAATAGGGCTTGAAGCAATCCCGCTGTTTGGTGGCCAGTTCCCAAAGAAACAAGTTGAAAAGTGGAGCTCAGGGGCTCTGCAATTCACAATCCTGCAGCATTGTAAAAGATACCTAACGTGGAAAAATGCCTGGAGGTAAGTCACGAAAAAGGACTTGAAAACAAGGCAGAGTTGCAGGAACGGGATTTCAAGAGGGAGATTGGTCTCACCTCAAAAGCACATGGAAAGGGACAGAACTTCTTCAACGACTTGGATACAACCAAAATCTCCTTGGATACAACCAAAATCTCCTTGGAAGGAAAACATGGATAAAGAAGATGTGATACTTATGTACAATGGAATATAACTCAACCATGAAATCAATGAAATAAGGCCAGTTGCAGCAACTCGGGTGTACTTAGGTACAATCATTCTCAGTGACATAAGTCAGACATAAAATTGAGACTTATCATCAGATATGTTATAGGTGGAATATCAAAATTGCAACACATGACCTAAATGTCAAAAGAGACACAGAATCACACATTTAGAAAACACACTTATGACTGCTAGAGTGCAAAGGTCGGTTGAGGTGAGGCATAAGCCAGGAGTTTGAAATGAGCACAGATATCGTTCCATAGACCAAATAGGCAATCAACAAGACTTACTCTAAAGCTCAAAGGACTGGACTCAGCACACAACACACTGGAAAAGATTATATATGACTGGTCAGAATCAGAAAAAGAATTTATTGATGTCTCTCTGTAAGTGAATCAAGTGGATGTACAGCAGCAAGAAACAGCACTGAAAATCAGCTACACCTCATTATAAAAATAAATTCCAAAAAAAAACCGACACACACAAAAACAAAGACAGTGAGTGAGAGATAAATTCCTACAAGTTCTTACAGAATTCGTTCAGGGGCTGTGATGCAACCTCAAATGAAAACATCTAGACCAAGAGTTTGGATGGGACCTAAGGCTGGACACTCGTGGGGCTGAGAGGCTTGGTGAGGATGGGTCTACAAATGCAGCCTCTTTACAGTAATACGCTTTGTCCCCCTTCCATAGGTCCCAAATTTCCAGGGGCAGGGGACTCATCCTACAACTAAAAGATGCATTGGACACCCAGAGTATGGTACACTGTGTGACCAGGAAGAGTTTGGAAAAGGCACCTCATCTCCTCATCTCCTGGTGGTCGGCTTCCCCCCTCGAGCCTCTTTCTAACAATCTCTCCACTTGGGGAAATTAGCACCTTCAACATCCTGTTTCACACAGTTTGGAATTTGTCTTGTGAATGAAGCCCAATGAGGGGAACCAATAAGAGACAAGCCCTAGGTTTTTCAACAGGCACATGCCACTCTAATTCCAATAAGGAAGAGGATTTGACCAAAGGCTCACCTTGCCCCTGGAATCAGAATAGGGTTTGAAGCAATGCTGCTGTTTTGTGGCCTGTTCCCCACAAAATATGAAAACTCCACCTCAGGGCCCTGCAATTTTCAAACCGGCAGGGTTGTAAAGGATATCTATCATCGAAAAATGTCGTGAGGTAAGTCATCGAAAAGGACTTGAAAGCAAGGCAGAACTGCAGGAGAGGGATTTCAAGAGGTAGATTGGACTCGCAGTTAAAGCACATGAAAAGCAGCTGAACTACACCAATGATCCATTTGGCCAAAAAGGGCGTATGCATTTTTTCTGAATATATTCAGGAAAAATGCATACTCCCTTTTTTGCCAACCAAACAGGCGGGCAATGAAAATCAACACTTCGCATCAGTCAGATCAGCCATCATCACAAAGTGTTAAAACCAGAAAAGCAGGACAGGGCGTGGAGAAAAGGGAGCCCTGTTTCGCTGACGCTAGGAACGTAAATTGCCAACGGCAACTCTGGAGAAATGTGTTTCCTAAAAAATCTAAAAAACAGAGCTACAGAGCATATGGCACTTCCACTCATGGGCGTATGTCTTGGGAAAAACAAAATTCGACAGGACACAGAGAACCCAACTTTTAGTGCATCTCTGTTTACAAGAGCCTCGACTTGGATACAACCTAAATGTACTTGGAAGGAAAAACAGATAAAGAAGATGTGGTACTTATGTACAGTGGAATGTTAATGAGCCATGAAATCAATGAAATAAGGCCAGTTGCAGCAACTCGGGTGGACTTAGGGGCGATCATTGTCAGTGACATAAGTCAGACAGAAAGAGACATCATAAGATATCACTTAGAGGTGGAATCTAAAAATGGCTACACATGAACTAATTAAAGAAGAGAAACGGAGTCACACATTTAGGGCTTCCCTGGTGGTGCAGTGGTTAAGAATTCACCAGCCAATCAGGGGAAACAGGTTCGAGCTCTGGCCCGAAAAGATCCCACATGCCGCAAAACCACTACACCTGTGCGCCAGAAATACTGAACCAGCATTCTCCAGCTGGCAAGCCACAACTACTGAGCCCACGTGCCACAACTACTGAAGCCCGCACACCAGCACCCATGTTCTGCAAAAAGAGAAGCCACCCAATGAGTAGCCTGTGCACCGCAACCAAGACCCAACTTAGCCAATTAATTAATTAATTTAAAAAACAAGTTGCCATCTGACAGTGCCTGGTGAGGGCCAAATTTCTGGTTCATAATGTGGGTCTTCTGGCTCTGCAATTAAATGATGTAATGGGCATTATATCTTTTGTGTGCTACATTTATTAGGTCACTAATCCCATATTTGAGGTCTCTGGCCTCGTGACCTAATCATCTCCCAAAAGCTCCACCTCCTAATACCATCAACAAGGGAGCTGGTTTTCAAGATTTGAAAATTAGAGGCACAAAATGTTTATACCATAACAGGGACCACATGGTTAATTTATTTTTCCTTTCATGTTAAAAGTTTTGCACATATATATTTATTATATAATCCTGAAACCCTTGTTTTTTTTAAGATTCTTTTCCCATATAGGCCAGTACAGAGCACTGAGTAGAGTTCCCTGTGCTATACAGCACGTCCATACCAATACTTATCTATTTTATATATAGTAGTGTGTATATGTCAGTCCCATTCTCCCAATTTATCACTCCCCCATTTATCCCCTTGTAACCATAAGTTTATTTTCTATATCCATGACTCTATTTCTGTTTTGTAAATAAGTTATTTTCTACCATTTTTTTTAGATTCCACATGTAAGCAATATCATATGATGTCTGTCTTTCTGTGTCTGACTTGCTTCACTCAGTATAACAATCTCTAAGTCCATCCATGTTGCTGAGAAACCCTTAACTGTTAAGGATAACTCTCAATTTTTTCCAGTTTCATCAGCAATTCTTTCTGGCAGACATGTGATAATACTTTTTAAACAGGGGTATTGAGAAAGGCTCCTGACCTGCAAACAAAAAAACCATCATTCATATAGTGAAAACTTTGCACATCAAAGGATGACAGCACTTGGTCTCTATCATTTTGCACCCACTGCTGACAGAGGGCAGAGGAGTTTGACTCACTAACCTTCCTTATGTGCATTTCTTCCTAATGGGGTATTCCACCTAAAACTTATAAGAAGCGGGACTGCATCATGGAACATACCAATCACTACTACAGATTCTGAAGCGGCAAAAATAATAAAAATAAAAACATGATGAAATCATCCAAAGGGTTCTTTCTACATTGTTACATTAGTTTCCCTCCCACTGTGAAACCATTTCAAACGCTGTCACTTGAACATGTTTTTATTTTTTTCAACAACAATAAGGTTAACCTGGAGTCACATGCTCCAGTAATATTACACGATCCCTTGTGCAAGTATATAGGGATTCAAGAAGCTGTGGGAGGCTATCATGAGAGGTTGCCTGGAGTAATTAGGACATTTCATTTAATGTTGGCTCTTCTCTCTAAGATGTCTGCTGTCCTCTTCTTTTTGTAGCTACTGGCATTGAGAAAGTGAGCAAGGTAAGGCTCTTCTCTTTTCTTGCCCATGAATGCACCCGTGATGAACCCCACAGACCTTGGTGCTTCCAGAATCCCCTGAACCTCCTGACCTTTCATGCATGGCATCACATAGAAAAAGATGGTGACGTGTATATTTATATAAAACATGCTATAAAGTTTTCGACTCTTCCCTTCCTCATAATTCCAAAGAATATATTTTTTGGATTTCTGATTAATGCTGCTGGAGTTGATACATAAGTTGAGGGAGGTATCAGAGCACACCAAAAGAGAGTAACTGCACAGAAAATACAAGCAGGTACATTTCTGTGTAGTTTCAAGCAGCTTATTTCCTATATCAACCATGGTGATATGTTGACCCTTCCTCTTTCTACTAGTAGTACAACAAACAAATATAAAGGATATTTAGGCTGCTTGTTTTATTCCCACCTCTCAAAATTGATCTGCATTCACATATAGGACAATGAGAGGTCCTTACTACCATCTTACCCAATACTGGAAAACTAGAGAATGTCCAAATTTTTCCAGGGATTATTTTCATATTCTCCAATCAGGCCTGTGAGGGAATCTTACCTATTCTGTTTAATGAAGTCATATCTCGCATGGCACCCATCATCACCAATACTGGAAAGAAATTTGAAGGGTCTTAGATTTTACCATATTTGAAATTCCAATATTTTAGCCTGGCACGTTTTTGGATTTTACAAAAAAATGTTTTAAATGAGACAAAAAATAATTTTTATGAAACAAACAGAGAGCAATAGTTGTATATTTTTATCTGTTCCACTTGCACACAAAAGTCTCGAGGTGATGTAAAGCAGTCCTGTTGGATGCTGTGCATGTGTAAGTATGGATTAAAGCTTAGGAATCTTAAGCTTCAGTCATCTGAAACTTTTAAAGTAGGATGCAAGCAATCCTGTCCAACATTTGAACAGAGCAAGACACTGTCTTTATTATTTTTGTCAGGTAATTAATCTGTCTTTTGCCCCAAGGAAAAAAACAACTGGCAACTTCCATCAATGTGTTGTACAAAAATCTTTGAACAGAGAGTGCAAGCAGAGGCTGATAAAAGATGTGAAAACAAAAAGAGAGAGACCCTTTTGGCATTTTCTCCTAACTTATTGCAATGTCCCATTTAAAATGTGGGAATAATCAATCTTCTGAGGAAAAAGGCCCAAAAAAGGTTTTTGCTTTTGTCGAAAAATGGGATTGCTGAAGATTTCAGGAGATAAGAAGAATTGGTGAGAATGACCATGAGACATCAGATAAAAGTCAGATCCATGGATGAAGTGATGTTTACCTCTGTGAATCAATGAGAGGTCGGAGCAAATGAAAATAAAGTTGAATACAACATTTTTTTTTTTGCGGTACGTAGACCTCTCACTGTTGTGGCCTCTCCCGTTGTGGAGCACAGGCTCCAGACGTGCAGGCTCAGCGGCCATGGCTCACAGGCCTAGCCGCTCTGCGGCATGTGGGATCTTCCCAGACCAGGTCAAGAACCTGTGTCCCCTGCATCGGCAGGCGGACTCTCAACCACTGCGCCACCAGGGAAGCCCTGAATACAACATTTTATGAATAAATGTAACCTTTCAGGTATCCTAGAAAAAATTAATTTTCACCATGATACAACATATTTAGTTTACAAAGTTAACTTAAATTTAAAGCTTAATAATTAGATTTATTGAAGGAACCAAAACATCTTTGTGGTTTAGAATAAATAATGTGCTTTGCTACAGATAAGGAGGCTCATAAATAAATAGAAATATGACTAAATAAGTAAATAAAGAGGAAAATATAAAATTAGATGTTATTAAGAACTGACAGTCATCTAAAGAAAGAGGAGTGACAGAAAGAGAGAAGAACTCATATCAAACATATATAAAAAACTTCTAAAAAAAATAAAAAATAAAAAAATAAAAAATAAAAATAAAAATAAAAAACTTCTAAATAAGAAGTCTTCAGATGTTTTTTAAAAAAGTCTTCAATAAGAAGATAATGTAAGAGCAAAAATGGGGAAAATATACCAAAAGATATTTCAAAAAAGAGAGTACAGAATGTTAAGTAAACATATCAAAAGATGCTTGGCTTCTTAGTAGTCAATTAAATGAAACAAAAGCAATCCTTGGAATTATCACTCACGAACCACAAAGTTCAAATGAAAATGACAGGTATTATCAAGTTTGACAAGAATGTGTGTAATCCTTGAATCTGATTCACTGCTGCTGAGCATGAAAATTCATACAAATGTTTTGAAAATATTTAGAGGTACATAAAAAGATAAACACAAGAAAGCTATGACTCGAAAATTTTACTACTACATGTATGCTGAACAATAATTTATACACATACCACCAAAGCTCAAGTTCTAGAATTTATATACTAGTGCTATTCTCAACAGACACAAACTAAAAATCATTCATATTTTAATACACATTGGAATAAATTACTTAGTAAATGTTTACACTATGGAATATGCAACAGTGTCAATACATGGTTACAACAGGCAACCGTATAAGTATATTCACAAACAACATAAGTAATAAAATAGTCCTGTCTAAAAGTGGTTATACTGTGTCATAACATTTTTAAAAAATACAAAATACAGGTAAAGTGATCTTTTTGTTACATACCAGAACAATAGTAAACCTTAAGGGGAGCCACTAGAATGGGACCAGGGGGCCTCTGAGGGTCTGGAATTTTTCCGTGTCTTTATCTAGAAGCTAGGTATAGAGTGTATTCAGATTCTGAATTTTCTGAAATTTGTCATTTTCTTACAAACCGTGCATGTTTTTAGTTGTTTTTTATACATAACAAAAAGTAAAATATATAGACTAGGAAAGGTAATTATATTAGCACTTTAATATCCATGCTTTTCAAGGTGGAAGTGAAAGATATTAAACACTTGACATTGTGATTACTTCTTAAAAGCAAGCTGAAAATTTGAGATTAATAAATAAGACATACTTCATATATAATACTCAAAGAGGAGGGGTAGAAAGGAGTATTATTTTTTTAATTTAATACAGAATAGTTAAGATAGAAAATAAAGAAAACAGACTAGGTTTAAAAAGGAGCACACTGGACTTCCTTGGTGGCACAGTGGATAAGAATTTGCCTGCCAATGCAGGGGACAGGGGTTCAAACCCTGGTCTGGGAAGATCCCACATGCCAGAGAGCAACTAAGCCTGTGTGCCATAACTACTGACCCTGTGCTCTAGAGCCCACAGGCCACAACTATTGAGCCTGCATGACACAACTACTGAAGCCCATGCACCTAGAGCCCATACTCCACAAGAAGAGAAACCACCACAAGGAGAAGCCCGTGTACCACAATGATGAATAGCCCCCGCGTGACACAACTAGAGAAACCCTGTGCAGCAACGAAGACCCAACACAATGAAAAATAAATAAAATTAAATCTTTTGACTTATGAGATGACTTACTAACATGGCTGCAGCTGGAGGCCTCAGTTTCTTGCCACATGGATCTCTCCTTAGGGCTGCTTGAGTGTCCTCATGACATGGCAGCTGGCTTACCCCAGGATGAGTGATCTAGGAGAAAACAAATCAAAAGCTGCAATGTCTTTTATGACCCACCGTTGGAAGCTGCACTTTGTCATTTCTGCAATGTCTTAATAGTTAAACACTCAGCCCTTTTCAAGTGCGAGGGGTCATACAGGTGCATGAAGATTGGGAGATAATTATGGGATGATTAGGGCCATCTTGGAGGCTGGCTACCAAGGTGGCTGACTAGCCAAAGACTGAATTTTGTTTTCTTCACATCTGGAGAGAAAATGGTCAGTGAATCCCATTGGTGGTCTTTGAGATGTATGAAAGTTACCTCTTGCTCTCACCTCCAGCTGTGTGGCTGAAGGGTCTTGGTGCTCCGGCCAGGTGTCAGCCTGTGCCTCTGAGGTGGGACAGCCAAATTCAGGACACTGGTGTACCAGACACTTCCGGCGCCATGAAATATGAAAAGGTGAATGCTCTCCCAGGGATCTCCATCTCGATGCTAAAACCCAGCTCCCCTCAAAAACCAGCAAGCTCCTGTGGTGGACACCCTATGACAAACAACAAGCAAGACAGGAACACAGCCCCACTCATTATCAGAGAGGCTGCCTAAAATCACAATAAGGTCACAGACACCCCAAAACCCACAACCGGATGCAGACCTGCCCACCAGAAAGAAAAGATCCAGCCCAACCCACCAGAACACAGGCACTAGTACCCTCCATCAGGAAGCTTACACAACCCACTGAACCAAACTTTGCCACTGGGGGAAGACACCAAAAACAACGGGACACTACGAACCAGCAGCCTGCATAAAGGAGGCCCCAAACACAGGAAGTTAAGCAAAATGAGAAAACAGAGAAACACACAGCAGATGAAGGAGCAAGGTAAAACCCCACCATACCAAACAAATGAAGAGGAAATAGGCAGTCTACCTGAAAAAGAGTTCAGAGTAATGATAGTAAAGATGATCCCAAAATTGGAACTAGAATGGAGAAGATACAAGAAGCATTTAACAAGGACCTAGAGGAACGAAAAAGCAAACAATGACGAACAACACAATAAGTGGAATTAAAAATTTTCCAGAAGGAAACAATACGAGAATAACTGAAGCAGAAGAATGGATAAATGACCCAGAAGATAAAATAGTGGAAATAACTATTGCAAAGCAGAATGAAGAAAAAAGAATGAAAAGAATTGAGGACAATCTGAGACACCTCTGGGACAACATTAAACACAACAACATTCGAATTATAGGGGTCCCAGAAGAAGAAGAGAAAAAGAAAGGGACTGAGAAAGTATTTGAAAAGATTATAATTGAAAACATTGCTAATATGGGAAAGGAAAAAGTTATTCAAGTCCAGGAAACTCAGAGAGTCCCATACAGGATAAATCCAAGGAGAAATATGCCAAGACACATATTAATCAAGCTACCAAAAATTAAATACAAAGAAAAATTATTAAAAGCAGCAAGGGAAAAACAACAAATAACATACAAGGGAATCCCCATAAGGCTAAGAGCTGATCTTACAACAGAAACTATGCAAGCCAGAAGGAACTGGCGGGACATATTTAAAGTGATGAAAGGGAAAAACCTACAACCAGGATTACTCTACCAAGCAAGGATCTCATTCAGATTTGACGGAGAAATTAAAAACTTTACAGACAAGCAAAAGCTAAGAGAATTCAGCACCAACAAACCAGTTATACAACAAATGCTAAAGGAACTTCTCTAGGCAGAAAACACAAGAGAAGGAAAATACCTACAATAACAAACCCAAAACAAGTAAGAAAATGATAATAGGAACATACATATTGATAATTACCTTAAATGTAAATGGATTAAATGCTCTTGACAAAAAGCTTTTGACAAAATTAAACACCCATTTATGATAAAAACCCTCCAGAAAGTAGGCATAGAGGGAACTTTCATCAAAACAATACAGGCCATATATGACCAACCCACAGCCAACATCGTTCTCAGTGCTGAAAACTTGAAACCATTTCCACCAAGATCAGGAACAAGACAAGGTTTCCCACTCTCACCACTAAAATTTAACACAGTTTTGGAAGTTTTAGCCACAAGAATCAGAGAAGAAAAAGGAATCCAAATCGGAAAAGAAGAAGTGAAGCTCTCACTGTTTGCAGATGACATGATACTATACATTGAGAATCCTAAAGAGGCTACCAGAAAACTACTAGAGCTAATCAATGAATTTGGTACAGGATACAACATTAATGCACAGATATCTCTTTCATTCCTATACACTAAAGAAGAAAAATTTGAAACAGAACTTATGGAAACACTCTCTTACCACTGCAACAAAAAAATAAAATACCTAGGAATAAGCCTACCTAGGGAGACAAAAGACCTGTACTCAGAAAAGTATAAGACACTGATGGAAGAAATCAAACATGACACAAAAAGCTGGAGAGATATACCATGTTATAGGATTGGAAGAATCAACATTGTGAAAATGACTATACTACCCAAAGCAATCTACAGATTCAATGCAATCCCTATCAAACAACCAATGGCATTTTTCAGAGAACTAGAACAAAAAAATTCACAATTTGTATGGAAACACAGAAGACCCCGAATAGACAAATCAATCTTGAGAAGAAAAACAGAGCTGGAGGAATCAGGCTCCCTGACTTCAGACTATACTACAAAGCTGCATTAATCAAGACAGTACGGTACTGACACAAAAACAGAAATATAGATCAATGGAACAGGATAGAAAGCCCAGAGATAAACCCACGCACATATGGTCACCTCATTTTTGATAAAGGAGGCAAGAATATACAATGGAGAAAAGACAGCCTCTTCAATAAGTGGTGCTGGGAAAACTGGGCAGCTACAAAAAGAATGAAATTAGAAGATGCCCTAACACCATACACAAATATAAACTCAAAATGGACTAAAACCTAAATGTAAGGCCAGACACTATAAAAGTCTTAGAGGAAAACATAAGCAGAACACTCTATGACATCAATCATAGCAAGATCCTTTTTGATCCACCTCCTAGAGAAATGGAAATAAAAACAAAAATTTAAAAATGGGACTAATGAGTTCAGGCGCGTTCCGCGGGGCCGGCGGTTTGGGCGAGGTTGCTTGGGCCAGCGAGGGTGCGGGGCTCCGGAGCTCGGGGTTCGCCCCCGCCACTCCGGGTAGGCACGCCGATGGTGTTTCTAGGGTGACGCTGCGCACACCGACTCTCTCCGGGGGCAGAGGAAACACCTATGAACCCTTCAGCCTCCTTCCTGGCCGGGCGCCAGAACATTGGGTCAGAAGTTGAGATTTCCACTATCGAGAAGCAACGGAGAGAACTACAGCTGCTCATTGGAGAATTAAAAGATCGAGATAGAGAGCTCAATGATATGGTTGCAGTACATCAAAGACAACTTCTTTCATGGGAAGAGGATCGGCAGAAAGTGTTGACTTTGGAAGAACGTTGCAGCAAATTAGAAGGTGAACTACATAAAAGAACTGAAATAATCAGGTCACTCACAAAGAAAGTAAAAACCCTTGAATCGAATCAAATTGAATGCCAGAGTACTCTTCAAAAGACTCAACTACAGCTTCAAGAAATGGCCCAAAAGGCAACCCATTCCACTCTCCTCTCTGAAAACCTTGAGGCTAGAAATGAAAATCTCAGCAACACATTAGTGGAACTTTCTGCTCAAGTGGGACAATTGCAAGCTCGAGAACAGGCTCTCACCACCATGATAAAGCTGAAGGACAAAGATATTATCGAGGCAGTCAATCACATTGCTGACTGTTCGGGTAAATTTAAATTGTTAGAGCATGCCTTACGCGATGCTAAGATGGTGGAGACCTGTGTTGTGAAAGAAAAGCAAGATTATAAGCAGAAATTGAAGGCACTTAAGCTTGAAGTCAATAAGCTAAAAGAGGATCTAAATGAAAAGACAACAGAAAATAATGGACAACGAGAAGAGATCATTCGCCTCAAGCAAGAGAAAAGTTGCCTGCATGATGAATTGGTTTTTGCTGGTAAAAATAGATGATTAGTTTAAGTAACCTGAACGTTCTACGATACTACCATGATGGGCTAAATGAATTGTACTTCTCTCAAAATACTTTATGTATTTAATTAATTTATTTTAACACCCATTGAGAAATGAGGAGGGACCAGGCAGGGAATTTTAAAGCTGTTATCGTGCCTCCCAGTTCACTCTGTTTCCTCTTCTGTAAAATGAGGAGCTGCTCTCCCTTCTAGCTTGAGTGCATGGCTATACTAGCTCACTAAAAACATAGTACTTGTGCTTAAAAATTCAATAAGAAAGAATCTTTTGAGCCAAGTATTTGCAAATACTAGATAAAAATTAGGAGTTCAACAGTTTTTCAATTTTGCAAATAGATCACCTGTAGTTATTACAGTTGGAAAATACTCATGTGTTTTGTTACATCAGTACGACCGCAAAATAATAATGTTGGGGATGAATTTTTCATGACTTAAAAGCAAGTTTGTCAATAAAGTGTAACTTAGGCCCCCTTCTGATAAACATAAAAGTGGCACTCCCCACTCTCCCTCACCGCCATGTTCTCCTACACTCTAACCTCAACCCACCCCAGTGTGTCAGAGTTTCTAGCCTCTCCTTTCTCTGCTCCCAACTGAGAATCACTGATATTTAGAGCTTATCTATATATGGCCCTGACAGCCAAGAAGGTTTTGTTAGACTTTAATTTTGGTGGTTTGTATGAAGAAAATCATAGGTTTGGAGGTAAAGTTCCAAATAGAAATTAAATGAACTGGGACTTCCCTGGAGATCCAGTGGTTAGGACTCCGCGCTTCCACTGCAGGGGGCGCAGGTTCGATCCCTGGTCAGGGAACTAAGATCCCGCATGCCATGTGGTATGGTCAAAAGAAAAAAGAATTTAATTAACTAAGTGAACATGTTTGGGTCTACTCATACCTACTCTCAATGTCCTTCCTGCTAGGAAGAGACTACATTTCTATAAGTTAAAGGGCAGAATACAGTATTATATTACATTTTTTTCAAATAAAATGAAATTTTTAATTTTAATCTCATGTGATTAAAGATTGGGGAAATGCAGTTTCCTACCACTAGAGGTCACTATTTCCATTATTTCTAGGATTCCTGTGTCTCAAAATAATTATGTCTTACATTGTTACAGATACTTACATAAAGATATACATATATTTGTACATCTACACAAAGATATACATATGTTTGTAGCCTTATAGTGGAATTCCCGCAATCTTTGGATCAGCATCTGTGTGCCAGGCACTCTGCTAGTGACTAAGAAGCTCATAGGCCCAAAGAGAGTTTAGTGCTCTACAGATGCTGTGAATAAAATGTGCGAGGTCAGAGGAAGGAAAAACATTTACAGAACATTTTAATAATCTCCTTTTTTTTGGTTCATCTGTTTTTACTCATATGTTCTATTATGTATTACTAGGTAAAGTATATGTAATTTGTTAGATAATACTCTAATAAATCCATTTTATGAAAATAAATAAATAAATAAAAATGGGACTAATGAAACTTAAAAGCTTTTGCACAGCAAAAGGAAAACAAAAACAAGACAAAAAGACAACACTCAGAATAGGAGAAAGTATTTGCCAATGAAGCAACTGACAAAGGATTAATCTCCAAACTTTACAAGCAGCTTATGCAGCTCAATATCAAAGAAACAAACAACTCAATCCATAAATGGGCAGAAGAACTAAATAGAGGTGTCTCCAAAGAAGATATACAGATTGCCAACAAACGCATGAAAGAATGCTCATCACTAATCATTAGATCAATGCAAATCAAAACTACAATGAGGTATCACATTACACAGATAAGAATGGGCATCATCAAAACAAATCTACAAACTATAAATGCTGCAGAGGTGTGGAGAAAAGGGAACACTCTTGCACTGTTGGTGGGAATGTAAATTGATACAGCCACTATGCAGAACAGTATGGAGGTTCCCTAAAATCTAAAAATCCTGCTACTGGGCATATACGTTGAGAAACCATAATTCAAAAACAGTCATGTTCCACAATGTTCATTGCTGCTCTATTTACAATAACCCAGACATGGAAGCCATCTAAGTGTCCATCAACCAATGAATGGATAAAGAAGATGTCGCACATCTTCAATATACAATGGAACATTACTTAGCCATAAAAAAGAAATGAAATTGAGTTATTTGTAGTGAGGTGGATGGACCTAGAGTCTGTCATACAGAATGAAGTAAGTCAGAAAGAGAAAAACAAATACTGTATGCTAATACATTTATATGGAATCTAAAAAAATGAAAAGAAAACGGTTGTGAAGAACCTACCAGCAGGACAGGAATAAAGACGCAGACATAGAGAATGGGCTTGAGGACACGGGGAGGGGGAAGGGTAAGCTGGGATGAAGTGAGCGAGTGGCATGGACTTATATATACTACCAAATGTAAAACAGATAGCTAGTGGGAAACAGCCACATAGCACAGGGAGATCTGCTTGGTGCTTTGTCACCACCTAGAGAGGTAGGACAGGGAGGGTGGGAGGGAGATGCAAGAGGGAGGAGATATGAGGATATATGTATATGTATAACTGATTTACTTTGTTATAAAGCAGAAACTAACACACCATTGTACAGCAATTACACTCCAATAAAGACATTAAAAATAAATAAATTATTTATTTTTAAAAAAACAAAATTAAATCATTTAAATAAATAAAAGAGAGCACACAATAACATGGTAACTCTAAACCTAAGTATTTTCAGTACTATACTAAATGTAAATGGATTAATATCTCCTATTAAAGTGTAATTTTTTATATTATGTGCAACTAAATTGTTTTTAACAATATACAGGTAAAATAAAAGAATTAAATTAAAAAGGAGACTACATTCCATGGATTTAAAAACAATAAAACAATTAGCATATAGTATGCATCTTAGAGAAAGTAGTCTTTAAGTTCAGAACAGTTTGTCATTATTATAATTAGTATTATTATCCCAATTTCTCAAATAATATTTCAATACTTTTTCTATATGAAAAAATATTTTACTACTTTTTTCTTTGCTTTCTTGTGGCCTAATACATGGCAAATATTTAGGTGCTAACATAATCTAAAAATGTATGTTGTTTTCTTACAGCCAACAAAAAGTGAATCAAGAAGAAATAGATAGCTTGAACAGACTGATCACTAAAAGTGAAATCGAATCTGTAATTTTAAAAAACTCCCTACCAATAAAAGTCCAGGATCAGATGGTTTCACAGGCAAATTCTACCAAATATACAAAGACGAACCTACACTGATTCTTCTCAAACGCTTCCAAAATATTGAAGAGTAAGGAATACTTCCAAAGACATTCTATGAAGTCACCATCATCCTGCTATCAAAACCATAGGTGGGGGACTTCCCTGATGGCACAATGGTTAAGAATACACCTGCCAATGCAGGATACACGGGTTCGAGCCCTGGTCCATGAACATCACATATGCTCGTTAGCAACTAAGCCTGTGCACCACAACTACTGAGTCTGCGCTCTTGAGCTCAGGAGCCACAACTACTGAGCCTGAAAGCCACAACTACTGAATCTCGTGTGCCTAGAGACCATGCTCAGCAACAGAGAAGCCACCAAAATGAGAAACCTGTGCACCACAACAAAGAGTAGCCCTCGCTCACCGCAACTAGAGAAAGCCTGTGCACAGCAACAAACACCCAATGCAGCCAAAAATAAATAAATTTATTAAAAACAAACAAACAAAACCAGATGGGGACTTTTCTGGCAGCCCAGCAGTTAAGATTTTGCCTTCCAGTGCAGGGAGGGGCAGGTTCAATCCCTGGTCGGGGAGGTAAGATCCCATATACCTCAGAAACAAGAAACCAAAACATAAAACAGAAGCAATATTGTAACAAATTCAATAAAGACTTAAAAAAAAAAACACAGAGGGCTTCCCTGGTGGCGCAGTGGTTGAGAGTCCGCCTGCTGTTGCAGGGGACGTTGGTTCGTGCCCCAGTCCAGGAGGAGCCCACGTGTCGCAGAGTGGCTGGGCCCATGAGCCATGGCCACTGAGCCTGCATGTCCGGAGCCTGTGCTCCGCGACGGGAGAGGCCACAACAGTGAGAGGTCCGTGTACCACAAAAAAAAAAAAAAAAAACACAGAGAAAGACACTACCAAAAAATAAAATTACAGGCCAATATCTTTGATAAATATAGATCCAAAAATTCTCAACAGAATATTAGAAAACTGAATCTGACAACACATAACAAGATCATACACCATGGCCAAATTTGATTCACCCCAGGATCACAAAGTTGTTTCAACATATGCAAATCAATCAAAGAGATACACCCTATCAACAAAGGAAAAGCAAAAAACAAATGATCATCTCAATAGATGCCGAAAAAAGCATTTGAAAAACCTCAACAGCCATTCATGGTAAAAAACGCATACCAAAGGGGGTATAGAGGGAACATATCTCAACATAATAAAAGCTATTTATGACAAACCCACAGCCAATATAATACTCAATATTCATAAGCTGAAAGCCTTCCTGCTAAAATCTGGAACAAGAGGATGCCCACTCTCACCTCTTCTCTTCAACATAGTATTGGAAGTCCTAGCCACAACAGTCAGACAAGAAAAAGAAATAAATTCTAACCAAATTGAAAGGGAAGAGGTAAAATTGACACTATATGCAGATGACATGATAATACATATAAAAGAAACCCTAAGAATTCCACAAAGAACAACTAGAACTGATAAACAAATTCACCAAAGTTGCAGGATACAAGATTAACATACATAAATTGGTTGCATTTCTTTCTTTTTTTTTTAATTTATTTTGGCTGCATTGGGTCTTCATTGCTGCACACGGGCTTTCTCTAGTTGTGGCCTGTGGGGGCTACTCTTCCTTGCGGTGCGCAGGTTTCTCATTGCAGTGGCTTCTCTTGTTGCAGAGCACAGGCACTAGGAGACGGGCTTCAGTAGTTGTGGCACATGGGCTCAGTAGTTGTGGCTCATGGGCTCTAGAGTGCAGGCTAAGTAGTTGTGGTGCACAGGTTTAGTTGACCCACAGCATGTGGGATCTTCCTGGACCAAGGCTTGAACCCATGTCCCCTGTATTGGCAGGTGTATTCTCAACCGTGGAGCCACCAGGGAAGTCCCTGGTTTCATTTCTTTACACTAACAATGAAATATCAGGAAGTGAATGTAAACAAGCAATCCCTTTTAAAATGGCATCAAAAAAATAAAATGCTTAGGAGTAAACCTCACCAAGGAGGTGAAAGAATTATAAGCTGAGAACTATAAAACATTAATAAAGTAAATTGAAGATGATTCAAAGAAATGGAAAGACATCCCACGCTCTTGGACGGCAAGATATAATAGTGTTAAAATGGCCATACTACCCAGGGCAATCTACAGGTTTAATGTGATCCCTATCAAATTACCCATGACATTTTCCCCAGAACTAGAACAAATAATCCTAAAATGTATATGGAACCATAAAAGCCAGAATAGTCAACACAATCCTGAAGAAAAAGAACAAAGCAGGAGGCATAACCCTCCCTGACTTCAGACAATACTATAAAGTTACAGTAAGCAAAACCACAAGGTATTGGCACAGAAGGAGATATATGGATCAATGGACTAGAATAGAGAGCCCAGAAATAAACCCACACACCTATGGTCAATTAACCTTCGAAAAAGGAGGCAAGAATATACAAAGGGGAAAAGACAGTCTCTTCAGCAAGTGGTGTTTTGAAAGTTGGACAGCCATATGCAAATCAGTGAAATCAGAACATACCCTCACACCATACACAACAATAAACTCAAAACGGCTTATATGCTTAAATATAAGATAGGACACCTTAAAACTCCTAGAAGAGAACATAAGCAAAACATTCTCCGACATAAATCATACCACAGTTTTCCTAGGTAGTTCTCCCTAGGCAGTACAAATACAGTAAGTCACCTACATATAAACCTTCAAGTTGCAAACTTTCAAAGATTCAAACGTCCATTCACATGTCCAGTCATGTAAGTTAGTTCATGTGTCTGGCTGGCATACATTGTCATGTGTGTGCATCCTCTATAAGTGGTTGTGCTTTTGTGTAGTTTACAGTACTGTGTAGAGTACAGTAATACAGTACCTTTATTTCAAGCCCAAGATGTCTGGAGGCAAGCATTAAAGCAGCGGTGATGTAGCTAGTACTGCTAAGAAGCACCACGCGATAATGATGGAAACAAAATTGAAAATAATTGAAAGAGTGGAGTGAAGCAAAAAGATGTTAGACATCGCTCATTTTTATAACATGAATCATTCAATCATTGGCACGATTCTAAAGAACAAGGACAAGATCATGGAACATGTGAAGTCTGCAGTGCCGATGATGTTGACAAAATATCGAAGAAGCATGGAAAAGTGATGGAGATGCAGAAACTTCTCAGTGTATGGATGTAGGATCAATGTCCTGCTCAGCTTAATGCTGATTCAAGAGAAAGCTAAAAAGCCTTTATGAAGACTTGAAGAAGAAACATGGCAAGGAATCAGAGGACACATCTTTTAATGCCAGCCATGGCTGGTTTCATCGGTTCAAGGCTAGACCCAACTTTCACAATGTAAAAGTAAGTGGACACATATATATGGAATGTAGAAAAATGGTACTGACGAACCTAGTGACAGGGCAGGACTAAAGACACAGATGTAGAGAACGGACTTAAGGACATGGGAGGGAAGGGGAGACAGGGACGTAGTGAGAGAGTAGCACTGACTTATATACACTACCAAATGTAAAATAGCTAGTGGTAAGTTGCCACATAGTATAGGGAGATCAGCTCGGTGCTTTGTGTCCCCCTAGAGGGGTGGGATAGGGAAGGTGGAGGGAGGCTCAAGAGCGGGGGATATGGTGAATATATGTATACATAGAGCTGATTCACTTTGTTTTAAAGCAGAAACTAACACAATGTTAAAAAGCAATTATACTCCAATAAACGTGTATTTAAAAACCCCACAACATTGTAAATCAACTACACTTGAAAATATTTTTTTAATGCAAAAAAATGTTTTAATTAATTTGATTGTGTGTGCGTACCACAGGTTCAATATATAAATTATGTCAAATTGATTACATTGTTTTTCAAAATAAAGAATTTTTGATATTTTACATCAGCTTCAGAATATAAAGGCAGAAAAACTATATTATTTTTTTCGTAAAGTTCAGAAGTAGCCATTTTGCTCATTCTATATACTACAAACCACTAACTGTATTAAAAACGGATTTGTGACCTCTTCCTTCCAAAGAAATATTTCTCCACTCACACAGGTTTAATAGAAGGTTCCACCATGAACTGACTTGCCAACTTAGAGACACGAGATTTGCACCCTGAAATCTCTTTCTTGCAAAAATGTCCAATTAGCATCCTAGCATTACAGAAAAGAAATGCTTTTGTACAGATCTCAAATTCCAGGGAACTTTATTCAAGACATCATGTATTTTTAAATTATCAACACTCACCTGAGGTCTTTAAAAATCAACAAAAACATAATTTTGTGTTCCTTTTCATTTATTCTGGTTCTAACTGGTCATTCTAAACGAAAGTATTTGAGTATGTTAATGTCACCGTATAACATAATACTTCAAATGACTACCAAAGATCTCTCCAAAATGAAATATGAGGAACTCATAATTAGGCTCTCCAAAGATTTATTCTCTGAATCTGTATTAGCCTTCTGCTGAACTCCACACTGTTCATTATTCTCTGAGAATATTCTTTTTCTTGTATGGCCGTCTCACATGCTGTTTCATTTCATGTAGCTTTTTCCTACAATTTTATGCCTAGTTTATTTCTGAGAAAATGCTTTATTTCAGATTGATAATTATAGACACAAAGACTTCTCTATAATTCCCTGATTGTTTCAGGAACTCCTTCTTTTTTTTCTAATACCTACATTCTGAAGCTCTCCACAGAGCATTACTAAAATTGCATTTACATAAGTATCTACATATTAATCACACAATAATGCATTTACAATTGTATTATGATTTATTGCTAATTTTGGAGCATAAATGTAGCTGTATTATTTACCACCCTCTTGGAAATCACTTTAATATTTGCACTTAGGACTTGAAAGAGAATAGATAAATAAAAACCTGAAGAATATGCAAATACAATTTGTATATTTCTCATAAAATTAGGTGATTAGCAAACCTTTAGCCAGAAAAAAGAAGAGCCCAGATACTCTGCAGGCATGATACTCGAGAATGTGTGGTCTTCCAGCAGGAAAACGTGCAGTAATCCATGTGGCAGAGTTTACCTCTGACCAACTGGGGTTAGTGACCTATGCATTCCTTACATGTAACATACCAGGAGAGGAAAAAGGGAATTTGTCAGTTGTGGCAATAAGTATAATGAAGTTTTGTAGCAGGTCATGCTCATATATTCAACACAGGTACAATCAAAATTATACTCAATTCTGGTAAATCTAAGTCTGTATCTTTTACCTTGTCTTTAACTATGAAATGTCGGAACTGACTTACAAAAAAAACAAAATGTTTTTTTTTGTTTGTTTGTTTAATTATGGTCATGGTGAGTAAGACAAAACTCAAAACAGCTAATGTGACTTAGTGATTCTCTCATCAGGAAACACAGTTTCTACTTCCCTGTTAATTCTCCACATCCTGTAGTAAGTAAAGTTTCAATAAATGATAAATCTACATGGCAAAAAGAAAAGAAAACCTACATGGGTTGATAAGATAATTTTGACAGGTTTTACCACGTATGTCAGTGTTTCTGGGGCTGGAAACAAGCCAAAGCTCCCTACTCGCATATTTTCACTGATGTCATTCCCCTTGATCCTCAATTTGAAAGTGGATAAAAATGTTTTCTATGTTTTCTTCTTTAAGAAATTAAATAAAGAATGCTGTCTAGACATGATCCTCTAATGATTTTCAGTCAGTGGTCATCAACAGAGGAAAAGCACAGAATCTCATCCCCACAGAAGGATGACATTCAGTCAGGTAAGAAAATTCTCCCCCAAATCAGAGCTTCATCTTTAACATGAAATCAAAGGCTTTCACAGGTTCTGCATCACTCTGCAGTCAGCCCTACCATATGGGATTGGCTCTGAGAATCTCACATCACATGACTGACAAACATGTCATAGTACACTGATCTGGTACCAGATCCTGCCTCTCTTAATGAACTCCTGCAGGGATATTGGAATATTCTAGGAGGTTTCCTGGAGCCATCTACCCTATACAGGTACACTTCCAAGTAGAAACAAGCTTTGATTCTCAATGGGACCCCTGCTCTGTCCAACCAACCTCTCTAGAAATATGATGTGCTAATCTCTCCTGATTAGAACATTTCAAGGTCTCTCCCTGTGCTAATTTAGTAAATGTAAGAGAGAAAGAAGAAAGAGGCAAACTATGCAGGGAGCAATATATAACATTCCTTTATTTAATGTATTTATCTGATATACCCAAATATTGAGAAATATAGATTCATTTCATAATGGTCAAGAAAAGAGAAGGAGGAACCTCCATGCCAACAGTATATATAAAATGGAATCAATATTGTATAACCTCCTGCTTAAGCTTAACTATAAGGTACTAACTCTTCTCATAAAGAAGCAACAACTCTCCATCATTTGAAGCACACTGAGGACTCAGACAGCTGGACACTGAGGGTGTAGTCTCCTCACTCGAATTCTGTACCTGCAACACAGAGTGCTGAAATATTCCCAAGAATTATTAAGGATGAGGTGGGGAACCGAAATTTGAAAGATGAATCCATAGTCTGCCCTACCATCTGTTCTGCGGGATATTACCACCATTGTGGCCCAATATGACCTTCTCATTTTTCTCTGGGCCTCCCTACATGCCATCTCTATCTTCTCATTATATCTTACCTACACTTGGAAACAACTCTAGTTTTTCCACTTATCCTTATCAACAAGTAATCCAAATAGCAACTGCGTATATAACTCCTTAGAAATCAAAGGTCTGACTCAGTAATCCATGACCTTGGAAGTCCAAAGTTTTCCTAATTTCCTTTATTATTTTTTTTCTACTTTCCATGTACTTACACTCTCAGGACCTCCACTGTTCTCAAGTTTGTCTTCCCTCCAAAATATGTCAACCTGGACCTAGACTTAAGTACCAGCCTCTAATTATCTCATACGGAATCTAGTTTTTAAAAAAGCCTCAGCAAACCTTTTGGACTTTATTAAAGACTCTTTAAGATAACCCACGGGAGATAACAGTACACCCATATATATTTATTTAATACACCCTCAGAGTAATTTTTAATTTTTTTATAAAGTCTCTTCTGGCCAATGAAGACTCTCGCCTCTTCTTCTTCAAAATATGCAGTGTCTCACTCTTTTGACTACTCTCTGCTCCATCCCAGGTCCACTCCCTTTCCTGATATTACATTCTTTCCCAATTTTTTATGTTGGTAAAATAAAATAACATAAAATATAACATGTTAATTATTATAAAGTGCACCGTTCAGTGATATTAAATACATTATATTATTGGGCAACCAATATCACCATTTACTTTCTAATTCTTTTCTATCTTTTAAAACTATAACTTAATATCCTTTAAACATAACTTTCCTTTTTGTTCCATAACCACATGAAAAGCATCATTACCCTCTCAATTTCTATGGTGTTGACTACACTAAGTATCCCATATAGTTGAAATAAGTAGTTGTATTGTTATGACTCATTAAACGTCACAAAAATGGAATTTTTGGTAGCTACATTTCGTCAAGATCCCTCCATGTTGTAGCATACTCCTAGATCTTTTCCTTCTTAAGACTGAATAATATTGTATTATATGGGTATACCACATTTTGTTTATCCAGGAACTAGTGGATGAACACTTAGGTTGCTTTCATATTTTAGCTATTGTAGTTATTACTGCTATAAACATTGGAGTACAAATATTTCTTTAAGACCCTGATTTCAATTCCTTTGGGTATACCTCATAGTGCAATTCCTGGATCATGTAGTAATTCTATTTTTCAATATCTGAAAAATTGGCATACTGTTCTGCAAAGCAGCTCTATCATTCTACATTCCCACTGACATAGCACAATGCTTCCAACTCCCTCACATCCTCACCAATACTTGTTTTCTGCTTGTGTATGTGTCTGTGCTTGTGTGTGTATGCATGCGCACAAATATATAAACATGCATTTAGTGATACGGAGCATCTTTTCAAGTGCTTAGTCATTTGTACATCTTTTTGAAGAACCATCTATTCAAGTCTTTTATCCATTTTTGAATCAGGATGCTTGCTTTTTGTTGAGTTGTAGGAGTTCTCTCTATATTCTGAATAGAAATCTCTTGTCAGATATATGGCTTTCAAATATTTTCTCCCATCTTGTGGGTTGCCATTTTATTCTGTTTACATTTGTTTGATACACATTTTTTTAAAATTATGTACTGAAAATTGTTTATTTTTTGGTTAGCTGTGCCTTTGTTATTCCTTCGTTTCATATTGAGGAAACACTGCCAACTCCAATGTCATGAAGCTCTTGTCGTGTGCCTTCTTCAAAGACTTTTTATTTTATTAGGCAGTATATTTAGTTTCTTAATACATTTTCTTTAATTTTTGCCTATGATGTTAGGTAAGGGTCCAACTTCCTTCTTTTGCATGTTGACAACAAGACCTCTCAGCACCATTTGTTGAATATACTATCCTTCCTATTTTGAAAAGTCTTGGCAACTTGTCAAAAATCATTTGGCCATATATCAGTGTTTATTTGTGGGTGCTCTATTCTATTCCACTGGTCTTGAATAAGGGAGGAAATAGTATAATGTATCCAGGTTGATGAAGAACATAAGGAAAAACCAGTACTGAGAATTAGTAGGGCAATATAAATGAGCAGGGAGTAAAGGACAGTGTGAGAGAAGATCCTGTGTTTGCGAGTTCAGGGAAATATGATCATGCTAAAACCACTAAAAACCTGACTGAACAATACAGTAAATTTTTTTGCAAGAAACATAACACTTACCCATCTCTGGGAAATATAGTATGGGCATAAAGGTAAACTACACACAAATATATTAAAAAGGGAAGGGTTTTCATAGTGTGAGAATATGGTGGGATTTGAAATACAATTTCCTTCTGTTCTACCGTTCTCTCTAAAATTTATCAGAGTGTATATACAAGCAATTCCAATTCCAGTAATGTTCTTAACAGGTTTATATATGAACTTCAGCAGACCAGTAAATGTATATTCATAGTAGGACTGTTCCATAAACCCAAAACCATAAAACAAAAACTGGAAAGACAATAGTTCACTTTGTCAACACACATACAGATGGAATGATGGTTAACAGTCCAAAAACAGAAGGTGAGCATGGGTGCAAGACGTTAATCTCCAGGCTGGGGTGGGGTGCAGAGTTTGAGGGTAACACAGGTAGAAAATCCTTTTGTCCTATCCTTGATTTTTGAGGTATGGAAATTCACAGGTCACTACCTTCATTTAAAAATGAATGAATGCACTATTCAATTTTTTAAAACAGGTGAAGTGAACATGAGTGATATAAATTTCAAACTGCCACAAATCAAATAAGATACTAAGAAAAATTAAATAATATGATTTAAGAATGAAGCAGAGAGATGGTCCTAGATGGTAGCATAGAAAGAACCAGAGCTTGATGCCTCTCATGGACACACCAAAGTCACAAATATTTACAGAATAGTAATTGATGAAAAGGCCAGGACCTACCATAAAAGATGTTTTACAGCTAAAGACATAAGGAAGGCACCATGACAAGACAGGAAGGAAGGGGAAAAGTCTCAATATACTCAAGACCCATACCACCAGGTGCGTGGCCGACACATGGGAGAATAATTACAATTTCTGAGGTGTTCCCAGGTAGCAAGGGGTATGAACCCCAACATCAGGCTCCCAAGCCCAGGGATCCTGTGCTGGGATGAAGAGTCCATAGAAAGTTGGGCTTTGAACACCAGTAGTGCTTATTTTCCAGAGAGCCAGAAGGTTGTGGGAAATAGAGGTTCCACTCTTAAAGGATGCTCACAAAATCCCACATGATCCGAGAATCAGAACATAAGCAGGAATTTGAAAGCATCCTGGGTCATACCTACCTCCTGATCTGGGAGAATCTCCCAGAGAGGCAAGAGGCAACTACAGCACACCCTCAGGGACATAGACACTGGCAGAATCCATTTTGGGGAGCTCCTTCTACCTCGTGGCCACTGGTAGCAGCAACCATGATTTCAGAATCCTCCCTCCAGCTTATCAGCCACAAGACCGAGCCCCACTCATTTCCACCAGACTATAGACACAAGCACTAGGGGGCTGCAGGCCAAGCAGCTAACTGAGTAGGGGCACAGCCACACCCAGCAGCCAACAGGTGCCTTCAGACCCTATCAACGCACAGCTGCCCCTGGATATGGCCCAGCCACCAAAAGCCCCAGGACCAGCCTCCACACGTCAGAGCACAGGCATAGATCCAAGACCCCCAGAAACCCTCAGACAGAGACACTGGATCCCATCTCCACCCACCAGTGGGCAGGCACCAGCCTCAGAATCCCTGATCCCTCTGACAAGTGAGCCTGCTCTGGCCTTGGAATCAGCCTCACCTGTCGGCAGGTGATTACTGCACCAGGACTGGATGGAGCTTGGACCTACCCAACAGCAAACCTGCTCTAGCAGTGGAATCAGCCTCATACACCAACAGGCACACACCAGCTCCAGGAATAACACAGCCCAGCAGCCAGTGTAACCAGGCCACTCACTTGCAGGCCAGAAGCAGCTATGGACTCAGCTGGATCCTGACCCTGCCCATCAGAATGCCAACACAAGATTACGGATACCTCAGACCCTGCAGATAGCTGTGTCAGGGACAGTGATCCAACACCAACTCTGAGAATCCTGGGCCCCACCGCCAGAACTCAGGACCTGTGTCTTCCTCCCAGTAGTGAACCTGACCCCAGGACCAGTGATTGGGCACTAGCCCTTATATCACCTGAACTGCAACTCTACCCATAAGTGAACCAGCTCTAGATTTGATGTCTCCCAGCGTTGTACAGCCAGATGCCTTATGATTTAGTCCCAGCAAGCAACACAAACAGCCTCCATACAAGGCAGAGCCTGGCAAACATGCAGCCTGGGGGCAGCCAAGCCTACCAGACAACCCACAGTAGTTAGCCCACCACAACAGAAGAGCCCAAGCAGTCCACAAAGGGGGTACACCTAGATCATATAGTTCTGGTGACCAGGGGACAGTGGGCTGCTGGGACACATAAGACATCTCCTACAAAAGGCCACTTCTCCAAGGTCAGGAAATGTAATGAACCTACTACATACGTAGCAATAAAAACAGTAAGTTAGAAAAATGACATGACACAGAAACACGATCCAAATGAAGGAACAAAATAAAAACCCAGAAGAAGATCTAAGTGAAGTGGAGATAACAAATTTACTCAAGAAAGAGTTCAAGGTAAGGACTGTAAAGATGATCAAAGAACTCAGGAGAAGAATGGACAAACAGAGCAAGAAGTTAGAAGATTTTTAAAACAGACTCCTAAGAACAACCAAACAGAGATGAGGAATACAATAAACGAAATGAAAACTACACTAAAAGGAAACTACTGTAGACTCAGTGATACAGAGGAATGGATCAGAAAACTAAAGCACAGAGTACTGGCCATCACCGAAGATGAAGAGTAAAACAATAGAATAAAATGAAATGAGGAAAGTTGAACAGACCTGTGAACAACATCAAGTGTACTAACATTTGCATTATACTGGTCCCAGAAGGAAAAAGGAAAGAGAAAGGGGTGTAAAACATACCTGAAGACATAAAAGCTGACAACTTCCCTAACCTGGGAAAGAAAACAGACATCCATGTCCAGTAAACACAGTAAGGCCAAAACAGGAGCAACCCAAAGAGGACCACACCAAGATTCATTGTAATTAAAATAGCAAAAAAAATAAAGATAAAAAGACACTATTAGGGCTTCCCTGGTGGTGCAGTGGTTGAGAGTCCACCTGCCGATGCAGGGGACATGGGTTCATTCCCCGGTCCAGGAAGATCCCACATGCCACGGAGCGGCTAAGCCCGTGAGCCATAGCCACTGGGCCTGCGCGTCCAGAGCCTGTGCTCCACAGCAGGAGAGGCCACAACAGTGAGAAGCCCACGTACCAAAAAAAAAGAAAAAAAGAGGAAAAAAAAAGACACTATTAACAGGAGCAAAGGAAAAGCGTCAAGTTACATACATGGGAACTTGAATAAAGTTATCAGCGGACTTTTCAGGATAACCTCTGCATGCCAGAAGGGAGTGGCATGGTATATTCAAACTCATGAAAGGGAAAATCCTATAACCAAAAATACTCTATCCAGAAAGGCTCTCCTTCAGATTTGATGGAGGGATCTAAAGTTTCTAAAGCAAAACTAAGAGTTCAGCATCGCTTAACCAGCTTTATGAGATATCTTAAAGGGGCTATTTTAAGTGAAAAAGAAAAGGCCTCGACATAAACATTAGGAAAGGAAACTTACTAAAGGAAAAACCTCATTGGTTAAGGCAAATACTCAATAAAGGTAGTAATCAACCATGTACACAGCTAGTAGGAAGGATGAAAGAAAACAGTAAAAAAAATCATCTATATTCACAATAAGAAGTTAAGGGACACACAAAACAAGTAGATGTAAAATATAAGGTCAAATACAGTAACTGTAGGGGAGGAGAGTAAAAATGCAGGGTTGTTAATGTCCATTTGAAATTAAGACCTCAGCACTTAGTAATCTCACACACACACACACACACACACACACACACCACACACACACACACACACACACACACACAAACTGAAAGAAATCCAAACATAATATTAAAGATAGTCCTCACATCACATATGAAGGGAATAAAAGGGGAAGAAAGGAACACTGAAAACATTAATTAGGGATTCTAAAAATACCCAGAGAGAAATGAAAATGAACACACAATGATCCAAAACCTATAGGATACAGCCAACGCAGTTCACAGGGGGAAGTTACAGAGATACAAGCTTATTCTTAGGAAACAAGAAAAATATCAAATAAACAACCTAACATTACACCTGAAGGAATTAGAAAAAGAAGAAAAAACAAAACTGTAAGCTGTCAGAAAGAAACATTAAGAAAACAATACCATATGCAATTACACCAAAAAGAATAAGATACCTAGGAACAAACACACCTAAGCAGGTAAAAGACATGCACTCAGAAACCTATCAGTCATTGGTGAAAGAAGTTGAAGGCAACAGAAGAAGATGGGAAAATATAGCAGGTGCATGGATGGGAAGAATTAATACTGTTAAAATAACCATACTACCAAAGACAATCTACAGATTTAATGCAATCCCTATCAGAATACGAAAGCATTTTCACAGAACTTGAAAAAGTAATTTTAAAATTTGTATAGAAACACAAAGACCCCAAATAGCCAAAACAATCTTGAGAAAGAACAGAGCTGGAGGCAGCACACACCTTGACTTCAGACTATACTACAAAGCTACAGTAATCAAAGAGAATAGTACTGGAGACAAAACAGATATAAAGATCACTGGAATAGAATAGAGATCCCAGAAATAAACCCACACACTTATATTTAATTGATTTATGAAAAAGCAGGCAATAAGGAGAAAAAACTATCTCTTCAGTAAGTGGTACTGGGAAAATGGGTCAGCTACATGGAAAAGAATAAAATTACAATATTTTAGCACACCATATATAAAATAAACTCAAAAGTGAATACAGACCTAAATGTAAGACCAGAAACCATAAAACCCCTAGAGGAAAATATAGAACATTCTTCAACATAAATAATAGCAACAATTTTAGGTTCAGTCTACTAAGGCAAATGAAACAAAGCCAAAAATAAACAAATGGGACTTCACTAAACTTAAAAGATTTTGCATAGCAAAGGAAACCAAAGACAATATGAAAAGACAACGTGCTGAAAGAGCAAAAATATTTGCACATGGTAAGAAGTTAACACAAAAAGAGTACCAATCAAGGGTTAATATCTAAAATATAGAAACAGCACATACAATTCAATATCAAAAAAACACCCAAAATCTTTTTTTAAAAAGTGAGAAGACCTAAATAGTCATTCTCCAAGGAAAAAATACAGATAGACAGCCAGAACTCACAAGGATGTTAAACGTAGCTAATCAGCAGTAAAATGCACATCAGAACTGTGAGATATCACCTCACTCTTGTCAGAATGACTGTCATCAAAAAGATCATAAATAACAAAGGTTAGTGAGGATAGGGTGAAAAGTAAACTCTTGTACAGTGTTGATGTGAATGTGAATTAGTGCAGCTACTGTGGAAAGCAGAATGGAGGGTCCACAAAAAACTAAAAATAGAACTACCATAATATCCATTAATTTCACTCTTGGGAATATATCAGAAGAAAACAAAAACACTATTTCAAAAAAATAACTGCACCCTAAAGTTCAAAACAGTGTTATTTGCCATAGACAAGATATAAAGTCAAACTAAGTGCTCATCAATAGGTTAGGAGATAAAAATTATTTTTTATGATAACTTCAAAAAAAATGAAAATTTGCCATTTGCAAGAACATGGATGGACTTAGAGGGTATTATGCTTAGTAAAATAAGTTGCAGAGAAAATAAGCCTGTTATGATATCATTTACACATGGCATCTAAACAACTGACTACAACAACAACAACACAACAGACGCACAGATTAAAGAACAGACTAGTGGTTACCAGCAGGGAGAGACAGGGTGGATGCGCAAAGTAGTGGTAGGAGATTCTGATGAACAGTCCACTATGTATAAAATCAATAATCTACAGTGATGTACTGTATAGCATGGGGAATGGAGCCACTCTTTTTTTTTTTTTTTTTTTACGGTACGCGGGCCTCTCACTGTTGTGGCCTCTCCCATTGCGGAGCACAGGCTCCGGACGCGCAGGCCCAATGACCATGGCTCACGGGCCCAGCCGCTCTGCGGCATGTGGGATCTTCCCAGACTGGGGCACGAACCCATGTCCCCTGCATCGGCAGGCAGACTCTCAACCACTGTGCCACCAGGGAGGCCAGAGCCACTCTTTTATAATAAGTATAAATGGAGAAGAACCTAAACATTTATGAATCACTATGTTGTACCTCTGAAACTGATATAATAATATAAATTAACTATAGATCAATAAAATATAAAGTAAGAAAAAATAAAGGGGAGACATATTATTAGATAGAAATCAATTAAATAAACACAAGTTATGGAAATCAAGAAAATAAAAAACAACATGTAAAAAATAACATTGGCATTTAAAGTGTACAATCTATTCATTTAAAAGAAATCATTTAAGTGGTAAAAAATGTTACCCATTCTCACAATTTTGTATATCTAGGGTAAATTATTATCTACAAAAATATGTTACAAATATTCACACAAAAAGAAAGAGAAATTTGGATTAACCAATTTTAGTGTAGAAATTTAATATCAAAGACTCGATCTAAAATTGATTTGAATAAGTTCTGTCCACGTTGAATAAGTTTTGTTACCCACTTCTAGTTACTTTGTGATGTAAAATCTTTTAAAGCATAAAAATCAGCCTTTCTACATTATTCCATTAGACATACATAGAAGTTAAAAGAAATGAGAAGACAGATCAATTAAGAAAGTGAATTTACTGAGAAACAGTCATTCTTTCTCCCTCTTCCTTTTCCTTTCCTCCTTTTCCAGGTCTCTTTTGGTTCCAATCAAGAGAAGTCCTGAGAGTTCTGAGAATATTTCTTTGAGGGCTTCAAATCACCATACCTACATCCTCTGCTACAACTACACACACAGGATCAAAAATAAACCTCTGCTATCTACTCATGTAGGGGGGATTCATGCAAAATAAACTCCTAACTGGAGACGAACAGGTGAGTTTTCTACCTGTTCTTTATAATGTCCTTCCATTATAGTAAATCCCACACATTATGAGGCAGAAGAGGTTATGTGAGCTTTTCCTTGAAGTCAAAAACCTTGCAGTCATTTTAAGTACCTGGTGATCATAGGGTACAGCCAGGGAAGGTGCCATCCCCCTTGGGGGGGGGCAGTGAATGGGCTCCCGCAACCATGCACCTCCTGATGTACAGATTCTGGAGAAACAAAGGGCGGTCCCACCGCAGACAGCCTGTCAGGCTGTCGGGCCACTGGGCAAGCCGACCAGCCTGGAAGTGCCCCATCAGTTGCTGAAAGCAAAACTCTGTCCCCACTGTGAAGCCAGGCAATTTGGGCCAGAGAGTCAGAGGAGACCGGTAATCAACTCCTCCTCTCTGCTCACCTCCTTGGGGTTACAGCAACCCCATCTACAAACCCAAATCTGACCCTGGAGTGCCAAACTGGGAGTGGCAGGTGGGCTCTGCCAGTGCTTCAGCGTTGTCTGGACGTTGTCTGCTCTAATGGCAACTCTCAGCCCTTCCTCCTACTCCTTCCCTAGTCCTGGGGTCTGCCTTGGCCTCCTGCAGCTGCTGACATGATTTCATTCTTCTTTTTTCTCCAATTACAGTGAAGTGTCCTACAGGGGTTTGGAATCTCTTGAAGAAGGAAGATCTTTTAGTCAATACACCTTAACCGTGAGAAGCTGCTTTCAAGAATGAACCTGAAATACTGTATTTTTGTCCTGATGATTCCAAGCTCAAGTTTTTAAAATCATAAGCAAAACCAAGGTAAATAAGATATTCTGAGCCAGAGATGAAAAAGCAGTTTTTAGCACTCACTCCTCATGTCATATGACTGGATTTAAATCAATCAGCTGCCATTGGTTTTTAAATCACATGACCCAACTTTAAATCAATCAGCTGCTTACCTCTAACTCACGTGACTTGGCTTTGAATAGTTAGACATGCAGAGGTATAAAAATGATGTTCTGAACAATAAATGGAAAATCAACATCTTAGAAAGTTTTTTGCTTTTCGAATGGACGATTCATTGCATACAGAGTAAAGGATTCTCTTCTGGATTTCTTGAACTGTAAACACATACAATGTCTCCCCTTGCGTGTTTGACTTAGTTTTTTGCTCTTTTCGTTGTTGTTCTTAACATCTTTATTGGAGTGTAATTGCTTTACCATGTTGTGTTAGCTTCTGCTGTATAACAAAGTGAATCAGCTATTTGTATACATATACGCCCATATCCCCGCCCTCTTGCATCTGCCTCCCACCCTCCCTTTCCCACCCCTCTAGGTGGTCACAAAGCACCGAGCTGATCTCCCTGTGCTATATGCAGCTGCTTCCCACTAGCTATCTATTTTACATTTGGTAGTGTATATATTTCCATGCCACTCTCTCACTTCGTCCCAGCTTAACCTTCACCCTCTCTATGTCCTCAAGTCCAGTCTCTACGTCTACGTCTTTATTCCTCAGCAGCGACTCCTGCGAGGGGTGGATACTTCCTTTTATGCTCAGGGAAATCCCCTAGTTTGAATATGATTTGAGTTTGATCCTGTGAAACCATAAGAACTTCCCACCAGATATAAATGAGGAGATTCTGACATTTATTAGTATGCACGGTGAACACGGGTGTCCTGGCTGTACTTGCCAATGCTCCTATTTTACCCATCCATTTTTTTCCACCTTCCACCCTGTGAGTACCTTTCACCAACCCTGAGCTCAGACCCCTGACTTATTAGAGTGACTTTTTCACGCTTACTTTAAAAATGGACAGGTAATAAAATGAATTTAACCTAGAAGCAGCAGCTCAGTAAGGGAAATAAAATCACCAGAAGTTATCTAATCACAGCCACAGCCATCCAGGGCTCTGTCTTATCTGCTGGGTCATAAGAATGGGACCTTCCTAAACTTGAAGGGCATCCAATCAAATAAGTAAAGGTGTTGCTCACCTCTGGCTCTTGGAGGGATTGCTAGGCAGTCTACCCAGCGTATACTAACTGCAAAACACTCTCGTGGTTTTGAAACACCTATGTTCCAGGAAAGCATTTTGGGGTGCAGGGGGAAGGTTTCTTTTTGACATGAAGCAAAAAATAAATCACCAAGCTCTTTGAGCACAGGGGTTCGTAAGAGGGCAGTAGAAGGAAGGAATGGGCAGAAAAGACGATCTCCTCTGACGTGAAGGTCGTTTTTCCATAAGAGTAGGATTTAGTCTCAGTTTAAGGAAAACACTTTTAAATAGCTGGGACAGCTCCAAACTGCAGTTTAGGGCACGAGTGCTTCAAAAGAACAGTGCTTTAAAAGTCCTGGCAAGGCAGCAAGAGGATGAAGAGTTGGTTTTGCCTAGTTTTGAACACAGGAGTAAAGAAGCAGAGGCATCTCTGACTAAAAGGCCCTGAGATCCTATGGCATCAATGGGTCCGTTGCAGGGGGCAGGGTGTGTGGGAAGTGATATTTCTCTCTCAACGTCTCCCAGGGCAGCCAGCCCTCCCTACCCCATGCCCCTACTCCCTTCACCCTTCCTCCCTCCACTGTTGGGTCCCCAGGGACAGCACTTCTTAAGCTGGAGTGCTCAGGAACCATCTCTGCACTCTGGATTCTGGAACTTCTCAAGTTCTGGGACAAGAATCCAGGTCTGCAAGGCCACTGGGGTGTAGTCGGACCTGGAGGCCTGGAGGGAAACTGGAGCCCTGAAGAGCACCCACATCCTTGAAGCGGAGGGAGGAACACATCCTCCTAACAGTACTTCTCAGGGCTCAGCGTGCTCCCCAACCGACGGTGATCCATACTCACTTGAGGCAGCAAGGACTGCCTCTAACTGGCCCCCTCGATTCCGCCTTAAGTGTGCTCGCACATGTGTGATAGCGCAGGCCCCGGCTCTCTTTACTCAGCTGAGGCCAGTGCTGCCGGGGTCCCTCCAGTCCCATCCCCTAGCCCCTCCCTCTGGGACTGTATCTAATAGAAGAAAGAGCACAGAGGAATTGGCTGAATCAATGGACCTGGGAGCCTGGATATGAGTTTGAAGGCCGAGAACCTAAGGCATAATTACATATTATTGGAAACTCTTGTGGGATGTGTGGTGAGAGGCTAGGAGGCTGAGAGGCTGAGTCGACCTGGTGAGTCCAGCCCCAGGACACCACACAGCCCCACTCCCCTTTCCCTGCCATCAGACGAGGGGTGCCGCAATGCCAGGCTGGACTCTGCACTTCCCCCTTCCTGATTCTCCTCCAGAAGAGCAGGTGGCCCTCCTCTGAGGCAGGGGCAAGACAACGAACCAAGTCTCCCTGAGCTAAGGTGCTACTGGAAGCTCTTCCTGAACAGCAGTGCTGGCTTGGAGCGAACCCGTGCACCGCCAAAGTTGGGCTTGTCCTGCAGCTGAGGGATGCAGGCTTTAAGTCAGCTGCCCTGGCTTTAAATCAGCCCACCCTTTAAGTCAGGTGACCTGATTTAAATCACTGTCTGCCGCTCAAGCCTACAACTTGAAAAGTTCAGAACTTCACGTTGATCCCAGCAGCTAACACAGCAAAATGCACACTGTAGTCACCCCCAAGCCTGGCTTAGAGCCAGTATGTAAGATAAGGACATGGGTGTGCACACGTGGTGATGAGGGCGTACTTCGTGTACCAGAACGGTCTAGGCACTCTGGGGTACAGCGAGCAGTGCACGATGCAGCAGCTCCCTGGCAAAGCTGGCAATGCAGAGGGAGCGCAGGCACACCTAGGCATGCAGAGGTCCCAGGGTGGAAGCTGGGGCACAGCCAGCCGGGAGGGTGTGAAAGCGGAGAATCTGAGCCTTCTTGAGAAAGGTCGACACAGAAGATGGATGAGAAACAAAGACCAGATGAATCATGGATTTGAAAAACACACCCAGCTCTTGAAATTAGGGTGGGGGGCACGCCAGATTTGAATCCTCTTACTCCTCAGTTGTTAGTGCTTTGGCATTTGCCCAGTTACTTACAAAATGTGACTGATAATACCTAACCCATAGAATACTGCATTTGTACTTGTTTTGCGTGTTTAGGTTTCTATAGTGGAATAACCTTTTCTACAAGAAAAAGGTATATTTTATGAAATAAATTAAAACCCCTCTTTAAAAAGAGGGGACTTCCCTGGTGGCGCAGGGGTTAAGAATCTGCCTGCCAAAGCAGGGGACATGGGCTCGAGCCCTGGTCAGGGAAGATCCCACATGCCACGGATCAGCTAAGCCCATGTGCCACAACTACTGAGCCTGCAGGCCACAACTACTGAAGCCTGCGCACCTAGAGCCAGTGCTCCACAACAATTGCAGCAAGAGAAGCCACCGCAATGAGAAGCCCGCGCACCGCAACAAAGAGTAGCCCCCGCTCGCTGCAACTAGAGAAGGCCCACACGCAGCAACGAAGACAAAACACAGCCAAAAATAAATTTTAATTTTTTAAAACAGTACTATATCCTTCTGTACAACTTCTCTGGGAAGAACAGAGAGAAGGAGTGGGAGAGTGAGAAAGACCAAATCTTAGTGCACATCCCTGATGCAGGTGCTCTGCTGGCTCAGATAGTTTTATCTCCACTTTTACATAGGAGGAAATAAGCTCAGAGAGGCTTAGTAATTTTCCCAAAGCCAAACAGTTATTGAGTGGCAGAACCAGGATCTGAGCCAAGTCTGTTACCTTCAAAGCCTAAGCCCTCATCACAACAAAACTCAATTATTTACATTTATCGAATTACATTGCAACCTGGTGATTTCTTGGCACAATCCTGAATAAGAGTGAGAAAGAAAGAAATAGCATTGTTCATACAGTCAACCAAAATTTTTGGAGCAGCTGGTGGATTCCTGGCCCTGTTTGGCATTCAGCAGTGATCAAGACAGGAAGAGTCCAGCTTTCATGAAGCACATAGTGGGGAGGAGAGATGACTGCAACTTGGGTGAGGGATTTCACCTTGCTGGGCCTCTTTTTTCTCATCTGGAAAATGGGATGGGGTGTTTCTCATTTTGTGGGATTGTCCAGCCCTCACATTCTCTGATTCCATAAGAAGCATTTGTTTTCCTGTTTCTTTAAAATTCATTCAGGCCATGAGCTGTGATGAATGTCATTAGCTGCTACCCAAATCACTCTATTTCCACCCATTTCCTGTGATCAGGTCTTTCCCCCAATATGACTCACAATCAATCTAGTCGCAGAAGCTAAGGGGCACCCAGCAGAATAACTCCAGCCCTGGCTTCTCAGGAGCTCTGTGGTCTACCTGGACAGGTAAACATAACTCACCTGGAACAAGGTGGCCATCCCTAGTTTCGCATCAACATGATGTCAGGCACAAACCTCCTTGTTTTTCCATTTTGTCTTTAAGTTACTTGTTGAAACAACTGCACAAATATGTAAAAGATATAAAATCAGGCATCTTCTGCCCCCAGTGCCTATTAATATGTGAGTTTCTACCACTTTAATGATAAAGAGAGAACATTACAGCATTCCGCTGCTCTTATTATTTTTCATATTTGTTGATATTTGTACTGAATACATCTTTCAATATTTTAACAATGTAACAATTATTTAGGTTGTCCCACACACAGCCTTTAGTCGTAAGGGTTTTGTTGTTATATTTCTATTATGCTTCCTTTAAAAATAATTATCCTCTTTAAATGGATTAAGTCAATTTTATATGCATTTATCATATGATATTGATGAAATTAATATATAGAGGGCAGTAGTACAAGTTGATTGGACTTGAGAGCCTCTTTTAGAGCAGTTAAATATAAATATTATATATATATAAGCTAAATTACATGCCGAGTGAGATTCTCCTACTCTTTTCACTCTGTGCCCCTCAAGACTGTGAGAAATGGAATATTTCTTGCCATCTCAGTAAACAAAGGATGCCACAGTCATCAGCACTTCCAACCCTCCAGTGTGAGCCGTGGGCCCTGAGGAACTCAGGATATGCAAAAACAGAATGCAGGCCTCAGAGAGCTGAGGTGCATATCAAAGGAAGGATTTCAGTGATCCCAGACTCTGGCATCTTTGTATACAAAGAAAAGCACTACATTCCTCACCTTGGGAGAGCTGGTTTTCCTTAGTTAACAATCACCTTCTGATGTTCCCCATTACCTGCACCAGTCTCCTGCCCTGTCCCCTCCCCTCGGTACTTTAGCTCAGGGTGGAAGGAGCACAGAGGGACTCGGCTGAATAAGGGGCCTGAGAGCCTCTGGAGGAGTGTTCAGCCGCTTTCCCCGCAGTCAGGAGGAGGGGCGCTGACGCTGCAGCCAGACCCTGCATCTCCCTTGCCCAGTTTCCCCTCAGGACGCTCAGGCCGAGCCCCTCCCCACACCCCGCAGGCCCCGTAAACCAGGCCGAGGGCAGGGGCGAGAGGAGGGACTGAAGTTCCCCAGGACCAGAAGCTGGGGGCTGTTCTTTCTACACAGCAGCGATGGGTGACAGCGAACCCCTGACCCCCTTAAGCTGGTCTTGCACTGCCTGACCAGGGGGAGGGTCGGCACCCACTTACCCGGCCCGCCGTCCCCCCGACTGTCGCAGCTTCGGCCACTGGGGCCCCTCCAGAGCCGGCAGCCTCAGTGAGGCCGCCTCCCCTTGGGCTCTGGGGAAGTTCCGTGATGGCGGGGGGAAGAGACCCCTGAGCCAGGAGCTCCAGCTCTGCAGAAACGCGGGCTCCTTATGGGTGCAGTGGGTGGGACCGCTCTGCCCCGAGGCCTTCCAGGAGGCAGGGGGGTGCTGGGGGAGGGAGCCGCCAGGAGTGCATGGCCCCGTCGAGGGTCCTGGAGGGGTGGCCCGGCCTGGGGGCCCCGCCCACTGTGACCTCAGCCCAGGCTTTTTCCTGGAATCCTACACAAAATAGAAAGATACACAGTCTATAGTAAATATTCACAAATGCTTGTTGCTGCTGTGCTTACAAGGTGTAAAATCCATAAAACACTTTAAGTTCAAAATTAAATATGACTTTTTACCTTTGTAATTACGTCTCTGGTATTCACAATTGTCGTTAATGAATCAGAGACTGTGGCATCACTAGTTAAAAATGAGCTTGTTAAAAAAATAGAACTCAGGCCCACCGGACCTACTGAATCACAATCTGCACTTTTACAATCACCCCACTGTACTTGTGTACCCAAGAATACTTGAAGGGTACATTTCTACCTCGACATGTCTTTTCTGTCTGAGAAATACACACATTATCCAGTTTGATATAAATAAAACAGTCAAAAATGCATATGCCTATGTTGAAACCATCATTTTATCATTTCTTTTCCAGGTAAGTATAGTCTCCATACTGGTTTTGTGGATCACATGCCATACTCTTTTCTTCTAGTTAGAAATAAGGTAAAGAAACTTACTTTGTTAAATATATATATATATATGTATGTATATATATATATATGTATGTGTATATATATATATATATATATATATATATATATGTATGTATATATATGTGGATAATTGAAGACACTGTTCTAAATTAAAACCCGTTCTCAGACATTGTTAGTAAAGTGTCTGGAATGGCGAACCCAAGGACCAGGAGATCAAAAATGAGGTGTACCAGCCTGAGTGAGCCAGAGCCCCCGAATCAGCTGCTCCTTTAACCCGGTTCTGTCTCAGCGAAGTACAGATGCCCTCCGGCGACCTACATGCAGAGGCGGGGCCAAATCCAAAGCTGAGCCCCGGGAGCTGTGCGAACAAAGAAGAGAAAGGGAAATATCTCTGAGGAGCCTCAGGAGCAGCGGATTAAATCTCCAAAATCAACTATTTTTACTCTGCATCTGTGGAATACATGAACAGACAACAAATCATCCCAAATTGAGGAGGTGGACTTTGAGAGCAAGATTCATTATTTTTCCTCTTTTCCTCTTTTTGTGAGTTTGTATATGTATTCTTCTGTGTGAGATTTTGTCTGTAGAGCTTTGCTTTCACCATTTGTCCTAGGGTTCTATCCGTCTGGGTTTTTTAATATTTTTTATTATTTTTTACTTAAAAAAACTTTTTTTTCTTAATAATTATTTTTATTTTAATAACTTTATTTTATTTTAACTTTATTTCTTTACTTTCTTTCTTTCTTTCTTTCTTTCTTTCTTTCTTTCTTTCTACTTTTTCTCCCTTTTATTCTGAGCTGTGTGGATGAAAGGCTCTTGGTGTTGCAGCCAGGAGTCAATGCTGTGCTTCTGTGGTGGGAAAACCAAATTCAGGACACTGGTCCACAAGGGACCTCCCAGCTCCACATAATATCAAATGGCAAAAATCTCCCAGAGATCTCCATCTCAACACCAGCACCCAGTTTCACTCAAAGACCAGCAAGCTACAATGCTTGTAGCTTGCTGGACACCCTATACCAAACAACTAACAAGACAGGAACACATCCCCACCCATTAGCAGAGAGGCTGCTTAAAATCATAATGAGTCCACAGACACCCCAAAACACGCCACCAGATGTGGAACTGCTCACCAGAAAGACAAGATCCAGCCTCTTCCACCAGAACACAGGCACTAGTCCCCTCCACCAGGAAGCCTATGCAACCCACTGAACCAACATTAGCCACTGGGGACAGACACCAAACAAAACGGGAACTACGAAACTGCAGCTGGCAAAAAGGAGACCCCAAACACAGTAAGATTAGCAAAATGAGAAGACAGAAAAGCACACAGCAGATGAAGGAGCAAGATTAAAACCCACCAGACCTAACAAATGGAGAGGAAATAGGCAGTCTCCCTGAAAAAGAATTCAGAATAATGATAGTAAAGATAATCCAAAATCATGGAAATAGAATAGAGAAAATGCAAGAAACATTGAACAAGGACCTAGAAGAACTAAAGATGAAACAAGCAACGATGAACAACACAATAAATGAAATGAAAAATACTCTAGATGGGATCAATAGCAGAATAACTGAGGAAGAAGAATGGATAAGTGACCTGGAAGATAAAATACTGGAAATAACTACTGCAGAGCAGAATAAAGAAAAAAGACTGAAAAGAACTGAGGACAGATTCAGAGACCTCTGGGACAACATTAATTGCACCAACATTAGAATTATAGGGGAGCCAGAAGAAGAAGAGATAAAGAAAGGGACTGAGAAAATATTTGAAGAGCTTATAGTTGAAAACTTCCCCAATACGGGGAAGTCTGCTGAGTGCGTCCACGGAAACGGGGGCCTGCTGCAAGTAGCCTTGCTTTCCCGTTTGGAAGGGTGCGTTCATGCTGCCTTGAAGCTACCTGACATTCCCTGCTCTCGACAGGCCTGTTAGCCCTGTCAGAGTGCTTCGGGGAACGTTAGGAGTCTGCTCTGTCTAAACCAGGTGCTTCCATGGCCGCGGCTCTGGTCCGCCTGACAAGCTCTAGAGCTAGAGGGAACCTCAACGTGACAAGTTGCCTCCAGCGTAGGCCCCTAGTAGCCGTGCAGAAAGGGAGGCAGGCAGCTGTCTCCATGAGTTCTCAGTCGCTTAGAGGCTTTCTTTTAAAGGAAGTAGTACACTTTGGAGGACTCCTAGGCCTCTCAGGTAGGCATCACTTTCCCTCCAAGTTCAGCGAGTACCTCCAGACCCCTGTGGGGCGGCTGAGCAACTTCGAGGCCCATTGGTTGACCCCACCCCCCACCCCGGGAGGCCCTCTGTGCGTGCCGCGCGATGGGCTACACACTGGACGTCCCTCGAGGAGCGCTACATTTCCAGAGCCCTCGAACAGCCTCAGGACAGCATTTCGGGTGAGTCCGACTTTGTCATGGCCCTTGTGTGAGCTGCCATGGGAAAACACTGTGCTTTGAATACTTGGAGGACCTCGTACCTGAAGTCACTCTGCCCGAGGAGAAAGTCAGCATCTTACCATGCCGTGTCGCTAACAGCACGCCCAGCACGAACACAGGCCTGGAAGTAAGGCCCCGAGTGGCGGTGCAGAAGCGGAGGCGTTCAGCAGTTTCCAGGAGGCGGCGGCCTCGGCTCTGGGCACCTTCAACGGCAGCAGAGTTTTCTGGACACCTAGGAGGCTGGCGCGGGCCCCCTGTTCCCGGCAGGAACACTGAGTACCGCCAGGCCCACCTGGGTCTGCTAAGCAACATCCAGGCCCGTAGCCCTTTAGAGCCCCTCTGTGTATGCCGAGCGTAGGGAAACGCGCTGCACTCTCCTTGGGAGCAGCTTAAGGTCCTCAGCAATCGCACACGTTCACGGACACCGTTCTGGCACGTCCCACATGGCGTCGAAGTCTCACGCATTACCCTAGGCTGAGCTGAACTCAGAGAAACCCTCGGCTTCGCATTCCACCTGAGACCTCCTGCCTGAAGTCACCGTGCCTCCCAGAGAGAGTCGGCTTGCGTTCTTACTGCCATGTAAGTCCCCTTCCTCCTGTGGCACTGCAGGCTTTGAATAGCCACAGGCCCAGAGGAGCAGCTACGGCGTTCCTTGGTTGAGGCAGTTTGCTTGATGCAGAACACCCTACTTCGAGAAGTTGATTCAGGGAAGGAAACTCAGGGTGACCTGTGTCTCTTTGGGCTTGTTAGAAACCACGGGGATGTCTGCTCAGGGCGTCCACGGAAACGGGGGCCTGCTGCAAGTAGCCTTGCTTTCCCGTTTGGAAGGCTGTCTTCATGCTGCCTTGAAGCTACCTGACATTCCCTGCTCTCGACTGGGCTGTTAGCCCTGTCAGAGTGCTTCGGGGAAAGTTATGAGTCTGCTCTGTCTAAACCAGGTGCTTCCATGGCCGCGGCTCTGGTCCGCCTGACAAGCTCTAGAGCTAGAGGGAACCTCAACGTGACAAGTTGCCTCCAGCGTAGGCCCCTAGTAGCCGTGCAGAAAGGGAGGCAGGCAGCTGTCTCCATGAGTTCTCAGTCGCTTAGAGGCTTTCTTTTAAAGGAAGTAGTACACTTTGGAGGACTCCTAGGCCTCTCGGGTATGCATCACTTTCCCTCCAAGTTCAGCGAGTACCTCCAGACCCCTGTGGGGCAGCTGAGCAACTTCGAGGCCCATTGGTTGACCCCACTCCCCCACCCCCGGAGGCCCTCTGTGCGTGCCGCGCGATGGGCTACACACTGGACGTCCCTCGAGGAGCGCTACATTTCCAGAGCCCTCGAACAGCCTCAGGACAGCATTTCCGGTGAGTCCGACTTTGTCATGGCCCTTGTGTGAGCTGCCATGGGAAAACACTGTGCTTTGAATACTTGGAGGACCTCGTACCTGAAGTCACTCTGCCCGAGGAGAAAGTCAGCATCTTACCATGCCGTGTCGCTAACGGCACGCCCAGCACGAACACAGGCCTGGAAGTAAGGCCCCGAGTGGCGGTGCAGAAGCGGAGGCGTGCAGCAGTTTCCAGGAGGCGGCGGCCTCGGCTCTGGGCACCTTCAACGGCAGCAGGGTTTTCTGGACACCTAGGAGGCTGGCGCGGGCCCCCTGTTCCCGGCAGGAACACTGAGTACCGCCAGGCCCACCTGGGTCTGCTAAGCAACATCCAGGCCCGTAGCCCTTTAGAGCCCCTCTGTGTATGCCGAGCGTAGGGAAACGCGCTGCACTCTCCTTGGGAGCAGCTTAAGGTCCTCAGCAATCGCACACGTTCACGGACACCGTTCTGGCACGTCCCACATGGCGTCGAAGTCTCACGCATTACTCTAGGCTGAGCTGAACTCAGAGAAACCCTCGGCTTCGCATTCCACCTGAGACCTCCTGCCTGAAGTCACCGTGCCTCCCAGAGAGAGTCGGCTTGCGTTCTTACTGCCATGTAAGTCCCCTTCCTCCTGTGGCACTGCAGGCTTTGAATAGCCACAGGCCCAGAGGAGCAGCTACGGCGTTCCTTGGTTGAGGCAGTTCGCTTGATGCAGAACACCCTACTTCGAGAAGTTGATTCAGGGAAGGAAACTCAGGGTGACCTGTGTCTCTTTGGGCTTGTTAGAAACCACGGGGATGTCTGCTCAGGGCGTCCACGGAAACGGGGGCCTGCTGCAAGTAGCCTTGCTTTCCCGTTTGGAAGGCTGTCTTCATGCTGCCTTGAAGCTACCTGACATTCCCTGCTCTCGACTGGGCTGTTAGCCCTGTCAGAGTGCTTCGGGGAAAGTTATGAGTCTGCTCTGTCTAAACCAGGTGCTTCCATGGCCGCGGCTCTGGTCCGCCTGACAAGCTCTAGAGCTAGAGGGAACCTCAACGTGACAAGTTGCCTCCAGCGTAGGCCCCTAGTAGCCGTGCAGAAAGGGAGGCAGGCAGCTGTCTCCATGAGTTCTCAGTCGCTTAGAGGCTTTCTTTTAAAGGAAGTAGTACACTTTGGAGGACTCCTAGGCCTCTCGGGTATGCATCACTTTCCCTCCAAGTTCAGCGAGTACCTCCAGACCCCTGTGGGGCGGCTGAGCAACTTCGAGGCCCATTGGTTGACCCCACTCCCCCACCCCCGGAGGCCCTCTGTGCGTGCCGCGCGATGGGCTACACACTGGACGTCCCTCGAGGAGCGCTACATTTCCAGAGCCCTCGACCAGCCTCAGGACAGCATTTCGGGTGAGTCCGACTTTGTCATGGCCCTTGTGTGAGCTGCCATGGGAAAACACTGTGCTTTGAATACTTGGAGGACCTCGTACCTGAAGTCACTCTGCCCGAGGAGAAAGTCAGCATCTTACCATGCCGTGTCGCTAACGGCACGCCCAGCACGAACACAGGCCTGGAAGTAAGGCCCCGAGTGTCGGTGCAGAAGCGGAGGCGTTCAGCAGTTTCCAGGAGGCGGCGGCCTCGGCTCTGGGCACCTTCAACGGCAGCAGGGTTTTCTGGACACCTAGGAGGCTGGCGCGGGCCCCCTGTTCCCGGCAGGAACACTGAGTACCGCCAGGCCCACCTGGGTCTGCTAAGCAACATCCAGGCCCGTAGCCCTTTAGAGCCCCTCTGTGTATGCCGAGCGTAGGGAAACGCGCTGCACTCTCCTTGGGAGCAGCTTAAGGTCCTCAGCAATCGCACACGTTCACGGACACCGTTCTGGCACGTCCCACATGGCGTCGAAGTCTCACGCATTACTCTAGGCTGAGCTGAACTCAGAGAAACCCTCGGCTTCGCATTCCACCTGAGACCTCCTGCCTGAAGTCACCGTGCCTCCCAGAGAGAGTCGGCTTGCGTTCTTACTGCCATGTAAGTCCCCTTCCTCCTGTGGCACTGCAGGCTTTGAATAGCCACAGGCCCAGAGGAGCAGCTACGGCGTTCCTTGGTTGAGGCAGTTCGCTTGATGCAGAACACCCTACTTCGAGAAGTTGATTCAGGGAAGGAAACTCAGGGTGACCTGTGTCTCTTTGGGCTTGTTAGAAACCACGGGGATGTCTGCTCAGGGCGTCCACGGAAACGGGGGCCTGCTGCAAGTAGCCTTGCTTTCCCGTTTGGAAGGGTGCGTTCATGCTGCCTTGAAGCTACCTGACATTCCCTGCTCTCGACAGGCCTGTTAGCCCTGTCAGAGTGCTTCGGGGAACGTTATGAGTCTGCTCTGTCTAAACCAGGTGCTTCCATGGCCGCGGCTCTGGTCCGCCTGACAAGCTCTAGAGCTAGAGGGAACCTCAACGTGACAAGTTGCCTCCAGCGTAGGCCCCTAGTAGCCGTGCAGAAAGGGAGGCAGGCAGCTGTCTCCATGAGTTCTCAGTCGCTTAGAGGCTTTATTTTAAAGGAACTAGTACACTTTGGAGGACTCCTAGGCCTCTCGGGTATGCATCACTTTCCCTCCAAGTTCAGCGAGTACCTCCAGACCCCTGTGGGGCGGCTGAGCAACTTCGAGGCCCATTGGTTGACCCCACTCCCCCACCCCCGGAGGCCCTCTGTGCGTGCCGCGCGATGGGCTACACACTGGACGTCCCTCGAGGAGCGCTACATTTCCAGAGCCCTCGACCAGCCTCAGGACAGCATTTCGGGTGAGTCCGACTTTGTCATGGCCCTTGTGTGAGCTGCCATGGGAAAACACTGTGCTTTGAATACTTGGAGGACCTCGTACCTGAAGTCACTCTGCCCGAGGAGAAAGTCAGCATCTTACCATGCCGTGTCGCTAACGGCACGCCCAGCACGAACACAGGCCTGGAAGTAAGGCCCCGAGTGGCGGTGCAGAAGCGGAGGCGTTCAGCAGTTTCCAGGAGGCGGCGGCCTCGGCTCTGGGCACCTTCAACGGCAGCAGGGTTTTCTGGACACCTAGGAGGCTGGCGCGGGCCCCCTGTTCCCGGCAGGAACACTGAGTACCGCCAGGCCCACCTGGGTCTGCTAAGCAACATCCAGGCCCGTAGCCCTTTAGAGCCCCTCTGTGTATGCCGAGCGTAGGGAAACGCGCTGCACTCTCCTTGGGAGCAGCTTAAGGTCCTCAGCAATCGCACACGTTCACGGACACCGTTCTGGCACGTCCCACATGGCGTCGAAGTCTCACGCATTATCCTAGGCTGAGCTGAACTCAGAGAAACCCTCGGCTTCGCATTCCACCTAGGACCTCCTGCCTGAAGTCACCGTGCCTCCCAGAGAGAGTCGGCTTGCGTTCTTACTGCCATGTAAGTCCCCTTCCTCCTGTGGCACTGCAGGCTTTGAATAGCCACAGGCCCAGAGGAGCAGCTACGGCGTTCCTTGGTTGAGGCAGTTCGCTTGATGCAGAACACCCTACTTCGAGAAGTTGATTCAGGGAAGGAAACTCAGGGTGACCTGTGTCTCTTTGGGCTTGTTAGAAACCACGGGGATGTCTGCTCAGGGCGTCCACGGAAACGGGGGCCTGCTGCAAGTAGCCTTGCTTTCCCGTTTGGAAGGCTGTCTTCATGCTGCCTTGAAGCTACCTGACATTCCCTGCTCTCGACTGGGCTGTTAGCCCTGTCAGAGTGCTTCGGGGAAAGTTATGAGTCTGCTCTGTCTAAACCAGGTGCTTCCATGGCCGCGGCTCTGGTCCGCCTGACAAGCTCTAGAGCTAGAGGGAACCTCAACGTGACAAGTTGCCTCCAGCGTAGGCCCCTAGTAGCCGTGCAGAAAGGGAGGCAGGCAGCTGTCTCCATGAGTTCTCAGTCGCTTAGAGGCTTTCTTTTAAAGGAAGTAGTACACTTTGGAGGACTCCTAGGCCTCTCGGGTATGCATCACTTTCCCTCCAAGTTCAGCGAGTACCTCCAGACCCCTGTGGGGCGGCTGAGCAACTTCGAGGCCCATTGGTTGACCCCACTCCCCCACCCCCGGAGGCCCTCTGTGCGTGCCGCGCGATGGGCTACACACTGGACGTCCCTCAAGGAGCGCTACATTTCCAGAGCCCTCGACCAGCCTCAGGACAGCATTTCGGGTGAGTCCGACTTTGTCATGGCCCTTGTGTGAGCTGCCATGGGAAAACACTGTGCTTTGAATACTTGGAGGACCTCGTACTTGAAGTCACTCTGCCCGAGGAGAAAGTCAGCATCTTACCATGCCGTGTCGCTAACGGCACGCCCAGCACGAACACAGGCCTGGAAGTAAGGCCCCGAGTGTCGGTGCAGAAGCGGAGGCGTTCAGCAGTTTCCAGGAGGCGGCGGCCTCGGCTCTGGGCATCTTCAACGGCAGCAGGGTTTTCTGGACACCTAGGAGGCTGGCGCGGGCCCCCTGTTCCCGGCAGGAACACTGAGTACCGCCAGGCCCACCTGGGTCTGCTAAGCAACATCCAGGCCCGTAGCCCTTTAGAGCCCCTCTGTGTATGCCGAGCGTAGGGAAACGCGCTGCACTCTCCTTGGGAGCAGCTTAAGGTCCTCAGCAATCGCACACGTTCACGGACACCGTTCTGGCACGTCCCACATGGCGTCGAAGTCTCACGCATTACTCTAGGCTGAGCTGAACTCAGAGAAACCCTCGGCTTCGCATTCCACCTGAGACCTCCTGCCTGAAGTCACCGTGCCTCCCAGAGAGAGTCGGCTTGCGTTCTTACTGCCATGTAAGTCCCCTTCCTCCTGTGGCACTGCAGGCTTTGAATAGCCACAGGCCCAGAGGAGCAGCTACGGCGTTCCTTGGTTGAGGCAGTTCGCTTGATGCAGAACACCCTACTTCGAGAAGTTGATTCAGGGAAGGAAACTCAGGGTGACCTGTGTCTCTTTGGGCTTGTTAGAAACCACGGGGATGTCTGCTCAGGGCGTCCACGGAAACGGGGGCCTGCTGCAAGTAGCCTTGCTTTCCCGTTTGGAAGGCTGCGTTCATGCTGCCTTGAAGCTACCTGACATTCCCTGCTCTCGACAGGCCTGTTAGCCCTGTCAGAGTGCTTCGGGGAACGTTATGAGTCTGCTCTGTCTAAACCAGGTGCTTCCATGGCCGCGGCTCTGGTCCGCCTGACAAGCTCTAGAGCTAGAGGGAACCTCAACGTGACAAGTTGCCTCCAGCGTAGGCCCCTAGTAGCCGTGCAGAAAGGGAGGCAGGCAGCTGTCTCCATGAGTTCTCAGTCGCTTAGAGGCTTTATTTTAAAGGAACTAGTACACTTTGGAGGACTCCTAGGCCTCTCGGGTATGCATCACTTTCCCTCCAAGTTCAGCGAGTACCTCCAGACCCCTGTGGGGCGGCTGAGCAACTTCGAGGCCCATTGGTTGACCCCACTCCCCCACCCCCGGAGGCCCTCTGTGCGTGCCGCGCGATGGGCTACACACTGGACGTCCCTCGAGGAGCGTTACATTTCCAGAGCCCTCGAACAGCTTCAGGACAGCATTTCGGGTGAGTCCGACTTTGTCATGGCCCTTGTGTGAGCTGCCATGGGAAAACACTGTGCTTTGAATACTTGGAGGACCTCGTACCTGAAGTCACTCTGCCCGAGGAGAAAGTCAGCATCTTACCATGCCGTGTCGCTAACGGCACGCCCAGCACGAACACAGGCCTGGAAGTAAGGCCCCGAGTGGCGGTGCAGAAGCGGAGGCGTTCAGCAGTTTCCAGGAGGCGGCGGCCTCGGCTCTGGGCACCTTCAACGGCAGCAGGGTTTTCTGGACACCTAGGAGGCTGGCGCGGGCCCCCTGTTCCCGGCAGGAACACTGAGTACCGCCAGGCCCACCTGGGTCTGCTAAGCAACATCCAGGCCCGTAGCCCTTTAGAGCCCCTCTGTGTATGCCGAGCGTAGGGAAACGCGCTGCACTCTCCTTGGGAGCAGCTTAAGGTCCTCAGCAATCGCACACGTTCACGGACACCGTTCTGGCACGTCCCACATGGCGTCGAAGTCTCACGCATTACCCTAGGCTGAGCTGAACTCAGAGAAACCCTCGGCTTCGCATTCCACCTGAGACCTCCTGCCTGAAGTCACCGTGCCTCCCAGAGAGAGTCGGCTTGCGTTCTTACTGCCATGTAAGTCCCCTTCCTCCTGTGGCACTGCAGGCTTTGAATAGCCACAGGCCCAGAGGAGCAGCTACGGCGTTCCTTGGTTGAGGCAGTTTGCTTGATGCAGAACACCCTACTTCGAGAAGTTGATTCAGGGAAGGAAACTCAGGGTGACCTGTGTCTCTTTGGGCTTGTTAGAAACCACGGGGATGTCTGCTCAGGGCGTCCACGGAAACGGGGGCCTGCTGCAAGTAGCCTTGCTTTCCCGTTTGGAAGGCTGTCTTCATGCTGCCTTGAAGCTACCTGACATTCCCTGCTCTCGACTGGGCTGTTAGCCCTGTCAGAGTGCTTCGGGGAAAGTTATGAGTCTGCTCTGTCTAAACCAGGTGCTTCCATGGCCGCGGCTCTGGTCCGCCTGACAAGCTCTAGAGCTAGAGGGAACCTCAACGTGACAAGTTGCCTCCAGCGTAGGCCCCTAGTAGCCGTGCAGAAAGGGAGGCAGGCAGCTGTCTCCATGAGTTCTCAGTCGCTTAGAGGCTTTCTTTTAAAGGAAGTAGTACACTTTGGAGGACTCCTAGGCCTCTCGGGTATGCATCACTTTCCCTCCAAGTTCAGCGAGTACCTCCAGACCCCTGTGGGGCAGCTGAGCAACTTCGAGGCCCATTGGTTGACCCCACTCCCCCACCCCCGGAGGCCCTCTGTGCGTGCCGCGCGATGGGCTACACACTGGACGTCCCTCGAGGAGCGCTACATTTCCAGAGCCCTCGAACAGCCTCAGGACAGCATTTCCGGTGAGTCCGACTTTGTCATGGCCCTTGTGTGAGCTGCCATGGGAAAACACTGTGCTTTGAATACTTGGAGGACCTCGTACCTGAAGTCACTCTGCCCGAGGAGAAAGTCAGCATCTTACCATGCCGTGTCGCTAACGGCACGCCCAGCACGAACACAGGCCTGGAAGTAAGGCCCCGAGTGGCGGTGCAGAAGCGGAGGCGTGCAGCAGTTTCCAGGAGGCGGCGGCCTCGGCTCTGGGCACCTTCAACGGCAGCAGGGTTTTCTGGACACCTAGGAGGCTGGCGCGGGCCCCCTGTTCCCGGCAGGAACACTGAGTACCGCCAGGCCCACCTGGGTCTGCTAAGCAACATCCAGGCCCGTAGCCCTTTAGAGCCCCTCTGTGTATGCCGAGCGTAGGGAAACGCGCTGCACTCTCCTTGGGAGCAGCTTAAGGTCCTCAGCAATCGCACACGTTCACGGACACCGTTCTGGCACGTCCCACATGGCGTCGAAGTCTCACGCATTACCCTAGGCTGAGCTGAACTCAGAGAAACCCTCGGCTTCGCATTCCACCTAGGACCTCCTGCCTGAAGTCACCGTGCCTCCCAGAGAGAGTCGGCTTGCGTTCTTACTGCCATGTAAGTCCCCTTCCTCCTGTGGCACTGCAGGCTTTGAATAGCCACAGGCCCAGAGGAGCAGCTACGGCGTTCCTTGGTTGAGGCAGTTCGCTTGATGCAGAACACCCTACTTCGAGAAGTTGATTCAGGGAAGGAAACTCAGGGTGACCTGTGTCTCTTTGGGCTTGTTAGAAACCACGGGGATGTCTGCTCAGGGCGTCCACGGAAACGGGGGCCTGCTGCAAGTAGCCTTGCTTTCCCGTTTGGAAGGCTGTCTTCATGCTGCCTTGAAGCTACCTGACATTCCCTGCTCTCGACTGGGCTGTTAGCCCTGTCAGAGTGCTTCGGGGAAAGTTATGAGTCTGCTCTGTCTAAACCAGGTGCTTCCATGGCCGCGGCTCTGGTCCGCCTGACAAGCTCTAGAGCTAGAGGGAACCTCAACGTGACAAGTTGCCTCCAGCGTAGGCCCCTAGTAGCCGTGCAGAAAGGGAGGCAGGCAGCTGTCTCCATGAGTTCTCAGTCGCTTAGAGGCTTTCTTTTAAAGGAAGTAGTACACTTTGGAGGACTCCTAGGCCTCTCGGGTATGCATCACTTTCCCTCCAAGTTCAGCGAGTACCTCCAGACCCCTGTGGGGCGGCTGAGCAACTTCGAGGCCCATTGGTTGACCCCACTCCCCCACCCCCGGAGGCCCTCTGTGCGTGCCGCGCGATGGGCTACACACTGGACGTCCCTCGAGGAGCGCTACATTTCCAGAGCCCTCGACCAGCCTCAGGACAGCATTTCGGGTGAGTCCGACTTTGTCATGGCCCTTGTGTGAGCTGCCATGGGAAAACACTGTGCTTTGAATACTTGGAGGACCTCGTACCTGAAGTCACTCTGCCCGAGGAGAAAGTCAGCATCTTACCATGCCGTGTCGCTAACGGCACGCCCAGCACGAACACAGGCCTGGAAGTAAGGCCCCGAGTGGCGGTGCAGAAGCGGAGGCGTGCAGCAGTTTCCAAGAGGCGGCGACCTCGGCTCTGGGCACCTTCTACGGCAGCAGGGTTTTCTGGACACCTAGGAGGCTGGCGCGGGCCCCCTGTTCCCGGCAGGAACACTGAGTACCGCCAGGCCCACCTGGGTCTGCTAAGCAACATCCAGGCCCGTAGCCCTTTAGAGCCCCTCTGTGTATGCCGAGCGTAGGGAAACGCGCTGCACTCTCCTTGGGAGCAGCTTAAGGTCCTCAGCAATCGCACACGTTCACGGACACCGTTCTGGCACGTCCCACATGGCGTCGAAGTCTCACGCATTACCCTAGGCTGAGCTGAACTCAGAGAAACCCTCGGCTTCGCATTCCACCTGAGACCTCCTGCCTGAAGTCACCGTGCCTCCCAGAGAGAGTCGGCTTGCGTTCTTACTGCCATGTAAGTCCCCTTCCTCCTGTGGCACTGCAGGCTTTGAATAGCCACAGGCCCAGAGGAGCAGCTACGGCGTTCCTTGGTTGAGGCAGTTCGCTTGATGCAGAACACCCTACTTCGAGAAGTTGATTCAGGGAAGGAAACTCAGGGTGACCTGTGTCTCTTTGGGCTTGTTAGAAACCACGGGGATGTCTGCTCAGGGCGTCCACGGAAACGGGGGCCTGCTGCAAGTAGCCTTGCTTTCCCGTTTGGAAGGCTGTCTTCATGCTGCCTTGAAGCTACCTGACATTCCCTGCTCTCGACTGGGCTGTTAGCCCTGTCAGAGTGCTTCGGGGAAAGTTATGAGTCTGCTCTGTCTAAACCAGGTGCTTCCATGGCCGCGGCTCTGGTCCGCCTGACAAGCTCTAGAGCTAGAGGGAACCTCAACGTGACAAGTTGCCTCCAGCGTAGGCCCCTAGTAGCCGTGCAGAAAGGGAGGCAGGCAGCTGTCTCCATGAGTTCTCAGTCGCTTAGAGGCTTTCTTTTAAAGGAAGTAGTACACTTTGGAGGACTCCTAGGCCTCTCGGGTATGCATCACTTTCCCTCCAAGTTCAGCGAGTACCTCCAGACCCCTGTGGGGCAGCTGAGCAACTTCGAGGCCCATTGGTTGACCCCACTCCCCCACCCCCGGAGGCCCTCTGTGCGTGCCGCGCGATGGGCTACACACTGGACGTCCCTCGAGGAGCGTTACATTTCCAGAGCCCTCGAACAGCCTCAGGACAGCATTTCGGGTGAGTCCGACTTTGTCATGGCCCTTGTGTGAGCTGCCATGGGAAAACACTGTGCTTTGAATACTTGGAGGACCTCGTACCTGAAGTCACTCTGCCCGAGGAGAAAGTCAGCATCTTACCATGCCGTGTCGCTAACGGCACGCCCAGCACGAACACAGGCCTGGAAGTAAGGCCCCGAGTGTCGGTGCAGAAGCGGAGGCGTTCAGCAGTTTCCAGGAGGCGGCGGCCTCGGCTCTGGGCACCTTCAGCGGCAGCAGGGTTTTCTGGACACCTAGGAGGCTGGCGCGGGCCCCCTGTTCCCGGCAGGAACACTGAGTACCGCCAGGCCCACCTGGGTCTGCTAAGCAACATCCAGGCCCGTAGCCCTTTAGAGCCCCTCTGTGTATGCCGAGCGTAGGGAAACGCGCTGCACTCTCCTTGGGAGCAGCTTAAGGTCCTCAGCAATCGCACACGTTCACGGACACCGTTCTGGCACGTCCCACATGGCGTCGAAGTCTCACGCATTACTCTAGGCTGAGCTGAACTCAGAGAAACCCTCGGCTTCGCATTCCACCTGAGACCTCCTGCCTGAAGTCACCGTGCCTCCCAGAGAGAGTCGGCTTGCGTTCTTACTGCCATGTAAGTCCCCTTCCTCCTGTGGCACTGCAGGCTTTGAATAGCCACAGGCCCAGAGGAGCAGCTACGGCGTTCCTTGGTTGAGGCAGTTCGCTTGATGCAGAACACCCTACTTCGAGAAGTTGATTCAGGGAAGGAAACTCAGGGTGACCTGTGTCTCTTTGGGCTTGTTAGAAACCACGGGGATGTCTGCTCAGGGCGTCCACGGAAACGGGGGCCTGCTGCAAGTAGCCTTGCTTTCCCGTTTGGAAGGGTGCGTTCATGCTGCCTTGAAGCTACCTGACATTCCCTGCTCTCGACAGGCCTGTTAGCCCTGTCAGAGTGCTTCGGGGAACGTTATGAGTCTGCTCTGTCTAAACCAGGTGCTTCCATGGCCGCGGCTCTGGTCCGCCTGACAAGCTCTAGAGCTAGAGGGAACCTCAACGTGACAAGTTGCCTCCAGCGTAGGCCCCTAGTAGCCGTGCAGAAAGGGAGGCAGGCAGCTGTCTCCATGAGTTCTCAGTCGCTTAGAGGCTTTATTTTAAAGGAACTAGTACACTTTGGAGGACTCCTAGGCCTCTCGGGTATGCATCACTTTCCCTCCAAGTTCAGCGAGTACCTCCAGACCCCTGTGGGGCGGCTGAGCAACTTCGAGGCCCATTGGTTGACCCCACTCCCCCACCCCCGGAGGCCCTCTGTGCGTGCCGCGCGATGGGCTACACACTGGACGTCCCTCGAGGAGCGTTACATTTCCAGAGCCCTCGAACAGCTTCAGGACAGCATTTCGGGTGAGTCCGACTTTGTCATGGCCCTTGTGTGAGCTGCCATGGGAAAACACTGTGCTTTGAATACTTGGAGGACCTCGTACCTGAAGTCACTCTGCCCGAGGAGAAAGTCAGCATCTTACCATGCCGTGTCGCTAACGGCACGCCCAGCACGAACACAGGCCTGGAAGTAAGGCCCCGAGTGGCGGTGCAGAAGCGGAGGCGTTCAGCAGTTTCCAGGAGGCGGCGGCCTCGGCTCTGGGCACCTTCAACGGCAGCAGGGTTTTCTGGACACCTAGGAGGCTGGCGCGGGCCCCCTGTTCCCGGCAGGAACACTGAGTACCGCCAGGCCCACCTGGGTCTGCTAAGCAACATCCAGGCCCGTAGCCCTTTAGAGCCCCTCTGTGTATGCCGAGCGTAGGGAAACGCGCTGCACTCTCCTTGGGAGCAGCTTAAGGTCCTCAGCAATCGCACACGTTCACGGACACCGTTCTGGCACGTCCCACATGGCGTCGAAGTCTCACGCATTACCCTAGGCTGAGCTGAACTCAGAGAAACCCTCGGCTTCGCATTCCACCTGAGACCTCCTGCCTGAAGTCACCGTGCCTCCCAGAGAGAGTCGGCTTGCGTTCTTACTGCCATGTAAGTCCCCTTCCTCCTGTGGCACTGCAGGCTTTGAATAGCCACAGGCCCAGAGGAGCAGCTACGGCGTTCCTTGGTTGAGGCAGTTTGCTTGATGCAGAACACCCTACTTCGAGAAGTTGATTCAGGGAAGGAAACTCAGGGTGACCTGTGTCTCTTTGGGCTTGTTAGAAACCACGGGGATGTCTGCTCAGGGCGTCCACGGAAACGGGGGCCTGCTGCAAGTAGCCTTGCTTTCCCGTTTGGAAGGCTGTCTTCATGCTGCCTTGAAGCTACCTGACATTCCCTGCTCTCGACTGGGCTGTTAGCCCTGTCAGAGTGCTTCGGGGAAAGTTATGAGTCTGCTCTGTCTAAACCAGGTGCTTCCATGGCCGCGGCTCTGGTCCGCCTGACAAGCTCTAGAGCTAGAGGGAACCTCAACGTGACAAGTTGCCTCCAGCGTAGGCCCCTAGTAGCCGTGCAGAAAGGGAGGCAGGCAGCTGTCTCCATGAGTTCTCAGTCGCTTAGAGGCTTTCTTTTAAAGGAAGTAGTACACTTTGGAGGACTCCTAGGCCTCTCGGGTATGCATCACTTTCCCTCCAAGTTCAGCGAGTACCTCCAGACCCCTGTGGGGCAGCTGAGCAACTTCGAGGCCCATTGGTTGACCCCACTCCCCCACCCCTGGAGGCCCTCTGTGCGTGCCGCGCGATGGGCTACACACTGGACGTCCCTCGAGGAGCGCTACATTTCCAGAGCCCTCGAACAGCCTCAGGACAGCATTTCCGGTGAGTCCGACTTTGTCATGGCCCTTGTGTGAGCTGCCATGGGAAAACACTGTGCTTTGAATACTTGGAGGACCTCGTACCTGAAGTCACTCTGCCCGAGGAGAAAGTCAGCATCTTACCATGCCGTGTCGCTAACGGCACGCCCAGCACGAACACAGGCCTGGAAGTAAGGCCCCGAGTGGCGGTGCAGAAGCGGAGGCGTGCAGCAGTTTCCAGGAGGCGGCGGCCTCGGCTCTGGGCACCTTCAACGGCAGCAGGGTTTTCTGGACACCTAGGAGGCTGGCGCGGGCCCCCTGTTCCCGGCAGGAACACTGAGTACCGCCAGGCCCACCTGGGTCTGCTAAGCAACATCCAGGCCCGTAGCCCTTTAGAGCCCCTCTGTGTATGCCGAGCGTAGGGAAACGCGCTGCACTCTCCTTGGGAGCAGCTTAAGGTCCTCAGCAATCGCACACGTTCACGGACACCGTTCTGGCACGTCCCACATGGCGTCGAAGTCTCACGCATTACCCTAGGCTGAGCTGAACTCAGAGAAACCCTCGGCTTCGCATTCCACCTAGGACCTCCTGCCTGAAGTCACCGTGCCTCCCAGAGAGAGTCGGCTTGCGTTCTTACTGCCATGTAAGTCCCCTTCCTCCTGTGGCACTGCAGGCTTTGAATAGCCACAGGCCCAGAGGAGCAGCTACGGCGTTCCTTGGTTGAGGCAGTTCGCTTGATGCAGAACACCCTACTTCGAGAAGTTGATTCAGGGAAGGAAACTCAGGGTGACCTGTGTCTCTTTGGGCTTGTTAGAAACCACGGGGATGTCTGCTCAGGGCGTCCACGGAAACGGGGGCCTGCTGCAAGTAGCCTTGCTTTCCCGTTTGGAAGGCTGTCTTCATGCTGCCTTGAAGCTACCTGACATTCCCTGCTCTCGACTGGGCTGTTAGCCCTGTCAGAGTGCTTCGGGGAAAGTTATGAGTCTGCTCTGTCTAAACCAGGTGCTTCCATGGCCGCGGCTCTGGTCCGCCTGACAAGCTCTAGAGCTAGAGGGAACCTCAACGTGACAAGTTGCCTCCAGCGTAGGCCCCTAGTAGCCGTGCAGAAAGGGAGGCAGGCAGCTGTCTCCATGAGTTCTCAGTCGCTTAGAGGCTTTCTTTTAAAGGAAGTAGTACACTTTGGAGGACTCCTAGGCCTCTCGGGTATGCATCACTTTCCCTCCAAGTTCAGCGAGTACCTCCAGACCCCTGTGGGGCGGCTGAGCAACTTCGAGGCCCATTGGTTGACCCCACTCCCCCACCCCCGGAGGCCCTCTGTGCGTGCCGCGCGATGGGCTACACACTGGACGTCCCTCGAGGAGCGCTACATTTCCAGAGCCCTCGACCAGCCTCAGGACAGCATTTCGGGTGAGTCCGACTTTGTCATGGCCCTTGTGTGAGCTGCCATGGGAAAACACTGTGCTTTGAATACTTGGAGGACCTCGTACCTGAAGTCACTCTGCCCGAGGAGAAAGTCAGCATCTTACCATGCCGTGTCGCTAACGGCACGCCCAGCACGAACACAGGCCTGGAAGTAAGGCCCCGAGTGGCGGTGCAGAAGCGGAGGCGTGCAGCAGTTTCCAAGAGGCGGCGACCTCGGCTCTGGGCACCTTCTACGGCAGCAGGGTTTTCTGGACACCTAGGAGGCTGGCGCGGGCCCCCTGTTCCCGGCAGGAACACTGAGTACCGCCAGGCCCACCTGGGTCTGCTAAGCAACATCCAGGCCCGTAGCCCTTTAGAGCCCCTCTGTGTATGCCGAGCGTAGGGAAACGCGCTGCACTCTCCTTGGGAGCAGCTTAAGGTCCTCAGCAATCGCACACGTTCACGGACACCGTTCTGGCACGTCCCACATGGCGTCGAAGTCTCACGCATTACCCTAGGCTGAGCTGAACTCAGAGAAACCCTCGGCTTCGCATTCCACCTGAGACCTCCTGCCTGAAGTCACCGTGCCTCCCAGAGAGAGTCGGCTTGCGTTCTTACTGCCATGTAAGTCCCCTTCCTCCTGTGGCACTGCAGGCTTTGAATAGCCACAGGCCCAGAGGAGCAGCTACGGCGTTCCTTGGTTGAGGCAGTTCGCTTGATGCAGAACACCCTACTTCGAGAAGTTGATTCAGGGAAGGAAACTCAGGGTGACCTGTGTCTCTTTGGGCTTGTTAGAAACCACGGGGATGTCTGCTCAGGGCGTCCACGGAAACGGGGGCCTGCTGCAAGTAGCCTTGCTTTCCCGTTTGGAAGGCTGTCTTCATGCTGCCTTGAAGCTACCTGACATTCCCTGCTCTCGACTGGGCTGTTAGCCCTGTCAGAGTGCTTCGGGGAAAGTTATGAGTCTGCTCTGTCTAAACCAGGTGCTTCCATGGCCGCGGCTCTGGTCCGCCTGACAAGCTCTAGAGCTAGAGGGAACCTCAACGTGACAAGTTGCCTCCAGCGTAGGCCCCTAGTAGCCGTGCAGAAAGGGAGGCAGGCAGCTGTCTCCATGAGTTCTCAGTCGCTTAGAGGCTTTCTTTTAAAGGAAGTAGTACACTTTGGAGGACTCCTAGGCCTCTCGGGTATGCATCACTTTCCCTCCAAGTTCAGCGAGTACCTCCAGACCCCTGTGGGGCAGCTGAGCAACTTCGAGGCCCATTGGTTGACCCCACTCCCCCACCCCCGGAGGCCCTCTGTGCGTGCCGCGCGATGGGCTACACACTGGACGTCCCTCGAGGAGCGCTACATTTCCAGAGCCCTCGAACAGCCTCAGGACAGCATTTCCGGTGAGTCCGACTTTGTCATGGCCCTTGTGTGAGCTGCCATGGGAAAACACTGTGCTTTGAATACTTGGAGGACCTCGTACCTGAAGTCACTCTGCCCGAGGAGAAAGTCAGCATCTTACCATGCCGTGTCGCTAACGGCACGCCCAGCACGAACACAGGCCTGGAAGTAAGGCCCCGAGTGGCGGTGCAGAAGCGGAGGCGTTCAGCAGTTTCCAGGAGGCGGCGGCCTCGGCTCTGGGCACCTTCAGCGGCAGCAGGGTTTTCTGGACACCTAGGAGGCTGGCGCGGGCCCCCTGTTCCCGGCAGGAACACTGAGTACCGCCAGGCCCACCTGGGTCTGCTAAGCAACATCCAGGCCCGTAGCCCTTTAGAGCCCCTCTGTGTATGCCGAGCGTAGGGAAACGCGCTGCACTCTCCTTGGGAGCAGCTTAAGGTCCTCAGCAATCGCACACGTTCACGGACACCGTTCTGGCACGTCCCACATGGCGTCGAAGTCTCACGCATTACCCTAGGCTGAGCTGAACTCAGAGAAACCCTCGGCTTCGCATTCCACCTGAGACCTCCTGCCTGAAGTCACCGTGCCTCCCAGAGAGAGTCGGCTTGCGTTCTTACTGCCATGTAAGTCCCCTTCCTCCTGTGGCACTGCAGGCTTTGAATAGCCACAGGCCCAGAGGAGCAGCTACGGCGTTCCTTGGTTGAGGCAGTTCGCTTGATGCAGAACACCCTACTTCGAGAAGTTGATTCAGGGAAGGAAACTCAGGGTGACCTGTGTCTCTTTGGGCTTGTTAGAAACCACGGGGATGTCTGCTCAGGGCGTCCACGGAAACGGGGGCCTGCTGCAAGTAGCCTTGCTTTCCCGTTTGGAAGGCTGTCTTCATGCTGCCTTGAAGCTACCTGACATTCCCTGCTCTCGACTGGGCTGTTAGCCCTGTCAGAGTGCTTCGGGGAACGTTATGAGTCTGCTCTGTCTAAACCAGGTGCTTCCATGGCCGCGGCTCTGGTCCGCCTGACAAGCTCTAGAGCTAGAGGGAACCTCAACGTGACAAGTTGCCTCCAGCGTAGGCCCCTAGTAGCCGTGCAGAAAGGGAGGCAGGCAGCTGTCTCCATGAGTTCTCAGTCGCTTAGAGGCTTTATTTTAAAGGAACTAGTACACTTTGGAGGACTCCTAGGCCTCTCGGGTATGCATCACTTTCCCTCCAAGTTCAGCGAGTACCTCCAGACCCCTGTGGGGCGGCTGAGCAACTTCGAGGCCCATTGGTTGACCCCACTCCCCCACCCCCGGAGGCCCTCTGTGCGTGCCGCGCGATGGGCTACACACTGGACGTCCCTCGAGGAGCGCTACATTTCCAGAGCCCTCGACCAGCCTCAGGACAGCATTTCGGGTGAGTCCGACTTTGTCATGGCCCTTGTGTGAGCTGCCATGGGAAAACACTGTGCTTTGAATACTTGGAGGACCTCGTACCTGAAGTCACTCTGCCCGAGGAGAAAGTCAGCATCTTACCATGCCGTGTCGCTAACGGCACGCCCAGCACGAACACAGGCCTGGAAGTAAGGCCCCGAGTGGCGGTGCAGAAGCGGAGGCGTTCAGCAGTTTCCAGGAGGCGGCGGCCTCGGCTCTGGGCACCTTCAACGGCAGCAGGGTTTTCTGGACACCTAGGAGGCTGGCGCGGGCCCCCTGTTCCCGGCAGGAACACTGAGTACCGCCAGGCCCACCTGGGTCTGCTAAGCAACATCCAGGCCCGTAGCCCTTTAGAGCCCCTCTGTGTATGCCGAGCGTAGGGAAACGCGCTGCACTCTCCTTGGGAGCAGCTTAAGGTCCTCAGCAATCGCACACGTTCACGGACACCGTTCTGGCACGTCCCACATGGCGTCGAAGTCTCACGCATTACCCTAGGCTGAGCTGAACTCAGAGAAACCCTCGGCTTCGCATTCCACCTGAGACCTCCTGCCTGAAGTCACCGTGCCTCCCAGAGAGAGTCGGCTTGCGTTCTTACTGCCATGTAAGTCCCCTTCCTCCTGTGGCACTGCAGGCTTTGAATAGCCACAGGCCCAGAGGAGCAGCTACGGCGTTCCTTGGTTGAGGCAGTTTGCTTGATGCAGAACACCCTACTTCGAGAAGTTGATTCAGGGAAGGAAACTCAGGGTGACCTGTGTCTCTTTGGGCTTGTTAGAAACCACGGGGATGTCTGCTCAGGGCGTCCACGGAAACGGGGGCCTGCTGCAAGTAGCCTTGCTTTCCCGTTTGGAAGGCTGTCTTCATGCTGCCTTGAAGCTACCTGACATTCCCTGCTCTCGACTGGGCTGTTAGCCCTGTCAGAGTGCTTCGGGGAAAGTTATGAGTCTGCTCTGTCTAAACCAGGTGCTTCCATGGCCGCGGCTCTGGTCCGCCTGACAAGCTCTAGAGCTAGAGGGAACCTCAACGTGACAAGTTGCCTCCAGCGTAGGCCCCTAGTAGCCGTGCAGAAAGGGAGGCAGGCAGCTGTCTCCATGAGTTCTCAGTCGCTTAGAGGCTTTCTTTTAAAGGAAGTAGTACACTTTGGAGGACTCCTAGGCCTCTCGGGTATGCATCACTTTCCCTCCAAGTTCAGCGAGTACCTCCAGACCCCTGTGGGGCGGCTGAGCAACTTCGAGGCCCATTGGTTGACCCCACTCCCCCACCCCCGGAGGCCCTCTGTGCGTGCCGCGCGATGGGCTACACACTGGACGTCCCTCGAGGAGCGCTACATTTCCAGAGCCCTCGACCAGCCTCAGGACAGCATTTCAGGTGAGTCCGACTTTGTCATGGCCCTTGTGTGAGCTGCCATGGGAAAACACTGTGCTTTGAATACTTGGAGGACCTCGTACCTGAAGTCACTCTGCCCGAGGAGAAAGTCAGCATCTTACCATGCCGTGTCGCTAACGGCACGCCCAGCACGAACACAGGCCTGGAAGTAAGGCCCCGAGTGGCGGTGCAGAAGCGGAGGCGTGCAGCAGTTTCCAAGAGGCGGCGACCTCGGCTCTGGGCACCTTCTACGGCAGCAGGGTTTTCTGGACACCTAGGAGGCTGGCGCGGGCCCCCTGTTCCCGGCAGGAACACTGAGTACCGCCAGGCCCACCTGGGTCTGCTAAGCAACATCCAGGCCCGTAGCCCTTTAGAGCCCCTCTGTGTATGCCGAGCGTAGGGAAACGCGCTGCACTCTCCTTGGGAGCAGCTTAAGGTCCTCAGCAATCGCACACGTTCACGGACACCGTTCTGGCACGTCCCACATGGCGTCGAAGTCTCACGCATTACCCTAGGCTGAGCTGAACTCAGAGAAACCCTCGGCTTCGCATTCCACCTGAGACCTCCTGCCTGAAGTCACCGTGCCTCCCAGAGAGAGTCGGCTTGCGTTCTTACTGCCATGTAAGTCCCCTTCCTCCTGTGGCACTGCAGGCTTTGAATAGCCACAGGCCCAGAGGAGCAGCTACGGCGTTCCTTGGTTGAGGCAGTTCGCTTGATGCAGAACACCCTACTTCGAGAAGTTGATTCAGGGAAGGAAACTCAGGGTGACCTGTGTCTCTTTGGGCTTGTTAGAAACCACGGGGATGTCTGCTCAGGGCGTCCACGGAAACGGGGGCCTGCTGCAAGTAGCCTTGCTTTCCCGTTTGGAAGGCTGTCTTCATGCTGCCTTGAAGCTACCTGACATTCCCTGCTCTCGACTGGGCTGTTAGCCCTGTCAGAGTGCTTCGGGGAAAGTTATGAGTCTGCTCTGTCTAAACCAGGTGCTTCCATGGCCGCGGCTCTGGTCCGCCTGACAAGCTCTAGAGCTAGAGGGAACCTCAACGTGACAAGTTGCCTCCAGCGTAGGCCCCTAGTAGCCGTGCAGAAAGGGAGGCAGGCAGCTGTCTCCATGAGTTCTCAGTCGCTTAGAGGCTTTCTTTTAAAGGAAGTAGTACACTTTGGAGGACTCCTAGGCCTCTCGGGTATGCATCACTTTCCCTCCAAGTTCAGCGAGTACCTCCAGACCCCTGTGGGGCAGCTGAGCAACTTCGAGGCCCATTGGTTGACCCCACTCCCCCACCCCCGGAGGCCCTCTGTGCGTGCCGCGCGATGGGCTACACACTGGACGTCCCTCGAGGAGCGTTACATTTCCAGAGCCCTCGACCAGCCTCAGGACAGCATTTCGGGTGAGTCCGACTTTGTCATGGCCCTTGTGTGAGCTGCCATGGGAAAACACTGTGCTTTGAATACTTGGAGGACCTCGTACCTGAAGTCACTCTGCCCGAGGAGAAAGTCAGCATCTTACCATGCCGTGTAGCTAACGGCACGCCCAGCACGAACACAGGCCTGGAAGTAAGGCCCCGAGTGTCGGTGCAGAAGCGGAGGCGTTCAGCAGTTTCCAGGAGGCGGCGGCCTCGGCTCTGGGCACCTTCAACGGCAGCAGGGTTTTCTGGACACCTAGGAGGCTGGCGCGGGCCCCCTGTTCCCGGCAGGAACACTGAGTACCGCCAGGCCCACCTGGGTCTGCTAAGCAACATCCAGGCCCGTAGCCCTTTAGAGCCCCTCTGTGTATGCCGAGCGTAGGGAAACGCGCTGCACTCTCCTTGGGAGCAGCTTAAGGTCCTCAGCAATCGCACACGTTCACGGACACCGTTCTGGCACGTCCCACATGGCGTCGAAGTCTCACGCATTACCCTAGGCTGAGCTGAACTCAGAGAAACCCTCGGCTTCGCATTCCACCTGAGACCTCCTGCCTGAAGTCACCGTGCCTCCCAGAGAGAGTCGGCTTGCGTTCTTACTGCCATGTAAGTCCCCTTCCTCCTGTGGCACTGCAGGCTTTGAATAGCCACAGGCCCAGAGGAGCAGCTACGGCGTTCCTTGGTTGAGGCAGTTCGCTTGATGCAGAACACCCTACTTCGAGAAGTTGATTCAGGGAAGGAAACTCAGGGTGACCTGTGTCTCTTTGGGCTTGTTAGAAACCACGGGGATGTCTGCTCAGGGCGTCCACGGAAACGGGGGCCTGCTGCAAGTAGCCTTGCTTTCCCGTTTGGAAGGGTGCGTTCATGCTGCCTTGAAGCTACCTGACATTCCCTGCTCTCGACAGGCCTGTTAGCCCTGTCAGAGTGCTTCGGGGAACGTTATGAGTCTGCTCTGTCTAAACCAGGTGCTTCCATGGCCGCGGCTCTGGTCCGCCTGACAAGCTCTAGAGCTAGAGGGAACCTCAACGTGACAAGTTGCCTCCAGCGTAGGCACCTAGTAGCCGTGCAGAAAGGGAGGCAGGCAGCTGTCTCCATGAGTTCTCAGTCGCTTAGAGGCTTTATTTTAAAGGAACTAGTACACTTTGGAGGACTCCTAGGCCTCTCGGGTATGCATCACTTTCCCTCCAAGTTCAGCGAGTACCTCCAGACCCCTGTGGGGCGGCTGAGCAACTTCGAGGCCCATTGGTTGACCCCACTCCCCCACCCCCGGAGGCCCTCTGTGCGTGCCGCGCGATGGGCTACACACTGGACGTCCCTCGAGGAGCGTTACATTTCCAGAGCCCTCGAACAGCCTCAGGACAGCATTTCGGGTGAGTCCGACTTTGTCATGGCCCTTGTGTGAGCTGCCATGGGAAAACACTGTGCTTTGAATACTTGGAGGACCTCGTACCTGAAGTCACTCTGCCCGAGGAGAAAGTCAGCATCTTACCATGCCGTGTCGCTAACGGCACGCCCAGCACGAACACAGGCCTGGAAGTAAGGCCCCGAGTGGCGGTGCAGAAGCGGAGGCGTTCAGCAGTTTCCAGGAGGCGGCGGCCTCGGCTCTGGGCACCTTCAACGGCAGCAGGGTTTTCTGGACACCTAGGAGGCTGGCGCGGGCCCCCTGTTCCCGGCAGGAACACTGAGTACCGCCAGGCCCACCTGGGTCTGCTAAGCAACATCCAGGCCCGTAGCCCTTTAGAGCCCCTCTGTGTATGCCGAGCGTAGGGAAACGCGCTGCACTCTCCTTGGGAGCAGCTTAAGGTCCTCAGCAATCGCACACGTTCACGGACACCGTTCTGGCACGTCCCACATGGCGTCGAAGTCTCACGCATTACCCTAGGCTGAGCTGAACTCAGAGAAACCCTCGGCTTCGCATTCCACCTGAGACCTCCTGCCTGAAGTCACCGTGCCTCCCAGAGAGAGTCGGCTTGCGTTCTTACTGCCATGTAAGTCCCCTTCCTCCTGTGGCACTGCAGGCTTTGAATAGCCACAGGCCCAGAGGAGCAGCTACGGCGTTCCTTGGTTGAGGCAGTTTGCTTGATGCAGAACACCCTACTTCGAGAAGTTGATTCAGGGAAGGAAACTCAGGGTGACCTGTGTCTCTTTGGGCTTGTTAGAAACCACGGGGATGTCTGCTCAGGGCGTCCACGGAAACGGGGGCCTGCTGCAAGTAGCCTTGCTTTCCCGTTTGGAAGGCTGTCTTCATGCTGCCTTGAAGCTACCTGACATTCCCTGCTCTCGACTGGGCTGTTAGCCCTGTCAGAGTGCTTCGGGGAAAGTTATGAGTCTGCTCTGTCTAAACCAGGTGCTTCCATGGCCGCGGCTCTGGTCCGCCTGACAAGCTCTAGAGCTAGAGGGAACCTCAACGTGACAAGTTGCCTCCAGCGTAGGCCCCTAGTAGCCGTGCAGAAAGGGAGGCAGGCAGCTGTCTCCATGAGTTCTCAGTCGCTTAGAGGCTTTCTTTTAAAGGAAGTAGTACACTTTGGAGGACTCCTAGGCCTCTCGGGTATGCATCACTTTCCCTCCAAGTTCAGCGAGTACCTCCAGACCCCTGTGGGGCAGCTGAGCAACTTCGAGGCCCATTGGTTGACCCCACTCCCCCACCCCCGGAGGCCCTCTGTGCGTGCCGCGCGATGGGCTACACACTGGACGTCCCTCGAGGAGCGCTACATTTCCAGAGCCCTCGAACAGCCTCAGGACAGCATTTCCGGTGAGTCCGACTTTGTCATGGCCCTTGTGTGAGCTGCCATGGGAAAACACTGTGCTTTGAATACTTGGAGGACCTCGTACCTGAAGTCACTCTGCCCGAGGAGAAAGTCAGCATCTTACCATGCCGTGTCGCTAACGGCACGCCCAGCACGAACACAGGCCTGGAAGTAAGGCCCCGAGTGGCGGTGCAGAAGCGGAGGCGTGCAGCAGTTTCCAGGAGGCGGCGGCCTCGGCTCTGGGCACCTTCAACGGCAGCAGGGTTTTCTGGACACCTAGGAGGCTGGCGCGGGCCCCCTGTTCCCGGCAGGAACACTGAGTACCGCCAGGCCCACCTGGGTCTGCTAAGCAACATCCAGGCCCGTAGCCCTTTAGAGCCCCTCTGTGTATGCCGAGCGTAGGGAAACGCGCTGCACTCTCCTTGGGAGCAGCTTAAGGTCCTCAGCAATCGCACACGTTCACGGACACCGTTCTGGCACGTCCCACATGGCGTCGAAGTCTCACGCATTACCCTAGGCTGAGCTGAACTCAGAGAAACCCTCGGCTTCGCATTCCACCTGAGACCTCCTGCCTGAAGTCACCGTGCCTCCCAGAGAGAGTCGGCTTGCGTTCTTACTGCCATGTAAGTCCCCTTCCTCCTGTGGCACTGCAGGCTTTGAATAGCCACAGGCCCAGAGGAGCAGCTACGGCGTTCCTTGGTTGAGGCAGTTCGCTTGATGCAGAACACCCTACTTCGAGAAGTTGATTCAGGGAAGGAAACTCAGGGTGACCTGTGTCTCTTTGGGCTTGTTAGAAACCACGGGGATGTCTGCTCAGGGCGTCCACGGAAACGGGGGCCTGCTGCAAGTAGCCTTGCTTTCCCGTTTGGAAGGCTGTCTTCATGCTGCCTTGAAGCTACCTGACATTCCCTGCTCTCGACTGGGCTGTTAGCCCTGTCAGAGTGCTTCGGGGAAAGTTATGAGTCTGCTCTGTCTAAACCAGGTGCTTCCATGGCCGCGGCTCTGGTCCGCCTGACAAGCTCTAGAGCTAGAGGGAACCTCAACGTGACAAGTTGCCTCCAGCGTAGGCCCCTAGTAGCCGTGCAGAAAGGGAGGCAGGCAGCTGTCTCCATGAGTTCTCAGTCGCTTAGAGGCTTTCTTTTAAAGGAAGTAGTACACTTTGGAGGACTCCTAGGCCTCTCGGGTATGCATCACTTTCCCTCCAAGTTCAGCGAGTACCTCCAGACCCCTGTGGGGCGGCTGAGCAACTTCGAGGCCCATTGGTTGACCCCACTCCCCCACCCCCGGAGGCCCTCTGTGCGTGCCGCGCGATGGGCTACACACTGGACGTCCCTCGAGGAGCGCTACATTTCCAGAGCCCTCGACCAGCCTCAGGACAGCATTTCGGGTGAGTCCGACTTTGTCATGGCCCTTGTGTGAGCTGCCATGGGAAAACACTGTGCTTTGAATACTTGGAGGACCTCGTACCTGAAGTCACTCTGCCCGAGGAGAAAGTCAGCATCTTACCATGCCGTGTCGCTAACGGCACGCCCAGCACGAACACAGGCCTGGAAGTAAGGCCCCGAGTGGCGGTGCAGAAGCGGAGGCGTGCAGCAGTTTCCAAGAGGCGGCGACCTCGGCTCTGGGCACCTTCTACGGCAGCAGGGTTTTCTGGACACCTAGGAGGCTGGCGCGGGCCCCCTGTTCCCGGCAGGAACACTGAGTACCGCCAGGCCCACCTGGGTCTGCTAAGCAACATCCAGGCCCGTAGCCCTTTAGAGCCCCTCTGTGTATGCCGAGCGTAGGGAAACGCGCTGCACTCTCCTTGGGAGCAGCTTAAGGTCCTCAGCAATCGCACACGTTCACGGACACCGTTCTGGCACGTCCCACATGGCGTCGAAGTCTCACGCATTACCCTAGGCTGAGCTGAACTCAGAGAAACCCTCGGCTTCGCATTCCACCTGAGACCTCCTGCCTGAAGTCACCGTGCCTCCCAGAGAGAGTCGGCTTGCGTTCTTACTGCCATGTAAGTCCCCTTCCTCCTGTGGCACTGCAGGCTTTGAATAGCCACAGGCCCAGAGGAGCAGCTACGGCGTTCCTTGGTTGAGGCAGTTCGCTTGATGCAGAACACCCTACTTCGAGAAGTTGATTCAGGGAAGGAAACTCAGGGTGACCTGTGTCTCTTTGGGCTTGTTAGAAACCACGGGGATGTCTGCTCAGGGCGTCCACGGAAACGGGGGCCTGCTGCAAGTAGCCTTGCTTTCCCGTTTGGAAGGCTGTCTTCATGCTGCCTTGAAGCTACCTGACATTCCCTGCTCTCGACTGGGCTGTTAGCCCTGTCAGAGTGCTTCGGGGAAAGTTATGAGTCTGCTCTGTCTAAACCAGGTGCTTCCATGGCCGCGGCTCTGGTCCGCCTGACAAGCTCTAGAGCTAGAGGGAACCTCAACGTGACAAGTTGCCTCCAGCGTAGGCCCCTAGTAGCCGTGCAGAAAGGGAGGCAGGCAGCTGTCTCCATGAGTTCTCAGTCGCTTAGAGGCTTTCTTTTAAAGGAAGTAGTACACTTTGGAGGACTCCTAGGCCTCTCGGGTATGCATCACTTTCCCTCCAAGTTCAGCGAGTACCTCCAGACCCCTGTGGGGCAGCTGAGCAACTTCGAGGCCCATTGGTTGACCCCACTCCCCCACCCCCGGAGGCCCTCTGTGCGTGCCGCGCGATGGGCTACACACTGGACGTCCCTCGAGGAGCGCTACATTTCCAGAGCCCTCGAACAGCCTCAGGACAGCATTTCCGGTGAGTCCGACTTTGTCATGGCCCTTGTGTGAGCTGCCATGGGAAAACACTGTGCTTTGAATACTTGGAGGACCTCGTACCTGAAGTCACTCTGCCCGAGGAGAAAGTCAGCATCTTACCATGCCGTGTCGCTAACGGCACGCCCAGCACGAACACAGGCCTGGAAGTAAGACCCCGAGTGTCGGTGCAGAAGCGGAGGCGTTCAGCAGTTTCCAGGAGGCGGCGGCCTCGGCTCTGGGCACCTTCAACGGCAGCAGGGTTTTCTGGACACCTAGGAGGCTGGCGCGGGCCCCCTGTTCCCGGCAGGAACACTGAGTACCGCCAGGCCCACCTGGGTCTGCTAAGCAACATCCAGGCCCGTAGCCCTTTAGAGCCCCTCTGTGTATGCCGAGCGTAGGGAAACGCGCTGCACTCTCCTTGGGAGCAGCTTAAGGTCCTCAGCAATCGCACACGTTCACGGACACCGTTCTGGCACGTCCCACATGGCGTCGAAGTCTCACGCATTACTCTAGGCTGAGCTGAACTCAGAGAAACCCTCGGCTTCGCATTCCACCTGAGACCTCCTGCCTGAAGTCACCGTGCCTCCCAGAGAGAGTCGGCTTGCGTTCTTACTGCCATGTAAGTCCCCTTCCTCCTGTGGCACTGCAGGCTTTGAATAGCCACAGGCCCAGAGGAGCAGCTACGGCGTTCCTTGGTTGAGGCAGTTCGCTTGATGCAGAACACCCTACTTCGAGAAGTTGATTCAGGGAAGGAAACTCAGGGTGACCTGTGTCTCTTTGGGCTTGTTAGAAACCACGGGGATGTCTGCTCAGGGCGTCCACGGAAACGGGGGCCTGCTGCAAGTAGCCTTGCTTTCCCGTTTGGAAGGGTGCGTTCATGCTGCCTTGAAGCTACCTGACATTCCCTGCTCTCGACAGGCCTGTTAGCCCTGTCAGAGTGCTTCGGGGAACGTTATGAGTCTGCTCTGTCTAAACCAGGTGCTTCCATGGCCGCGGCTCTGGTCCGCCTGACAAGCTCTAGAGCTAGAGGGAACCTCAACGTGACAAGTTGCCTCCAGCGTAGGCCCCTAGTAGCCGTGCAGAAAGGGAGGCAGGCAGCTGTCTCCATGAGTTCTCAGTCGCTTAGAGGCTTTATTTTAAAGGAACTAGTACACTTTGGAGGACTCCTAGGCCTCTCGGGTATGCATCACTTTCCCTCCAAGTTCAGCGAGTACCTCCAGACCCCTGTGGGGCGGCTGAGCAACTTCGAGGCCCATTGGTTGACCCCACTCCCCCACCCCCGGAGGCCCTCTGTGCGTGCCGCGCGATGGGCTACACACTGGACGTCCCTCGAGGAGCGTTACATTTCCAGAGCCCTCGACCAGCCTCAGGACAGCATTTCGGGTGAGTCCGACTTTGTCATGGCCCTTGTGTGAGCTGCCATGGGAAAACACTGTGCTTTGAATACTTGGAGGACCTCGTACCTGAAGTCACTCTGCCCGAGGAGAAAGTCAGCATCTTACCATGCCGTGTCGCTAACGGCACGCCCAGCACGAACACAGGCCTGGAAGTAAGGCCCCGAGTGGCGGTGCAGAAGCGGAGGCGTTCAGCAGTTTCCAGGAGGCGGCGGCCTCGGCTCTGGGCACCTTCAACGGCAGCAGGGTTTTCTGGACACCTAGGAGGCTGGCGCGGGCCCCCTGTTCCCGGCAGGAACACTGAGTACCGCCAGGCCCACCTGGGTCTGCTAAGCAACATCCAGGCCCGTAGCCCTTTAGAGCCCCTCTGTGTATGCCGAGCGTAGGGAAACGCGCTGCACTCTCCTTGGGAGCAGCTTAAGGTCCTCAGCAATCGCACACGTTCACGGACACCGTTCTGGCACGTCCCACATGGCGTCGAAGTCTCACGCATTACCCTAGGCTGAGCTGAACTCAGAGAAACCCTCGGCTTCGCATTCCACCTGAGACCTCCTGCCTGAAGTCACCGTGCCTCCTAGAGAGAGTCAGCTTGCGTTCTTACTGCCATGTAAGTCCCCTTCCTCCTGTGGCACTGCAGGCTTTGAATAGCCACAGGCCCAGAGGAGCAGCTACGGCGTTCCTTGGTTGAGGCAGTTCGCTTGATGCAGAACACCCTACTTCGAGAAGTTGATTCAGGGAAGGAAACTCAGGGTGACCTGTGTCTCTTTGGGCTTGTTAGAAACCACGGGGATGTCTGCTCAGGGCGTCCACGGAAACGGGGGCCTGCTGCAAGTAGCCTTGCTTTCCCGTTTGGAAGGCTGTCTTCATGCTGCCTTGAAGCTACCTGACATTCCCTGCTCTCGACTGGGCTGTTAGCCCTGTCAGAGTGCTTCGGGGAAAGTTATGAGTCTGCTCTGTCTAAACCAGGTGCTTCCATGGCCGCGGCTCTGGTCCGCCTGACAAGCTCTAGAGCTAGAGGGAACCTCAACGTGACAAGTTGCCTCCAGCGTAGGCCCCTAGTAGCCGTGCAGAAAGGGAGGCAGGCAGCTGTCTCCATGAGTTCTCAGTCGCTTAGAGGCTTTCTTTTAAAGGAAGTAGTACACTTTGGAGGACTCCTAGGCCTCTCGGGTATGCATCACTTTCCCTCCAAGTTCAGCGAGTACCTCCAGACCCCTGTGGGGCAGCTGAGCAACTTCGAGGCCCATTGGTTGACCCCACTCCCCCACCCCCGGAGGCCCTCTGTGCGTGCCGCGCGATGGGCTACACACTGGACGTCCCTCGAGGAGCGCTACATTTCCAGAGCCCTCGAACAGCCTCAGGACAGCATTTCCGGTGAGTCCGACTTTGTCATGGCCCTTGTGTGAGCTGCCATGGGAAAACACTGTGCTTTGAATACTTGGAGGACCTCGTACCTGAAGTCACTCTGCCCGAGGAGAAAGTCAGCATCTTACCATGCCGTGTCGCTAACGGCACGCCCAGCACGAACACAGGCCTGGAAGTAAGGCCCCGAGTGGTGGTGCAGAAGCGGAGGCGTGCAGCAGTTTCCAGGAGGCGGCGGCCTCGGCTCTGGGCACCTTCAACGGCAGCAGGGTTTTCTGGACACCTAGGAGGCTGGCGCGGGCCCCCTGTTCCCGGCAGGAACACTGAGTACCGCCAGGCCCACCTGGGTCTGCTAAGCAACATCCAGGCCCGTAGCCCTTTAGAGCCCCTCTGTGTATGCCGAGCGTAGGGAAACGCGCTGCACTCTCCTTGGGAGCAGCTTAAGGTCCTCAGCAATCGCACACGTTCACGGACACCGTTCTGGCACGTCCCACATGGCGTCGAAGTCTCACGCATTACCCTAGGCTGAGCTGAACTCAGAGAAACCCTCGGCTTCGCATTCCACCTAGGACCTCCTGCCTGAAGTCACCGTGCCTCCCAGAGAGAGTCGGCTTGCGTTCTTACTGCCATGTAAGTCCCCTTCCTCCTGTGGCACTGCAGGCTTTGAATAGCCACAGGCCCAGAGGAGCAGCTACGGCGTTCCTTGGTTGAGGCAGTTCGCTTGATGCAGAACACCCTACTTCGAGAAGTTGATTCAGGGAAGGAAACTCAGGGTGACCTGTGTCTCTTTGGGCTTGTTAGAAACCACGGGGATGTCTGCTCAGGGCGTCCACGGAAACGGGGGCCTGCTGCAAGTAGCCTTGCTTTCCCGTTTGGAAGGCTGTCTTCATGCTGCCTTGAAGCTACCTGACATTCCCTGCTCTCGACTGGGCTGTTAGCCCTGTCAGAGTGCTTCGGGGAAAGTTATGAGTCTGCTCTGTCTAAACCAGGTGCTTCCATGGCCGCGGCTCTGGTCCGCCTGACAAGCTCTAGAGCTAGAGGGAACCTCAACGTGACAAGTTGCCTCCAGCGTAGGCCCCTAGTAGCCGTGCAGAAAGGGAGGCAGGCAGCTGTCTCCATGAGTTCTCAGTCGCTTAGAGGCTTTCTTTTAAAGGAAGTAGTACACTTTGGAGGACTCCTAGGCCTCTCGGGTATGCATCACTTTCCCTCCAAGTTCAGCGAGTACCTCCAGACCCCTGTGGGGCGGCTGAGCAACTTCGAGGCCCATTGGTTGACCCCACTCCCCCACCCCCGGAGGCCCTCTGTGCGTGCCGCGCGATGGGCTACACACTGGACGTCCCTCGAGGAGCGCTACATTTCCAGAGCCCTCGACCAGCCTCAGGACAGCATTTCGGGTGAGTCCGACTTTGTCATGGCCCTTGTGTGAGCTGCCATGGGAAAACACTGTGCTTTGAATACTTGGAGGACCTCGTACCTGAAGTCACTCTGCCCGAGGAGAAAGTCAGCATCTTACCATGCCGTGTCGCTAACGGCACGCCCAGCACGAACACAGGCCTGGAAGTAAGGCCCCGAGTGGCGGTGCAGAAGCGGAGGCGTGCAGCAGTTTCCAAGAGGCGGCGGCCTCGGCTCTGGGCACCTTCTACGGCAGCAGGGTTTTCTGGACACCTAGGAGGCTGGCGCGGGCCCCCTGTTCCCGGCAGGAACACTGAGTACCGCCAGGCCCACCTGGGTCTGCTAAGCAACATCCAGGCCCGTAGCCCTTTAGAGCCCCTCTGTGTATGCCGAGCGTAGGGAAACGCGCTGCACTCTCCTTGGGAGCAGCTTAAGGTCCTCAGCAATCGCACACGTTCACGGACACCGTTCTGGCACGTCCCACATGGCGTCGAAGTCTCACGCATTACCCTAGGCTGAGCTGAACTCAGAGAAACCCTCGGCTTCGCATTCCACCTGAGACCTCCTGCCTGAAGTCACCGTGCCTCCCAGAGAGAGTCGGCTTGCGTTCTTACTGCCATGTAAGTCCCCTTCCTCCTGTGGCACTGCAGGCTTTGAATAGCCACAGGCCCAGAGGAGCAGCTACGGCGTTCCTTGGTTGAGGCAGTTTGCTTGATGCAGAACACCCTACTTCGAGAAGTTGATTCAGGGAAGGAAACTCAGGGTGACCTGTGTCTCTTTGGGCTTGTTAGAAACCACGGGGATGTCTGCTCAGGGCGTCCACGGAAACGGGGGCCTGCTGCAAGTAGCCTTGCTTTCCCGTTTGGAAGGCTGTCTTCATGCTGCCTTGAAGCTACCTGACATTCCCTGCTCTCGACTGGGCTGTTAGCCCTGTCAGAGTGCTTCGGGGAAAGTTATGAGTCTGCTCTGTCTAAACCAGGTGCTTCCATGGCCGCGGCTCTGGTCCGCCTGACAAGCTCTAGAGCTAGAGGGAACCTCAACGTGACAAGTTGCCTCCAGCGTAGGCCCCTAGTAGCCGTGCAGAAAGGGAGGCAGGCAGCTGTCTCCATGAGTTCTCAGTCGCTTAGAGGCTTTCTTTTAAAGGAAGTAGTACACTTTGGAGGACTCCTAGGCCTCTCGGGTATGCATCACTTTCCCTCCAAGTTCAGCGAGTACCTCCAGACCCCTGTGGGGCAGCTGAGCAACTTCGAGGCCCATTGGTTGACCCCACTCCCCCACCCCCGGAGGCCCTCTGTGCGTGCCGCGCGATGGGCTACACACTGGACGTCCCTCGAGGAGCGCTACATTTCCAGAGCCCTCGAACAGCCTCAGGACAGCATTTCCGGTGAGTCCGACTTTGTCATGGCCCTTGTGTGAGCTGCCATGGGAAAACACTGTGCTTTGAATACTTGGAGGACCTCGTACCTGAAGTCACTCTGCCCGAGGAGAAAGTCAGCATCTTACCATGCCGTGTCGCTAACGGCACGCCCAGCACGAACACAGGCCTGGAAGTAAGACCCCGAGTGTCGGTGCAGAAGCGGAGGCGTTCAGCAGTTTCCAGGAGGCGGCGGCCTCGGCTCTGGGCACCTTCAACGGCAGCAGGGTTTTCTGGACACCTAGGAGGCTGGCGCGGGCCCCCTGTTCCCGGCAGGAACACTGAGTACCGCCAGGCCCACCTGGGTCTGCTAAGCAACATCCAGGCCCGTAGCCCTTTAGAGCCCCTCTGTGTATGCCGAGCGTAGGGAAACGCGCTGCACTCTCCTTGGGAGCAGCTTAAGGTCCTCAGCAATCGCACACGTTCACGGACACCGTTCTGGCACGTCCCACATGGCGTCGAAGTCTCACGCATTACCCTAGGCTGAGCTGAACTCAGAGAAACCCTCGGCTTCGCATTCCACCTAGGACCTCCTGCCTGAAGTCACCGTGCCTCCCAGAGAGAGTCGGCTTGCGTTCTTACTGCCATGTAAGTCCCCTTCCTCCTGTGGCACTGCAGGCTTTGAATAGCCACAGGCCCAGAGGAGCAGCTACGGCGTTCCTTGGTTGAGGCAGTTCGCTTGATGCAGAACACCCTACTTCGAGAAGTTGATTCAGGGAAGGAAACTCAGGGTGACCTGTGTCTCTTTGGGCTTGTTAGAAACCACGGGGATGTCTGCTCAGGGCGTCCACGGAAACGGGGGCCTGCTGCAAGTAGCCTTGCTTTCCCGTTTGGAAGGCTGTCTTCATGCTGCCTTGAAGCTACCTGACATTCCCTGCTCTCGACTGGGCTGTTAGCCCTGTCAGAGTGCTTCGGGGAAAGTTATGAGTCTGCTCTGTCTAAACCAGGTGCTTCCATGGCCGCGGCTCTGGTCCGCCTGACAAGCTCTAGAGCTAGAGGGAACCTCAACGTGACAAGTTGCCTCCAGCGTAGGCCCCTAGTAGCCGTGCAGAAAGGGAGGCAGGCAGCTGTCTCCATGAGTTCTCAGTCGCTTAGAGGCTTTCTTTTAAAGGAAGTAGTACACTTTGGAGGACTCCTAGGCCTCTCGGGTATGCATCACTTTCCCTCCAAGTTCAGCGAGTACCTCCAGACCCCTGTGGGGCGGCTGAGCAACTTCGAGGCCCATTGGTTGACCCCACTCCCCCACCCCCGGAGGCCCTCTGTGCGTGCCGCGCGATGGGCTACACACTGGACGTCCCTCGAGGAGCGCTACATTTCCAGAGCCCTCGACCAGCCTCAGGACAGCATTTCGGGTGAGTCCGACTTTGTCATGGCCCTTGTGTGAGCTGCCATGGGAAAACACTGTGCTTTGAATACTTGGAGGACCTCGTACCTGAAGTCACTCTGCCCGAGGAGAAAGTCAGCATCTTACCATGCCGTGTCGCTAACGGCACGCCCAGCACGAACACAGGCCTGGAAGTAAGGCCCCGAGTGGCGGTGCAGAAGCGGAGGCGTGCAGCAGTTTCCAAGAGGCGGCGGCCTCGGCTCTGGGCACCTTCTACGGCAGCAGGGTTTTCTGGACACCTAGGAGGCTGGCGCGGGCCCCCTGTTCCCGGCAGGAACACTGAGTACCGCCAGGCCCACCTGGGTCTGCTAAGCAACATCCAGGCCCGTAGCCCTTTAGAGCCCCTCTGTGTATGCCGAGCGTAGGGAAACGCGCTGCACTCTCCTTGGGAGCAGCTTAAGGTCCTCAGCAATCGCACACGTTCACGGACACCGTTCTGGCACGTCCCACATGGCGTCGAAGTCTCACGCATTACCCTAGGCTGAGCTGAACTCAGAGAAACCCTCGGCTTCGCATTCCACCTGAGACCTCCTGCCTGAAGTCACCGTGCCTCCCAGAGAGAGTCGGCTTGCGTTCTTACTGCCATGTAAGTCCCCTTCCTCCTGTGGCACTGCAGGCTTTGAATAGCCACAGGCCCAGAGGAGCAGCTACGGCGTTCCTTGGTTGAGGCAGTTTGCTTGATGCAGAACACCCTACTTCGAGAAGTTGATTCAGGGAAGGAAACTCAGGGTGACCTGTGTCTCTTTGGGCTTGTTAGAAACCACGGGGATGTCTGCTCAGGGCGTCCACGGAAACGGGGGCCTGCTGCAAGTAGCCTTGCTTTCCCGTTTGGAAGGCTGTCTTCATGCTGCCTTGAAGCTACCTGACATTCCCTGCTCTCGACTGGGCTGTTAGCCCTGTCAGAGTGCTTCGGGGAAAGTTATGAGTCTGCTCTGTCTAAACCAGGTGCTTCCATGGCCGCGGCTCTGGTCCGCCTGACAAGCTCTAGAGCTAGAGGGAACCTCAACGTGACAAGTTGCCTCCAGCGTAGGCCCCTAGTAGCCGTGCAGAAAGGGAGGCAGGCAGCTGTCTCCATGAGTTCTCAGTCGCTTAGAGGCTTTCTTTTAAAGGAAGTAGTACACTTTGGAGGACTCCTAGGCCTCTCGGGTATGCATCACTTTCCCTCCAAGTTCAGCGAGTACCTCCAGACCCCTGTGGGGCAGCTGAGCAACTTCGAGGCCCATTGGTTGACCCCACTCCCCCACCCCCGGAGGCCCTCTGTGCGTGCCGCGCGATGGGCTACACACTGGACGTCCCTCGAGGAGCGCTACATTTCCAGAGCCCTCGAACAGCCTCAGGACAGCATTTCCGGTGAGTCCGACTTTGTCATGGCCCTTGTGTGAGCTGCCATGGGAAAACACTGTGCTTTGAATACTTGGAGGACCTCGTACCTGAAGTCACTCTGCCCGAGGAGAAAGTCAGCATCTTACCATGCCGTGTCGCTAACGGCACGCCCAGCACGAACACAGGCCTGGAAGTAAGACCCCGAGTGTCGGTGCAGAAGCGGAGGCGTTCAGCAGTTTCCAGGAGGCGGCGGCCTCGGCTCTGGGCACCTTCAACGGCAGCAGGGTTTTCTGGACACCTAGGAGGCTGGCGCGGGCCCCCTGTTCCCGGCAGGAACACTGAGTACCGCCAGGCCCACCTGGGTCTGCTAAGCAACATCCAGGCCCGTAGCCCTTTAGAGCCCCTCTGTGTATGCCGAGCGTAGGGAAACGCGCTGCACTCTCCTTGGGAGCAGCTTAAGGTCCTCAGCAATCGCACACGTTCACGGACACCGTTCTGGCACGTCCCACATGGCGTCGAAGTCTCACGCATTACTCTAGGCTGAGCTGAACTCAGAGAAACCCTCGGCTTCGCATTCCACCTGAGACCTCCTGCCTGAAGTCACCGTGCCTCCCAGAGAGAGTCGGCTTGCGTTCTTACTGCCATGTAAGTCCCCTTCCTCCTGTGGCACTGCAGGCTTTGAATAGCCACAGGCCCAGAGGAGCAGCTACGGCGTTCCTTGGTTGAGGCAGTTCGCTTGATGCAGAACACCCTACTTCGAGAAGTTGATTCAGGGAAGGAAACTCAGGGTGACCTGTGTCTCTTTGGGCTTGTTAGAAACCACGGGGATGTCTGCTCAGGGCGTCCACGGAAACGGGGGCCTGCTGCAAGTAGCCTTGCTTTCCCGTTTGGAAGGGTGCGTTCATGCTGCCTTGAAGCTACCTGACATTCCCTGCTCTCGACAGGCCTGTTAGCCCTGTCAGAGTGCTTCGGGGAACGTTATGAGTCTGCTCTGTCTAAACCAGGTGCTTCCATGGCCGCGGCTCTGGTCCGCCTGACAAGCTCTAGAGCTAGAGGGAACCTCAACGTGACAAGTTGCCTCCAGCGTAGGCCCCTAGTAGCCGTGCAGAAAGGGAGGCAGGCAGCTGTCTCCATGAGTTCTCAGTCGCTTAGAGGCTTTATTTTAAAGGAACTAGTACACTTTGGAGGACTCCTAGGCCTCTCGGGTATGCATCACTTTCCCTCCAAGTTCAGCGAGTACCTCCAGACCCCTGTGGGGCGGCTGAGCAACTTCGAGGCCCATTGGTTGACCCCACTCCCCCACCCCCGGAGGCCCTCTGTGCGTGCCGCGCGATGGGCTACACACTGGACGTCCCTCGAGGAGCGTTACATTTCCAGAGCCCTCGACCAGCCTCAGGACAGCATTTCGGGTGAGTCCGACTTTGTCATGGCCCTTGTGTGAGCTGCCATGGGAAAACACTGTGCTTTGAATACTTGGAGGACCTCGTACCTGAAGTCACTCTGCCCGAGGAGAAAGTCAGCATCTTACCATGCCGTGTCGCTAACGGCACGCCCAGCACGAACACAGGCCTGGAAGTAAGGCCCCGAGTGGCGGTGCAGAAGCGGAGGCGTTCAGCAGTTTCCAGGAGGCGGCGGCCTCGGCTCTGGGCACCTTCAACGGCAGCAGGGTTTTCTGGACACCTAGGAGGCTGGCGCGGGCCCCCTGTTCCCGGCAGGAACACTGAGTACCGCCAGGCCCACCTGGGTCTGCTAAGCAACATCCAGGCCCGTAGCCCTTTAGAGCCCCTCTGTGTATGCCGAGCGTAGGGAAACGCGCTGCACTCTCCTTGGGAGCAGCTTAAGGTCCTCAGCAATCGCACACGTTCACGGACACCGTTCTGGCACGTCCCACATGGCGTCGAAGTCTCACGCATTACCCTAGGCTGAGCTGAACTCAGAGAAACCCTCGGCTTCGCATTCCACCTGAGACCTCCTGCCTGAAGTCACCGTGCCTCCTAGAGAGAGTCAGCTTGCGTTCTTACTGCCATGTAAGTCCCCTTCCTCCTGTGGCACTGCAGGCTTTGAATAGCCACAGGCCCAGAGGAGCAGCTACGGCGTTCCTTGGTTGAGGCAGTTCGCTTGATGCAGAACACCCTACTTCGAGAAGTTGATTCAGGGAAGGAAACTCAGGGTGACCTGTGTCTCTTTGGGCTTGTTAGAAACCACGGGGATGTCTGCTCAGGGCGTCCACGGAAACGGGGGCCTGCTGCAAGTAGCCTTGCTTTCCCGTTTGGAAGGCTGTCTTCATGCTGCCTTGAAGCTACCTGACATTCCCTGCTCTCGACTGGGCTGTTAGCCCTGTCAGAGTGCTTCGGGGAAAGTTATGAGTCTGCTCTGTCTAAACCAGGTGCTTCCATGGCCGCGGCTCTGGTCCGCCTGACAAGCTCTAGAGCTAGAGGGAACCTCAACGTGACAAGTTGCCTCCAGCGTAGGCCCCTAGTAGCCGTGCAGAAAGGGAGGCAGGCAGCTGTCTCCATGAGTTCTCAGTCGCTTAGAGGCTTTCTTTTAAAGGAAGTAGTACACTTTGGAGGACTCCTAGGCCTCTCGGGTATGCATCACTTTCCCTCCAAGTTCAGCGAGTACCTCCAGACCCCTGTGGGGCAGCTGAGCAACTTCGAGGCCCATTGGTTGACCCCACTCCCCCACCCCCGGAGGCCCTCTGTGCGTGCCGCGCGATGGGCTACACACTGGACGTCCCTCGAGGAGCGCTACATTTCCAGAGCCCTCGAACAGCCTCAGGACAGCATTTCCGGTGAGTCCGACTTTGTCATGGCCCTTGTGTGAGCTGCCATGGGAAAACACTGTGCTTTGAATACTTGGAGGACCTCGTACCTGAAGTCACTCTGCCCGAGGAGAAAGTCAGCATCTTACCATGCCGTGTCGCTAACGGCACGCCCAGCACGAACACAGGCCTGGAAGTAAGGCCCCGAGTGGCGGTGCAGAAGCGGAGGCGTTCAGCAGTTTCCAGGAGGCGGCGGCCTCGGCTCTGGGCACCTTCAACGGCAGCAGGGTTTTCTGGACACCTAGGAGGCTGGCGCGGGCCCCCTGTTCCCGGCAGGAACACTGAGTACCGCCAGGCCCACCTGGGTCTGCTAAGCAACATCCAGGCCCGTAGCCCTTTAGAGCCCCTCTGTGTATGCCGAGCGTAGGGAAACGCGCTGCACTCTCCTTGGGAGCAGCTTAAGGTCCTCAGCAATCGCACACGTTCACGGACACCGTTCTGGCACGTCCCACATGGCGTCGAAGTCTCACGCATTACTCTAGGCTGAGCTGAACTCAGAGAAACCCTCGGCTTCGCATTCCACCTGAGACCTCCTGCCTGAAGTCACCGTGCCTCCCAGAGAGAGTCGGCTTGCGTTCTTACTGCCATGTAAGTCCCCTTCCTCCTGTGGCACTGCAGGCTTTGAATAGCCACAGGCCCAGAGGAGCAGCTACGGCGTTCCTTGGTTGAGGCAGTTCGCTTGATGCAGAACACCCTACTTCGAGAAGTTGATTCAGGGAAGGAAACTCAGGGTGACCTGTGTCTCTTTGGGCTTGTTAGAAACCACGGGGATGTCTGCTCAGGGCGTCCACGGAAACGGGGGCCTGCTGCAAGTAGCCTTGCTTTCCCGTTTGGAAGGGTGCGTTCATGCTGCCTTGAAGCTACCTGACATTCCCTGCTCTCGACAGGCCTGTTAGCCCTGTCAGAGTGCTTCGGGGAACGTTATGAGTCTGCTCTGTCTAAACCAGGTGCTTCCATGGCCGCGGCTCTGGTCCGCCTGACAAGCTCTAGAGCTAGAGGGAACCTCAACGTGACAAGTTGCCTCCAGCGTAGGCCCCTAGTAGCCGTGCAGAAAGGGAGGCAGGCAGCTGTCTCCATGAGTTCTCAGTCGCTTAGAGGCTTTATTTTAAAGGAACTAGTACACTTTGGAGGACTCCTAGGCCTCTCGGGTATGCATCACTTTCCCTCCAAGTTCAGCGAGTACCTCCAGACCCCTGTGGGGCGGCTGAGCAACTTCGAGGCCCATTGGTTGACCCCACTCCCCCACCCCCGGAGGCCCTCTGTGCGTGCCGCGCGATGGGCTACACACTGGACGTCCCTCGAGGAGCGTTACATTTCCAGAGCCCTCGACCAGCCTCAGGACAGCATTTCGGGTGAGTCCGACTTTGTCATGGCCCTTGTGTGAGCTGCCATGGGAAAACACTGTGCTTTGAATACTTGGAGGACCTCGTACCTGAAGTCACTCTGCCCGAGGAGAAAGTCAGCATCTTACCATGCCGTGTCGCTAACGGCACGCCCAGCACGAACACAGGCCTGGAAGTAAGGCCCCGAGTGGCGGTGCAGAAGCGGAGGCGTTCAGCAGTTTCCAGGAGGCGGCGGCCTCGGCTCTGGGCACCTTCTACGGCAGCAGGGTTTTCTGGACACCTAGGAGGCTGGCGCGGGCCCCCTGTTCCCGGCAGGAACACTGAGTACCGCCAGGCCCACCTGGGTCTGCTAAGCAACATCCAGGCCCGTAGCCCTTTAGAGCCCCTCTGTGTATGCCGAGCGTAGGGAAACGCGCTGCACTCTCCTTGGGAGCAGCTTAAGGTCCTCAGCAATCGCACACGTTCACGGACACCGTTCTGGCACGTCCCACATGGCGTCGAAGTCTCACGCATTACCCTAGGCTGAGCTGAACTCAGAGAAACCCTCGGCTTCGCATTCCACCTGAGACCTCCTGCCTGAAGTCACCGTGCCTCCTAGAGAGAGTCAGCTTGCGTTCTTACTGCCATGTAAGTCCCCTTCCTCCTGTGGCACTGCAGGCTTTGAATAGCCACAGGCCCAGAGGAGCAGCTACGGCGTTCCTTGGTTGAGGCAGTTCGCTTGATGCAGAACACCCTACTTCGAGAAGTTGATTCAGGGAAGGAAACTCAGGGTGACCTGTGTCTCTTTGGGCTTGTTAGAAACCACGGGGATGTCTGCTCAGGGCGTCCACGGAAACGGGGGCCTGCTGCAAGTAGCCTTGCTTTCCCGTTTGGAAGGCTGTCTTCATGCTGCCTTGAAGCTACCTGACATTCCCTGCTCTCGACTGGGCTGTTAGCCCTGTCAGAGTGCTTCGGGGAAAGTTATGAGTCTGCTCTGTCTAAACCAGGTGCTTCCATGGCCGCGGCTCTGGTCCGCCTGACAAGCTCTAGAGCTAGAGGGAACCTCAACGTGACAAGTTGCCTCCAGCGTAGGCCCCTAGTAGCCGTGCAGAAAGGGAGGCAGGCAGCTGTCTCCATGAGTTCTCAGTCGCTTAGAGGCTTTCTTTTAAAGGAAGTAGTACACTTTGGAGGACTCCTAGGCCTCTCGGGTATGCATCACTTTCCCTCCAAGTTCAGCGAGTACCTCCAGACCCCTGTGGGGCAGCTGAGCAACTTCGAGGCCCATTGGTTGACCCCACTCCCCCACCCCCGGAGGCCCTCTGTGCGTGCCGCGCGATGGGCTACACACTGGACGTCCCTCGAGGAGCGCTACATTTCCAGAGCCCTCGAACAGCCTCAGGACAGCATTTCCGGTGAGTCCGACTTTGTCATGGCCCTTGTGTGAGCTGCCATGGGAAAACACTGTGCTTTGAATACTTGGAGGACCTCGTACCTGAAGTCACTCTGCCCGAGGAGAAAGTCAGCATCTTACCATGCCGTGTCGCTAACGGCACGCCCAGCACGAACACAGGCCTGGAAGTAAGGCCCCGAGTGGTGGTGCAGAAGCGGAGGCGTGCAGCAGTTTCCAGGAGGCGGCGGCCTCGGCTCTGGGCACCTTCAACGGCAGCAGGGTTTTCTGGACACCTAGGAGGCTGGCGCGGGCCCCCTGTTCCCGGCAGGAACACTGAGTACCGCCAGGCCCACCTGGGTCTGCTAAGCAACATCCAGGCCCGTAGCCCTTTAGAGCCCCTCTGTGTATGCCGAGCGTAGGGAAACGCGCTGCACTCTCCTTGGGAGCAGCTTAAGGTCCTCAGCAATCGCACACGTTCACGGACACCGTTCTGGCACGTCCCACATGGCGTCGAAGTCTCACGCATTACCCTAGGCTGAGCTGAACTCAGAGAAACCCTCGGCTTCGCATTCCACCTAGGACCTCCTGCCTGAAGTCACCGTGCCTCCCAGAGAGAGTCGGCTTGCGTTCTTACTGCCATGTAAGTCCCCTTCCTCCTGTGGCACTGCAGGCTTTGAATAGCCACAGGCCCAGAGGAGCAGCTACGGCGTTCCTTGGTTGAGGCAGTTCGCTTGATGCAGAACACCCTACTTCGAGAAGTTGATTCAGGGAAGGAAACTCAGGGTGACCTGTGTCTCTTTGGGCTTGTTAGAAACCACGGGGATGTCTGCTCAGGGCGTCCACGGAAACGGGGGCCTGCTGCAAGTAGCCTTGCTTTCCCGTTTGGAAGGCTGTCTTCATGCTGCCTTGAAGCTACCTGACATTCCCTGCTCTCGACTGGGCTGTTAGCCCTGTCAGAGTGCTTCGGGGAAAGTTATGAGTCTGCTCTGTCTAAACCAGGTGCTTCCATGGCCGCGGCTCTGGTCCGCCTGACAAGCTCTAGAGCTAGAGGGAACCTCAACGTGACAAGTTGCCTCCAGCGTAGGCCCCTAGTAGCCGTGCAGAAAGGGAGGCAGGCAGCTGTCTCCATGAGTTCTCAGTCGCTTAGAGGCTTTCTTTTAAAGGAAGTAGTACACTTTGGAGGACTCCTAGGCCTCTCGGGTATGCATCACTTTCCCTCCAAGTTCAGCGAGTACCTCCAGACCCCTGTGGGGCGGCTGAGCAACTTCGAGGCCCATTGGTTGACCCCACTCCCCCACCCCCGGAGGCCCTCTGTGCGTGCCGCGCGATGGGCTACACACTGGACGTCCCTCGAGGAGCGCTACATTTCCAGAGCCCTCGACCAGCCTCAGGACAGCATTTCGGGTGAGTCCGACTTTGTCATGGCCCTTGTGTGAGCTGCCATGGGAAAACACTGTGCTTTGAATACTTGGAGGACCTCGTACCTGAAGTCACTCTGCCCGAGGAGAAAGTCAGCATCTTACCATGCCGTGTCGCTAACGGCACGCCCAGCACGAACACAGGCCTGGAAGTAAGGCCCCGAGTGGCGGTGCAGAAGCGGAGGCGTGCAGCAGTTTCCAAGAGGCGGCGGCCTCGGCTCTGGGCACCTTCTACGGCAGCAGGGTTTTCTGGACACCTAGGAGGCTGGCGCGGGCCCCCTGTTCCCGGCAGGAACACTGAGTACCGCCAGGCCCACCTGGGTCTGCTAAGCAACATCCAGGCCCGTAGCCCTTTAGAGCCCCTCTGTGTATGCCGAGCGTAGGGAAACGCGCTGCACTCTCCTTGGGAGCAGCTTAAGGTCCTCAGCAATCGCACACGTTCACGGACACCGTTCTGGCACGTCCCACATGGCGTCGAAGTCTCACGCATTACCCTAGGCTGAGCTGAACTCAGAGAAACCCTCGGCTTCGCATTCCACCTGAGACCTCCTGCCTGAAGTCACCGTGCCTCCCAGAGAGAGTCGGCTTGCGTTCTTACTGCCATGTAAGTCCCCTTCCTCCTGTGGCACTGCAGGCTTTGAATAGCCACAGGCCCAGAGGAGCAGCTACGGCGTTCCTTGGTTGAGGCAGTTTGCTTGATGCAGAACACCCTACTTCGAGAAGTTGATTCAGGGAAGGAAACTCAGGGTGACCTGTGTCTCTTTGGGCTTGTTAGAAACCACGGGGATGTCTGCTCAGGGCGTCCACGGAAACGGGGGCCTGCTGCAAGTAGCCTTGCTTTCCCGTTTGGAAGGCTGTCTTCATGCTGCCTTGAAGCTACCTGACATTCCCTGCTCTCGACTGGGCTGTTAGCCCTGTCAGAGTGCTTCGGGGAAAGTTATGAGTCTGCTCTGTCTAAACCAGGTGCTTCCATGGCCGCGGCTCTGGTCCGCCTGACAAGCTCTAGAGCTAGAGGGAACCTCAACGTGACAAGTTGCCTCCAGCGTAGGCCCCTAGTAGCCGTGCAGAAAGGGAGGCAGGCAGCTGTCTCCATGAGTTCTCAGTCGCTTAGAGGCTTTCTTTTAAAGGAAGTAGTACACTTTGGAGGACTCCTAGGCCTCTCGGGTATGCATCACTTTCCCTCCAAGTTCAGCGAGTACCTCCAGACCCCTGTGGGGCAGCTGAGCAACTTCGAGGCCCATTGGTTGACCCCACTCCCCCACCCCCGGAGGCCCTCTGTGCGTGCCGCGCGATGGGCTACACACTGGACGTCCCTCGAGGAGCGCTACATTTCCAGAGCCCTCGAACAGCCTCAGGACAGCATTTCCGGTGAGTCCGACTTTGTCATGGCCCTTGTGTGAGCTGCCATGGGAAAACACTGTGCTTTGAATACTTGGAGGACCTCGTACCTGAAGTCACTCTGCCCGAGGAGAAAGTCAGCATCTTACCATGCCGTGTCGCTAACGGCACGCCCAGCACGAACACAGGCCTGGAAGTAAGACCCCGAGTGTCGGTGCAGAAGCGGAGGCGTTCAGCAGTTTCCAGGAGGCGGCGGCCTCGGCTCTGGGCACCTTCAACGGCAGCAGGGTTTTCTGGACACCTAGGAGGCTGGCGCGGGCCCCCTGTTCCCGGCAGGAACACTGAGTACCGCCAGGCCCACCTGGGTCTGCTAAGCAACATCCAGGCCCGTAGCCCTTTAGAGCCCCTCTGTGTATGCCGAGCGTAGGGAAACGCGCTGCACTCTCCTTGGGAGCAGCTTAAGGTCCTCAGCAATCGCACACGTTCACGGACACCGTTCTGGCACGTCCCACATGGCGTCGAAGTCTCACGCATTACTCTAGGCTGAGCTGAACTCAGAGAAACCCTAGGCTTCGCATTCCACCTGAGACCTCCTGCCTGAAGTCACCGTGCCTCCCAGAGAGAGTCGGCTTGCGTTCTTACTGCCATGTAAGTCCCCTTCCTCCTGTGGCACTGCAGGCTTTGAATAGCCACAGGCCCAGAGGAGCAGCTACGGCGTTCCTTGGTTGAGGCAGTTCGCTTGATGCAGAACACCCTACTTCGAGAAGTTGATTCAGGGAAGGAAACTCAGGGTGACCTGTGTCTCTTTGGGCTTGTTAGAAACCACGGGGATGTCTGCTCAGGGCGTCCACGGAAACGGGGGCCTGCTGCAAGTAGCCTTGCTTTCCCGTTTGGAAGGGTGCGTTCATGCTGCCTTGAAGCTACCTGACATTCCCTGCTCTCGACAGGCCTGTTAGCCCTGTCAGAGTGCTTCGGGGAACGTTATGAGTCTGCTCTGTCTAAACCAGGTGCTTCCATGGCCGCGGCTCTGGTCCGCCTGACAAGCTCTAGAGCTAGAGGGAACCTCAACGTGACAAGTTGCCTCCAGCGTAGGCCCCTAGTAGCCGTGCAGAAAGGGAGGCAGGCAGCTGTCTCCATGAGTTCTCAGTCGCTTAGAGGCTTTATTTTAAAGGAACTAGTACACTTTGGAGGACTCCTAGGCCTCTCGGGTATGCATCACTTTCCCTCCAAGTTCAGCGAGTACCTCCAGACCCCTGTGGGGCGGCTGAGCAACTTCGAGGCCCATTGGTTGACCCCACTCCCCCACCCCCGGAGGCCCTCTGTGCGTGCCGCGCGATGGGCTACACACTGGACGTCCCTCGAGGAGCGTTACATTTCCAGAGCCCTCGACCAGCCTCAGGACAGCATTTCGGGTGAGTCCGACTTTGTCATGGCCCTTGTGTGAGCTGCCATGGGAAAACACTGTGCTTTGAATACTTGGAGGACCTCGTACCTGAAGTCACTCTGCCCGAGGAGAAAGTCAGCATCTTACCATGCCGTGTCGCTAACGGCACGCCCAGCACGAACACAGGCCTGGAAGTAAGGCCCCGAGTGGCGGTGCAGAAGCGGAGGCGTTCAGCAGTTTCCAGGAGGCGGCGGCCTCGGCTCTGGGCACCTTCAACGGCAGCAGGGTTTTCTGGACACCTAGGAGGCTGGCGCGGGCCCCCTGTTCCCGGCAGGAACACTGAGTACCGCCAGGCCCACCTGGGTCTGCTAAGCAACATCCAGGCCCGTAGCCCTTTAGAGCCCCTCTGTGTATGCCGAGCGTAGGGAAACGCGCTGCACTCTCCTTGGGAGCAGCTTAAGGTCCTCAGCAATCGCACACGTTCACGGACACCGTTCTGGCACGTCCCACATGGCGTCGAAGTCTCACGCATTACCCTAGGCTGAGCTGAACTCAGAGAAACCCTCGGCTTCGCATTCCACCTGAGACCTCCTGCCTGAAGTCACCGTGCCTCCCAGAGAGAGTCGGCTTGCGTTCTTACTGCCATGTAAGTCCCCTTCCTCCTGTGGCACTGCAGGCTTTGAATAGCCACAGGCCCAGAGGAGCAGCTACGGCGTTCCTTGGTTGAGGCAGTTTGCTTGATGCAGAACACCCTACTTCGAGAAGTTGATTCAGGGAAGGAAACTCAGGGTGACCTGTGTCTCTTTGGGCTTGTTAGAAACCACGGGGATGTCTGCTCAGGGCGTCCACGGAAACGGGGGCCTGCTGCAAGTAGCCTTGCTTTCCCGTTTGGAAGGCTGTCTTCATGCTGCCTTGAAGCTACCTGACATTCCCTGCTCTCGACTGGGCTGTTAGCCCTGTCAGAGTGCTTCGGGGAAAGTTATGAGTCTGCTCTGTCTAAACCAGGTGCTTCCATGGCCGCGGCTCTGGTCCGCCTGACAAGCTCTAGAGCTAGAGGGAACCTCAACGTGACAAGTTGCCTCCAGCGTAGGCCCCTAGTAGCCGTGCAGAAAGGGAGGCAGGCAGCTGTCTCCATGAGTTCTCAGTCGCTTAGAGGCTTTCTTTTAAAGGAAGTAGTACACTTTGGAGGACTCCTAGGCCTCTCGGGTATGCATCACTTTCCCTCCAAGTTCAGCGAGTACCTCCAGACCCCTGTGGGGCAGCTGAGCAACTTCGAGGCCCATTGGTTGACCCCACTCCCCCACCCCCGGAGGCCCTCTGTGCGTGCCGCGCGATGGGCTACACACTGGACGTCCCTCGAGGAGCGCTACATTTCCAGAGCCCTCGAACAGCCTCAGGACAGCATTTCCGGTGAGTCCGACTTTGTCATGGCCCTTGTGTGAGCTGCCATGGGAAAACACTGTGCTTTGAATACTTGGAGGACCTCGTACCTGAAGTCACTCTGCCCGAGGAGAAAGTCAGCATCTTACCATGCCGTGTCGCTAACGGCACGCCCAGCACGAACACAGGCCTGGAAGTAAGGCCCCGAGTGGCGGTGCAGAAGCGGAGGCGTGCAGCAGTTTCCAGGAGGCGGCGGCCTCGGCTCTGGGCACCTTCAACGGCAGCAGGGTTTTCTGGACACCTAGGAGGCTGGCGCGGGCCCCCTGTTCCCGGCAGGAACACTGAGTACCGCCAGGCCCACCTGGGTCTGCTAAGCAACATCCAGGCCCGTAGCCCTTTAGAGCCCCTCTGTGTATGCCGAGCGTAGGGAAACGCGCTGCACTCTCCTTGGGAGCAGCTTAAGGTCCTCAGCAATCGCACACGTTCACGGACACCGTTCTGGCACGTCCCACATGGCGTCGAAGTCTCACGCATTACCCTAGGCTGAGCTGAACTCAGAGAAACCCTCGGCTTCGCATTCCACCTGAGACCTCCTGCCTGAAGTCACCGTGCCTCCCAGAGAGAGTCGGCTTGCGTTCTTACTGCCATGTAAGTCCCCTTCCTCCTGTGGCACTGCAGGCTTTGAATAGCCACAGGCCCAGAGGAGCAGCTACGGCGTTCCTTGGTTGAGGCAGTTCGCTTGATGCAGAACACCCTACTTCGAGAAGTTGATTCAGGGAAGGAAACTCAGGGTGACCTGTGTCTCTTTGGGCTTGTTAGAAACCACGGGGATGTCTGCTCAGGGCGTCCACGGAAACGGGGGCCTGCTGCAAGTAGCCTTGCTTTCCCGTTTGGAAGGCTGTCTTCATGCTGCCTTGAAGCTACCTGACATTCCCTGCTCTCGACTGGGCTGTTAGCCCTGTCAGAGTGCTTCGGGGAAAGTTATGAGTCTGCTCTGTCTAAACCAGGTGCTTCCATGGCCGCGGCTCTGGTCCGCCTGACAAGCTCTAGAGCTAGAGGGAACCTCAACGTGACAAGTTGCCTCCAGCGTAGGCCCCTAGTAGCCGTGCAGAAAGGGAGGCAGGCAGCTGTCTCCATGAGTTCTCAGTCGCTTAGAGGCTTTCTTTTAAAGGAAGTAGTACACTTTGGAGGACTCCTAGGCCTCTCGGGTATGCATCACTTTCCCTCCAAGTTCAGCGAGTACCTCCAGACCCCTGTGGGGCGGCTGAGCAACTTCGAGGCCCATTGGTTGACCCCACTCCCCCACCCCCGGAGGCCCTCTGTGCGTGCCGCGCGATGGGCTACACACTGGACGTCCCTCGAGGAGCGCTACATTTCCAGAGCCCTCGACCAGCCTCAGGACAGCATTTCGGGTGAGTCCGACTTTGTCATGGCCCTTGTGTGAGCTGCCATGGGAAAACACTGTGCTTTGAATACTTGGAGGACCTCGTACCTGAAGTCACTCTGCCCGAGGAGAAAGTCAGCATCTTACCATGCCGTGTCGCTAACGGCACGCCCAGCACGAACACAGGCCTGGAAGTAAGGCCCCGAGTGGCGGTGCAGAAGCGGAGGCGTGCAGCAGTTTCCAAGAGGCGGCGACCTCGGCTCTGGGCACCTTCTACGGCAGCAGGGTTTTCTGGACACCTAGGAGGCTGGCGCGGGCCCCCTGTTCCCGGCAGGAACACTGAGTACCGCCAGGCCCACCTGGGTCTGCTAAGCAACATCCAGGCCCGTAGCCCTTTAGAGCCCCTCTGTGTATGCCGAGCGTAGGGAAACGCGCTGCACTCTCCTTGGGAGCAGCTTAAGGTCCTCAGCAATCGCACACGTTCACGGACACCGTTCTGGCACGTCCCACATGGCGTCGAAGTCTCACGCATTACCCTAGGCTGAGCTGAACTCAGAGAAACCCTCGGCTTCGCATTCCACCTGAGACCTCCTGCCTGAAGTCACCGTGCCTCCCAGAGAGAGTCGGCTTGCGTTCTTACTGCCATGTAAGTCCCCTTCCTCCTGTGGCACTGCAGGCTTTGAATAGCCACAGGCCCAGAGGAGCAGCTACGGCGTTCCTTGGTTGAGGCAGTTCGCTTGATGCAGAACACCCTACTTCGAGAAGTTGATTCAGGGAAGGAAACTCAGGGTGACCTGTGTCTCTTTGGGCTTGTTAGAAACCACGGGGATGTCTGCTCAGGGCGTCCACGGAAACGGGGGCCTGCTGCAAGTAGCCTTGCTTTCCCGTTTGGAAGGCTGTCTTCATGCTGCCTTGAAGCTACCTGACATTCCCTGCTCTCGACTGGGCTGTTAGCCCTGTCAGAGTGCTTCGGGGAAAGTTATGAGTCTGCTCTGTCTAAACCAGGTGCTTCCATGGCCGCGGCTCTGGTCCGCCTGACAAGCTCTAGAGCTAGAGGGAACCTCAACGTGACAAGTTGCCTCCAGCGTAGGCCCCTAGTAGCCGTGCAGAAAGGGAGGCAGGCAGCTGTCTCCATGAGTTCTCAGTCGCTTAGAGGCTTTCTTTTAAAGGAAGTAGTACACTTTGGAGGACTCCTAGGCCTCTCGGGTATGCATCACTTTCCCTCCAAGTTCAGCGAGTACCTCCAGACCCCTGTGGGGCAGCTGAGCAACTTCGAGGCCCATTGGTTGACCCCACTCCCCCACCCCCGGAGGCCCTCTGTGCGTGCCGCGCGATGGGCTACACACTGGACGTCCCTCGAGGAGCGCTACATTTCCAGAGCCCTCGAACAGCCTCAGGACAGCATTTCCGGTGAGTCCGACTTTGTCATGGCCCTTGTGTGAGCTGCCATGGGAAAACACTGTGCTTTGAATACTTGGAGGACCTCGTACCTGAAGTCACTCTGCCCGAGGAGAAAGTCAGCATCTTACCATGCCGTGTCGCTAACGGCACGCCCAGCACGAACACAGGCCTGGAAGTAAGACCCCGAGTGTCGGTGCAGAAGCGGAGGCGTTCAGCAGTTTCCAGGAGGCGGCGGCCTCGGCTCTGGGCACCTTCAACGGCAGCAGGGTTTTCTGGACACCTAGGAGGCTGGCGCGGGCCCCCTGTTCCCGGCAGGAACACTGAGTACCGCCAGGCCCACCTGGGTCTGCTAAGCAACATCCAGGCCCGTAGCCCTTTAGAGCCCCTCTGTGTATGCCGAGCGTAGGGAAACGCGCTGCACTCTCCTTGGGAGCAGCTTAAGGTCCTCAGCAATCGCACACGTTCACGGACACCGTTCTGGCACGTCCCACATGGCGTCGAAGTCTCACGCATTACTCTAGGCTGAGCTGAACTCAGAGAAACCCTCGGCTTCGCATTCCACCTGAGACCTCCTGCCTGAAGTCACCGTGCCTCCCAGAGAGAGTCGGCTTGCGTTCTTACTGCCATGTAAGTCCCCTTCCTCCTGTGGCACTGCAGGCTTTGAATAGCCACAGGCCCAGAGGAGCAGCTACGGCGTTCCTTGGTTGAGGCAGTTCGCTTGATGCAGAACACCCTACTTCGAGAAGTTGATTCAGGGAAGGAAACTCAGGGTGACCTGTGTCTCTTTGGGCTTGTTAGAAACCACGGGGATGTCTGCTCAGGGCGTCCACGGAAACGGGGGCCTGCTGCAAGTAGCCTTGCTTTCCCGTTTGGAAGGGTGCGTTCATGCTGCCTTGAAGCTACCTGACATTCCCTGCTCTCGACAGGCCTGTTAGCCCTGTCAGAGTGCTTCGGGGAACGTTATGAGTCTGCTCTGTCTAAACCAGGTGCTTCCATGGCCGCGGCTCTGGTCCGCCTGACAAGCTCTAGAGCTAGAGGGAACCTCAACGTGACAAGTTGCCTCCAGCGTAGGCCCCTAGTAGCCGTGCAGAAAGGGAGGCAGGCAGCTGTCTCCATGAGTTCTCAGTCGCTTAGAGGCTTTATTTTAAAGGAACTAGTACACTTTGGAGGACTCCTAGGCCTCTCGGGTATGCATCACTTTCCCTCCAAGTTCAGCGAGTACCTCCAGACCCCTGTGGGGCGGCTGAGCAACTTCGAGGCCCATTGGTTGACCCCACTCCCCCACCCCCGGAGGCCCTCTGTGCGTGCCGCGCGATGGGCTACACACTGGACGTCCCTCGAGGAGCGTTACATTTCCAGAGCCCTCGACCAGCCTCAGGACAGCATTTCGGGTGAGTCCGACTTTGTCATGGCCCTTGTGTGAGCTGCCATGGGAAAACACTGTGCTTTGAATACTTGGAGGACCTCGTACCTGAAGTCACTCTGCCCGAGGAGAAAGTCAGCATCTTACCATGCCGTGTCGCTAACGGCACGCCCAGCACGAACACAGGCCTGGAAGTAAGGCCCCGAGTGGCGGTGCAGAAGCGGAGGCGTTCAGCAGTTTCCAGGAGGCGGCGGCCTCGGCTCTGGGCACCTTCAACGGCAGCAGGGTTTTCTGGACACCTAGGAGGCTGGCGCGGGCCCCCTGTTCCCGGCAGGAACACTGAGTACCGCCAGGCCCACCTGGGTCTGCTAAGCAACATCCAGGCCCGTAGCCCTTTAGAGCCCCTCTGTGTATGCCGAGCGTAGGGAAACGCGCTGCACTCTCCTTGGGAGCAGCTTAAGGTCCTCAGCAATCGCACACGTTCACGGACACCGTTCTGGCACGTCCCACATGGCGTCGAAGTCTCACGCATTACCCTAGGCTGAGCTGAACTCAGAGAAACCCTCGGCTTCGCATTCCACCTGAGACCTCCTGCCTGAAGTCACCGTGCCTCCTAGAGAGAGTCAGCTTGCGTTCTTACTGCCATGTAAGTCCCCTTCCTCCTGTGGCACTGCAGGCTTTGAATAGCCACAGGCCCAGAGGAGCAGCTACGGCGTTCCTTGGTTGAGGCAGTTCGCTTGATGCAGAACACCCTACTTCGAGAAGTTGATTCAGGGAAGGAAACTCAGGGTGACCTGTGTCTCTTTGGGCTTGTTAGAAACCACGGGGATGTCTGCTCAGGGCGTCCACGGAAACGGGGGCCTACTGCAAGTAGCCTTGCTTTCCCGTTTGGAAGGCTGTCTTCATGCTGCCTTGAAGCTACCTGACATTCCCTGCTCTCGACTGGGCTGTTAGCCCTGTCAGAGTGCTTCGGGGAAAGTTATGAGTCTGCTCTGTCTAAACCAGGTGCTTCCATGGCCGCGGCTCTGGTCCGCCTGACAAGCTCTAGAGCTAGAGGGAACCTCAACGTGACAAGTTGCCTCCAGCGTAGGCCCCTAGTAGCCGTGCAGAAAGGGAGGCAGGCAGCTGTCTCCATGAGTTCTCAGTCGCTTAGAGGCTTTCTTTTAAAGGAAGTAGTACACTTTGGAGGACTCCTAGGCCTCTCGGGTATGCATCACTTTCCCTCCAAGTTCAGCGAGTACCTCCAGACCCCTGTGGGGCAGCTGAGCAACTTCGAGGCCCATTGGTTGACCCCACTCCCCCACCCCCGGAGGCCCTCTGTGCGTGCCGCGCGATGGGCTACACACTGGACGTCCCTCGAGGAGCGCTACATTTCCAGAGCCCTCGAACAGCCTCAGGACAGCATTTCCGGTGAGTCCGACTTTGTCATGGCCCTTGTGTGAGCTGCCATGGGAAAACACTGTGCTTTGAATACTTGGAGGACCTCGTACCTGAAGTCACTCTGCCCGAGGAGAAAGTCAGCATCTTACCATGCCGTGTCGCTAACGGCACGCCCAGCACGAACACAGGCCTGGAAGTAAGGCCCCGAGTGGTGGTGCAGAAGCGGAGGCGTGCAGCAGTTTCCAGGAGGCGGCGGCCTCGGCTCTGGGCACCTTCAACGGCAGCAGGGTTTTCTGGACACCTAGGAGGCTGGCGCGGGCCCCCTGTTCCCGGCAGGAACACTGAGTACCGCCAGGCCCACCTGGGTCTGCTAAGCAACATCCAGGCCCGTAGCCCTTTAGAGCCCCTCTGTGTATGCCGAGCGTAGGGAAACGCGCTGCACTCTCCTTGGGAGCAGCTTAAGGTCCTCAGCAATCGCACACGTTCACGGACACCGTTCTGGCACGTCCCACATGGCGTCGAAGTCTCACGCATTACCCTAGGCTGAGCTGAACTCAGAGAAACCCTCGGCTTCGCATTCCACCTAGGACCTCCTGCCTGAAGTCACCGTGCCTCCCAGAGAGAGTCGGCTTGCGTTCTTACTGCCATGTAAGTCCCCTTCCTCCTGTGGCACTGCAGGCTTTGAATAGCCACAGGCCCAGAGGAGCAGCTACGGCGTTCCTTGGTTGAGGCAGTTCGCTTGATGCAGAACACCCTACTTCGAGAAGTTGATTCAGGGAAGGAAACTCAGGGTGACCTGTGTCTCTTTGGGCTTGTTAGAAACCACGGGGATGTCTGCTCAGGGCGTCCACGGAAACGGGGGCCTGCTGCAAGTAGCCTTGCTTTCCCGTTTGGAAGGCTGTCTTCATGCTGCCTTGAAGCTACCTGACATTCCCTGCTCTCGACTGGGCTGTTAGCCCTGTCAGAGTGCTTCGGGGAAAGTTATGAGTCTGCTCTGTCTAAACCAGGTGCTTCCATGGCCGCGGCTCTGGTCCGCCTGACAAGCTCTAGAGCTAGAGGGAACCTCAACGTGACAAGTTGCCTCCAGCGTAGGCCCCTAGTAGCCGTGCAGAAAGGGAGGCAGGCAGCTGTCTCCATGAGTTCTCAGTCGCTTAGAGGCTTTCTTTTAAAGGAAGTAGTACACTTTGGAGGACTCCTAGGCCTCTCGGGTATGCATCACTTTCCCTCCAAGTTCAGCGAGTACCTCCAGACCCCTGTGGGGCGGCTGAGCAACTTCGAGGCCCATTGGTTGACCCCACTCCCCCACCCCCGGAGGCCCTCTGTGCGTGCCGCGCGATGGGCTACACACTGGACGTCCCTCGAGGAGCGCTACATTTCCAGAGCCCTCGACCAGCCTCAGGACAGCATTTCGGGTGAGTCCGACTTTGTCATGGCCCTTGTGTGAGCTGCCATGGGAAAACACTGTGCTTTGAATACTTGGAGGACCTCGTACCTGAAGTCACTCTGCCCGAGGAGAAAGTCAGCATCTTACCATGCCGTGTCGCTAACGGCACGCCCAGCACGAACACAGGCCTGGAAGTAAGGCCCCGAGTGGCGGTGCAGAAGCGGAGGCGTGCAGCAGTTTCCAAGAGGCGGCGGCCTCGGCTCTGGGCACCTTCTACGGCAGCAGGGTTTTCTGGACACCTAGGAGGCTGGCGCGGGCCCCCTGTTCCCGGCAGGAACACTGAGTACCGCCAGGCCCACCTGGGTCTGCTAAGCAACATCCAGGCCCGTAGCCCTTTAGAGCCCCTCTGTGTATGCCGAGCGTAGGGAAACGCGCTGCACTCTCCTTGGGAGCAGCTTAAGGTCCTCAGCAATCGCACACGTTCACGGACACCGTTCTGGCACGTCCCACATGGCGTCGAAGTCTCACGCATTACCCTAGGCTGAGCTGAACTCAGAGAAACCCTCGGCTTCGCATTCCACCTGAGACCTCCTGCCTGAAGTCACCGTGCCTCCCAGAGAGAGTCGGCTTGCGTTCTTACTGCCATGTAAGTCCCCTTCCTCCTGTGGCACTGCAGGCTTTGAATAGCCACAGGCCCAGAGGAGCAGCTACGGCGTTCCTTGGTTGAGGCAGTTTGCTTGATGCAGAACACCCTACTTCGAGAAGTTGATTCAGGGAAGGAAACTCAGGGTGACCTGTGTCTCTTTGGGCTTGTTAGAAACCACGGGGATGTCTGCTCAGGGCGTCCACGGAAACGGGGGCCTGCTGCAAGTAGCCTTGCTTTCCCGTTTGGAAGGCTGTCTTCATGCTGCCTTGAAGCTACCTGACATTCCCTGCTCTCGACTGGGCTGTTAGCCCTGTCAGAGTGCTTCGGGGAAAGTTATGAGTCTGCTCTGTCTAAACCAGGTGCTTCCATGGCCGCGGCTCTGGTCCGCCTGACAAGCTCTAGAGCTAGAGGGAACCTCAACGTGACAAGTTGCCTCCAGCGTAGGCCCCTAGTAGCCGTGCAGAAAGGGAGGCAGGCAGCTGTCTCCATGAGTTCTCAGTCGCTTAGAGGCTTTCTTTTAAAGGAAGTAGTACACTTTGGAGGACTCCTAGGCCTCTCGGGTATGCATCACTTTCCCTCCAAGTTCAGCGAGTACCTCCAGACCCCTGTGGGGCAGCTGAGCAACTTCGAGGCCCATTGGTTGACCCCACTCCCCCACCCCCGGAGGCCCTCTGTGCGTGCCGCGCGATGGGCTACACACTGGACGTCCCTCGAGGAGCGCTACATTTCCAGAGCCCTCGAACAGCCTCAGGACAGCATTTCCGGTGAGTCCGACTTTGTCATGGCCCTTGTGTGAGCTGCCATGGGAAAACACTGTGCTTTGAATACTTGGAGGACCTCGTACCTGAAGTCACTCTGCCCGAGGAGAAAGTCAGCATCTTACCATGCCGTGTCGCTAACGGCACGCCCAGCACGAACACAGGCCTGGAAGTAAGACCCCGAGTGTCGGTGCAGAAGCGGAGGCGTTCAGCAGTTTCCAGGAGGCGGCGGCCTCGGCTCTGGGCACCTTCAACGGCAGCAGGGTTTTCTGGACACCTAGGAGGCTGGCGCGGGCCCCCTGTTCCCGGCAGGAACACTGAGTACCGCCAGGCCCACCTGGGTCTGCTAAGCAACATCCAGGCCCGTAGCCCTTTAGAGCCCCTCTGTGTATGCCGAGCGTAGGGAAACGCGCTGCACTCTCCTTGGGAGCAGCTTAAGGTCCTCAGCAATCGCACACGTTCACGGACACCGTTCTGGCACGTCCCACATGGCGTCGAAGTCTCACGCATTACTCTAGGCTGAGCTGAACTCAGAGAAACCCTAGGCTTCGCATTCCACCTGAGACCTCCTGCCTGAAGTCACCGTGCCTCCCAGAGAGAGTCGGCTTGCGTTCTTACTGCCATGTAAGTCCCCTTCCTCCTGTGGCACTGCAGGCTTTGAATAGCCACAGGCCCAGAGGAGCAGCTACGGCGTTCCTTGGTTGAGGCAGTTCGCTTGATGCAGAACACCCTACTTCGAGAAGTTGATTCAGGGAAGGAAACTCAGGGTGACCTGTGTCTCTTTGGGCTTGTTAGAAACCACGGGGATGTCTGCTCAGGGCGTCCACGGAAACGGGGGCCTGCTGCAAGTAGCCTTGCTTTCCCGTTTGGAAGGGTGCGTTCATGCTGCCTTGAAGCTACCTGACATTCCCTGCTCTCGACAGGCCTGTTAGCCCTGTCAGAGTGCTTCGGGGAACGTTATGAGTCTGCTCTGTCTAAACCAGGTGCTTCCATGGCCGCGGCTCTGGTCCGCCTGACAAGCTCTAGAGCTAGAGGGAACCTCAACGTGACAAGTTGCCTCCAGCGTAGGCCCCTAGTAGCCGTGCAGAAAGGGAGGCAGGCAGCTGTCTCCATGAGTTCTCAGTCGCTTAGAGGCTTTATTTTAAAGGAACTAGTACACTTTGGAGGACTCCTAGGCCTCTCGGGTATGCATCACTTTCCCTCCAAGTTCAGCGAGTACCTCCAGACCCCTGTGGGGCGGCTGAGCAACTTCGAGGCCCATTGGTTGACCCCACTCCCCCACCCCCGGAGGCCCTCTGTGCGTGCCGCGCGATGGGCTACACACTGGACGTCCCTCGAGGAGCGTTACATTTCCAGAGCCCTCGACCAGCCTCAGGACAGCATTTCGGGTGAGTCCGACTTTGTCATGGCCCTTGTGTGAGCTGCCATGGGAAAACACTGTGCTTTGAATACTTGGAGGACCTCGTACCTGAAGTCACTCTGCCCGAGGAGAAAGTCAGCATCTTACCATGCCGTGTCGCTAACGGCACGCCCAGCACGAACACAGGCCTGGAAGTAAGGCCCCGAGTGGCGGTGCAGAAGCGGAGGCGTTCAGCAGTTTCCAGGAGGCGGCGGCCTCGGCTCTGGGCACCTTCAACGGCAGCAGGGTTTTCTGGACACCTAGGAGGCTGGCGCGGGCCCCCTGTTCCCGGCAGGAACACTGAGTACCGCCAGGCCCACCTGGGTCTGCTAAGCAACATCCAGGCCCGTAGCCCTTTAGAGCCCCTCTGTGTATGCCGAGCGTAGGGAAACGCGCTGCACTCTCCTTGGGAGCAGCTTAAGGTCCTCAGCAATCGCACACGTTCACGGACACCGTTCTGGCACGTCCCACATGGCGTCGAAGTCTCACGCATTACCCTAGGCTGAGCTGAACTCAGAGAAACCCTCGGCTTCGCATTCCACCTGAGACCTCCTGCCTGAAGTCACCGTGCCTCCCAGAGAGAGTCGGCTTGCGTTCTTACTGCCATGTAAGTCCCCTTCCTCCTGTGGCACTGCAGGCTTTGAATAGCCACAGGCCCAGAGGAGCAGCTACGGCGTTCCTTGGTTGAGGCAGTTTGCTTGATGCAGAACACCCTACTTCGAGAAGTTGATTCAGGGAAGGAAACTCAGGGTGACCTGTGTCTCTTTGGGCTTGTTAGAAACCACGGGGATGTCTGCTCAGGGCGTCCACGGAAACGGGGGCCTGCTGCAAGTAGCCTTGCTTTCCCGTTTGGAAGGCTGTCTTCATGCTGCCTTGAAGCTACCTGACATTCCCTGCTCTCGACTGGGCTGTTAGCCCTGTCAGAGTGCTTCGGGGAAAGTTATGAGTCTGCTCTGTCTAAACCAGGTGCTTCCATGGCCGCGGCTCTGGTCCGCCTGACAAGCTCTAGAGCTAGAGGGAACCTCAACGTGACAAGTTGCCTCCAGCGTAGGCCCCTAGTAGCCGTGCAGAAAGGGAGGCAGGCAGCTGTCTCCATGAGTTCTCAGTCGCTTAGAGGCTTTCTTTTAAAGGAAGTAGTACACTTTGGAGGACTCCTAGGCCTCTCGGGTATGCATCACTTTCCCTCCAAGTTCAGCGAGTACCTCCAGACCCCTGTGGGGCAGCTGAGCAACTTCGAGGCCCATTGGTTGACCCCACTCCCCCACCCCCGGAGGCCCTCTGTGCGTGCCGCGCGATGGGCTACACACTGGACGTCCCTCGAGGAGCGCTACATTTCCAGAGCCCTCGAACAGCCTCAGGACAGCATTTCCGGTGAGTCCGACTTTGTCATGGCCCTTGTGTGAGCTGCCATGGGAAAACACTGTGCTTTGAATACTTGGAGGACCTCGTACCTGAAGTCACTCTGCCCGAGGAGAAAGTCAGCATCTTACCATGCCGTGTCGCTAACGGCACGCCCAGCACGAACACAGGCCTGGAAGTAAGGCCCCGAGTGGCGGTGCAGAAGCGGAGGCGTGCAGCAGTTTCCAGGAGGCGGCGGCCTCGGCTCTGGGCACCTTCAACGGCAGCAGGGTTTTCTGGACACCTAGGAGGCTGGCGCGGGCCCCCTGTTCCCGGCAGGAACACTGAGTACCGCCAGGCCCACCTGGGTCTGCTAAGCAACATCCAGGCCCGTAGCCCTTTAGAGCCCCTCTGTGTATGCCGAGCGTAGGGAAACGCGCTGCACTCTCCTTGGGAGCAGCTTAAGGTCCTCAGCAATCGCACACGTTCACGGACACCGTTCTGGCACGTCCCACATGGCGTCGAAGTCTCACGCATTACCCTAGGCTGAGCTGAACTCAGAGAAACCCTCGGCTTCGCATTCCACCTGAGACCTCCTGCCTGAAGTCACCGTGCCTCCCAGAGAGAGTCGGCTTGCGTTCTTACTGCCATGTAAGTCCCCTTCCTCCTGTGGCACTGCAGGCTTTGAATAGCCACAGGCCCAGAGGAGCAGCTACGGCGTTCCTTGGTTGAGGCAGTTCGCTTGATGCAGAACACCCTACTTCGAGAAGTTGATTCAGGGAAGGAAACTCAGGGTGACCTGTGTCTCTTTGGGCTTGTTAGAAACCACGGGGATGTCTGCTCAGGGCGTCCACGGAAACGGGGGCCTGCTGCAAGTAGCCTTGCTTTCCCGTTTGGAAGGCTGTCTTCATGCTGCCTTGAAGCTACCTGACATTCCCTGCTCTCGACTGGGCTGTTAGCCCTGTCAGAGTGCTTCGGGGAAAGTTATGAGTCTGCTCTGTCTAAACCAGGTGCTTCCATGGCCGCGGCTCTGGTCCGCCTGACAAGCTCTAGAGCTAGAGGGAACCTCAACGTGACAAGTTGCCTCCAGCGTAGGCCCCTAGTAGCCGTGCAGAAAGGGAGGCAGGCAGCTGTCTCCATGAGTTCTCAGTCGCTTAGAGGCTTTCTTTTAAAGGAAGTAGTACACTTTGGAGGACTCCTAGGCCTCTCGGGTATGCATCACTTTCCCTCCAAGTTCAGCGAGTACCTCCAGACCCCTGTGGGGCGGCTGAGCAACTTCGAGGCCCATTGGTTGACCCCACTCCCCCACCCCCGGAGGCCCTCTGTGCGTGCCGCGCGATGGGCTACACACTGGACGTCCCTCGAGGAGCGCTACATTTCCAGAGCCCTCGACCAGCCTCAGGACAGCATTTCGGGTGAGTCCGACTTTGTCATGGCCCTTGTGTGAGCTGCCATGGGAAAACACTGTGCTTTGAATACTTGGAGGACCTCGTACCTGAAGTCACTCTGCCCGAGGAGAAAGTCAGCATCTTACCATGCCGTGTCGCTAACGGCACGCCCAGCACGAACACAGGCCTGGAAGTAAGGCCCCGAGTGGCGGTGCAGAAGCGGAGGCGTGCAGCAGTTTCCAAGAGGCGGCGACCTCGGCTCTGGGCACCTTCTACGGCAGCAGGGTTTTCTGGACACCTAGGAGGCTGGCGCGGGCCCCCTGTTCCCGGCAGGAACACTGAGTACCGCCAGGCCCACCTGGGTCTGCTAAGCAACATCCAGGCCCGTAGCCCTTTAGAGCCCCTCTGTGTATGCCGAGCGTAGGGAAACGCGCTGCACTCTCCTTGGGAGCAGCTTAAGGTCCTCAGCAATCGCACACGTTCACGGACACCGTTCTGGCACGTCCCACATGGCGTCGAAGTCTCACGCATTACCCTAGGCTGAGCTGAACTCAGAGAAACCCTCGGCTTCGCATTCCACCTGAGACCTCCTGCCTGAAGTCACCGTGCCTCCCAGAGAGAGTCGGCTTGCGTTCTTACTGCCATGTAAGTCCCCTTCCTCCTGTGGCACTGCAGGCTTTGAATAGCCACAGGCCCAGAGGAGCAGCTACGGCGTTCCTTGGTTGAGGCAGTTCGCTTGATGCAGAACACCCTACTTCGAGAAGTTGATTCAGGGAAGGAAACTCAGGGTGACCTGTGTCTCTTTGGGCTTGTTAGAAACCACGGGGATGTCTGCTCAGGGCGTCCACGGAAACGGGGGCCTGCTGCAAGTAGCCTTGCTTTCCCGTTTGGAAGGCTGTCTTCATGCTGCCTTGAAGCTACCTGACATTCCCTGCTCTCGACTGGGCTGTTAGCCCTGTCAGAGTGCTTCGGGGAAAGTTATGAGTCTGCTCTGTCTAAACCAGGTGCTTCCATGGCCGCGGCTCTGGTCCGCCTGACAAGCTCTAGAGCTAGAGGGAACCTCAACGTGACAAGTTGCCTCCAGCGTAGGCCCCTAGTAGCCGTGCAGAAAGGGAGGCAGGCAGCTGTCTCCATGAGTTCTCAGTCGCTTAGAGGCTTTCTTTTAAAGGAAGTAGTACACTTTGGAGGACTCCTAGGCCTCTCGGGTATGCATCACTTTCCCTCCAAGTTCAGCGAGTACCTCCAGACCCCTGTGGGGCAGCTGAGCAACTTCGAGGCCCATTGGTTGACCCCACTCCCCCACCCCCGGAGGCCCTCTGTGCGTGCCGCGCGATGGGCTACACACTGGACGTCCCTCGAGGAGCGCTACATTTCCAGAGCCCTCGAACAGCCTCAGGACAGCATTTCCGGTGAGTCCGACTTTGTCATGGCCCTTGTGTGAGCTGCCATGGGAAAACACTGTGCTTTGAATACTTGGAGGACCTCGTACCTGAAGTCACTCTGCCCGAGGAGAAAGTCAGCATCTTACCATGCCGTGTCGCTAACGGCACGCCCAGCACGAACACAGGCCTGGAAGTAAGACCCCGAGTGTCGGTGCAGAAGCGGAGGCGTTCAGCAGTTTCCAGGAGGCGGCGGCCTCGGCTCTGGGCACCTTCAACGGCAGCAGGGTTTTCTGGACACCTAGGAGGCTGGCGCGGGCCCCCTGTTCCCGGCAGGAACACTGAGTACCGCCAGGCCCACCTGGGTCTGCTAAGCAACATCCAGGCCCGTAGCCCTTTAGAGCCCCTCTGTGTATGCCGAGCGTAGGGAAACGCGCTGCACTCTCCTTGGGAGCAGCTTAAGGTCCTCAGCAATCGCACACGTTCACGGACACCGTTCTGGCACGTCCCACATGGCGTCGAAGTCTCACGCATTACTCTAGGCTGAGCTGAACTCAGAGAAACCCTCGGCTTCGCATTCCACCTGAGACCTCCTGCCTGAAGTCACCGTGCCTCCCAGAGAGAGTCGGCTTGCGTTCTTACTGCCATGTAAGTCCCCTTCCTCCTGTGGCACTGCAGGCTTTGAATAGCCACAGGCCCAGAGGAGCAGCTACGGCGTTCCTTGGTTGAGGCAGTTCGCTTGATGCAGAACACCCTACTTCGAGAAGTTGATTCAGGGAAGGAAACTCAGGGTGACCTGTGTCTCTTTGGGCTTGTTAGAAACCACGGGGATGTCTGCTCAGGGCGTCCACGGAAACGGGGGCCTGCTGCAAGTAGCCTTGCTTTCCCGTTTGGAAGGGTGCGTTCATGCTGCCTTGAAGCTACCTGACATTCCCTGCTCTCGACAGGCCTGTTAGCCCTGTCAGAGTGCTTCGGGGAACGTTATGAGTCTGCTCTGTCTAAACCAGGTGCTTCCATGGCCGCGGCTCTGGTCCGCCTGACAAGCTCTAGAGCTAGAGGGAACCTCAACGTGACAAGTTGCCTCCAGCGTAGGCCCCTAGTAGCCGTGCAGAAAGGGAGGCAGGCAGCTGTCTCCATGAGTTCTCAGTCGCTTAGAGGCTTTATTTTAAAGGAACTAGTACAATTTGGAGGACTCCTAGGCCTCTCGGGTATGCATCACTTTCCCTCCAAGTTCAGCGAGTACCTCCAGACCCCTGTGGGGCGGCTGAGCAACTTCGAGGCCCATTGGTTGACCCCACTCCCCCACCCCCGGAGGCCCTCTGTGCGTGCCGCGCGATGGGCTACACACTGGACGTCCCTCGAGGAGCGTTACATTTCCAGAGCCCTCGACCAGCCTCAGGACAGCATTTCGGGTGAGTCCGACTTTGTCATGGCCCTTGTGTGAGCTGCCATGGGAAAACACTGTGCTTTGAATACTTGGAGGACCTCGTACCTGAAGTCACTCTGCCCGAGGAGAAAGTCAGCATCTTACCATGCCGTGTCGCTAACGGCACGCCCAGCACGAACACAGGCCTGGAAGTAAGGCCCCGAGTGGCGGTGCAGAAGCGGAGGCGTTCAGCAGTTTCCAGGAGGCGGCGGCCTCGGCTCTGGGCACCTTCAACGGCAGCAGGGTTTTCTGGACACCTAGGAGGCTGGCGCGGGCCCCCTGTTCCCGGCAGGAACACTGAGTACCGCCAGGCCCACCTGGGTCTGCTAAGCAACATCCAGGCCCGTAGCCCTTTAGAGCCCCTCTGTGTATGCCGAGCGTAGGGAAACGCGCTGCACTCTCCTTGGGAGCAGCTTAAGGTCCTCAGCAATCGCACACGTTCACGGACACCGTTCTGGCACGTCCCACATGGCGTCGAAGTCTCACGCATTACCCTAGGCTGAGCTGAACTCAGAGAAACCCTCGGCTTCGCATTCCACCTGAGACCTCCTGCCTGAAGTCACCGTGCCTCCTAGAGAGAGTCAGCTTGCGTTCTTACTGCCATGTAAGTCCCCTTCCTCCTGTGGCACTGCAGGCTTTGAATAGCCACAGGCCCAGAGGAGCAGCTACGGCGTTCCTTGGTTGAGGCAGTTCGCTTGATGCAGAACACCCTACTTCGAGAAGTTGATTCAGGGAAGGAAACTCAGGGTGACCTGTGTCTCTTTGGGCTTGTTAGAAACCACGGGGATGTCTGCTCAGGGCGTCCACGGAAACGGGGGCCTGCTGCAAGTAGCCTTGCTTTCCCGTTTGGAAGGCTGTCTTCATGCTGCCTTGAAGCTACCTGACATTCCCTGCTCTCGACTGGGCTGTTAGCCCTGTCAGAGTGCTTCGGGGAAAGTTATGAGTCTGCTCTGTCTAAACCAGGTGCTTCCATGGCCGCGGCTCTGGTCCGCCTGACAAGCTCTAGAGCTAGAGGGAACCTCAACGTGACAAGTTGCCTCCAGCGTAGGCCCCTAGTAGCCGTGCAGAAAGGGAGGCAGGCAGCTGTCTCCATGAGTTCTCAGTCGCTTAGAGGCTTTCTTTTAAAGGAAGTAGTACACTTTGGAGGACTCCTAGGCCTCTCGGGTATGCATCACTTTCCCTCCAAGTTCAGCGAGTACCTCCAGACCCCTGTGGGGCAGCTGAGCAACTTCGAGGCCCATTGGTTGACCCCACTCCCCCACCCCCGGAGGCCCTCTGTGCGTGCCGCGCGATGGGCTACACACTGGACGTCCCTCGAGGAGCGCTACATTTCCAGAGCCCTCGAACAGCCTCAGGACAGCATTTCCGGTGAGTCCGACTTTGTCATGGCCCTTGTGTGAGCTGCCATGGGAAAACACTGTGCTTTGAATACTTGGAGGACCTCGTACCTGAAGTCACTCTGCCCGAGGAGAAAGTCAGCATCTTACCATGCCGTGTCGCTAACGGCACGCCCAGCACGAACACAGGCCTGGAAGTAAGGCCCCGAGTGGTGGTGCAGAAGCGGAGGCGTGCAGCAGTTTCCAGGAGGCGGCGGCCTCGGCTCTGGGCACCTTCAACGGCAGCAGGGTTTTCTGGACACCTAGGAGGCTGGCGCGGGCCCCCTGTTCCCGGCAGGAACACTGAGTACCGCCAGGCCCACCTGGGTCTGCTAAGCAACATCCAGGCCCGTAGCCCTTTAGAGCCCCTCTGTGTATGCCGAGCGTAGGGAAACGCGCTGCACTCTCCTTGGGAGCAGCTTAAGGTCCTCAGCAATCGCACACGTTCACGGACACCGTTCTGGCACGTCCCACATGGCGTCGAAGTCTCACGCATTACCCTAGGCTGAGCTGAACTCAGAGAAACCCTCGGCTTCGCATTCCACCTAGGACCTCCTGCCTGAAGTCACCGTGCCTCCCAGAGAGAGTCGGCTTGCGTTCTTACTGCCATGTAAGTCCCCTTCCTCCTGTGGCACTGCAGGCTTTGAATAGCCACAGGCCCAGAGGAGCAGCTACGGCGTTCCTTGGTTGAGGCAGTTCGCTTGATGCAGAACACCCTACTTCGAGAAGTTGATTCAGGGAAGGAAACTCAGGGTGACCTGTGTCTCTTTGGGCTTGTTAGAAACCACGGGGATGTCTGCTCAGGGCGTCCACGGAAACGGGGGCCTGCTGCAAGTAGCCTTGCTTTCCCGTTTGGAAGGCTGTCTTCATGCTGCCTTGAAGCTACCTGACATTCCCTGCTCTCGACTGGGCTGTTAGCCCTGTCAGAGTGCTTCGGGGAAAGTTATGAGTCTGCTCTGTCTAAACCAGGTGCTTCCATGGCCGCGGCTCTGGTCCGCCTGACAAGCTCTAGAGCTAGAGGGAACCTCAACGTGACAAGTTGCCTCCAGCGTAGGCCCCTAGTAGCCGTGCAGAAAGGGAGGCAGGCAGCTGTCTCCATGAGTTCTCAGTCGCTTAGAGGCTTTCTTTTAAAGGAAGTAGTACACTTTGGAGGACTCCTAGGCCTCTCGGGTATGCATCACTTTCCCTCCAAGTTCAGCGAGTACCTCCAGACCCCTGTGGGGCGGCTGAGCAACTTCGAGGCCCATTGGTTGACCCCACTCCCCCACCCCCGGAGGCCCTCTGTGCGTGCCGCGCGATGGGCTACACACTGGACGTCCCTCGAGGAGCGCTACATTTCCAGAGCCCTCGACCAGCCTCAGGACAGCATTTCGGGTGAGTCCGACTTTGTCATGGCCCTTGTGTGAGCTGCCATGGGAAAACACTGTGCTTTGAATACTTGGAGGACCTCGTACCTGAAGTCACTCTGCCCGAGGAGAAAGTCAGCATCTTACCATGCCGTGTCGCTAACGGCACGCCCAGCACGAACACAGGCCTGGAAGTAAGGCCCCGAGTGGCGGTGCAGAAGCGGAGGCGTGCAGCAGTTTCCAAGAGGCGGCGGCCTCGGCTCTGGGCACCTTCTACGGCAGCAGGGTTTTCTGGACACCTAGGAGGCTGGCGCGGGCCCCCTGTTCCCGGCAGGAACACTGAGTACCGCCAGGCCCACCTGGGTCTGCTAAGCAACATCCAGGCCCGTAGCCCTTTAGAGCCCCTCTGTGTATGCCGAGCGTAGGGAAACGCGCTGCACTCTCCTTGGGAGCAGCTTAAGGTCCTCAGCAATCGCACACGTTCACGGACACCGTTCTGGCACGTCCCACATGGCGTCGAAGTCTCACGCATTACCCTAGGCTGAGCTGAACTCAGAGAAACCCTCGGCTTCGCATTCCACCTGAGACCTCCTGCCTGAAGTCACCGTGCCTCCCAGAGAGAGTCGGCTTGCGTTCTTACTGCCATGTAAGTCCCCTTCCTCCTGTGGCACTGCAGGCTTTGAATAGCCACAGGCCCAGAGGAGCAGCTACGGCGTTCCTTGGTTGAGGCAGTTTGCTTGATGCAGAACACCCTACTTCGAGAAGTTGATTCAGGGAAGGAAACTCAGGGTGACCTGTGTCTCTTTGGGCTTGTTAGAAACCACGGGGATGTCTGCTCAGGGCGTCCACGGAAACGGGGGCCTGCTGCAAGTAGCCTTGCTTTCCCGTTTGGAAGGCTGTCTTCATGCTGCCTTGAAGCTACCTGACATTCCCTGCTCTCGACTGGGCTGTTAGCCCTGTCAGAGTGCTTCGGGGAAAGTTATGAGTCTGCTCTGTCTAAACCAGGTGCTTCCATGGCCGCGGCTCTGGTCCGCCTGACAAGCTCTAGAGCTAGAGGGAACCTCAACGTGACAAGTTGCCTCCAGCGTAGGCCCCTAGTAGCCGTGCAGAAAGGGAGGCAGGCAGCTGTCTCCATGAGTTCTCAGTCGCTTAGAGGCTTTCTTTTAAAGGAAGTAGTACACTTTGGAGGACTCCTAGGCCTCTCGGGTATGCATCACTTTCCCTCCAAGTTCAGCGAGTACCTCCAGACCCCTGTGGGGCAGCTGAGCAACTTCGAGGCCCATTGGTTGACCCCACTCCCCCACCCCCGGAGGCCCTCTGTGCGTGCCGCGCGATGGGCTACACACTGGACGTCCCTCGAGGAGCGCTACATTTCCAGAGCCCTCGAACAGCCTCAGGACAGCATTTCCGGTGAGTCCGACTTTGTCATGGCCCTTGTGTGAGCTGCCATGGGAAAACACTGTGCTTTGAATACTTGGAGGACCTCGTACCTGAAGTCACTCTGCCCGAGGAGAAAGTCAGCATCTTACCATGCCGTGTCGCTAACGGCACGCCCAGCACGAACACAGGCCTGGAAGTAAGACCCCGAGTGTCGGTGCAGAAGCGGAGGCGTTCAGCAGTTTCCAGGAGGCGGCGGCCTCGGCTCTGGGCACCTTCAACGGCAGCAGGGTTTTCTGGACACCTAGGAGGCTGGCGCGGGCCCCCTGTTCCCGGCAGGAACACTGAGTACCGCCAGGCCCACCTGGGTCTGCTAAGCAACATCCAGGCCCGTAGCCCTTTAGAGCCCCTCTGTGTATGCCGAGCGTAGGGAAACGCGCTGCACTCTCCTTGGGAGCAGCTTAAGGTCCTCAGCAATCGCACACGTTCACGGACACCGTTCTGGCACGTCCCACATGGCGTCGAAGTCTCACGCATTACTCTAGGCTGAGCTGAACTCAGAGAAACCCTCGGCTTCGCATTCCACCTGAGACCTCCTGCCTGAAGTCACCGTGCCTCCCAGAGAGAGTCGGCTTGCGTTCTTACTGCCATGTAAGTCCCCTTCCTCCTGTGGCACTGCAGGCTTTGAATAGCCACAGGCCCAGAGGAGCAGCTACGGCGTTCCTTGGTTGAGGCAGTTCGCTTGATGCAGAACACCCTACTTCGAGAAGTTGATTCAGGGAAGGAAACTCAGGGTGACCTGTGTCTCTTTGGGCTTGTTAGAAACCACGGGGATGTCTGCTCAGGGCGTCCACGGAAACGGGGGCCTGCTGCAAGTAGCCTTGCTTTCCCGTTTGGAAGGGTGCGTTCATGCTGCCTTGAAGCTACCTGACATTCCCTGCTCTCGACAGGCCTGTTAGCCCTGTCAGAGTGCTTCGGGGAACGTTATGAGTCTGCTCTGTCTAAACCAGGTGCTTCCATGGCCGCGGCTCTGGTCCGCCTGACAAGCTCTAGAGCTAGAGGGAACCTCAACGTGACAAGTTGCCTCCAGCGTAGGCCCCTAGTAGCCGTGCAGAAAGGGAGGCAGGCAGCTGTCTCCATGAGTTCTCAGTCGCTTAGAGGCTTTATTTTAAAGGAACTAGTACACTTTGGAGGACTCCTAGGCCTCTCGGGTATGCATCACTTTCCCTCCAAGTTCAGCGAGTACCTCCAGACCCCTGTGGGGCGGCTGAGCAACTTCGAGGCCCATTGGTTGACCCCACTCCCCCACCCCCGGAGGCCCTCTGTGCGTGCCGCGCGATGGGCTACACACTGGACGTCCCTCGAGGAGCGTTACATTTCCAGAGCCCTCGACCAGCCTCAGGACAGCATTTCGGGTGAGTCCGACTTTGTCATGGCCCTTGTGTGAGCTGCCATGGGAAAACACTGTGCTTTGAATACTTGGAGGACCTCGTACCTGAAGTCACTCTGCCCGAGGAGAAAGTCAGCATCTTACCATGCCGTGTCGCTAACGGCACGCCCAGCACGAACACAGGCCTGGAAGTAAGGCCCCGAGTGGCGGTGCAGAAGCGGAGGCGTTCAGCAGTTTCCAGGAGGCGGCGGCCTCGGCTCTGGGCACCTTCAACGGCAGCAGGGTTTTCTGGACACCTAGGAGGCTGGCGCGGGCCCCCTGTTCCCGGCAGGAACACTGAGTACCGCCAGGCCCACCTGGGTCTGCTAAGCAACATCCAGGCCCGTAGCCCTTTAGAGCCCCTCTGTGTATGCCGAGCGTAGGGAAACGCGCTGCACTCTCCTTGGGAGCAGCTTAAGGTCCTCAGCAATCGCACACGTTCACGGACACCGTTCTGGCACGTCCCACATGGCGTCGAAGTCTCACGCATTACCCTAGGCTGAGCTGAACTCAGAGAAACCCTCGGCTTCGCATTCCACCTGAGACCTCCTGCCTGAAGTCACCGTGCCTCCCAGAGAGAGTCGGCTTGCGTTCTTACTGCCATGTAAGTCCCCTTCCTCCTGTGGCACTGCAGGCTTTGAATAGCCACAGGCCCAGAGGAGCAGCTACGGCGTTCCTTGGTTGAGGCAGTTCGCTTGATGCAGAACACCCTACTTCGAGAAGTTGATTCAGGGAAGGAAACTCAGGGTGACCTGTGTCTCTTTGGGCTTGTTAGAAACCACGGGGATGTCTGCTCAGGGCGTCCACGGAAACGGGGGCCTGCTGCAAGTAGCCTTGCTTTCCCGTTTGGAAGGCTGTCTTCATGCTGCCTTGAAGCTACCTGACATTCCCTGCTCTCGACTGGGCTGTTAGCCCTGTCAGAGTGCTTCGGGGAAAGTTATGAGTCTGCTCTGTCTAAACCAGGTGCTTCCATGGCCGCGGCTCTGGTCCGCCTGACAAGCTCTAGAGCTAGAGGGAACCTCAACGTGACAAGTTGCCTCCAGCGTAGGCCCCTAGTAGCCGTGCAGAAAGGGAGGCAGGCAGCTGTCTCCATGAGTTCTCAGTCGCTTAGAGGCTTTCTTTTAAAGGAAGTAGTACACTTTGGAGGACTCCTAGGCCTCTCGGGTATGCATCACTTTCCCTCCAAGTTCAGCGAGTACCTCCAGACCCCTGTGGGGCAGCTGAGCAACTTCGAGGCCCATTGGTTGACCCCACTCCCCCACCCCCGGAGGCCCTCTGTGCGTGCCGCGCGATGGGCTACACACTGGACGTCCCTCGAGGAGCGCTACATTTCCAGAGCCCTCGAACAGCCTCAGGACAGCATTTCCGGTGAGTCCGACTTTGTCATGGCCCTTGTGTGAGCTGCCATGGGAAAACACTGTGCTTTGAATACTTGGAGGACCTCGTACCTGAAGTCACTCTGCCCGAGGAGAAAGTCAGCATCTTACCATGCCGTGTCGCTAACGGCACGCCCAGCACGAACACAGGCCTGGAAGTAAGACCCCGAGTGTCGGTGCAGAAGCGGAGGCGTTCAGCAGTTTCCAGGAGGCGGCGGCCTCGGCTCTGGGCACCTTCAACGGCAGCAGGGTTTTCTGGACACCTAGGAGGCTGGCGCGGGCCCCCTGTTCCCGGCAGGAACACTGAGTACCGCCAGGCCCACCTGGGTCTGCTAAGCAACATCCAGGCCCGTAGCCCTTTAGAGCCCCTCTGTGTATGCCGAGCGTAGGGAAACGCGCTGCACTCTCCTTGGGAGCAGCTTAAGGTCCTCAGCAATCGCACACGTTCACGGACACCGTTCTGGCACGTCCCACATGGCGTCGAAGTCTCACGCATTACTCTAGGCTGAGCTGAACTCAGAGAAACCCTCGGCTTCGCATTCCACCTGAGACCTCCTGCCTGAAGTCACCGTGCCTCCCAGAGAGAGTCGGCTTGCGTTCTTACTGCCATGTAAGTCCCCTTCCTCCTGTGGCACTGCAGGCTTTGAATAGCCACAGGCCCAGAGGAGCAGCTACGGCGTTCCTTGGTTGAGGCAGTTCGCTTGATGCAGAACACCCTACTTCGAGAAGTTGATTCAGGGAAGGAAACTCAGGGTGACCTGTGTCTCTTTGGGCTTGTTAGAAACCACGGGGATGTCTGCTCAGGGCGTCCACGGAAACGGGGGCCTGCTGCAAGTAGCCTTGCTTTCCCGTTTGGAAGGGTGCGTTCATGCTGCCTTGAAGCTACCTGACATTCCCTGCTCTCGACAGGCCTGTTAGCCCTGTCAGAGTGCTTCGGGGAACGTTATGAGTCTGCTCTGTCTAAACCAGGTGCTTCCATGGCCGCGGCTCTGGTCCGCCTGACAAGCTCTAGAGCTAGAGGGAACCTCAACGTGACAAGTTGCCTCCAGCGTAGGCCCCTAGTAGCCGTGCAGAAAGGGAGGCAGGCAGCTGTCTCCATGAGTTCTCAGTCGCTTAGAGGCTTTATTTTAAAGGAACTAGTACAATTTGGAGGACTCCTAGGCCTCTCGGGTATGCATCACTTTCCCTCCAAGTTCAGCGAGTACCTCCAGACCCCTGTGGGGCGGCTGAGCAACTTCGAGGCCCATTGGTTGACCCCACTCCCCCACCCCCGGAGGCCCTCTGTGCGTGCCGCGCGATGGGCTACACACTGGACGTCCCTCGAGGAGCGTTACATTTCCAGAGCCCTCGACCAGCCTCAGGACAGCATTTCGGGTGAGTCCGACTTTGTCATGGCCCTTGTGTGAGCTGCCATGGGAAAACACTGTGCTTTGAATACTTGGAGGACCTCGTACCTGAAGTCACTCTGCCCGAGGAGAAAGTCAGCATCTTACCATGCCGTGTCGCTAACGGCACGCCCAGCACGAACACAGGCCTGGAAGTAAGGCCCCGAGTGGCGGTGCAGAAGCGGAGGCGTTCAGCAGTTTCCAGGAGGCGGCGGCCTCGGCTCTGGGCACCTTCAACGGCAGCAGGGTTTTCTGGACACCTAGGAGGCTGGCGCGGGCCCCCTGTTCCCGGCAGGAACACTGAGTACCGCCAGGCCCACCTGGGTCTGCTAAGCAACATCCAGGCCCGTAGCCCTTTAGAGCCCCTCTGTGTATGCCGAGCGTAGGGAAACGCGCTGCACTCTCCTTGGGAGCAGCTTAAGGTCCTCAGCAATCGCACACGTTCACGGACACCGTTCTGGCACGTCCCACATGGCGTCGAAGTCTCACGCATTACCCTAGGCTGAGCTGAACTCAGAGAAACCCTCGGCTTCGCATTCCACCTGAGACCTCCTGCCTGAAGTCACCGTGCCTCCTAGAGAGAGTCAGCTTGCGTTCTTACTGCCATGTAAGTCCCCTTCCTCCTGTGGCACTGCAGGCTTTGAATAGCCACAGGCCCAGAGGAGCAGCTACGGCGTTCCTTGGTTGAGGCAGTTCGCTTGATGCAGAACACCCTACTTCGAGAAGTTGATTCAGGGAAGGAAACTCAGGGTGACCTGTGTCTCTTTGGGCTTGTTAGAAACCACGGGGATGTCTGCTCAGGGCGTCCACGGAAACGGGGGCCTGCTGCAAGTAGCCTTGCTTTCCCGTTTGGAAGGCTGTCTTCATGCTGCCTTGAAGCTACCTGACATTCCCTGCTCTCGACTGGGCTGTTAGCCCTGTCAGAGTGCTTCGGGGAAAGTTATGAGTCTGCTCTGTCTAAACCAGGTGCTTCCATGGCCGCGGCTCTGGTCCGCCTGACAAGCTCTAGAGCTAGAGGGAACCTCAACGTGACAAGTTGCCTCCAGCGTAGGCCCCTAGTAGCCGTGCAGAAAGGGAGGCAGGCAGCTGTCTCCATGAGTTCTCAGTCGCTTAGAGGCTTTCTTTTAAAGGAAGTAGTACACTTTGGAGGACTCCTAGGCCTCTCGGGTATGCATCACTTTCCCTCCAAGTTCAGCGAGTACCTCCAGACCCCTGTGGGGCAGCTGAGCAACTTCGAGGCCCATTGGTTGACCCCACTCCCCCACCCCCGGAGGCCCTCTGTGCGTGCCGCGCGATGGGCTACACACTGGACGTCCCTCGAGGAGCGCTACATTTCCAGAGCCCTCGAACAGCCTCAGGACAGCATTTCCGGTGAGTCCGACTTTGTCATGGCCCTTGTGTGAGCTGCCATGGGAAAACACTGTGCTTTGAATACTTGGAGGACCTCGTACCTGAAGTCACTCTGCCCGAGGAGAAAGTCAGCATCTTACCATGCCGTGTCGCTAACGGCACGCCCAGCACGAACACAGGCCTGGAAGTAAGGCCCCGAGTGGTGGTGCAGAAGCGGAGGCGTGCAGCAGTTTCCAGGAGGCGGCGGCCTCGGCTCTGGGCACCTTCAACGGCAGCAGGGTTTTCTGGACACCTAGGAGGCTGGCGCGGGCCCCCTGTTCCCGGCAGGAACACTGAGTACCGCCAGGCCCACCTGGGTCTGCTAAGCAACATCCAGGCCCGTAGCCCTTTAGAGCCCCTCTGTGTATGCCGAGCGTAGGGAAACGCGCTGCACTCTCCTTGGGAGCAGCTTAAGGTCCTCAGCAATCGCACACGTTCACGGACACCGTTCTGGCACGTCCCACATGGCGTCGAAGTCTCACGCATTACCCTAGGCTGAGCTGAACTCAGAGAAACCCTCGGCTTCGCATTCCACCTAGGACCTCCTGCCTGAAGTCACCGTGCCTCCCAGAGAGAGTCGGCTTGCGTTCTTACTGCCATGTAAGTCCCCTTCCTCCTGTGGCACTGCAGGCTTTGAATAGCCACAGGCCCAGAGGAGCAGCTACGGCGTTCCTTGGTTGAGGCAGTTCGCTTGATGCAGAACACCCTACTTCGAGAAGTTGATTCAGGGAAGGAAACTCAGGGTGACCTGTGTCTCTTTGGGCTTGTTAGAAACCACGGGGATGTCTGCTCAGGGCGTCCACGGAAACGGGGGCCTGCTGCAAGTAGCCTTGCTTTCCCGTTTGGAAGGCTGTCTTCATGCTGCCTTGAAGCTACCTGACATTCCCTGCTCTCGACTGGGCTGTTAGCCCTGTCAGAGTGCTTCGGGGAAAGTTATGAGTCTGCTCTGTCTAAACCAGGTGCTTCCATGGCCGCGGCTCTGGTCCGCCTGACAAGCTCTAGAGCTAGAGGGAACCTCAACGTGACAAGTTGCCTCCAGCGTAGGCCCCTAGTAGCCGTGCAGAAAGGGAGGCAGGCAGCTGTCTCCATGAGTTCTCAGTCGCTTAGAGGCTTTCTTTTAAAGGAAGTAGTACACTTTGGAGGACTCCTAGGCCTCTCGGGTATGCATCACTTTCCCTCCAAGTTCAGCGAGTACCTCCAGACCCCTGTGGGGCGGCTGAGCAACTTCGAGGCCCATTGGTTGACCCCACTCCCCCACCCCCGGAGGCCCTCTGTGCGTGCCGCGCGATGGGCTACACACTGGACGTCCCTCGAGGAGCGCTACATTTCCAGAGCCCTCGACCAGCCTCAGGACAGCATTTCGGGTGAGTCCGACTTTGTCATGGCCCTTGTGTGAGCTGCCATGGGAAAACACTGTGCTTTGAATACTTGGAGGACCTCGTACCTGAAGTCACTCTGCCCGAGGAGAAAGTCAGCATCTTACCATGCCGTGTCGCTAACGGCACGCCCAGCACGAACACAGGCCTGGAAGTAAGGCCCCGAGTGGCGGTGCAGAAGCGGAGGCGTGCAGCAGTTTCCAAGAGGCGGCGGCCTCGGCTCTGGGCACCTTCTACGGCAGCAGGGTTTTCTGGACACCTAGGAGGCTGGCGCGGGCCCCCTGTTCCCGGCAGGAACACTGAGTACCGCCAGGCCCACCTGGGTCTGCTAAGCAACATCCAGGCCCGTAGCCCTTTAGAGCCCCTCTGTGTATGCCGAGCGTAGGGAAACGCGCTGCACTCTCCTTGGGAGCAGCTTAAGGTCCTCAGCAATCGCACACGTTCACGGACACCGTTCTGGCACGTCCCACATGGCGTCGAAGTCTCACGCATTACCCTAGGCTGAGCTGAACTCAGAGAAACCCTCGGCTTCGCATTCCACCTGAGACCTCCTGCCTGAAGTCACCGTGCCTCCCAGAGAGAGTCGGCTTGCGTTCTTACTGCCATGTAAGTCCCCTTCCTCCTGTGGCACTGCAGGCTTTGAATAGCCACAGGCCCAGAGGAGCAGCTACGGCGTTCCTTGGTTGAGGCAGTTTGCTTGATGCAGAACACCCTACTTCGAGAAGTTGATTCAGGGAAGGAAACTCAGGGTGACCTGTGTCTCTTTGGGCTTGTTAGAAACCACGGGGATGTCTGCTCAGGGCGTCCACGGAAACGGGGGCCTGCTGCAAGTAGCCTTGCTTTCCCGTTTGGAAGGCTGTCTTCATGCTGCCTTGAAGCTACCTGACATTCCCTGCTCTCGACTGGGCTGTTAGCCCTGTCAGAGTGCTTCGGGGAAAGTTATGAGTCTGCTCTGTCTAAACCAGGTGCTTCCATGGCCGCGGCTCTGGTCCGCCTGACAAGCTCTAGAGCTAGAGGGAACCTCAACGTGACAAGTTGCCTCCAGCGTAGGCCCCTAGTAGCCGTGCAGAAAGGGAGGCAGGCAGCTGTCTCCATGAGTTCTCAGTCGCTTAGAGGCTTTCTTTTAAAGGAAGTAGTACACTTTGGAGGACTCCTAGGCCTCTCGGGTATGCATCACTTTCCCTCCAAGTTCAGCGAGTACCTCCAGACCCCTGTGGGGCAGCTGAGCAACTTCGAGGCCCATTGGTTGACCCCACTCCCCCACCCCCGGAGGCCCTCTGTGCGTGCCGCGCGATGGGCTACACACTGGACGTCCCTCGAGGAGCGCTACATTTCCAGAGCCCTCGAACAGCCTCAGGACAGCATTTCCGGTGAGTCCGACTTTGTCATGGCCCTTGTGTGAGCTGCCATGGGAAAACACTGTGCTTTGAATACTTGGAGGACCTCGTACCTGAAGTCACTCTGCCCGAGGAGAAAGTCAGCATCTTACCATGCCGTGTCGCTAACGGCACGCCCAGCACGAACACAGGCCTGGAAGTAAGACCCCGAGTGTCGGTGCAGAAGCGGAGGCGTTCAGCAGTTTCCAGGAGGCGGCGGCCTCGGCTCTGGGCACCTTCAACGGCAGCAGGGTTTTCTGGACACCTAGGAGGCTGGCGCGGGCCCCCTGTTCCCGGCAGGAACACTGAGTACCGCCAGGCCCACCTGGGTCTGCTAAGCAACATCCAGGCCCGTAGCCCTTTAGAGCCCCTCTGTGTATGCCGAGCGTAGGGAAACGCGCTGCACTCTCCTTGGGAGCAGCTTAAGGTCCTCAGCAATCGCACACGTTCACGGACACCGTTCTGGCACGTCCCACATGGCGTCGAAGTCTCACGCATTACTCTAGGCTGAGCTGAACTCAGAGAAACCCTCGGCTTCGCATTCCACCTGAGACCTCCTGCCTGAAGTCACCGTGCCTCCCAGAGAGAGTCGGCTTGCGTTCTTACTGCCATGTAAGTCCCCTTCCTCCTGTGGCACTGCAGGCTTTGAATAGCCACAGGCCCAGAGGAGCAGCTACGGCGTTCCTTGGTTGAGGCAGTTCGCTTGATGCAGAACACCCTACTTCGAGAAGTTGATTCAGGGAAGGAAACTCAGGGTGACCTGTGTCTCTTTGGGCTTGTTAGAAACCACGGGGATGTCTGCTCAGGGCGTCCACGGAAACGGGGGCCTGCTGCAAGTAGCCTTGCTTTCCCGTTTGGAAGGGTGCGTTCATGCTGCCTTGAAGCTACCTGACATTCCCTGCTCTCGACAGGCCTGTTAGCCCTGTCAGAGTGCTTCGGGGAACGTTATGAGTCTGCTCTGTCTAAACCAGGTGCTTCCATGGCCGCGGCTCTGGTCCGCCTGACAAGCTCTAGAGCTAGAGGGAACCTCAACGTGACAAGTTGCCTCCAGCGTAGGCCCCTAGTAGCCGTGCAGAAAGGGAGGCAGGCAGCTGTCTCCATGAGTTCTCAGTCGCTTAGAGGCTTTATTTTAAAGGAACTAGTACACTTTGGAGGACTCCTAGGCCTCTCGGGTATGCATCACTTTCCCTCCAAGTTCAGCGAGTACCTCCAGACCCCTGTGGGGCGGCTGAGCAACTTCGAGGCCCATTGGTTGACCCCACTCCCCCACCCCCGGAGGCCCTCTGTGCGTGCCGCGCGATGGGCTACACACTGGACGTCCCTCGAGGAGCGTTACATTTCCAGAGCCCTCGACCAGCCTCAGGACAGCATTTCGGGTGAGTCCGACTTTGTCATGGCCCTTGTGTGAGCTGCCATGGGAAAACACTGTGCTTTGAATACTTGGAGGACCTCGTACCTGAAGTCACTCTGCCCGAGGAGAAAGTCAGCATCTTACCATGCCGTGTCGCTAACGGCACGCCCAGCACGAACACAGGCCTGGAAGTAAGGCCCCGAGTGGCGGTGCAGAAGCGGAGGCGTTCAGCAGTTTCCAGGAGGCGGCGGCCTCGGCTCTGGGCACCTTCAACGGCAGCAGGGTTTTCTGGACACCTAGGAGGCTGGCGCGGGCCCCCTGTTCCCGGCAGGAACACTGAGTACCGCCAGGCCCACCTGGGTCTGCTAAGCAACATCCAGGCCCGTAGCCCTTTAGAGCCCCTCTGTGTATGCCGAGCGTAGGGAAACGCGCTGCACTCTCCTTGGGAGCAGCTTAAGGTCCTCAGCAATCGCACACGTTCACGGACACCGTTCTGGCACGTCCCACATGGCGTCGAAGTCTCACGCATTACCCTAGGCTGAGCTGAACTCAGAGAAACCCTCGGCTTCGCATTCCACCTGAGACCTCCTGCCTGAAGTCACCGTGCCTCCTAGAGAGAGTCAGCTTGCGTTCTTACTGCCATGTAAGTCCCCTTCCTCCTGTGGCACTGCAGGCTTTGAATAGCCACAGGCCCAGAGGAGCAGCTACGGCGTTCCTTGGTTGAGGCAGTTCGCTTGATGCAGAACACCCTACTTCGAGAAGTTGATTCAGGGAAGGAAACTCAGGGTGACCTGTGTCTCTTTGGGCTTGTTAGAAACCACGGGGATGTCTGCTCAGGGCGTCCACGGAAACGGGGGCCTGCTGCAAGTAGCCTTGCTTTCCCGTTTGGAAGGCTGTCTTCATGCTGCCTTGAAGCTACCTGACATTCCCTGCTCTCGACTGGGCTGTTAGCCCTGTCAGAGTGCTTCGGGGAAAGTTATGAGTCTGCTCTGTCTAAACCAGGTGCTTCCATGGCCGCGGCTCTGGTCCGCCTGACAAGCTCTAGAGCTAGAGGGAACCTCAACGTGACAAGTTGCCTCCAGCGTAGGCCCCTAGTAGCCGTGCAGAAAGGGAGGCAGGCAGCTGTCTCCATGAGTTCTCAGTCGCTTAGAGGCTTTCTTTTAAAGGAAGTAGTACACTTTGGAGGACTCCTAGGCCTCTCGGGTATGCATCACTTTCCCTCCAAGTTCAGCGAGTACCTCCAGACCCCTGTGGGGCAGCTGAGCAACTTCGAGGCCCATTGGTTGACCCCACTCCCCCACCCCCGGAGGCCCTCTGTGCGTGCCGCGCGATGGGCTACACACTGGACGTCCCTCGAGGAGCGCTACATTTCCAGAGCCCTCGAACAGCCTCAGGACAGCATTTCCGGTGAGTCCGACTTTGTCATGGCCCTTGTGTGAGCTGCCATGGGAAAACACTGTGCTTTGAATACTTGGAGGACCTCGTACCTGAAGTCACTCTGCCCGAGGAGAAAGTCAGCATCTTACCATGCCGTGTCGCTAACGGCACGCCCAGCACGAACACAGGCCTGGAAGTAAGGCCCCGAGTGGCGGTGCAGAAGCGGAGGCGTTCAGCAGTTTCCAGGAGGCGGCGGCCTCGGCTCTGGGCACCTTCAACGGCAGCAGGGTTTTCTGGACACCTAGGAGGCTGGCGCGGGCCCCCTGTTCCCGGCAGGAACACTGAGTACCGCCAGGCCCACCTGGGTCTGCTAAGCAACATCCAGGCCCGTAGCCCTTTAGAGCCCCTCTGTGTATGCCGAGCGTAGGGAAACGCGCTGCACTCTCCTTGGGAGCAGCTTAAGCTCCTCAGCAATCGCACACGTTCACGGACACCGTTCTGGCACGTCCCACATGGCGTCGAAGTCTCACGCATTACTCTAGGCTGAGCTGAACTCAGAGAAACCCTCGGCTTCGCATTCCACCTGAGACCTCCTGCCTGAAGTCACCGTGCCTCCCAGAGAGAGTCGGCTTGCGTTCTTACTGCCATGTAAGTCCCCTTCCTCCTGTGGCACTGCAGGCTTTGAATAGCCACAGGCCCAGAGGAGCAGCTACGGCGTTCCTTGGTTGAGGCAGTTCGCTTGATGCAGAACACCCTACTTCGAGAAGTTGATTCAGGGAAGGAAACTCAGGGTGACCTGTGTCTCTTTGGGCTTGTTAGAAACCACGGGGATGTCTGCTCAGGGCGTCCACGGAAACGGGGGCCTGCTGCAAGTAGCCTTGCTTTCCCGTTTGGAAGGGTGCGTTCATGCTGCCTTGAAGCTACCTGACATTCCCTGCTCTCGACAGGCCTGTTAGCCCTGTCAGAGTGCTTCGGGGAACGTTATGAGTCTGCTCTGTCTAAACCAGGTGCTTCCATGGCCGCGGCTCTGGTCCGCCTGACAAGCTCTAGAGCTAGAGGGAACCTCAACGTGACAAGTTGCCTCCAGCGTAGGCCCCTAGTAGCCGTGCAGAAAGGGAGGCAGGCAGCTGTCTCCATGAGTTCTCAGTCGCTTAGAGGCTTTATTTTAAAGGAACTAGTACACTTTGGAGGACTCCTAGGCCTCTCGGGTATGCATCACTTTCCCTCCAAGTTCAGCGAGTACCTCCAGACCCCTGTGGGGCGGCTGAGCAACTTCGAGGCCCATTGGTTGACCCCACTCCCCCACCCCCGGAGGCCCTCTGTGCGTGCCGCGCGATGGGCTACACACTGGACGTCCCTCGAGGAGCGTTACATTTCCAGAGCCCTCGACCAGCCTCAGGACAGCATTTCGGGTGAGTCCGACTTTGTCATGGCCCTTGTGTGAGCTGCCATGGGAAAACACTGTGCTTTGAATACTTGGAGGACCTCGTACCTGAAGTCACTCTGCCCGAGGAGAAAGTCAGCATCTTACCATGCCGTGTCGCTAACGGCACGCCCAGCACGAACACAGGCCTGGAAGTAAGGCCCCGAGTGGCGGTGCAGAAGCGGAGGCGTTCAGCAGTTTCCAGGAGGCGGCGGCCTCGGCTCTGGGCACCTTCAACGGCAGCAGGGTTTTCTGGACACCTAGGAGGCTGGCGCGGGCCCCCTGTTCCCGGCAGGAACACTGAGTACCGCCAGGCCCACCTGGGTCTGCTAAGCAACATCCAGGCCCGTAGCCCTTTAGAGCCCCTCTGTGTATGCCGAGCGTAGGGAAACGCGCTGCACTCTCCTTGGGAGCAGCTTAAGGTCCTCAGCAATCGCACACGTTCACGGACACCGTTCTGGCACGTCCCACATGGCGTCGAAGTCTCACGCATTACCCTAGGCTGAGCTGAACTCAGAGAAACCCTCGGCTTCGCATTCCACCTGAGACCTCCTGCCTGAAGTCACCGTGCCTCCTAGAGAGAGTCAGCTTGCGTTCTTACTGCCATGTAAGTCCCCTTCCTCCTGTGGCACTGCAGGCTTTGAATAGCCACAGGCCCAGAGGAGCAGCTACGGCGTTCCTTGGTTGAGGCAGTTCGCTTGATGCAGAACACCCTACTTCGAGAAGTTGATTCAGGGAAGGAAACTCAGGGTGACCTGTGTCTCTTTGGGCTTGTTAGAAACCACGGGGATGTCTGCTCAGGGCGTCCACGGAAACGGGGGCCTGCTGCAAGTAGCCTTGCTTTCCCGTTTGGAAGGCTGTCTTCATGCTGCCTTGAAGCTACCTGACATTCCCTGCTCTCGACTGGGCTGTTAGCCCTGTCAGAGTGCTTCGGGGAAAGTTATGAGTCTGCTCTGTCTAAACCAGGTGCTTCCATGGCCGCGGCTCTGGTCCGCCTGACAAGCTCTAGAGCTAGAGGGAACCTCAACGTGACAAGTTGCCTCCAGCGTAGGCCCCTAGTAGCCGTGCAGAAAGGGAGGCAGGCAGCTGTCTCCATGAGTTCTCAGTCGCTTAGAGGCTTTCTTTTAAAGGAAGTAGTACACTTTGGAGGACTCCTAGGCCTCTCGGGTATGCATCACTTTCCCTCCAAGTTCAGCGAGTACCTCCAGACCCCTGTGGGGCAGCTGAGCAACTTCGAGGCCCATTGGTTGACCCCACTCCCCCACCCCCGGAGGCCCTCTGTGCGTGCCGCGCGATGGGCTACACACTGGACGTCCCTCGAGGAGCGCTACATTTCCAGAGCCCTCGAACAGCCTCAGGACAGCATTTCCGGTGAGTCCGACTTTGTCATGGCCCTTGTGTGAGCTGCCATGGGAAAACACTGTGCTTTGAATACTTGGAGGACCTCGTACCTGAAGTCACTCTGCCCGAGGAGAAAGTCAGCATCTTACCATGCCGTGTCGCTAACGGCACGCCCAGCACGAACACAGGCCTGGAAGTAAGGCCCCGAGTGGTGGTGCAGAAGCGGAGGCGTGCAGCAGTTTCCAGGAGGCGGCGGCCTCGGCTCTGGGCACCTTCAACGGCAGCAGGGTTTTCTGGACACCTAGGAGGCTGGCGCGGGCCCCCTGTTCCCGGCAGGAACACTGAGTACCGCCAGGCCCACCTGGGTCTGCTAAGCAACATCCAGGCCCGTAGCCCTTTAGAGCCCCTCTGTGTATGCCGAGCGTAGGGAAACGCGCTGCACTCTCCTTGGGAGCAGCTTAAGGTCCTCAGCAATCGCACACGTTCACGGACACCGTTCTGGCACGTCCCACATGGCGTCGAAGTCTCACGCATTACCCTAGGCTGAGCTGAACTCAGAGAAACCCTCGGCTTCGCATTCCACCTAGGACCTCCTGCCTGAAGTCACCGTGCCTCCCAGAGAGAGTCGGCTTGCGTTCTTACTGCCATGTAAGTCCCCTTCCTCCTGTGGCACTGCAGGCTTTGAATAGCCACAGGCCCAGAGGAGCAGCTACGGCGTTCCTTGGTTGAGGCAGTTCGCTTGATGCAGAACACCCTACTTCGAGAAGTTGATTCAGGGAAGGAAACTCAGGGTGACCTGTGTCTCTTTGGGCTTGTTAGAAACCACGGGGATGTCTGCTCAGGGCGTCCACGGAAACGGGGGCCTGCTGCAAGTAGCCTTGCTTTCCCGTTTGGAAGGCTGTCTTCATGCTGCCTTGAAGCTACCTGACATTCCCTGCTCTCGACTGGGCTGTTAGCCCTGTCAGAGTGCTTCGGGGAAAGTTATGAGTCTGCTCTGTCTAAACCAGGTGCTTCCATGGCCGCGGCTCTGGTCCGCCTGACAAGCTCTAGAGCTAGAGGGAACCTCAACGTGACAAGTTGCCTCCAGCGTAGGCCCCTAGTAGCCGTGCAGAAAGGGAGGCAGGCAGCTGTCTCCATGAGTTCTCAGTCGCTTAGAGGCTTTCTTTTAAAGGAAGTAGTACACTTTGGAGGACTCCTAGGCCTCTCGGGTATGCATCACTTTCCCTCCAAGTTCAGCGAGTACCTCCAGACCCCTGTGGGGCGGCTGAGCAACTTCGAGGCCCATTGGTTGACCCCACTCCCCCACCCCCGGAGGCCCTCTGTGCGTGCCGCGCGATGGGCTACACACTGGACGTCCCTCGAGGAGCGCTACATTTCCAGAGCCCTCGACCAGCCTCAGGACAGCATTTCGGGTGAGTCCGACTTTGTCATGGCCCTTGTGTGAGCTGCCATGGGAAAACACTGTGCTTTGAATACTTGGAGGACCTCGTACCTGAAGTCACTCTGCCCGAGGAGAAAGTCAGCATCTTACCATGCCGTGTCGCTAACGGCACGCCCAGCACGAACACAGGCCTGGAAGTAAGGCCCCGAGTGGCGGTGCAGAAGCGGAGGCGTGCAGCAGTTTCCAAGAGGCGGCGGCCTCGGCTCTGGGCACCTTCTACGGCAGCAGGGTTTTCTGGACACCTAGGAGGCTGGCGCGGGCCCCCTGTTCCCGGCAGGAACACTGAGTACCGCCAGGCCCACCTGGGTCTGCTAAGCAACATCCAGGCCCGTAGCCCTTTAGAGCCCCTCTGTGTATGCCGAGCGTAGGGAAACGCGCTGCACTCTCCTTGGGAGCAGCTTAAGGTCCTCAGCAATCGCACACGTTCACGGACACCGTTCTGGCACGTCCCACATGGCGTCGAAGTCTCACGCATTACCCGAGGCTGAGCTGAACTCAGAGAAACCCTCGGCTTCGCATTCCACCTGAGACCTCCTGCCTGAAGTCACCGTGCCTCCCAGAGAGAGTCGGCTTGCGTTCTTACTGCCATGTAAGTCCCCTTCCTCCTGTGGCACTGCAGGCTTTGAATAGCCACAGGCCCAGAGGAGCAGCTACGGCGTTCCTTGGTTGAGGCAGTTTGCTTGATGCAGAACACCCTACTTCGAGAAGTTGATTCAGGGAAGGAAACTCAGGGTGACCTGTGTCTCTTTGGGCTTGTTAGAAACCACGGGGATGTCTGCTCAGGGCGTCCACGGAAACGGGGGCCTGCTGCAAGTAGCCTTGCTTTCCCGTTTGGAAGGCTGTCTTCATGCTGCCTTGAAGCTACCTGACATTCCCTGCTCTCGACTGGGCTGTTAGCCCTGTCAGAGTGCTTCGGGGAAAGTTATGAGTCTGCTCTGTCTAAACCAGGTGCTTCCATGGCCGCGGCTCTGGTCCGCCTGACAAGCTCTAGAGCTAGAGGGAACCTCAACGTGACAAGTTGCCTCCAGCGTAGGCCCCTAGTAGCCGTGCAGAAAGGGAGGCAGGCAGCTGTCTCCATGAGTTCTCAGTCGCTTAGAGGCTTTCTTTTAAAGGAAGTAGTACACTTTGGAGGACTCCTAGGCCTCTCGGGTATGCATCACTTTCCCTCCAAGTTCAGCGAGTACCTCCAGACCCCTGTGGGGCAGCTGAGCAACTTCGAGGCCCATTGGTTGACCCCACTCCCCCACCCCCGGAGGCCCTCTGTGCGTGCCGCGCGATGGGCTACACACTGGACGTCCCTCGAGGAGCGCTACATTTCCAGAGCCCTCGAACAGCCTCAGGACAGCATTTCCGGTGAGTCCGACTTTGTCATGGCCCTTGTGTGAGCTGCCATGGGAAAACACTGTGCTTTGAATACTTGGAGGACCTCGTACCTGAAGTCACTCTGCCCGAGGAGAAAGTCAGCATCTTACCATGCCGTGTCGCTAACGGCACGCCCAGCACGAACACAGGCCTGGAAGTAAGACCCCGAGTGTCGGTGCAGAAGCGGAGGCGTTCAGCAGTTTCCAGGAGGCGGCGGCCTCGGCTCTGGGCACCTTCAACGGCAGCAGGGTTTTCTGGACACCTAGGAGGCTGGCGCGGGCCCCCTGTTCCCGGCAGGAACACTGAGTACCGCCAGGCCCACCTGGGTCTGCTAAGCAACATCCAGGCCCGTAGCCCTTTAGAGCCCCTCTGTGTATGCCGAGCGTAGGGAAACGCGCTGCACTCTCCTTGGGAGCAGCTTAAGGTCCTCAGCAATCGCACACGTTCACGGACACCGTTCTGGCACGTCCCACATGGCGTCGAAGTCTCACGCATTACTCTAGGCTGAGCTGAACTCAGAGAAACCCTAGGCTTCGCATTCCACCTGAGACCTCCTGCCTGAAGTCACCGTGCCTCCCAGAGAGAGTCGGCTTGCGTTCTTACTGCCATGTAAGTCCCCTTCCTCCTGTGGCACTGCAGGCTTTGAATAGCCACAGGCCCAGAGGAGCAGCTACGGCGTTCCTTGGTTGAGGCAGTTCGCTTGATGCAGAACACCCTACTTCGAGAAGTTGATTCAGGGAAGGAAACTCAGGGTGACCTGTGTCTCTTTGGGCTTGTTAGAAACCACGGGGATGTCTGCTCAGGGCGTCCACGGAAACGGGGGCCTGCTGCAAGTAGCCTTGCTTTCCCGTTTGGAAGGGTGCGTTCATGCTGCCTTGAAGCTACCTGACATTCCCTGCTCTCGACAGGCCTGTTAGCCCTGTCAGAGTGCTTCGGGGAACGTTATGAGTCTGCTCTGTCTAAACCAGGTGCTTCCATGGCCGCGGCTCTGGTCCGCCTGACAAGCTCTAGAGCTAGAGGGAACCTCAACGTGACAAGTTGCCTCCAGCGTAGGCCCCTAGTAGCCGTGCAGAAAGGGAGGCAGGCAGCTGTCTCCATGAGTTCTCAGTCGCTTAGAGGCTTTATTTTAAAGGAACTAGTACACTTTGGAGGACTCCTAGGCCTCTCGGGTATGCATCACTTTCCCTCCAAGTTCAGCGAGTACCTCCAGACCCCTGTGGGGCGGCTGAGCAACTTCGAGGCCCATTGGTTGACCCCACTCCCCCACCCCCGGAGGCCCTCTGTGCGTGCCGCGCGATGGGCTACACACTGGACGTCCCTCGAGGAGCGTTACATTTCCAGAGCCCTCGACCAGCCTCAGGACAGCATTTCGGGTGAGTCCGACTTTGTCATGGCCCTTGTGTGAGCTGCCATGGGAAAACACTGTGCTTTGAATACTTGGAGGACCTCGTACCTGAAGTCACTCTGCCCGAGGAGAAAGTCAGCATCTTACCATGCCGTGTCGCTAACGGCACGCCCAGCACGAACACAGGCCTGGAAGTAAGGCCCCGAGTGGCGGTGCAGAAGCGGAGGCGTTCAGCAGTTTCCAGGAGGCGGCGGCCTCGGCTCTGGGCACCTTCAACGGCAGCAGGGTTTTCTGGACACCTAGGAGGCTGGCGCGGGCCCCCTGTTCCCGGCAGGAACACTGAGTACCGCCAGGCCCACCTGGGTCTGCTAAGCAACATCCAGGCCCGTAGCCCTTTAGAGCCCCTCTGTGTATGCCGAGCGTAGGGAAACGCGCTGCACTCTCCTTGGGAGCAGCTTAAGGTCCTCAGCAATCGCACACGTTCACGGACACCGTTCTGGCACGTCCCACATGGCGTCGAAGTCTCACGCATTACCCTAGGCTGAGCTGAACTCAGAGAAACCCTCGGCTTCGCATTCCACCTGAGACCTCCTGCCTGAAGTCACCGTGCCTCCTAGAGAGAGTCAGCTTGCGTTCTTACTGCCATGTAAGTCCCCTTCCTCCTGTGGCACTGCAGGCTTTGAATAGCCACAGGCCCAGAGGAGCAGCTACGGCGTTCCTTGGTTGAGGCAGTTCGCTTGATGCAGAACACCCTACTTCGAGAAGTTGATTCAGGGAAGGAAACTCAGGGTGACCTGTGTCTCTTTGGGCTTGTTAGAAACCACGGGGATGTCTGCTCAGGGCGTCCACGGAAACGGGGGCCTGCTGCAAGTAGCCTTGCTTTCCCGTTTGGAAGGCTGTCTTCATGCTGCCTTGAAGCTACCTGACATTCCCTGCTCTCGACTGGGCTGTTAGCCCTGTCAGAGTGCTTCGGGGAAAGTTATGAGTCTGCTCTGTCTAAACCAGGTGCTTCCATGGCCGCGGCTCTGGTCCGCCTGACAAGCTCTAGAGCTAGAGGGAACCTCAACGTGACAAGTTGCCTCCAGCGTAGGCCCCTAGTAGCCGTGCAGAAAGGGAGGCAGGCAGCTGTCTCCATGAGTTCTCAGTCGCTTAGAGGCTTTCTTTTAAAGGAAGTAGTACACTTTGGAGGACTCCTAGGCCTCTCGGGTATGCATCACTTTCCCTCCAAGTTCAGCGAGTACCTCCAGACCCCTGTGGGGCAGCTGAGCAACTTCGAGGCCCATTGGTTGACCCCACTCCCCCACCCCCGGAGGCCCTCTGTGCGTGCCGCGCGATGGGCTACACACTGGACGTCCCTCGAGGAGCGCTACATTTCCAGAGCCCTCGAACAGCCTCAGGACAGCATTTCCGGTGAGTCCGACTTTGTCATGGCCCTTGTGTGAGCTGCCATGGGAAAACACTGTGCTTTGAATACTTGGAGGACCTCGTACCTGAAGTCACTCTGCCCGAGGAGAAAGTCAGCATCTTACCATGCCGTGTCGCTAACGGCACGCCCAGCACGAACACAGGCCTGGAAGTAAGGCCCCGAGTGGTGGTGCAGAAGCGGAGGCGTGCAGCAGTTTCCAGGAGGCGGCGGCCTCGGCTCTGGGCACCTTCAACGGCAGCAGGGTTTTCTGGACACCTAGGAGGCTGGCGCGGGCCCCCTGTTCCCGGCAGGAACACTGAGTACCGCCAGGCCCACCTGGGTCTGCTAAGCAACATCCAGGCCCGTAGCCCTTTAGAGCCCCTCTGTGTATGCCGAGCGTAGGGAAACGCGCTGCACTCTCCTTGGGAGCAGCTTAAGGTCCTCAGCAATCGCACACGTTCACGGACACCGTTCTGGCACGTCCCACATGGCGTCGAAGTCTCACGCATTACCCTAGGCTGAGCTGAACTCAGAGAAACCCTCGGCTTCGCATTCCACCTAGGACCTCCTGCCTGAAGTCACCGTGCCTCCCAGAGAGAGTCGGCTTGCGTTCTTACTGCCATGTAAGTCCCCTTCCTCCTGTGGCACTGCAGGCTTTGAATAGCCACAGGCCCAGAGGAGCAGCTACGGCGTTCCTTGGTTGAGGCAGTTCGCTTGATGCAGAACACCCTACTTCGAGAAGTTGATTCAGGGAAGGAAACTCAGGGTGACCTGTGTCTCTTTGGGCTTGTTAGAAACCACGGGGATGTCTGCTCAGGGCGTCCACGGAAACGGGGGCCTGCTGCAAGTAGCCTTGCTTTCCCGTTTGGAAGGCTGTCTTCATGCTGCCTTGAAGCTACCTGACATTCCCTGCTCTCGACTGGGCTGTTAGCCCTGTCAGAGTGCTTCGGGGAAAGTTATGAGTCTGCTCTGTCTAAACCAGGTGCTTCCATGGCCGCGGCTCTGGTCCGCCTGACAAGCTCTAGAGCTAGAGGGAACCTCAACGTGACAAGTTGCCTCCAGCGTAGGCCCCTAGTAGCCGTGCAGAAAGGGAGGCAGGCAGCTGTCTCCATGAGTTCTCAGTCGCTTAGAGGCTTTCTTTTAAAGGAAGTAGTACACTTTGGAGGACTCCTAGGCCTCTCGGGTATGCATCACTTTCCCTCCAAGTTCAGCGAGTACCTCCAGACCCCTGTGGGGCAGCTGAGCAACTTCGAGGCCCATTGGTTGACCCCACTCCCCCACCCCCGGAGGCCCTCTGTGCGTGCCGCGCGATGGGCTACACACTGGACGTCCCTCGAGGAGCGCTACATTTCCAGAGCCCTCGAACAGCCTCAGGACAGCATTTCCGGTGAGTCCGACTTTGTCATGGCCCTTGTGTGAGCTGCCATGGGAAAACACTGTGCTTTGAATACTTGGAGGACCTCGTACCTGAAGTCACTCTGCCCGAGGAGAAAGTCAGCATCTTACCATGCCGTGTCGCTAACGGCACGCCCAGCACGAACACAGGCCTGGAAGTAAGGCCCCGAGTGGTGGTGCAGAAGCGGAGGCGTGCAGCAGTTTCCAGGAGGCGGCGGCCTCGGCTCTGGGCACCTTCAACGGCAGCAGGGTTTTCTGGACACCTAGGAGGCTGGCGCGGGCCCCCTGTTCCCGGCAGGAACACTGAGTACCGCCAGGCCCACCTGGGTCTGCTAAGCAACATCCAGGCCCGTAGCCCTTTAGAGCCCCTCTGTGTATGCCGAGCGTAGGGAAACGCGCTGCACTCTCCTTGGGAGCAGCTTAAGGTCCTCAGCAATCGCACACGTTCACGGACACCGTTCTGGCACGTCCCACATGGCGTCGAAGTCTCACGCATTACCCTAGGCTGAGCTGAACTCAGAGAAACCCTCGGCTTCGCATTCCACCTAGGACCTCCTGCCTGAAGTCACCGTGCCTCCCAGAGAGAGTCGGCTTGCGTTCTTACTGCCATGTAAGTCCCCTTCCTCCTGTGGCACTGCAGGCTTTGAATAGCCACAGGCCCAGAGGAGCAGCTACGGCGTTCCTTGGTTGAGGCAGTTCGCTTGATGCAGAACACCCTACTTCGAGAAGTTGATTCAGGGAAGGAAACTCAGGGTGACCTGTGTCTCTTTGGGCTTGTTAGAAACCACGGGGATGTCTGCTCAGGGCGTCCACGGAAACGGGGGCCTGCTGCAAGTAGCCTTGCTTTCCCGTTTGGAAGGCTGTCTTCATGCTGCCTTGAAGCTACCTGACATTCCCTGCTCTCGACTGGGCTGTTAGCCCTGTCAGAGTGCTTCGGGGAAAGTTATGAGTCTGCTCTGTCTAAACCAGGTGCTTCCATGGCCGCGGCTCTGGTCCGCCTGACAAGCTCTAGAGCTAGAGGGAACCTCAACGTGACAAGTTGCCTCCAGCGTAGGCCCCTAGTAGCCGTGCAGAAAGGGAGGCAGGCAGCTGTCTCCATGAGTTCTCAGTCGCTTAGAGGCTTTCTTTTAAAGGAAGTAGTACACTTTGGAGGACTCCTAGGCCTCTCGGGTATGCATCACTTTCCCTCCAAGTTCAGCGAGTACCTCCAGACCCCTGTGGGGCGGCTGAGCAACTTCGAGGCCCATTGGTTGACCCCACTCCCCCACCCCCGGAGGCCCTCTGTGCGTGCCGCGCGATGGGCTACACACTGGACGTCCCTCGAGGAGCGCTACATTTCCAGAGCCCTCGACCAGCCTCAGGACAGCATTTCGGGTGAGTCCGACTTTGTCATGGCCCTTGTGTGAGCTGCCATGGGAAAACACTGTGCTTTGAATACTTGGAGGACCTCGTACCTGAAGTCACTCTGCCCGAGGAGAAAGTCAGCATCTTACCATGCCGTGTCGCTAACGGCACGCCCAGCACGAACACAGGCCTGGAAGTAAGGCCCCGAGTGGCGGTGCAGAAGCGGAGGCGTGCAGCAGTTTCCAAGAGGCGGCGGCCTCGGCTCTGGGCACCTTCTACGGCAGCAGGGTTTTCTGGACACCTAGGAGGCTGGCGCGGGCCCCCTGTTCCCGGCAGGAACACTGAGTACCGCCAGGCCCACCTGGGTCTGCTAAGCAACATCCAGGCCCGTAGCCCTTTAGAGCCCCTCTGTGTATGCCGAGCGTAGGGAAACGCGCTGCACTCTCCTTGGGAGCAGCTTAAGGTCCTCAGCAATCGCACACGTTCACGGACACCGTTCTGGCACGTCCCACATGGCGTCGAAGTCTCACGCATTACCCTAGGCTGAGCTGAACTCAGAGAAACCCTCGGCTTCGCATTCCACCTGAGACCTCCTGCCTGAAGTCACCGTGCCTCCCAGAGAGAGTCGGCTTGCGTTCTTACTGCCATGTAAGTCCCCTTCCTCCTGTGGCACTGCAGGCTTTGAATAGCCACAGGCCCAGAGGAGCAGCTACGGCGTTCCTTGGTTGAGGCAGTTTGCTTGATGCAGAACACCCTACTTCGAGAAGTTGATTCAGGGAAGGAAACTCAGGGTGACCTGTGTCTCTTTGGGCTTGTTAGAAACCACGGGGATGTCTGCTCAGGGCGTCCACGGAAACGGGGGCCTGCTGCAAGTAGCCTTGCTTTCCCGTTTGGAAGGCTGTCTTCATGCTGCCTTGAAGCTACCTGACATTCCCTGCTCTCGACTGGGCTGTTAGCCCTGTCAGAGTGCTTCGGGGAAAGTTATGAGTCTGCTCTGTCTAAACCAGGTGCTTCCATGGCCGCGGCTCTGGTCCGCCTGACAAGCTCTAGAGCTAGAGGGAACCTCAACGTGACAAGTTGCCTCCAGCGTAGGCCCCTAGTAGCCGTGCAGAAAGGGAGGCAGGCAGCTGTCTCCATGAGTTCTCAGTCGCTTAGAGGCTTTCTTTTAAAGGAAGTAGTACACTTTGGAGGACTCCTAGGCCTCTCGGGTATGCATCACTTTCCCTCCAAGTTCAGCGAGTACCTCCAGACCCCTGTGGGGCAGCTGAGCAACTTCGAGGCCCATTGGTTGACCCCACTCCCCCACCCCCGGAGGCCCTCTGTGCGTGCCGCGCGATGGGCTACACACTGGACGTCCCTCGAGGAGCGCTACATTTCCAGAGCCCTCGAACAGCCTCAGGACAGCATTTCCGGTGAGTCCGACTTTGTCATGGCCCTTGTGTGAGCTGCCATGGGAAAACACTGTGCTTTGAATACTTGGAGGACCTCGTACCTGAAGTCACTCTGCCCGAGGAGAAAGTCAGCATCTTACCATGCCGTGTCGCTAACGGCACGCCCAGCACGAACACAGGCCTGGAAGTAAGACCCCGAGTGTCGGTGCAGAAGCGGAGGCGTTCAGCAGTTTCCAGGAGGCGGCGGCCTCGGCTCTGGGCACCTTCAACGGCAGCAGGGTTTTCTGGACACCTAGGAGGCTGGCGCGGGCCCCCTGTTCCCGGCAGGAACACTGAGTACCGCCAGGCCCACCTGGGTCTGCTAAGCAACATCCAGGCCCGTAGCCCTTTAGAGCCCCTCTGTGTATGCCGAGCGTAGGGAAACGCGCTGCACTCTCCTTGGGAGCAGCTTAAGGTCCTCAGCAATCGCACACGTTCACGGACACCGTTCTGGCACGTCCCACATGGCGTCGAAGTCTCACGCATTACTCTAGGCTGAGCTGAACTCAGAGAAACCCTCGGCTTCGCATTCCACCTGAGACCTCCTGCCTGAAGTCACCGTGCCTCCCAGAGAGAGTCGGCTTGCGTTCTTACTGCCATGTAAGTCCCCTTCCTCCTGTGGCACTGCAGGCTTTGAATAGCCACAGGCCCAGAGGAGCAGCTACGGCGTTCCTTGGTTGAGGCAGTTCGCTTGATGCAGAACACCCTACTTCGAGAAGTTGATTCAGGGAAGGAAACTCAGGGTGACCTGTGTCTCTTTGGGCTTGTTAGAAACCACGGGGATGTCTGCTCAGGGCGTCCACGGAAACGGGGGCCTGCTGCAAGTAGCCTTGCTTTCCCGTTTGGAAGGGTGCGTTCATGCTGCCTTGAAGCTACCTGACATTCCCTGCTCTCGACAGGCCTGTTAGCCCTGTCAGAGTGCTTCGGGGAACGTTATGAGTCTGCTCTGTCTAAACCAGGTGCTTCCATGGCCGCGGCTCTGGTCCGCCTGACAAGCTCTAGAGCTAGAGGGAACCTCAACGTGACAAGTTGCCTCCAGCGTAGGCCCCTAGTAGCCGTGCAGAAAGGGAGGCAGGCAGCTGTCTCCATGAGTTCTCAGTCGCTTAGAGGCTTTATTTTAAAGGAACTAGTACACTTTGGAGGACTCCTAGGCCTCTCGGGTATGCATCACTTTCCCTCCAAGTTCAGCGAGTACCTCCAGACCCCTGTGGGGCGGCTGAGCAACTTCGAGGCCCATTGGTTGACCCCACTCCCCCACCCCCGGAGGCCCTCTGTGCGTGCCGCGCGATGGGCTACACACTGGACGTCCCTCGAGGAGCGTTACATTTCCAGAGCCCTCGACCAGCCTCAGGACAGCATTTCGGGTGAGTCCGACTTTGTCATGGCCCTTGTGTGAGCTGCCATGGGAAAACACTGTGCTTTGAATACTTGGAGGACCTCGTACCTGAAGTCACTCTGCCCGAGGAGAAAGTCAGCATCTTACCATGCCGTGTCGCTAACGGCACGCCCAGCACGAACACAGGCCTGGAAGTAAGGCCCCGAGTGGCGGTGCAGAAGCGGAGGCGTTCAGCAGTTTCCAGGAGGCGGCGGCCTCGGCTCTGGGCACCTTCAACGGCAGCAGGGTTTTCTGGACACCTAGGAGGCTGGCGCGGGCCCCCTGTTCCCGGCAGGAACACTGAGTACCGCCAGGCCCACCTGGGTCTGCTAAGCAACATCCAGGCCCGTAGCCCTTTAGAGCCCCTCTGTGTATGCCGAGCGTAGGGAAACGCGCTGCACTCTCCTTGGGAGCAGCTTAAGGTCCTCAGCAATCGCACACGTTCACGGACACCGTTCTGGCACGTCCCACATGGCGTCGAAGTCTCACGCATTACCCTAGGCTGAGCTGAACTCAGAGAAACCCTCGGCTTCGCATTCCACCTGAGACCTCCTGCCTGAAGTCACCGTGCCTCCTAGAGAGAGTCAGCTTGCGTTCTTACTGCCATGTAAGTCCCCTTCCTCCTGTGGCACTGCAGGCTTTGAATAGCCACAGGCCCAGAGGAGCAGCTACGGCGTTCCTTGGTTGAGGCAGTTCGCTTGATGCAGAACACCCTACTTCGAGAAGTTGATTCAGGGAAGGAAACTCAGGGTGACCTGTGTCTCTTTGGGCTTGTTAGAAACCACGGGGATGTCTGCTCAGGGCGTCCACGGAAACGGGGGCCTGCTGCAAGTAGCCTTGCTTTCCCGTTTGGAAGGCTGTCTTCATGCTGCCTTGAAGCTACCTGACATTCCCTGCTCTCGACTGGGCTGTTAGCCCTGTCAGAGTGCTTCGGGGAAAGTTATGAGTCTGCTCTGTCTAAACCAGGTGCTTCCATGGCCGCGGCTCTGGTCCGCCTGACAAGCTCTAGAGCTAGAGGGAACCTCAACGTGACAAGTTGCCTCCAGCGTAGGCCCCTAGTAGCCGTGCAGAAAGGGAGGCAGGCAGCTGTCTCCATGAGTTCTCAGTCGCTTAGAGGCTTTCTTTTAAAGGAAGTAGTACACTTTGGAGGACTCCTAGGCCTCTCGGGTATGCATCACTTTCCCTCCAAGTTCAGCGAGTACCTCCAGACCCCTGTGGGGCAGCTGAGCAACTTCGAGGCCCATTGGTTGACCCCACTCCCCCACCCCCGGAGGCCCTCTGTGCGTGCCGCGCGATGGGCTACACACTGGACGTCCCTCGAGGAGCGCTACATTTCCAGAGCCCTCGAACAGCCTCAGGACAGCATTTCCGGTGAGTCCGACTTTGTCATGGCCCTTGTGTGAGCTGCCATGGGAAAACACTGTGCTTTGAATACTTGGAGGACCTCGTACCTGAAGTCACTCTGCCCGAGGAGAAAGTCAGCATCTTACCATGCCGTGTCGCTAACGGCACGCCCAGCACGAACACAGGCCTGGAAGTAAGGCCCCGAGTGTCGGTGCAGAAGCGGAGGCGTTCAGCAGTTTCCAGGAGGCGGCGGCCTCGGCTCTGGGCACCTTCAACGGCAGCAGGGTTTTCTGGACACCTAGGAGGCTGGCGCGGGCCCCCTGTTCCCGGCAGGAACACTGAGTACCGCCAGGCCCACCTGGGTCTGCTAAGCAACATCCAGGCCCGTAGCCCTTTAGAGCCCCTCTGTGTATGCCGAGCGTAGGGAAACGCGCTGCACTCTCCTTGGGAGCAGCTTAAGGTCCTCAGCAATCGCACACGTTCACGGACACCGTTCTGGCACGTCCCACATGGCGTCGAAGTCTCACGCATTACCCTAGGCTGAGCTGAACTCAGAGAAACCCTCGGCTTCGCATTCCACCTAGGACCTCCTGCCTGAAGTCACCGTGCCTCCCAGAGAGAGTCGGCTTGCGTTCTTACTGCCATGTAAGTCCCCTTCCTCCTGTGGCACTGCAGGCTTTGAATAGCCACAGGCCCAGAGGAGCAGCTACGGCGTTCCTTGGTTGAGGCAGTTCGCTTGATGCAGAACACCCTACTTCGAGAAGTTGATTCAGGGAAGGAAACTCAGGGTGACCTGTGTCTCTTTGGGCTTGTTAGAAACCACGGGGATGTCTGCTCAGGGCGTCCACGGAAACGGGGGCCTGCTGCAAGTAGCCTTGCTTTCCCGTTTGGAAGGCTGTCTTCATGCTGCCTTGAAGCTACCTGACATTCCCTGCTCTCGACTGGGCTGTTAGCCCTGTCAGAGTGCTTCGGGGAAAGTTATGAGTCTGCTCTGTCTAAACCAGGTGCTTCCATGGCCGCGGCTCTGGTCCGCCTGACAAGCTCTAGAGCTAGAGGGAACCTCAACGTGACAAGTTGCCTCCAGCGTAGGCCCCTAGTAGCCGTGCAGAAAGGGAGGCAGGCAGCTGTCTCCATGAGTTCTCAGTCGCTTAGAGGCTTTCTTTTAAAGGAAGTAGTACACTTTGGAGGACTCCTAGGCCTCTCGGGTATGCATCACTTTCCCTCCAAGTTCAGCGAGTACCTCCAGACCCCTGTGGGGCAGCTGAGCAACTTCGAGGCCCATTGGTTGACCCCACTCCCCCACCCCCGGAGGCCCTCTGTGCGTGCCGCGCGATGGGCTACACACTGGACGTCCCTCGAGGAGCGCTACATTTCCAGAGCCCTCGAACAGCCTCAGGACAGCATTTCCGGTGAGTCCGACTTTGTCATGGCCCTTGTGTGAGCTGCCATGGGAAAACACTGTGCTTTGAATACTTGGAGGACCTCGTACCTGAAGTCACTCTGCCCGAGGAGAAAGTCAGCATCTTACCATGCCGTGTCGCTAACGGCACGCCCAGCACGAACACAGGCCTGGAAGTAAGGCCCCGAGTGGTGGTGCAGAAGCGGAGGCGTGCAGCAGTTTCCAGGAGGCGGCGGCCTCGGCTCTGGGCACCTTCAACGGCAGCAGGGTTTTCTGGACACCTAGGAGGCTGGCGCGGGCCCCCTGTTCCCGGCAGGAACACTGAGTACCGCCAGGCCCACCTGGGTCTGCTAAGCAACATCCAGGCCCGTAGCCCTTTAGAGCCCCTCTGTGTATGCCGAGCGTAGGGAAACGCGCTGCACTCTCCTTGGGAGCAGCTTAAGGTCCTCAGCAATCGCACACGTTCACGGACACCGTTCTGGCACGTCCCACATGGCGTCGAAGTCTCACGCATTACCCTAGGCTGAGCTGAACTCAGAGAAACCCTCGGCTTCGCATTCCACCTAGGACCTCCTGCCTGAAGTCACCGTGCCTCCCAGAGAGAGTCGGCTTGCGTTCTTACTGCCATGTAAGTCCCCTTCCTCCTGTGGCACTGCAGGCTTTGAATAGCCACAGGCCCAGAGGAGCAGCTACGGCGTTCCTTGGTTGAGGCAGTTCGCTTGATGCAGAACACCCTACTTCGAGAAGTTGATTCAGGGAAGGAAACTCAGGGTGACCTGTGTCTCTTTGGGCTTGTTAGAAACCACGGGGATGTCTGCTCAGGGCGTCCACGGAAACGGGGGCCTGCTGCAAGTAGCCTTGCTTTCCCGTTTGGAAGGCTGTCTTCATGCTGCCTTGAAGCTACCTGACATTCCCTGCTCTCGACTGGGCTGTTAGCCCTGTCAGAGTGCTTCGGGGAAAGTTATGAGTCTGCTCTGTCTAAACCAGGTGCTTCCATGGCCGCGGCTCTGGTCCGCCTGACAAGCTCTAGAGCTAGAGGGAACCTCAACGTGACAAGTTGCCTCCAGCGTAGGCCCCTAGTAGCCGTGCAGAAAGGGAGGCAGGCAGCTGTCTCCATGAGTTCTCAGTCGCTTAGAGGCTTTCTTTTAAAGGAAGTAGTACACTTTGGAGGACTCCTAGGCCTCTCGGGTATGCATCACTTTCCCTCCAAGTTCAGCGAGTACCTCCAGACCCCTGTGGGGCAGCTGAGCAACTTCGAGGCCCATTGGTTGACCCCACTCCCCCACCCCCGGAGGCCCTCTGTGCGTGCCGCGCGATGGGCTACACACTGGACGTCCCTCGAGGAGCGCTACATTTCCAGAGCCCTCGAACAGCCTCAGGACAGCATTTCCGGTGAGTCCGACTTTGTCATGGCCCTTGTGTGAGCTGCCATGGGAAAACACTGTGCTTTGAATACTTGGAGGACCTCGTACCTGAAGTCACTCTGCCCGAGGAGAAAGTCAGCATCTTACCATGCCGTGTCGCTAACGGCACGCCCAGCACGAACACAGGCCTGGAAGTAAGGCCCCGAGTGTCGGTGCAGAAGCGGAGGCGTTCAGCAGTTTCCAGGAGGCGGCGGCCTCGGCTCTGGGCACCTTCAACGGCAGCAGGGTTTTCTGGACACCTAGGAGGCTGGCGCGGGCCCCCTGTTCCCGGCAGGAACACTGAGTACCGCCAGGCCCACCTGGGTCTGCTAAGCAACATCCAGGCCCGTAGCCCTTTAGAGCCCCTCTGTGTATGCCGAGCGTAGGGAAACGCGCTGCACTCTCCTTGGGAGCAGCTTAAGGTCCTCAGCAATCGCACACGTTCACGGACACCGTTCTGGCACGTCCCACATGGCGTCGAAGTCTCACGCATTACCCTAGGCTGAGCTGAACTCAGAGAAACCCTCGGCTTCGCATTCCACCTAGGACCTCCTGCCTGAAGTCACCGTGCCTCCCAGAGAGAGTCGGCTTGCGTTCTTACTGCCATGTAAGTCCCCTTCCTCCTGTGGCACTGCAGGCTTTGAATAGCCACAGGCCCAGAGGAGCAGCTACGGCGTTCCTTGGTTGAGGCAGTTCGCTTGATGCAGAACACCCTACTTCGAGAAGTTGATTCAGGGAAGGAAACTCAGGGTGACCTGTGTCTCTTTGGGCTTGTTAGAAACCACGGGGATGTCTGCTCAGGGCGTCCACGGAAACGGGGGCCTGCTGCAAGTAGCCTTGCTTTCCCGTTTGGAAGGCTGTCTTCATGCTGCCTTGAAGCTACCTGACATTCCCTGCTCTCGACTGGGCTGTTAGCCCTGTCAGAGTGCTTCGGGGAAAGTTATGAGTCTGCTCTGTCTAAACCAGGTGCTTCCATGGCCGCGGCTCTGGTCCGCCTGACAAGCTCTAGAGCTAGAGGGAACCTCAACGTGACAAGTTGCCTCCAGCGTTGGCCCCTAGTAGCCGTGCAGAAAGGGAGGCAGGCAGCTGTCTCCATGAGTTCTCAGTCGCTTAGAGGCTTTCTTTTAAAGGAAGTAGTACACTTTGGAGGACTCCTAGGCCTCTCGGGTATGCATCACTTTCCCTCCAAGTTCAGCGAGTACCTCCAGACCCCTGTGGGGCGGCTGAGCAACTTCGAGGCCCATTGGTTGACCCCACTCCCCCACCCCCGGAGGCCCTCTGTGCGTGCCGCGCGATGGGCTACACACTGGACGTCCCTCGAGGAGCGCTACATTTCCAGAGCCCTCGACCAGCCTCAGGACAGCATTTCGGGTGAGTCCGACTTTGTCATGGCCCTTGTGTGAGCTGCCATGGGAAAACACTGTGCTTTGAATACTTGGAGGACCTCGTACCTGAAGTCACTCTGCCCGAGGAGAAAGTCAGCATCTTACCATGCCGTGTCGCTAACGGCACGCCCAGCACGAACACAGGCCTGGAAGTAAGGCCCCGAGTGGCGGTGCAGAAGCGGAGGCGTGCAGCAGTTTCCAAGAGGCGGCGACCTCGGCTCTGGGCACCTTCTACGGCAGCAGGGTTTTCTGGACACCTAGGAGGCTGGCGCGGGCCCCCTGTTCCCGGCAGGAACACTGAGTACCGCCAGGCCCACCTGGGTCTGCTAAGCAACATCCAGGCCCGTAGCCCTTTAGAGCCCCTCTGTGTATGCCGAGCGTAGGGAAACGCGCTGCACTCTCCTTGGGAGCAGCTTAAGGTCCTCAGCAATCGCACACGTTCACGGGCACCGTTCTGGCACGTCCCACATGGCGTCGAAGTCTCACGCATTACCCTAGGCTGAGCTGAACTCAGAGAAACCCTCGGCTTCGCATTCCACCTGAGACCTCCTGCCTGAAGTCACCGTGCCTCCCAGAGAGAGTCGGCTTGCGTTCTTACTGCCATGTAAGTCCCCTTCCTCCTGTGGCACTGCAGGCTTTGAATAGCCACAGGCCCAGAGGAGCAGCTACGGCGTTCCTTGGTTGAGGCAGTTTGCTTGATGCAGAACACCCTACTTCGAGAAGTTGATTCAGGGAAGGAAACTCAGGGTGACCTGTGTCTCTTTGGGCTTGTTAGAAACCACGGGGATGTCTGCTCAGGGCGTCCACGGAAACGGGGGCCTGCTGCAAGTAGCCTTGCTTTCCCGTTTGGAAGGCTGTCTTCATGCTGCCTTGAAGCTACCTGACATTCCCTGCTCTCGACTGGGCTGTTAGCCCTGTCAGAGTGCTTCGGGGAAAGTTATGAGTCTGCTCTGTCTAAACCAGGTGCTTCCATGGCCGCGGCTCTGGTCCGCCTGACAAGCTCTAGAGCTAGAGGGAACCTCAACGTGACAAGTTGCCTCCAGCGTAGGCCCCTAGTAGCCGTGCAGAAAGGGAGGCAGGCAGCTGTCTCCATGAGTTCTCAGTCGCTTAGAGGCTTTCTTTTAAAGGAAGTAGTACACTTTGGAGGACTCCTAGGCCTCTCGGGTATGCATCACTTTCCCTCCAAGTTCAGCGAGTACCTCCAGACCCCTGTGGGGCGGCTGAGCAACTTCGAGGTCCATTGGTTGACCCCACTCCCCCACCCCCGGAGGCCCTCTGTGCGTGCCGCGCGATGGGCTACACACTGGACGTCCCTCGAGGAGCGCTACATTTCCAGAGCCCTCGACCAGCCTCAGGACAGCATTTCGGGTGAGTCCGACTTTGTCATGGCCCTTGTGTGAGCTGCCATGGGAAAACACTGTGCTTTGAATACTTGGAGGACCTCGTACCTGAAGTCACTCTGCCCGAGGAGAAAGTCAGCATCTTACCATGCCGTGTCGCTAACGGCACGCCCAGCACGAACACAGGCCTGGAAGTAAGGCCCCGAGTGGCGGTGCAGAAGCGGAGGCGTGCAGCAGTTTCCAAGAGGCGGCGACCTCGGCTCTGGGCACCTTCTACGGCAGCAGGGTTTTCTGGACACCTAGGAGGCTGGCGCGGGCCCCCTGTTCCCGGCAGGAACACTGAGTACCGCCAGGCCCACCTGGGTCTGCTAAGCAACATCCAGGCCCGTAGCCCTTTAGAGCCCCTCTGTGTATGCCGAGCGTAGGGAAACGCGCTGCACTCTCCTTGGGAGCAGCTTAAGGTCCTCAGCAATCGCACACGTTCACGGACACCGTTCTGGCACGTCCCACATGGCGTCGAAGTCTCACGCATTACCCGAGGCTGAGCTGAACTCAGAGAAACCCTCGGCTTCGCATTCCACCTGAGACCTCCTGCCTGAAGTCACCGTGCCTCCCAGAGAGAGTCGGCTTGCGTTCTTACTGCCATGTAAGTCCCCTTCCTCCTGTGGCACTGCAGGCTTTGAATAGCCACAGGCCCAGAGGAGCAGCTACGGCGTTCCTTGGTTGAGGCAGTTTGCTTGATGCAGAACACCCTACTTCGAGAAGTTGATTCAGGGAAGGAAACTCAGGGTGACCTGTGTCTCTTTGGGCTTGTTAGAAACCACGGGGATGTCTGCTCAGGGCGTCCACGGAAACGGGGGCCTGCTGCAAGTAGCCTTGCTTTCCCGTTTGGAAGGCTGTCTTCATGCTGCCTTGAAGCTACCTGACATTCCCTGCTCTCGACTGGGCTGTTAGCCCTGTCAGAGTGCTTCGGGGAAAGTTATGAGTCTGCTCTGTCTAAACCAGGTGCTTCCATGGCCGCGGCTCTGGTCCGCCTGACAAGCTCTAGAGCTAGAGGGAACCTCAACGTGACAAGTTGCCTCCAGCGTAGGCCCCTAGTAGCCGTGCAGAAAGGGAGGCAGGCAGCTGTCTCCATGAGTTCTCAGTCGCTTAGAGGCTTTCTTTTAAAGGAAGTAGTACACTTTGGAGGACTCCTAGGCCTCTCGGGTATGCATCACTTTCCCTCCAAGTTCAGCGAGTACCTCCAGACCCCTGTGGGGCAGCTGAGCAACTTCGAGGCCCATTGGTTGACCCCACTCCCCCACCCCCGGAGGCCCTCTGTGCGTGCCGCGCGATGGGCTACACACTGGACGTCCCTCGAGGAGCGCTACATTTCCAGAGCCCTCGAACAGCCTCAGGACAGCATTTCCGGTGAGTCCGACTTTGTCATGGCCCTTGTGTGAGCTGCCATGGGAAAACACTGTGCTTTGAATACTTGGAGGACCTCGTACCTGAAGTCACTCTGCCCGAGGAGAAAGTCAGCATCTTACCATGCCGTGTCGCTAACGGCACGCCCAGCACGAACACAGGCCTGGAAGTAAGACCCCGAGTGTCGGTGCAGAAGCGGAGGCGTTCAGCAGTTTCCAGGAGGCGGCGGCCTCGGCTCTGGGCACCTTCAACGGCAGCAGGGTTTTCTGGACACCTAGGAGGCTGGCGCGGGCCCCCTGTTCCCGGCAGGAACACTGAGTACCGCCAGGCCCACCTGGGTCTGCTAAGCAACATCCAGGCCCGTAGCCCTTTAGAGCCCCTCTGTGTATGCCGAGCGTAGGGAAACGCGCTGCACTCTCCTTGGGAGCAGCTTAAGGTCCTCAGCAATCGCACACGTTCACGGACACCGTTCTGGCACGTCCCACATGGCGTCGAAGTCTCACGCATTACTCTAGGCTGAGCTGAACTCAGAGAAACCCTCGGCTTCGCATTCCACCTGAGACTTCCTGCCTGAAGTCACCGTGCCTCCCAGAGAGAGTCGGCTTGCGTTCTTACTGCCATGTAAGTCCCCTTCCTCCTGTGGCACTGCAGGCTTTGAATAGCCACAGGCCCAGAGGAGCAGCTACGGCGTTCCTTGGTTGAGGCAGTTCGCTTGATGCAGAACACCCTACTTCGAGAAGTTGATTCAGGGAAGGAAACTCAGGGTGACCTGTGTCTCTTTGGGCTTGTTAGAAACCACGGGGATGTCTGCTCAGGGCGTCCACGGAAACGGGGGCCTGCTGCAAGTAGCCTTGCTTTCCCGTTTGGAAGGGTGCGTTCATGCTGCCTTGAAGCTACCTGACATTCCCTGCTCTCGACAGGCCTGTTAGCCCTGTCAGAGTGCTTCGGGGAACGTTATGAGTCTGCTCTGTCTAAACCAGGTGCTTCCATGGCCGCGGCTCTGGTCCGCCTGACAAGCTCTAGAGCTAGAGGGAACCTCAACGTGACAAGTTGCCTCCAGCGTAGGCCCCTAGTAGCCGTGCAGAAAGGGAGGCAGGCAGCTGTCTCCATGAGTTCTCAGTCGCTTAGAGGCTTTATTTTAAAGGAACTAGTACACTTTGGAGGACTCCTAGGCCTCTCGGGTATGCATCACTTTCCCTCCAAGTTCAGCGAGTACCTCCAGACCCCTGTGGGGCGGCTGAGCAACTTCGAGGCCCATTGGTTGACCCCACTCCCCCACCCCCGGAGGCCCTCTGTGCGTGCCGCGCGATGGGCTACACACTGGACGTCCCTCGAGGAGCGTTACATTTCCAGAGCCCTCGACCAGCCTCAGGACAGCATTTCGGGTGAGTCCGACTTTGTCATGGCCCTTGTGTGAGCTGCCATGGGAAAACACTGTGCTTTGAATACTTGGAGGACCTCGTACCTGAAGTCACTCTGCCCGAGGAGAAAGTCAGCATCTTACCATGCCGTGTCGCTAACGGCACGCCCAGCACGAACACAGGCCTGGAAGTAAGGCCCCGAGTGGCGGTGCAGAAGCGGAGGCGTTCAGCAGTTTCCAGGAGGCGGCGGCCTCGGCTCTGGGCACCTTCAACGGCAGCAGGGTTTTCTGGACACCTAGGAGGCTGGCGCGGGCCCCCTGTTCCCGGCAGGAACACTGAGTACCGCCAGGCCCACCTGGGTCTGCTAAGCAACATCCAGGCCCGTAGCCCTTTAGAGCCCCTCTGTGTATGCCGAGCGTAGGGAAACGCGCTGCACTCTCCTTGGGAGCAGCTTAAGGTCCTCAGCAATCGCACACGTTCACGGACACCGTTCTGGCACGTCCCACATGGCGTCGAAGTCTCACGCATTACCCTAGGCTGAGCTGAACTCAGAGAAACCCTCGGCTTCGCATTCCACCTGAGACCTCCTGCCTGAAGTCACCGTGCCTCCTAGAGAGAGTCAGCTTGCGTTCTTACTGCCATGTAAGTCCCCTTCCTCCTGTGGCACTGCAGGCTTTGAATAGCCACAGGCCCAGAGGAGCAGCTACGGCGTTCCTTGGTTGAGGCAGTTCGCTTGATGCAGAACACCCTACTTCGAGAAGTTGATTCAGGGAAGGAAACTCAGGGTGACCTGTGTCTCTTTGGGCTTGTTAGAAACCACGGGGATGTCTGCTCAGGGCGTCCACGGAAACGGGGGCCTGCTGCAAGTAGCCTTGCTTTCCCGTTTGGAAGGCTGTCTTCATGCTGCCTTGAAGCTACCTGACATTCCCTGCTCTCGACTGGGCTGTTAGCCCTGTCAGAGTGCTTCGGGGAAAGTTATGAGTCTGCTCTGTCTAAACCAGGTGCTTCCATGGCCGCGGCTCTGGTCCGCCTGACAAGCTCTAGAGCTAGAGGGAACCTCAACGTGACAAGTTGCCTCCAGCGTAGGCCCCTAGTAGCCGTGCAGAAAGGGAGGCAGGCAGCTGTCTCCATGAGTTCTCAGTCGCTTAGAGGCTTTCTTTTAAAGGAAGTAGTACACTTTGGAGGACTCCTAGGCCTCTCGGGTATGCATCACTTTCCCTCCAAGTTCAGCGAGTACCTCCAGACCCCTGTGGGGCAGCTGAGCAACTTCGAGGCCCATTGGTTGACCCCACTCCCCCACCCCCGGAGGCCCTCTGTGCGTGCCGCGCGATGGGCTACACACTGGACGTCCCTCGAGGAGCGCTACATTTCCAGAGCCCTCGAACAGCCTCAGGACAGCATTTCCGGTGAGTCCGACTTTGTCATGGCCCTTGTGTGAGCTGCCATGGGAAAACACTGTGCTTTGAATACTTGGAGGACCTCGTACCTGAAGTCACTCTGCCCGAGGAGAAAGTCAGCATCTTACCATGCCGTGTCGCTAACGGCACGCCCAGCACGAACACAGGCCTGGAAGTAAGGCCCCGAGTGGTGGTGCAGAAGCGGAGGCGTGCAGCAGTTTCCAGGAGGCGGCGGCCTCGGCTCTGGGCACCTTCAACGGCAGCAGGGTTTTCTGGACACCTAGGAGGCTGGCGCGGGCCCCCTGTTCCCGGCAGGAACACTGAGTACCGCCAGGCCCACCTGGGTCTGCTAAGCAACATCCAGGCCCGTAGCCCTTTAGAGCCCCTCTGTGTATGCCGAGCGTAGGGAAACGCGCTGCACTCTCCTTGGGAGCAGCTTAAGGTCCTCAGCAATCGCACACGTTCACGGACACCGTTCTGGCACGTCCCACATGGCGTCGAAGTCTCACGCATTACCCTAGGCTGAGCTGAACTCAGAGAAACCCTCGGCTTCGCATTCCACCTGAGACCTCCTGCCTGAAGTCACCGTGCCTCCCAGAGAGAGTCGGCTTGCGTTCTTACTGCCATGTAAGTCCCCTTCCTCCTGTGGCACTGCAGGCTTTGAATAGCCACAGGCCCAGAGGAGCAGCTACGGCGTTCCTTGGTTGAGGCAGTTTGCTTGATGCAGAACACCCTACTTCGAGAAGTTGATTCAGGGAAGGAAACTCAGGGTGACCTGTGTCTCTTTGGGCTTGTTAGAAACCACGGGGATGTCTGCTCAGGGCGTCCACGGAAACGGGGGCCTGCTGCAAGTAGCCTTGCTTTCCCGTTTGGAAGGCTGTCTTCATGCTGCCTTGAAGCTACCTGACATTCCCTGCTCTCGACTGGGCTGTTAGCCCTGTCAGAGTGCTTCGGGGAAAGTTATGAGTCTGCTCTGTCTAAACCAGGTGCTTCCATGGCCGCGGCTCTGGTCCGCCTGACAAGCTCTAGAGCTAGAGGGAACCTCAACGTGACAAGTTGCCTCCAGCGTAGGCCCCTAGTAGCCGTGCAGAAAGGGAGGCAGGCAGCTGTCTCCATGAGTTCTCAGTCGCTTAGAGGCTTTCTTTTAAAGGAAGTAGTACACTTTGGAGGACTCCTAGGCCTCTCGGGTATGCATCACTTTCCCTCCAAGTTCAGCGAGTACCTCCAGACCCCTGTGGGGCAGCTGAGCAACTTCGAGGCCCATTGGTTGACCCCACTCCCCCACCCCCGGAGGCCCTCTGTGCGTGCCGCGCGATGGGCTACACACTGGACGTCCCTCGAGGAGCGCTACATTTCCAGAGCCCTCGAACAGCCTCAGGACAGCATTTCCGGTGAGTCCGACTTTGTCATGGCCCTTGTGTGAGCTGCCATGGGAAAACACTGTGCTTTGAATACTTGGAGGACCTCGTACCTGAAGTCACTCTGCCCGAGGAGAAAGTCAGCATCTTACCATGCCGTGTCGCTAACGGCACGCCCAGCACGAACACAGGCCTGGAAGTAAGACCCCGAGTGTCGGTGCAGAAGCGGAGGCGTTCAGCAGTTTCCAGGAGGCGGCGGCCTCGGCTCTGGGCACCTTCAACGGCAGCAGGGTTTTCTGGACACCTAGGAGGCTGGCGCGGGCCCCCTGTTCCCGGCAGGAACACTGAGTACCGCCAGGCCCACCTGGGTCTGCTAAGCAACATCCAGGCCCGTAGCCCTTTAGAGCCCCTCTGTGTATGCCGAGCGTAGGGAAACGCGCTGCACTCTCCTTGGGAGCAGCTTAAGGTCCTCAGCAATCGCACACGTTCACGGACACCGTTCTGGCACGTCCCACATGGCGTCGAAGTCTCACGCATTACTCTAGGCTGAGCTGAACTCAGAGAAACCCTCGGCTTCGCATTCCACCTGAGACCTCCTGCCTGAAGTCACCGTGCCTCCCAGAGAGAGTCGGCTTGCGTTCTTACTGCCATGTAAGTCCCCTTCCTCCTGTGGCACTGCAGGCTTTGAATAGCCACAGGCCCAGAGGAGCAGCTACGGCGTTCCTTGGTTGAGGCAGTTCGCTTGATGCAGAACACCCTACTTCGAGAAGTTGATTCAGGGAAGGAAACTCAGGGTGACCTGTGTCTCTTTGGGCTTGTTAGAAACCACGGGGATGTCTGCTCAGGGCGTCCACGGAAACGGGGGCCTGCTGCAAGTAGCCTTGCTTTCCCGTTTGGAAGGGTGCGTTCATGCTGCCTTGAAGCTACCTGACATTCCCTGCTCTCGACAGGCCTGTTAGCCCTGTCAGAGTGCTTCGGGGAACGTTATGAGTCTGCTCTGTCTAAACCAGGTGCTTCCATGGCCGCGGCTCTGGTCCGCCTGACAAGCTCTAGAGCTAGAGGGAACCTCAACGTGACAAGTTGCCTCCAGCGTAGGCCCCTAGTAGCCGTGCAGAAAGGGAGGCAGGCAGCTGTCTCCATGAGTTCTCAGTCGCTTAGAGGCTTTATTTTAAAGGAACTAGTACACTTTGGAGGACTCCTAGGCCTCTCGGGTATGCATCACTTTCCCTCCAAGTTCAGCGAGTACCTCCAGACCCCTGTGGGGCGGCTGAGCAACTTCGAGGCCCATTGGTTGACCCCACTCCCCCACCCCCGGAGGCCCTCTGTGCGTGCCGCGCGATGGGCTACACACTGGACGTCCCTCGAGGAGCGTTACATTTCCAGAGCCCTCGACCAGCCTCAGGACAGCATTTCGGGTGAGTCCGACTTTGTCATGGCCCTTGTGTGAGCTGCCATGGGAAAACACTGTGCTTTGAATACTTGGAGGACCTCGTACCTGAAGTCACTCTGCCCGAGGAGAAAGTCAGCATCTTACCATGCCGTGTCGCTAACGGCACGCCCAGCACGAACACAGGCCTGGAAGTAAGGCCCCGAGTGGCGGTGCAGAAGCGGAGGCGTTCAGCAGTTTCCAGGAGGCGGCGGCCTCGGCTCTGGGCACCTTCAACGGCAGCAGGGTTTTCTGGACACCTAGGAGGCTGGCGCGGGCCCCCTGTTCCCGGCAGGAACACTGAGTACCGCCAGGCCCACCTGGGTCTGCTAAGCAACATCCAGGCCCGTAGCCCTTTAGAGCCCCTCTGTGTATGCCGAGCGTAGGGAAACGCGCTGCACTCTCCTTGGGAGCAGCTTAAGGTCCTCAGCAATCGCACACGTTCACGGACACCGTTCTGGCACGTCCCACATGGCGTCGAAGTCTCACGCATTACCCTAGGCTGAGCTGAACTCAGAGAAACCCTCGGCTTCGCATTCCACCTGAGACCTCCTGCCTGAAGTCACCGTGCCTCCTAGAGAGAGTCAGCTTGCGTTCTTACTGCCATGTAAGTCCCCTTCCTCCTGTGGCACTGCAGGCTTTGAATAGCCACAGGCCCAGAGGAGCAGCTACGGCGTTCCTTGGTTGAGGCAGTTCGCTTGATGCAGAACACCCTACTTCGAGAAGTTGATTCAGGGAAGGAAACTCAGGGTGACCTGTGTCTCTTTGGGCTTGTTAGAAACCACGGGGATGTCTGCTCAGGGCGTCCACGGAAACGGGGGCCTGCTGCAAGTAGCCTTGCTTTCCCGTTTGGAAGGCTGTCTTCATGCTGCCTTGAAGCTACCTGACATTCCCTGCTCTCGACTGGGCTGTTAGCCCTGTCAGAGTGCTTCGGGGAAAGTTATGAGTCTGCTCTGTCTAAACCAGGTGCTTCCATGGCCGCGGCTCTGGTCCGCCTGACAAGCTCTAGAGCTAGAGGGAACCTCAACGTGACAAGTTGCCTCCAGCGTAGGCCCCTAGTAGCCGTGCAGAAAGGGAGGCAGGCAGCTGTCTCCATGAGTTCTCAGTCGCTTAGAGGCTTTCTTTTAAAGGAAGTAGTACACTTTGGAGGACTCCTAGGCCTCTCGGGTATGCATCACTTTCCCTCCAAGTTCAGCGAGTACCTCCAGACCCCTGTGGGGCAGCTGAGCAACTTCGAGGCCCATTGGTTGACCCCACTCCCCCACCCCCGGAGGCCCTCTGTGCGTGCCGCGCGATGGGCTACACACTGGACGTCCCTCGAGGAGCGCTACATTTCCAGAGCCCTCGAACAGCCTCAGGACAGCATTTCCGGTGAGTCCGACTTTGTCATGGCCCTTGTGTGAGCTGCCATGGGAAAACACTGTGCTTTGAATACTTGGAGGACCTCGTACCTGAAGTCACTCTGCCCGAGGAGAAAGTCAGCATCTTACCATGCCGTGTCGCTAACGGCACGCCCAGCACGAACACAGGCCTGGAAGTAAGGCCCCGAGTGGTGGTGCAGAAGCGGAGGCGTGCAGCAGTTTCCAGGAGGCGGCGGCCTCGGCTCTGGGCACCTTCAACGGCAGCAGGGTTTTCTGGACACCTAGGAGGCTGGCGCGGGCCCCCTGTTCCCGGCAGGAACACTGAGTACCGCCAGGCCCACCTGGGTCTGCTAAGCAACATCCAGGCCCGTAGCCCTTTAGAGCCCCTCTGTGTATGCCGAGCGTAGGGAAACGCGCTGCACTCTCCTTGGGAGCAGCTTAAGGTCCTCAGCAATCGCACACGTTCACGGACACCGTTCTGGCACGTCCCACATGGCGTCGAAGTCTCACGCATTACCCTAGGCTGAGCTGAACTCAGAGAAACCCTCGGCTTCGCATTCCACCTAGGACCTCCTGCCTGAAGTCACCGTGCCTCCCAGAGAGAGTCGGCTTGCGTTCTTACTGCCATGTAAGTCCCCTTCCTCCTGTGGCACTGCAGGCTTTGAATAGCCACAGGCCCAGAGGAGCAGCTACGGCGTTCCTTGGTTGAGGCAGTTCGCTTGATGCAGAACACCCTACTTCGAGAAGTTGATTCAGGGAAGGAAACTCAGGGTGACCTGTGTCTCTTTGGGCTTGTTAGAAACCACGGGGATGTCTGCTCAGGGCGTCCACGGAAACGGGGGCCTGCTGCAAGTAGCCTTGCTTTCCCGTTTGGAAGGCTGTCTTCATGCTGCCTTGAAGCTACCTGACATTCCCTGCTCTCGACTGGGCTGTTAGCCCTGTCAGAGTGCTTCGGGGAAAGTTATGAGTCTGCTCTGTCTAAACCAGGTGCTTCCATGGCCGCGGCTCTGGTCCGCCTGACAAGCTCTAGAGCTAGAGGGAACCTCAACGTGACAAGTTGCCTCCAGCGTAGGCCCCTAGTAGCCGTGCAGAAAGGGAGGCAGGCAGCTGTCTCCATGAGTTCTCAGTCGCTTAGAGGCTTTCTTTTAAAGGAAGTAGTACACTTTGGAGGACTCCTAGGCCTCTCGGGTATGCATCACTTTCCCTCCAAGTTCAGCGAGTACCTCCAGACCCCTGTGGGGCAGCTGAGCAACTTCGAGGCCCATTGGTTGACCCCACTCCCCCACCCCCGGAGGCCCTCTGTGCGTGCCGCGCGATGGGCTACACACTGGACGTCCCTCGAGGAGCGCTACATTTCCAGAGCCCTCGAACAGCCTCAGGACAGCATTTCCGGTGAGTCCGACTTTGTCATGGCCCTTGTGTGAGCTGCCATGGGAAAACACTGTGCTTTGAATACTTGGAGGACCTCGTACCTGAAGTCACTCTGCCCGAGGAGAAAGTCAGCATCTTACCATGCCGTGTCGCTAACGGCACGCCCAGCACGAACACAGGCCTGGAAGTAAGGCCCCGAGTGTCGGTGCAGAAGCGGAGGCGTTCAGCAGTTTCCAGGAGGCGGCGGCCTCGGCTCTGGGCACCTTCAACGGCAGCAGGGTTTTCTGGACATCTAGGAGGCTGGCGCGGGCCCCCTGTTCCCGGCAGGAACACTGAGTACCGCCAGGCCCACCTGGGTCTGCTAAGCAACATCCAGGCCCGTAGCCCTTTAGAGCCCCTCTGTGTATGCCGAGCGTAGGGAAACGCGCTGCACTCTCCTTGGGAGCAGCTTAAGGTCCTCAGCAATCGCACACGTTCACGGACACCGTTCTGGCACGTCCCACATGGCGTCGAAGTCTCACGCATTACCCTAGGCTGAGCTGAACTCAGAGAAACCCTCGGCTTCGCATTCCACCTAGGACCTCCTGCCTGAAGTCACCGTGCCTCCCAGAGAGAGTCGGCTTGCGTTCTTACTGCCATGTAAGTCCCCTTCCTCCTGTGGCACTGCAGGCTTTGAATAGCCACAGGCCCAGAGGAGCAGCTACGGCGTTCCTTGGTTGAGGCAGTTCGCTTGATGCAGAACACCCTACTTCGAGAAGTTGATTCAGGGAAGGAAACTCAGGGTGACCTGTGTCTCTTTGGGCTTGTTAGAAACCACGGGGATGTCTGCTCAGGGCGTCCACGGAAACGGGGGCCTGCTGCAAGTAGCCTTGCTTTCCCGTTTGGAAGGCTGTCTTCATGCTGCCTTGAAGCTACCTGACATTCCCTGCTCTCGACTGGGCTGTTAGCCCTGTCAGAGTGCTTCGGGGAAAGTTATGAGTCTGCTCTGTCTAAACCAGGTGCTTCCATGGCCGCGGCTCTGGTCCGCCTGACAAGCTCTAGAGCTAGAGGGAACCTCAACGTGACAAGTTGCCTCCAGCGTAGGCCCCTAGTAGCCGTGCAGAAAGGGAGGCAGGCAGCTGTCTCCATGAGTTCTCAGTCGCTTAGAGGCTTTCTTTTAAAGGAAGTAGTACACTTTGGAGGACTCCTAGGCCTCTCGGGTATGCATCACTTTCCCTCCAAGTTCAGCGAGTACCTCCAGACCCCTGTGGGGCGGCTGAGCAACTTCGAGGCCCATTGGTTGACCCCACTCCCCCACCCCCGGAGGCCCTCTGTGCGTGCCGCGCGATGGGCTACACACTGGACGTCCCTCGAGGAGCGCTACATTTCCAGAGCCCTCGACCAGCCTCAGGACAGCATTTCGGGTGAGTCCGACTTTGTCATGGCCCTTGTGTGAGCTGCCATGGGAAAACACTGTGCTTTGAATACTTGGAGGACCTCGTACCTGAAGTCACTCTGCCCGAGGAGAAAGTCAGCATCTTACCATGCCGTGTCGCTAACGGCACGCCCAGCACGAACACAGGCCTGGAAGTAAGGCCCCGAGTGGCGGTGCAGAAGCGGAGGCGTGCAGCAGTTTCCAAGAGGCGGCGACCTCGGCTCTGGGCACCTTCTACGGCAGCAGGGTTTTCTGGACACCTAGGAGGCTGGCGCGGGCCCCCTGTTCCCGGCAGGAACACTGAGTACCGCCAGGCCCACCTGGGTCTGCTAAGCAACATCCAGGCCCGTAGCCCTTTAGAGCCCCTCTGTGTATGCCGAGCGTAGGGAAACGCGCTGCACTCTCCTTGGGAGCAGCTTAAGGTCCTCAGCAATCGCACACGTTCACGGGCACCGTTCTGGCACGTCCCACATGGCGTCGAAGTCTCACGCATTACCCTAGGCTGAGCTGAACTCAGAGAAACCCTCGGCTTCGCATTCCACCTGAGACCTCCTGCCTGAAGTCACCGTGCCTCCCAGAGAGAGTCGGCTTGCGTTCTTACTGCCATGTAAGTCCCCTTCCTCCTGTGGCACTGCAGGCTTTGAATAGCCACAGGCCCAGAGGAGCAGCTACGGCGTTCCTTGGTTGAGGCAGTTTGCTTGATGCAGAACACCCTACTTCGAGAAGTTGATTCAGGGAAGGAAACTCAGGGTGACCTGTGTCTCTTTGGGCTTGTTAGAAACCACGGGGATGTCTGCTCAGGGCGTCCACGGAAACGGGGGCCTGCTGCAAGTAGCCTTGCTTTCCCGTTTGGAAGGCTGTCTTCATGCTGCCTTGAAGCTACCTGACATTCCCTGCTCTCGACTGGGCTGTTAGCCCTGTCAGAGTGCTTCGGGGAAAGTTATGAGTCTGCTCTGTCTAAACCAGGTGCTTCCATGGCCGCGGCTCTGGTCCGCCTGACAAGCTCTAGAGCTAGAGGGAACCTCAACGTGACAAGTTGCCTCCAGCGTAGGCCCCTAGTAGCCGTGCAGAAAGGGAGGCAGGCAGCTGTCTCCATGAGTTCTCAGTCGCTTAGAGGCTTTCTTTTAAAGGAAGTAGTACACTTTGGAGGACTCCTAGGCCTCTCGGGTATGCATCACTTTCCCTCCAAGTTCAGCGAGTACCTCCAGACCCCTGTGGGGCGGCTGAGCAACTTCGAGGTCCATTGGTTGACCCCACTCCCCCACCCCCGGAGGCCCTCTGTGCGTGCCGCGCGATGGGCTACACACTGGACGTCCCTCGAGGAGCGCTACATTTCCAGAGCCCTCGACCAGCCTCAGGACAGCATTTCGGGTGAGTCCGACTTTGTCATGGCCCTTGTGTGAGCTGCCATGGGAAAACACTGTGCTTTGAATACTTGGAGGACCTCGTACCTGAAGTCACTCTGCCCGAGGAGAAAGTCAGCATCTTACCATGCCGTGTCGCTAACGGCACGCCCAGCACGAACACAGGCCTGGAAGTAAGGCCCCGAGTGGCGGTGCAGAAGCGGAGGCGTGCAGCAGTTTCCAAGAGGCGGCGACCTCGGCTCTGGGCACCTTCTACGGCAGCAGGGTTTTCTGGACACCTAGGAGGCTGGCGCGGGCCCCCTGTTCCCGGCAGGAACACTGAGTACCGCCAGGCCCACCTGGGTCTGCTAAGCAACATCCAGGCCCGTAGCCCTTTAGAGCCCCTCTGTGTATGCCGAGCGTAGGGAAACGCGCTGCACTCTCCTTGGGAGCAGCTTAAGGTCCTCAGCAATCGCACACGTTCACGGACACCGTTCTGGCACGTCCCACATGGCGTCGAAGTCTCACGCATTACCCGAGGCTGAGCTGAACTCAGAGAAACCCTCGGCTTCGCATTCCACCTGAGACCTCCTGCCTGAAGTCACCGTGCCTCCCAGAGAGAGTCGGCTTGCGTTCTTACTGCCATGTAAGTCCCCTTCCTCCTGTGGCACTGCAGGCTTTGAATAGCCACAGGCCCAGAGGAGCAGCTACGGCGTTCCTTGGTTGAGGCAGTTTGCTTGATGCAGAACACCCTACTTCGAGAAGTTGATTCAGGGAAGGAAACTCAGGGTGACCTGTGTCTCTTTGGGCTTGTTAGAAACCACGGGGATGTCTGCTCAGGGCGTCCACGGAAACGGGGGCCTGCTGCAAGTAGCCTTGCTTTCCCGTTTGGAAGGCTGTCTTCATGCTGCCTTGAAGCTACCTGACATTCCCTGCTCTCGACTGGGCTGTTAGCCCTGTCAGAGTGCTTCGGGGAAAGTTATGAGTCTGCTCTGTCTAAACCAGGTGCTTCCATGGCCGCGGCTCTGGTCCGCCTGACAAGCTCTAGAGCTAGAGGGAACCTCAACGTGACAAGTTGCCTCCAGCGTAGGCCCCTAGTAGCCGTGCAGAAAGGGAGGCAGGCAGCTGTCTCCATGAGTTCTCAGTCGCTTAGAGGCTTTCTTTTAAAGGAAGTAGTACACTTTGGAGGACTCCTAGGCCTCTCGGGTATGCATCACTTTCCCTCCAAGTTCAGCGAGTACCTCCAGACCCCTGTGGGGCAGCTGAGCAACTTCGAGGCCCATTGGTTGACCCCACTCCCCCACCCCCGGAGGCCCTCTGTGCGTGCCGCGCGATGGGCTACACACTGGACGTCCCTCGAGGAGCGCTACATTTCCAGAGCCCTCGAACAGCCTCAGGACAGCATTTCCGGTGAGTCCGACTTTGTCATGGCCCTTGTGTGAGCTGCCATGGGAAAACACTGTGCTTTGAATACTTGGAGGACCTCGTACCTGAAGTCACTCTGCCCGAGGAGAAAGTCAGCATCTTACCATGCCGTGTCGCTAACGGCACGCCCAGCACGAACACAGGCCTGGAAGTAAGACCCCGAGTGTCGGTGCAGAAGCGGAGGCGTTCAGCAGTTTCCAGGAGGCGGCGGCCTCGGCTCTGGGCACCTTCAACGGCAGCAGGGTTTTCTGGACACCTAGGAGGCTGGCGCGGGCCCCCTGTTCCCGGCAGGAACACTGAGTACCGCCAGGCCCACCTGGGTCTGCTAAGCAACATCCAGGCCCGTAGCCCTTTAGAGCCCCTCTGTGTATGCCGAGCGTAGGGAAACGCGCTGCACTCTCCTTGGGAGCAGCTTAAGGTCCTCAGCAATCGCACACGTTCACGGACACCGTTCTGGCACGTCCCACATGGCGTCGAAGTCTCACGCATTACTCTAGGCTGAGCTGAACTCAGAGAAACCCTCGGCTTCGCATTCCACCTGAGACCTCCTGCCTGAAGTCACCGTGCCTCCCAGAGAGAGTCGGCTTGCGTTCTTACTGCCATGTAAGTCCCCTTCCTCCTGTGGCACTGCAGGCTTTGAATAGCCACAGGCCCAGAGGAGCAGCTACGGCGTTCCTTGGTTGAGGCAGTTCGCTTGATGCAGAACACCCTACTTCGAGAAGTTGATTCAGGGAAGGAAACTCAGGGTGACCTGTGTCTCTTTGGGCTTGTTAGAAACCACGGGGATGTCTGCTCAGGGCGTCCACGGAAACGGGGGCCTGCTGCAAGTAGCCTTGCTTTCCCGTTTGGAAGGGTGCGTTCATGCTGCCTTGAAGCTACCTGACATTCCCTGCTCTCGACAGGCCTGTTAGCCCTGTCAGAGTGCTTCGGGGAACGTTATGAGTCTGCTCTGTCTAAACCAGGTGCTTCCATGGCCGCGGCTCTGGTCCGCCTGACAAGCTCTAGAGCTAGAGGGAACCTCAACGTGACAAGTTGCCTCCAGCGTAGGCCCCTAGTAGCCGTGCAGAAAGGGAGGCAGGCAGCTGTCTCCATGAGTTCTCAGTCGCTTAGAGGCTTTCTTTTAAAGGAACTAGTACACTTTGGAGGACTCCTAGGCCTCTCGGGTATGCATCACTTTCCCTCCAAGTTCAGCGAGTACCTCCAGACCCCTGTGGGGCGGCTGAGCAACTTCGAGGCCCATTGGTTGACCCCACTCCCCCACCCCCGGAGGCCCTCTGTGCGTGCCGCGCGATGGGCTACACACTGGACGTCCCTCGAGGAGCGTTACATTTCCAGAGCCCTCGAACAGCCTCAGGACAGCATTTCGGGTGAGTCCGACTTTGTCATGGCCCTTGTGTGAGCTGCCATGGGAAAACACTGTGCTTTGAATACTTGGAGGACCTCGTACCTGAAGTCACTCTGCCCGAGGAGAAAGTCAGCATCTTACCATGCCGTGTCGCTAACGGCACGCCCAGCACGAACACAGGCCTGGAAGTAAGGCCCCGAGTGGCGGTGCAGAAGCAGAGGCGTTCAGCAGTTTCCAGGAGGCGGCGGCCTCGGCTCTGGGCACCTTCAACGGCAGCAGGGTTTTCTGGACACCTAGGAGGCTGGCGCGGGCCCCCTGTTCCCGGCAGGAACACTGAGTACCGCCAGGCCCACCTGGGTCTGCTAAGCAACATCCAGGCCCGTAGCCCTTTAGAGCCCCTCTGTGTATGCCGAGCGTAGGGAAACGCGCTGCACTCTCCTTGGGAGCAGCTTAAGGTCCTCAGCAATCGCACACGTTCACGGACACCGTTCTGGCACGTCCCACATGGCGTCGAAGTCTCACGCATTACCCTAGGCTGAGCTGAACTCAGAGAAACCCTCGGCTTCGCATTCCACCTGAGACCTCCTGCCTGAAGTCACCGTGCCTCCCAGAGAGAGTCGGCTTGCGTTCTTACTGCCATGTAAGTCCCCTTCCTCCTGTGGCACTGCAGGCTTTGAATAGCCACAGGCCCAGAGGAGCAGCTACGGCGTTCCTTGGTTGAGGCAGTTTGCTTGATGCAGAACACCCTACTTCGAGAAGTTGATTCAGGGAAGGAAACTCAGGGTGACCTGTGTCTCTTTGGGCTTGTTAGAAACCACGGGGATGTCTGCTCAGGGCGTCCACGGAAACGGGGGCCTGCTGCAAGTAGCCTTGCTTTCCCGTTTGGAAGGCTGTCTTCATGCTGCCTTGAAGCTACCTGACATTCCCTGCTCTCGACTGGGCTGTTAGCCCTGTCAGAGTGCTTCGGGGAAAGTTATGAGTCTGCTCTGTCTAAACCAGGTGCTTCCATGGCCGCGGCTCTGGTCCGCCTGACAAGCTCTAGAGCTAGAGGGAACCTCAACGTGACAAGTTGCCTCCAGCGTAGGCCCCTAGTAGCCGTGCAGAAAGGGAGGCAGGCAGCTGTCTCCATGAGTTCTCAGTCGCTTAGAGGCTTTCTTTTAAAGGAAGTAGTACACTTTGGAGGACTCCTAGGCCTCTCGGGTATGCATCACTTTCCCTCCAAGTTCAGCGAGTACCTCCAGACCCCTGTGGGGCAGCTGAGCAACTTCGAGGCCCATTGGTTGACCCCACTCCCCCACCCCCGGAGGCCCTCTGTGCGTGCCGCGCGATGGGCTACACACTGGACGTCCCTCGAGGAGCGCTACATTTCCAGAGCCCTCGACCAGCCTCAGGACAGCATTTCGGGTGAGTCCGACTTTGTCATGGCCCTTGTGTGAGCTGCCATGGGAAAACACTGTGCTTTGAATACTTGGAGGACCTCGTACCTGAAGTCACTCTGCCCGAGGAGAAAGTCAGCATCTTACCATGCCGTGTCGCTAACGGCACGCCCAGCACGAACACAGGCCTGGAAGTAAGGCCCCGAGTGGCGGTGCAGAAGCGGAGGCGTTCAGCAGTTTCCAGGAGGCGGCGGCCTCGGCTCTGGGCACCTTCAACGGCAGCAGGGTTTTCTGGACACCTAGGAGGCTGGCGCGGGCCCCCTGTTCCCGGCAGGAACACTGAGTACCGCCAGGCCCACCTGGGTCTGCTAAGCAACATCCAGGCCCGTAGCCCTTTAGAGCCCCTCTGTGTATGCCGAGCGTAGGGAAACGCGCTGCACTCTCCTTGGGAGCAGCTTAAGGTCCTCAGCAATCGCACACGTTCACGGACACCGTTCTGGCACGTCCCACATGGCGTCGAAGTCTTACGCATTACCCGAGGCTGAGCTGAACTCAGAGAAACCCTCGGCTTCGCATTCCACCTAGGACCTCCTGCCTGAAGTCACCGTGCCTCCCAGAGAGAGTCGGCTTGCGTTCTTACTGCCATGTAAGTCCCCTTCCTCCTGTGGCACTGCAGGCTTTGAATAGCCACAGGCCCAGAGGAGCAGCTACGGCGTTCCTTGGTTGAGGCAGTTTGCTTGATGCAGAACACCCTACTTCGAGAAGTTGATTCAGGGAAGGAAACTCAGGGTGACCTGTGTCTCTTTGGGCTTGTTAGAAACCACGGGGATGTCTGCTCAGGGCGTCCACGGAAACGGGGGCCTGCTGCAAGTAGCCTTGCTTTCCCGTTTGGAAGGCTGTCTTCATGCTGCCTTGAAGCTACCTGACATTCCCTGCTCTCGACTGGGCTGTTAGCCCTGTCAGAGTGCTTCGGGGAAAGTTATGAGTCTGCTCTGTCTAAACCAGGTGCTTCCATGGCCGCGGCTCTGGTCCGCCTGACAAGCTCTAGAGCTAGAGGGAACCTCAACGTGACAAGTTGCCTCCAGCGTAGGCCCCTAGTAGCCGTGCAGAAAGGGAGGCAGGCAGCTGTCTCCATGAGTTCTCAGTCGCTTAGAGGCTTTCTTTTAAAGGAAGTAGTACACTTTGGAGGACTCCTAGGCCTCTCGGGTATGCATCACTTTCCCTCCAAGTTCAGCGAGTACCTCCAGACCCCTGTGGGGCAGCTGAGCAACTTCGAGGCCCATTGGTTGACCCCACTCCCCCACCCCCGGAGGCCCTCTGTGCGTGCCGCGCGATGGGCTACACACTGGACGTCCCTCGAGGAGCGCTACATTTCCAGAGCCCTCGAACAGCCTCAGGACAGCATTTCCGGTGAGTCCGACTTTGTCATGGCCCTTGTGTGAGCTGCCATGGGAAAACACTGTGCTTTGAATACTTGGAGGACCTCGTACCTGAAGTCACTCTGCCCGAGGAGAAAGTCAGCATCTTACCATGCCGTGTCGCTAACGGCACGCCCAGCACGAACACAGGCCTGGAAGTAAGGCCCCGAGTGGCGGTGCAGAAGCGGAGGCGTGCAGCAGTTTCCAGGAGGCGGCGGCCTCGGCTCTGGGCACCTTCAACGGCAGCAGGGTTTTCTGGACACCTAGGAGGCTGGCGCGGGCCCCCTGTTCCCGGCAGGAACACTGAGTACCGCCAGGCCCACCTGGGTCTGCTAAGCAACATCCAGGCCCGTAGCCCTTTAGAGCCCCTCTGTGTATGCCGAGCGTAGGGAAACGCGCTGCACTCTCCTTGGGAGCAGCTTAAGGTCCTCAGCAATCGCACACGTTCACGGACACCGTTCTGGCACGTCCCACATGGCGTCGAAGTCTCACGCATTACCCTAGGCTGAGCTGAACTCAGAGAAACCCTCGGCTTCGCATTCCACCTAGGACCTCCTGCCTGAAGTCACCGTGCCTCCCAGAGAGAGTCGGCTTGCGTTCTTACTGCCATGTAAGTCCCCTTCCTCCTGTGGCACTGCAGGCTTTGAATAGCCACAGGCCCAGAGGAGCAGCTACGGCGTTCCTTGGTTGAGGCAGTTCGCTTGATGCAGAACACCCTACTTCGAGAAGTTGATTCAGGGAAGGAAACTCAGGGTGACCTGTGTCTCTTTGGGCTTGTTAGAAACCACGGGGATGTCTGCTCAGGGCGTCCACGGAAACGGGGGCCTGCTGCAAGTAGCCTTGCTTTCCCGTTTGGAAGGCTGTCTTCATGCTGCCTTGAAGCTACCTGACATTCCCTGCTCTCGACTGGGCTGTTAGCCCTGTCAGAGTGCTTCGGGGAAAGTTATGAGTCTGCTCTGTCTAAACCAGGTGCTTCCATGGCCGCGGCTCTGGTCCGCCTGACAAGCTCTAGAGCTAGAGGGAACCTCAACGTGACAAGTTGCCTCCAGCGTAGGCCCCTAGTAGCCGTGCAGAAAGGGAGGCAGGCAGCTGTCTCCATGAGTTCTCAGTCGCTTAGAGGCTTTCTTTTAAAGGAAGTAGTACACTTTGGAGGACTCCTAGGCCTCTCGGGTATGCATCACTTTCCCTCCAAGTTCAGCGAGTACCTCCAGACCCCTGTGGGGCGGCTGAGCAACTTCGAGGCCCATTGGTTGACCCCACTCCCCCACCCCCGGAGGCCCTCTGTGCGTGCCGCGCGATGGGCTACACACTGGACGTCCCTCGAGGAGCGCTACATTTCCAGAGCCCTCGACCAGCCTCAGGACAGCATTTCGGGTGAGTCCGACTTTGTCATGGCCCTTGTGTGAGCTGCCATGGGAAAACACTGTGCTTTGAATACTTGGAGGACCTCGTACCTGAAGTCACTCTGCCCGAGGAGAAAGTCAGCATCTTACCATGCCGTGTCGCTAACGGCACGCCCAGCACGAACACAGGCCTGGAAGTAAGGCCCCGAGTGGCGGTGCAGAAGCGGAGGCGTGCAGCAGTTTCCAAGAGGCGGCGACCTCGGCTCTGGGCACCTTCTACGGCAGCAGGGTTTTCTGGACACCTAGGAGGCTGGCGCGGGCCCCCTGTTCCCGGCAGGAACACTGAGTACCGCCAGGCCCACCTGGGTCTGCTAAGCAACATCCAGGCCCGTAGCCCTTTAGAGCCCCTCTGTGTATGCCGAGCGTAGGGAAACGCGCTGCACTCTCCTTGGGAGCAGCTTAAGGTCCTCAGCAATCGCACACGTTCACGGGCACCGTTCTGGCACGTCCCACATGGCGTCGAAGTCTCACGCATTACCCTAGGCTGAGCTGAACTCAGAGAAACCCTCGGCTTCGCATTCCACCTGAGACCTCCTGCCTGAAGTCACCGTGCCTCCCAGAGAGAGTCGGCTTGCGTTCTTACTGCCATGTAAGTCCCCTTCCTCCTGTGGCACTGCAGGCTTTGAATAGCCACAGGCCCAGAGGAGCAGCTACGGCGTTCCTTGGTTGAGGCAGTTTGCTTGATGCAGAACACCCTACTTCGAGAAGTTGATTCAGGGAAGGAAACTCAGGGTGACCTGTGTCTCTTTGGGCTTGTTAGAAACCACGGGGATGTCTGCTCAGGGCGTCCACGGAAACGGGGGCCTGCTGCAAGTAGCCTTGCTTTCCCGTTTGGAAGGCTGTCTTCATGCTGCCTTGAAGCTACCTGACATTCCCTGCTCTCGACTGGGCTGTTAGCCCTGTCAGAGTGCTTCGGGGAAAGTTATGAGTCTGCTCTGTCTAAACCAGGTGCTTCCATGGCCGCGGCTCTGGTCCGCCTGACAAGCTCTAGAGCTAGAGGGAACCTCAACGTGACAAGTTGCCTCCAGCGTAGGCCCCTAGTAGCCGTGCAGAAAGGGAGGCAGGCAGCTGTCTCCATGAGTTCTCAGTCGCTTAGAGGCTTTCTTTTAAAGGAAGTAGTACACTTTGGAGGACTCCTAGGCCTCTCGGGTATGCATCACTTTCCCTCCAAGTTCAGCGAGTACCTCCAGACCCCTGTGGGGCGGCTGAGCAACTTCGAGGTCCATTGGTTGACCCCACTCCCCCACCCCCGGAGGCCCTCTGTGCGTGCCGCGCGATGGGCTACACACTGGACGTCCCTCGAGGAGCGCTACATTTCCAGAGCCCTCGACCAGCCTCAGGACAGCATTTCGGGTGAGTCCGACTTTGTCATGGCCCTTGTGTGAGCTGCCATGGGAAAACACTGTGCTTTGAATACTTGGAGGACCTCGTACCTGAAGTCACTCTGCCCGAGGAGAAAGTCAGCATCTTACCATGCCGTGTCGCTAACGGCACGCCCAGCACGAACACAGGCCTGGAAGTAAGGCCCCGAGTGGCGGTGCAGAAGCGGAGGCGTGCAGCAGTTTCCAAGAGGCGGCGACCTCGGCTCTGGGCACCTTCTACGGCAGCAGGGTTTTCTGGACACCTAGGAGGCTGGCGCGGGCCCCCTGTTCCCGGCAGGAACACTGAGTACCGCCAGGCCCACCTGGGTCTGCTAAGCAACATCCAGGCCCGTAGCCCTTTAGAGCCCCTCTGTGTATGCCGAGCGTAGGGAAACGCGCTGCACTCTCCTTGGGAGCAGCTTAAGGTCCTCAGCAATCGCACACGTTCACGGACACCGTTCTGGCACGTCCCACATGGCGTCGAAGTCTCACGCATTACCCGAGGCTGAGCTGAACTCAGAGAAACCCTCGGCTTCGCATTCCACCTGAGACCTCCTGCCTGAAGTCACCGTGCCTCCCAGAGAGAGTCGGCTTGCGTTCTTACTGCCATGTAAGTCCCCTTCCTCCTGTGGCACTGCAGGCTTTGAATAGCCACAGGCCCAGAGGAGCAGCTACGGCGTTCCTTGGTTGAGGCAGTTTGCTTGATGCAGAACACCCTACTTCGAGAAGTTGATTCAGGGAAGGAAACTCAGGGTGACCTGTGTCTCTTTGGGCTTGTTAGAAACCACGGGGATGTCTGCTCAGGGCGTCCACGGAAACGGGGGCCTGCTGCAAGTAGCCTTGCTTTCCCGTTTGGAAGGCTGTCTTCATGCTGCCTTGAAGCTACCTGACATTCCCTGCTCTCGACTGGGCTGTTAGCCCTGTCAGAGTGCTTCGGGGAAAGTTATGAGTCTGCTCTGTCTAAACCAGGTGCTTCCATGGCCGCGGCTCTGGTCCGCCTGACAAGCTCTAGAGCTAGAGGGAACCTCAACGTGACAAGTTGCCTCCAGCGTAGGCCCCTAGTAGCCGTGCAGAAAGGGAGGCAGGCAGCTGTCTCCATGAGTTCTCAGTCGCTTAGAGGCTTTCTTTTAAAGGAAGTAGTACACTTTGGAGGACTCCTAGGCCTCTCGGGTATGCATCACTTTCCCTCCAAGTTCAGCGAGTACCTCCAGACCCCTGTGGGGCAGCTGAGCAACTTCGAGGCCCATTGGTTGACCCCACTCCCCCACCCCCGGAGGCCCTCTGTGCGTGCCGCGCGATGGGCTACACACTGGACGTCCCTCGAGGAGCGCTACATTTCCAGAGCCCTCGAACAGCCTCAGGACAGCATTTCCGGTGAGTCCGACTTTGTCATGGCCCTTGTGTGAGCTGCCATGGGAAAACACTGTGCTTTGAATACTTGGAGGACCTCGTACCTGAAGTCACTCTGCCCGAGGAGAAAGTCAGCATCTTACCATGCCGTGTCGCTAACGGCACGCCCAGCACGAACACAGGCCTGGAAGTAAGACCCCGAGTGTCGGTGCAGAAGCGGAGGCGTTCAGCAGTTTCCAGGAGGCGGCGGCCTCGGCTCTGGGCACCTTCAACGGCAGCAGGGTTTTCTGGACACCTAGGAGGCTGGCGCGGGCCCCCTGTTCCCGGCAGGAACACTGAGTACCGCCAGGCCCACCTGGGTCTGCTAAGCAACATCCAGGCCCGTAGCCCTTTAGAGCCCCTCTGTGTATGCCGAGCGTAGGGAAACGCGCTGCACTCTCCTTGGGAGCAGCTTAAGGTCCTCAGCAATCGCACACGTTCACGGACACCGTTCTGGCACGTCCCACATGGCGTCGAAGTCTCACGCATTACTCTAGGCTGAGCTGAACTCAGAGAAACCCTCGGCTTCGCATTCCACCTGAGACCTCCTGCCTGAAGTCACCGTGCCTCCCAGAGAGAGTCGGCTTGCGTTCTTACTGCCATGTAAGTCCCCTTCCTCCTGTGGCACTGCAGGCTTTGAATAGCCACAGGCCCAGAGGAGCAGCTACGGCGTTCCTTGGTTGAGGCAGTTCGCTTGATGCAGAACACCCTACTTCGAGAAGTTGATTCAGGGAAGGAAACTCAGGGTGACCTGTGTCTCTTTGGGCTTGTTAGAAACCACGGGGATGTCTGCTCAGGGCGTCCACGGAAACGGGGGCCTGCTGCAAGTAGCCTTGCTTTCCCGTTTGGAAGGGTGCGTTCATGCTGCCTTGAAGCTACCTGACATTCCCTGCTCTCGACAGGCCTGTTAGCCCTGTCAGAGTGCTTCGGGGAACGTTATGAGTCTGCTCTGTCTAAACCAGGTGCTTCCATGGCCGCGGCTCTGGTCCGCCTGACAAGCTCTAGAGCTAGAGGGAACCTCAACGTGACAAGTTGCCTCCAGCGTAGGCCCCTAGTAGCCGTGCAGAAAGGGAGGCAGGCAGCTGTCTCCATGAGTTCTCAGTCGCTTAGAGGCTTTATTTTAAAGGAACTAGTACACTTTGGAGGACTCCTAGGCCTCTCGGGTATGCATCACTTTCCCTCCAAGTTCAGCGAGTACCTCCAGACCCCTGTGGGGCGGCTGAGCAACTTCGAGGCCCATTGGTTGACCCCACTCCCCCACCCCCGGAGGCCCTCTGTGCGTGCCGCGCGATGGGCTACACACTGGACGTCCCTCGAGGAGCGTTACATTTCCAGAGCCCTCGAACAGCCTCAGGACAGCATTTCGGGTGAGTCCGACTTTGTCATGGCCCTTGTGTGAGCTGCCATGGGAAAACACTGTGCTTTGAATACTTGGAGGACCTCGTACCTGAAGTCACTCTGCCCGAGGAGAAAGTCAGCATCTTACCATGCCGTGTCGCTAACGGCACGCCCAGCACGAACACAGGCCTGGAAGTAAGGCCCCGAGTGGCGGTGCAGAAGCAGAGGCGTTCAGCAGTTTCCAGGAGGCGGCGGCCTCGGCTCTGGGCACCTTCAACGGCAGCAGGGTTTTCTGGACACCTAGGAGGCTGGCGCGGGCCCCCTGTTCCCGGCAGGAACACTGAGTACCGCCAGGCCCACCTGGGTCTGCTAAGCAACATCCAGGCCCGTAGCCCTTTAGAGCCCCTCTGTGTATGCCGAGCGTAGGGAAACGCGCTGCACTCTCCTTGGGAGCAGCTTAAGGTCCTCAGCAATCGCACACGTTCACGGACACCGTTCTGGCACGTCCCACATGGCGTCGAAGTCTCACGCATTACCCTAGGCTGAGCTGAACTCAGAGAAACCCTCGGCTTCGCATTCCACCTGAGACCTCCTGCCTGAAGTCACCGTGCCTCCCAGAGAGAGTCGGCTTGCGTTCTTACTGCCATGTAAGTCCCCTTCCTCCTGTGGCACTGCAGGCTTTGAATAGCCACAGGCCCAGAGGAGCAGCTACGGCGTTCCTTGGTTGAGGCAGTTTGCTTGATGCAGAACACCCTACTTCGAGAAGTTGATTCAGGGAAGGAAACTCAGGGTGACCTGTGTCTCTTTGGGCTTGTTAGAAACCACGGGGATGTCTGCTCAGGGCGTCCACGGAAACGGGGGCCTGCTGCAAGTAGCCTTGCTTTCCCGTTTGGAAGGCTGTCTTCATGCTGCCTTGAAGCTACCTGACATTCCCTGCTCTCGACTGGGCTGTTAGCCCTGTCAGAGTGCTTCGGGGAAAGTTATGAGTCTGCTCTGTCTAAACCAGGTGCTTCCATGGCCGCGGCTCTGGTCCGCCTGACAAGCTCTAGAGCTAGAGGGAACCTCAACGTGACAAGTTGCCTCCAGCGTAGGCCCCTAGTAGCCGTGCAGAAAGGGAGGCAGGCAGCTGTCTCCATGAGTTCTCAGTCGCTTAGAGGCTTTCTTTTAAAGGAAGTAGTACACTTTGGAGGACTCCTAGGCCTCTCGGGTATGCATCACTTTCCCTCCAAGTTCAGCGAGTACCTCCAGACCCCTGTGGGGCAGCTGAGCAACTTCGAGGCCCATTGGTTGACCCCACTCCCCCACCCCCGGAGGCCCTCTGTGCGTGCCGCGCGATGGGCTACACACTGGACGTCCCTCGAGGAGCGCTACATTTCCAGAGCCCTCGAACAGCCTCAGGACAGCATTTCCGGTGAGTCCGACTTTGTCATGGCCCTTGTGTGAGCTGCCATGGGAAAACACTGTGCTTTGAATACTTGGAGGACCTCGTACCTGAAGTCACTCTGCCCGAGGAGAAAGTCAGCATCTTACCATGCCGTGTCGCTAACGGCACGCCCAGCACGAACACAGGCCTGGAAGTAAGGCCCCGAGTGGCGGTGCAGAAGCGGAGGCGTTCAGCAGTTTCCAGGAGGCGGCGGCCTCGGCTCTGGGCACCTTCAACGGCAGCAGGGTTTTCTGGACACCTAGGAGGCTGGCGCGGGCCCCCTGTTCCCGGCAGGAACACTGAGTACCGCCAGGCCCACCTGGGTCTGCTAAGCAACATCCAGGCCCGTAGCCCTTTAGAGCCCCTCTGTGTATGCCGAGCGTAGGGAAACGCGCTGCACTCTCCTTGGGAGCAGCTTAAGGTCCTCAGCAATCGCACACGTTCACGGACACCGTTCTGGCACGTCCCACATGGCGTCGAAGTCTCACGCATTACCCGAGGCTGAGCTGAACTCAGAGAAACCCTCGGCTTCGCATTCCACCTAGGACCTCCTGCCTGAAGTCACCGTGCCTCCCAGAGAGAGTCGGCTTGCGTTCTTACTGCCATGTAAGTCCCCTTCCTCCTGTGGCACTGCAGGCTTTGAATAGCCACAGGCCCAGAGGAGCAGCTACGGCGTTCCTTGGTTGAGGCAGTTTGCTTGATGCAGAACACCCTACTTCGAGAAGTTGATTCAGGGAAGGAAACTCAGGGTGACCTGTGTCTCTTTGGGCTTGTTAGAAACCACGGGGATGTCTGCTCAGGGCGTCCACGGAAACGGGGGCCTGCTGCAAGTAGCCTTGCTTTCCCGTTTGGAAGGCTGTCTTCATGCTGCCTTGAAGCTACCTGACATTCCCTGCTCTCGACTGGGCTGTTAGCCCTGTCAGAGTGCTTCGGGGAAAGTTATGAGTCTGCTCTGTCTAAACCAGGTGCTTCCATGGCCGCGGCTCTGGTCCGCCTGACAAGCTCTAGAGCTAGAGGGAACCTCAACGTGACAAGTTGCCTCCAGCGTAGGCCCCTAGTAGCCGTGCAGAAAGGGAGGCAGGCAGCTGTCTCCATGAGTTCTCAGTCGCTTAGAGGCTTTCTTTTAAAGGAAGTAGTACACTTTGGAGGACTCCTAGGCCTCTCGGGTATGCATCACTTTCCCTCCAAGTTCAGCGAGTACCTCCAGACCCCTGTGGGGCAGCTGAGCAACTTCGAGGCCCATTGGTTGACCCCACTCCCCCACCCCCGGAGGCCCTCTGTGCGTGCCGCGCGATGGGCTACACACTGGACGTCCCTCGAGGAGCGCTACATTTCCAGAGCCCTCGAACAGCCTCAGGACAGCATTTCCGGTGAGTCCGACTTTGTCATGGCCCTTGTGTGAGCTGCCATGGGAAAACACTGTGCTTTGAATACTTGGAGGACCTCGTACCTGAAGTCACTCTGCCCGAGGAGAAAGTCAGCATCTTACCATGCCGTGTCGCTAACGGCACGCCCAGCACGAACACAGGCCTGGAAGTAAGGCCCCGAGTGGCGGTGCAGAAGCGGAGGCGTGCAGCAGTTTCCAGGAGGCGGCGGCCTCGGCTCTGGGCACCTTCAACGGCAGCAGGGTTTTCTGGACACCTAGGAGGCTGGCGCGGGCCCCCTGTTCCCGGCAGGAACACTGAGTACCGCCAGGCCCACCTGGGTCTGCTAAGCAACATCCAGGCCCGTAGCCCTTTAGAGCCCCTCTGTGTATGCCGAGCGTAGGGAAACGCGCTGCACTCTCCTTGGGAGCAGCTTAAGGTCCTCAGCAATCGCACACGTTCACGGACACCGTTCTGGCACGTCCCACATGGCGTCGAAGTCTCACGCATTACCCTAGGCTGAGCTGAACTCAGAGAAACCCTCGGCTTCGCATTCCACCTAGGACCTCCTGCCTGAAGTCACCGTGCCTCCCAGAGAGAGTCGGCTTGCGTTCTTACTGCCATGTAAGTCCCCTTCCTCCTGTGGCACTGCAGGCTTTGAATAGCCACAGGCCCAGAGGAGCAGCTACGGCGTTCCTTGGTTGAGGCAGTTCGCTTGATGCAGAACACCCTACTTCGAGAAGTTGATTCAGGGAAGGAAACTCAGGGTGACCTGTGTCTCTTTGGGCTTGTTAGAAACCACGGGGATGTCTGCTCAGGGCGTCCACGGAAACGGGGGCCTGCTGCAAGTAGCCTTGCTTTCCCGTTTGGAAGGGTGCGTTCATGCTGCCTTGAAGCTACCTGACATTCCCTGCTCTCGACAGGCCTGTTAGCCCTGTCAGAGTGCTTCGGGGAACGTTATGAGTCTGCTCTGTCTAAACCAGGTGCTTCCATGGCCGCGGCTCTGGTCCGCCTGACAAGCTCTAGAGCTAGAGGGAACCTCAACGTGACAAGTTGCCTCCAGCGTAGGCCCCTAGTAGCCGTGCAGAAAGGGAGGCAGGCAGCTGTCTCCATGAGTTCTCAGTCGCTTAGAGGCTTTCTTTTAAAGGAAGTAGTACACTTTGGAGGACTCCTAGGCCTCTCGGGTATGCATCACTTTCCCTCCAAGTTCAGCGAGTACCTCCAGACCCCTGTGGGGCGGCTGAGCAACTTTGAGGCCCATTGGTTGACCCCACTCCCCCACCCCCGGAGGCCCTCTGTGCGTGCCGCGCGATGGGCTACACACTGGACGTCCCTCGAGGAGCGCTACATTTCCAGAGCCCTCGAACAGCCTCAGGACAGCATTTCCGGTGAGTCCGACTTTGTCATGGCCCTTGTGTGAGCTGCCATGGGAAAACACTGTGCTTTGAATACTTGGAGGACCTCGTACCTGAAGTCACTCTGCCCGAGGAGAAAGTCAGCATCTTACCATGCCGTGTCGCTAACGGCACGCCCAGCACGAACACAGGCCTGGAAGTAAGGCCCCGAGTGGCGGTGCAGAAGCGGAGGCGTGCAGCAGTTTCCAGGAGGCGGCGGCCTCGGCTCTGGGCACCTTCAACGGCAGCAGGGTTTTCTGGACACCTAGGAGGCTGGCGCGGGCCCCCTGTTCCCGGCAGGAACACTGAGTACCGCCAGGCCCACCTGGGTCTGCTAAGCAACATCCAGGCCCGTAGCCCTTTAGAGCCCCTCTGTGTATGCCGAGCGTAGGGAAACGCGCTGCACTCTCCTTGGGAGCAGCTTAAGGTCCTCAGCAATCGCACACGTTCACGGACACCGTTCTGGCACGTCCCACATGGCGTCGAAGTCTCACGCATTACCCTAGGCTGAGCTGAACTCAGAGAAACCCTCGGCTTCGCATTCCACCTAGGACCTCCTGCCTGAAGTCACCGTGCCTCCCAGAGAGAGTCGGCTTGCGTTCTTACTGCCATGTAAGTCCCCTTCCTCCTGTGGCACTGCAGGCTTTGAATAGCCACAGGCCCAGAGGAGCAGCTACGGCGTTCCTTGGTTGAGGCAGTTCGCTTGATGCAGAACACCCTACTTCGAGAAGTTGATTCAGGGAAGGAAACTCAGGGTGACCTGTGTCTCTTTGGGCTTGTTAGAAACCACGGGGATGTCTGCTCAGGGCGTCCACGGAAACGGGGGCCTGCTGCAAGTAGCCTTGCTTTCCCGTTTGGAAGGCTGTCTTCATGCTGCCTTGAAGCTACCTGACATTCCCTGCTCTCGACAGGGCTGTTAGCCCTGTCAGAGTGCTTCGGGGAAAGTTATGAGTCTGCTCTGTCTAAACCAGGTGCTTCCATGGCCGCGGCTCTGGTCCGCCTGACAAGCTCTAGAGCTAGAGGGAACCTCAACGTGACAAGTTGCCTCCAGCGTAGGCCCCTAGTAGCCGTGCAGAAAGGGAGGCAGGCAGCTGTCTCCATGAGTTCTCAGTCGCTTAGAGGCTTTCTTTTAAAGGAAGTAGTACACTTTGGAGGACTCCTAGGCCTCTCGGGTATGCATCACTTTCCCTCCAAGTTCAGCGAGTACCTCCAGACCCCTGTGGGGCGGCTGAGCAACTTCGAGGCCCATTGGTTGACCCCACTCCCCCACCCCCGGAGGCCCTCTGTGCGTGCCGCGCGATGGGCTACACACTGGACGTCCCTCGAGGAGCGCTACATTTCCAGAGCCCTCGAACAGCCTCAGGACAGCATTTCGGGTGAGTCCGACTTTGTCATGGCCCTTGTGTGAGCTGCCATGGGAAAACACTGTGCTTTGAATACTTGGAGGACCTCGTACCTGAAGTCACTCTGCCCGAGGAGAAAGTCAGCATCTTACCATGCCGTGTCGCTAACGGCACGCCCAGCACGAACACAGGCCTGGAAGTAAGGCCCCGAGTGGCGGTGCAGAAGCGGAGGCGTGCAGCAGTTTCCAAGAGGCGGCGACCTCGGCTCTGGGCACCTTCTACGGCAGCAGGGTTTTCTGGACACCTAGGAGGCTGGCGCGGGCCCCCTGTTCCCGGCAGGAACACTGAGTACCGCCAGGCCCACCTGGGTCTGCTAAGCAACATCCAGGCCCGTAGCCCTTTAGAGCCCCTCTGTGTATGCCGAGCGTAGGGAAACGCGCTGCACTCTCCTTGGGAGCAGCTTAAGGTCCTCAGCAATCGCACACGTTCACGGACACCGTTCTGGCACGTCCCACATGGCGTCGAAGTCTCACGCATTACCCTAGGCTGAGCTGAACTCAGAGAAACCCTCGGCTTCGCATTCCACCTGAGACCTCCTGCCTGAAGTCACCGTGCCTCCCAGAGAGAGTCGGCTTGCGTTCTTACTGCCATGTAAGTCCCCTTCCTCCTGTGGCACTGCAGGCTTTGAATAGCCACAGGCCCAGAGGAGCAGCTACGGCGTTCCTTGGTTGAGGCAGTTCGCTTGATGCAGAACACCCTACTTCGAGAAGTTGATTCAGGGAAGGAAACTCAGGGTGACCTGTGTCTCTTTGGGCTTGTTAGAAACCACGGGGATGTCTGCTCAGGGCGTCCACGGAAACGGGGGCCTGCTGCAAGTAGCCTTGCTTTCCCGTTTGGAAGGCTGTCTTCATGCTGCCTTGAAGCTACCTGACATTCCCTGCTCTCGACTGGGCTGTTAGCCCTGTCAGAGTGCTTCGGGGAAAGTTATGAGTCTGCTCTGTCTAAACCAGGTGCTTCCATGGCCGCGGCTCTGGTCCGCCTGACAAGCTCTAGAGCTAGAGGGAACCTCAACGTGACAAGTTGCCTCCAGCGTAGGCCCCTAGTAGCCGTGCAGAAAGGGAGGCAGGCAGCTGTCTCCATGAGTTCTCAGTCGCTTAGAGGCTTTCTTTTAAAGGAAGTAGTACACTTTGGAGGACTCCTAGGCCTCTCGGGTATGCATCACTTTCCCTCCAAGTTCAGCGAGTACCTCCAGACCCCTGTGGGGCAGCTGAGCAACTTCGAGGCCCATTGGTTGACCCCACTCCCCCACCCCCGGAGGCCCTCTGTGCGTGCCGCGCGATGGGCTACACACTGGACGTCCCTCGAGGAGCGCTACATTTCCAGAGCCCTCGAACAGCCTCAGGACAGCATTTCCGGTGAGTCCGACTTTGTCATGGCCCTTGTGTGAGCTGCCATGGGAAAACACTGTGCTTTGAATACTTGGAGGACCTCGTACCTGAAGTCACTCTGCCCGAGGAGAAAGTCAGCATCTTACCATGCCGTGTCGCTAACGGCACGCCCAGCACGAACACAGGCCTGGAAGTAAGACCCCGAGTGTCGGTGCAGAAGCGGAGGCGTTCAGCAGTTTCCAGGAGGCGGCGGCCTCGGCTCTGGGCACCTTCAACGGCAGCAGGGTTTTCTGGACACCTAGGAGGCTGGCGCGGGCCCCCTGTTCCCGGCAGGAACACTGAGTACCGCCAGGCCCACCTGGGTCTGCTAAGCAACATCCAGGCCCGTAGCCCTTTAGAGCCCCTCTGTGTATGCCGAGCGTAGGGAAACGCGCTGCACTCTCCTTGGGAGCAGCTTAAGGTCCTCAGCAATCGCACACGTTCACGGACACCGTTCTGGCACGTCCCACATGGCGTCGAAGTCTCACGCATTACTCTAGGCTGAGCTGAACTCAGAGAAACCCTCGGCTTCGCATTCCACCTGAGACCTCCTGCCTGAAGTCACCGTGCCTCCCAGAGAGAGTCGGCTTGCGTTCTTACTGCCATGTAAGTCCCCTTCCTCCTGTGGCACTGCAGGCTTTGAATAGCCACAGGCCCAGAGGAGCAGCTACGGCGTTCCTTGGTTGAGGCAGTTCGCTTGATGCAGAACACCCTACTTCGAGAAGTTGATTCAGGGAAGGAAACTCAGGGTGACCTGTGTCTCTTTGGGCTTGTTAGAAACCACGGGGATGTCTGCTCAGGGCGTCCACGGAAACGGGGGCCTGCTGCAAGTAGCCTTGCTTTCCCGTTTGGAAGGGTGCGTTCATGCTGCCTTGAAGCTACCTGACATTCCCTGCTCTCGACAGGCCTGTTAGCCCTGTCAGAGTGCTTCGGGGAACGTTATGAGTCTGCTCTGTCTAAACCAGGTGCTTCCATGGCCGCGGCTCTGGTCCGCCTGACAAGCTCTAGAGCTAGAGGGAACCTCAACGTGACAAGTTGCCTCCAGCGTAGGCCCCTAGTAGCCGTGCAGAAAGGGAGGCAGGCAGCTGTCTCCATGAGTTCTCAGTCGCTTAGAGGCTTTATTTTAAAGGAACTAGTACACTTTGGAGGACTCCTAGGCCTCTCGGGTATGCATCACTTTCCCTCCAAGTTCAGCGAGTACCTCCAGACCCCTGTGGGGCGGCTGAGCAACTTCGAGGCCCATTGGTTGACCCCACTCCCCCACCCCCGGAGGCCCTCTGTGCGTGCCGCGCGATGGGCTACACACTGGACGTCCCTCGAGGAGCGTTACATTTCCAGAGCCCTCGAACAGCCTCAGGACAGCATTTCGGGTGAGTCCGACTTTGTCATGGCCCTTGTGTGAGCTGCCATGGGAAAACACTGTGCTTTGAATACTTGGAGGACCTCGTACCTGAAGTCACTCTGCCCGAGGAGAAAGTCAGCATCTTACCATGCCGTGTCGCTAACGGCACGCCCAGCACGAACACAGGCCTGGAAGTAAGGCCCCGAGTGGCGGTGCAGAAGCGGAGGCGTTCAGCAGTTTCCAGGAGGCGGCGGCCTCGGCTCTGGGCACCTTCAACGGCAGCAGGGTTTTCTGGACACCTAGGAGGCTGGCGCGGGCCCCCTGTTCCCGGCAGGAACACTGAGTACCGCCAGGCCCACCTGGGTCTGCTAAGCAACATCCAGGCCCGTAGCCCTTTAGAGCCCCTCTGTGTATGCCGAGCGTAGGGAAACGCGCTGCACTCTCCTTGGGAGCAGCTTAAGGTCCTCAGCAATCGCACACGTTCACGGACACCGTTCTGGCACGTCCCACATGGCGTCGAAGTCTCACGCATTACCCGAGGCTGAGCTGAACTCAGAGAAACCCTCGGCTTCGCATTCCACCTGAGACCTCCTGCCTGAAGTCACCGTGCCTCCCAGAGAGAGTCGGCTTGCGTTCTTACTGCCATGTAAGTCCCCTTCCTCCTGTGGCACTGCAGGCTTTGAATAGCCACAGGCCCAGAGGAGCAGCTACGGCGTTCCTTGGTTGAGGCAGTTTGCTTGATGCAGAACACCCTACTTCGAGAAGTTGATTCAGGGAAGGAAACTCAGGGTGACCTGTGTCTCTTTGGGCTTGTTAGAAACCACGGGGATGTCTGCTCAGGGCGTCCACGGAAACGGGGGCCTGCTGCAAGTAGCCTTGCTTTCCCGTTTGGAAGGCTGTCTTCATGCTGCCTTGAAGCTACCTGACATTCCCTGCTCTCGACTGGGCTGTTAGCCCTGTCAGAGTGCTTCGGGGAAAGTTATGAGTCTGCTCTGTCTAAACCAGGTGCTTCCATGGCCGCGGCTCTGGTCCGCCTGACAAGCTCTAGAGCTAGAGGGAACCTCAACGTGACAAGTTGCCTCCAGCGTAGGCCCCTAGTAGCCGTGCAGAAAGGGAGGCAGGCAGCTGTCTCCATGAGTTCTCAGTCGCTTAGAGGCTTTCTTTTAAAGGAAGTAGTACACTTTGGAGGACTCCTAGGCCTCTCGGGTATGCATCACTTTCCCTCCAAGTTCAGCGAGTACCTCCAGACCCCTGTGGGGCAGCTGAGCAACTTCGAGGCCCATTGGTTGACCCCACTCCCCCACCCCCGGAGGCCCTCTGTGCGTGCCGCGCGATGGGCTACACACTGGACGTCCCTCGAGGAGCGCTACATTTCCAGAGCCCTCGACCAGCCTCAGGACAGCATTTCGGGTGAGTCCGACTTTGTCATGGCCCTTGTGTGAGCTGCCATGGGAAAACACTGTGCTTTGAATACTTGGAGGACCTCGTACCTGAAGTCACTCTGCCCGAGGAGAAAGTCAGCATCTTACCATGCCGTGTCGCTAACGGCACGCCCAGCACGAACACAGGCCTGGAAGTAAGGCCCCGAGTGTCGGTGCAGAAGCGGAGGCGTTCAGCAGTTTCCAGGAGGCGGCGGCCTCGGCTCTGGGCACCTTCAACGGCAGCAGGGTTTTCTGGACACCTAGGAGGCTGGCGCGGGCCCCCTGTTCCCGGCAGGAACACTGAGTACCGCCAGGCCCACCTGGGTCTGCTAAGCAACATCCAGGCCCGTAGCCCTTTAGAGCCCCTCTGTGTATGCCGAGCGTAGGGAAACGCGCTGCACTCTCCTTGGGAGCAGCTTAAGGTCCTCAGCAATCGCACACGTTCACGGACACCGTTCTGGCACGTCCCACATGGCGTCGAAGTCTCACGCATTACTCTAGGCTGAGCTGAACTCAGAGAAACCCTCGGCTTCGCATTCCACCTGAGACCTCCTGCCTGAAGTCACCGTGCCTCCCAGAGAGAGTCGGCTTGCGTTCTTACTGCCATGTAAGTCCCCTTCCTCCTGTGGCACTGCAGGCTTTGAATAGCCACAGGCCCAGAGGAGCAGCTACGGCGTTCCTTGGTTGAGGCAGTTCGCTTGATGCAGAACACCCTACTTCGAGAAGTTGATTCAGGGAAGGAAACTCAGGGTGACCTGTGTCTCTTTGGGCTTGTTAGAAACCACGGGGATGTCTGCTCAGGGCGTCCACGGAAACGGGGGCCTGCTGCAAGTAGCCTTGCTTTCCCGTTTGGAAGGGTGCGTTCATGCTGCCTTGAAGCTACCTGACATTCCCTGCTCTCGACAGGCCTGTTAGCCCTGTCAGAGTGCTTCGGGGAACGTTATGAGTCTGCTCTGTCTAAACCAGGTGCTTCCATGGCCGCGGCTCTGGTCCACCTGACAAGCTCTAGAGCTAGAGGGAACCTCAACGTGACAAGTTGCCTCCAGCGTAGGCCCCTAGTAGCCGTGCAGAAAGGGAGGCAGGCAGCTGTCTCCATGAGTTCTCAGTCGCTTAGAGGCTTTCTTTTAAAGGAAGTAGTACACTTTGGAGGACTCCTAGGCCTCTCAGGTATGCATCACTTTCCCTCCAAGTTCAGCGAGTACCTCCAGACCCCTGTGGGGCAGCTGAGCAACTTCGAGGCCCATTGGTTGACCCCACTCCCCCACCCCCGGAGGCCCTCTGTGCGTGCCGCGCGATGGGCTACACACTGGACGTCCCTCGAGGAGCGCTACATTTCCAGAGCCCTCGACCAGCCTCAGGACAGCATTTCGGGTGAGTCCGACTTTGTCATGGCCCTTGTGTGAGCTGCCATGGGAAAACACTGTGCTTTGAATACTTGGAGGACCTCGTACCTGAAGTCACTCTGCCCGAGGAGAAAGTCAGCATCTTACCATGCCGTGTCGCTAACGGCACGCCCAGCACGAACACAGGCCTGGAAGTAAGGCCCCGAGTGTCGGTGCAGAAGCGGAGGCGTTCAGCAGTTTCCAGGAGGCGGCGGCCTCGGCTCTGGGCACCTTCAACGGCAGCAGGGTTTTCTGGACACCTAGGAGGCTGGCGCGGGCCCCCTGTTCCCGGCAGGAACACTGAGTACCGCCAGGCCCACCTGGGTCTGCTAAGCAACATCCAGGCCCGTAGCCCTTTAGAGCCCCTCTGTGTATGCCGAGCGTAGGGAAACGCGCTGCACTCTCCTTGGGAGCAGCTTAAGGTCCTCAGCAATCGCACACGTTCACGGACACCGTTCTGGCACGTCCCACATGGCGTCGAAGTCTCACGCATTACCCGAGGCTGAGCTGAACTCAGAGAAACCCTCGGCTTCGCATTCCACCTGAGACCTCCTGCCTGAAGTCACCGTGCCTCCCAGAGAGAGTCGGCTTGCGTTCTTACTGCCATGTAAGTCCCCTTCCTCCTGTGGCACTGCAGGCTTTGAATAGCCACAGGCCCAGAGGAGCAGCTACGGCGTTCCTTGGTTGAGGCAGTTTGCTTGATGCAGAACACCCTACTTCGAGAAGTTGATTCAGGGAAGGAAACTCAGGGTGACCTGTGTCTCTTTGGGCTTGTTAGAAACCACGGGGATGTCTGCTCAGGGCGTCCACGGAAACGGGGGCCTGCTGCAAGTAGCCTTGCTTTCCCGTTTGGAAGGCTGTCTTCATGCTGCCTTGAAGCTACCTGACATTCCCTGCTCTCGACTGGGCTGTTAGCCCTGTCAGAGTGCTTCGGGGAAAGTTATGAGTCTGCTCTGTCTAAACCAGGTGCTTCCATGGCCGTGGCTCTGGTCCGCCTGACAAGCTCTAGAGCTAGAGGGAACCTCAACGTGACAAGTTGCCTCCAGCGTAGGCCCCTAGTAGCCGTGCAGAAAGGGAGGCAGGCAGCTGTCTCCATGAGTTCTCAGTCGCTTAGAGGCTTTCTTTTAAAGGAAGTAGTACACTTTGGAGGACTCCTAGGCCTCTCGGGTATGCATCACTTTCCCTCCAAGTTCAGCGAGTACCTCCAGACCCCTGTGGGGCAGCTGAGCAACTTCGAGGCCCATTGGTTGACCCCACTCCCCCACCCCCGGAGGCCCTCTGTGCGTGCCGCGCGATGGGCTACACACTGGACGTCCCTCGAGGAGCGCTACATTTCCAGAGCCCTCGAACAGCCTCAGGACAGCATTTCCGGTGAGTCCGACTTTGTCATGGCCCTTGTGTGAGCTGCCATGGGAAAACACTGTGCTTTGAATACTTGGAGGACCTCGTACCTGAAGTCACTCTGCCCGAGGAGAAAGTCAGCATCTTACCATGCCGTGTCGCTAACGGCACGCCCAGCACGAACACAGGCCTGGAAGTAAGGCCCCGAGTGTCGGTGCAGAAGCGGAGGCGTTCAGCAGTTTCCAGGAGGCGGCGGCCTCGGCTCTGGGCACCTTCAACGGCAGCAGGGTTTTCTGGACACCTAGGAGGCTGGCGCGGGCCCCCTGTTCCCGGCAGGAACACTGAGTACCGCCAGGCCCACCTGGGTCTGCTAAGCAACATCCAGGCCCGTAGCCCTTTAGAGCCCCTCTGTGTATGCCGAGCGTAGGGAAACGCGCTGCACTCTCCTTGGGAGCAGCTTAAGGTCCTCAGCAATCGCACACGTTCACGGACACCGTTCTGGCACGTCCCACATGGCGTCGAAGTCTCACGCATTACTCTAGGCTGAGCTGAACTCAGAGAAACCCTCGGCTTCGCATTCCACCTGAGACCTCCTGCCTGAAGTCACCGTGCCTCCCAGAGAGAGTCGGCTTGCGTTCTTACTGCCATGTAAGTCCCCTTCCTCCTGTGGCACTGCAGGCTTTGAATAGCCACAGGCCCAGAGGAGCAGCTACGGCGTTCCTTGGTTGAGGCAGTTTGCTTGATGCAGAACACCCTACTTCGAGAAGTTGATTCAGGGAAGGAAACTCAGGGTGACCTGTGTCTCTTTGGGCTTGTTAGAAACCACGGGGATGTCTGCTCAGGGCGTCCACGGAAACGGGGGCCTGCTGCAAGTAGCCTTGCTTTCCCGTTTGGAAGGCTGTCTTCATGCTGCCTTGAAGCTACCTGACATTCCCTGCTCTCGACTGGGCTGTTAGCCCTGTCAGAGTGCTTCGGGGAAAGTTATGAGTCTGCTCTGTCTAAACCAGGTGCTTCCATGGCCGTGGCTCTGGTCCGCCTGACAAGCTCTAGAGCTAGAGGTAACCTCAACGTGACAAGTTGCCTCCAGCGTAGGCCCCTAGTAGCCGTGCAGAAAGGGAGGCAGGCAGCTGTCTCCATGAGTTCTCAGTCGCTTAGAGGCTTTCTTTTAAAGGAAGTAGTACACTTTGGAGGACTCCTAGGCCTCTCGGGTATGCATCACTTTCCCTCCAAGTTCAGCGAGTACCTCCAGACCCCTGTGGGGCAGCTGAGCAACTTCGAGGCCCATTGGTTGACCCCACTCCCCCACCCCCGGAGGCCCTCTGTGCGTGCCGCGCGATGGGCTACACACTGGACGTCCCTCGAGGAGCGCTACATTTCCAGAGCCCTCGAACAGCCTCAGGACAGCATTTCCGGTGAGTCCGACTTTGTCATGGCCCTTGTGTGAGCTGCCATGGGAAAACACTGTGCTTTGAATACTTGGAGGACCTCGTACCTGAAGTCACTCTGCCCGAGGAGAAAGTCAGCATCTTACCATGCCGTGTCGCTAACGGCACGCCCAGCACGAACACAGGCCTGGAAGTAAGGCCCCGAGTGGCGGTGCAGAAGCGGAGGCGTTCAGCAGTTTCCAGGAGGCGGCGGCCTCGGCTCTGGGCACCTTCAACGGCAGCAGGGTTTTCTGGACACCTAGGAGGCTGGCGCGGGCCCCCTGTTCCCGGCAGGAACACTGAGTACCGCCAGGCCCACCTGGGTCTGCTAAGCAACATCCAGGCCCGTAGCCCTTTAGAGCCCCTCTGTGTATGCCGAGCGTAGGGAAACGCGCTGCACTCTCCTTGGGAGCAGCTTAAGGTCCTCAGCAATCGCACACGTTCACGGACACCGTTCTGGCACGTCCCACATGGCGTCGAAGTCTCACGCATTACCCTAGGCTGAGCTGAACTCAGAGAAACCCTCGGCTTCGCATTCCACCTGAGACCTCCTGCCTGAAGTCACCGTGCCTCCCAGAGAGAGTCGGCTTGCGTTCTTACTGCCATGTAAGTCCCCTTCCTCCTGTGGCACTGCAGGCTTTGAATAGCCACAGGCCCAGAGGAGCAGCTACGGCGTTCCTTGGTTGAGGCAGTTTGCTTGATGCAGAACACCCTACTTCGAGAAGTTGATTCAGGGAAGGAAACTCAGGGTGACCTGTGTCTCTTTGGGCTTGTTAGAAACCACGGGGATGTCTGCTCAGGGCGTCCACGGAAACGGGGGCCTGCTGCAAGTAGCCTTGCTTTCCCGTTTGGAAGGCTGTCTTCATGCTGCCTTGAAGCTACCTGACATTCCCTGCTCTCGACTGGGCTGTTAGCCCTGTCAGAGTGCTTCGGGGAAAGTTATGAGTCTGCTCTGTCTAAACCAGGTGCTTCCATGGCCGCGGCTCTGGTCCGCCTGACAAGCTCTAGAGCTAGAGGGAACCTCAACGTGACAAGTTGCCTCCAGCGTAGGCCCCTAGTAGCCGTGCAGAAAGGGAGGCAGGCAGCTGTCTCCATGAGTTCTCAGTCGCTTAGAGGCTTTCTTTTAAAGGAAGTAGTACACTTTGGAGGACTCCTAGGCCTCTCGGGTATGCATCACTTTCCCTCCAAGTTCAGCGAGTACCTCCAGACCCCTGTGGGGCGGCTGAGCAACTTCGAGGCCCATTGGTTGACCCCACTCCCCCACCCCCGGAGGCCCTCTGTGCGTGCCGCGCGATGGGCTACACACTGGACGTCCCTCGAGGAGCGTTACATTTCCAGAGCCCTCGAACAGCCTCAGGACAGCATTTCGGGTGAGTCCGACTTTGTCATGGCCCTTGTGTGAGCTGCCATGGGAAAACACTGTGCTTTGAATACTTGGAGGACCTCGTACCTGAAGTCACTCTGCCCGAGGAGAAAGTCAGCATCTTACCATGCCGTGTCGCTAACGGCACGCCCAGCACGAACACAGGCCTGGAAGTAAGGCCCCGAGTGGCGGTGCAGAAGCGGAGGCGTTCAGCAGTTTCCAGGAGGCGGCGGCCTCGGCTCTGGGCACCTTCAACGGCAGCAGGGTTTTCTGGACACCTAGGAGGCTGGCGCGGGCCCCCTGTTCCCGGCAGGAACACTGAGTACCGCCAGGCCCACCTGGGTCTGCTAAGCAACATCCAGGCCCGTAGCCCTTTAGAGCCCCTCTGTGTATGCCGAGCGTAGGGAAACGCGCTGCACTCTCCTTGGGAGCAGCTTAAGGTCCTCAGCAATCGCACACGTTCACGGACACCGTTCTGGCACGTCCCACATGGCGTCGAAGTCTCACGCATTACCCTAGGCTGAGCTGAACTCAGAGAAACCCTCGGCTTCGCATTCCACCTGAGACCTCCTGCCTGAAGTCACCGTGCCTCCCAGAGAGAGTCGGCTTGCGTTCTTACTGCCATGTAAGTCCCCTTCCTCCTGTGGCACTGCAGGCTTTGAATAGCCACAGGCCCAGAGGAGCAGCTACGGCGTTCCTTGGTTGAGGCAGTTCGCTTGATGCAGAACACCCTACTTCGAGAAGTTGATTCAGGGAAGGAAACTCAGGGTGACCTGTGTCTCTTTGGGCTTGTTAGAAACCACGGGGATGTCTGCTCAGGGCGTCCACGGAAACGGGGGCCTGCTGCAAGTAGCCTTGCTTTCCCGTTTGGAAGGGTGCGTTCATGCTGCCTTGAAGCTACCTGACATTCCCTGCTCTCGACAGGCCTGTTAGCCCTGTCAGAGTGCTTCGGGGAACGTTATGAGTCTGCTCTGTCTAAACCAGGTGCTTCCATGGCCGCGGCTCTGGTCCACCTGACAAGCTCTAGAGCTAGAGGGAACCTCAACGTGACAAGTTGCCTCCAGCGTAGGCCCCTAGTAGCCGTGCAGAAAGGGAGGCAGGCAGCTGTCTCCATGAGTTCTCAGTCGCTTAGAGGCTTTCTTTTAAAGGAAGTAGTACACTTTGGAGGACTCCTAGGCCTCTCAGGTATGCATCACTTTCCCTCCAAGTTCAGCGAGTACCTCCAGACCCCTGTGGGGCAGCTGAGCAACTTCGAGGCCCATTGGTTGACCCCACTCCCCCACCCCCGGAGGCCCTCTGTGCGTGCCGCGCGATGGGCTACACACTGGACGTCCCTCGAGGAGCGCTACATTTCCAGAGCCCTCGACCAGCCTCAGGACAGCATTTCGGGTGAGTCCGACTTTGTCATGGCCCTTGTGTGAGCTGCCATGGGAAAACACTGTGCTTTGAATACTTGGAGGACCTCGTACCTGAAGTCACTCTGCCCGAGGAGAAAGTCAGCATCTTACCATGCCGTGTCGCTAACGGCACGCCCAGCACGAACACAGGCCTGGAAGTAAGGCCCCGAGTGGCGGTGCAGAAGCGGAGGCGTTCAGCAGTTTCCAGGAGGCGGCGGCCTCGGCTCTGGGCACCTTCAACGGCAGCAGGGTTTTCTGGACACCTAGGAGGCTGGCGCGGGCCCCCTGTTCCCGGCAGGAACACTGAGTACCGCCAGGCCCACCTGGGTCTGCTAAGCAACATCCAGGCCCGTAGCCCTTTAGAGCCCCTCTGTGTATGCCGAGCGTAGGGAAACGCGCTGCACTCTCCTTGGGAGCAGCTTAAGGTCCTCAGCAATCGCACACGTTCACGGACACCGTTCTGGCACGTCCCACATGGCGTCGAAGTCTCACGCATTACTCTAGGCTGAGCTGAACTCAGAGAAACCCTCGGCTTCGCATTCCACCTGAGACCTCCTGCCTGAAGTCACCGTGCCTCCCAGAGAGAGTCGGCTTGCGTTCTTACTGCCATGTAAGTCCCCTTCCTCCTGTGGCACTGCAGGCTTTGAATAGCCACAGGCCCAGAGGAGCAGCTACGGCGTTCCTTGGTTGAGGCAGTTTGCTTGATGCAGAACACCCTACTTCGAGAAGTTGATTCAGGGAAGGAAACTCAGGGTGACCTGTGTCTCTTTGGGCTTGTTAGAAACCACGGGGATGTCTGCTCAGGGCGTCCACGGAAACGGGGGCCTGCTGCAAGTAGCCTTGCTTTCCCGTTTGGAAGGCTGTCTTCATGCTGCCTTGAAGCTACCTGACATTCCCTGCTCTCGACTGGGCTGTTAGCCCTGTCAGAGTGCTTCGGGGAAAGTTATGAGTCTGCTCTGTCTAAACCAGGTGCTTCCATGGCCGCGGCTCTGGTCCGCCTGACAAGCTCTAGAGCTAGAGGGAACCTCAACGTGACAAGTTGCCTCCAGCGTAGGCCCCTAGTAGCCGTGCAGAAAGGGAGGCAGGCAGCTGTCTCCATGAGTTCTCAGTCGCTTAGAGGCTTTCTTTTAAAGGAAGTAGTACACTTTGGAGGACTCCTAGGCCTCTCGGGTATGCATCACTTTCCCTCCAAGTTCAGCGAGTACCTCCAGACCCCTGTGGGGCAGCTGAGCAACTTCGAGGCCCATTGGTTGACCCCACTCCCCCACCCCCGGAGGCCCTCTGTGCGTGCCGCGCGATGGGCTACACACTGGACGTCCCTCGAGGAGCGCTACATTTCCAGAGCCCTCGAACAGCCTCAGGACAGCATTTCCGGTGAGTCCGACTTTGTCATGGCCCTTGTGTGAGCTGCCATGGGAAAACACTGTGCTTTGAATACTTGGAGGACCTCGTACCTGAAGTCACTCTGCCCGAGGAGAAAGTCAGCATCTTACCATGCCGTGTCGCTAACGGCACGCCCAGCACGAACACAGGCCTGGAAGGAAGGCCCCGAGTGGCGGTGCAGAAGCGGAGGCGTTCAGCAGTTTCCAGGAGGCGGCGGCCTCGGCTCTGGGCACCTTCAACGGCAGCAGGGTTTTCTGGACACCTAGGAGGCTGGCGCGGGCCCCCTGTTCCCGGCAGGAACACTGAGTACCGCCAGGCCCACCTGGGTCTGCTAAGCAACATCCAGGCCCGTAGCCCTTTAGAGCCCCTCTGTGTATGCCGAGCGTAGGGAAACGCGCTGCACTCTCCTTGGGAGCAGCTTAAGGTCCTCAGCAATCGCACACGTTCACGGACACCGTTCTGGCACGTCCCACATGGCGTCGAAGTCTCACGCATTACCCTAGGCTGAGCTGAACTCAGAGAAACCCTCGGCTTCGCATTCCACCTAGGACCTCCTGCCTGAAGTCACCGTGCCTCCCAGAGAGAGTCGGCTTGCGTTCTTACTGCCATGTAAGTCCCCTTCCTCCTGTGGCACTGCAGGCTTTGAATAGCCACAGGCCCAGAGGAGCAGCTACGGCGTTCCTTGGTTGAGGCAGTTCGCTTGATGCAGAACACCCTACTTCGAGAAGTTGATTCAGGGAAGGAAACTCAGGGTGACCTGTGTCTCTTTGGGCTTGTTAGAAACCACGGGGATGTCTGCTCAGGGCGTCCACGGAAACGGGGGCCTGCTGCAAGTAGCCTTGCTTTCCCGTTTGGAAGGGTGCGTTCATGCTGCCTTGAAGCTACCTGACATTCCCTGCTCTCGACAGGCCTGTTAGCCCTGTCAGAGTGCTTCGGGGAACGTTATGAGTCTGCTCTGTCTAAACCAGGTGCTTCCATGGCCGCGGCTCTGGTCCGCCTGACAAGCTCTAGAGCTAGAGGGAACCTCAACGTGACAAGTTGCCTCCAGCGTAGGCCCCTAGTAGCCGTGCAGAAAGGGAGGCAGGCAGCTGTCTCCATGAGTTCTCAGTCGCTTAGAGGCTTTATTTTAAAGGAACTAGTACACTTTGGAGGACTCCTAGGCCTCTCGGGTATGCATCACTTTCCCTCCAAGTTCAGCGAGTACCTCCAGACCCCTGTGGGGCGGCTGAGCAACTTCGAGGCCCATTGGTTGACCCCACTCCCCCACCCCCGGAGGCCCTCTGTGCGTGCCGCGCGATGGGCTACACACTGGACGTCCCTCGAGGAGCGCTACATTTCCAGAGCCCTCGACCAGCCTCAGGACAGCATTTCGGGTGAGTCCGACTTTGTCATGGCCCTTGTGTGAGCTGCCATGGGAAAACACTGTGCTTTGAATACTTGGAGGACCTCGTACCTGAAGTCACTCTGCCCGAGGAGAAAGTCAGCATCTTACCATGCGGTGTCGCTAACGGCACGCCCAGCACGAACACAGGCCTGGAAGTAAGGCCCCGAGTGGCGGTGCAGAAGCGGAGGCGTTCAGCAGTTTCCAGGAGGCGGCGGCCTCGGCTCTGGGCACCTTCAACGGCAGCAGGGTTTTCTGGACACCTAGGAGGCTGGCGCGGGCCCCCTGTTCCCGGCAGGAACACTGAGTACCGCCAGGCCCACCTGGGTCTGCTAAGCAACATCCAGGCCCGTAGCCCTTTAGAGCCCCTCTGTGTATGCCGAGCGTAGGGAAACGCGCTGCACTCTCCTTGGGAGCAGCTTAAGGTCCTCAGCAATCGCACACGTTCACGGACACCGTTCTGGCACGTCCCACATGGCGTCGAAGTCTCACGCATTACTCTAGGCTGAGCTGAACTCAGAGAAACCCTCGGCTTCGCATTCCACCTGAGACCTCCTGCCTGAAGTCACCGTGCCTCCCAGAGAGAGTCGGCTTGCGTTCTCACTGCCATGTAAGTCCCCTTCCTCCTGTGGCACTGCAGGCTTTGAATAGCCACAGGCCCAGAGGAGCAGCTACGGCGTTCCTTGGTTGAGGCAGGTCGCTTGATGCAGAACACCCTACTTCGAGAAGTTGATTCAGGGAAGGAAACTCAGGGTGACCTGTGTCTCTTTGGGCTTGTTAGAAACCACGGGGATGTCTGCTGAGTGCGCCCACGGAAACGGGGGCCTGCTGCAAGTAGCCTTGCTTTCCCGTTTGGAAGGCTGCGTTCATGCTGCCTTGAAGCTACCTGACATTCCCTGCTCTCGACAGGCCTGTTAGCCCTGTCAGAGTGCTTCGGGGAACGTTATGAGTCTGCTCTGTCTAAACCAGGTGCTTCCATGGCCGCGGCTCTGGTCCGCCTGACAAGCTCTAGAGCTAGAGGGAACCTCAACGTGACAAGTTGCCTCCAGCGTTGGCCCCCAATAGCCGTGCAGAAAGGGAGGCACGCAGCTGTCTCCATGAGATCTCAGTCGCTTAGAGGCTTTCTTTTAAAGGAAGTAGTACACTTTGGAGGACTCCTAGGCCTCTCGGGTATGCATCACTTTCCCTCCAAGTTCAGCGAGTACCTCCAGACCCCTGTGGGGCGGCTGAGCAACTTCGAGGCCCATTGGTTGACCCCACCCCCCCACCCCCGGAGGCCCTCTGTGCGTGCTGCGCGATGGGCTACACACTGGATGTCCCTCGAGGAGCGCTACATTTCCAGAGCCCTCGAACAGCCTCAGGACAGCATTTCGGGTGAGTCCGACTTTGTCATGGCCCTTGTGTGAGCTGCCATGGGAAAACACTGTGCTTTGAATACTTGGAGGACCTCGTACCTGAAGTCACTCTGCCCGAGGAGAAAGTCAGCATCTTACCATGCCGTGTCGCTAACGGCACGCCCAGCACGAACCCAGGCCTGGAAGTAAGGCCCCGAGTGGCGGTGCAGAAGCGGAGGCGTTCAGCAGTTTACAGGAGGTGGCGGCCTCGGCTCTGGGCACCTTCAACGGCAGCAGGGTTTACTGGACACCTAGGAGGCTGGCGCGGGCCCCCTGTTCCCGGCAGGAACACTGAGTACCGCCAGGCCCACCTGGGTCTGCTAAGCAACATCCAGGCCCGTAGCCCTTTAGAGCCCCTCTGTGTATGCCGAGCGTAGGGAAACGCGCTGCACTCTCCTTGGGAGCAGCTTAAGGTCCTCAGCAATCGCACACGTTCACGGACACCGTTCTGGCACGTCCCACATGGCGTCGAAGTCTCACGCATTACCCGAGGCTGAGCTGAACTCAGAGAAACCCTCGGCTTCGCATTCCACCTAGGACCTCCTGCCTGAAGTCACCGTGCCTCCCAGAGAGAGTCGGCTTGCGTTCTTACTGCCATGTAAGTCCCCTTCCTCCTGTGGCACTGCAGGCTTTGAATAGCCACAGGCCCAGAGGAGCAGCTACGGCGTTCCTTGGTTGAGGCAGGTCGCTTGATGCAGAACACCCTACTTCGAGAAGTTGATTCAGGGAAGGAAACTCAGGGTGACCTGTGTCTCTTTGGGCTTGTTAGAAACCACGGGGATGTCTGCTGAGTGCGCCCACGGAAACGGGGGCCTGCTGCAAGTAGCCTTGCTTTCCCGTTTGGAAGGCTGCGTTCATGCTGCCTTGAAGCTACCTGACATTCCCTGCTCTCGACAGGCCTGTTAGCCCTGTCAGAGTGCTTCGGGGAACGTTATGAGTCTGCTCTGTCTAAACCAGGTGCTTCCATGGCCGCGGCTCTGGTCCGCCTGACAAGCTCTAGAGCTAGAGGGAACCTCAACGTGACAAGTTGCCTCCAGCGTTGGCCCCTAGTAGCCGTGCAGAAAGGGAGGCACGCAGCTGTCTCCATGAGTTCTCAGTCGCTTAGAGGCTTTCTTTTAAAGGAAGTAGTACACTTTGGAGGACTCCTAGGCCTCTCGGGTATGCATCACTTTCCCTCCAAGTTCAGCGAGTACCTCCAGACCCCTGTGGGGCGGCTGAGCATCTTCGAGGCCCATTGGTTGACCCCACTCCCCCACCCCCGGAGGCCCTCTGTGCGTGCCGCGCGATGGGCTACACACTGGACGTCCCTCGAGGAGCGCTACATTTCCAGAGCCCTCGACCAGCCTCAGGACAGCATTTCGGGTGAGTCCGACTTTGTCATGGCCCTTGTGTGAGCTGCCATGGGAAAACACTGTGCTTTGAATACTTGGAGGACCTCGTACCTGAAGTCACTCTGCCCGAGGAGAAAGTCAGCATCTTACCATGCCGTGTCGCTAACGGCACGCCCAGCACGAACACAGGCCTGGAAGTAAGGCCCCGAGTGGCGGTGCAGAAGCGGAGGCGTTCAGCAGTTTCCAGGAGGCGGCGGCCTCGGCTCTGGGCACCTTCAACGGCAGCAGGGTTTTCTGGACACCTAGGAGGCTGGCGCGGGCCCCCTGTTCCCGGCAGGAACACTGAGTACCGCCAGGCCCACCTGGGTCTGCTAAGCAACATCCAGGCCCGCAGCCCTTTAGAGCCCCTCTGTGTATGCCGAGCGTAGGGAAACGCGCTGCACTCTCCTTGGGAGCAGCTTAAGGTCCTCAGCAATCGCACACGTTCACGGACACCGTTCTGGCACGTCCCACATGGCGTCGAAGTCTCACGCATTACTCTAGGCTGAGCTGAACTCAGAGAAACCCTCGGCTTCGCATTCCACCTGAGACCTCCTGCCTGAAGTCACCGTGCCTCCCAGAGAGAGTCGGCTTGCGTTCTTACTGCCATGTAAGTCCCCTTCCTCCTGTGGCACTGCAGGCTTTGAATAGCCACAGGCCCAGAGGAGCAGCTACGGCGTTCCTTGGTTGAGGCAGTTCGCTTGATGCAGAACACCCTACTTCGAGAAGTTGATTCAGGGAAGGAAACTCAGGGTGACCTGTGTCTCTTTGGGCTTGTTAGAAACCACGGGGATGTCTGCTCAGGGCGTCCACGGAAACGGGGGCCTGCTGCAAGTAGCCTTGCTTTCCCGTTTGGAAGGGTGCGTTCATGCTGCCTTGAAGCTACCTGACATTCCCTGCTCTCGACAGGCCTGTTAGCCCTGTCAGAGTGCTTCGGGGAACGTTATGAGTCTGCTCTGTCTAAACCAGGTGCTTCCATGGCCGCGGCTCTGGTCCGCCTGACAAGCTCTAGAGCTAGAGGGAACCTCAACGTGACAAGTTGCCTCCAGCGTTGGCCCCTAGTAGCCGTGCAGAAAGGGAGGCACGCAGCTGTCTCCATGAGTTCTCAGTCGCTTAGAGGCTTTCTTTTAAAGGAAGTAGTACACTTTGGAGGACTCCTAGGCCTCTCGGGTATGCATCACTTTCCCTCCAAGTTCAGCGAGTACCTCCAGACCCCTGTGGGGCGGCTGAGCATCTTCGAGGCCCATTGGTTGACCCCACTCCCCCACCCCCGGAGGCCCTCTGTGCGTGCCGCGCGATGGGCTACACACTGGACGTCCCTCGAGGAGCGCTACATTTCCAGAGCCCTCGACCAGCCTCAGGACAGCATTTCGGGTGAGTCCGACTTTGTCATGGCCCTTGTGTGAGCTGCCATGGGAAAACACTGTGCTTTGAATACTTGGAGGACCTCGTACCTGAAGTCACTCTGCCCGAGGAGAAAGTCAGCATCTTACCATGCCGTGTCGCTAACGGCACGCCCAGCACGAACACAGGCCTGGAAGTAAGGCCCCGAGTGGCGGTGCAGAAGCGGAGGCGTTCAGCAGTTTCCAGGAGGTGGCGGCCTCGGCTCTGGGCACCTTCAACGGCAGCAGGGTTTTCTGGACACCTAGGAGGCTGGCGCGGGCCCCCTGTTCCCGGCAGGAACACTGAGTACCGCCAGGCCCACCTGGGTCTGCTAAGCAACATCCAGGCCCGTAGCCCTTTAGAGCCCCTCTGTGTATGCCGAGCGTAGGGAAACGCGCTGCACTCTCCTTGGGAGCAGCTTAAGGTCCTCAGCAATCGCACACGTTCACGGACACCGTTCTGGCACGTCCCACATGGCGTCGAAGTCTCACGCATTACCCTAGGCTGAGCTGAACTCAGAGAAACCCTCGGCTTCGCATTCCACCTGAGACCTCCTGCCTGAAGTCACCGTGCCTCCCAGAGAGAGTCGGCTTGCGTTCTTACTGCCATGTAAGTCCCCTTCCTCCTGTGGCACTGCAGGCTTTGAATAGCCACAGGCCCAGAGGAGCAGCTACGGCGTTCCTTGGTTGAGGCAGTTTGCTTGATGCAGAACACCCTACTTCGAGAAGTTGATTCAGGGAAGGAAACTCAGGGTGACCTGTGTCTCTTTGGGCTTGTTAGAAACCACGGGGATGTCTGCTGAGTGCGCCCACGGAAACGGGGGCCTGCTGCAAGTAGCCTTGCTTTCCCGTTTGGAAGGCTGCGTTCATGCTGCCTTGAAGCTACCTGACATTCCCTGCTCTCGACAGGCCTGTTAGCCCTGTCAGAGTGCTTCGGGGAACGTTATGAGTCTGCTCTGTCTAAACCAGGTGCTTCCATGGCCGCGGCTCTGGTCCGCCTGACAAGCTCTAGAGCTAGAGGGAACCTCAACGTGACAAGTTGCCTCCAGCGTAGGCCCCTAGTAGCCGTGCAGAAAGGGAGGCAGGCAGCTGTCTCCATGAGTTCTCAGTCGCTTAGAGGCTTTCTTTTAAAGGAAGTAGTACACTTTGGAGGACTCCTAGGCCTCTCGGGTATGCATCACTTTCCCTCCAAGTTCAGCGAGTACCTCCAGACCCCTGTGGGGCGGCTGAGCATCTTCGAGGCCCATTGGTTGACCCCACTCCCCCACCCCCGGAGGCCCTCTGTGCGTGCCGCGCGATGGGCTACACACTGGACGTCCCTCGAGGAGCGCTACATTTCCAGAGCCCTCGACCAGCCTCAGGACAGCATTTCGGGTGAGTCCGACTTTGTCATGGCCCTTGTGTGAGCTGCCATGGGAAAACACTGTGCTTTGAATACTTGGAGGACCTCGTACCTGAAGTCACTCTGCCCGAGGAGAAAGTCAGCATCTTACCATGCCGTGTCGCTAACGGCACGCCCAGCACGAACACAGGCCTGGAAGTAAGGCCCCGAGTGGCGGTGCAGAAGCGGAGGCGTTCAGCAGTTTACAGGAGGTGGCGGCCTCGGCTCTGGGCACCTTCAACGGCAGCAGGGTTTTCTGGACACCTAGGAGGCTGGCGCGGGCCCCCTGTTCCCGGCAGGAACACTGAGTACCGCCAGGCCCACCTGGGTCTGCTAAGCAACATCCAGGCCCGTAGCCCTTTAGAGCCCCTCTGTGTATGCCGAGCGTAGGGAAACGCGCTGCACTCTCCTTGGGAGCAGCTTAAGGTCCTCAGCAATCGCACACGTTCACGGACACCGTTCTGGCACGTCCCACATGGCGTCGAAGTCTCACGCATTACTCTAGGCTGAGCTGAACTCAGAGAAACCCTCGGCTTCGCATTCCACCTAGGACCTCCTGCCTGAAGTCACCGTGCCTCCCAGAGAGAGTCGGCTTGCGTTCTTACTGCCATGTAAGTCCCCTTCCTCCTGTGGCACTGCAGGCTTTGAATAGCCACAGGCCCAGAGGAGCAGCTACGGCGTTCCTTGGTTGAGGCAGTTCGCTTGATGCAGAACACCCTACTTCGAGAAGTTGATTCAGGGAAGGAAACTCAGGGTGACCTGTGTCTCTTTGGGCTTGTTAGAAACCACGGGGATGTCTGCTGAGTGCGCCCACGGAAACGGGGGCCTGCTGCAAGTAGCCTTGCTTTCCCGTTTGGAAGGCTGCGTTCATGCTGCCTTGAAGCTACCTGACATTCCCTGCTCTCGACAGGCCTGTTAGCCCTGTCAGAGTGCTTCGGGGAACGTTATGAGTCTGCTCTGTCTAAACCAGGTGCTTCCATGGCCGCGGCTCTGGTCCGCCTGACAAGCTCTAGAGCTAGAGGGAACCTCAACGTGACAAGTTGCCTCCAGCGTAGGCCCCTAGTAGCCGTGCAGAAAGGGAGGCACGCAGCTGTCTCCATGAGTTCTCAGTCGCTTAGAGGCTTTCTTTTAAAGGAAGTAGTACACTTTGGAGGACTCCTAGGCCTCTCGGGTATGCATCACTTTCCCTCCAAGTTCAGCGAGTACCTCCAGACCCCTGTGGGGCGGCTGAGCATCTTCGAGGCCCATTGGTTGACCCCACTCCCCCACCCCCGGAGGCCCTCTGTGCGTGCCGCGCGATGGGCTACACACTGGACGTCCCTCGAGGAGCGCTACATTTCCAGAGCCCTCGACCAGCCTCAGGACAGCATTTCGGGTGAGTCCGACTTTGTCATGGCCCTTGTGTGAGCTGCCATGGGAAAACACTGTGCTTTGAATACTTGGAGGACCTCGTACCTGAAGTCACTCTGCCCGAGGAGAAAGTCAGCATCTTACCATGCCGTGTCGCTAACGGCACGCCCAGCACGAACACAGGCCTGGAAGGAAGGCCCCGAGTGGCGGTGCAGAAGCGGAGGCGTTCAGCAGTTTCCAGGAGGTGGCGGCCTCGGCTCTGGGCACCTTCAACGGCAGCAGGGTTTTCTGGACACCTAGGAGGCTGGCGCGGGCCCCCTGTTCCCGGCAGGAACACTGAGTACCGCCAGGCCCACCTGGGTCTGCTAAGCAACATCCAGGCCCGTAGCCCTTTAGAGCCCCTCTGTGTATGCCGAGCGTAGGGAAACGCGCTGCACTCTCCTTGGGAGCAGCTTAAGGTCCTCAGCAATCGCACACGTTCACGGACACCGTTCTGGCACGTCCCACATGGCGTCGAAGTCTCACGCATTACCCGAGGCTGAGCTGAACTCAGAGAAACCCTCGGCTTCGCATTCCACCTAGGACCTCCTGCCTGAAGTCACCGTGCCTCCCAGAGAGAGTCGGCTTGCGTTCTTACTGCCATGTAAGTCCCCTTCCTCCTGTGGCACTGCAGGCTTTGAATAGCCACAGGCCCAGAGGAGCAGCTACGGCGTTCCTTGGTTGAGGCAGGTCGCTTGATGCAGAACACCCTACTTCGAGAAGTTGATTCAGGGAAGGAAACTCAGGGTGACCTGTGTCTCTTTGGGCTTGTTAGAAACCACGGGGATGTCTGCTGAGTGCGCCCACGGAAACGGGGGCCTGCTGCAAGTAGCCTTGCTTTCCCGTTTGGAAGGCTGCGTTCATGCTGCCTTGAAGCTACCTGACATTCCCTGCTCTCGACAGGCCTGTTAGCCCTGTCAGAGTGCTTCGGGGAACGTTATGAGTCTGCTCTGTCTAAACCAGGTGCTTCCATGGCCGCGGCTCTGGTCCGCCTGACAAGCTCTAGAGCTAGAGGGAACCTCAACGTGACAAGTTGCCTCCAGCGTTGGCCCCTAGTAGCCGTGCAGAAAGGGAGGCACGCAGCTGTCTCCATGAGTTCTCAGTCGCTTAGAGGCTTTCTTTTAAAGGAAGTAGTACACTTTGGAGGACTCCTAGGCCTCTCGGGTATGCATCACTTTCCCTCCAAGTTCAGCGAGTACCTCCAGACCCCTGTGGGGCGGCTGAGCATCTTCGAGGCCCATTGGTTGACCCCACTCCCCCACCCCCGGAGGCCCTCTGTGCGTGCCGCGCGATGGGCTACACACTGGACGTCCCTCGAGGAGCGCTACATTTCCAGAGCCCTCGACCAGCCTCAGGACAGCATTTCGGGTGAGTCCGACTTTGTCATGGCCCTTGTGTGAGCTGCCATGGGAAAACACTGTGCTTTGAATACTTGGAGGACCTCGTACCTGAAGTCACTCTGCCCGAGGAGAAAGTCAGCATCTTACCATGCCGTGTCGCTAACGGCACGCCCAGCACGAACACAGGCCTGGAAGGAAGGCCCCGAGTGGCGGTGCAGAAGCGGAGGCGTTCAGCAGTTTCCAGGAGGTGGCGGCCTCGGCTCTGGGCACCTTCAACGGCAGCAGGGTTTTCTGGACACCTAGGAGGCTGGCGCGGGCCCCCTGTTCCCGGCAGGAACACTGAGTACCGCCAGGCCCACCTGGGTCTGCTAAGCAACATCCAGGCCCGTAGCCCTTTAGAGCCCCTCTGTGTATGCCGAGCGTAGGGAAACGCGCTGCACTCTCCTTGGGAGCAGCTTAAGGTCCTCAGCAATCGCACACGTTCACGGACACCGTTCTGGCACGTCCCACATGGCGTCGAAGTCTCACGCATTACCCGAGGCTGAGCTGAACTCAGAGAAACCCTCGGCTTCGCATTCCACCTAGGACCTCCTGCCTGAAGTCACCGTGCCTCCCAGAGAGAGTCGGCTTGCGTTCTTACTGCCATGTAAGTCCCCTTCCTCCTGTGGCACTGCAGGCTTTGAATAGCCACAGGCCCAGAGGAGCAGCTACGGCGTTCCTTGGTTGAGGCAGTTCGCTTGATGCAGAACACCCTACTTCGAGAAGTTGATTCAGGGAAGGAAACTCAGGGTGACCTGTGTCTCTTTGGGCTTGTTAGAAACCACGGGGATGTCTGCTGAGTGCGCCCACGGAAACGGGGGCCTGCTGCAAGTAGCCTTGCTTTCCCGTTTGGAAGGCTGCGTTCATGCTGCCTTGAAGCTACCTGACATTCCCTGCTCTCGACAGGCCTGTTAGCCCTGTCAGAGTGCTTCGGGGAACGTTATGAGTCTGCTCTGTCTAAACCAGGTGCTTCCATGGCCGCGGCTCTGGTCCGCCTGACAAGCTCTAGAGCTAGAGGGAACCTCAACGTGACAAGTTGCCTCCAGCGTTGGCCCCTAGTAGCCGTGCAGAAAGGGAGGCACGCAGCTGTCTCCATGAGTTCTCAGTCGCTTAGAGGCTTTCTTTTAAAGGAAGTAGTACACTTTGGAGGACTCCTAGGCCTCTCGGGTATGCATCACTTTCCCTCCAAGTTCAGCGAGTACCTCCAGACCCCTGTGGGGCGGCTGAGCATCTTCGAGGCCCATTGGTTGACCCCACTCCCCCACCCCCGGAGGCCCTCTGTGCGTGCCGCGCGATGGGCTACACACTGGACGTCCCTCGAGGAGCGCTACATTTCCAGAGCCCTCGACCAGCCTCAGGACAGCATTTCGGGTGAGTCCGACTTTGTCATGGCCCTTGTGTGAGCTGCCATGGGAAAACACTGTGCTTTGAATACTTGGAGGACCTCGTACCTGAAGTCACTCTGCCCGAGGAGAAAGTCAGCATCTTACCATGCCGTGTCGCTAACGGCACGCCCAGCACGAACACAGGCCTGGAAGGAAGGCCCCGAGTGGCGGTGCAGAAGCGGAGGCGTTCAGCAGTTTCCAGGAGGTGGCGGCCTCGGCTCTGGGCACCTTCAACGGCAGCAGGGTTTTCTGGACACCTAGGAGGCTGGCGCGGGCCCCCTGTTCCCGGCAGGAACACTGAGTACCGCCAGGCCCACCTGGGTCTGCTAAGCAACATCCAGGCCCGTAGCCCTTTAGAGCCCCTCTGTGTATGCCGAGCGTAGGGAAACGCGCTGCACTCTCCTTGGGAGCAGCTTAAGGTCCTCAGCAATCGCACACGTTCACGGACACCGTTCTGGCACGTCCCACATGGCGTCGAAGTCTCACGCATTACCCGAGGCTGAGCTGAACTCAGAGAAACCCTCGGCTTCGCATTCCACCTAGGACCTCCTGCCTGAAGTCACCGTGCCTCCCAGAGAGAGTCGGCTTGCGTTCTTACTGCCATGTAAGTCCCCTTCCTCCTGTGGCACTGCAGGCTTTGAATAGCCACAGGCCCAGAGGAGCAGCTACGGCGTTCCTTGGTTGAGGCAGTTCGCTTGATGCAGAACACCCTACTTCGAGAAGTTGATTCAGGGAAGGAAACTCAGGGTGACCTGTGTCTCTTTGGGCTTGTTAGAAACCACGGGGATGTCTGCTGAGTGCGCCCACGGAAACGGGGGCCTGCTGCAAGTAGCCTTGCTTTCCCGTTTGGAAGGCTGCGTTCATGCTGCCTTGAAGCTACCTGACATTCCCTGCTCTCGACAGGCCTGTTAGCCCTGTCAGAGTGCTTCGGGGAACGTTATGAGTCTGCTCTGTCTAAACCAGGTGCTTCCATGGCCGCGGCTCTGGTCCGCCTGACAAGCTCTAGAGCTAGAGGGAACCTCAACGTGACAAGTTGCCTCCAGCATTGGCCCCTAGTAGCCGTGCAGAAAGGGAGGCACGCAGCTGTCTCCGTGAGTTCTCAATCGCTTAGAGGCTTTCTTTTAAAGGAAGTAGTACACTTTGGAGGACTCCTAGGCCTCTCGGGTATGCATCACTTTCCCTCCAAGTTCAGCGAGTACCTCCAGACCCCTGTGGGGCGGCTGAGCATCTTCGAGGCCCATTGGTTGACCCCACTCCCCCATCCCCGGAGGCCCTCTGTGCGTGCCGCGCGATGGGCTACACACTGGACGTCCCTCGAGGAGCGCTACATTTCCAGAGCCCTCGACCAGCCTCAGGACAGCATTTCGGGTGAGTCCGACTTTGTCATGGCCCTTGTGTGAGCTGCCATGGGAAAACACTGTGCTTTGAATACTTGGAGGACCTCGTACCTGAAGTCACTCTGCCCGAGGAGAAAGTCAGCATCTTACCATGCCGTGTCGCTAACGGCACGCCCAGCACGAACACAGGCCTGGAAGGAAGGCCCCGAGTGGCGGTGCAGAAGCGGAGGCGTTCAGCAGTTTCCAGGAGGTGGCGGCCTCGGCTCTGGGCACCTTCAACGGCAGCAGGGTTTTCTGGACACCTAGGAGGCTGGCGCGGGCCCCCTGTTCCCGGCAGGAACACTGAGTACCGCCAGGCCCACCTGGGTCTGCTAAGCAACATCCAGGCCCGTAGCCCTTTAGAGCCCCTCTGTGTATGCCGAGCGTAGGGAAACGCGCTGCACTCTCCTTGGGAGCAGCTTAAGGTCCTCAGCAATCGCACACGTTCACGGACACCGTTCTGGCACGTCCCACATGGCGTCGAAGTCTCACGCATTACCCGAGGCTGAACTGAACTCAGAGAAACCCTCGGCTTCGCATTCCACCTAGGACCTCCTGCCTGAAGTCACCGTGCCTCCCAGAGAGAGTCGGCTTGCGTTCTTACTGCCATGTAAGTCCCCTTCCTCCTGTGGCACTGCAGGCTTTGAATAGCCACAGGCCCAGAGGAGCAGCTACGGCGTTCCTTGGTTGAGGCAGGTCGCTTGATGCAGAACACCCTACTTCGAGAAGTTGATTCAGGGAAGGAAACTCAGGGTGACCTGTGTCTCTTTGGGCTTGTTAGAAACCACGGGGATGTCTGCTGAGTGCGCCCACGGAAACGGGGGCCTGCTGCAAGTAGCCTTGCTTTCCCGTTTGGAAGGGTGCGTTCATGCTGCCTTGAAGCTACCTGACATTCCCTGCTCTCGACAGGCCTGTTAGCCCTGTCAGAGTGCTTCGGGGAACGTTATGAGTCTGCTCTGTCTAAACCAGGTGCTTCCATGGCCGCGGCTCTGGTCCGCCTGACAAGCTCTAGAGCTAGAGGGAACCTCAACGTGACAAGTTGCCTCCAGCGTTGGCCCCTAGTAGCCGTGCAGAAAGGGAGGCACGCAGCTGTCTCCATGAGTTCTCAGTCGCTTAGAGGCTTTCTTTTAAAGGAAGTAGTACACTTTGGAGGACTCCTAGGCCTCTCGGGTATGCATCACTTTCCCTCCAAGTTCAGCGAGTACCTCCAGACCCCTGTGGGGCGGCTGAGCATCTTCGAGGCCCATTGGTTGACCCCACTCCCCCACCCCCGGAGGCCCTCTGTGCGTGCCGCGCGATGGGCTACACACTGGACGTCCCTCGAGGAGCGCTACATTTCCAGAGCCCTCGACCAGCCTCAGGACAGCATTTCGGGTGAGTCCGACTTTGTCATGGCCCTTGTGTGAGCTGCCATGGGAAAACACTGTGCTTTGAATACTTGGAGGACCTCGTACCTGAAGTCACTCTGCCCGAGGAGAAAGTCAGCATCTTACCATGCCGTGTCGCTAACGGCACGCCCAGCACGAACACAGGCCTGGAAGTAAGGCCCCGAGTGGCGGTGCAGAAGCGGAGGCGTTCAGCAGTTTCCAGGAGGCGGCGGCCTCGGCTCTGGGCACCTTCAACGGCAGCAGGGTTTTCTGGACACCTAGGAGGCTGGCGCGGGCCCCCTGTTCCCGGCAGGAACACTGAGTACCGCCAGGCCCACCTGGGTCTGCTAAGCAACATCCAGGCCCGTAGCCCTTTAGAGCCCCTCTGTGTATGCCGAGCGTAGGGAAACGCGCTGCACTCTCCTTGGGAGCAGCTTAAGGTCCTCAGCAATCGCACACGTTCACGGACACCGTTCTGGCACGTCCCACATGGCGTCGAAGTCTCACGCATTACCCTAGGCTGAGCTGAACTCAGAGAAACCCTCGGCTTCGCATTCCACCTGAGACCTCCTGCCTGAAGTCACCGTGCCTCCCAGAGAGAGTCGGCTTGCGTTCTTACTGCCATGTAAGTCCCCTTCCTCCTGTGGCACTGCAGGCTTTGAATAGCCACAGGCCCAGAGGAGCAGCTACGGCGTTCCTTGGTTGAGGCAGTTTGCTTGATGCAGAACACCCTACTTCGAGAAGTTGATTCAGGGAAGGAAACTCAGGGTGACCTGTGTCTCTTTGGGCTTGTTAGAAACCACGGGGATGTCTGCTGAGTGCGCCCACGGAAACGGGGGCCTGCTGCAAGTAGCCTTGCTTTCCCGTTTGGAAGGCTGCGTTCATGCTGCCTTGAAGCTACCTGACATTCCCTGCTCTCGACAGGCCTGTTAGCCCTGTCAGAGTGCTTCGGGGAACGTTATGAGTCTGCTCTGTCTAAACCAGGTGCTTCCATGGCCGCGGCTCTGGTCCGCCTGACAAGCTCTAGAGCTAGAGGGAACCTCAACGTGACAAGTTGCCTCCAGCGTAGGCCCCTAGTAGCCGTGCAGAAAGGGAGGCAGGCAGCTGTCTCCATGAGTTCTCAGTCGCTTAGAGGCTTTCTTTTAAAGGAAGTAGTACACTTTGGAGGACTCCTAGGCCTCTCGGGTATGCATCACTTTCCCTCCAAGTTCAGCGAGTACCTCCAGACCCCTGTGGGGCGGCTGAGCATCTTCGAGGCCCATTGGTTGACCCCACTCCCCCACCCCCGGAGGCCCTCTGTGCGTGCCGCGCGATGGGCTACACACTGGACGTCCCTCGAGGAGCGCTACATTTCCAGAGCCCTCGACCAGCCTCAGGACAGCATTTCGGGTGAGTCCGACTTTGTCATGGCCCTTGTGTGAGCTGCCATGGGAAAACACTGTGCTTTGAATACTTGGAGGACCTCGTACCTGAAGTCACTCTGCCCGAGGAGAAAGTCAGCATCTTACCATGCCGTGTCGCTAACGGCACGCCCAGCACGAACACAGGCCTGGAAGTAAGGCCCCGAGTGGCGGTGCAGAAGCGGAGGCGTTCAGCAGTTTACAGGAGGTGGCGGCCTCGGCTCTGGGCACCTTCAACGGCAGCAGGGTTTTCTGGACACCTAGGAGGCTGGCGCGGGCCCCCTGTTCCCGGCAGGAACACTGAGTACCGCCAGGCCCACCTGGGTCTGCTAAGCAACATCCAGGCCCGTAGCCCTTTAGAGCCCCTCTGTGTATGCCGAGCGTAGGGAAACGCGCTGCACTCTCCTTGGGAGCAGCTTAAGGTCCTCAGCAATCGCACACGTTCACGGACACCGTTCTGGCACGTCCCACATGGCGTCGAAGTCTCACGCATTACTCTAGGCTGAGCTGAACTCAGAGAAACCCTCGGCTTCGCATTCCACCTAGGACCTCCTGCCTGAAGTCACCGTGCCTCCCAGAGAGAGTCGGCTTGCGTTCTTACTGCCATGTAAGTCCCCTTCCTCCTGTGGCACTGCAGGCTTTGAATAGCCACAGGCCCAGAGGAGCAGCTACGGCGTTCCTTGGTTGAGGCAGTTCGCTTGATGCAGAACACCCTACTTCGAGAAGTTGATTCAGGGAAGGAAACTCAGGGTGACCTGTGTCTCTTTGGGCTTGTTAGAAACCACGGGGATGTCTGCTGAGTGCGCCCACGGAAACGGGGGCCTGCTGCAAGTAGCCTTGCTTTCCCGTTTGGAAGGCTGCGTTCATGCTGCCTTGAAGCTACCTGACATTCCCTGCTCTCGACAGGCCTGTTAGCCCTGTCAGAGTGCTTCGGGGAACGTTATGAGTCTGCTCTGTCTAAACCAGGTGCTTCCATGGCCGCGGCTCTGGTCCGCCTGACAAGCTCTAGAGCTAGAGGGAACCTCAACGTGACAAGTTGCCTCCAGCGTAGGCCCCTAGTAGCCGTGCAGAAAGGGAGGCACGCAGCTGTCTCCATGAGTTCTCAGTCGCTTAGAGGCTTTCTTTTAAAGGAAGTAGTACACTTTGGAGGACTCCTAGGCCTCTCGGGTATGCATCACTTTCCCTCCAAGTTCAGCGAGTACCTCCAGACCCCTGTGGGGCGGCTGAGCATCTTCGAGGCCCATTGGTTGACCCCACTCCCCCACCCCCGGAGGCCCTCTGTGCGTGCCGCGCGATGGGCTACACACTGGACGTCCCTCGAGGAGCGCTACATTTCCAGAGCCCTCGACCAGCCTCAGGACAGCATTTCGGGTGAGTCCGACTTTGTCATGGCCCTTGTGTGAGCTGCCATGGGAAAACACTGTGCTTTGAATACTTGGAGGACCTCGTACCTGAAGTCACTCTGCCCGAGGAGAAAGTCAGCATCTTACCATGCCGTGTCGCTAACGGCACGCCCAGCACGAACACAGGCCTGGAAGGAAGGCCCCGAGTGGCGGTGCAGAAGCGGAGGCGTTCAGCAGTTTCCAGGAGGTGGCGGCCTCGGCTCTGGGCACCTTCAACGGCAGCAGGGTTTTCTGGACACCTAGGAGGCTGGCGCGGGCCCCCTGTTCCCGGCAGGAACACTGAGTACCGCCAGGCCCACCTGGGTCTGCTAAGCAACATCCAGGCCCGTAGCCCTTTAGAGCCCCTCTGTGTATGCCGAGCGTAGGGAAACGCGCTGCACTCTCCTTGGGAGCAGCTTAAGGTCCTCAGCAATCGCACACGTTCACGGACACCGTTCTGGCACGTCCCACATGGCGTCGAAGTCTCACGCATTACCCGAGGCTGAGCTGAACTCAGAGAAACCCTCGGCTTCGCATTCCACCTAGGACCTCCTGCCTGAAGTCACCGTGCCTCCCAGAGAGAGTCGGCTTGCGTTCTTACTGCCATGTAAGTCCCCTTCCTCCTGTGGCACTGCAGGCTTTGAATAGCCACAGGCCCAGAGGAGCAGCTACGGCGTTCCTTGGTTGAGGCAGTTCGCTTGATGCAGAACACCCTACTTCGAGAAGTTGATTCAGGGAAGGAAACTCAGGGTGACCTGTGTCTCTTTGGGCTTGTTAGAAACCACGGGGATGTCTGCTGAGTGCGCCCACGGAAACGGGGGCCTGCTGCAAGTAGCCTTGCTTTCCCGTTTGGAAGGCTGCGTTCATGCTGCCTTGAAGCTACCTGACATTCCCTGCTCTCGACAGGCCTGTTAGCCCTGTCAGAGTGCTTCGGGGAACGTTATGAGTCTGCTCTGTCTAAACCAGGTGCTTCCATGGCCGCGGCTCTGGTCCGCCTGACAAGCTCTAGAGCTAGAGGGAACCTCAACGTGACAAGTTGCCTCCAGCGTTGGCCCCTAGTAGCCGTGCAGAAAGGGAGGCACGCAGCTGTCTCCATGAGTTCTCAGTCGCTTAGAGGCTTTCTTTTAAAGGAAGTAGTACACTTTGGAGGACTCCTAGGCCTCTCGGGTATGCATCACTTTCCCTCCAAGTTCAGCGAGTACCTCCAGACCCCTGTGGGGCGGCTGAGCATCTTCGAGGCCCATTGGTTGACCCCACTCCCCCACCCCCGGAGGCCCTCTGTGCGTGCCGCGCGATGGGCTACACACTGGACGTCCCTCGAGGAGCGCTACATTTCCAGAGCCCTCGACCAGCCTCAGGACAGCATTTCGGGTGAGTCCGACTTTGTCATGGCCCTTGTGTGAGCTGCCATGGGAAAACACTGTGCTTTGAATACTTGGAGGACCTCGTACCTGAAGTCACTCTGCCCGAGGAGAAAGTCAGCATCTTACCATGCCGTGTCGCTAACGGCACGCCCAGCACGAACACAGGCCTGGAAGGAAGGCCCCGAGTGGCGGTGCAGAAGCGGAGGCGTTCAGCAGTTTCCAGGAGGTGGCGGCCTCGGCTCTGGGCACCTTCAACGGCAGCAGGGTTTTCTGGACACCTAGGAGGCTGGCGCGGGCCCCCTGTTCCCGGCAGGAACACTGAGTACCGCCAGGCCCACCTGGGTCTGCTAAGCAACATCCAGGCCCGTAGCCCTTTAGAGCCCCTCTGTGTATGCCGAGCGTAGGGAAACGCGCTGCACTCTCCTTGGGAGCAGCTTAAGGTCCTCAGCAATCGCACACGTTCACGGACACCGTTCTGGCACGTCCCACATGGCGTCGAAGTCTCACGCATTACCCGAGGCTGAGCTGAACTCAGAGAAACCCTCGGCTTCGCATTCCACCTAGGACCTCCTGCCTGAAGTCACCGTGCCTCCCAGAGAGAGTCGGCTTGCGTTCTTACTGCCATGTAAGTCCCCTTCCTCCTGTGGCACTGCAGGCTTTGAATAGCCACAGGCCCAGAGGAGCAGCTACGGCGTTCCTTGGTTGAGGCAGTTCGCTTGATGCAGAACACCCTACTTCGAGAAGTTGATTCAGGGAAGGAAACTCAGGGTGACCTGTGTCTCTTTGGGCTTGTTAGAAACCACGGGGATGTCTGCTGAGTGCGCCCACGGAAACGGGGGCCTGCTGCAAGTAGCCTTGCTTTCCCGTTTGGAAGGCTGCGTTCATGCTGCCTTGAAGCTACCTGACATTCCCTGCTCTCGACAGGCCTGTTAGCCCTGTCAGAGTGCTTCGGGGAACGTTATGAGTCTGCTCTGTCTAAACCAGGTGCTTCCATGGCCGCGGCTCTGGTCCGCCTGACAAGCTCTAGAGCTAGAGGGAACCTCAACGTGACAAGTTGCCTCCAGCGTTGGCCCCTAGTAGCCGTGCAGAAAGGGAGGCACGCAGCTGTCTCCATGAGTTCTCAGTCGCTTAGAGGCTTTCTTTTAAAGGAAGTAGTACACTTTGGAGGACTCCTAGGCCTCTCGGGTATGCATCACTTTCCCTCCAAGTTCAGCGAGTACCTCCAGACCCCTGTGGGGCGGCTGAGCATCTTCGAGGCCCATTGGTTGACCCCACTCCCCCACCCCCGGAGGCCCTCTGTGCGTGCCGCGCGATGGGCTACACACTGGACGTCCCTCGAGGAGCGCTACATTTCCAGAGCCCTCGACCAGCCTCAGGACAGCATTTCGGGTGAGTCCGACTTTGTCATGGCCCTTGTGTGAGCTGCCATGGGAAAACACTGTGCTTTGAATACTTGGAGGACCTCGTACCTGAAGTCACTCTGCCCGAGGAGAAAGTCAGCATCTTACCATGCCGTGTCGCTAACGGCACGCCCAGCACGAACACAGGCCTGGAAGGAAGGCCCCGAGTGGCGGTGCAGAAGCGGAGGCGTTCAGCAGTTTCCAGGAGGTGGCGGCCTCGGCTCTGGGCACCTTCAACGGCAGCAGGGTTTTCTGGACACCTAGGAGGCTGGCGCGGGCCCCCTGTTCCCGGCAGGAACACTGAGTACCGCCAGGCCCACCTGGGTCTGCTAAGCAACATCCAGGCCCGTAGCCCTTTAGAGCCCCTCTGTGTATGCCGAGCGTAGGGAAACGCGCTGCACTCTCCTTGGGAGCAGCTTAAGGTCCTCAGCAATCGCACACGTTCACGGACACCGTTCTGGCACGTCCCACATGGCGTCGAAGTCTCACGCATTACCCGAGGCTGAGCTGAACTCAGAGAAACCCTCGGCTTCGCATTCCACCTAGGACCTCCTGCCTGAAGTCACCGTGCCTCCCAGAGAGAGTCGGCTTGCGTTCTTACTGCCATGTAAGTCCCCTTCCTCCTGTGGCACTGCAGGCTTTGAATAGCCACAGGCCCAGAGGAGCAGCTACGGCGTTCCTTGGTTGAGGCAGGTCGCTTGATGCAGAACACCCTACTTCGAGAAGTTGATTCAGGGAAGGAAACTCAGGGTGACCTGTGTCTCTTTGGGCTTGTTAGAAACCACGGGGATGTCTGCTGAGTGCGCCCACGGAAACGGGGGCCTGCTGCAAGTAGCCTTGCTTTCCCGTTTGGAAGGCTGCGTTCATGCTGCCTTGAAGCTACCTGACATTCCCTGCTCTCGACAGGCCTGTTAGCCCTGTCAGAGTGCTTCGGGGAACGTTATGAGTCTGCTCTGTCTAAACCAGGTGCTTCCATGGCCGCGGCTCTGGTCCGCCTGACAAGCTCTAGAGCTAGAGGGAACCTCAACGTGACAAGTTGCCTCCAGCATTGGCCCCTAGTAGCCGTGCAGAAAGGGAGGCACGCAGCTGTCTCCGTGAGTTCTCAATCGCTTAGAGGCTTTCTTTTAAAGGAAGTAGTACACTTTGGAGGACTCCTAGGCCTCTCGGGTATGCATCACTTTCCCTCCAAGTTCAGCGAGTACCTCCAGACCCCTGTGGGGCGGCTGAGCATCTTCGAGGCCCATTGGTTGACCCCACTCCCCCATCCCCGGAGGCCCTCTGTGCGTGCCGCGCGATGGGCTACACACTGGACGTCCCTCGAGGAGCGCTACATTTCCAGAGCCCTCGACCAGCCTCAGGACAGCATTTCGGGTGAGTCCGACTTTGTCATGGCCCTTGTGTGAGCTGCCATGGGAAAACACTGTGCTTTGAATACTTGGAGGACCTCGTACCTGAAGTCACTCTGCCCGAGGAGAAAGTCAGCATCTTACCATGCCGTGTCGCTAACGGCACGCCCAGCACGAACACAGGCCTGGAAGGAAGGCCCCGAGTGGCGGTGCAGAAGCGGAGGCGTTCAGCAGTTTCCAGGAGGTGGCGGCCTCGGCTCTGGGCACCTTCAACGGCAGCAGGGTTTTCTGGACACCTAGGAGGCTGGCGCGGGCCCCCTGTTCCCGGCAGGAACACTGAGTACCGCCAGGCCCACCTGGGTCTGCTAAGCAACATCCAGGCCCGTAGCCCTTTAGAGCCCCTCTGTGTATGCCGAGCGTAGGGAAACGCGCTGCACTCTCCTTGGGAGCAGCTTAAGGTCCTCAGCAATCGCACACGTTCACGGACACCGTTCTGGCACGTCCCACATGGCGTCGAAGTCTCACGCATTACCCGAGGCTGAGCTGAACTCAGAGAAACCCTCGGCTTCGCATTCCACCTAGGACCTCCTGCCTGAAGTCACCGTGCCTCCCAGAGAGAGTCGGCTTGCGTTCTTACTGCCATGTAAGTCCCCTTCCTCCTGTGGCACTGCAGGCTTTGAATAGCCACAGGCCCAGAGGAGCAGCTACGGCGTTCCTTGGTTGAGGCAGGTCGCTTGATGCAGAACACCCTACTTCGAGAAGTTGATTCAGGGAAGGAAACTCAGGGTGACCTGTGTCTCTTTGGGCTTGTTAGAAACCACGGGGATGTCTGCTGAGTGCGCCCACGGAAACGGGGGCCTGCTGCAAGTAGCCTTGCTTTCCCGTTTGGAAGGCTGCGTTCATGCTGCCTTGAAGCTACCTGACATTCCCTGCTCTCGACAGGCCTGTTAGCCCTGTCAGAGTGCTTCGGGGAACGTTATGAGTCTGCTCTGTCTAAACCAGGTGCTTCCATGGCCGCGGCTCTGGTCCGCCTGACAAGCTCTAGAGCTAGAGGGAACCTCAACGTGACAAGTTGCCTCCAGCATTGGCCCCTAGTAGCCGTGCAGAAAGGGAGGCACGCAGCTGTCTCCGTGAGTTCTCAATCGCTTAGAGGCTTTCTTTTAAAGGAAGTAGTACACTTTGGAGGACTCCTAGGCCTCTCGGGTATGCATCACTTTCCCTCCAAGTTCAGCGAGTACCTCCAGACCCCTGTGGGGCGGCTGAGCATCTTCGAGGCCCATTGGTTGACCCCACTCCCCCATCCCCGGAGGCCCTCTGTGCGTGCCGCGCGATGGGCTACACACTGGACGTCCCTCGAGGAGCGCTACATTTCCAGAGCCCTCGACCAGCCTCAGGACAGCATTTCGGGTGAGTCCGACTTTGTCATGGCCCTTGTGTGAGCTGCCATGGGAAAACACTGTGCTTTGAATACTTGGAGGACCTCGTACCTGAAGTCACTCTGCCCGAGGAGAAAGTCAGCATCTTACCATGCCGTGTCGCTAACGGCACGCCCAGCACGAACACAGGCCTGGAAGGAAGGCCCCGAGTGGCGGTGCAGAAGCGGAGGCGTTCAGCAGTTTCCAGGAGGTGGCGGCCTCGGCTCTGGGCACCTTCAACGGCAGCAGGGTTTTCTGGACACCTAGGAGGCTGGCGCGGGCCCCCTGTTCCCGGCAGGAACACTGAGTACCGCCAGGCCCACCTGGGTCTGCTAAGCAACATCCAGGCCCGTAGCCCTTTAGAGCCCCTCTGTGTATGCCGAGCGTAGGGAAACGCGCTGCACTCTCCTTGGGAGCAGCTTAAGGTCCTCAGCAATCGCACACGTTCACGGACACCGTTCTGGCACGTCCCACATGGCGTCGAAGTCTCACGCATTACCCGAGGCTGAACTGAACTCAGAGAAACCCTCGGCTTCGCATTCCACCTAGGACCTCCTGCCTGAAGTCACCGTGCCTCCCAGAGAGAGTCGGCTTGCGTTCTTACTGCCATGTAAGTCCCCTTCCTCCTGTGGCACTGCAGGCTTTGAATAGCCACAGGCCCAGAGGAGCAGCTACGGCGTTCCTTGGTTGAGGCAGGTCGCTTGATGCAGAACACCCTACTTCGAGAAGTTGATTCAGGGAAGGAAACTCAGGGTGACCTGTGTCTCTTTGGGCTTGTTAGAAACCACGGGGATGTCTGCTGAGTGCGCCCACGGAAACGGGGGCCTGCTGCAAGTAGCCTTGCTTTCCCGTTTGGAAGGCTGCGTTCATGCTGCCTTGAAGCTACCTGACATTCCCTGCTCTCGACAGGCCTGTTAGCCCTGTCAGAGTGCTTCGGGGAACGTTATGAGTCTGCTCTGTCTAAACCAGGTGCTTCCATGGCCGCGGCTCTGGTCCGCCTGACAAGCTCTAGAGCTAGAGGGAACCTCAACGTGACAAGTTGCCTCCAGCGTTGGCCCCTAGTAGCCGTGCAGAAAGGGAGGCACGCAGCTGTCTCAATGAGTTCTCAGTCGCTTACAGGCTTTCTTTTAAAGGAAGTAGTACACTTTGGAGGACTCCTAGGCCTCTCGGGTATGCATCACTTTCCCTCCAAGTTCAGCGAGTACCTCCAGACCCCTGTGGGGCGGCTGAGCAACTTCGAGGCCCATTGGTTGACCCCACCCCCCCATCCCCGGAGGCCCTCTGTGCGTGCCGCGCGATGGGCTACACACTGGACGTCCCTCGAGGAGTGCTACATTTCCAGAGCCCTCGACCAGCCTCAGGACAGCATTTCGGGTGAGTCCGACTTTGTCATGGCCCTTGTGTGAGCTGCCATGGGAAAACACTGTGCTTTGAATACTTGGAGGACCTCGTACCTGAAGTCACTCTGCCCGAGGAGAAAGTCAGCATCTTACCATGCCGTGTCGCTAACGGCACGCCCAGCACGAACACAGGCCTGGAAGGAAGGCCCCGAGTGTCGGTGCAGAAGCGGAGGCGTTCAGCAGTTTCCAGGAGGTGGCGGCCTCGGCTCTGGGCACCTTCAACGGCAGCAGGGTTTTCTGGACACCTAGGAGGCTGGCGCGGGCCCCCTGTTCCCGGCAGGAACACTGAGTACCGCCAGGCCCACCTGGGTCTGCTAAGCAACATCCAGGCCCGTAGCCCTTTAGAGCCCCTCTGTGTATGCCGAGCGTAGGGAAACGCGCTGCACTCTCCTTGGGAGCAGCTTAAGGTCCTCAGCAATCGCACACGTTCACGGACACCGTTCTGGCACGTCCCACATGGCGTCGAAGTCTCACGCATTACCCGAGGCTGAGCTGAACTCAGAGAAACCCTCGGCTTCGCATTCCACCTAGGACCTCCTGCCTGAAGTCACCGTGCCTCCCAGAGAGAGTCGGCTTGCGTTCTTACTGCCATGTAAGTCCCCTTCCTCCTGTGGCACTGCAGGCTTTGAATAGCCACAGGCCCAGAGGAGCAGCTACGGCGTTCCTTGGTTGAGGCAGTTCGCTTGATGCAGAACACCCTACTTCGAGAAGTTGATTCAGGGAAGGAAACTCAGGGTGACCTGTGTCTCTTTGGGCTTGTTAGAAACCACGGGGATGTCTGCTGAGTGCGCCCACGGAAACGGGGGCCTGCTGCAAGTAGCCTTGCTTTCCCGTTTGGAAGGCTGCGTTCATGCTGCCTTGAAGCTACCTGACATTCCCTGCTCTCGACAGGCCTGTTAGCCCTGTCAGAGTGCTTCGGGGAACGTTATGAGTCTGCTCTGTCTAAACCAGGTGCTTCCATGGCCGCGGCTCTGGTCCGCCTGACAAGCTCTAGAGCTAGAGGGAACCTCAACGTGACAAGTTGCCTCCAGCATTGGCCCCTAGTAGCCGTGCAGAAAGGGAGGCACGCAGCTGTCTCCGTGAGTTCTCAATCGCTTAGAGGCTTTCTTTTAAAGGAAGTAGTACACTTTGGAGGACTCCTAGGCCTCTCGGGTATGCATCACTTTCCCTCCAAGTTCAGCGAGTACCTCCAGACCCCTGTGGGGCGGCTGAGCATCTTCGAGGCCCATTGGTTGACCCCACTCCCCCATCCCCGGAGGCCCTCTGTGCGTGCCGCGCGATGGGCTACACACTGGACGTCCCTCGAGGAGCGCTACATTTCCAGAGCCCTCGACCAGCCTCAGGACAGCATTTCGGGTGAGTCCGACTTTGTCATGGCCCTTGTGTGAGCTGCCATGGGAAAACACTGTGCTTTGAATACTTGGAGGACCTCGTACCTGAAGTCACTCTGCCCGAGGAGAAAGTCAGCATCTTACCATGCCGTGTCGCTAACGGCACGCCCAGCACGAACACAGGCCTGGAAGGAAGGCCCCGAGTGGCGGTGCAGAAGCGGAGGCGTTCAGCAGTTTCCAGGAGGTGGCGGCCTCGGCTCTGGGCACCTTCAACGGCAGCAGGGTTTTCTGGACACCTAGGAGGCTGGCGCGGGCCCCCTGTTCCCGGCAGGAACACTGAGTACCGCCAGGCCCACCTGGGTCTGCTAAGCAACATCCAGGCCCGTAGCCCTTTAGAGCCCCTCTGTGTATGCCGAGCGTAGGGAAACGCGCTGCACTCTCCTTGGGAGCAGCTTAAGGTCCTCAGCAATCGCACACGTTCACGGACACCGTTCTGGCACGTCCCACATGGCGTCGAAGTCTCACGCATTACCCGAGGCTGAACTGAACTCAGAGAAACCCTCGGCTTCGCATTCCACCTAGGACCTCCTGCCTGAAGTCACCGTGCCTCCCAGAGAGAGTCGGCTTGCGTTCTTACTGCCATGTAAGTCCCCTTCCTCCTGTGGCACTGCAGGCTTTGAATAGCCACAGGCCCAGAGGAGCAGCTACGGCGTTCCTTGGTTGAGGCAGTTCGCTTGATGCAGAACACCCTACTTCGAGAAGTTGATTCAGGGAAGGAAACTCAGGGTGACCTGTGTCTCTTTGGGCTTGTTAGAAACCACGGGGATGTCTGCTGTGTGCGCCCACGGAAACGGGGGCCTGCTGCAAGTAGCCTTGCTTTCCCGTTTGGAAGGCTGCGTTCATGCTGCCTTGAAGCTACCTGACATTCCCTGCTCTCGACAGGCCTGTTAGCCCTGTCAGAGTGCTTCGGGGAACGTTATGAGTCTGCTCTGTCTAAACCAGGTGCTTCCATGGCCGCGGCTCTGGTCCGCCTGACAAGCTCTAGAGCTAGAGGGAACCTCAACGTGACAAGTTGCCTCCAGCGTTGGCCCCTAGTAGCCGTGCAGAAAGGGAGGCACGCAGCTGTCTGCATGAGTTCTCAGTCGCTTAGAGGCTTTCTTTTAAAGGAAGTAGTACGCTTTGGAGGACTCCTAGGCCTCTCGGGTATGCATCACTTTCCCTCCAAGTTCAGCGAGTACCTCCAGACCCCTGTGGGGCGGCTGAGCAACTTCGAGGCCCATTGGTTGACCGCACACCCCATCCCCGGAGGCCCTCTGTGCGTGCCGCGCGATGGGCTACACACTGGACGTCCCTCGAGGAGCGCTACATTTCCAGAGCCCTCGAACAGCCTCAGGACAGCATTTCGGGTGAGTCCGACTTTGTCATGGCCCTTGTGTGAGCTGCCATGGGAAAACACTGTGCTTTGAATACTTGGAGGACCTCGTACCTGAAGTCACTCTGCCCGAGGAGAAAGTCAGCATCTTACCATGCCGTGTCGCTAACGGCACGCCCAGCACGAACACAGGCCTGGAAGTAAGGCCCCGAGTGGCGGTGCAGAAGCGGAGGCGTTCAGCAGTTTCCAGGAGGTGGCGGCCTCGGCTCTGGGCACCTTCAACGGCAGCAGGGTTTTCTGGACACCTAGGAGGCTGGCGCGGGCCCCCTGTTCCCGGCAGGAACACTGAGTACCGCCAGGCCCACCTGGGTCTGCTAAGCAACATCCAGGCCCGTAGCCCTTTAGAGCCCCTCTGTGTATGCCGAGCGTAGGGAAACGCGCTGCACTCTCCTTGGGAGCAGCTTAAGGTCCTCAGCACTCGCACACGTTCACGGACACCGTTCTGGCACGTCCCACATGGCGTCGAAGTCTTACGCATTACCCTAGGCTGAGCTGAACTCAGAGAAACCCTCGGCTTCGCATTCCACCTAGGACCTCCTGCCTGAAGTCACCGTGCCTCCCAGAGAGAGTCGGCTTGCGTTCTTACTGCCATGTAAGTCCCCTTCCTCCTGTGGCACTGCAGGCTTTGAATAGCCACAGGCCCAGAGGAGCAGCTACGGCGTTCCTTGGTTGAGGCAGGTCGCTTGATGCAGAACACCCTACTTCGAGAAGTTGATTCAGGGAAGGAAACTCAGGGTGACCTGTGTCTCTTTGGGCTTGTTAGAAACCACGGGGATGTCTGCTGAGTGCGCCCACGGAAACGGGGGCCTGCTGCAAGTAGCCTTGCTTTCCCGTTTGGAAGGCTGCGTTCATGCTGCCTTGAAGCTACCTGACATTCCCTGCTCTCGACAGGCCTGTTAGCCCTGTCAGAGTGCTTCGGGGAACGTTATGAGTCTGCTCTGTCTAAACCAGGTGCTTCCATGGCCGCGGCTCTGGTCCGCCTGACAAGCTCTAGAGCTAGAGGGAACCTCAACGTGACAAGTTGCCTCCAGCGTTGGCCCCTAGTAGCCGTGCAGAAAGGGAGGCACGCAGCTGTCTGCATGAGTTCTCAGTCGCTTAGAGGCTTTCTTTTAAAGGAAGTAGTACACTTTGGAGGACTCCTAGGCCTCTCGGGTATGCATCACTTTCCCTCCAAGTTCAGCGAGTACCTCCAGACCCCTGTGGGGCGGCTGAGCAACTTCGAGGCCCATTGGTTGACCCCACTCCCCCACCCCCGGAGGCCCTCTGTGCGTGCCGCGCGATGGGCTACACACTGGACGTCCCTCGAGGAGCGCTACATTTCCAGAGCCCTCGAACAGCCTCAGGACAGCATTTCGGGTGAGTCCGACTTTGTCATGGCCCTTGTGTGAGCTGCCATGGGAAAACACTGTGCTTTGAATACTTGGAGGACCTCGTACCTGAAGTCACTCTGCCCGAGGAGAAAGTCAGCATCTTACCATGCCGTGTCGCTAACGGCACGCCCAGCACGAACACAGGCCTGGAAGTAAGGCCCCGAGTGGCGGTGCAGAAGCGGAGGCGTTCAGCAGTTTACAGGAGGTGGCGGCCTCGGCTCTGGGCACCTTCAACGGCAGCAGGGTTTTCTGGACACCTAGGAGGCTGGCGCGGGCCCCCTGTTCCCGGCAGGAACACTGAGTACCGCCAGGCCCACCTGGGTCTGCTAAGCAACATCCAGGCCCGTAGCCCTTTAGAGCCCCTCTGTGTATGCCGAGCGTAGGGAAACGCGCTGCACTCTCCTTGGGAGCAGCTTAAGGTCCTCAGCAATCGCACACGTTCACGGACACCGTTCTGGCACGTCCCACATGGCGTCGAAGTCTTACGCATTACCCTAGGCTGAGGTGAACTCAGAGAAACCCTCGGCTTCGCATTCCACCTAGGACCTCCTGCTTGAAGTCACCGTGCCTCCCAGAGAGAGTCGGCTTGCGTTCTTACTGCCATGTAAGTCCCCTTCCTCCTGTGGCACTGCAGGCTTTGAATAGCCACAGGCCCAGAGGAGCAGCTACGGCGTTCCTTGGTTGAGGCAGGTCGCTTGATGCAGAACACCCTACTTCGAGAAGTTGATTCAGGGAAGGAAACTCAGGGTGACCTGTGTCTCTTTGGGCTTGTTAGAAACCACGGGGATGTCTGCTGAGTGCGCCCACGGAAACGGGGGCCTGCTGCAAGTAGCCTTGCTTTCCCGTTTGGAAGGCTGCGTTCATGCTGCCTTGAAGCTACCTGACATTCCCTGCTCTCGACAGGCCTGTTAGCCCTGTCAGAGTGCTTCGGGGAACGTTATGAGTCTGCTCTGTCTAAACCAGGTGCTTCCATGGCCGCGGCTCTGGTCCGCCTGACAAGCTCTAGAGCTAGAGGGAACCTCAACGTGACAAGTTGCCTCCAGCGTTGGCCCCTAGTAGCCGTGCAGAAAGGGAGGCACGCAGCTGTCTGCATGAGTTCTCAGTCGCTTAGAGGCTTTCTTTTAAAGGAAGTAGTACACTTTGGAGGACTCCTAGGCCTCTCGGGTATGCATCACTTTCCCTCCAAGTTCAGCGAGTACCTCCAGACCCCTGTGGGGCGGCTGAGCAACTTCGAGGCCCATTGGTTGACCCCACTCCCCCACCCCCGGAGGCCCTCTGTGCGTGCCGCGCGATGGGCTACACACTGGACGTCCCTCGAGGAGCGCTACATTTCCAGAGCCCTCGAACAGCCTCAGGACAGCATTTCGGGTGAGTCCGACTTTGTCATGGCCCTTGTGTGAGCTGCCATGGGAAAACACTGTGCTTTGAATACTTGGAGGACCTCGTACCTGAAGTCACTCTGCCCGAGGAGAAAGTCAGCATCTTACCATGCCGTGTCGCTAACGGCACGCCCAGCACGAACACAGGCCTGGAAGGAAGGCCCCGAGTGGCGGTGCAGAAGCGGAGGCGTTCAGCAGTTTACAGGAGGTGGCGGCCTCGGCTCTGGGCACCTTCAACGGCAGCAGGGTTTACTGGACACCTAGGAGGCTGGCGCGGGCCCCCTGTTCCCGGCAGGAACACTGAGTACCGCCAGGCCCACCTGGGTCTGCTAAGCAACATCCAGGCCCGTAGCCCTTTAGAGCCCCTCTGTGTATGCCGAGCGTAGGGAAACGCGCTGCACTCTCCTTGGGAGCAGCTTAAGGTCCTCAGCAATCGCACACGTTCACGGACACCGTTCTGGCACGTCCCACATGGCGTCGAAGTCTTACGCATTACCCGAGGCTGAGCTGAACTCAGAGAAACCCTCGGCTTCGCATTCCACCTAGGACCTCCTGCCTGAAGTCACCGTGCCTCCCAGAGAGAGTCGGCTTGCGTTCTTACTGCCATGTAAGTCCCCTTCCTCCTGTGGCACTGCAGGCTTTGAATAGCCACAGGCCCAGAGGAGCAGCTACGGCGTTCCTTGGTTGAGGCAGTTCGCTTGATGCAGAACACCCTACTTCGAGAAGTTGATTCAGGGAAGGAAACTCAGGGTGACCTGTGTCTCTTTGGGCTTGTTAGAAACCACGGGGATGTCTGCTGAGTGCGCCCACGGAAACGGGGGCCTGCTGCAAGTAGCCTTGCTTTCCCGTTTGGAAGGCTGCGTTCATGCTGCCTTGAAGCTACCTGACATTCCCTGCTCTCGACAGGCCTGTTAGCCCTGTCAGAGTGCTTCGGGGAACGTTATGAGTCTGCTCTGTCTAAACCAGGTGCTTCCATGGCCGCGGCTCTGGTCCGCCTGACAAGCTCTAGAGCTAGAGGGAACCTCAACGTGACAAGTTGCCTCCAGCGTAGGCCCCTAGTAGCCGTGCAGAAAGGGAGGCACGCAGCTGTCTCCATGAGTTCTCAGTCGCTTAGAGGCTTTCTTTTAAAGGAAGTAGTACACTTTGGAGGACTCCTAGGCCTCTCGGGTATGCATCACTTTCCCTCCAAGTTCAGCGAGTACCTCCAGACCCCTGTGGGGCGGCTGAGCATCTTCGAGGCCCATTGGTTGACCCCACTCCCCCACCCCCGGAGGCCCTCTGTGCGTGCCGCGCGATGGGCTACACACTGGACGTCCCTCGAGGAGCGCTACATTTCCAGAGCCCTCGACCAGCCTCAGGACAGCATTTCGGGTGAGTCCGACTTTGTCATGGCCCTTGTGTGAGCTGCCATGGGAAAACACTGTGCTTTGAATACTTGGAGGACCTCGTACCTGAAGTCACTCTGCCCGAGGAGAAAGTCAGCATCTTACCATGCCGTGTTGCTAACGGCACGCCCAGCACGAACACAGGCCTGGAAGGAAGGCCCCGAGTGGCGGTGCAGAAGCGGAGGCGTTCAGCAGTTTCCAGGAGGTGGCGGCCTCGGCTCTGGGCACCTTCAACGGCAGCAGGGTTTTCTGGACACCTAGGAGGCTGGCGCGGGCCCCCTGTTCCCGGCAGGAACACTGAGTACCGCCAGGCCCACCTGGGTCTGCTAAGCAACATCCAGGCCCGTAGCCCTTTAGAGCCCCTCTGTGTATGCCGAGCGTAGGGAAACGCGCTGCACTCTCCTTGGGAGCAGCTTAAGGTCCTCAGCAATCGCACACGTTCACGGACACCGTTCTGGCACGTCCCACATGGCGTCGAAGTCTCACGCATTACCCGAGGCTGAGCTGAACTCAGAGAAACCCTCGGCTTCGCATTCCACCTAGGACCTCCTGCCTGAAGTCACCGTGCCTCCCAGAGAGAGTCGGCTTGCGTTCTTACTGCCATGTAAGTCCCCTTCCTCCTGTGGCACTGCAGGCTTTGAATAGCCACAGGCCCAGAGGAGCAGCTACGGCGTTCCTTGGTTGAGGCAGTTCGCTTGATGCAGAACACCCTACTTCGAGAAGTTGATTCAGGGAAGGAAACTCAGGGTGACCTGTGTCTCTTTGGGCTTGTTAGAAACCACGGGGATGTCTGCTGAGTGCGCCCACGGAAACGGGGGCCTGCTGCAAGTAGCCTTGCTTTCCCGTTTGGAAGGCTGCGTTCATGCTGCCTTGAAGCTACCTGACATTCCCTGCTCTCGACAGGCCTGTTAGTCCTGTCAGAGTGCTTCGGGGAACGTTATGAGTCTGCCCTGTCTAAACCAGGTGCTTCCATGGCCGCGGCTCTGGTCCGCCTGACAAGCTCTAGAGCTAGAGGGAACCTCAACGTGACAAGTTGCCTCCAGCGTTGGCCCCTAGTAGCCGTGCAGAAAGGGAGGCACGCAGCTGTCTGCATGAGTTCTCAGTCGCTTAGAGGCTTTCTTTTAAAGGAAGTAGTACACTTTGGAGGACTCCTAGGCCTCTCGGGTATGCATCACTTTCCCTCCAAGTTCAGCGAGTACCTCCAGACCCCTGTGGGGCGGCTGAGCAACTTCGAGGCCCATTGGTTGACCCCACTCCCCCACCCCCGGAGGCCCTCTGTGCGTGCCGCGCGATGGGCTACACACTGGACGTCCCTCGAGGAGCGCTACATTTCCAGAGCCCTCGAACAGCCTCAGGACAGCATTTCGGGTGAGTCCGACTTTGTCATGGCCCTTGTGTGAGCTGCCATGGGAAAACACTGTGCTTTGAATACTTGGAGGACCTCGTACCTGAAGTCACTCTGCCCGAGGAGAAAGTCAGCATCTTACCATGCCGTGTCGCTAACGGCACGCCCAGCACGAACACAGGCCTGGAAGTAAGGCCCCGAGTGGCGGTGCAGAAGCGGAGGCGTTCAGCAGTTTACAGGAGGTGGCGGCCTCGGCTCTGGGCACCTTCAACGGCAGCAGGGTTTTCTGGACACCTAGGAGGCTGGCGCGGGCCCCCTGTTCCCGGCAGGAACACTGAGTACCGCCAGGCCCACCTGGGTCTGCTAAGCAACATCCAGGCCCGTAGCCCTTTAGAGCCCCTCTGTGTATGCCGAGCGTAGGGAAACGCGCTGCACTCTCCTTGGGAGCAGCTTAAGGTCCTCAGCAATCGCACACGTTCACGGACACCGTTCTGGCACGTCCCACATGGCGTCGAAGTCTTACGCATTACCCTAGGCTGAGGTGAACTCAGAGAAACCCTCGGCTTCGCATTCCACCTAGGACCTCCTGCTTGAAGTCACCGTGCCTCCCAGAGAGAGTCGGCTTGCGTTCTTACTGCCATGTAAGTCCCCTTCCTCCTGTGGCACTGCAGGCTTTGAATAGCCACAGGCCCAGAGGAGCAGCTACGGCGTTCCTTGGTTGAGGCAGGTCGCTTGATGCAGAACACCCTACTTCGAGAAGTTGATTCAGGGAAGGAAACTCAGGGTGACCTGTGTCTCTTTGGGCTTGTTAGAAACCACGGGGATGTCTGCTGAGTGCGCCCACGGAAACGGGGGCCTGCTGCAAGTAGCCTTGCTTTCCCGTTTGGAAGGCTGCGTTCATGCTGCCTTGAAGCTACCTGACATTCCCTGCTCTCGACAGGCCTGTTAGCCCTGTCAGAGTGCTTCGGGGAACGTTATGAGTCTGCTCTGTCTAAACCAGGTGCTTCCATGGCCGCGGCTCTGGTCCGCCTGACAAGCTCTAGAGCTAGAGGGAACCTCAACGTGACAAGTTGCCTCCAGCGTTGGCCCCTAGTAGCCGTGCAGAAAGGGAGGCACGCAGCTGTCTGCATGAGTTCTCAGTCGCTTAGAGGCTTTCTTTTAAAGGAAGTAGTACACTTTGGAGGACTCCTAGGCCTCTCGGGTATGCATCACTTTCCCTCCAAGTTCAGCGAGTACCTCCAGACCCCTGTGGGGCGGCTGAGCAACTTCGAGGCCCATTGGTTGACCCCACTCCCCCACCCCCGGAGGCCCTCTGTGCGTGCCGCGCGATGGGCTACACACTGGACGTCCCTCGAGGAGCGCTACATTTCCAGAGCCCTCGAACAGCCTCAGGACAGCATTTCGGGTGAGTCCGACTTTGTCATGGCCCTTGTGTGAGCTGCCATGGGAAAACACTGTGCTTTGAATACTTGGAGGACCTCGTACCTGAAGTCACTCTGCCCGAGGAGAAAGTCAGCATCTTACCATGCCGTGTCGCTAACGGCACGCCCAGCACGAACACAGGCCTGGAAGTAAGGCCCCGAGTGGCGGTGCAGAAGCGGAGGCGTTCAGCAGTTTACAGGAGGTGGCGGCCTCGGCTCTGGGCACCTTCAACGGCAGCAGGGTTTACTGGACACCTAGGAGGCTGGCGCGGGCCCCCTGTTCCCGGCAGGAACACTGAGTACCGCCAGGCCCACCTGGGTCTGCTAAGCAACATCCAGGCCCGTAGCCCTTTAGAGCCCCTCTGTGTATGCCGAGCGTAGGGAAACGCGCTGCACTCTCCTTGGGAGCAGCTTAAGGTCCTCAGCAATCGCACACGTTCACGGACACCGTTCTGGCACGTCCCACATGGCGTCGAAGTCTTACGCATTACCCGAGGCTGAGCTGAACTCAGAGAAACCCTCGGCTTCGCATTCCACCTAGGACCTCCTGCCTGAAGTCACCGTGCCTCCCAGAGAGAGTCGGCTTGCGTTCTTACTGCCATGTAAGTCCCCTTCCTCCTGTGGCACTGCAGGCTTTGAATAGCCACAGGCCCAGAGGAGCAGCTACGGCGTTCCTTGGTTGAGGCAGTTCGCTTGATGCAGAACACCCTACTTCGAGAAGTTGATTCAGGGAAGGAAACTCAGGGTGACCTGTGTCTCTTTGGGCTTGTTAGAAACCACGGGGATGTCTGCTGAGTGCGCCCACGGAAACGGGGGCCTGCTGCAAGTAGCCTTGCTTTCCCGTTTGGAAGGCTGCGTTCATGCTGCCTTGAAGCTACCTGACATTCCCTGCTCTCGACAGGCCTGTTAGCCCTGTCAGAGTGCTTCGGGGAACGTTATGAGTCTGCTCTGTCTAAACCAGGTGCTTCCATGGCCGCGGCTCTGGTCCGCCTGACAAGCTCTAGAGCTAGAGGGAACTTCAACGTGACAAGTTGCCTCCAGCGTAGGCCCCTAGTAGCCGTGCAGAAAGGGAGGCACGCAGCTGTCTCCATGAGTTCTCAGTCGCTTAGAGGCTTTCTTTTAAAGGAAGTAGTACACTTTGGAGGACTCCTAGGCCTCTCGGGTATGCATCACTTTCCCTCCAAGTTCAGCGAGTACCTCCAGACCCCTGTGGGGCGGCTGAGCATCTTCGAGGCCCATTGGTTGACCCCACTCCCCCACCCCCGGAGGCCCTCTGTGCGTGCCGCGCGATGGGCTACACACTGGACGTCCCTCGAGGAGCGCTACATTTCCAGAGCCCTCGACCAGCCTCAGGACAGCATTTCGGGTGAGTCCGACTTTGTCATGGCCCTTGTGTGAGCTGCCATGGGAAAACACTGTGCTTTGAATACTTGGAGGACCTCGTACCTGAAGTCACTCTGCCCGAGGAGAAAGTCAGCATCTTACCATGCCGTGTCGCTAACGGCACGCCCAGCACGAACACAGGCCTGGAAGGAAGGCCCCGAGTGGCGGTGCAGAAGCGGAGGCGTTCAGCAGTTTCCAGGAGGTGGCGGCCTCGGCTCTGGGCACCTTCAACGGCAGCAGGGTTTTCTGGACACCTAGGAGGCTGGCGCGGGCCCCCTGTTCCCGGCAGGAACACTGAGTACCGCCAGGCCCACCTGGGTCTGCTAAGCAACATCCAGGCCCGTAGCCCTTTAGAGCCCCTCTGTGTATGCCGAGCGTAGGGAAACGCGCTGCACTCTCCTTGGGAGCAGCTTAAGGTCCTCAGCAATCGCACACGTTCACGGACACCCTTCTGGCACGTCCCACATGGCGTCGAAGTCTCACGCATTACCCGAGGCTGAGCTGAACTCAGAGAAACCCTCGGCTTCGCATTCCACCTAGGACCTCCTGCCTGAAGTCACCGTGCCTCCCAGAGAGAGTCGGCTTGCGTTCTTACTGCCATGTAAGTCCCCTTCCTCCTGTGGCACTGCAGGCTTTGAATAGCCACAGGCCCAGAGGAGCAGCTACGGCGTTCCTTGGTTGAGGCAGTTCGCTTGATGCAGAACACCCTACTTCGAGAAGTTGATTCAGGGAAGGAAACTCAGGGTGACCTGTGTCTCTTTGGGCTTGTTAGAAACCACGGGGATGTCTGCTGAGTGCGCCCACGGAAACGGGGGCCTGCTGCAAGTAGCCTTGCTTTCCCGTTTGGAAGGCTGCGTTCATGCTGCCTTGAAGCTACCTGACATTCCCTGCTCTCGACAGGCCTGTTAGCCCTGTCAGAGTGCTTCGGGGAACGTTATGAGTCTGCTCTGTCTAAACCAGGTGCTTCCATGGCCGCGGCTCTGGTCCGCCTGACAAGCTCTAGAGCTAGAGGGAACCTCAACGTGACAAGTTGCCTCCAGCGTTGGCCCCTAGTAGCCGTGCAGAAAGGGAGGCACGCAGCTGTCTCCATGAGTTCTCAGTCGCTTAGAGGCTTTCTTTTAAAGGAAGTAGTACACTTTGGAGGACTCCTAGGCCTCTCGGGTATGCATCACTTTCCCTCCAAGTTCAGCGAGTACCTCCAGACCCCTGTGGGGCGGCTGAGCATCTTCGAGGCCCATTGGTTGACCCCACTCCCCCACCCCCGGAGGCCCTCTGTGCGTGCCGCGCGATGGGCTACACACTGGACGTCCCTCGAGGAGCGCTACATTTCCAGAGCCCTCGACCAGCCTCAGGACAGCATTTCGGGTGAGTCCGACTTTGTCATGGCCCTTGTGTGAGCTGCCATGGGAAAACACTGTGCTTTGAATACTTGGAGGACCTCGTACCTGAAGTCACTCTGCCCGAGGAGAAAGTCAGCATCTTACCATGCCGTGTCGCTAACGGCACGCCCAGCACGAACACAGGCCTGGAAGGAAGGCCCCGAGTGGCGGTGCAGAAGCGGAGGCGTTCAGCAGTTTCCAGGAGGTGGCGGCCTCGGCTCTGGGCACCTTCAACGGCAGCAGGGTTTTCTGGACACCTAGGAGGCTGGCGCGGGCCCCCTGTTCCCGGCAGGAACACTGAGTACCGCCAGGCCCACCTGGGTCTGCTAAGCAACATCCAGGCCCGTAGCCCTTTAGAGCCCCTCTGTGTATGCCGAGTGTAGGGAAACGCGCTGCACTCTCCTTGGGAGCAGCTTAAGGTCCTCAGCAATCGCACACGTTCACGGACACCGTTCTGGCACGTCCCACATGGCGTCGAAGTCTCACGCATTACCCGAGGCTGAGCTGAACTCAGAGAAACCCTCGGCTTCGCATTCCACCTAGGACCTCCTGCCTGAAGTCACCGTGCCTCCCAGAGAGAGTCGGCTTGCGTTCTTACTGCCATGTAAGTCCCCTTCCTCCTGTGGCACTGCAGGCTTTGAATAGCCACAGGCCCAGAGGAGCAGCTACGGCGTTCCTTGGTTGAGGCAGGTCGCTTGATGCAGAACACCCTACTTCGAGAAGTTGATTCAGGGAAGGAAACTCAGGGTGACCTGTGTCTCTTTGGGCTTGTTAGAAACCACGGGGATGTCTGCTGAGTGCGCCCACGGAAACGGAGGCCTGCTGCAAGTAGCCTTGCTTTCCCGTTTGGAAGGCTGCGTTCATGCTGCCTTGAAGCTACCTGACATTCCCTGCTCTCGACAGGCCTGTTAGCCCTGTCAGAGTGCTTCGGGGAACGTTATGAGTCTGCTCTGTCTAAACCAGGTGCTTCCATGGCCGCGGCTCTGGTCCGCCTGACAAGCTCTAGAGCTAGAGGGAACCTCAACGTGACAAGTTGCCTCCAGCGTTGGCCCCTAGTAGCCGTGCAGAAAGGGAGGCACGCAGCTGTCTCCATGAGTTCTCAGTCGCTTAGAGGCTTTCTTTTAAAGGAAGTAGTACACTTTGGAGGACTCCTAGGCCTCTCGGGTATGCATCACTTTCCCTCCAAGTTCAGCGAGTACCTCCAGACCCCTGTGGGGCGGCTGAGCAACTTCGAGGCCCATTGGTTGACCGCACACCCCATCCCCGGAGGCCCTCTGTGCGTGCCGCGCGATGGGCTACACACTGGACGTCCCTCGAGGAGCGCTACATTTCCAGAGCCCTCGAACAGCCTCAGGACAGCATTTCGGGTGAGTCCGACTTTGTCATGGCCCTTGTGTGAGCTGCCATGGGAAAACACTGTGCTTTGAATACTTGGAGGACCTCGTACCTGAAGTCACTCTGCCCGAGGAGAAAGTCAGCATCTTACCATGCCGTGTCGCTAACGGCACGCCCAGCACGAACACAGGCCTGGAAGTAAGGCCCCGAGTGGCGGTGCAGAAGCGGAGGCGTTCAGCAGTTTCCAGGAGGTGGCGGCCTCGGCTCTGGGCACCTTCAACGGCAGCAGGGTTTTCTGGACACCTAGGAGGCTGGCGCGGGCCCCCTGTTCCCGGCAGGAACACTGAGTACCGCCAGGCCCACCTGGGTCTGCTAAGCAACATCCAGGCCCGTAGCCCTTTAGAGCCCCTCTGTGTATGCCGAGCGTAGGGAAACGCGCTGCACTCTCCTTGGGAGCAGCTTAAGGTCCTCAGCACTCGCACACGTTCACGGACACCGTTCTGGCACGTCCCACATGGCGTCGAAGTCTTACGCATTACCCTAGGCTGAGGTGAACTCAGAGAAACCCTCGGCTTCGCATTCCACCTAGGACCTCCTGCCTGAAGTCACCGTGCCTCCCAGAGAGAGTCGGCTTGCGTTCTTACTGCCATGTAAGTCCCCTTCCTCCTGTGGCACTGCAGGCTTTGAATAGCCACAGGCCCAGAGGAGCAGCTACGGCGTTCCTTGGTTGAGGCAGGTCGCTTGATGCAGAATACCCTACTTCGAGAAGTTGATTCAGGGAAGGAAACTCAGGGTGACCTGTGTCTCTTTGGGCTTGTTAGAAACCACGGGGATGTCTGCTGAGTGCGCCCACGGAAACGGGGGCCTGCTGCAAGTAGCCTTGCTTTCCCGTTTGGAAGGCTGCGTTCATGCTGCCTTGAAGCTACCTGACATTCCCTGCTCTCGACAGGCCTGTTAGCCCTGTCAGAGTGCTTCGGGGAACGTTATGAGTCTGCTCTGTCTAAACCAGGTGCTTCCATGGCCGCGGCTCTGGTCCGCCTGACAAGCTCTAGAGCTAGAGGGAACCTCAACGTGACAAGTTGCCTCCAGCGTTGGCCCCTAGTAGCCGTGCAGAAAGGGAGGCACGCAGCTGTCTGCATGAGTTCTCAGTCGCTTAGAGGCTTTCTTTTAAAGGAAGTAGTACACTTTGGAGGACTCCTAGACCTCTCGGGTATGCATCACTTTCCCTCCAAGTTCAGCGAGTACCTCCAGACCCCTGTGGGGCGGCTGAGCAACTTCGAGGCCCATTGGTTGACCCCACTCCCCCACCCCCGGAGGCCCTCTGTGCGTGCCGCGCGATGGGCTACACACTGGACGTCCCTCGAGGAGCGCTACATTTCCAGAGCCCTCGAACAGCCTCAGGACAGCATTTCGGGTGAGTCCGACTTTGTCATGGCCCTTGTGTGAGCTGCCATGGGAAAACACTGTGCTTTGAATACTTGGAGGACCTCGTACCTGAAGTCACTCTGCCCGAGGAGAAAGTCAGCATCTTACCATGCCGTGTCGCTAACGGCACGCCCAGCACGAACACAGGCCTGGAAGTAAGGCCCCGAGTGGCGGTGCAGAAGCGGAGGCGTTCAGCAGTTTACAGGAGGTGGCGGCCTCGGCTCTGGGCACCTTCAACGGCAGCAGGGTTTACTGGACACCTAGGAGGCTGGCGCGGGCCCCCTGTTCCCGGCAGGAACACTGAGTACCGCCAGGCCCACCTGGGTCTGCTAAGCAACATCCAGGCCCGTAGCCCTTTAGAGCCCCTCTGTGTATGCCGAGCGTAGGGAAACGCGCTGCACTCTCCTTGGGAGCAGCTTAAGGTCCTCAGCAATCGCACACGTTCACGGACACCGTTCTGGCACGTCCCACATGGCGTCGAAGTCTTACGCATTACCCGAGGCTGAGCTGAACTCAGAGAAACCCTCGGCTTCGCATTCCACCTAGGACCTCCTGCCTGAAGTCACCGTGCCTCCCAGAGAGAGTCGGCTTGCGTTCTTACTGCCATGTAAGTCCCCTTCCTCCTGTGGCACTGCAGGCTTTGAATAGCCACAGGCCCAGAGGAGCAGCTACGGCGTTCCTTGGTTGAGGCAGGTCGCTTGATGCAGAACACCCTACTTCGAGAAGTTGATTCAGGGAAGGAAACTCAGGGTGACCTGTGTCTCTTTGGGCTTGTTAGAAACCACGGGGATGTCTGCTGAGTGCGCCCACGGAAACGGGGGCCTGCTGCAAGTAGCCTTGCTTTCCCGTTTGGAAGGCTGCGTTCATGCTGCCTTGAAGCTACCTGACATTCCCTGCTCTCGACAGGCCTGTTAGCCCTGTCAGAGTGCTTCGGGGAACGTTATGAGTCTGCTCTGTCTAAACCAGGTGCTTCCATGGCCGCGGCTCTGGTCCGCCTGACAAGCTCTAGAGCTAGAGGGAACCTCAACGTGACAAGTTGCCTCCAGCGTTGGCCCCTAGTAGCCGTGCAGAAAGGGAGGCAGGCAGCTGTCTCCATGAGTTCTCAGTCGCTTAGAGGCTTTCTTTTAAAGGAAGTAGTACACTTTGGAGGACTCCTAGGCCTCTCGGGTATGCATCACTTTCCCTCCAAGTTCAGCGAGTACCTCCAGACCCCTGTGGGGCGGCTGAGCATCTTCGAGGCCCATTGGTTGACCCCACTCCCCCACCCCCGGAGGCCCTCTGTGCGTGCCGCGCGATGGGCTACACACTGGACGTCCCTCGAGGAGCGCTACATTTCCAGAGCCCTCGACCAGCCTCAGGACAGCATTTCGGGTGAGTCCGACTTTGTCATGGCCCTTGTGTGAGCTGCCATGGGAAAACACTGTGCTTTGAATACTTGGAGGACCTCGTACCTGAAGTCACTCTGCCCGAGGAGAAAGTCAGCATCTTACCATGCCGTGTCGCTAACGGCACGCCCAGCACGAACACAGGCCTGGAAGGAAGGCCCCGAGTGGCGGTGCAGAAGCGGAGGCGTTCAGCAGTTTCCAGGAGGTGGCGGCCTCGGCTCTGGGCACCTTCAACGGCAGCAGGGTTTTCTGGACACCTAGGAGGCTGGCGCGGGCCCCCTGTTCCCGGCAGGAACACTGAGTACCGCCAGGCCCACCTGGGTCTGCTAAGCAACATCCAGGCCCGTAGCCCTTTAGAGCCCCTCTGTGTATGCCGAGCGTAGGGAAACGCGCTGCACTCTCCTTGGGAGCAGCTTAAGGTCCTCAGCAATCGCACACGTTCACGGACACCGTTCTGGCACGTCCCACATGGCGTCGAAGTCTCACGCATTACCCGAGGCTGAGCTGAACTCAGAGAAACCCTCGGCTTCGCATTCCACCTAGGACCTCCTGCCTGAAGTCACCGTGCCTCCCAGAGAGAGTCGGCTTGCGTTCTTACTGCCATGTAAGTCCCCTTCCTCCTGTGGCACTGCAGGCTTTGAATAGCCACAGGCCCAGAGGAGCAGCTACGGCGTTCCTTGGTTGAGGCAGTTCGCTTGATGCAGAACACCCTACTTCGAGAAGTTGATTCAGGGAAGGAAACTCAGGGTGACCTGTGTCTCTTTGGGCTTGTTAGAAACCACGGGGATGTCTGCTGAGTGCGCCCACGGAAACGGGGGCCTGCTGCAAGTAGCCTTGCTTTCCCGTTTGGAAGGCTGCGTTCATGCTGCCTTGAAGCTACCTGACATTCCCTGCTCTCGACAGGCCTGTTAGCCCTGTCAGAGTGCTTCGGGGAACGTTATGAGTCTGCTCTGTCTAAACCAGGTGCTTCCATGGCCGCGGCTCTGGTCCGCCTGACAAGCTCTAGAGCTAGAGGGAACCTCAACGTGACAAGTTGCCTCCAGCGTTGGCCCCTAGTAGCCGTGCAGAAAGGGAGGCACGCAGCTGTCTCCATGAGTTCTCAGTCGCTTAGAGGCTTTCTTTTAAAGGAAGTAGTACACTTTGGAGGACTCCTAGGCCTCTCGGGTATGCATCACTTTCCCTCCAAGTTCAGCGAGTACCTCCAGACCCCTGTGGGGCGGCTGAGCATCTTCGAGGCCCATTGGTTGACCCCACTCCCCCACCCCCGGAGGCCCTCTGTGCGTGCCGCGCGATGGGCTACACACTGGACGTCCCTCGAGGAGCGCTACATTTCCAGAGCCCTCGACCAGCCTCAGGACAGCATTTCGGGTGAGTCCGACTTTGTCATGGCCCTTGTGTGAGCTGCCATGGGAAAACACTGTGCTTTGAATACTTGGAGGACCTCGTACCTGAAGTCACTCTGCCCGAGGAGAAAGTCAGCATCTTACCATGCCGTGTCGCTAACGGCACGCCCAGCACGAACACAGGCCTGGAAGGAAGGCCCCGAGTGGCGGTGCAGAAGCGGAGGCGTTCAGCAGTTTCCAGGAGGTGGCGGCCTCGGCTCTGGGCACCTTCAACGGCAGCAGGGTTTTCTGGACACCTAGGAGGCTGGCGCGGGCCCCCTGTTCCCGGCAGGAACACTGAGTACCGCCAGGCCCACCTGGGTCTGCTAAGCAACATCCAGGCCCGTAGCCCTTTAGAGCCCCTCTGTGTATGCCGAGCGTAGGGAAACGCGCTGCACTCTCCTTGGGAGCAGCTTAAGGTCCTCAGCAATCGCACACGTTCACGGACACCGTTCTGGCACGTCCCACATGGCGTCGAAGTCTCACGCATTACCCGAGGCTGAGCTGAACTCAGAGAAACCCTCGGCTTCGCATTCCACCTAGGACCTCCTGCCTGAAGTCACCGTGCCTCCCAGAGAGAGTCGGCTTGCGTTCTTACTGCCATGTAAGTCCCCTTCCTCCTGTGGCACTGCAGGCTTTGAATAGCCACAGGCCCAGAGGAGCAGCTACGGCGTTCCTTGGTTGAGGCAGGTCGCTTGATGCAGAACACCCTACTTCGAGAAGTTGATTCAGGGAAGGAAACTCAGGGTGACCTGTGTCTCTTTGGGCTTGTTAGAAACCACGGGGATGTCTGCTGAGTGCGCCCACGGAAACGGGGGCCTGCTGCAAGTAGCCTTGCTTTCCCGTTTGGAAGGCTGCGTTCATGCTGCCTTGAAGCTACCTGACATTCCCTGCTCTCGACAGGCCTGTTAGCCCTGTCAGAGTGCTTCGGGGAACGTTATGAGTCTGCTCTGTCTAAACCAGGTGCTTCCATGGCCGCGGCTCTGGTCCGCCTGACAAGCTCTAGAGCTAGAGGGAACCTCAACGTGACAAGTTGCCTCCAGCGTTGGCCCCTAGTAGCCGTGCAGAAAGGGAGGCACGCAGCTGTCTGCATGAGTTCTCAGTCGCTTAGAGGCTTTCTTTTAAAGGAAGTAGTACACTTTGGAGGACTCCTAGGCCTCTCGGGTATGCATCACTTTCCCTCCAAGTTCAGCGAGTACCTCCAGACCCCTGTGGGGCGGCTGAGCAACTTCGAGGCCCATTGGTTGACCCCACTCCCCCACCCCCGGAGGCCCTCTGTGCGTGCCGCGCGATGGGCTACACACTGGACGTCCCTCGAGGAGCGCTACATTTCCAGAGCCCTCGAACAGCCTCAGGACAGCATTTCGGGTGAGTCCGACTTTGTCATGGCCCTTGTGTGAGCTGCCATGGGAAAACACTGTGCTTTGAATACTTGGAGGACCTCGTACCTGAAGTCACTCTGCCCGAGGAGAAAGTCAGCATCTTACCATGCCGTGTCGCTAACGGCACGCCCAGCACGAACACAGGCCTGGAAGTAAGGCCCCGAGTGGCGGTGCAGAAGCGGAGGCGTTCAGCAGTTTACAGGAGGTGGCGGCCTCGGCTCTGGGCACCTTCAACGGCAGCAGGGTTTACTGGACACCTAGGAGGCTGGCGCGGGCCCCCTGTTCCCGGCAGGAACACTGAGTACCGCCAGGCCCACCTGGGTCTGCTAAGCAACATCCAGGCCCGTAGCCCTTTAGAGCCCCTCTGTGTATGCCGAGCGTAGGGAAACGCGCTGCACTCTCCTTGGGAGCAGCTTAAGGTCCTCAGCAATCGCACACGTTCACGGACACCGTTCTGGCACGTCCCACATGGCGTCGAAGTCTTACGCATTACCCGAGGCTGAGCTGAACTCAGAGAAACCCTCGGCTTCGCATTCCACCTAGGACCTCCTGCCTGAAGTCACCGTGCCTCCCAGAGAGAGTCGGCTTGCGTTCTTACTGCCATGTAAGTCCCCTTCCTCCTGTGGCACTGCAGGCTTTGAATAGCCACAGGCCCAGAGGAGCAGCTACGGCGTTCCTTGGTTGAGGCAGTTCGCTTGATGCAGAACACCCTACTTCGAGAAGTTGATTCAGGGAAGGAAACTCAGGGTGACCTGTGTCTCTTTGGGCTTGTTAGAAACCACGGGGATGTCTGCTGAGTGCGCCCACGGAAACGGGGGCCTGCTGCAAGTAGCCTTGCTTTCCCGTTTGGAAGGCTGCGTTCATGCTGCCTTGAAGCTACCTGACATTCCCTGCTCTCGACAGGCCTGTTAGCCCTGTCAGAGTGCTTCGGGGAACGTTATGAGTCTGCTCTGTCTAAACCAGGTGCTTCCATGGCCGCGGCTCTGGTCCGCCTGACAAGCTCTAGAGCTAGAGGGAACTTCAACGTGACAAGTTGCCTCCAGCGTAGGCCCCTAGTAGCCGTGCAGAAAGGGAGGCACGCAGCTGTCTCCATGAGTTCTCAGTCGCTTAGAGGCTTTCTTTTAAAGGAAGTAGTACACTTTGGAGGACTCCTAGGCCTCTCGGGTATGCATCACTTTCCCTCCAAGTTCAGCGAGTACCTCCAGACCCCTGTGGGGCGGCTGAGCATCTTCGAGGCCCATTGGTTGACCCCACTCCCCCACCCCCGGAGGCCCTCTGTGCGTGCCGCGCGATGGGCTACACACTGGACGTCCCTCGAGGAGCGCTACATTTCCAGAGCCCTCGACCAGCCTCAGGACAGCATTTCGGGTGAGTCCGACTTTGTCATGGCCCTTGTGTGAGCTGCCATGGGAAAACACTGTGCTTTGAATACTTGGAGGACCTCGTACCTGAAGTCACTCTGCCCGAGGAGAAAGTCAGCATCTTACCATGCCGTGTCGCTAACGGCACGCCCAGCACGAACACAGGCCTGGAAGGAAGGCCCCGAGTGGCGGTGCAGAAGCGGAGGCGTTCAGCAGTTTCCAGGAGGTGGCGGCCTCGGCTCTGGGCACCTTCAACGGCAGCAGGGTTTTCTGGACACCTAGGAGGCTGGCGCGGGCCCCCTGTTCCCGGCAGGAACACTGAGTACCGCCAGGCCCACCTGGGTCTGCTAAGCAACATCCAGGCCCGTAGCCCTTTAGAGCCCCTCTGTGTATGCCGAGCGTAGGGAAACGCGCTGCACTCTCCTTGGGAGCAGCTTAAGGTCCTCAGCAATCGCACACGTTCACGGACACCCTTCTGGCACGTCCCACATGGCGTCGAAGTCTCACGCATTACCCGAGGCTGAGCTGAACTCAGAGAAACCCTCGGCTTCGCATTCCACCTAGGACCTCCTGCCTGAAGTCACCGTGCCTCCCAGAGAGAGTCGGCTTGCGTTCTTACTGCCATGTAAGTCCCCTTCCTCCTGTGGCACTGCAGGCTTTGAATAGCCACAGGCCCAGAGGAGCAGCTACGGCGTTCCTTGGTTGAGGCAGTTCGCTTGATGCAGAACACCCTACTTCGAGAAGTTGATTCAGGGAAGGAAACTCAGGGTGACCTGTGTCTCTTTGGGCTTGTTAGAAACCACGGGGATGTCTGCTGAGTGCGCCCACGGAAACGGGGGCCTGCTGCAAGTAGCCTTGCTTTCCCGTTTGGAAGGCTGCGTTCATGCTGCCTTGAAGCTACCTGACATTCCCTGCTCTCGACAGGCCTGTTAGCCCTGTCAGAGTGCTTCGGGGAACGTTATGAGTCTGCTCTGTCTAAACCAGGTGCTTCCATGGCCGCGGCTCTGGTCCGCCTGACAAGCTCTAGAGCTAGAGGGAACCTCAACGTGACAAGTTGCCTCCAGCGTTGGCCCCTAGTAGCCGTGCAGAAAGGGAGGCACGCAGCTGTCTCCATGAGTTCTCAGTCGCTTAGAGGCTTTCTTTTAAAGGAAGTAGTACACTTTGGAGGACTCCTAGGCCTCTCGGGTATGCATCACTTTCCCTCCAAGTTCAGCGAGTACCTCCAGACCCCTGTGGGGCGGCTGAGCATCTTCGAGGCCCATTGGTTGACCCCACTCCCCCACCCCCGGAGGCCCTCTGTGCGTGCCGCGCGATGGGCTACACACTGGACGTCCCTCGAGGAGCGCTACATTTCCAGAGCCCTCGACCAGCCTCAGGACAGCATTTCGGGTGAGTCCGACTTTGTCATGGCCCTTGTGTGAGCTGCCATGGGAAAACACTGTGCTTTGAATACTTGGAGGACCTCGTACCTGAAGTCACTCTGCCCGAGGAGAAAGTCAGCATCTTACCATGCCGTGTCGCTAACGGCACGCCCAGCACGAACACAGGCCTGGAAGGAAGGCCCCGAGTGGCGGTGCAGAAGCGGAGGCGTTCAGCAGTTTCCAGGAGGTGGCGGCCTCGGCTCTGGGCACCTTCAACGGCAGCAGGGTTTTCTGGACACCTAGGAGGCTGGCGCGGGCCCCCTGTTCCCGGCAGGAACACTGAGTACCGCCAGGCCCACCTGGGTCTGCTAAGCAACATCCAGGCCCGTAGCCCTTTAGAGCCCCTCTGTGTATGCCGAGTGTAGGGAAACGCGCTGCACTCTCCTTGGGAGCAGCTTAAGGTCCTCAGCAATCGCACACGTTCACGGACACCGTTCTGGCACGTCCCACATGGCGTCGAAGTCTCACGCATTACCCGAGGCTGAGCTGAACTCAGAGAAACCCTCGGCTTCGCATTCCACCTAGGACCTCCTGCCTGAAGTCACCGTGCCTCCCAGAGAGAGTCGGCTTGCGTTCTTACTGCCATGTAAGTCCCCTTCCTCCTGTGGCACTGCAGGCTTTGAATAGCCACAGGCCCAGAGGAGCAGCTACGGCGTTCCTTGGTTGAGGCAGGTCGCTTGATGCAGAACACCCTACTTCGAGAAGTTGATTCAGGGAAGGAAACTCAGGGTGACCTGTGTCTCTTTGGGCTTGTTAGAAACCACGGGGATGTCTGCTGAGTGCGCCCACGGAAACGGAGGCCTGCTGCAAGTAGCCTTGCTTTCCCGTTTGGAAGGCTGCGTTCATGCTGCCTTGAAGCTACCTGACATTCCCTGCTCTCGACAGGCCTGTTAGCCCTGTCAGAGTGCTTCGGGGAACGTTATGAGTCTGCTCTGTCTAAACCAGGTGCTTCCATGGCCGCGGCTCTGGTCCGCCTGACAAGCTCTAGAGCTAGAGGGAACCTCAACGTGACAAGTTGCCTCCAGCGTTGGCCCCTAGTAGCCGTGCAGAAAGGGAGGCACGCAGCTGTCTCCATGAGTTCTCAGTCGCTTAGAGGCTTTCTTTTAAAGGAAGTAGTACACTTTGGAGGACTCCTAGGCCTCTCGGGTATGCATCACTTTCCCTCCAAGTTCAGCGAGTACCTCCAGACCCCTGTGGGGCGGCTGAGCAACTTCGAGGCCCATTGGTTGACCGCACACCCCATCCCCGGAGGCCCTCTGTGCGTGCCGCGCGATGGGCTACACACTGGACGTCCCTCGAGGAGCGCTACATTTCCAGAGCCCTCGAACAGCCTCAGGACAGCATTTCGGGTGAGTCCGACTTTGTCATGGCCCTTGTGTGAGCTGCCATGGGAAAACACTGTGCTTTGAATACTTGGAGGACCTCGTACCTGAAGTCACTCTGCCCGAGGAGAAAGTCAGCATCTTACCATGCCGTGTCGCTAACGGCACGCCCAGCACGAACACAGGCCTGGAAGTAAGGCCCCGAGTGGCGGTGCAGAAGCGGAGGCGTTCAGCAGTTTCCAGGAGGTGGCGGCCTCGGCTCTGGGCACCTTCAACGGCAGCAGGGTTTTCTGGACACCTAGGAGGCTGGCGCGGGCCCCCTGTTCCCGGCAGGAACACTGAGTACCGCCAGGCCCACCTGGGTCTGCTAAGCAACATCCAGGCCCGTAGCCCTTTAGAGCCCCTCTGTGTATGCCGAGCGTAGGGAAACGCGCTGCACTCTCCTTGGGAGCAGCTTAAGGTCCTCAGCACTCGCACACGTTCACGGACACCGTTCTGGCACGTCCCACATGGCGTCGAAGTCTTACGCATTACCCTAGGCTGAGGTGAACTCAGAGAAACCCTCGGCTTCGCATTCCACCTAGGACCTCCTGCCTGAAGTCACCGTGCCTCCCAGAGAGAGTCGGCTTGCGTTCTTACTGCCATGTAAGTCCCCTTCCTCCTGTGGCACTGCAGGCTTTGAATAGCCACAGGCCCAGAGGAGCAGCTACGGCGTTCCTTGGTTGAGGCAGGTCGCTTGATGCAGAATACCCTACTTCGAGAAGTTGATTCAGGGAAGGAAACTCAGGGTGACCTGTGTCTCTTTGGGCTTGTTAGAAACCACGGGGATGTCTGCTGAGTGCGCCCACGGAAACGGGGGCCTGCTGCAAGTAGCCTTGCTTTCCCGTTTGGAAGGCTGCGTTCATGCTGCCTTGAAGCTACCTGACATTCCCTGCTCTCGACAGGCCTGTTAGCCCTGTCAGAGTGCTTCGGGGAACGTTATGAGTCTGCTCTGTCTAAACCAGGTGCTTCCATGGCCGCGGCTCTGGTCCGCCTGACAAGCTCTAGAGCTAGAGGGAACCTCAACGTGACAAGTTGCCTCCAGCGTTGGCCCCTAGTAGCCGTGCAGAAAGGGAGGCACGCAGCTGTCTGCATGAGTTCTCAGTCGCTTAGAGGCTTTCTTTTAAAGGAAGTAGTACACTTTGGAGGACTCCTAGACCTCTCGGGTATGCATCACTTTCCCTCCAAGTTCAGCGAGTACCTCCAGACCCCTGTGGGGCGGCTGAGCAACTTCGAGGCCCATTGGTTGACCCCACTCCCCCACCCCCGGAGGCCCTCTGTGCGTGCCGCGCGATGGGCTACACACTGGACGTCCCTCGAGGAGCGCTACATTTCCAGAGCCCTCGAACAGCCTCAGGACAGCATTTCGGGTGAGTCCGACTTTGTCATGGCCCTTGTGTGAGCTGCCATGGGAAAACACTGTGCTTTGAATACTTGGAGGACCTCGTACCTGAAGTCACTCTGCCCGAGGAGAAAGTCAGCATCTTACCATGCCGTGTCGCTAACGGCACGCCCAGCACGAACACAGGCCTGGAAGTAAGGCCCCGAGTGGCGGTGCAGAAGCGGAGGCGTTCAGCAGTTTACAGGAGGTGGCGGCCTCGGCTCTGGGCACCTTCAACGGCAGCAGGGTTTACTGGACACCTAGGAGGCTGGCGCGGGCCCCCTGTTCCCGGCAGGAACACTGAGTACCGCCAGGCCCACCTGGGTCTGCTAAGCAACATCCAGGCCCGTAGCCCTTTAGAGCCCCTCTGTGTATGCCGAGCGTAGGGAAACGCGCTGCACTCTCCTTGGGAGCAGCTTAAGGTCCTCAGCAATCGCACACGTTCACGGACACCGTTCTGGCACGTCCCACATGGCGTCGAAGTCTTACGCATTACCCGAGGCTGAGCTGAACTCAGAGAAACCCTCGGCTTCGCATTCCACCTAGGACCTCCTGCCTGAAGTCACCGTGCCTCCCAGAGAGAGTCGGCTTGCGTTCTTACTGCCATGTAAGTCCCCTTCCTCCTGTGGCACTGCAGGCTTTGAATAGCCACAGGCCCAGAGGAGCAGCTACGGCGTTCCTTGGTTGAGGCAGGTCGCTTGATGCAGAACACCCTACTTCGAGAAGTTGATTCAGGGAAGGAAACTCAGGGTGACCTGTGTCTCTTTGGGCTTGTTAGAAACCACGGGGATGTCTGCTGAGTGCGCCCACGGAAACGGGGGCCTGCTGCAAGTAGCCTTGCTTTCCCGTTTGGAAGGCTGCGTTCATGCTGCCTTGAAGCTACCTGACATTCCCTGCTCTCGACAGGCCTGTTAGCCCTGTCAGAGTGCTTCGGGGAACGTTATGAGTCTGCTCTGTCTAAACCAGGTGCTTCCATGGCCGCGGCTCTGGTCCGCCTGACAAGCTCTAGAGCTAGAGGGAACCTCAACGTGACAAGTTGCCTCCAGCGTTGGCCCCTAGTAGCCGTGCAGAAAGGGAGGCAGGCAGCTGTCTCCATGAGTTCTCAGTCGCTTAGAGGCTTTCTTTTAAAGGAAGTAGTACACTTTGGAGGACTCCTAGGCCTCTCGGGTATGCATCACTTTCCCTCCAAGTTCAGCGAGTACCTCCAGACCCCTGTGGGGCGGCTGAGCATCTTCGAGGCCCATTGGTTGACCCCACTCCCCCACCCCCGGAGGCCCTCTGTGCGTGCCGCGCGATGGGCTACACACTGGACGTCCCTCGAGGAGCGCTACATTTCCAGAGCCCTCGACCAGCCTCAGGACAGCATTTCGGGTGAGTCCGACTTTGTCATGGCCCTTGTGTGAGCTGCCATGGGAAAACACTGTGCTTTGAATACTTGGAGGACCTCGTACCTGAAGTCACTCTGCCCGAGGAGAAAGTCAGCATCTTACCATGCCGTGTCGCTAACGGCACGCCCAGCACGAACACAGGCCTGGAAGGAAGGCCCCGAGTGGCGGTGCAGAAGCGGAGGCGTTCAGCAGTTTCCAGGAGGTGGCGGCCTCGGCTCTGGGCACCTTCAACGGCAGCAGGGTTTTCTGGACACCTAGGAGGCTGGCGCGGGCCCCCTGTTCCCGGCAGGAACACTGAGTACCGCCAGGCCCACCTGGGTCTGCTAAGCAACATCCAGGCCCGTAGCCCTTTAGAGCCCCTCTGTGTATGCCGAGCGTAGGGAAACGCGCTGCACTCTCCTTGGGAGCAGCTTAAGGTCCTCAGCAATCGCACACGTTCACGGACACCGTTCTGGCACGTCCCACATGGCGTCGAAGTCTCACGCATTACCCGAGGCTGAGCTGAACTCAGAGAAACCCTCGGCTTCGCATTCCACCTAGGACCTCCTGCCTGAAGTCACCGTGCCTCCCAGAGAGAGTCGGCTTGCGTTCTTACTGCCATGTAAGTCCCCTTCCTCCTGTGGCACTGCAGGCTTTGAATAGCCACAGGCCCAGAGGAGCAGCTACGGCGTTCCTTGGTTGAGGCAGTTCGCTTGATGCAGAACACCCTACTTCGAGAAGTTGATTCAGGGAAGGAAACTCAGGGTGACCTGTGTCTCTTTGGGCTTGTTAGAAACCACGGGGATGTCTGCTGAGTGCGCCCACGGAAACGGGGGCCTGCTGCAAGTAGCCTTGCTTTCCCGTTTGGAAGGCTGCGTTCATGCTGCCTTGAAGCTACCTGACATTCCCTGCTCTCGACAGGCCTGTTAGCCCTGTCAGAGTGCTTCGGGGAACGTTATGAGTCTGCTCTGTCTAAACCAGGTGCTTCCATGGCCGCGGCTCTGGTCCGCCTGACAAGCTCTAGAGCTAGAGGGAACCTCAACGTGACAAGTTGCCTCCAGCGTTGGCCCCTAGTAGCCGTGCAGAAAGGGAGGCACGCAGCTGTCTCCATGAGTTCTCAGTCGCTTAGAGGCTTTCTTTTAAAGGAAGTAGTACACTTTGGAGGACTCCTAGGCCTCTCGGGTATGCATCACTTTCCCTCCAAGTTCAGCGAGTACCTCCAGACCCCTGTGGGGCGGCTGAGCATCTTCGAGGCCCATTGGTTGACCCCACTCCCCCACCCCCGGAGGCCCTCTGTGCGTGCCGCGCGATGGGCTACACACTGGACGTCCCTCGAGGAGCGCTACATTTCCAGAGCCCTCGACCAGCCTCAGGACAGCATTTCGGGTGAGTCCGACTTTGTCATGGCCCTTGTGTGAGCTGCCATGGGAAAACACTGTGCTTTGAATACTTGGAGGACCTCGTACCTGAAGTCACTCTGCCCGAGGAGAAAGTCAGCATCTTACCATGCCGTGTCGCTAACGGCACGCCCAGCACGAACACAGGCCTGGAAGGAAGGCCCCGAGTGGCGGTGCAGAAGCGGAGGCGTTCAGCAGTTTCCAGGAGGTGGCGGCCTCGGCTCTGGGCACCTTCAACGGCAGCAGGGTTTTCTGGACACCTAGGAGGCTGGCGCGGGCCCCCTGTTCCCGGCAGGAACACTGAGTACCGCCAGGCCCACCTGGGTCTGCTAAGCAACATCCAGGCCCGTAGCCCTTTAGAGCCCCTCTGTGTATGCCGAGCGTAGGGAAACGCGCTGCACTCTCCTTGGGAGCAGCTTAAGGTCCTCAGCAATCGCACACGTTCACGGACACCGTTCTGGCACGTCCCACATGGCGTCGAAGTCTCACGCATTACCCGAGGCTGAGCTGAACTCAGAGAAACCCTCGGCTTCGCATTCCACCTAGGACCTCCTGCCTGAAGTCACCGTGCCTCCCAGAGAGAGTCGGCTTGCGTTCTTACTGCCATGTAAGTCCCCTTCCTCCTGTGGCACTGCAGGCTTTGAATAGCCACAGGCCCAGAGGAGCAGCTACGGCGTTCCTTGGTTGAGGCAGGTCGCTTGATGCAGAACACCCTACTTCGAGAAGTTGATTCAGGGAAGGAAACTCAGGGTGACCTGTGTCTCTTTGGGCTTGTTAGAAACCACGGGGATGTCTGCTGAGTGCGCCCACGGAAACGGGGGCCTGCTGCAAGTAGCCTTGCTTTCCCGTTTGGAAGGCTGCGTTCATGCTGCCTTGAAGCTACCTGACATTCCCTGCTCTCGACAGGCCTGTTAGCCCTGTCAGAGTGCTTCGGGGAACGTTATGAGTCTGCTCTGTCTAAACCAGGTGCTTCCATGGCCGCGGCTCTGGTCCGCCTGACAAGCTCTAGAGCTAGAGGGAACCTCAACGTGACAAGTTGCCTCCAGCGTTGGCCCCTAGTAGCCGTGCAGAAAGGGAGGCACGCAGCTGTCTGCATGAGTTCTCAGTCGCTTAGAGGCTTTCTTTTAAAGGAAGTAGTACGCTTTGGAGGACTCCTAGGCCTCTCGGGTATGCATCACTTTCCCTCCAAGTTCAGCGAGTACCTCCAGACCCCTGTGGGGCGGCTGAGCAACTTCGAGGCCCATTGGTTGACCGCACACCCCATCCCCGGAGGCCCTCTGTGCGTGCCGCGCGATGGGCTACACACTGGACGTCCCTCGAGGAGCGCTACATTTCCAGAGCCCTCGAACAGCCTCAGGACAGCATTTCGGGTGAGTCCGACTTTGTCATGGCCCTTGTGTGAGCTGCCATGGGAAAACACTGTGCTTTGAATACTTGGAGGACCTCGTACCTGAAGTCACTCTGCCCGAGGAGAAAGTCAGCATCTTACCATGCCGTGTCGCTAACGGCACGCCCAGCACGAACACAGGCCTGGAAGTAAGGCCCCGAGTGGCGGTGCAGAAGCGGAGGCGTTCAGCAGTTTCCAGGAGGTGGCGGCCTCGGCTCTGGGCACCTTCAACGGCAGCAGGGTTTTCTGGACACCTAGGAGGCTGGCGCAGGCCCCCTGTTCCCGGCAGGAACACAGAGTACCGCCAGGCCCACCTGGGTCTGCTAAGCAACATCCAGGCCCGTAGCCCTTTAGAGCCCCTCTGTGTATGCCGAGCGTAGGGAAACGCGCTGCACTCTCCTTGGGAGCAGCTTAAGGTCCTCAGCACTCGCACACGTTCACGGACACCGTTCTGGCACGTCCCACATGGCGTCGAAGTCTTACGCATTACCCTAGGCTGAGGTGAACTCAGAGAAACCCTCGGCTTCGCATTCCACCTAGGACCTCCTGCCTGAAGTCACCGTGCCTCCCAGAGAGAGTCGGCTTGCGTTCTTACTGCCATGTAAGTCCCCTTCCTCCTGTGGCACTGCAGGCTTTGAATAGCCACAGGCCCAGAGGAGCAGCTACGGCGTTCCTTGGTTGAGGCAGGTCGCTTGATGCAGAACACCCTACTTCGAGAAGTTGATTCAGGGAAGGAAACTCAGGGTGACCTGTGTCTCTTTGGGCTTGTTAGAAACCACGGGGATGTCTGCTGAGTGCGCCCACGGAAACGGGGGCCTGCTGCAAGTAGCCTTGCTTTCCCGTTTGGAAGGCTGCGTTCATGCTGCCTTGAAGCTACCTGACATTCCCTGCTCTCGACAGGCCTGTTAGCACTGTCAGAGTGCTTCGGGGAACGTTATGAGTCTGCTCTGTGTAAACCAGGTGCTTCCATGGCCGCGGCTCTGGTCCGCCTGACAAGCTCTAGAGCTAGAGGGAACCTCAACGTGACAAGTTGCCTCCAGCGTAGGCCCCTAGTAGCCGTGCAGAAAGGGAGGCACGCAGCTGTCTCCATGAGTTCTCAGTCGCTTAGAGGCTTTCTTTTAAAGGAAGTAGTACACTTTGGAGGACTCCTAGGCCTCTCGGGTATGCATCACTTTCCCTCCAAGTTCAGCGAGTACCTCCAGACCCCTGTGGGGCGGCTGAGCATCTTCGAGGCCCATTGGTTGACCCCACTCCCCCACCCCCGGAGGCCCTCTGTGCGTGCCGCGCGATGGGCTACACACTGGACGTCCCTCGAGGAGCGCTACATTTCCAGAGCCCTCGACCAGCCTCAGGACAGCATTTCGGGTGAGTCCGACTTTGTCATGGCCCTTGTGTGAGCTGCCATGGGAAAACACTGTGCTTTGAATACTTGGAGGACCTCGTACCTGAAGTCACTCTGCCCGAGGAGAAAGTCAGCATCTTACCATGCCGTGTCGCTAACGGCACGCCCAGCACGAACACAGGCCTGGAAGGAAGGCCCCGAGTGGCGGTGCAGAAGCGGAGGCGTTCAGCAGTTTCCAGGAGGTGGCGGCCTCGGCTCTGGGCACCTTCAACGGCAGCAGGGTTTTCTGGACACCTAGGAGGCTGGCGCGGGCCCCCTGTTCCCGGCAGGAACACTGAGTACCGCCAGGCCCACCTGGGTCTGCTAAGCAACATCCAGGCCCGTAGCCCTTTAGAGCCCCTCTGTGTATGCCGAGCGTAGGGAAACGCGCTGCACTCTCCTTGGGAGCAGCTTAAGGTCCTCAGCAATCGCACACGTTCACGGACACCGTTCTGGCACGTCCCACATGGCGTCGAAGTCTCACGCATTACCCGAGGCTGAGCTGAACTCAGAGAAACCCTCGGCTTCGCATTCCACCTAGGACCTCCTGCCTGAAGTCACCGTGCCTCCCAGAGAGAGTCGGCTTGCGTTCTTACTGCCATGTAAGTCCCCTTCCTCCTGTGGCACTGCAGGCTTTGAATAGCCACAGGCCCAGAGGAGCAGCTACGGCGTTCCTTGGTTGAGGCAGGTCGCTTGATGCAGAACACCCTACTTCGAGAAGTTGATTCAGGGAAGGAAACTCAGGGTGACCTGTGTCTCTTTGGGCTTGTTAGAAACCACGGGGATGTCTGCTGAGTGCGCCCACGGAAACGGGGGCCTGCTGCAAGTAGCCTTGCTTTCCCGTTTGGAAGGCTGCGTTCATGCTGCCTTGAAGCTACCTGACATTCCCTGCTCTCGACAGGCCTGTTAGCCCTGTCAGAGTGCTTCGGGGAACGTTATGAGTCTGCTCTGTCTAAACCAGGTGCTTCCATGGCCGCGGCTCTGGTCCGCCTGACAAGCTCTAGAGCTAGAGGGAACCTCAACGTGACAAGTTGCCTCCAGCGTTGGCCCCTAGTAGCCGTGCAGAAAGGGAGGCACGCAGCTGTCTCCATGAGTTCTCAGTCGCTTAGAGGCTTTCTTTTAAAGGAAGTAGTACACTTTGGAGGACTCCTAGGCCTCTCGGGTATGCATCACTTTCCCTCCAAGTTCAGCGAGTACCTCCAGACCCCTGTGGGGCGGCTGAGCATCTTCGAGGCCCATTGGTTGACCCCACTCCCCCACCCCCGGAGGCCCTCTGTGCGTGCCGCGCGATGGGCTACACACTGGACGTCCCTCGAGGAGCGCTACATTTCCAGAGCCCTCGACCAGCCTCAGGACAGCATTTCGGGTGAGTCCGACTTTGTCATGGCCCTTGTGTGAGCTGCCATGGGAAAACACTGTGCTTTGAATACTTGGAGGACCTCGTACCTGAAGTCACTCTGCCCGAGGAGAAAGTCAGCATCTTACCATGCCGTGTCGCTAACGGCACGCCCAGCACGAACACAGGCCTGGAAGGAAGGCCCCGAGTGGCGGTGCAGAAGCGGAGGCGTTCAGCAGTTTCCAGGAGGTGGCGGCCTCGGCTCTGGGCACCTTCAACGGCAGCAGGGTTTTCTGGACACCTAGGAGGCTGGCGCGGGCCCCCTGTTCCCGGCAGGAACACTGAGTACCGCCAGGCCCACCTGGGTCTGCTAAGCAACATCCAGGCCCGTAGCCCTTTAGAGCCCCTCTGTGTATGCCGAGCGTAGGGAAACGCGCTGCACTCTCCTTGGGAGCAGCTTAAGGTCCTCAGCAATCGCACACGTTCACGGACACCGTTCTGGCACGTCCCACATGGCGTCGAAGTCTCACGCATTACCCGAGGCTGAGCTGAACTCAGAGAAACCCTCGGCTTCGCATTCCACCTAGGACCTCCTGCCTGAAGTCACCGTGCCTCCCAGAGAGAGTCGGCTTGCGTTCTTACTGCCATGTAAGTCCCCTTCCTCCTGTGGCACTGCAGGCTTTGAATAGCCACAGGCCCAGAGGAGCAGCTACGGCGTTCCTTGGTTGAGGCAGTTCGCTTGATGCAGAACACCCTACTTCGAGAAGTTGATTCAGGGAAGGAAACTCAGGGTGACCTGTGTCTCTTTGGGCTTGTTAGAAACCACGGGGATGTCTGCTGAGTGCGCCCACGGAAACGGGGGCCTGCTGCAAGTAGCCTTGCTTTCCCGTTTGGAAGGCTGCGTTCATGCTGCCTTGAAGCTACCTGACATTCCCTGCTCTCGACAGGCCTGTTAGCCCTGTCAGAGTGCTTCGGGGAACGTTATGAGTCTGCTCTGTCTAAACCAGGTGCTTCCATGGCCGCGGCTCTGGTCCGCCTGACAAGCTCTAGAGCTAGAGGGAACCTCAACGTGACAAGTTGCCTCCAGCGTTGGCCCCTAGTAGCCGTGCAGAAAGGGAGGCACGCAGCTGTCTCCATGAGTTCTCAGTCGCTTAGAGGCTTTCTTTTAAAGGAAGTAGTACACTTTGGAGGACTCCTAGGCCTCTCGGGTATGCATCACTTTCCCTCCAAGTTCAGCGAGTACCTCCAGACCCCTGTGGGGCGGCTGAGCATCTTCGAGGCCCATTGGTTGACCCCACTCCCCCACCCCCGGAGGCCCTCTGTGCGTGCCGCGCGATGGGCTACACACTGGACGTCCCTCGAGGAGCGCTACATTTCCAGAGCCCTCGACCAGCCTCAGGACAGCATTTCGGGTGAGTCCGACTTTGTCATGGCCCTTGTGTGAGCTGCCATGGGAAAACACTGTGCTTTGAATACTTGGAGGACCTCGTACCTGAAGTCACTCTGCCCGAGGAGAAAGTCAGCATCTTACCATGCCGTGTCGCTAACGGCACGCCCAGCACGAACACAGGCCTGGAAGGAAGGCCCCGAGTGGCGGTGCAGAAGCGGAGGCGTTCAGCAGTTTCCAGGAGGTGGCGGCCTCGGCTCTGGGCACCTTCAACGGCAGCAGGGTTTTCTGGACACCTAGGAGGCTGGCGCGGGCCCCCTGTTCCCGGCAGGAACACTGAGTACCGCCAGGCCCACCTGGGTCTGCTAAGCAACATCCAGGCCCGTAGCCCTTTAGAGCCCCTCTGTGTATGCCGAGCGTAGGGAAACGCGCTGCACTCTCCTTGGGAGCAGCTTAAGGTCCTCAGCAATCGCACACGTTCACGGACACCGTTCTGGCACGTCCCACATGGCGTCGAAGTCTCACGCATTACCCGAGGCTGAGCTGAACTCAGAGAAACCCTCGGCTTCGCATTCCACCTAGGACCTCCTGCCTGAAGTCACCGTGCCTCCCAGAGAGAGTCGGCTTGCGTTCTTACTGCCATGTAAGTCCCCTTCCTCCTGTGGCACTGCAGGCTTTGAATAGCCACAGGCCCAGAGGAGCAGCTACGGCGTTCCTTGGTTGAGGCAGGTCGCTTGATGCAGAACACCCTACTTCGAGAAGTTGATTCAGGGAAGGAAACTCAGGGTGACCTGTGTCTCTTTGGGCTTGTTAGAAACCACGGGGATGTCTGCTGAGTGCGCCCACGGAAACGGGGGCCTGCTGCAAGTAGCCTTGCTTTCCCGTTTGGAAGGCTGCGTTCATGCTGCCTTGAAGCTACCTGACATTCCCTGCTCTCGACAGGCCTGTTAGCCCTGTCAGAGTGCTTCGGGGAACGTTATGAGTCTGCTCTGTCTAAACCAGGTGCTTCCATGGCCGCGGCTCTGGTCCGCCTGACAAGCTCTAGAGCTAGAGGGAACCTCAACGTGACAAGTTGCCTCCAGCGTTGGCCCCTAGTAGCCGTGCAGAAAGGGAGGCACGCAGCTGTCTGCATGAGTTCTCAGTCGCTTAGAGGCTTTCTTTTAAAGGAAGTAGTACGCTTTGGAGGACTCCTAGGCCTCTCGGGTATGCATCACTTTCCCTCCAAGTTCAGCGAGTACCTCCAGACCCCTGTGGGGCGGCTGAGCAACTTCGAGGCCCATTGGTTGACCGCACACCCCATCCCCGGAGGCCCTCTGTGCGTGCCGCGCGATGGGCTACACACTGGACGTCCCTCGAGGAGCGCTACATTTCCAGAGCCCTCGAACAGCCTCAGGACAGCATTTCGGGTGAGTCCGACTTTGTCATGGCCCTTGTGTGAGCTGCCATGGGAAAACACTGTGCTTTGAATACTTGGAGGACCTCGTACCTGAAGTCACTCTGCCCGAGGAGAAAGTCAGCATCTTACCATGCCGTGTCGCTAACGGCACGCCCAGCACGAACACAGGCCTGGAAGTAAGGCCCCGAGTGGCGGTGCAGAAGCGGAGGCGTTCAGCAGTTTCCAGGAGGTGGCGGCCTCGGCTCTGGGCACCTTCAACGGCAGCAGGGTTTTCTGGACACCTAGGAGGCTGGCGCAGGCCCCCTGTTCCCGGCAGGAACACTGAGTACCGCCAGGCCCACCTGGGTCTGCTAAGCAACATCCAGGCCCGTAGCCCTTTAGAGCCCCTCTGTGTATGCCGAGCGTAGGGAAACGCGCTGCACTCTCCTTGGGAGCAGCTTAAGGTCCTCAGCACTCGCACACGTTCACGGACACCGTTCTGGCACGTCCCACATGGCGTCGAAGTCTTACGCATTACCCTAGGCTGAGGTGAACTCAGAGAAACCCTCGGCTTCGCATTCCACCTAGGACCTCCTGCCTGAAGTCACCGTGCCTCCCAGAGAGAGTCGGCTTGCGTTCTTACTGCCATGTAAGTCCCCTTCCTCCTGTGGCACTGCAGGCTTTGAATAGCCACAGGCCCAGAGGAGCAGCTACGGCGTTCCTTGGTTGAGGCAGGTCGCTTGATGCAGAACACCCTACTTCGAGAAGTTGATTCAGGGAAGGAAACTCAGGGTGACCTGTGTCTCTTTGGGCTTGTTAGAAACCACGGGGATGTCTGCTGAGTGCGCCCACGGAAACGGGGGCCTGCTGCAAGTAGCCTTGCTTTCCCGTTTGGAAGGCTGCGTTCATGCTGCCTTGAAGCTACCTGACATTCCCTGCTCTCGACAGGCCTGTTAGCACTGTCAGAGTGCTTCGGGGAACGTTATGAGTCTGCTCTGTGTAAACCAGGTGCTTCCATGGCCGCGGCTCTGGTCCGCCTGACAAGCTCTAGAGCTAGAGGGAACCTCAACGTGACAAGTTGCCTCCAGCGTAGGCCCCTAGTAGCCGTGCAGAAAGGGAGGCACGCAGCTGTCTCCATGAGTTCTCAGTCGCTTAGAGGCTTTCTTTTAAAGGAAGTAGTACACTTTGGAGGACTCCTAGGCCTCTCGGGTATGCATCACTTTCCCTCCAAGTTCAGCGAGTACCTCCAGACCCCTGTGGGGCGGCTGAGCATCTTCGAGGCCCATTGCTTGACCCCACTCCCCCACCCCCGGAGGCCCTCTGTGCGTGCCGCGCGATGGGCTACACACTGGACGTCCCTCGAGGAGCGCTACATTTCCAGAGCCCTCGAACAGCCTCAGGACAGCATTTCGGGTGAGTCCGACTTTGTCATGGCCCTTGTGTGAGCTGCCATGGGAAAACACTGTGCTTTGAATACTTGGAGGACCTCGTACCTGAAGTCACTCTGCCCAAGGAGAAAGTCAGCATCTTACCATGCCGTGTCGCTAACGGCACGCCCAGCACGAACACAGGCCTGGAAGGAAGGCCCCGAGTGGCGGTGCAGAAGCGGAGGCGTTCAGCAGTTTCCAGGAGGTGGCGGCCTCGGCTCTGGGCACCTTCAACGGCAGCAGGGTTTTCTGGACACCTAGGAGGCTGGCGCGGGCCCCCTGTTCCCGGCAGGAACACTGAGTACCGCCAGGCCCACCTGGGTCTGCTAAGCAACATCCAGGCCCGTAGCCCTTTAGAGCCCCTCTGTGTATGCCGAGCGTAGGGAAACGCGCTGCACTCTCCTTGGGAGCAGCTTAAGGTCCTCAGCAATCGCACACGTTCACGGACACCGTTCTGGCACGTCCCACATGGCGTCGAAGTCTCACGCATTACCCGAGGCTGAGCTGAACTCAGAGAAACCCTCGGCTTCGCATTCCACCTAGGACCTCCTGCCTGAAGTCACCGTGCCTCCCAGAGAGAGTCGGCTTGCGTTCTTACTGCCATGTAAGTCCCCTTCCTCCTGTGGCACTGCAGGCTTTGAATAGCCACAGGCCCAGAGGAGCAGCTACGGCGTTCCTTGGTTGAGGCAGGTCGCTTGATGCAGAACACCCTACTTCGAGAAGTTGATTCAGGGAAGGAAACTCAGGGTGACCTGTGTCTCTTTGGGCTTGTTAGAAACCACGGGGATGTCTGCTGAGTGCGCCCACGGAAACGGGGGCCTGCTGCAAGTAGCCTTGCTTTCCCGTTTGGAAGGCTGCGTTCATGCTGCCTTGAAGCTACCTGACATTCCCTGCTCTCGACAGGCCTGTTAGCCCTGTCAGAGTGCTTCGGGGAACGTTATGAGTCTGCTCTGTCTAAACCAGGTGCTTCCATGGCCGCGGCTCTGGTCCGCCTGACAAGCTCTAGAGCTAGAGGGAACCTCAACGTGACAAGTTGCCTCCAGCGTTGGCCCCTAGTAGCCGTGCAGAAAGGGAGGCACGCAGCTGTCTCCATGAGTTCTCAGTCGCTTAGAGGCTTTCTTTTAAAGGAAGTAGTACACTTTGGAGGACTCCTAGGCCTCTCGGGTATGCATCACTTTCCCTCCAAGTTCAGCGAGTACCTCCAGACCCCTGTGGGGCGGCTGAGCATCTTCGAGGCCCATTGGTTGACCCCACTCCCCCACCCCCGGAGGCCCTCTGTGCGTGCCGCGCGATGGGCTACACACTGGACGTCCCTCGAGGAGCGCTACATTTCCAGAGCCCTCGACCAGCCTCAGGACAGCATTTCGGGTGAGTCCGACTTTGTCATGGCCCTTGTGTGAGCTGCCATGGGAAAACACTGTGCTTTGAATACTTGGAGGACCTCGTACCTGAAGTCACTCTGCCCGAGGAGAAAGTCAGCATCTTACCATGCCGTGTCGCTAACGGCACGCCCAGCACGAACACAGGCCTGGAAGGAAGGCCCCGAGTGGCGGTGCAGAAGCGGAGGCGTTCAGCAGTTTCCAGGAGGTGGCGGCCTCGGCTCTGGGCACCTTCAACGGCAGCAGGGTTTTCTGGACACCTAGGAGGCTGGCGCGGGCCCCCTGTTCCCGGCAGGAACACTGAGTACCGCCAGGCCCACCTGGGTCTGCTAAGCAACATCCAGGCCCGTAGCCCTTTAGAGCCCCTCTGTGTATGCCGAGCGTAGGGAAACGCGCTGCACTCTCCTTGGGAGCAGCTTAAGGTCCTCAGCAATCGCACACGTTCACGGACACCGTTCTGGCACGTCCCACATGGCGTCGAAGTCTCACGCATTACCCGAGGCTGAGCTGAACTCAGAGAAACCCTCGGCTTCGCATTCCACCTAGGACCTCCTGCCTGAAGTCACCGTGCCTCCCAGAGAGAGTCGGCTTGCGTTCTTACTGCCATGTAAGTCCCCTTCCTCCTGTGGCACTGCAGGCTTTGAATAGCCACAGGCCCAGAGGAGCAGCTACGGCGTTCCTTGGTTGAGGCAGTTCGCTTGATGCAGAACACCCTACTTCGAGAAGTTGATTCAGGGAAGGAAACTCAGGGTGACCTGTGTCTCTTTGGGCTTGTTAGAAACCACGGGGATGTCTGCTGAGTGCGCCCACGGAAACGGGGGCCTGCTGCAAGTAGCCTTGCTTTCCCGTTTGGAAGGCTGCGTTCATGCTGCCTTGAAGCTACCTGACATTCCCTGCTCTCGACAGGCCTGTTAGCCCTGTCAGAGTGCTTCGGGGAACGTTATGAGTCTGCTCTGTGTAAACCAGGTGCTTCCATGGCCGCGGCTCTGGTCCGCCTGACAAGCTCTAGAGCTAGAGGGAACCTCAACGTGACAAGTTGCCTCCAGCGTTGGCCCCTAGTAGCCGTGCAGAAAGGGAGGCAGGCAGCTGTCTCCATGAGTTCTCAGTCGCTTAGAGGCTTTCTTTTAAAGGAAGTAGTACACTTTGGAGGACTCCTAGGCCTCTCGGGTATGCATCACTTTCCCTCCAAGTTCAGCGAGTACCTCCAGACCCCTGTGGGGCGGCTGAGCATCTTCGAGGCCCATTGGTTGACCCCACTCCCCCACCCCCGGAGGCCCTCTGTGCGTGCCGCGCGATGGGCTACACACTGGACGTCCCTCGAGGAGCGCTACATTTCCAGAGCCCTCGACCAGCCTCAGGACAGCATTTCGGGTGAGTCCGACTTTGTCATGGCCCTTGTGTGAGCTGCCATGGGAAAACACTGTGCTTTGAATACTTGGAGGACCTCGTACCTGAAGTCACTCTGCCCGAGGAGAAAGTCAGCATCTTACCATGCCGTGTCGCTAACGGCACGCCCAGCACGAACACAGGCCTGGAAGGAAGGCCCCGAGTGGCGGTGCAGAAGCGGAGGCGTTCAGCAGTTTACAGGAGGTGGCGGCCTCGGCTCTGGGCACCTTCAACGGCAGCAGGGTTTACTGGACACCTAGGAGGCTGGCGCGGGCCCCCTGTTCCCGGCAGGAACACTGAGTACCGCCAGGCCCACCTGGGTCTGCTAAGCAACATCCAGGCCCGTAGCCCTTTAGAGCCCCTCTGTGTATGCCGAGCGTAGGGAAACGCGCTGCACTCTCCTTGGGAGCAGCTTAAGGTCCTCAGCAATCGCACACGTTCACGGACACCGTTCTGTCACGTCCCACATGGCGTCGAAGTCTTACGCATTACCCGAGGCTGAGCTGAACTCAGAGAAACCCTCGGCTTCGCATTCCACCTAGGACCTCCTGCCTGAAGTCACCGTGCCTCCCAGAGAGAGTCGGCTTGCGTTCTTACTGCCATGTAAGTCCCCTTCCTCCTGTGGCACTGCAGGCTTTGAATAGCCACAGGCCCAGAGGAGCAGCTACGGCGTTCCTTGGTTGAGGCAGTTCGCTTGATGCAGAACACCCTACTTCGAGAAGTTGATTCAGGGAAGGAAACTCAGGGTGACCTGTGTCTCTTTGGGCTTGTTAGAAACCACGGGGATGTCTGCTGAGTGCGCCCACGGAAACGGGGGCCTGCTGCAAGTAGCCTTGCTTTCCCGTTTGGAAGGCTGCGTTCATGCTGCCTTGAAGCTACCTGACATTCCCTGCTCTCGACAGGCCTGTTAGCCCTGTCAGAGTGCTTCGGGGAACGTTATGAGTCTGCTCTGTGTAAACCAGGTGCTTCCATGGCCGCGGCTCTGGTCCGCCTGACAAGCTCTAGAGCTAGAGGGAACCTCAACGTGACAAGTTGCCTCCAGCGTAGGCCCCTAGTAGCCGTGCAGAAAGGGAGGCACGCAGCTGTCTCCATGAGTTCTCAGTCGCTTAGAGGCTTTCTTTTAAAGGAAGTAGTACACTTTGGAGGACTCCTAGGCCTCTCGGGTATGCATCACTTTCCCTCCAAGTTCAGCGAGTACCTCCAGACCCCTGTGGGGCGGCTGAGCATCTTCGAGGCCCATTGGTTGACCCCACTCCCCCACCCCCGGAGGCCCTCTGTGCGTGCCGCGCGATGGGCTACACACTGGACGTCCCTCGAGGAGCGCTACATTTCCAGAGCCCTCGACCAGCCTCAGGACAGCATTTCGGGTGAGTCCGACTTTGTCATGGCCCTTGTGTGAGCTGCCATGGGAAAACACTGTGCTTTGAATACTTGGAGGACCTCGTACCTGAAGTCACTCTGCCCAAGGAGAAAGTCAGCATCTTACCATGCCGTGTCGCTAACGGCACGCCCAGCACGAACACAGGCCTGGAAGGAAGGCCCCGAGTGGCGGTGCAGAAGCGGAGGCGTTCAGCAGTTTCCAGGAGGTGGCGGCCTCGGCTCTGGGCACCTTCAACGGCAGCAGGGTTTTCTGGACACCTAGGAGGCTGGCGCGGGCCCCCTGTTCCCGGCAGGAACACTGAGTACCGCCAGGCCCACCTGGGTCTGCTAAGCAACATCCAGGCCCGTAGCCCTTTAGAGCCCCTCTGTGTATGCCGAGCGTAGGGAAACGCGCTGCACTCTCCTTGGGAGCAGCTTAAGGTCCTCAGCAATCGCACACGTTCACGGACACCGTTCTGGCACGTCCCACATGGCGTCGAAGTCTCACGCATTACCCGAGGCTGAGCTGAACTCAGAGAAACCCTCGGCTTCGCATTCCACCTAGGACCTCCTGCCTGAAGTCACCGTGCCTCCCAGAGAGAGTCGGCTTGCGTTCTTACTGCCATGTAAGTCCCCTTCCTCCTGTGGCACTGCAGGCTTTGAATAGCCACAGGCCCAGAGGAGCAGCTACGGCGTTCCTTGGTTGAGGCAGGTCGCTTGATGCAGAACACCCTACTTCGAGAAGTTGATTCAGGGAAGGAAACTCAGGGTGACCTGTGTCTCTTTGGGCTTGTTAGAAACCACGGGGATGTCTGCTGAGTGCGCCCACGGAAACGGGGGCCTGCTGCAAGTAGCCTTGCTTTCCCGTTTGGAAGGCTGCGTTCATGCTGCCTTGAAGCTACCTGACATTCCCTGCTCTCGACAGGCCTGTTAGCCCTGTCAGAGTGCTTCGGGGAACGTTATGAGTCTGCTCTGTCTAAACCAGGTGCTTCCATGGCCGCGGCTCTGGTCCGCCTGACAAGCTCTAGAGCTAGAGGGAACCTCAACGTGACAAGTTGCCTCCAGCGTTGGCCCCTAGTAGCCGTGCAGAAAGGGAGGCACGCAGCTGTCTCCATGAGTTCTCAGTCGCTTAGAGGCTTTCTTTTAAAGGAAGTAGTACACTTTGGAGGACTCCTAGGCCTCTCGGGTATGCATCACTTTCCCTCCAAGTTCAGCGAGTACCTCCAGACCCCTGTGGGGCGGCTGAGCATCTTCGAGGCCCATTGGTTGACCCCACTCCCCCACCCCCGGAGGCCCTCTGTGCGTGCCGCGCGATGGGCTACACACTGGACGTCCCTCGAGGAGCGCTACATTTCCAGAGCCCTCGACCAGCCTCAGGACAGCATTTCGGGTGAGTCCGACTTTGTCATGGCCCTTGTGTGAGCTGCCATGGGAAAACACTGTGCTTTGAATACTTGGAGGACCTCGTACCTGAAGTCACTCTGCCCGAGGAGAAAGTCAGCATCTTACCATGCCGTGTCGCTAACGGCACGCCCAGCACGAACACAGGCCTGGAAGGAAGGCCCCGAGTGGCGGTGCAGAAGCGGAGGCGTTCAGCAGTTTCCAGGAGGTGGCGGCCTCGGCTCTGGGCACCTTCAACGGCAGCAGGGTTTTCTGGACACCTAGGAGGCTGGCGCGGGCCCCCTGTTCCCGGCAGGAACACTGAGTACCGCCAGGCCCACCTGGGTCTGCTAAGCAACATCCAGGCCCGTAGCCCTTTAGAGCCCCTCTGTGTATGCCGAGCGTAGGGAAACGCGCTGCACTCTCCTTGGGAGCAGCTTAAGGTCCTCAGCAATCGCACACGTTCACGGACACCGTTCTGGCACGTCCCACATGGCGTCGAAGTCTCACGCATTACCCGAGGCTGAGCTGAACTCAGAGAAACCCTCGGCTTCGCATTCCACCTAGGACCTCCTGCCTGAAGTCACCGTGCCTCCCAGAGAGAGTCGGCTTGCGTTCTTACTGCCATGTAAGTCCCCTTCCTCCTGTGGCACTGCAGGCTTTGAATAGCCACAGGCCCAGAGGAGCAGCTACGGCGTTCCTTGGTTGAGGCAGTTCGCTTGATGCAGAACACCCTACTTCGAGAAGTTGATTCAGGGAAGGAAACTCAGGGTGACCTGTGTCTCTTTGGGCTTGTTAGAAACCACGGGGATGTCTGCTGAGTGCGCCCACGGAAACGGGGGCCTGCTGCAAGTAGCCTTGCTTTCCCGTTTGGAAGGCTGCGTTCATGCTGCCTTGAAGCTACCTGACATTCCCTGCTCTCGACAGGCCTGTTAGCCCTGTCAGAGTGCTTCGGGGAACGTTATGAGTCTGCTCTGTGTAAACCAGGTGCTTCCATGGCCGCGGCTCTGGTCCGCCTGACAAGCTCTAGAGCTAGAGGGAACCTCAACGTGACAAGTTGCCTCCAGCGTTGGCCCCTAGTAGCCGTGCAGAAAGGGAGGCAGGCAGCTGTCTCCATGAGTTCTCAGTCGCTTAGAGGCTTTCTTTTAAAGGAAGTAGTACACTTTGGAGGACTCCTAGGCCTCTCGGGTATGCATCACTTTCCCTCCAAGTTCAGCGAGTACCTCCAGACCCCTGTGGGGCGGCTGAGCATCTTCGAGGCCCATTGGTTGACCCCACTCCCCCACCCCCGGAGGCCCTCTGTGCGTGCCGCGCGATGGGCTACACACTGGACGTCCCTCGAGGAGCGCTACATTTCCAGAGCCCTCGACCAGCCTCAGGACAGCATTTCGGGTGAGTCCGACTTTGTCATGGCCCTTGTGTGAGCTGCCATGGGAAAACACTGTGCTTTGAATACTTGGAGGACCTCGTACCTGAAGTCACTCTGCCCGAGGAGAAAGTCAGCATCTTACCATGCCGTGTCGCTAACGGCACGCCCAGCACGAACACAGGCCTGGAAGGAAGGCCCCGAGTGGCGGTGCAGAAGCGGAGGCGTTCAGCAGTTTACAGGAGGTGGCGGCCTCGGCTCTGGGCACCTTCAACGGCAGCAGGGTTTACTGGACACCTAGGAGGCTGGCGCGGGCCCCCTGTTCCCGGCAGGAACACTGAGTACCGCCAGGCCCACCTGGGTCTGCTAAGCAACATCCAGGCCCGTAGCCCTTTAGAGCCCCTCTGTGTATGCCGAGCGTAGGGAAACGCGCTGCACTCTCCTTGGGAGCAGCTTAAGGTCCTCAGCAATCGCACACGTTCACGGACACCGTTCTGTCACGTCCCACATGGCGTCGAAGTCTTACGCATTACCCGAGGCTGAGCTGAACTCAGAGAAACCCTCGGCTTCGCATTCCACCTAGGACCTCCTGCCTGAAGTCACCGTGCCTCCCAGAGAGAGTCGGCTTGCGTTCTTACTGCCATGTAAGTCCCCTTCCTCCTGTGGCACTGCAGGCTTTGAATAGCCACAGGCCCAGAGGAGCAGCTACGGCGTTCCTTGGTTGAGGCAGTTCGCTTGATGCAGAACACCCTACTTCGAGAAGTTGATTCAGGGAAGGAAACTCAGGGTGACCTGTGTCTCTTTGGGCTTGTTAGAAACCACGGGGATGTCTGCTGAGTGCGCCCACGGAAACGGGGGCCTGCTGCAAGTAGCCTTGCTTTCCCGTTTGGAAGGCTGCGTTCATGCTGCCTTGAAGCTACCTGACATTCCCTGCTCTCGACAGGCCTGTTAGCCCTGTCAGAGTGCTTCGCGGAACGTTATGAGTCTGCTCTGTCTAAACCAGGTGCTTCCATGGCCGCGGCTCTGGTCCGCCTGACAAGCTCTAGAGCTAGAGGGAACCTCAACGTGACAAGTTGCCTCCAGCGTTGGCCCCTAGTAGCCGTGCAGAAAGGGAGGCACGCAGCTGTCTCCATGAGTTCTCAGTCGCTTAGAGGCTTTCTTTTAAAGGAAGTAGTACACTTTGGAGGACTCCTAGGCCTCTCGGGTATGCATCACTTTCCCTCCAAGTTCAGCGAGTACCTCCAGACCCCTGTGGGGCGGCTGAGCATCTTCGAGGCCCATTGGTTGACCCCACTCCCCCACCCCCGGAGGCCCTCTGTGCGTGCCGCGCGATGGGCTACACACTGGACGTCCCTCGAGGAGCGCTACATTTCCAGAGCCCTCGACCAGCCTCAGGACAGCATTTCGGGTGAGTCCGACTTTGTCATGGCCCTTGTGTGAGCTGCCATGGGAAAACACTGTGCTTTGAATACTTGGAGGACCTCGTACCTGAAGTCACTCTGCCCGAGGAGAAAGTCAGCATCTTACCATGCCGTGTCGCTAACGGCACGCCCAGCACGAACACAGGCCTGGAAGGAAGGCCCCGAGTGGCGGTGCAGAAGCGGAGGCGTTCAGCAGTTTCCAGGAGGTGGCGGCCTCGGCTCTGGGCACCTTCAACGGCAGCAGGGTTTTCTGGACACCTAGGAGGCTGGCGCGGGCCCCCTGTTCCCGGCAGGAACACTGAGTACCGCCAGGCCCACCTGGGTCTGCTAAGCAACATCCAGGCCCGTAGCCCTTTAGAGCCCCTCTGTGTATGCCGAGCGTAGGGAAACGCGCTGCACTCTCCTTGGGAGCAGCTTAAGGTCCTCAGCACTCGCACACGTTCACGGACACCGTTCTGGCACGTCCCACATGGCGTCGAAGTCTTACGCATTACCCTAGGCTGAGGTGAACTCAGAGAAACCCTCGGCTTCGCATTCCACCTAGGACCTCCTGCCTGAAGTCACCGTGCCTCCCAGAGAGAGTCGGCTTGCGTTCTTACTGCCATGTAAGTCCCCTTCCTCCTGTGGCACTGCAGGCTTTGAATAGCCACAGGCCCAGAGGAGCAGCTACGGCGTTCCTTGGTTGAGGCAGGTCGCTTGATGCAGAACACCCTACTTCGAGAAGTTGATTCAGGGAAGGAAACTCAGGGTGACCTGTGTCTCTTTGGGCTTGTTAGAAACCACGGGGATGTCTGCTGAGTGCGCCCACGGAAACGGGGGCCTGCTGCAAGTAGCCTTGCTTTCCCGTTTGGAAGGCTGCGTTCATGCTGCCTTGAAGCTACCTGACATTCCCTGCTCTCGACAGGCCTGTTAGCCCTGTCAGAGTGCTTCGGGGAACGTTATGAGTCTGCTCTGTCTAAACCAGGTGCTTCCATGGCCGCGGCTCTGGTCCGCCTGACAAGCTCTAGAGCTAGAGGGAACCTCAACGTGACAAGTTGCCTCCAGCGTTGGCCCCTAGTAGCCGTGCAGAAAGGGAGGCACGCAGCTGTCTGCATGAGTTCTCAGTCGCTTAGAGGCTTTCTTTTAAAGGAAGTAGTACACTTTGGAGGACTCCTAGACCTCTCGGGTATGCATCACTTTCCCTCCAAGTTCAGCGAGTACCTCCAGACCCCTGTGGGGCGGCTGAGCAACTTCGAGGCCCATTGGTTGACCCCACTCCCCCACCCCCGGAGGCCCTCTGTGCGTGCCGCGCGATGGGCTACACACTGGACGTCCCTCGAGGAGCGCTACATTTCCAGAGCCCTCGAACAGCCTCAGGACAGCATTTCGGGTGAGTCCGACTTTGTCATGGCCCTTGTGTGAGCTGCCATGGGAAAACACTGTGCTTTGAATACTTGGAGGACCTCGTACCTGAAGTCACTCTGCCCGAGGAGAAAGTCAGCATCTTACCATGCCGTGTCGCTAACGGCACGCCCAGCACGAACACAGGCCTGGAAGTAAGGCCCCGAGTGGCGGTGCAGAAGCGGAGGCGTTCAGCAGTTTACAGGAGGTGGCGGCCTCGGCTCTGGGCACCTTCAACGGCAGCAGGGTTTACTGGACACCTAGGAGGCTGGCGCGGGCCCCCTGTTCCCGGCAGGAACACTGAGTACCGCCAGGCCCACCTGGGTCTGCTAAGCAACATCCAGGCCCGTAGCCCTTTAGAGCCCCTCTGTGTATGCCGAGCGTAGGGAAACGCGCTGCACTCTCCTTGGGAGCAGCTTAAGGTCCTCAGCAATCGCACACGTTCACGGACACCGTTCTGGCACGTCCCACATGGCGTCGAAGTCTTACGCATTACCCGAGGCTGAGCTGAACTCAGAGAAACCCTCGGCTTCGCATTCCACCTAGGACCTCCTGCCTGAAGTCACCGTGCCTCCCAGAGAGAGTCGGCTTGCGTTCTTACTGCCATGTAAGTCCCCTTCCTCCTGTGGCACTGCAGGCTTTGAATAGCCACAGGCCCAGAGGAGCAGCTACGGCGTTCCTTGGTTGAGGCAGGTCGCTTGATGCAGAACACCCTACTTCGAGAAGTTGATTCAGGGAAGGAAACTCAGGGTGACCTGTGTCTCTTTGGGCTTGTTAGAAACCACGGGGATGTCTGCTGAGTGCGCCCACGGAAACGGGGGCCTGCTGCAAGTAGCCTTGCTTTCCCGTTTGGAAGGCTGCGTTCATGCTGCCTTGAAGCTACCTGACATTCCCTGCTCTCGACAGGCCTGTTAGCCCTGTCAGAGTGCTTCGGGGAACGTTATGAGTCTGCTCTGTCTAAACCAGGTGCTTCCATGGCCGCGGCTCTGGTCCGCCTGACAAGCTCTAGAGCTAGAGGGAACCTCAACGTGACAAGTTGCCTCCAGCGTTGGCCCCTAGTAGCCGTGCAGAAAGGGAGGCACGCAGCTGTCTGCATGAGTTCTCAGTCGCTTAGAGGCTTTCTTTTAAAGGAAGTAGTACACTTTGGAGGACTCCTAGACCTCTCGGGTATGCATCACTTTCCCTCCAAGTTCAGCGAGTACCTCCAGACCCCTGTGGGGCGGCTGAGCAACTTCGAGGCCCATTGGTTGACCCCACTCCCCCACCCCCGGAGGCCCTCTGTGCGTGCCGCGCGATGGGCTACACACTGGACGTCCCTCGAGGAGCGCTACATTTCCAGAGCCCTCGAACAGCCTCAGGACAGCATTTCGGGTGAGTCCGACTTTGTCATGGCCCTTGTGTGAGCTGCCATGGGAAAACACTGTGCTTTGAATACTTGGAGGACCTCGTACCTGAAGTCACTCTGCCCGAGGAGAAAGTCAGCATCTTACCATGCCGTGTCGCTAACGGCACGCCCAGCACGAACACAGGCCTGGAAGTAAGGCCCCGAGTGGCGGTGCAGAAGCGGAGGCGTTCAGCAGTTTACAGGAGGTGGCGGCCTCGGCTCTGGGCACCTTCAACGGCAGCAGGGTTTACTGGACACCTAGGAGGCTGGCGCGGGCCCCCTGTTCCCGGCAGGAACACTGAGTACCGCCAGGCCCACCTGGGTCTGCTAAGCAACATCCAGGCCCGTAGCCCTTTAGAGCCCCTCTGTGTATGCCGAGCGTAGGGAAACGCGCTGCACTCTCCTTGGGAGCAGCTTAAGGTCCTCAGCAATCGCACACGTTCACGGACACCGTTCTGGCACGTCCCACATGGCGTCGAAGTCTTACGCATTACCCGAGGCTGAGCTGAACTCAGAGAAACCCTCGGCTTCGCATTCCACCTAGGACCTCCTGCCTGAAGTCACCGTGCCTCCCAGAGAGAGTCGGCTTGCGTTCTTACTGCCATGTAAGTCCCCTTCCTCCTGTGGCACTGCAGGCTTTGAATAGCCACAGGCCCAGAGGAGCAGCTACGGCGTTCCTTGGTTGAGGCAGGTCGCTTGATGCAGAACACCCTACTTCGAGAAGTTGATTCAGGGAAGGAAACTCAGGGTGACCTGTGTCTCTTTGGGCTTGTTAGAAACCACGGGGATGTCTGCTGAGTGCGCCCACGGAAACGGGGGCCTGCTGCAAGTAGCCTTGCTTTCCCGTTTGGAAGGCTGCGTTCATGCTGCCTTGAAGCTACCTGACATTCCCTGCTCTCGACAGGCCTGTTAGCCCTGTCAGAGTGCTTCGGGGAACGTTATGAGTCTGCTCTGTCTAAACCAGGTGCTTCCATGGCCGCGGCTCTGGTCCGCCTGACAAGCTCTAGAGCTAGAGGGAACCTCAACGTGACAAGTTGCCTCCAGCGTTGGCCCCTAGTAGCCGTGCAGAAAGGGAGGCAGGCAGCTGTCTCCATGAGTTCTCAGTCGCTTAGAGGCTTTCTTTTAAAGGAAGTAGTACACTTTGGAGGACTCCTAGGCCTCTCGGGTATGCATCACTTTCCCTCCAAGTTCAGCGAGTACCTCCAGACCCCTGTGGGGCGGCTGAGCATCTTCGAGGCCCATTGGTTGACCCCACTCCCCCACCCCCGGAGGCCCTCTGTGCGTGCCGCGCGATGGGCTACACACTGGACGTCCCTCGAGGAGCGCTACATTTCCAGAGCCCTCGACCAGCCTCAGGACAGCATTTCGGGTGAGTCCGACTTTGTCATGGCCCTTGTGTGAGCTGCCATGGGAAAACACTGTGCTTTGAATACTTGGAGGACCTCGTACCTGAAGTCACTCTGCCCGAGGAGAAAGTCAGCATCTTACCATGCCGTGTCGCTAACGGCACGCCCAGCACGAACACAGGCCTGGAAGGAAGGCCCCGAGTGGCGGTGCAGAAGCGGAGGCGTTCAGCAGTTTACAGGAGGTGGCGGCCTCGGCTCTGGGCACCTTCAACGGCAGCAGGGTTTACTGGACACCTAGGAGGCTGGCGCGGGCCCCCTGTTCCCGGCAGGAACACTGAGTACCGCCAGGCCCACCTGGGTCTGCTAAGCAACATCCAGGCCCGTAGCCCTTTAGAGCCCCTCTGTGTATGCCGAGCGTAGGGAAACGCGCTGCACTCTCCTTGGGAGCAGCTTAAGGTCCTCAGCACTCGCACACGTTCACGGACACCGTTCTGGCACGTCCCACATGGCGTCGAAGTCTTACGCATTACCCGAGGCTGAGCTGAACTCAGAGAAACCCTCGGCTTCGCATTCCACCTAGGACCTCCTGCCTGAAGTCACCGTGCCTCCCAGAGAGAGTCGGCTTGCGTTCTTACTGCCATGTAAGTCCCCTTCCTCCTGTGGCACTGCAGGCTTTGAATAGCCACAGGCCCAGAGGAGCAGCTACGGCGTTCCTTGGTTGAGGCAGTTCGCTTGATGCAGAACACCCTACTTCGAGAAGTTGATTCAGGGAAGGAAACTCAGGGTGACCTGTGTCTCTTTGGGCTTGTTAGAAACCACGGGGATGTCTGCTGAGTGCGCCCACGGAAACGGGGGCCTGCTGCAAGTAGCCTTGCTTTCCCGTTTGGAAGGCTGCGTTCATGCTGCCTTGAAGCTACCTGACATTCCCTGCTCTCGACAGGCCTGTTAGCCCTGTCAGAGTGCTTCGGGGAACGTTATGAGTCTGCTCTGTCTAAACCAGGTGCTTCCATGGCCACGGCTCTGGTCCGCCTGACAAGCTCTAGAGCTAGAGGGAACCTCAACGTGACAAGTTGCCTCCAGCGTTGGCCCCTAGTAGCCGTGCAGAAAGGGAGGCACGCAGCTGTCTCCATGAGTTCTCAGTCGCTTAGAGGCTTTCTTTTAAAGGAAGTAGTACACTTTGGAGGACTCCTAGGCCTCTCGGGTATGCATCACTTTCCCTCCAAGTTCAGCGAGTACCTCCAGACCCCTGTGGGGCGGCTGAGCATCTTCGAGGCCCATTGGTTGACCCCACTCCCCCACCCCCGGAGGCCCTCTGTGCGTGCCGCGCGATGGGCTACACACTGGACGTCCCTCGAGGAGCGCTACATTTCCAGAGCCCTCGACCAGCCTCAGGACAGCATTTCGGGTGAGTCCGACTTTGTCATGGCCCTTGTGTGAGCTGCCATGGGAAAACACTGTGCTTTGAATACTTGGAGGACCTCGTACCTGAAGTCACTCTGCCCGAGGAGAAAGTCAGCATCTTACCATGCCGTGTCGCTAACGGCACGCCCAGCACGAACACAGGCCTGGAAGGAAGGCCCCGAGTGGCGGTGCAGAAGCGGAGGCGTTCAGCAGTTTCCAGGAGGTGGCGGCCTCGGCTCTGGGCACCTTCAACGGCAGCAGGGTTTTCTGGACACCTAGGAGGCTGGCGCGGGCCCCCTGTTCCCGGCAGGAACACTGAGTACCGCCAGGCCCACCTGGGTCTGCTAAGCAACATCCAGGCCCGTAGCCCTTTAGAGCCCCTCTGTGTATGCCGAGCGTAGGGAAACGCGCTGCACTCTCCTTGGGAGCAGCTTAAGGTCCTCAGCAATCGCACACGTTCACGGACACCGTTCTGGCACGTCCCACATGGCGTCGAAGTCTCACGCATTACCCGAGGCTGAGCTGAACTCAGAGAAACCCTCGGCTTCGCATTCCACCTAGGACCTCCTGCCTGAAGTCACCGTGCCTCCCAGAGAGAGTCGGCTTGCGTTCTTACTGCCATGTAAGTCCCCTTCCTCCTGTGGCACTGCAGGCTTTGAATAGCCACAGGCCCAGAGGAGCAGCTACGGCGTTCCTTGGTTGAGGCAGGTCGCTTGATGCAGAACACCCTACTTCGAGAAGTTGATTCAGGGAAGGAAACTCAGGGTGACCTGTGTCTCTTTGGGCTTGTTAGAAACCACGGGGATGTCTGCTGAGTGCGCCCACGGAAACGGGGGCCTGCTGCAAGTAGCCTTGCTTTCCCGTTTGGAAGGCTGCGTTCATGCTGCCTTGAAGCTACCTGACATTCCCTGCTCTCGACAGGCCTGTTAGCCCTGTCAGAGTGCTTCGGGGAACGTTATGAGTCTGCTCTGTCTAAACCAGGTGCTTCCATGGCCGCGGCTCTGGTCCGCCTGACAAGCTCTAGAGCTAGAGGGAACCTCAACGTGACAAGTTGCCTCCAGCGTTGGCCCCTAGTAGCCGTGCAGAAAGGGAGGCACGCAGCTGTCTGCATGAGTTCTCAGTCGCTTAGAGGCTTTCTTTTAAAGGAAGTAGTACGCTTTGGAGGACTCCTAGGCCTCTCGGGTATGCATCACTTTCCCTCCAAGTTCAGCGAGTACCTCCAGACCCCTGTGGGGCGGCTGAGCAACTTCGAGGCCCATTGGTTGACCGCACACCCCATCCCTGGAGGCCCTCTGTGCGTGCCGCGCGATGGGCTACACACTGGACGTCCCTCGAGGAGCGCTACATTTCCAGAGCCCTCGAACAGCCTCAGGACAGCATTTCGGGTGAGTCCGACTTTGTCATGGCCCTTGTGTGAGCTGCCATGGGAAAACACTGTGCTTTGAATACTTGGAGGACCTCGTACCTGAAGTCACTCTGCCCGAGGAGAAAGTCAGCATCTTACCATGCCGTGTCGCTAACGGCACGCCCAGCACGAACACAGGCCTGGAAGTAAGGCCCCGAGTGGCGGTGCAGAAGCGGAGGCGTTCAGCAGTTTCCAGGAGGTGGCGGCCTCGGCTCTGGGCACCTTCAACGGCAGCAGGGTTTTCTGGACACCTAGGAGGCTGGCGCGGGCCCCCTGTTCCCGGCAGGAACACTGAGTACCGCCAGGCCCACCTGGGTCTGCTAAGCAACATCCAGGCCCGTAGCCCTTTAGAGCCCCTCTGTGTATGCCGAGCGTAGGGAAACGCGCTGCACTCTCCTTGGGAGCAGCTTAAGGTCCTCAGCACTCGCACACGTTCACGGACACCGTTCTGGCACGTCCCACATGGCGTCGAAGTCTTACGCATTACCCTAGGCTGAGGTGAACTCAGAGAAACCCTCGGCTTCGCATTCCACCTAGGACCTCCTGCCTGAAGTCACCGTGCCTCCCAGAGAGAGTCGGCTTGCGTTCTTACTGCCATGTAAGTCCCCTTCCTCCTGTGGCACTGCAGGCTTTGAATAGCCACAGGCCCAGAGGAGCAGCTACGGCGTTCCTTGGTTGAGGCAGGTCGCTTGATGCAGAACACCCTACTTCGAGAAGTTGATTCAGGGAAGGAAACTCAGGGTGACCTGTGTCTCTTTGGGCTTGTTAGAAACCACGGGGATGTCTGCTGAGTGCGCCCACGGAAACGGGGGCCTGCTGCAAGTAGCCTTGCTTTCCCGTTTGGAAGGCTGCGTTCATGCTGCCTTGAAGCTACCTGACATTCCCTGCTCTCGACAGGCCTGTTAGCCCTGTCAGAGTGCTTCGGGGAACGTTATGAGTCTGCTCTGTCTAAACCAGGTGCTTCCATGGCCGCGGCTCTGGTCCGCCTGACAAGCTCTAGAGCTAGAGGGAACCTCAACGTGACAAGTTGCCTCCAGCGTTGGCCCCTAGTAGCCGTGCAGAAAGGGAGGCACGCAGCTGTCTGCATGAGTTCTCAGTCGCTTAGAGGCTTTCTTTTAAAGGAAGTAGTACACTTTGGAGGACTCCTAGACCTCTCGGGTATGCATCACTTTCCCTCCAAGTTCAGCGAGTACCTCCAGACCCCTGTGGGGCGGCTGAGCAACTTCGAGGCCCATTGGTTGACCCCACTCCCCCACCCCCGGAGGCCCTCTGTGCGTGCCGCGCGATGGGCTACACACTGGACGTCCCTCGAGGAGCGCTACATTTCCAGAGCCCTCGAACAGCCTCAGGACAGCATTTCGGGTGAGTCCGACTTTGTCATGGCCCTTGTGTGAGCTGCCATGGGAAAACACTGTGCTTTGAATACTTGGAGGACCTCGTACCTGAAGTCACTCTGCCCGAGGAGAAAGTCAGCATCTTACCATGCCGTGTCGCTAACGGCACGCCCAGCACGAACACAGGCCTGGAAGTAAGGCCCCGAGTGGCGGTGCAGAAGCGGAGGCGTTCAGCAGTTTCCAGGAGGTGGCGGCCTCGGCTCTGGGCACCTTCAACGGCAGCAGGGTTTACTGGACACCTAGGAGGCTGGCGCGGGCCCCCTGTTCCCGGCAGGAACACTGAGTACCGCCAGGCCCACCTGGGTCTGCTAAGCAACATCCAGGCCCGTAGCCCTTTAGAGCCCCTCTGTGTATGCCGAGCGTAGGGAAACGCGCTGCACTCTCCTTGGGAGCAGCTTAAGGTCCTCAGCAATCGCACACGTTCACGGACACCGTTCTGGCACGTCCCACATGGCGTCGAAGTCTTACGCATTACCCGAGGCTGAGCTGAACTCAGAGAAACCCTCGGCTTCGCATTCCACCTAGGACCTCCTGCCTGAAGTCACCGTGCCTCCCAGAGAGAGTCGGCTTGCGTTCTTACTGCCATGTAAGTCCCCTTCCTCCTGTGGCACTGCAGGCTTTGAATAGCCACAGGCCCAGAGGAGCAGCTACGGCGTTCCTTGGTTGAGGCAGTTCGCTTGATGCAGAACACCCTACTTCGAGAAGTTGATTCAGGGAAGGAAACTCAGGGTGACCTGTGTCTCTTTGGGCTTGTTAGAAACCACGGGGATGTCTGCTGAGTGCGCCCACGGAAACGGGGGCCTGCTGCAAGTAGCCTTGCTTTCCCGTTTGGAAGGCTGCGTTCATGCTGCCTTGAAGCTACCTGACATTCCCTGCTCTCGACAGGCCTGTTAGCCCTGTCAGAGTGCTTCGGGGAACGTTATGAGTCTGCTCTGTCTAAACCAGGTGCTTCCATGGCCGCGGCTCTGGTCCGCCTGACAAGCTCTAGAGCTAGAGGGAACCTCAACGTGACAAGTTGCCTCCAGCGTTGGCCCCTAGTAGCCGTGCAGAAAGGGAGGCACGCAGCTGTCTCCATGAGTTCTCAGTCGCTTAGAGGCTTTCTTTTAAAGGAAGTAGTACACTTTGGAGGACTCCTAGGCCTCTCGGGTATGCATCACTTTCCCTCCAAGTTCAGCGAGTACCTCCAGACCCCTGTGGGGCGGCTGAGCATCTTCGAGGCCCATTGGTTGACCCCACTCCCCCACCCCCGGAGGCCCTCTGTGCGTGCCGCGCGATGGGCTACACACTGGACGTCCCTCGAGGAGCGCTACATTTCCAGAGCCCTCGACCAGCCTCAGGACAGCATTTCGGGTGAGTCCGACTTTGTCATGGCCCTTGTGTGAGCTGCCATGGGAAAACACTGTGCTTTGAATACTTGGAGGACCTCGTACCTGAAGTCACTCTGCCCGAGGAGAAAGTCAGCATCTTACCATGCCGTGTCGCTAACGGCACGCCCAGCACGAACACAGGCCTGGAAGGAAGGCCCCGAGTGGCGGTGCAGAAGCGGAGGCGTTCAGCAGTTTCCAGGAGGTGGCGGCCTCGGCTCTGGGCACCTTCAACGGCAGCAGGGTTTACTGGACACCTAGGAGGCTGGCGCGGGCCCCCTGTTCCCGGCAGGAACACTGAGTACCGCCAGGCCCACCTGGGTCTGCTAAGCAACATCCAGGCCCGTAGCCCTTTAGAGCCCCTCTGTGTATGCCGAGCGTAGGGAAACGCGCTGCACTCTCCTTGGGAGCAGCTTAAGGTCCTCAGCAATCGCACACGTTCACGGACACCGTTCTGGCACGTCCCACATGGCGTCGAAGTCTCACGCATTACCCGAGGCTGAGCTGAACTCAGAGAAACCCTCGGCTTCGCATTCCACCTAGGACCTCCTGCCTGAAGTCACCGTGCCTCCCAGAGAGAGTCGGCTTGCGTTCTTACTGCCATGTAAGTCCCCTTCCTCCTGTGGCACTGCAGGCTTTGAATAGCCACAGGCCCAGAGGAGCAGCTACGGCGTTCCTTGGTTGAGGCAGGTCGCTTGATGCAGAACACCCTACTTCGAGAAGTTGATTCAGGGAAGGAAACTCAGGGTGACCTGTGTCTCTTTGGGCTTGTTAGAAACCACGGGGATGTCTGCTGAGTGCGCCCACGGAAACGGGGGCCTGCTGCAAGTAGCCTTGCTTTCCCGTTTGGAAGGCTGCGTTCATGCTGCCTTGAAGCTACCTGACATTCCCTGCTCTCGACAGGCCTGTTAGCCCTGTCAGAGTGCTTCGGGGAACGTTATGAGTCTGCTCTGTCTAAACCAGGTGCTTCCATGGCCGCGGCTCTGGTCCGCCTGACAAGCTCTAGAGCTAGAGGGAACCTCAACGTGACAAGTTGCCTCCAGCGTTGGCCCCTAGTAGCCGTGCAGAAAGGGAGGCACGCAGCTGTCTGCATGAGTTCTCAGTCGCTTAGAGGCTTTCTTTTAAAGGAAGTAGTACGCTTTGGAGGACTCCTAGGCCTCTCGGGTATGCATCACTTTCCCTCCAAGTTCAGCGAGTACCTCCAGACCCCTGTGGGGCGGCTGAGCAACTTCGAGGCCCATTGGTTGACCGCACACCCCATCCCCGGAGGCCCTCTGTGCGTGCCGCGCGATGGGCTACACACTGGACGTCCCTCGAGGAGCGCTACATTTCCAGAGCCCTCGAACAGCCTCAGGACAGCATTTCGGGTGAGTCCGACTTTGTCATGGCCCTTGTGTGAGCTGCCATGGGAAAACACTGTGCTTTGAATACTTGGAGGACCTCGTACCTGAAGTCACTCTGCCCGAGGAGAAAGTCAGCATCTTACCATGCCGTGTCGCTAACGGCACGCCCAGCACGAACACAGGCCTGGAAGGAAGGCCCCGAGTGGCGGTGCAGAAGCGGAGGCGTTCAGCAGTTTCCAGGAGGTGGCGGCCTCGGCTCTGGGCACCTTCAACGGCAGCAGGGTTTTCTGGACACCTAGGAGGCTGGCGCGGGCCCCCTGTTCCCGGCAGGAACACTGAGTACCGCCAGGCCCACCTGGGTCTGCTAAGCAACATCCAGGCCCGTAGCCCTTTAGAGCCCCTCTGTGTATGCCGAGCGTAGGGAAACGCGCTGCACTCTCCTTGGGAGCAGCTTAAGGTCCTCAGCACTCGCACACGTTCACGGACACCGTTCTGGCACGTCCCACATGGCGTCGAAGTCTTACGCATTACCCTAGGCTGAGGTGAACTCAGAGAAACCCTCGGCTTCGCATTCCACCTAGGACCTCCTGCCTGAAGTCACCGTGCCTCCCAGAGAGAGTCGGCTTGCGTTCTTACTGCCATGTAAGTCCCCTTCCTCCTGTGGCACTGCAGGCTTTGAATAGCCACAGGCCCAGAGGAGCAGCTACGGCGTTCCTTGGTTGAGGCAGGTCGCTTGATGCAGAACACCCTACTTCGAGAAGTTGATTCAGGGAAGGAAACTCAGGGTGACCTGTGTCTCTTTGGGCTTGTTAGAAACCACGGGGATGTCTGCTGAGTGCGCCCACGGAAACGGGGGCCTGCTGCAAGTAGCCTTGCTTTCCCGTTTGGAAGGCTGCGTTCATGCTGCCTTGAAGCTACCTGACATTCCCTGCTCTCGACAGGCCTGTTAGCCCTGTCAGAGTGCTTCGGGGAACGTTATGAGTCTGCTCTGTCTAAACCAGGTGCTTCCATGGCCGCGGCTCTGGTCCGCCTGACAAGCTCTAGAGCTAGAGGGAACCTCAACGTGACAAGTTGCCTCCAGCGTTGGCCCCTAGTAGCCGTGCAGAAAGGGAGGCACGCAGCTGTCTGCATGAGTTCTCAGTCGCTTAGAGGCTTTCTTTTAAAGGAAGTAGTACACTTTGGAGGACTCCTAGACCTCTCGGGTATGCATCACTTTCCCTCCAAGTTCAGCGAGTACCTCCAGACCCCTGTGGGGCGGCTGAGCAACTTCGAGGCCCATTGGTTGACCCCACTCCCCCACCCCCGGAGGCCCTCTGTGCGTGCCGCGCGATGGGCTACACACTGGACGTCCCTCGAGGAGCGCTACATTTCCAGAGCCCTCGAACAGCCTCAGGACAGCATTTCGGGTGAGTCCGACTTTGTCATGGCCCTTGTGTGAGCTGCCATGGGAAAACACTGTGCTTTGAATACTTGGAGGACCTCGTACCTGAAGTCACTCTGCCCGAGGAGAAAGTCAGCATCTTACCATGCCGTGTCGCTAACGGCACGCCCAGCACGAACACAGGCCTGGAAGTAAGGCCCCGAGTGGCGGTGCAGAAGCGGAGGCGTTCAGCAGTTTCCAGGAGGTGGCGGCCTCGGCTCTGGGCACCTTCAACGGCAGCAGGGTTTACTGGACACCTAGGAGGCTGGCGCGGGCCCCCTGTTCCCGGCAGGAACACTGAGTACCGCCAGGCCCACCTGGGTCTGCTAAGCAACATCCAGGCCCGTAGCCCTTTAGAGCCCCTCTGTGTATGCCGAGCGTAGGGAAACGCGCTGCACTCTCCTTGGGAGCAGCTTAAGGTCCTCAGCAATCGCACACGTTCACGGACACCGTTCTGGCACGTCCCACATGGCGTCGAAGTCTTACGCATTACCCGAGGCTGAGCTGAACTCAGAGAAACCCTCGGCTTCGCATTCCACCTAGGACCTCCTGCCTGAAGTCACCGTGCCTCCCAGAGAGAGTCGGCTTGCGTTCTTACTGCCATGTAAGTCCCCTTCCTCCTGTGGCACTGCAGGCTTTGAATAGCCACAGGCCCAGAGGAGCAGCTACGGCGTTCCTTGGTTGAGGCAGTTCGCTTGATGCAGAACACCCTACTTCGAGAAGTTGATTCAGGGAAGGAAACTCAGGGTGACCTGTGTCTCTTTGGGCTTGTTAGAAACCACGGGGATGTCTGCTGAGTGCGCCCACGGAAACGGGGGCCTGCTGCAAGTAGCCTTGCTTTCCCGTTTGGAAGGCTGCGTTCATGCTGCCTTGAAGCTACCTGACATTCCCTGCTCTCGACAGGCCTGTTAGCCCTGTCAGAGTGCTTCGGGGAACGTTATGAGTCTGCTCTGTCTAAACCAGGTGCTTCCATGGCCGCGGCTCTGGTCCGCCTGACAAGCTCTAGAGCTAGAGGGAACCTCAACGTGACAAGTTGCCTCCAGCGTTGGCCCCTAGTAGCCGTGCAGAAAGGGAGGCACGCAGCTGTCTGCATGAGTTCTCAGTCGCTTAGAGGCTTTCTTTTAAAGGAAGTAGTACACTTTGGAGGACTCCTAGGCCTCTCGGGTATGCATCACTTTCCCTCCAAGTTCAGCGAGTACCTCCAGACCCCTGTGGGGCGGCTGAGCATCTTCGAGGCCCATTGGTTGACCCCACTCCCCCACCCCCGGAGGCCCTCTGTGCGTGCCGCGCGATGGGCTACACACTGGACGTCCCTCGAGGAGCGCTACATTTCCAGAGCCCTCGACCAGCCTCAGGACAGCATTTCGGGTGAGTCCGACTTTGTCATGGCCCTTGTGTGAGCTGCCATGGGAAAACACTGTGCTTTGAATACTTGGAGGACCTCGTACCTGAAGTCACTCTGCCCGAGGAGAAAGTCAGCATCTTACCATGCCGTGTCGCTAACGGCACGCCCAGCACGAACACAGGCCTGGAAGGAAGGCCCCGAGTGGCGGTGCAGAAGCGGAGGCGTTCAGCAGTTTCCAGGAGGTGGCGGCCTCGGCTCTGGGCACCTTCAACGGCAGCAGGGTTTTCTGGACACCTAGGAGGCTGGCGCGGGCCCCCTGTTCCCGGCAGGAACACTGAGTACCGCCAGGCCCACCTGGGTCTGCTAAGCAACATCCAGGCCCGTAGCCCTTTAGAGCCCCTCTGTGTATGCCGAGCGTAGGGAAACGCGCTGCACTCTCCTTGGGAGCAGCTTAAGGTCCTCAGCAATCGCACACGTTCACGGACACCGTTCTGGCACGTCCCACATGGCGTCGAAGTCTCACGCATTACCCGAGGCTGAGCTGAACTCAGAGAAACCCTCGGCTTCGCATTCCACCTAGGACCTCCTGCCTGAAGTCACCGTGCCTCCCAGAGAGAGTCGGCTTGCGTTCTTACTGCCATGTAAGTCCCCTTCCTCCTGTGGCACTGCAGGCTTTGAATAGCCACAGGCCCAGAGGAGCAGCTACGGCGTTCCTTGGTTGAGGCAGTTCGCTTGATGCAGAACACCCTACTTCGAGAAGTTGATTCAGGGAAGGAAACTCAGGGTGACCTGTGTCTCTTTGGGCTTGTTAGAAACCACGGGGATGTCTGCTGAGTGCGCCCACGGAAACGGGGGCCTGCTGCAAGTAGCCTTGCTTTCCCGTTTGGAAGGCTGCGTTCATGCTGCCTTGAAGCTACCTGACATTCCCTGCTCTCGACAGGCCTGTTAGCCCTGTCAGAGTGCTTCGGGGAACGTTATGAGTCTGCTCTGTCTAAACCAGGTGCTTCCATGGCCGCGGCTCTGGTCCGCCTGACAAGCTCTAGAGCTAGAGGGAACCTCAACGTGACAAGTTGCCTCCAGCGTTGGCCCCTAGTAGCCGTGCAGAAAGGGAGGCAGGCAGCTGTCTCCATGAGTTCTCAGTCGCTTAGAGGCTTTCTTTTAAAGGAAGTAGTACACTTTGGAGGACTCCTAGGCCTCTCGGGTATGCATCACTTTCCCTCCAAGTTCAGCGAGTACCTCCAGACCCCTGTGGGGCGGCTGAGCATCTTCGAGGCCCATTGGTTGACCCCACTCCCCCACCCCCGGAGGCCCTCTGTGCGTGCCGCGCGATGGGCTACACACTGGACGTCCCTCGAGGAGCGCTACATTTCCAGAGCCCTCGACCAGCCTCAGGACAGCATTTCGGGTGAGTCCGACTTTGTCATGGCCCTTGTGTGAGCTGCCATGGGAAAACACTGTGCTTTGAATACTTGGAGGACCTCGTACCTGAAGTCACTCTGCCCGAGGAGAAAGTCAGCATCTTACCATGCCGTGTCGCTAACGGCACGCCCAGCACGAACACAGGCCTGGAAGGAAGGCCCCGAGTGGCGGTGCAGAAGCGGAGGCGTTCAGCAGTTTCCAGGAGGTGGCGGCCTCGGCTCTGGGCACCTTCAACGGCAGCAGGGTTTTCTGGACACCTAGGAGGCTGGCGCGGGCCCCCTGTTCCCGGCAGGAACACTGAGTACCGCCAGGCCCACCTGGGTCTGCTAAGCAACATCCAGGCCCGTAGCCCTTTAGAGCCCCTCTGTGTATGCCGAGCGTAGGGAAACGTGCTGCACTCTCCTTGGGAGCAGCTTAAGGTCCTCAGCAATCGCACACGTTCACGGACACCGTTCTGGCACGTCCCACATGGCGTCGAAGTCTCACGCATTACCCGAGGCTGAGCTGAACTCAGAGAAACCCTCGGCTTCGCATTCCACCTAGGACCTCCTGCCTGAAGTCACCGTGCCTCCCAGAGAGAGTCGGCTTGCGTTCTTACTGCCATGTAAGTCCCCTTCCTCCTGTGGCACTGCAGGCTTTGAATAGCCACAGGCCCAGAGGAGCAGCTACGGCGTTCCTTGGTTGAGGCAGTTCGCTTGATGCAGAACACCCTACTTCGAGAAGTTGATTCAGGGAAGGAAACTCAGGGTGACCTGTGTCTCTTTGGGCTTGTTAGAAACCACGGGGATGTCTGCTGAGTGCGCCCACGGAAACGGGGGCCTGCTGCAAGTAGCCTTGCTTTCCCGTTTGGAAGGCTGCGTTCATGCTGCCTTGAAGCTACCTGACATTCCCTGCTCTCGACAGGCCTGTTAGCCCTGTCAGAGTGCTTCGGGGAACGTTATGAGTCTGCTCTGTCTAAACCAGGTGCTTCCATGGCCGCGGCTCTGGTCCGCCTGACAAGCTCTAGAGCTAGAGGGAACCTCAACGTGACAAGTTGCCTCCAGCGTTGGCCCCTAGTAGCCGTGCAGAAAGGGAGGCAGGCAGCTGTCTCCATGAGTTCTCAGTCGCTTAGAGGCTTTCTTTTAAAGGAAGTAGTACACTTTGGAGGACTCCTAGGCCTCTCGGGTATGCATCACTTTCCCTCCAAGTTCAGCGAGTACCTCCAGACCCCTGTGGGGCGGCTGAGCATCTTCGAGGCCCATTGGTTGACCCCACTCCCCCACCCCCGGAGGCCCTCTGTGCGTGCCGCGCGATGGGCTACACACTGGACGTCCCTCGAGGAGCGCTACATTTCCAGAGCCCTCGACCAGCCTCAGGACAGCATTTCGGGTGAGTCCGACTTTGTCATGGCCCTTGTGTGAGCTGCCATGGGAAAACACTGTGCTTTGAATACTTGGAGGACCTCGTACCTGAAGTCACTCTGCCCGAGGAGAAAGTCAGCATCTTACCATGCCGTGTCGCTAACGGCACGCCCAGCACGAACACAGGCCTGGAAGGAAGGCCCCGAGTGGCGGTGCAGAAGCGGAGGCGTTCAGCAGTTTCCAGGAGGTGGCGGCCTCGGCTCTGGGCACCTTCAACGGCAGCAGGGTTTTCTGGACACCTAGGAGGCTGGCGCGGGCCCCCTGTTCCCGGCAGGAACACTGAGTACCGCCAGGCCCACCTGGGTCTGCTAAGCAACATCCAGGCCCGTAGCCCTTTAGAGCCCCTCTGTGTATGCCGAGCGTAGGGAAACGCGCTGCACTCTCCTTGGGAGCAGCTTAAGGTCCTCAGCAATCGCACACGTTCACGGACACCGTTCTGGCACGTCCCACATGGCGTCGAAGTCTTACGCATTACCCGAGGCTGAGCTGAACTCAGAGAAACCCTCGGCTTCGCATTCCACCTAGGACCTCCTGCCTGAAGTCACCGTGCCTCCCAGAGAGAGTCGGCTTGCGTTCTTACTGCCATGTAAGTCCCCTTCCTCCTGTGGCACTGCAGGCTTTGAATAGCCACAGGCCCAGAGGAGCAGCTACGGCGTTCCTTGGTTGAGGCAGTTCGCTTGATGCAGAACACCCTACTTCGAGAAGTTGATTCAGGGAAGGAAACTCAGGGTGACCTGTGTCTCTTTGGGCTTGTTAGAAACCACGGGGATGTCTGCTGAGTGCGCCCACGGAAACGGGGGCCTGCTGCAAGTAGCCTTGCTTTCCCGTTTGGAAGGCTGCGTTCATGCTGCCTTGAAGCTACCTGACATTCCCTGCTCTCGACAGGCCTGTTAGCCCTGTCAGAGTGCTTCGGGGAACGTTATGAGTCTGCTCTGTCTAAACCAGGTGCTTCCATGGCCGCGGCTCTGGTCCGCCTGACAAGCTCTAGAGCTAGAGGGAACCTCAACGTGACAAGTTGCCTCCAGCGTTGGCCCCTAGTAGCCGTGCAGAAAGGGAGGCAGGCAGCTGTCTCCATGAGTTCTCAGTCGCTTAGAGGCTTTCTTTTAAAGGAAGTAGTACGCTTTGGAGGACTCCTAGGCCTCTCGGGTATGCATCACTTTCCCTCCAAGTTCAGCGAGTACCTCCAGACCCCTGTGGGGCGGCTGAGCATCTTCGAGGCCCATTGGTTGACCCCACTCCCCCACCCCCGGAGGCCCTCTGTGCGTGCCGCGCGATGGGCTACACACTGGACGTCCCTCGAGGAGCGCTACATTTCCAGAGCCCTCGACCAGCCTCAGGACAGCATTTCGGGTGAGTCCGACTTTGTCATGGCCCTTGTGTGAGCTGCCATGGGAAAACACTGTGCTTTGAATACTTGGAGGACCTCGTACCTGAAGTCACTCTGCCCGAGGAGAAAGTCAGCATCTTACCATGCCGTGTCGCTAACGGCACGCCCAGCACGAACACAGGCCTGGAAGGAAGGCCCCGAGTGGCGGTGCAGAAGCGGAGGCGTTCAGCAGTTTCCAGGAGGTGGCGGCCTCGGCTCTGGGCACCTTCAACGGCAGCAGGGTTTTCTGGACACCTAGGAGGCTGGCGCGGGCCCCCTGTTCCCGGCAGGAACACTGAGTACCGCCAGGCCCACCTGGGTCTGCTAAGCAACATCCAGGCCCGTAGCCCTTTAGAGCCCCTCTGTGTATGCCGAGCGTAGGGAAACGCGCTGCACTCTCCTTGGGAGCAGCTTAAGGTCCTCAGCAATCGCACACGTTCACGGACACCGTTCTGGCACGTCCCACATGGCGTCGAAGTCTCACGCATTACCCGAGGCTGAGCTGAACTCAGAGAAACCCTCGGCTTCGCATTCCACCTAGGACCTCCTGCCTGAAGTCACCGTGCCTCCCAGAGAGAGTCGGCTTGCGTTCTTACTGCCATGTAAGTCCCCTTCCTCCTGTGGCACTGCAGGCTTTGAATAGCCACAGGCCCAGAGGAGCAGCTACGGCGTTCCTTGGTTGAGGCAGGTCGCTTGATGCAGAACACCCTACTTCGAGAAGTTGATTCAGGGAAGGAAACTCAGGGTGACCTGTGTCTCTTTGGGCTTGTTAGAAACCACGGGGATGTCTGCTGAGTGCGCCCACGGAAACGGGGGCCTGCTGCAAGTAGCCTTGCTTTCCCGTTTGGAAGGCTGCGTTCATGCTGCCTTGAAGCTACCTGACATTCCCTGCTCTCGACAGGCCTGTTAGCCCTGTCAGAGTGCTTCGGGGAACGTTATGAGTCTGCTCTGTCTAAACCAGGTGCTTCCATGGCCGCGGCTCTGGTCCGCCTGACAAGCTCTAGAGCTAGAGGGAACCTCAACGTGACAAGTTGCCTCCAGCGTTGGCCCCTAGTAGCCGTGCAGAAAGGGAGGCACGCAGCTGTCTGCATGAGTTCTCAGTCGCTTAGAGGCTTTCTTTTAAAGGAAGTAGTACGCTTTGGAGGACTCCTAGGCCTCTCGGGTATGCATCACTTTCCCTCCAAGTTCAGCGAGTACCTCCAGACCCCTGTGGGGCGGCTGAGCAACTTCGAGGCCCATTGGTTGACCGCACACCCCATCCCCGGAGGCCCTCTGTGCGTGCCGCGCGATGGGCTACACACTGGACGTCCCTCGAGGAGCGCTACATTTCCAGAGCCCTCGAACAGCCTCAGGACAGCATTTCGGGTGAGTCCGACTTTGTCATGGCCCTTGTGTGAGCTGCCATGGGAAAACACTGTGCTTTGAATACTTGGAGGACCTCGTACCTGAAGTCACTCTGCCCGAGGAGAAAGTCAGCATCTTACCATGCCGTGTCGCTAACGGCACGCCCAGCACGAACACAGGCCTGGAAGGAAGGCCCCGAGTGGCGGTGCAGAAGCGGAGGCGTTCAGCAGTTTCCAGGAGGTGGCGGCCTCGGCTCTGGGCACCTTCAACGGCAGCAGGGTTTACTGGACACCTAGGAGGCTGGCGCGGGCCCCCTGTTCCCGGCAGGAACACTGAGTACCGCCAGGCCCACCTGGGTCTGCTAAGCAACATCCAGGCCCGTAGCCCTTTAGAGCCCCTCTGTGTATGCCGAGCGTAGGGAAACGCGCTGCACTCTCCTTGGGAGCAGCTTAAGGTCCTCAGCAATCGCACACGTTCACGGACACCGTTCTGGCACGTCCCACATGGCGTCGAAGTCTCACGCATTACCCGAGGCTGAGCTGAACTCAGAGAAACCCTCGGCTTCGCATTCCACCTAGGACCTCCTGCCTGAAGTCACCGTGCCTCCCAGAGAGAGTCGGCTTGCGTTCTTACTGCCATGTAAGTCCCCTTCCTCCTGTGGCACTGCAGGCTTTGAATAGCCACAGGCCCAGAGGAGCAGCTACGGCGTTCCTTGGTTGAGGCAGTTCGCTTGATGCAGAACACCCTACTTCGAGAAGTTGATTCAGGGAAGGAAACTCAGGGTGACCTGTGTCTCTTTGGGCTTGTTAGAAACCACGGGGATGTCTGCTGAGTGCGCCCACGGAAACGGGGGCCTGCTGCAAGTAGCCTTGCTTTCCCGTTTGGAAGGCTGCGTTCATGCTGCCTTGAAGCTACCTGACATTCCCTGCTCTCGACAGGCCTGTTAGCCCTGTCAGAGTGCTTCGGGGAACGTTATGAGTCTGCTCTGTCTAAACCAGGTGCTTCCATGGCCGCGGCTCTGGTCCGCCTGACAAGCTCTAGAGCTAGAGGGAACCTCAACGTGACAAGTTGCCTCCAGCGTTGGCCCCTAGTAGCCGTGCAGAAAGGGAGGCAGGCAGCTGTCTCCATGAGTTCTCAGTCGCTTAGAGGCTTTCTTTTAAAGGAAGTAGTACACTTTGGAGGACTCCTAGGCCTCTCGGGTATGCATCACTTTCCCTCCAAGTTCAGCGAGTACCTCCAGACCCCTGTGGGGCGGCTGAGCATCTTCGAGGCCCATTGGTTGACCCCACTCCCCCACCCCCGGAGGCCCTCTGTGCGTGCCGCGCGATGGGCTACACACTGGACGTCCCTCGAGGAGCGCTACATTTCCAGAGCCCTCGACCAGCCTCAGGACAGCATTTCGGGTGAGTCCGACTTTGTCATGGCCCTTGTGTGAGCTGCCATGGGAAAACACTGTGCTTTGAATACTTGGAGGACCTCGTACCTGAAGTCACTCTGCCCGAGGAGAAAGTCAGCATCTTACCATGCCGTGTCGCTAACGGCACGCCCAGCACGAACACAGGCCTGGAAGGAAGGCCCCGAGTGGCGGTGCAGAAGCGGAGGCGTTCAGCAGTTTCCAGGAGGTGGCGGCCTCGGCTCTGGGCACCTTCAACGGCAGCAGGGTTTTCTGGACACCTAGGAGGCTGGCGCGGGCCCCCTGTTCCCGGCAGGAACACTGAGTACCGCCAGGCCCACCTGGGTCTGCTAAGCAACATCCAGGCCCGTAGCCCTTTAGAGCCCCTCTGTGTATGCCGAGCGTAGGGAAACGCGCTGCACTCTCCTTGGGAGCAGCTTAAGGTCCTCAGCAATCGCACACGTTCACGGACACCGTTCTGGCACGTCCCACATGGCGTCGAAGTCTTACGCATTACCCGAGGCTGAGCTGAACTCAGAGAAACCCTCGGCTTCGCATTCCACCTAGGACCTCCTGCCTGAAGTCACCGTGCCTCCCAGAGAGAGTCGGCTTGCGTTCTTACTGCCATGTAAGTCCCCTTCCTCCTGTGGCACTGCAGGCTTTGAATAGCCACAGGCCCAGAGGAGCAGCTACGGCGTTCCTTGGTTGAGGCAGTTCGCTTGATGCAGAACACCCTACTTCGAGAAGTTGATTCAGGGAAGGAAACTCAGGGTGACCTGTGTCTCTTTGGGCTTGTTAGAAACCACGGGGATGTCTGCTGAGTGCGCCCACGGAAACGGGGGCCTGCTGCAAGTAGCCTTGCTTTCCCGTTTGGAAGGCTGCGTTCATGCTGCCTTGAAGCTACCTGACATTCCCTGCTCTCGACAGGCCTGTTAGCCCTGTCAGAGTGCTTCGGGGAACGTTATGAGTCTGCTCTGTCTAAACCAGGTGCTTCCATGGCCGCGGCTCTGGTCCGCCTGACAAGCTCTAGAGCTAGAGGGAACCTCAACGTGACAAGTTGCCTCCAGCGTTGGCCCCTAGTAGCCGTGCAGAAAGGGAGGCAGGCAGCTGTCTCCATGAGTTCTCAGTCGCTTAGAGGCTTTCTTTTAAAGGAAGTAGTACGCTTTGGAGGACTCCTAGGCCTCTCGGGTATGCATCACTTTCCCTCCAAGTTCAGCGAGTACCTCCAGACCCCTGTGGGGCGGCTGAGCATCTTCGAGGCCCATTGGTTGACCCCACTCCCCCACCCCCGGAGGCCCTCTGTGCGTGCCGCGCGATGGGCTACACACTGGACGTCCCTCGAGGAGCGCTACATTTCCAGAGCCCTCGACCAGCCTCAGGACAGCATTTCGGGTGAGTCCGACTTTGTCATGGCCCTTGTGTGAGCTGCCATGGGAAAACACTGTGCTTTGAATACTTGGAGGACCTCGTACCTGAAGTCACTCTGCCCGAGGAGAAAGTCAGCATCTTACCATGCCGTGTCGCTAACGGCACGCCCAGCACGAACACAGGCCTGGAAGGAAGGCCCCGAGTGGCGGTGCAGAAGCGGAGGCGTTCAGCAGTTTCCAGGAGGTGGCGGCCTCGGCTCTGGGCACCTTCAACGGCAGCAGGGTTTTCTGGACACCTAGGAGGCTGGCGCGGGCCCCCTGTTCCCGGCAGGAACACTGAGTACCGCCAGGCCCACCTGGGTCTGCTAAGCAACATCCAGGCCCGTAGCCCTTTAGAGCCCCTCTGTGTATGCCGAGCGTAGGGAAACGCGCTGCACTCTCCTTGGGAGCAGCTTAAGGTCCTCAGCAATCGCACACGTTCACGGACACCGTTCTGGCACGTCCCACATGGCGTCGAAGTCTCACGCATTACCCGAGGCTGAGCTGAACTCAGAGAAACCCTCGGCTTCGCATTCCACCTAGGACCTCCTGCCTGAAGTCACCGTGCCTCCCAGAGAGAGTCGGCTTGCGTTCTTACTGCCATGTAAGTCCCCTTCCTCCTGTGGCACTGCAGGCTTTGAATAGCCACAGGCCCAGAGGAGCAGCTACGGCGTTCCTTGGTTGAGGCAGGTCGCTTGATGCAGAACACCCTACTTCGAGAAGTTGATTCAGGGAAGGAAACTCAGGGTGACCTGTGTCTCTTTGGGCTTGTTAGAAACCACGGGGATGTCTGCTGAGTGCGCCCACGGAAACGGGGGCCTGCTGCAAGTAGCCTTGCTTTCCCGTTTGGAAGGCTGCGTTCATGCTGCCTTGAAGCTACCTGACATTCCCTGCTCTCGACAGGCCTGTTAGCCCTGTCAGAGTGCTTCGGGGAACGTTATGAGTCTGCTCTGTCTAAACCAGGTGCTTCCATGGCCGCGGCTCTGGTCCGCCTGACAAGCTCTAGAGCTAGAGGGAACCTCAACGTGACAAGTTGCCTCCAGCGTTGGCCCCTAGTAGCCGTGCAGAAAGGGAGGCACGCAGCTGTCTGCATGAGTTCTCAGTCGCTTAGAGGCTTTCTTTTAAAGGAAGTAGTACGCTTTGGAGGACTCCTAGGCCTCTCGGGTATGCATCACTTTCCCTCCAAGTTCAGCGAGTACCTCCAGACCCCTGTGGGGCGGCTGAGCAACTTCGAGGCCCATTGGTTGACCGCACACCCCATCCCCGGAGGCCCTCTGTGCGTGCCGCGCGATGGGCTACACACTGGACGTCCCTCGAGGAGCGCTACATTTCCAGAGCCCTCGAACAGCCTCAGGACAGCATTTCGGGTGAGTCCGACTTTGTCATGGCCCTTGTGTGAGCTGCCATGGGAAAACACTGTGCTTTGAATACTTGGAGGACCTCGTACCTGAAGTCACTCTGCCCGAGGAGAAAGTCAGCATCTTACCATGCCGTGTCGCTAACGGCACGCCCAGCACGAACACAGGCCTGGAAGGAAGGCCCCGAGTGGCGGTGCAGAAGCGGAGGCGTTCAGCAGTTTCCAGGAGGTGGCGGCCTCGGCTCTGGGCACCTTCAACGGCAGCAGGGTTTACTGGACACCTAGGAGGCTGGCGCGGGCCCCCTGTTCCCGGCAGGAACACTGAGTACCGCCAGGCCCACCTGGGTCTGCTAAGCAACATCCAGGCCCGTAGCCCTTTAGAGCCCCTCTGTGTATGCCGAGCGTAGGGAAACGCGCTGCACTCTCCTTGGGAGCAGCTTAAGGTCCTCAGCAATCGCACACGTTCACGGACACCGTTCTGGCACGTCCCACATGGCGTCGAAGTCTCACGCATTACCCGAGGCTGAGCTGAACTCAGAGAAACCCTCGGCTTCGCATTCCACCTAGGACCTCCTGCCTGAAGTCACCGTGCCTCCCAGAGAGAGTCGGCTTGCGTTCTTACTGCCATGTAAGTCCCCTTCCTCCTGTGGCACTGCAGGCTTTGAATAGCCACAGGCCCAGAGGAGCAGCTACGGCGTTCCTTGGTTGAGGCAGGTCGCTTGATGCAGAACACCCTACTTCGAGAAGTTGATTCAGGGAAGGAAACTCAGGGTGACCTGTGTCTCTTTGGGCTTGTTAGAAACCACGGGGATGTCTGCTGAGTGCGCCCACGGAAACGGGGGCCTGCTGCAAGTAGCCTTGCTTTCCCGTTTGGAAGGCTGCGTTCATGCTGCCTTGAAGCTACCTGACATTCCCTGCTCTCGACAGGCCTGTTAGCCCTGTCAGAGTGCTTCGGGGAACGTTATGAGTCTGCTCTGTCTAAACCAGGTGCTTCCATGGCCGCGGCTCTGGTCCGCCTGACAAGCTCTAGAGCTAGAGGGAACCTCAACGTGACAAGTTGCCTCCAGCGTTGGCCCCTAGTAGCCGTGCAGAAAGGGAGGCACGCAGCTGTCTCCATGAGTTCTCAGTCGCTTAGAGGCTTTCTTTTAAAGGAAGTAGTACACTTTGGAGGACTCCTAGGCCTCTCGGGTATGCATCACTTTCCCTCCAAGTTCAGCGAGTACCTCCAGACCCCTGTGGGGCGGCTGAGCATCTTCGAGGCCCATTGGTTGACCCCACTCCCCCACCCCCGGAGGCCCTCTGTGCGTGCCGCGCGATGGGCTACACACTGGACGTCCCTCGAGGAGCGCTACATTTCCAGAGCCCTCGACCAGCCTCAGGACAGCATTTCGGGTGAGTCCGACTTTGTCATGGCCCTTGTGTGAGCTGCCATGGGAAAACACTGTGCTTTGAATACTTGGAGGACCTCGTACCTGAAGTCACTCTGCCCGAGGAGAAAGTCAGCATCTTACCATGCCGTGTCGCTAACGGCACGCCCAGCACGAACACAGGCCTGGAAGGAAGGCCCCGAGTGGCGGTGCAGAAGCGGAGGCGTTCAGCAGTTTCCAGGAGGTGGCGGCCTCGGCTCTGGGCACCTTCAACGGCAGCAGGGTTTTCTGGACACCTAGGAGGCTGGCGCGGGCCCCCTGTTCCCGGCAGGAACACTGAGTACCGCCAGGCCCACCTGGGTCTGCTAAGCAACATCCAGGCCCGTAGCCCTTTAGAGCCCCTCTGTGTATGCCGAGCGTAGGGAAACGCGCTGCACTCTCCTTGGGAGCAGCTTAAGGTCCTCAGCAATCGCACACGTTCACGGACACCGTTCTGGCACGTCCCACATGGCGTCGAAGTCTCACGCATTACCCGAGGCTGAGCTGAACTCAGAGAAACCCTCGGCTTCGCATTCCACCTAGGACCTCCTGCCTGAAGTCACCGTGCCTCCCAGAGAGAGTCGGCTTGCGTTCTTACTGCCATGTAAGTCCCCTTCCTCCTGTGGCACTGCAGGCTTTGAATAGCCACAGGCCCAGAGGAGCAGCTACGGCGTTCCTTGGTTGAGGCAGTTCGCTTGATGCAGAACACCCTACTTCGAGAAGTTGATTCAGGGAAGGAAACTCAGGGTGACCTGTGTCTCTTTGGGCTTGTTAGAAACCACGGGGATGTCTGCTGAGTGCGCCCACGGAAACGGGGGCCTGCTGCAAGTAGCCTTGCTTTCCCGTTTGGAAGGCTGCGTTCATGCTGCCTTGAAGCTACCTGACATTCCCTGCTCTCGACAGGCCTGTTAGCCCTGTCAGAGTGCTTCGGGGAACGTTATGAGTCTGCTCTGTCTAAACCAGGTGCTTCCATGGCCGCGGCTCTGGTCCGCCTGACAAGCTCTAGAGCTAGAGGGAACCTCAACGTGACAAGTTGCCTCCAGCGTTGGCCCCTAGTAGCCGTGCAGAAAGGGAGGCAGGCAGCTGTCTCCATGAGTTCTCAGTCGCTTAGAGGCTTTCTTTTAAAGGAAGTAGTACACTTTGGAGGACTCCTAGGCCTCTCGGGTATGCATCACTTTCCCTCCAAGTTCAGCGAGTACCTCCAGACCCCTGTGGGGCGGCTGAGCATCTTCGAGGCCCATTGGTTGACCCCACTCCCCCACCCCCGGAGGCCCTCTGTGCGTGCCGCGCGATGGGCTACACACTGGACGTCCCTCGAGGAGCGCTACATTTCCAGAGCCCTCGACCAGCCTCAGGACAGCATTTCGGGTGAGTCCGACTTTGTCATGGCCCTTGTGTGAGCTGCCATGGGAAAACACTGTGCTTTGAATACTTGGAGGACCTCGTACCTGAAGTCACTCTGCCCGAGGAGAAAGTCAGCATCTTACCATGCCGTGTCGCTAACGGCACGCCCAGCACGAACACAGGCCTGGAAGTAAGGCCCCGAGTGGCGGTGCAGAAGCGGAGGCGTTCAGCAGTTTACAGGAGGTGGCGGCCTCGGCTCTGGGCACCTTCAACGGCAGCAGGGTTTACTGGACACCTAGGAGGCTGGCGCGGGCCCCCTGTTCCCGGCAGGAACACTGAGTACCGCCAGGCCCACCTGGGTCTGCTAAGCAACATCCAGGCCCGTAGCCCTTTAGAGCCCCTCTGTGTATGCCGAGCGTAGGGAAACGCGCTGCACTCTCCTTGGGAGCAGCTTAAGGTCCTCAGCAATCGCACACGTTCACGGACACCGTTCTGGCACGTCCCACATGGCGTCGAAGTCTTACGCATTACCCGAGGCTGAGCTGAACTCAGAGAAACCCTCGGCTTCGCATTCCACCTAGGACCTCCTGCCTGAAGTCACCGTGCCTCCCAGAGAGAGTCGGCTTGCGTTCTTACTGCCATGTAAGTCCCCTTCCTCCTGTGGCACTGCAGGCTTTGAATAGCCACAGGCCCAGAGGAGCAGCTACGGCGTTCCTTGGTTGAGGCAGTTCGCTTGATGCAGAACACCCTACTTCGAGAAGTTGATTCAGGGAAGGAAACTCAGGGTGACCTGTGTCTCTTTGGGCTTGTTAGAAACCACGGGGATGTCTGCTGAGTGCGCCCACGGAAACGGGGGCCTGCTGCAAGTAGCCTTGCTTTCCCGTTTGGAAGGCTGCGTTCATGCTGCCTTGAAGCTACCTGACATTCCCTGCTCTCGACAGGCCTGTTAGCCCTGTCAGAGTGCTTTGGGGAAAGTTATGAGTCTGCTCTGTCTAAACCAGGTGCTTCCATGGCCGCGGCTCTGGTCCGCCTGACAAGCTCTAGAGCTAGAGGGAACCTCAACGTGACAAGTTGCCTCCAGCGTTGGCCCCTAGTAGCCGTGCAGAAAGGGAGGCACGCAGCTGTCTCCATGAGTTCTCAGTCGCTTAGAGGCTTTCTTTTAAAGGAAGTAGTACACTTTGGAGGACTCCTAGGCCTCTCGGGTATGCATCACTTTCCCTCCAAGTTCAGCGAGTACCTCCAGACCCCTGTGGGGCGGCTGAGCATCTTCGAGGCCCATTGGTTGACCCCACTCCCCCACCCCCGGAGGCCCTCTGTGCGTGCCGCGCGATGGGCTACACACTGGACGTCCCTCGAGGAGCGCTACATTTCCAGAGCCCTCGACCAGCCTCAGGACAGCATTTCGGGTGAGTCCGACTTTGTCATGGCCCTTGTGTGAGCTGCCATGGGAAAACACTGTGCTTTGAATACTTGGAGGACCTCGTACCTGAAGTCACTCTGCCCGAGGAGAAAGTCAGCATCTTACCATGCCGTGTCGCTAACGGCACGCCCAGCACGAACACAGGCCTGGAAGGAAGGCCCCGAGTGGCGGTGCAGAAGCGGAGGCGTTCAGCAGTTTCCAGGAGGTGGCGGCCTCGGCTCTGGGCACCTTCAACGGCAGCAGGGTTTTCTGGACACCTAGGAGGCTGGCGCGGGCCCCCTGTTCCCGGCAGGAACACTGAGTACCGCCAGGCCCACCTGGGTCTGCTAAGCAACATCCAGGCCCGTAGCCCTTTAGAGCCCCTCTGTGTATGCCGAGCGTAGGGAAACGCGCTGCACTCTCCTTGGGAGCAGCTTAAGGTCCTCAGCAATCGCACACGTTCACGGACACCGTTCTGGCATGTCCCACATGGCGTCGAAGTCTCACGCATTACCCGAGGCTGAGCTGAACTCAGAGAAACCCTCGGCTTCGCATTCCACCTAGGACCTCCTGCCTGAAGTCACCGTGCCTCCCAGAGAGAGTCGGCTTGCGTTCTTACTGCCATGTAAGTCCCCTTCCTCCTGTGGCACTGCAGGCTTTGAATAGCCACAGGCCCAGAGGAGCAGCTACGGCGTTCCTTGGTTGAGGCAGTTCGCTTGATGCAGAACACCCTACTTCGAGAAGTTGATTCAGGGAAGGAAACTCAGGGTGACCTGTGTCTCTTTGGGCTTGTTAGAAACCACGGGGATGTCTGCTGAGTGCGCCCACGGAAACGGGGGCCTGCTGCAAGTAGCCTTGCTTTCCCGTTTGGAAGGCTGCGTTCATGCTGCCTTGAAGCTACCTGACATTCCCTGCTCTCGACAGGCCTGTTAGCCCTGTCAGAGTGCTTCGGGGAACGTTATGAGTCTGCTCTGTCTAAACCAGGTGCTTCCATGGCCGCGGCTCTGGTCCGCCTGACAAGCTCTAGAGCTAGAGGGAACCTCAACGTGACAAGTTGCCTCCAGCGTTGGCCCCTAGTAGCCGTGCAGAAAGGGAGGCACGCAGCTGTCTGCATGAGTTCTCAGTCGCTTAGAGGCTTTCTTTTAAAGGAAGTAGTACGCTTTGGAGGACTCCTAGGCCTCTCGGGTATGCATCACTTTCCCTCCAAGTTCAGCGAGTACCTCCAGACCCCTGTGGGGCGGCTGAGCATCTTCGAGGCCCATTGGTTGACCCCACTCCCCCACCCCCGGAGGCCCTTTGTGCGTGCCGCGCGATGAGCTACACACTGGACGTCCCTCGAGGAGCGCTACATTTCCAGAGCCCTCGACCAGCCTCAGGACAGCATTTCGGGTGAGTCCGACTTTGTCATGGCCCTTGTGTGAGCTGCCATGGGAAAACACTGTGCTTTGAATACTTGGAGGACCTCGTACCTGAAGTCACTCTGCCCGAGGAGAAAGTCAGCATCTTACCATGCCGTGTCGCTAACGGCACGCCCAGCACGAACACAGGCCTGGAAGGAAGGCCCCGAGTGGCGGTGCAGAAGAGGAGGCGTTCAGCAGTTTACACGAGGTGGCGGCCTCGGCTCTGGGCACCTTCAACGGCAGCAGGGTTTTCTGGACACCTAGGAGGCTGGCGCGGGCCCCCTGTTCCCGGCAGGAACACTGAGTACCGCCAGGCCCACCTGGGTCTGCTAAGCAACATCCAGGCCCGTAGCCCTTTAGAGCCCCTCTGTGTATGCCGAGCGTAGGGAAACGCGCTGCACTCTCCTTGGGAGCAGCTTAAGGTCCTCAGCAATCGCACACGTTCACGGACACCGTTCTGGCACGTCCCACATGGCGTCGAAGTCTCACGCATTACCCGAGGCTGAGCTGAACTCAGAGAAACCCTCGGCTTCGCATTCCACCTAGGACCTCCTGCCTGAACTCACCGTGCCTCCCAGAGAGAGTCAGCTTGCGTTCTTACTGCCATGTAAGTCCCCTTCCTCCTGTGGCACTGCAGGCTTTGAATAGCCACAGGCCCAGAGGAGCAGCTACGGCGTTCCTTGGTTGAGGCAGTTCGCTTGATGCAGAACACCCTACTTCGAGAAGTTGATTCAGGGAAGGAAACTCAGGGTGACCTGTGTCTCTTTGGGCTTGTTAGAAACCACGGGGATGTCTGCTCAGTGCGTCCACGGAAACGGGGGCCTGCTGCAAGTAGCCTTGCTTTCCCGTTTGGAAGGCTGTCTTCATGCTGCCTTGAAGCTACCTGACATTCCCTGCTCTCGACAGGGCTGTTAGCCCTGTCAGAGTGCTTCGGGGAAAGTTATGAGTCTGCTCTGTCTAAACCAGGTGCTTCCATGGCCGCGGCTCTGGTCCGCCTGACAAGCTCTAGAGCTAGAGGGAACCTCAACGTGACAAGTTGCCTCCAGCGTAGGCCCCTAGTAGCCGTGCAGAAAGGGAGGCAGGCAGCTGTCTCCATGAGTTCTCAGTCGCTTAGAGGCTTTCTTTTAAAGGAAGTAGTACACTTTGGAGGACTCCTAGGCCTCTCGGGTATGCATCACTTTCCCTCCAAGTTCAGCGAGTACCTCCAGACCCCTGTGGGGCGGCTGAGCAACTTCGAGGCCCATTGGTTGACCACACGCCCCCACCCCCGGAGGCCCTCTGTGCGTGCCGCGCGATGGGCTACACACTGGACGTCCCTCGAGGAGCGCTACATTTCCAGAGCCCTCGACCAGCCTCAGGATAGCATTTCGGGTGAGTCCGATTTTGTCATGGCCTTTGTGTGAGCTGCCATGGGAAAACACTGTGCTTTGAATACTTGGAGGACCTCGTACCTGAAGTCACTCTGCCCGAGGAGAAAGTCAGCATGTTACCATGCCGTGTCGCTAACGGCACGCCCAGCACGAACACAGGCCTGGAAGTAAGGCCCCGAGTGGCGGTGCAGAAGCGGAGGCGTTCAGCAGTTTCCAGGAGGTGGCGGCCTCGGCTCTGGGCACCTTCAACGGCAGCAGGGTTTTCTGGACACCTAGGAGGCTGGCGCGGGCCCCCTGTTCCCGGCAGGAACACTGAGTACCGCCAGGCCCACCTGGGTCTGCTAAGCAACATCCAGGCCCGTAGCCCTTTAGAGCCCCTCTGTGTATGCCGAGCGTAGGGAAACGCGCTGCACTCTCCTTGGGAGCAGCTTAAGGTCCTCAGCAATCGCACACGTTCACGGACACCGTTCTGGCACGTCCCACATGGCGTCGAAGTCTTACGCATTACCCTAGGCTGAGGTGAACTCAGAGAAACCCTCGGCTTCGCATTCCACCTAGGACCTCCTGCCTGAAGTCACCGTGCCTCCCAGAGAGAGTCGGCTTGCGTTCTTACTGCCATGTAAGTCCCCTTCCTCCTGTGGCACTGCAGGCTTTGAATAGCCACAGGCCCAGAGGAGCAGCTACGGCGTTCCTTGGTTGAGGCAGGTCGCTTGATGCAGAACACCCTACTTCGAGAAGTTGATTCAGGGAAGGAAACTCAGGGTGACCTGTGTCTCTTTGGGCTTGTTAGAACCCACGGGGATGTCTGCTGAGTGCGCCCACGGAAACGGGGGCCTGCTGCAAGTAGCCTTGCTTTCCCGTTTGGAAGGCTGCGTTCATGCTGCCTTGAAGCTACCTGACATTCCCTGCTCTCGACAGGCCTGTTAGCCCTGTCAGAGTGCTTCGGGGAACGTTATGAGTCTGCTCTGTCTAAACCAGGTGCTTCCATGGCCGCGGCTCTGGTCCGCCTGACAAGCTCTAGAGCTAGAGGGAACCTCAACGTGACAAGTTGCCTCCAGCGTTGGCCCCTAGTAGCCGTGCAGAAAGGGAGGCACGCAGCTGTCTGCATGAGTTCTCAGTCACTTAGAGGCTTTCTTTTAAAGGAAGTAGTACACTTTGGAGGACTCCTAGGCCTCTCGGGTATGCATCACTTTCCCTCCAAGTTCAGCGAGTACCTCCAGACCCCTGTGGGGCGGCTGAGCATCTTCGAGGCCCATTGGTTGACCCCACCCCCCCATCCCCGGAGGCCCTCTGTGCGTGCCGCGCGATGGGCTACACACTGGACGTCCCTCGAGGAGCGCTACATTTCCAGAGCCCTCGAACAGCCTCAGGACAGCATTTCGGGTGAGTCCGACTTTGTCATGGCCCTTGTGTGAGCTGCCATGGGAAAACACTGTGCTTTGAATACTTGGAGGACCTCGTACCTGAAGTCACTCTGCCCGAGGAGAAAGTCAGCATCTTACCATGCCGTGTCGCTAACGGCACGCCCAGCACGAACACAGGCCTGGAAGTAAGGCCCCGAGTGGCGGTGCAGAAGCGGAGGCGTTCAGCAGTTTCCAGGAGGTGGCGGCCTCGGCTCTGGGCACCTTCAACGGCAGCAGGGTTTTCTGGACACCTAGGAGGCTGGCGCGGGCCCCCTGTTCCCGGCAGGAACACTGAGTACCGCCAGGCCCACCTGGGTCTGCTAAGCAACATCCAGGCCCGTAGCCCTTTAGAGCCCCTCTGTGTATGCCGAGCGTAGGGAAACGCGCTGCACTCTCCTTGGGAGCAGCTTAAGGTCCTCAGCAATCGCACACGTTCACGGACACCGTTCTGGCACGTCCCACATGGCGTCGAAGTCTCACGCATTACCCGAGGCTGAGCTGAACTCAGAGAAACCCTCGGCTTCGCATTCCACCTAGGACCTCCTGCCTGAAGTCACCGTGCCTCCCAGAGAGAGTCGGCTTGCGTTCTTACTGCCATGTAAGTCCCCTTCCTCCTGTGGCACTGCAGGCTTTGAATAGCCACAGGCCCAGAGGAGCAGCTACGGCGTTCCTTGGTTGAGGCAGTTCGCTTGATGCAGAACACCCTACTTCGAGAAGTTGATTCAGGGAAGGAAACTCAGGGTGACCTGTGTCTCTTTGGGCTTGTTAGAAACCACGGGGATGTCTGCTGAGTGCGCCCACGGAAACGGGGGCCTGCTGCAAGTAGCCTTGCTTTCCCGTTTGGAAGGCTGCGTTCATGCTGCCTTGAAGCTACCTGACATTCCCTGCTCTCGACAGGCCTGTTAGCCCTGTCAGAGTGCTTCGGGGAACGTTATGAGTCTGCTCTGTGTAAACCAGGTGCTTCCATGGCCGCGGCTCTGGTCCGCCTGACAAGCTCTAGAGCTAGAGGGAACCTCAACGTGACAAGTTGCCTCCAGCGTTGGCCCCTAGTAGCCGTGCAGAAAGGGAGGCACGCAGCTGTCTCCATGAGTTCTCAGTCGCTTAGAGGCTTTCTTTTAAAGGAAGTAGTACACTTTGGAGGACTCCTAGGCCTCTCGGGTATGCATCACTTTCCCTCCAAGTTCAGCGAGTACCTCCAGACCCCTGTGGGGAGGCTGAGCAACTTCGAGGCCCATTGGTTGACCCCACCCCCCCACCCCCGGAGGCCCTCTGTGCGTGCCGCGCGATGGGCTACACACTGGACGTCCCTCGAGGAGCGCTACATTTCCAGAGCCCTCGAACAGCCTCAGGACAGCATTTCGGGTGAGTCCGACTTTGTCATGGCCCTTGTGTGAGCTGCCATGGGAAAACACTGTGCTTTGAATACTTGGAGGACCTCGTACCTGAAGTCACTCTGCCCGAGGAGAAAGTCAGCATGTTACCATGCCGTGTCGCTAACGGCACGCCCAGCACGAACCCAGGCCTGGAAGTAAGGCCCCTAGAGGCGGTGCAGAAGCGGAGGCGTTCAGCAGTTTCCAGGAGGTGGCGGCCTCGGCTCTGGGCACCTTCAACGGCAGCAGGGTTTTCTGGACACCTAGGAGGCTGGCGCGGGCCCCCTGTTCCCGGCAGGAACACTGAGTACCGCCAGGCCCACCTGGGTCTGCTAAGCAACATCCAGGCCCGTAGCCCTTTAGAGCCCCTCTGTGTATGCCGAGCGTAGGGAAACGCGCTGCACTCTCCTTGGGAGCAGCTTAAGGTCCTCAGCAATCGCACACGTTCACGGACACCGTTCTGGCACGTCCCACATGGCGTCGAAGTCTCACGCATTACCCGAGGCTGAGGTGAACTCAGAGAAACCCTCGGCTTCGCATTCCACCTAGGACCTCCTGCCTGAAGTCACCGTGCCTCCCAGAGAGAGTCGGCTTGCGTTCTTACTGCCATGTAAGTCCCCTTCCTCCTGTGGCACTGCAGGCTTTGAATAGCCACAGGCCCAGAGGAGCAGCTACGGCGTTCCTTGGTTGAGGCAGTTCGCTTGATGCAGAACACCCTACTTCGAGAAGTTGATTCAGGGAAGGAAACTCAGGGTGACCTGTGTCTCTTTGGGCTTGTTAGAAACCACGGGGATGTCTGCTGAGTGCGCCCACGGAAACGGGGGCCTGCTGCAAGTAGCCTTGCTTTCCCGTTTGGAAGGCTGCGTTCATGCTGCCTTGAAGCTACCTGACATTCCCTGCTCTCGACAGGCCTGTTAGCCCTGTCAGAGTGCTTCGGGGAACGTTATGAGTCTGCTCTGTGTAAACCAGGTGCTTCCATGGCCGCGGCTCTGGTCCGCCTGACAAGCTCTAGAGCTAGAGGGAACCTCAACGTGACAAGTTGCCTCCAGCGTTGGCCCCTAGTAGCCGTGCAGAAAGGGAGGCACGCAGCTGTCTCCATGAGTTCTCAGTCGCTTAGAGGCTTTCTTTTAAAGGAAGTAGTACACTTTGGAGGACTCCTAGGCCTCTCGGGTATGCATCACTTTCCCTCCAAGTTCAGCGAGTACCTCCAGACCCCTGTGGGGCGGCTGAGCATCTTCGAGGCCCATTGGTTGACCCCACTCCCCCACCCCCGGAGGCCCTCTGTGCGTGCCGCGCGATGGGCTACACACTGGACGTCCCTCGAGGAGCGCTACATTTCCAGAGCCCTCGACCAGCCTCAGGACAGCATTTCGGGTGAGTCCGACTTTGTCATGGCCCTTGTGTGAGCTGCCATGGGAAAACACTGTGCTTTGAATACTTGGAGGACCTCGTACCTGAGGTCACTCTGCCCGAGGAGAAAGTCAGCATCTTACCATGCCGTGTCGCTAACGGCACGCCCAGCACGAACACAGGCCTGGAAGGAAGGCCCCGAGTGGCGGTGCAGAAGCGGAGGCGTTCAGCAGTTTCCAGGAGGTGGCGGCCTCGGCTCTGGGCACCTTCAACGGCAGCAGGGTTTTCTGGACACCTAGGAGGCTGGCGCGGGCCCCCTGTTCCCGGCAGGAACACTGAGTACCGCCAGGCCCACCTGGGTCTGCTAAGCAACATCCAGGCCCGTAGCCCTTTAGAGCCCCTCTGTGTATGCCGAGCGTAGGGAAACGCGCTGCACTCTCCTTGGGAGCAGCTTAAGGTCCTCAGCAATCGCACACGTTCACGGACACCGTTCTGGCACGTCCCACATGGCGTCGAAGTCTCACGCATTACCCGAGGCTGAGCTGAACTCAGAGAAACCCTCGGCTTCGCATTCCACCTAGGACCTCCTGCCTGAAGTCACCGTGCCTCCCAGAGAGAGTCGGCTTGCGTTCTTACTGCCATGTAAGTCCCCTTCCTCCTGTGGCACTGCAGGCTTTGAATAGCCACAGGCCCAGAGGAGCAGCTACGGCGTTCCTTGGTTGAGGCAGTTCGCTTGATGCAGAACACCCTACTTCGAGAAGTTGATTCAGGGAAGGAAACTCAGGGTGACCTGTGTCTCTTTGGGCTTGTTAGAAACCACGGGGATGTCTGCTGAGTGCGCCCACGGAAACGGGGGCCTGCTGCAAGTAGCCTTGCTTTCCCGTTTGGAAGGCTGCGTTCATGCTGCCTTGAAGCTACCTGACATTCCCTGCTCTCGACAGGCCTGTTAGCCCTGTCAGAGTGCTTCGGGGAACGTTATGAGTCTGCTCTGTGTAAACCAGGTGCTTCCATGGCCGCGGCTCTGGTCCGCCTGACAAGCTCTAGAGCTAGAGGGAACCTCAACGTGACAAGTTGCCTCCAGCGTTGGCCCCTAGTAGCCGTGCAGAAAGGGAGGCACGCAGCTGTCTCCATGAGTTCTCAGTCGCTTAGAGGCTTTCTTTTAAAGGAAGTAGTACACTTTGGAGGACTCCTAGGCCTCTCGGGTATGCATCACTTTCCCTCCAAGTTCAGCGAGTACCTCCAGACCCCTGTGGGGCGGCTGAGCAACTTCGAGGCCCATTGGTTGACCCCACCCCCCCACCCCCGGAGGCCCTCTGTGCGTGCCGCGCGATGGGCTACACACTGGACGTCCCTCGAGGAGCGCTACATTTCCAGAGCCCTCGAACAGCCTCAGGACAGCATTTCGGGTGAGTCCGACTTTGTCATGGCCCTTGTGTGAGCTGCCATGGGAAAACACTGTGCTTTGAATACTTGGAGGACCTCGTACCTGAAGTCACTCTGCCCGAGGAGAAAGTCAGCATGTTACCATGCCGTGTCGCTAACGGCACGCCCAGCACGAACCCAGGCCTGGAAGTAAGGCCCCTAGAGGCGGTGCAGAAGCGGAGGCGTTCAGCAGTTTACAGGAGGTGGCGGCCTCGGCTCTGGGCACCTTCAACGGCAGCAGGGTTTACTGGACACCTAGGAGACTGGCGCGGGCCCCCTGTTCCCGGCAGGAACACTGAGTACCGCCAGGCCCACCTGGGTCTGCTAAGCAACATCCAGGCCCGTAGCCCTTTAGAGCCCCTCTGTGTATGCCGAGCGTAGGGAAACGCGCTGCACTCTCCTTGGGAGCAGCTTAAGGTCCTCAGCAATCGCACACGTTCACGGACACCGTTCTGGCACGTCCCACATGGCGTCGAAGTCTCACGCATTACCCTAGGCTGAGCTGAACTCAGAGAAACCCTCGGCTTCGCATTCCACCTAGGACCTCCTGCCTGAAGTCACCGTGCCTCCCAGAGAGAGTCGGCTTGCGTTCTTACTGCCATGTAAGTCCCCTTCCTCCTGTGGCACTGCAGGCTTTGAATAGCCACAGGCCCAGAGGAGCAGCTACGGCGTTCCTTGGTTGAGGCAGTTCGCTTGATGCAGAACACCCTACTTCGAGAAGTTGATTCAGGGAAGGAAACTCAGGGTGACCTGTGTCTCTTTGGGCTTGTTAGAAACCACGGGGATGTCTGCTGAGTGCGCCCACGGAAACGGGGGCCTGCTGCAAGTAGCCTTGCTTTCCCGTTTGGAAGGCTGCGTTCATGCTGCCTTGAAGCTACCTGACATTCCCTGCTCTCGACAGGCCTGTTAGCCCTGTCAGAGTGCTTCGGGGAACGTTATGAGTCTGCTCTGTGTAAACCAGGTGCTTCCATGGCCGCGGCTCTGGTCCGCCTGACAAGCTCTAGAGCTAGAGGGAACCTCAACGTGACAAGTTGCCTCCAGCGTTGGCCCCTAGTAGCCGTGCAGAAAGGGAGGCACGCAGCTGTCTGCATGAGTTCTCAGTCGCTTAGAGGCTTTCTTTTAAAGGAAGTAGTACACTTTGGAGGACTCCTAGGCCTCTCGGGTATGCATCACTTTCCCTCCAAGTTCAGCGAGTACCTCCAGACCCCTGTGGGGCGGCTGAGCATCTTCGAGGCCCATTGGTTGACCCCACTCCCCCACCCCCGGAGGCCCTCTGTGCGTGCCGCGCGATGGGCTACACACTGGACGTCCCTCGAGGAGCGCTACATTTCCAGAGCCCTCGACCAGCCTCAGGACAGCATTTCGGGTGAGTCCGACTTTGTCATGGCCCTTGTGTGAGCTGCCATGGGAAAACACTGTGCTTTGAATACTTGGAGGACCTCGTACCTGAAGTCACTCTGCCCGAGGAGAAAGTCAGCATGTTACCATGCCGTGTCGCTAACGGCACGCCCAGCACGAACCCAGGCCTGGAAGGAAGGCCCCGAGTGGCGGTGCAGAAGCGGAGGCGTTCAGCAGTTTCCAGGAGGTGGCGGCCTCGGCTCTGGGCACCTTCAACGGCAGCAGGGTTTTCTGGACACCTAGGAGGCTGGCGCGGGCCCCCTGTTCCCGGCAGGAACACTGAGTACCGCCAGGCCCACCTGGGTCTGCTAAGCAACATCCAGGCCCGTAGCCCTTTAGAGCCCCTCTGTGTATGCCGAGCGTAGGGAAACGCGCTGCACTCTCCTTGGGAGCAGCTTAAGGTCCTCAGCAATCGCACACGTTCACGGACACCGTTCTGGCACGTCCCACATGGCGTCGAAGTCTCACGCATTACCCGAGGCTGAGGTGAACTCAGAGAAACCCTCGGCTTCGCATTCCACCTAGGACCTCCTGCCTGAAGTCACCGTGCCTCCCAGAGAGAGTCGGCTTGCGTTCTTACTGCCATGTAAGTCCCCTTCCTCCTGTGGCACTGCAGGCTTTGAATAGCCACAGGCCCAGAGGAGCAGCTACGGCGTTCCTTGGTTGAGGCAGTTCGCTTGATGCAGAACACCCTACTTCGAGAAGTTGATTCAGGGAAGGAAACTCAGGGTGACCTGTGTCTCTTTGGGCTTGTTAGAAACCACGGGGATGTCTGCTGAGTGCGCCCACGGAAACGGGGGCCTGCTGCAAGTAGCCTTGCTTTCCCGTTTGGAAGGCTGCGTTCATGCTGCCTTGAAGCTACCTGACATTCCCTGCTCTCGACAGGCCTGTTAGCCCTGTCAGAGTGCTTCGGGGAACGTTATGAGTCTGCTCTGTGTAAACCAGGTGCTTCCATGGCCGCGGCTCTGGTCCGCCTGACAAGCTCTAGAGCTAGAGGGAACCTCAACGTGACAAGTTGCCTCCAGCGTTGGCCCCTAGTAGCCGTGCAGAAAGGGAGGCACGCAGCTGTCTCCATGAGTTCTCAGTCGCTTAGAGGCTTTCTTTTAAAGGAAGTAGTACACTTTGGAGGACTCCTAGGCCTCTCGGGTATGCATCACTTTCCCTCCAAGTTCAGCGAGTACCTCCAGACCCCTGTGGGGCGGCTGAGCAACTTCGAGGCCCATTGGTTGACCCCACCCCCCCACCCCCGGAGGCCCTCTGTGCGTGCCGCGCGATGGGCTACACACTGGACGTCCCTCGAGGAGCGCTACATTTCCAGAGCCCTCGAACAGCCTCAGGACAGCATTTCGGGTGAGTCCGACTTTGTCATGGCCCTTGTGTGAGCTGCCATGGGAAAACACTGTGCTTTGAATACTTGGAGGACCTCGTACCTGAAGTCACTCTGCCCGAGGAGAAAGTCAGCATGTTACCATGCCGTGTCGCTAACGGCACGCCCAGCACGAACCCAGGCCTGGAAGTAAGGCCCCTAGAGGCGGTGCAGAAGCGGAGGCGTTCAGCAGTTTACAGGAGGTGGCGGCCTCGGCTCTGGGCACCTTCAACGGCAGCAGGGTTTACTGGACACCTAGGAGGCTGTCGCGGGCCCCCTGTTCCCGGCAGGAACACTGAGTACCGCCAGGCCCACCTGGGTCTGCTAAGCAACATCCAGGCCCGTAGCCCTTTAGAGCCCCTCTGTGTATGCCGAGCGTAGGGAAACGCGCTGCACTCTCCTTGGGAGCAGCTTAAGGTCCTCAGCAATCGCACACGTTCACGGACACCGTTCTGGCACGTCCCACATGGCGTCGAAGTCTCACGCATTACCCGAGGCTGAGCTGAACTCAGAGAAACCCTCGGCTTCGCATTCCACCTAGGACCTCCTGCCTGAAGTCACCGTGCCTCCCAGAGAGAGTCGGCTTGCGTTCTTACTGCCATGTAAGTCCCCTTCCTCCTGTGGCACTGCAGGCTTTGAATAGCCACAGGCCCAGAGGAGCAGCTACGGCGTTCCTTGGTTGAGGCAGGTCGCTTGATGCAGAACACCCTACTTCGAGAAGTTGATTCAGGGAAGGAAACTCAGGGTGACCTGTGTCTCTTTGGGCTTGTTAGAAACCACGGGGATGTCTGCTGAGTGCGCCCACGGAAACGGGGGCCTGCTGCAAGTAGCCTTGCTTTCCCGTTTGGAAGGCTGCGTTCATGCTGCCTTGAAGCTACCTGACATTCCCTGCTCTCGACAGGCCTGTTAGCCCTGTCAGAGTGCTTCGGGGAACGTTATGAGTCTGCTCTGTGTAAACCAGGTGCTTCCATGGCCGCGGCTCTGGTCCGCCTGACAAGCTCTAGAGCTAGAGGGAACCTCAACGTGACAAGTTGCCTCCAGCGTTGGCCCCTAGTAGCCGTGCAGAAAGGGAGGCACGCAGCTGTCTCCATGAGTTCTCAGTCGCTTAGAGGCTTTCTTTTAAAGGAAGTAGTACACTTTGGAGGACTCCTAGGCCTCTCGGGTATGCATCACTTTCCCTCCAAGTTCAGCGAGTACCTCCAGACCCCTGTGGGGCGGCTGAGCAACTTCGAGGCCCATTGGTTGACCCCACCCCCCCACCCCCGGAGGCCCTCTGTGCGTGCCGCGCGATGGGCTACACACTGGACGTCCCTCGAGGAGCGCTACATTTCCAGAGCCCTCGAACAGCCTCAGGACAGCATTTCGGGTGAGTCCGACTTTGTCATGGCCCTTGTGTGAGCTGCCATGGGAAAACACTGTGCTTTGAATACTTGGAGGACCTCGTACCTGAAGTCACTCTGCCCGAGGAGAAAGTCAGCATGTTACCATGCCGTGTCGCTAACGGCACGCCCAGCACGAACCCAGGCCTGGAAGTAAGGCCCCTAGAGGCGGTGCAGAAGCGGAGGCGTTCAGCAGTTTCCAGGAGGTGGCGGCCTCGGCTCTGGGCACCTTCAACGGCAGCAGGGTTTACTGGACACCTAGGAGACTGGCGCGGGCCCCCTGTTCCCGGCAGGAACACTGAGTACCGCCAGGCCCACCTGGGTCTGCTAAGCAACATCCAGGCCCGTAGCCCTTTAGAGCCCCTCTGTGTATGCCGAGCGTAGGGAAACGCGCTGCACTCTCCTTGGGAGCAGCTTAAGGTCCTCAGCAATCGCACACGTTCACGGACACCGTTCTGGCACGTCCCACATGGCGTCGAAGTCTCACGCATTACCCTAGGCTGAGCTGAACTCAGAGAAACCCTCGGCTTCGCATTCCACCTAGGACCTCCTGCCTGAAGTCACCGTGCCTCCCAGAGAGAGTCGGCTTGCGTTCTTACTGCCATGTAAGTCCCCTTCCTCCTGTGGCACTGCAGGCTTTGAATAGCCACAGGCCCAGAGGAGCAGCTACGGCGTTCCTTGGTTGAGGCAGTTCGCTTGATGCAGAACACCCTACTTCGAGAAGTTGATTCAGGGAAGGAAACTCAGGGTGACCTGTGTCTCTTTGGGCTTGTTAGAAACCACGGGGATGTCTGCTGAGTGCGCCCACGGAAACGGGGGCCTGCTGCAAGTAGCCTTGCTTTCCCATTTGGAAGGCTGCGTTCATGCTGCCTTGAAGCTACCTGACATTCCCTGCTCTCGACAGGCCTGTTAGCCCTGTCAGAGTGCTTCGGGGAACGTTATGAGTCTGCTCTGTGTAAACCAGGTGCTTCCATGGCCGCGGCTCTGGTCCGCCTGACAAGCTCTAGAGCTAGAGGGAACCTCAACGTGACAAGTTGCCTCCAGCGTTGGCCCCTAGTAGCCGTGCAGAAAGGGAGGCACGCAGCTGTCTCCATGAGTTCTCAGTCGCTTAGAGGCTTTCTTTTAAAGGAAGTAGTACACTTTGGAGGACTCCTAGGCCTCTCGGGTATGCATCACTTTCCCTCCAAGTTCAGCGAGTACCTCCAGACCCCTGTGGGGCGGCTGAGCAACTTCGAGGCCCATTGGTTGACCCCACCCCCCCACCCCCGGAGGCCCTCTGTGCGTGCCGCGCGATGGGCTACACACTGGACGTCCCTCGAGGAGCGCTACATTTCCAGAGCCCTCGAACAGCCTCAGGACAGCATTTCGGGTGAGTCCGACTTTGTCATGGCCCTTGTGTGAGCTGCCATGGGAAAACACTGTGCTTTGAATACTTGGAGGACCTCGTACCTGAAGTCACTCTGCCCGAGGAGAAAGTCAGCATGTTACCATGCCGTGTCGCTAACGGCACGCCCAGCACGAACCCAGGCCTGGAAGTAAGGCCCCTAGAGGCGGTGCAGAAGCGGAGGCGTTCAGCAGTTTACAGGAGGTGGCGGCCTCGGCTCTGGGCACCTTCAACGGCAGCAGGGTTTACTGGACACCTAGGAGGCTGGCGCGGGCCCCCTGTTCCCGGCAGGAACACTGAGTACCGCCAGGCCCACCTGGGTCTGCTAAGCAACATCCAGGCCCGTAGCCCTTTAGAGCCCCTCTGTGTATGCCGAGCGTAGGGAAACGTGCTGCACTCTCCTTGGGAGCAGCTTAAGGTCCTCAGCAATCGCACACGTTCACGGACACCGTTCTGGCACGTCCCACATGGCGTCGAAGTCTCACGCATTACCCGAGGCTGAGCTGAACTCAGAGAAACCCTCGGCTTCGCATTCCACCTAGGACCTCCTGCCTGAAGTCACCGTGCCTCCCAGAGAGAGTCGGCTTGCGTTCTTACTGCCATGTAAGTCCCCTTCCTCCTGTGGCACTGCAGGCTTTGAATAGCCACAGGCCCAGAGGAGCAGCTACGGCGTTCCTTGGTTGAGGCAGGTCGCTTGATGCAGAACACCCTACTTCGAGAAGTTGATTCAGGGAAGGAAACTCAGGGTGACCTGTGTCTCTTTGGGCTTGTTAGAAACCACGGGGATGTCTGCTGAGTGCGCCCACGGAAACGGGGGCCTGCTGCAAGTAGCCTTGCTTTCCCGTTTGGAAGGCTGCGTTCATGCTGCCTTGAAGCTACCTGACATTCCCTGCTCTCGACAGGCCTGTTAGCCCTGTCAGAGTGCTTCGGGGAACGTTATGAGTCTGCTCTGTGTAAACCAGGTGCTTCCATGGCCGCGGCTCTGGTCCGCCTGACAAGCTCTAGAGCTAGAGGGAACCTCAACGTGACAAGTTGCCTCCAGCGTTGGCCCCTAGTAGCCGTGCAGAAAGGGAGGCACGCAGCTGTCTGCATGAGTTCTCAGTCGCTTAGAGGCTTTCTTTTAAAGGAAGTAGTACACTTTGGAGGACTCCTAGGCCTCTCGGGTATGCATCACTTTCCCTCCAAGTTCAGCGAGTACCTCCAGACCCCTGTGGGGCGGCTGAGCATCTTCGAGGCCCATTGGTTGACCCCACTCCCCCACCCCCGGAGGCCCTCTGTGCGTGCCGCGCGATGGGCTACACACTGGACGTCCCTCGAGGAGCGCTACATTTCCAGAGCCCTCGACCAGCCTCAGGACAGCATTTCGGGTGAGTCCGACTTTGTCATGGCCCTTGTGTGAGCTGCCATGGGAAAACACTGTGCTTTGAATACTTGGAGGACCTCGTACCTGAAGTCACTCTGCCCGAGGAGAAAGTCAGCATGTTACCATGCCGTGTCGCTAACGGCACGCCCAGCACGAACCCAGGCCTGGAAGTAAGGCCCCTAGAGGCGGTGCAGAAGCGGAGGCGTTCAGCAGTTTACAGGAGGTGGCGGCCTCGGCTCTGGGCACCTTCAACGGCAGCAGGGTTTACTGGACACCTAGGAGGCTGGCGCGGGCCCCCTGTTCCCGGCAGGAACACTGAGTACCGCCAGGCCCACCTGGGTCTGCTAAGCAACATCCAGGCCCGTAGCCCTTTAGAGCCCCTCTGTGTATGCCGAGCGTAGGGAAACGCGCTGCACTCTCCTTGGGAGCAGCTTAAGGTCCTCAGCAATCGCACACGTTCACGGACACCGTTCTGGCACGTCCCACATGGCGTCGAAGTCTCACGCATTACCCGAGGCTGAGCTGAACTCAGAGAAACCCTCGGCTTCGCATTCCACCTAGGACCTCCTGCCTGAAGTCACCGTGCCTCCCAGAGAGAGTCGGCTTGCGTTCTTACTGCCATGTAAGTCCCCTTCCTCCTGTGGCACTGCAGGCTTTGAATAGCCACAGGCCCAGAGGAGCAGCTACGGCGTTCCTTGGTTGAGGCAGGTCGCTTGATGCAGAACACCCTACTTCGAGAAGTTGATTCAGGGAAGGAAACTCAGGGTGACCTGTGTCTCTTTGGGCTTGTTAGAAACCACGGGGATGTCTGCTGAGTGCGCCCACGGAAACGGGGGCCTGCTGCAAGTAGCCTTGCTTTCCCGTTTGGAAGGCTGCGTTCATGCTGCCTTGAAGCTACCTGACATTCCCTGCTCTCGACAGGCCTGTTAGCCCTGTCAGAGTGCTTCGGGGAACGTTATGAGTCTGCTCTGTGTAAACCAGGTGCTTCCATGGCCGCGGCTCTGGTCCGCCTGACAAGCTCTAGAGCTAGAGGGAACCTCAACGTGACAAGTTGCCTCCAGCGTTGGCCCCTAGTAGCCGTGCAGAAAGGGAGGCACGCAGCTGTCTGCATGAGTTCTCAGTCGCTTAGAGGCTTTCTTTTAAAGGAAGTAGTACACTTTGGAGGACTCCTAGGCCTCTCGGGTATGCATCACTTTCCCTCCAAGTTCAGCGAGTACCTCCAGACCCCTGTGGGGCGGCTGAGCATCTTCGAGGCCCATTGGTTGACCCCACTCCCCCACCCCCGGAGGCCCTCTGTGCGTGCCGCGCGATGGGCTACACACTGGACGTCCCTCGAGGAGCGCTACATTTCCAGAGCCCTCGACCAGCCTCAGGACAGCATTTCGGGTGAGTCCGACTTTGTCATGGCCCTTGTGTGAGCTGCCATGGGAAAACACTGTGCTTTGAATACTTGGAGGACCTCGTACCTGAAGTCACTCTGCCCGAGGAGAAAGTCAGCATCTTACCATGCCGTGTCGCTAACGGCACGCCCAGCACGAACACAGGCCTGGAAGGAAGGCCCCGAGTGGCGGTGCAGAAGCGGAGGCGTTCAGCAGTTTCCAGGAGGTGGCGGCCTCGGCTCTGGGCACCTTCAACGGCAGCAGGGTTTTCTGGACACCTAGGAGGCTGGCGCGGGCCCCCTGTTCCCGGCAGGAACACTGAGTACCGCCAGGCCCACCTGGGTCTGCTAAGCAACATCCAGGCCCGTAGCCCTTTAGAGCCCCTCTGTGTATGCCGAGCGTAGGGAAACGCGCTGCACTCTCCTTGGGAGCAGCTTAAGGTCCTCAGCAATCGCACACGTTCACGGACACCGTTCTGGCACGTCCCACATGGCGTCGAAGTCTCACGCATTACCCGAGGCTGAGCTGAACTCAGAGAAACCCTCGGCTTCGCATTCCACCTAGGACCTCCTGCCTGAACTCACCGTGCCTCCCAGACAGAGTCGGCTTGCGTTCTTACTGCCATGTAAGTCCCCTTCCTCCTGTGGCACTGCAGGCTTTGAATAGCCACAGGCCCAGAGGAGCAGCTACGGCGTTCCTTGGTTGAGGCAGGTCGCTTGATGCAGAACACCCTACTTCGAGAAGTTGATTCAGGGAAGGAAACTCAGGGTGACCTGTGTCTCTTTGGGCTTGTTAGAAACCACGGGGATGTCTGCTGAGTGCGCCCACGGAAACGGGGGCCTGCTGCAAGTAGCCTTGCTTTCCCGTTTGGAAGGCTGCGTTCATGCTGCCTTGAAGCTACCTGACATTCCCTGCTCTCGACAGGCCTGTTAGCCCTGTCAGAGTGCTTCGGGGAACGTTATGAGTCTGCTCTGTGTAAACCAGGTGCTTCCATGGCCGCGGCTCTGGTCCGCCTGACAAGCTCTAGAGCTAGAGGGAACCTCAACGTGACAAGTTGCCTCCAGCGTTGGCCCCTAGTAGCCGTGCAGAAAGGGAGGCACGCAGCTGTCTGCATGAGTTCTCAGTCGCTTAGAGGCTTTCTTTTAAAGGAAGTAGTACACTTTGGAGGACTCCTAGGCCTCTCGGGTATGCATCACTTTCCCTCCAAGTTCAGCGAGTACCTCCAGACCCCTGTGGGGCGGCTGAGCATCTTCGAGGCCCATTGGTTGACCCCACTCCCCCACCCCCGGAGGCCCTCTGTGCGTGCCGCGCGATGGGCTACACACTGGACGTCCCTCGAGGAGCGCTACATTTCCAGAGCCCTCGACCAGCCTCAGGACAGCATTTCGGGTGAGTCCGACTTTGTCATGGCCCTTGTGTGAGCTGCCATGGGAAAACACTGTGCTTTGAATACTTGGAGGACCTCGTACCTGAAGTCACTCTGCCCGAGGAGAAAGTCAGCATCTTACCATGCCGTGTCGCTAACGGCACGCCCAGCACGAACACAGGCCTGGAAGGAAGGCCCCGAGTGGCGGTGCAGAAGCGGAGGCGTTCAGCAGTTTCCAGGAGGTGGCGGCCTCGGCTCTGGGCACCTTCAACGGCAGCAGGGTTTTCTGGACACCTAGGAGGCTGGCGCGGGCCCCCTGTTCCCGGCAGGAACACTGAGTACCGCCAGGCCCACCTGGGTCTGCTAAGCAACATCCAGGCCCGTAGCCCTTTAGAGCCCCTCTGTGTATGCCGAGCGTAGGGAAACGCGCTGCACTCTCCTTGGGAGCAGCTTAAGGTCCTCAGCAATCGCACACGTTCACGGACACCGTTCTGGCACGTCCCACATGGCGTCGAAGTCTCACGCATTACCCGAGGCTGAGCTGAACTCAGAGAAACCCTCGGCTTCGCATTCCACCTAGGACCTCCTGCCTGAACTCACCGTGCCTCCCAGACAGAGTCGGCTTGCGTTCTTACTGCCATGTAAGTCCCCTTCCTCCTGTGGCACTGCAGGCTTTGAATAGCCACAGGCCCAGAGGAGCAGCTACGGCGTTCCTTGGTTGAGGCAGTTCGCTTGATGCAGAACACCCTACTTCGAGAAGTTGATTCAGGGAAGGAAACTCAGGGTGACCTGTGTCTCTTTGGGCTTGTTAGAAACCACGGGGATGTCTGCTGAGTGCGCCCACGGAAACGGGGGCCTGCTGCAAGTAGCCTTGCTTTCCCGTTTGGAAGGCTGCGTTCATGCTGCCTTGAAGCTACCTGACATTCCCTGCTCTCGACAGGCCTGTTAGCCCTGTCAGAGTGCTTCGGGGAACGTTATGAGTCTGCTCTGTGTAAACCAGGTGCTTCCATGGCCGCGGCTCTGGTCCGCCTGACAAGCTCTAGAGCTAGAGGGAACCTCAACGTGACAAGTTGCCTCCAGCGTTGGCCCCTAGTAGCCGTGCAGAAAGGGAGGCACGCAGCTGTCTCCATGAGTTCTCAGTCGCTTAGAGGCTTTCTTTTAAAGGAAGTAGTACACTTTGGAGGACTCCTAGGCCTTTCGGGTATGCATCACTTTCCCTCCAAGTTCAGCGAGTACCTCCAGACCCCTGTGGGGCGGCTGAGCAACTTCGAGGCCCATTGGTTGACCCCACCCCCCCACCCCCGGAGGCCCTCTGTGCGTGCCGCGCGATGGGCTACACACTGGACGTCCCTCGAGGAGCGCTACATTTCCAGAGCCCTCGAACAGCCTCAGGACAGCATTTCGGGTGAGTCCGACTTTGTCATGGCCCTTGTGTGAGCTGCCATGGGAAAACACTGTGCTTTGAATACTTGGAGGACCTCGTACCTGAAGTCACTCTGCCCGAGGAGAAAGTCAGCATGTTACCATGCCGTGTCGCTAACGGCACGCCCAGCACGAACCCAGGCCTGGAAGTAAGGCCCCTAGAGGCGGTGCAGAAGCGGAGGCGTTCAGCAGTTTACAGGAGGTGGCGGCCTCGGCTCTGGGCACCTTCAACGGCAGCAGGGTTTACTGGACACCTAGGAGGCTGGCGCGGGCCCCCTGTTCCCGGCAGGAACACTGAGTACCGCCAGGCCCACCTGGGTCTGCTAAGCAACATCCAGGCCCGTAGCCCTTTAGAGCCCCTCTGTGTATGCCGAGCGTAGGGAAACGCGCTGCACTCTCCTTGGGAGCAGCTTAAGGTCCTCAGCAATCGCACACGTTCACGGACACCGTTCTGGCACGTCCCACATGGCGTCGAAGTCTCACGCATTACCCGAGGCTGAGCTGAACTCAGAGAAACCCTCGGCTTCGCATTCCACCTAGGACCTCCTGCCTGAAGTCACCGTGCCTCCCAGAGAGAGTCGGCTTGCGTTCTTACTGCCATGTAAGTCCCCTTCCTCCTGTGGCACTGCAGGCTTTGAATAGCCACAGGCCCAGAGGAGCAGCTACGGCGTTCCTTGGTTGAGGCAGGTCGCTTGATGCAGAACACCCTACTTCGAGAAGTTGATTCAGGGAAGGAAACTCAGGGTGACCTGTGTCTCTTTGGGCTTGTTAGAAACCACGGGGATGTCTGCTGAGTGCGCCCACGGAAACGGGGGCCTGCTGCAAGTAGCCTTGCTTTCCCGTTTGGAAGGCTGCGTTCATGCTGCCTTGAAGCTACCTGACATTCCCTGCTCTCGACAGGCCTGTTAGCCCTGTCAGAGTGCTTCGGGGAACGTTATGAGTCTGCTCTGTGTAAACCAGGTGCTTCCATGGCCGCGGCTCTGGTCCGCCTGACAAGCTCTAGAGCTAGAGGGAACCTCAACGTGACAAGTTGCCTCCAGCGTTGGCCCCTAGTAGCCGTGCAGAAAGGGAGGCACGCAGCTGTCTCCATGAGTTCTCAGTCGCTTAGAGGCTTTCTTTTAAAGGAAGTAGTACACTTTGGAGGACTCCTAGGCCTCTCGGGTATGCATCACTTTCCCTCCAAGTTCAGCGAGTACCTCCAGACCCCTGTGGGGCGGCTGAGCAACTTCGAGGCCCATTGGTTGACCCCACCCCCCCACCCCCGGAGGCCCTCTGTGCGTGCCGCGCGATGGGCTACACACTGGACGTCCCTCGAGGAGCGCTACATTTCCAGAGCCCTCGAACAGCCTCAGGACAGCATTTCGGGTGAGTCCGACTTTGTCATGGCCCTTGTGTGAGCTGCCATGGGAAAACACTGTGCTTTGAATACTTGGAGGACCTCGTACCTGAAGTCACTCTGCCCGAGGAGAAAGTCAGCATGTTACCATGCCGTGTCGCTAACGGCACGCCCAGCACGAACCCAGGCCTGGAAGTAAGGCCCCTAGAGGCGGTGCAGAAGCGGAGGCGTTCAGCAGTTTCCAGGAGGTGGCGGCCTCGGCTCTGGGCACCTTCAACGGCAGCAGGGTTTACTGGACACCTAGGAGACTGGCGCGGGCCCCCTGTTCCCGGCAGGAACACTGAGTACCGCCAGGCCCACCTGGGTCTGCTAAGCAACATCCAGGCCCGTAGCCCTTTAGAGCCCCTCTGTGTATGCCGAGCGTAGGGAAACGCGCTGCACTCTCCTTGGGAGCAGCTTAAGGTCCTCAGCAATCGCACACGTTCACGGACACCGTTCTGGCACGTCCCACATGGCGTCGAAGTCTCACGCATTACCCGAGGCTGAGCTGAACTCAGAGAAACCCTCGGCTTCGCATTCCACCTAGGACCTCCTGCCTGAAGTCACCGTGCCTCCCAGAGAGAGTCGGCTTGCGTTCTTACTGCCATGTAAGTCCCCTTCCTCCTGTGGCACTGCAGGCTTTGAATAGCCACAGGCCCAGAGGAGCAGCTACGGCGTTCCTTGGTTGAGGCAGTTCGCTTGATGCAGAACACCCTACTTCGAGAAGTTGATTCAGGGAAGGAAACTCAGGGTGACCTGTGTCTCTTTGGGCTTGTTAGAAACCACGGGGATGTCTGCTGAGTGCGCCCACGGAAACGGGGGCCTGCTGCAAGTAGCCTTGCTTTCCCGTTTGGAAGGCTGCGTTCATGCTGCCTTGAAGCTACCTGACATTCCCTGCTCTCGACAGGCCTGTTAGCCCTGTCAGAGTGCTTCGGGGAACGTTATGAGTCTGCTCTGTGTAAACCAGGTGCTTCCATGGCCGCGGCTCTGGTCCGCCTGACAAGCTCTAGAGCTAGAGGGAACCTCAACGTGACAAGTTGCCTCCAGCGTTGGCCCCTAGTAGCCGTGCAGAAAGGGAGGCACGCAGCTGTCTCCATGAGTTCTCAGTCGCTTAGAGGCTTTCTTTTAAAGGAAGTAGTACACTTTGGAGGACTCCTAGGCCTCTCGGGTATGCATCACTTTCCCTCCAAGTTCAGCGAGTACCTCCAGACCCCTGTGGGGCGGCTGAGCAACTTCGAGGCCCATTGGTTGACCCCACCCCCCCACCCCCGGAGGCCCTCTGTGCGTGCCGCGCGATGGGCTACACACTGGACGTCCCTCGAGGAGCGCTACATTTCCAGAGCCCTCGAACAGCCTCAGGACAGCATTTCGGGTGAGTCCGACTTTGTCATGGCCCTTGTGTGAGCTGCCATGGGAAAACACTGTGCTTTGAATACTTGGAGGACCTCGTACCTGAAGTCACTCTGCCCGAGGAGAAAGTCAGCATGTTACCATGCCGTGTCGCTAACGGCACGCCCAGCACGAACCCAGGCCTGGAAGTAAGGCCCCTAGAGGCGGTGCAGAAGCGGAGGCGTTCAGCAGTTTACAGGAGGTGGCGGCCTCGGCTCTGGGCACCTTCAACGGCAGCAGGGTTTACTGGACACCTAGGAGGCTGGCGCGGGCCCCCTGTTCCCGGCAGGAACACTGAGTACCGCCAGGCCCACCTGGGTCTGCTAAGCAACATCCAGGCCCGTAGCCCTTTAGAGCCCCTCTGTGTATGCCGAGCGTAGGGAAACGCGCTGCACTCTCCTTGGGAGCAGCTTAAGGTCCTCAGCAATCGCACACGTTCACGGACACCGTTCTGGCACGTCCCACATGGCGTCGAAGTCTCACGCATTACCCGAGGCTGAGCTGAACTCAGAGAAACCCTCGGCTTCGCATTCCACCTAGGACCTCCTGCCTGAAGTCACCGTGCCTCCCAGAGAGAGTCGGCTTGCGTTCTTACTGCCATGTAAGTCCCCTTCCTCCTGTGGCACTGCAGGCTTTGAATAGCCACAGGCCCAGAGGAGCAGCTACGGCGTTCCTTGGTTGAGGCAGTTCGCTTGATGCAGAACACCCTACTTCGAGAAGTTGATTCAGGGAAGGAAACTCAGGGTGACCTGTGTCTCTTTGGGCTTGTTAGAAACCACGGGGATGTCTGCTGAGTGCGCCCACGGAAACGGGGGCCTGCTGCAAGTAGCCTTGCTTTCCCGTTTGGAAGGCTGCGTTCATGCTGCCTTGAAGCTACCTGACATTCCCTGCTCTCGACAGGCCTGTTAGCCCTGTCAGAGTGCTTCGGGGAACGTTATGAGTCTGCTCTGTGTAAACCAGGTGCTTCCATGGCCGCGGCTCTGGTCCGCCTGACAAGCTCTAGAGCTAGAGGGAACCTCAACGTGACAAGTTGCCTCCAGCGTTGGCCCCTAGTAGCCGTGCAGAAAGGGAGGCACGCAGCTGTCTCCATGAGTTCTCAGTCGCTTAGAGGCTTTCTTTTAAAGGAAGTAGTACACTTTGGAGGACTCCTAGGCCTCTCGGGTATGCATCACTTTCCCTCCAAGTTCAGCGAGTACCTCCAGACCCCTGTGGGGCGGCTGAGCATCTTCGAGGCCCATTGGTTGACCCCACTCCCCCACCCCCGGAGGCCCTCTGTGCGTGCCGCGCGATGGGCTACACACTGGACGTCCCTCGAGGAGCGCTACATTTCCAGAGCCCTCGACCAGCCTCAGGACAGCATTTCGGGTGAGTCCGACTTTGTCATGGCCCTTGTGTGAGCTGCCATGGGAAAACACTGTGCTTTGAATACTTGGAGGACCTCGTACCTGAAGTCACTCTGCCCGAGGAGAAAGTCAGCATCTTACCATGCCGTGTCGCTAACGGCACGCCCAGCACGAACACAGGCCTGGAAGGAAGGCCCCGAGTGGCGGTGCAGAAGCGGAGGCGTTCAGCAGTTTCCAGGAGGTGGCGGCCTCGGCTCTGGGCACCTTCAACGGCAGCAGGGTTTTCTGGACACCTAGGAGGCTGGCGCGGGCCCCCTGTTCCCGGCAGGAACACTGAGTACCGCCAGGCCCACCTGGGTCTGCTAAGCAACATCCAGGCCCGTAGCCCTTTAGAACCCCTCTGTGTATGCCGAGTGTAGGGAAACGCGCTGCACTCTCCTTGGGAGCAGCTTAAGGTCCTCAGCAATCGCACACGTTCACGGACACCGTTCTGGCACGTCCCACATGGCGTCGAAGTCTCACGCATTACCCGAGGCTGAGCTGAACTCAGAGAAACCCTCGGCTTCGCATTCCACCTAGGACCTCCTGCCTGAAGTCACCGTGCCTCCCAGAGAGAGTCGGCTTGCGTTCTTACTGCCATGTAAGTCCCCTTCCTCCTGTGGCACTGCAGGCTTTGAATAGCCACAGGCCCAGAGGAGCAGCTACGGCGTTCCTTGGTTGAGGCAGTTCGCTTGATGCAGAACACCCTACTTCGAGAAGTTGATTCAGGGAAGGAAACTCAGGGTGACCTGTGTCTCTTTGGGCTTGTTAGAAACCACGGGGATGTCTGCTGAGTGCGCCCACGGAAACGGGGGCCTGCTGCAAGTAGCCTTGCTTTCCCGTTTGGAAGGCTGCGTTCATGCTGCCTTGAAGCTACCTGACATTCCCTGCTCTCGACAGGCCTGTTAGCCCTGTCAGAGTGCTTCAGGGAACGTTATGAGTCTGCTCTGTCTAAACCAGGTGCTTCCATGGCCGCGGCTCTGGTCCGCCTGACAAGCTCTAGAGCTAGAGGGAACCTCAACGTGACAAGTTGCCTCCAGCGTTGGCCCCTAGTAGCCGTGCAGAAAGGGAGGCACGCAGCTGTCTCCATGAGTTCTCAGTCGCTTAGAGGCTTTCTTTTAAAGGAAGTAGTACACTTTGGAGGACTCCTAGGCCTCTCGGGTATGCATCACTTTCCCTCCAAGTTCAGCGAGTACCTCCAGACCCCTGTGGGGCGGCTGAGCATCTTCGAGGCCCATTGGTTGACCCCACTCCCCCACCCCCGGAGGCCCTCTGTGCGTGCCGCGCGATGGGCTACACACTGGACGTCCCTCGAGGAGCGCTACATTTCCAGAGCCCTCGACCAGCCTCAGGACAGCATTTCGGGTGAGTCCGACTTTGTCATGGCCCTTGTGTGAGCTGCCATGGGAAAACACTGTGCTTTGAATACTTGGAGGACCTCGTACCTGAAGTCACTCTGCCCGAGGAGAAAGTCAGCATCTTATCATGCCGTGTCGCTAACGGCACGCCCAGCACGAACACAGGCCTGGAAGGAAGGCCCCGAGTGGCGGTGCAGAAGCGGAGGCGTTCAGCAGTTTACAGGAGGTGGCGGCCTCGGCTCTGGGCACCTTCAACGGCAGCAGGGTTTTCTGGACACCTAGGAGGCTGGCGCGGGCCCCCTGTTCCCGGCAGGAACACTGAGTACCGCCAGGCCCACCTGGGTCTGCTAAGCAACATCCAGGCCCGTAGCCCTTTAGAGCCCCTCTGTGTATGCCGAGCGTAGGGAAACGCGCTGCACTCTCCTTGGGAGCAGCTTAAGGTCCTCAGCACTCGCACACGTTCACGGACACCGTTCTGGCACGTCCCACATGGCGTCGAAGTCTTACGCATTACCCTAGGCTGAGGTGAACTCAGAGAAACCCTCGGCTTCGCATTCCACCTAGGACCTCCTGCCTGAAGTCACCGTGCCTCCCAGAGAGAGTCGGCTTGCGTTCTTACTGCCATGTAAGTCCCCTTCCTCCTGTGGCACTGCAGGCTTTGAATAGCCACAGGCCCAGAGGAGCAGCTACGGCGTTCCTTGGTTGAGGCAGGTCGCTTGATGCAGAACACCCTACTTCGAGAAGTTGATTCAGGGAAGGAAACTCAGGGTGACCTGTGTCTCTTTGGGCTTGTTAGAAACCACGGGGATGTCTGCTGAGTGCGCCCACGGAAACGGGGGCCTGCTGCAAGTAGCCTTGCTTTCCCGTTTGGAAGGCTGCGTTCATGCTGCCTTGAAGCTACCTGACATTCCCTGCTCTCGACAGGCCTGTTAGCCCTGTCAGAGTGCTTCGGGGAACGTTATGAGTCTGCTCTGTCTAAACCAGGTGCTTCCATGGCCGCGGCTCTGGTCCGCCTGACAAGCTCTAGAGCTAGAGGGAACCTCAACGTGACAAGTTGCCTCCAGCGTTGGCCCCTAGTAGCCGTGCAGAAAGGGAGGCACGCAGCTGTCTCCATGAGTTCTCAGTCGCTTACAGGCTTTCTTTTAAAGGAAGTAGTACACTTTGGAGGACTCCTAGGCCTCTCGGGTATGCATCACTTTCCCTCCAAGTTCAGCGAGTACCTCCAGACCCCTGTGGGGCGGCTGAGCAACTTCGAGGCCCATTGGTTGACCCCACCCCCCCATCCCCGGAGGCCCTCTGTGCGTGCCGCGCGATGGGCTACACACTGGACGTCCCTCGAGGAGCGCTACATTTCCAGAGCCCTCGACCAGCCTCAGGACAGCATTTCGGGTGAGTCCGACTTTGTCATGGCCCTTGTGTGAGCTGCCATGGGAAAACACTGTGCTTTGAATACTTCCAGGACCTCGTACCTGAGGTCACTCTGCCCGAGGAGAAAGTCAGCATCTTACCATGCCGTGTCGCTAACGGCACGCCCAGCACGAACACAGGCCTGGAAGTAAGGCCCCGAGTGGCGGTGCAGAAGCGGAGGCGTTCAGCAGTTTACAGGAGGTGGCGGCCTCGGCTCTGGGCACCTTCAACGGCAGCAGGGTTTTCTGGACACCTAGGAGGCTGGCGCGGGCCCCCTGTTCCCGGCAGGAACACTGAGTACCGCCAGGCCCACCTGGGTCTGCTAAGCAACATCCAGGCCCGTAGCCCTTTAGAGGCCCTCTGTGTATGCCGAGCGTAGGGAAACGCGCTGCACTCTCCTTGGGAGCAGCTTAAGGTCCTCAGCAATCGCACACGTTCACGGACACCGTTCTGGCACGTCCCACATGGCGTCGAAGTCTCACGCATTACCCGAGGCTGAGCTGAACTCAGAGAAACCCTCGGCTTCGCATTCCACCTAGGACCTCCTGCCTGAAGTCACCGTGCCTCCCAGAGAGAGTCGGCTTGCGTTCTTACTGCCATGTAAGTCCCCTTCCTCCTGTGGCACTGCAGGCTTTGAATAGCCACAGGCCCAGAGGAGCAGCTACGGCGTTCCTTGGTTGAGGCAGTTCGCTTGATGCAGAACACCCTACTTCGAGAAGTTGATTCAGGGAAGGAAACTCAGGGTGACCTGTGTCTCTTTGGGCTTGTTAGAAACCACGGGGTTGTCTGCTGAGTGCGCCCACGGAAACGGGGCCCTGCTGCAAGTAGCCTTGCTTTCCCGTTTGGAAGGCTGCGTTCATGCTGCCTTGAAGCTACCTGACATTCCCTGCTCTCGACAGGCCTGTTAGCCCTGTCAGAGTGCTTCGGGGAACGTTATGAGTCTGCTCTGTCTAAACCAGGTGCTTCCATGGCCGCGGCTCTGGTCCGCCTGACAAGCTCTAGAGCTAGAGGGAACCTCAACGTGACAAGTTGCCTCCAGCGTAGGCCCCTAGTAGCCGTGCAGAAAGGGAGGCAGGCAGCTGTCTCCATGAGTTCTCAGTCGCTTAGAGGCTTTATTTTAAAGGAAGTAGTACACTTTGGAAGACTCCTAGGCCTCTCGGGTATGCATCACTTTCCCTCCAAGTTCAGCGAGTACCTCCAGACCCCTGTGGGGCGGCTGAGCAACTTCGAGGCCCATTGGTTGACCCCACCCCCCCACCCCCGGAGGCCCTCAGTGCGTGCCGCGCGATGGGCTACACACTGGACGTCCCTCGAGGAGCGCTACATTTCCAGAGCCCTCGACCAGCCTCAGGACAGCATTTCGGGTGAGTCCGACTTTGTCATGGCCCTTGTGTGAGCTGCCATGGGAAAACACTGTGCTTTGAATACTTGGAGGACCTCGTACCTGAAGTCACTCTGCCCGAGGAGAAAGTCAGCATCTTACCATGCCGTGTCGCTAACGGCACGCCCAGCACGAACACAGGCCTGGAAGTAAGGCCCCGAGTGGCGGTGCAGAAGCGGAGGCGTTCAGCAGTTTACAGGAGGTGGCGGCCTCGGCTCTGGGCACCTTCAACGGCAGCAGGGTTTTCTGGACACCTAGGAGGCTGGCGCGGGCCCCCTGTTCCCGGCAGGAACACTGAGTATCGCCAGGCCCACCTGGGTCTGCTAAGCAACATCCAGGCCCGTAGCCCTTTACAGCCCCTCTGTGTATGCCGAGCATAGGGAAACGCGCTGCACTCTCCTTGGGAGCAGCTTAAGGTCCTCAGCAATCGCACACGTTCACGGACACTGTTCTGGCACGTCCCACATGGCGTCGAAGTCTCACGCATTACCCGAGGCTGAGCTGAACTCAGAGAAACCCTCGGCTTCGCATTCCACCTAGGACCTCCTGCCTGAAGTCACCGTGCCTCCCAGAGAGAGTCGGCTTGCGTTCTTACTGCCATGTAAGTCCCCTTCCTCCTGTGGCACTGCAGGCTTTGAATAGCCACAGGCCCAGAGGAGCAGCTACGGCGTTCCTTGGTTGAGGCAGTTCGCTTGATGCAGAACACCCTACTTCGAGAAGTTGATTCAGGGAAGGAAACTCAGGGTGACCTGTGTCTCTTTGGGCTTGTTAGAAACCACGAGGTTGTCTGCTGAGTGCGCCCACGGAAACGGGGCCCTGCTGCAAGTAGCCTTGCTTTCCCGTTTGGAAGGCTGCGTTCATGCTGCCTTGAAGCTACCTGACATTCCCTGCTCTCGACAGGCCTGTTAGCCCTGTCAGAGTGCTTCGGGGAACGTTATGAGTCTGCTCTGTCTAAACCAGGTGCTTCCATGGCCGCGGCTCTGGTCCGCCTGACAAGCTCTAGAGCTAGAGGGAACCTCAACGTGACAAGTTGCCTCCAGCGTAGGCCCCTAGTAGCCGTGCAGAAAGGGAGGCAGGCAGCTGTCTCCATGAGTTCTCAGTCGCTTAGAGGCTTTATTTTAAAGGAAGTAGTACACTTTGGAAGACTCCTAGGCCTCTCGGGTATGCATCACTTTCCCTCCAAGTTCAGCGAGTACCTCCAGACCCCTGTGGGGCGGCTGAGCAACTTCGAGGCCCATTGGTTGACCCCACCCCCCCACCCCCGGAGGCCCTCAGTGCGTGCCGCGCGATGGGCTACACACTGGACGTCCCTCGAGGAGCGCTACATTTCCAGAGCCCTCGACCAGCCTCAGGACAGCATTTCGGGTGAGTCCGACTTTGTCATGGCCCTTGTGTGAGCTGCCATGGGAAAACACTGTGCTTTGAATACTTCCAGGACCTCGTACCTGAGGTCACTCTGCCCGAGGAGAAAGTCAGCATCTTACCATGCCGTGTCGCTAACGGCATGCCCAGCACGAACACAGGCCTGGAAGTAAGGCCCCGAGTGGCGGTGCAGAAGCGGAGGCGTTCAGCAGTTTACAGGAGGTGGCGGCCTCGGCTCTGGGCACCTTCAACGGCAGCAGGGTTTTCTGGACACCTAGGAGGCTGGCGCGGGCCCCCTGTTCCCGGCAGGAACACTGAGTATCGCCAGGCCCACCTGGGTCTGCTAAGCAACATCCAGGCCCGTAGCCCTTTACAGCCCCTCTGTGTATGCCGAGCATAGGGAAACGCGCTGCACTCTCCTTGGGAGCAGCTTAAGGTCCTCAGCAATCGCACACGTTCACGGACACTGTTCTGGCACGTCCCACATGGCGTCGAAGTCTCACGCATTACCCGAGGCTGAGCTGAACTCAGAGAAACCCTCGGCTTCGCATTCCACCTAGGACCTCCTGCCTGAAGTCACCGTGCCTCCCAGAGAGAGTCGGCTTGCGTTCTTACTGCCATGTAAGTCCCCTTCCTCCTGTGGCACTGCAGGCTTTGAATAGCCACAGGCCCAGAGGAGCAGCTACGGCGTTCCTTGGTTGAGGCAGTTCGCTTGATGCAGAACACCCTACTTCGAGAAGTTGATTTAGGGAAGGAAACTCAGGGTGACCTGTGTCTCTTTGGGCTTGTTAGAAACCACGGGGTTGTCTGCTGAGTGCGCCCACGGAAACGGGGGCCTGCTGCAAGTAGCCTTGCTTTCCCGTTTGGAAGGCTGTCTTCATGCTGCCTTGAAGCTACCTGACATTCCCTGCTCTCGACAGGCCTCTTAGCCCTGTCAGAGTGCTTCGGGGAACGTTATGAGTCTGCTCTGTCTAAACCAGGTGCTTCCATGGCCGCGGCTCTGGTCCGCCTGACAAGCTCTAGAGCTAGAGGGAACCTCAACGTGAGAAGTTGCCTCCAGCGTAGGCCCCTAGTAGCCGTGCAGAAAGGGAGGCAGGCAGCTGTCTCCATGAGTTCTCAGTCGCTTAGAGGCTTTCTTTTAAAGGAAGTAGTACACTTTGGAGGACTCCTAGGCCTCTCGGGTATGCATCACTTTCCCTCCAAGTTCAGCGAGTACCTCCAGACCCCTGTGGGGCGGCTGAGCAACTTCGAGGCCCATTGGTTGACCCCACCACCCCACCCCCGGAGGCCCTCTGTGCGTGCCGCGCGATGAGCTACACACTGGAAGTCCATCGAGGAGCGCTATATTTCCAGAGCCCTCGACCAGCCTCCGGACAGCATTTCGGGTGAGTCCGACTTTGTCATGGCCCTTGTGTGAGCTGCCATGGGAAAACACTGTGCTTTGAATACTTGGAGGACCTCGTACCTGAAGTCACTCTGCCCGAGGAGAAAGTCAGCATCTTACCATGCCGTGTCGCTAACGGCACGCCCAGCACGAACACAGGCCTGGAAGGAAGGCCCCGAGTGGCGGTGCAGAAGCGGAGGCGTTCAGCAGTTTCCAGGAGGTGGCGGCCTCGGCTCTGGGCACCTTCAACGGCAGCAGGGTTTTCTGGACACCTAGGAGGCTGGCGCGGGCCCCCTGTTCCCGGCAGGAACACTGAGTACCGCCAGGCCCACCTGGGTCTGCTAAGCAACATCCAGGCCCGTAGCCCTTTAGAACCCCTCTGTGTATGCCGAGTGTAGGGAAACGCGCTGCACTCTCCTTGGGAGCAGCTTAAGGTCCTCAGCAATCGCACACGTTCACGGACACCGTTCTGGCACGTCCCACATGGCGTCGAAGTCTCACGCATTACCCGAGGCTGAGCTGAACTCAGAGAAACCCTCGGCTTCGCATTCCACCTAGGACCTCCTGCCTGAAGTCACCGTGCCTCCCAGAGAGAGTCGGCTTGCGTTCTTACTGCCATGTAAGTCCCCTTCCTCCTGTGGCACTGCAGGCTTTGAATAGCCACAGGCCCAGAGGAGCAGCTACGGCGTTCCTTGGTTGAGGCAGTTCGCTTGATGCAGAACACCCTACTTCGAGAAGTTGATTCAGGGAAGGAAACTCAGGGTGACCTGTGTCTCTTTGGGCTTGTTAGAAACCACGGGGATGTCTGCTGAGTGCGCCCACGGAAACGGGGGCCTGCTGCAAGTAGCCTTGCTTTCCCGTTTGGAAGGCTGCGTTCATGCTGCCTTGAAGCTACCTGACATTCCCTGCTCTCGACAGGCCTGTTAGCCCTGTCAGAGTGCTTCGGGGAACGTTATGAGTCTGCTCTGTCTAAACCAGGTGCTTCCATGGCCGCGGCTCTGGTCCGCCTGACAAGCTCTAGAGCTAGAGGGAACCTCAACGTGACAAGTTGCCTCCAGCATTGGCCCCTAGTAGCCGTGCAGAAAGGGAGGCACGCAGCTGTCTCCGTGAGTTCTCAATCGCTTAGAGGCTTTCTTTTAAAGGAAGTAGTACACTTTGGAGGACTCCTAGGCCTCTCGGGTATGCATCACTTTCCCTCCAAGTTCAGCGAGTACCTCCAGACCCCTGTGGGGCGGCTGAGCATCTTCGAGGCCCATTGGTTGACCCCACTCCCCCATCCCCGGAGGCCCTCTGTGCGTGCCGCGCGATGGGCTACACACTGGACGTCCCTCGAGGAGCGCTACATTTCCAGAGCCCTCGACCAGCCTCAGGACAGCATTTCGGGTGAGTCCGACTTTGTCATGGCCCTTGTGTGAGCTGCCATGGGAAAACACTGTGCTTTGAATACTTGGAGGACCTCGTACCTGAAGTCACTCTGCCCGAGGAGAAAGTCAGCATCTTACCATGCCGTGTCGCTAACGGCACGCCCAGCACGAACACAGGCCTGGAAGGAAGGCCCCGAGTGGCGGTGCAGAAGCGGAGGCGTTCAGCAGTTTCCAGGAGGTGGCGGCCTCGGCTCTGGGCACCTTCAACGGCAGCAGGGTTTTCTGGACACCTAGGAGGCTGGCGCGGGCCCCCTGTTCCCGGCAGGAACACTGAGTACCGCCAGGCCCACCTGGGTCTGCTAAGCAACATCCAGGCCCGTAGCCCTTTAGAGCCCCTCTGTGTATGCCGAGCGTAGGGAAACGCGCTGCACTCTCCTTGGGAGCAGCTTAAGGTCCTCAGCACTCGCACACGTTCACGGACACCGTTCTGGCACGTCCCACATGGCGTCGAAGTCTTACGCATTACCCTAGGCTGAGGTGAACTCAGAGAAACCCTCGGCTTCGCATTCCACCTAGGACCTCCTGCCTGAAGTCACCGTGCCTCCCAGAGAGAGTCGGCTTGCGTTCTTACTGCCATGTAAGTCCCCTTCCTCCTGTGGCACTGCAGGCTTTGAATAGCCACAGGCCCAGAGGAGCAGCTACGGCGTTCCTTGGTTGAGGCAGGTCGCTTGATGCAGAACACCCTACTTCGAGAAGTTGATTCAGGGAAGGAAACTCAGGGTGACCTGTGTCTCTTTGGGCTTGTTAGAAACCACGGGGATGTCTGCTGAGTGCGCCCACGGAAACGGGGGCCTGCTGCAAGTAGCCTTGCTTTCCCGTTTGGAAGGCTGCGTTCATGCTGCCTTGAAGCTACCTGACATTCCCTGCTCTCGACAGGCCTGTTAGCCCTGTCAGAGTGCTTCGGGGAACGTTATGAGTCTGCTCTGTCTAAACCAGGTGCTTCCATGGCCGCGGCTCTGGTCCGCCTGACAAGCTCTAGAGCTAGAGGGAACCTCAACGTGACAAGTTGCCTCCAGCGTTGGCCCCTAGTAGCCGTGCAGAAAGGGAGGCACGCAGCTGTCTCCATGAGTTCTCAGTCGCTTACAGGCTTTCTTTTAAAGGAAGTAGTACACTTTGGAGGACTCCTAGGCCTCTCGGGTATGCATCACTTTCCCTCCAAGTTCAGCGAGTACCTCCAGACCCCTGTGGGGCGGCTGAGCAACTTCGAGGCCCATTGGTTGACCCCACCCCCCCATCCCCGGAGGCCCTCTGTGCGTGCCGCGCGATGGGCTACACACTGGACGTCCCTCGAGGAGCGCTACATTTCCAGAGCCCTCGACCAGCCTCAGGACAGCATTTCGGGTGAGTCCGACTTTGTCATGGCCCTTGTGTGAGCTGCCATGGGAAAACACTGTGCTTTGAATACTTCCAGGACCTCGTACCTGAGGTCACTCTGCCCGAGGAGAAAGTCAGCATCTTACCATGCCGTGTCGCTAACGGCACGCCCAGCACGAACACAGGCCTGGAAGTAAGGCCCCGAGTGGCGGTGCAGAAGCGGAGGCGTTCAGCAGTTTACAGGAGGTGGCGGCCTCGGCTCTGGGCACCTTCAACGGCAGCAGGGTTTTCTGGACACCTAGGAGGCTGGCGCGGGCCCCCTGTTCCCGGCAGGAACACTGAGTACCGCCAGGCCCACCTGGGTCTGCTAAGCAACATCCAGGCCCGTAGCCCTTTAGAGGCCCTCTGTGTATGCCGAGCGTAGGGAAACGCGCTGCACTCTCCTTGGGAGCAGCTTAAGGTCCTCAGCAATCGCACACGTTCACGGACACCGTTCTGGCACGTCCCACATGGCGTCGAAGTCTCACGCATTACCCGAGGCTGAGCTGAACTCAGAGAAACCCTCGGCTTCGCATTCCACCTAGGACCTCCTGCCTGAAGTCACCGTGCCTCCCAGAGAGAGTCGGCTTGCGTTCTTACTGCCATGTAAGTCCCCTTCCTCCTGTGGCACTGCAGGCTTTGAATAGCCACAGGCCCAGAGGAGCAGCTACGGCGTTCCTTGGTTGAGGCAGTTCGCTTGATGCAGAACACCCTACTTCGAGAAGTTGATTCAGGGAAGGAAACTCAGGGTGACCTGTGTCTCTTTGGGCTTGTTAGAAACCACGGGGTTGTCTGCTGAGTGCGCCCACGGAAACGGGGCCCTGCTGCAAGTAGCCTTGCTTTCCCGTTTGGAAGGCTGCGTTCATGCTGCCTTGAAGCTACCTGACATTCCCTGCTCTCGACAGGCCTGTTAGCCCTGTCAGAGTGCTTCGGGGAACGTTATGAGTCTGCTCTGTCTAAACCAGGTGCTTCCATGGCCGCGGCTCTGGTCCGCCTGACAAGCTCTAGAGCTAGAGGGAACCTCAACGTGACAAGTTGCCTCCAGCGTAGGCCCCTAGTAGCCGTGCAGAAAGGGAGGCAGGCAGCTGTCTGCATGAGTTCTCAGTCGCTTAGAGGCTTTATTTTAAAGGAAGTAGTACACTTTGGAAGACTCCTAGGCCTCTCGGGTATGCATCACTTTCCCTCCAAGTTCAGCGAGTACCTCCAGACCCCTGTGGGGCGGCTGAGCAACTTCGAGGCCCATTGGTTGACCCCACCCCCCCACCCCCGGAGGCCCTCAGTGCGTGCCGCGCGATGGGCTACACACTGGACGTCCCTCGAGGAGCGCTACATTTCCAGAGCCCTCGACCAGCCTCAGGACAGCATTTCGGGTGAGTCCGACTTTGTCATGGCCCTTGTGTGAGCTGCCATGGGAAAACACTGTGCTTTGAATACTTCCAGGACCTCGTACCTGAGGTCACTCTGCCCGAGGAGAAAGTCAGCATCTTACCATGCCGTGTCGCTAACGGCACGCCCAGCACGAACACAGGCCTGGAAGTAAGGCCCCGAGTGGCGGTGCAGAAGCGGAGGCGTTCAGCAGTTTACAGGAGGTGGCGGCCTCGGCTCTGGGCACCTTCAACGGCAGCAGGGTTTTCTGGACACCTAGGAGGCTGGCGCGGGCCCCCTGTTCCCGGCAGGAACACTGAGTATCGCCAGGCCCACCTGGGTCTGCTAAGCAACATCCAGGCCCGTAGCCCTTTACAGCCCCTCTGTGTATGCCGAGCATAGGGAAACGCGCTGCACTCTCCTTGGGAGCAGCTTAAGGTCCTCAGCAATCACACACGTTCACGGACACTGTTCTGGCACGTCCCACATGGCGTCGAAGTCTCACGCATTACCCGAGGCTGAGCTGAACTCAGAGAAACCCTCGGCTTCGCATTCCACCTAGGACCTCCTGCCTGAAGTCACCGTGCCTCCCAGAGAGAGTCGGCTTGCGTTCTTACTGCCATGTAAGTCCCCTTCCTCCTGTGGCACTGCAGGCTTTGAATAGCCACAGGCCCAGAGGAGCAGCTACGGCGTTCCTTGGTTGAGGCAGTTCGCTTGATGCAGAACACCCTACTTCGAGAAGTTGATTCAGGGAAGGAAACTCAGGGTGACCTGTGTCTCTTTGGGCTTGTTAGAAACCACGAGGTTGTCTGCTGAGTGCGCCCACGGAAACGGGGCCCTGCTGCAAGTAGCCTTGCTTTCCCGTTTGGAAGGCTGCGTTCATGCTGCCTTGAAGCTACCTGACATTCCCTGCTCTCGACAGGCCTGTTAGCCCTGTCAGAGTGCTTCGGGGAACGTTATGAGTCTGCTCTGTCTAAACCAGGTGCTTCCATGGCCGCGGCTCTGGTCCGCCTGACAAGCTCTAGAGCTAGAGGGAACCTCAACGTGACAAGTTGCCTCCAGCGTAGGCCCCTAGTAGCCGTGCAGAAAGGGAGGCAGGCAGCTGTCTCCATGAGTTCTCAGTCGCTTAGAGGCTTTATTTTAAAGGAAGTAGTACACTTTGGAAGACTCCTAGGCCTCTCGGGTATGCATCACTTTCCCTCCAAGTTCAGCGAGTACCTCCAGACCCCTGTGGGGCGGCTGAGCAACTTCGAGGCCCATTGGTTGACCCCACCCCCCCACCCCCGGAGGCCCTCAGTGCGTGCCGCGCGATGGGCTACACACTGGACGTCCCTCGAGGAGCGCTACATTTCCAGAGCCCTCGACCAGCCTCAGGACAGCATTTCGGGTGAGTCCGACTTTGTCATGGCCCTTGTGTGAGCTGCCATGGGAAAACACTGTGCTTTGAATACTTCCAGGACCTCGTACCTGAGGTCACTCTGCCCGAGGAGAAAGTCAGCATCTTACCATGCCGTGTCGCTAACGGCATGCCCAGCACGAACACAGGCCTGGAAGTAAGGCCCCGAGTGGCGGTGCAGAAGCGGAGGCGTTCAGCAGTTTACAGGAGGTGGCGGCCTCGGCTCTGGGCACCTTCAACGGCAGCAGGGTTTTCTGGACACCTAGGAGGCTGGCGCGGGCCCCCTGTTCCCGGCAGGAACACTGAGTATCGCCAGGCCCACCTGGGTCTGCTAAGCAACATCCAGGCCCGTAGCCCTTTACAGCCCCTCTGTGTATGCCGAGCATAGGGAAACGCGCTGCACTCTCCTTGGGAGCAGCTTAAGGTCCTCAGCAATCGCACACGTTCACGGACACTGTTCTGGCACGTCCCACATGGCGTCGAAGTCTCACGCATTACCCGAGGCTGAGCTGAACTCAGAGAAACCCTCGGCTTCGCATTCCACCTAGGACCTCCTGCCTGAAGTCACCGTGCCTCCCAGAGAGAGTCGGCTTGCGTTCTTACTGCCATGTAAGTCCCCTTCCTCCTGTGGCACTGCAGGCTTTGAATAGCCACAGGCCCAGAGGAGCAGCTACGGCGTTCCTTGGTTGAGGCAGTTCGCTTGATGCAGAACACCCTACTTCGAGAAGTTGATTTAGGGAAGGAAACTCAGGGTGACCTGTGTCTCTTTGGGCTTGTTAGAAACCACGGGGTTGTCTGCTGAGTGCGCCCACGGAAACGGGGGCCTGCTGCAAGTAGCCTTGCTTTCCCGTTTGGAAGGCTGTCTTCATGCTGCCTTGAAGCTACCTGACATTCCCTGCTCTCGACAGGCCTCTTAGCCCTGTCAGAGTGCTTCGGGGAACGTTATGAGTCTGCTCTGTCTAAACCAGGTGCTTCCATGGCCGCGGCTCTGGTCCGCCTGACAAGCTCTAGAGCTAGAGGGAACCTCAACGTGAGAAGTTGCCTCCAGCGTAGGCCCCTAGTAGCCGTGCAGAAAGGGAGGCAGGCAGCTGTCTCCATGAGTTCTCAGTCGCTTAGAGGCTTTCTTTTAAAGGAAGTAGTACACTTTGGAGGACTCCTAGGCCTCTCGGGTATGCATCACTTTCCCTCCAAGTTCAGCGAGTACCTCCAGACCCCTGTGGGGCGGCTGAGCAACTTCGAGGCCCATTGGTTGACCCCACCACCCCACCCCCGGAGGCCCTCTGTGCGTGCCGCGCGATGAGCTACACACTGGAAGTCCATCGAGGAGCGCTATATTTCCAGAGCCCTCGACCAGCCTCCGGACAGCATTTCGGGTGAGTCCGACTTTGTCATGGCCCTTGTGTGAGCTGCCATGGGAAAACACTGTGCTTTGAATACTTGGAGGACCTCGTACCTGAAGTCACTCTGCCCGAGGAGAAAGTCAGCATCTTACCATGCCGTGTCGCTAACGGCACGCCCAGCACGAACACAGGCCTGGAAGTAAGGCCCCGAGTGGCGGTGCAGGAGCGGAGGCGTGCAGCAGTTTCCATGAGGCGGCGGCCTCGGTTCTGGGCATCTTCAACGGCAGCAGGGTTTTCTGGACACCTAGGAGGCTGGCGCGGGCCCCCTGTTCCCGGTAGGAACACTGAGTACCGCCAGGCCCACCTGGGTCTTCTAAGCAACATCCAGGCCCGTAGCCCTTTAGAGCCCCTCTGTGTATGCCGAGCGTAGGGAAACGCGCTGCACTCTCCTTGGGAGCAGCTTAAGGTCCTCAGCAATCGCACACGTTCACGGACACCGTTCTGGCACGTCCCACATGGCGTCGAAGTCTCACGCATTACCCGAGGCTGAGCTGAACTCAGAGAAACCCTCGGCTTCGCATTCCACCTAGGACCTCCTGCCTGAAGTCACCGTGCCTCCCAGAGAGAGTCGGCTTGCGTTCTTACTGCCATGTAAGTCCCCTTCCTCCTGTGGCACTGCAGGCTTTGAATAGCCACAGGCCCAGAGGAGCAGCTACGGCGTTCCTTGGTTGAGGCAGTTCGCTTGATGCAGAACACCCTACTTCGAGAAGTTGATTCAGGGAAGGAAACTCAGGGTGACCTGTGTCTCTTTGGGCTTGTTAGAAACCACGGGGATGTCTGCTGAGTGCGCCCACGGAAACGGGGGCCTGCTGCAAGTAGCCTTGCTTTCCCGTTTGGAAGGCTGCGTTCATGCTGCCTTGAAGCTACCTGACATTCCCTGCTCTCGACAGGCCTGTTAGCCCTGTCAGAGTGCTTCGGGGAACGTTATGAGTCTGCTCTGTCTAAACCAGGTGCTTCCATGGCCGCGGCTCTGGTCCGCCTGACAAGCTCTAGAGCTAGAGGGAACCTCAACGTGACAAGTTGCCTCCAGCGTTGGCCCCTAGTAGCCGTGCAGAAAGGGAGGCACGCAGCTGTCTCCATGAGTTCTCAGTCGCTTAGAGGCTTTCTTTTAAAGGAAGTAGTACACTTTGGAGGACTCCTAGGCCTCTCGGGTATGCATCACTTTCCCTCCAAGTTCAGCGAGTACCTCCAGACCCCTGTGGGGCGGCTGAGCAACTTCGAGGCCCATTGGTTGACCCCACCCCCCCACCCCCGGAGGCCCTCTGTGCGTGCCGCGCGATGGGCTACACACTGGACGTCCCTCGAGGAGCGCTACATTTCCAGAGCCCTCGAACAGCCTCAGGACAGCATTTCGGGTGAGTCCGACTTTGTCATGGCCCTTGTGTGAGCTGCCATGGGAAAACACTGTGCTTTGAATACTTGGAGGACCTCGTACCTGAAGTCACTCTGCCCGAGGAGAAAGTCAGCATCTTACCATGCCGTGTCGCTAACGGCACGCCCAGCACGAACCCAGGCCTGGAAGTAAGGCCCCTAGAGGCGGTGCAGAAGCGGAGGCGTTCAGCAGTTTACAGGAGGTGGCGGCCTCGGCTCTGGGCACCTTCAACGGCAGCAGGGTTTACTGGACACCTAGGAGGCTGGCGCGGGCCCCCTGTTCCCGGCAGGAACACTGAGTACCGCCAGGCCCACCTGGGTCTGCTAAGCAACATCCAGGCCCGTAGCCCTTTAGAGCCCCTCTGTGTATGCCGAGCGTAGGGAAACGCGCTGCACTCTCCTTGGGAGCAGCTTAAGGTCCTCAGCAATCGCACACGTTCACGGACACCGTTCTGGCACGTCCCACATGGCGTCGAAGTCTTACGCATTACCCGAGGCTGAGCTGAACTCAGAGAAACCCTCGGCTTCGCATTCCACCTAGGACCTCCTGCCTGAAGTCACCGTGCCTCCCAGAGAGAGTCGGCTTGCGTTCTTACTGCCATGTAAGTCCCCTTCCTCCTGTGGCACTGCAGGCTTTGAATAGCCACAGGCCCAGAGGAGCAGCTACGGCGTTCCTTGGTTGAGGCAGTTCGCTTGATGCAGAACACCCTACTTCGAGAAGTTGATTCAGGGAAGGAAACTCAGGGTGACCTGTGTCTCTTTGGGCTTGTTAGAAACCACGGGGATGTCTGCTGAGTGCGCCCACGGAAACGGGGGCCTGCTGCAAGTAGCCTTGCTTTCCCGTTTGGAAGGCTGCGTTCATGCTGCCTTGAAGCTACCTGACATTCCCTGCTCTCGACAGGCCTGTTAGCCCTGTCAGAGTGCTTCGGGGAACGTTATGAGTCTGCTCTGTCTAAACCAGGTGCTTCCATGGCCGCGGCTCTGGTCCGCCTGACAAGCTCTAGAGCTAGAGGGAACCTCAACGTGACAAGTTGCCTCCAGCGTTGGCCCCTAGTAGCCGTGCAGAAAGGGAGGCACGCAGCTGTCTGCATGAGTTCTCAGTCGCTTAGAGGCTTTCTTTTAAAGGAAGTAGTACGCTTTGGAGGACTCCTAGGCCTCTCGGGTATGCATCACTTTCCCTCCAAGTTCAGCGAGTACCTCCAGACCCCTGTGGGGCGGCTGAGCATCTTCGAGGCCCATTGGTTCACCCCACTCCCCCACCCCCGGAGGCCCTCTGTGCGTGCCGCGCGATGAGCTACACACTGGACGTCCCTCGAGGAGCGCTACATTTCCAGAGCCCTCGACCAGCCTCAGGACAGCATTTCGGGTGAGTCCGACTTTGTCATGGCCCTTGTGTGAGCTGCCATGGGAAAACACTGTGCTTTGAATACTTGGAGGACCTCGTACCTGAAGTCACTCTGCCCGAGGAGAAAGTCAGCATCTTACCATGCCGTGTCGCTAACGGCACGCCCAGCACGAACACAGGCCTGGAAGGAAGGCCCCGAGTGGCGGTGCAGAAGAGGAGGCGTTCAGCAGTTTACAGGAGGTGGCGGCCTCGGCTCTGGGCACCTTCAACGGCAGCAGGGTTTTCTGGACACCTAGGAGGCTGGCGCGGGCCCCCTGTTCCCGGCAGGAACACTGAGTACCGCCAGGCCCACCTGGGTCTGCTAAGCAACATCCAGGCCCGTAGCCCTTTAGAGCCCCTCTGTGTATGCCGAGCGTAGGGAAACGCGCTGCACTCTCCTTGGGAGCAGCTTAAGGTCCTCAGCAATCGCACACGTTCACGGACACCGTTCTGGCACGTCCCACATGGCGTCGAAGTCTCACGCATTACCCGAGGCTGAGCTGAACTCAGAGAAACCCTCGGCTTCGCATTCCACCTAGGACCTCCTGCCTGAAGTCACCGTGCCTCCCAGAGAGAGTCAGCTTGCGTTCTTACTGCCATGTAAGTCCCCTTCCTCCTGTGGCACTGCAGGCTTTGAATAGCCACAGGCCCAGAGGAGCAGCTACGGCGTTCCTTGGTTGAGGCAGTTCGCTTGATGCAGAACACCCTACTTCGAGAAGTTGATTCAGGGAAGGAAACTCAGGGTGACCTGTGTCTCTTTGGGCTTGTTAGAAACCACGGGGATGTCTGCTCAGTGCGTCCACGGAAACGGGGGCCTGCTGCAAGTAGCCTTGCTTTCCCGTTTGGAAGGCTGTCTTCATGCTGCCTTGAAGCTACCTGACATTCCCTGCTCTCGACAGGGCTGTTAGCCCTGTCAGAGTGCTTCGGGGAAAGTTATGAGTCTGCTCTGTCTAAACCAGGTGCTTCCATGGCCGCGGCTCTGGTCCGCCTGACAAGCTCTAGAGCTAGAGGGAACCTCAACGTGACAAGTTGCCTCCAGCGTAGGCCCCTAGTAGCCGTGCAGAAAGGGAGGCAGGCAGCTGTCTCCATGAGTTCTCAGTCGCTTAGAGGCTTTCTTTTAAAGGAAGTAGTACACTTTGGAGGACTCCTAGGCCTCTCGGGTATGCATCACTTTCCCTCCAAGTTCAGCGAGTACCTCCAGACCCCTGTGGGGCGGCTGAGCAACTTCGAGGCCCATTGGTTGACCACACGCCCCCACCCCCGGAGGCCCTCTGTGCGTGCCGCGCGATGGGCTACACACTGGACGTCCCTCGAGGAGCGCTACATTTCCAGAGCCCTCGACCAGCCTCAGGATAGCATTTCGGGTGAGTCCGATTTTGTCATGGCCTTTGTGTGAGCTGCCATGGGAAAACACTGTGCTTTGAATACTTCGAGGACCTCGTACCTGAAGTCACTCTGCCCGAGGAGAAAGTCAGCATGTTACCATGCCGTGTCGCTAACGGCACGCCCAGCACGAACACAGGCCTGGAAGTAAGGCCCCTAGTGGCGGTGCAGAAGCGGAGGCGTTCAGCAGTTTACAGGAGGTGGCGGCCTCGGCTCTGGGCACCTTCAACGGCAGCAGGGTTTTCTGGACACCTAGGAGGCTGGCGCGGGCCCCCTGTTCCCGGCAGGAACACTGAGTACCGCCAGGCCCACCTGGGTCTGCTAAGCAACATCCAGGCCCGTAGCCCTTTAGAGCCCCTCTGTGTATGCCGAGCGTAGGGAAACGCGCTGCACTCTCCTTGGGAGCAGCTTAAGGTCCTCAGCACTCGCACACGTTCACGGACACCGTTCTGGCACGTCCCACATGGCGTCGAAGTCTCACGCATTACCCGAGGCTGAGCTGAACTCAGAGAAACCCTCGGCTTCGCATTCCACCTAGGACCTCCTGCCTGAAGTCACCGTGCCTCCCAGAGAGAGTCGGCTTGCGTTCTTACTGCCATGTAAGTCCCCTTCCTCCTGTGGCACTGCAGGCTTTGAATAGCCACAGGCCCAGAGGAGCAGCTACGGCGTTCCTTGGTTGAGGCAGGTCGCTTGATGCAGAACACCCTACTTCGAGAAGTTGATTCAGGGAAGGAAACTCAGGGTGACCTGTGTCTCTTTGGGCTTGTTAGAAACCACGGGGATGTCTGCTGAGTGCGCCCACGGAAACGGGGCCTGCTGCAAGTAGCCTTGCTTTCCCGTTTGGAAGGCTGCGTTCATGCTGCCTTGAAGCTACCTGACATTCCCTGCTCTCGACAGGCCTGTTAGCCCTGTCAGAGTGCTTCGGGGAACGTTATGAGTCTGCTCTGTGTAAACCAGGTGCTTCCATGGCCGCGGCTCTGGTCCGCCTGACAAGCTCTAGAGCTAGAGGGAACCTCAACGTGACAAGTTGCCTCCAGCGTTGGCCCCTAGTAGCCGTGCAGAAAGGGAGGCACGCAGCTGTCTGCATGAGTTCTCAGTCGCTTAGAGGCTTTCTTTTAAAGGAAGTAGTACACTTTGGAGGACTCCTAGGCCTCTCGGGTATGCATCACTTTCCCTCCAAGTTCAGCGAGTACCTCCAGACCGCTGTGGGGCGGCTGAGCATCTTCGAGGCCCATTGGTTGACCCCACTCCCCCACCCCCGGAGGCCCTCTGTGCGTGCCGCGCGATGGGCTACACACTGGACGTCCCTCGAGGAGCGCTACATTTCCAGAGCCCTCGACCAGCCTCAGGACAGCATTTCGGGTGAGTCCGACTTTGTCATGGCCCTTGTGTGAGCTGCCATGGGAAAACACTGTGCTTTGAATACTTGGAGGACCTCGTACCTGAAGTCACTCTGCCCGAGGAGAAAGTCAGCATCTTACCATGCCGTGTCGCTAACGGCACGCCCAGCACGAACACAGGCCTGGAAGGAAGGCCCCGAGTGGCGGTGCAGAAGCGGAGGCGTTCAGCAGTTTCCAGGAGGTGGCGGCCTCGGCTCTGGGCACCTTCAACGGCAGCAGGGTTTTCTGGACACCTAGGAGGCTGGCGCGGGCCCCCTGTTCCCGGCAGGAACACTGAGTACCGCCAGGCCCACCTGGGTCTGCTAAGCAACATCCAGGCCCGTAGCCCTTTAGAGCCCCTCTGTGTATGCCGAGCGTAGGGAAACGCGCTGCACTCTCCTTGGGAGCAGCTTAAGGTCCTCAGCAATCGCACACGTTCACGGACACCGTTCTGGCACGTCCCACATGGCGTCGAAGTCTCACGCATTACCCGAGGCTGAGCTGAACTCAGAGAAACCCTCGGCTTCGCATTCCACCTAGGACCTCCTGCCTGAAGTCACCGTGCCTCCCAGAGAGAGTCGGCTTGCGTTCTTACTGCCATGTAAGTCCCCTTCCTCCTGTGGCACTGCAGGCTTTGAATAGCCACAGGCCCAGAGGAGCAGCTACGGCGTTCCTTGGTTGAGGCAGTTCGCTTGATGCAGAACACCCTACTTCGAGAAGTTGATTCAGGGAAGGAAACTCAGGGTGACCTGTGTCTCTTTGGGCTTGTTAGAAACCACGGGGATGTCTGCTGAGTGCGCCCACGGAAACGGGGGCCTGCTGCAAGTAGCCTTGCTTTCCCGTTTGGAAGGCTGCGTTCATGCTGCCTTGAAGCTACCTGACATTCCCTGCTCTCGACAGGCCTGTTAGCCCTGTCAGAGTGCTTCGGGGAACGTTATGAGTCTGCTCTGTGTAAACCAGGTGCTTCCATGGCCACGGCTCTGGTCCGCCTGACAAGCTCTAGAGCTAGAGGGAACCTCAACGTGACAAGTTGCCTCCAGCGTTGGCCCCTAGTAGCCGTGCAGAAAGGGAGGCAGGCAGCTGTCTCCATGAGTTCTCAGTCGCTTAGAGGCTTTCTTTTAAAGGAAGTAGTACACTTTGGAGGACTCCTAGGCCTCTCGGGTATGCATCACTTTCCCTCCAAGTTCAGCGAGTACCTCCAGACCCCTGTGGGGCGGCTGAGCAACTTCGAGGCCCATTGGTTGACCCCACCCCCCCACCCCCGGAGGCCCTCTGTGCGTGCCGCGCGATGGGCTACACACTGGACGTCCCTCGAGGAGCGCTACATTTCCAGAGCCCTCGAACAGCCTCAGGACAGCATTTCGGGTGAGTCCGACTTTGTCATGGCCCTTGTGTGAGCTGCCATGGGAAAACACTGTGCTTTGAATACTTGGAGGACCTCGTACCTGAAGTCACTCTGCCCGAGGAGAAAGTCAGCATGTTACCATGCCGTGTCGCTAACGGCACGCCCAGCACGAACCCAGGCCTGGAAGTAAGGCCCCTAGAGGCGGTGCAGAAGCGGAGGCGTTCAGCAGTTTACAGGAGGTGGCGGCCTCGGCTCTGGGCACCTTCAACGGCAGCAGGGTTTACTAGACACCTAGGAGGCTGGCGCGGGCCCCCTGTTCCCGGCAGGAACACTGAGTACCGCCAGGCCCACCTGGGTCTGCTAAGCAACATCCAGGCCCGTAGCCCTTTAGAGCCCCTCTGTGTATGCCGAGCGTAGGGAAACGCGCTGCACTCTCCTTGGGAGCAGCTTAAGGTCCTCAGCAATCGCACACGTTCACGGACACCGTTCTGGCACGTCCCACATGGCGTCGAAGTCTCACGCATTACCCGAGGCTGAGCTGAACTCAGAGAAACCCTCGGCTTCGCATTCCACCTAGGACCTCCTGCCTGAAGTCACCGTGCCTCCCAGAGAGAGTCGGCTTGCGTTCTTACTGCCATGTAAGTCCCCTTCCTCCTGTGGCACTGCAGGCTTTGAATAGCCACAGGCCCAGAGGAGCAGCTACGGCGTTCCTTGGTTGAGGCAGTTCGCTTGATGCAGAACACCCTACTTCGAGAAGTTGATTCAGGGAAGGAAACTCAGGGTGACCTGTGTCTCTTTGGGCTTGTTAGAAACCACGGGGATGTCTGCTGAGTGCGCCCACGGAAACGGGGGCCTGCTGCAAGTAGCCTTGCTTTCCCGTTTGGAAGGCTGCGTTCATGCTGCCTTGAAGCTACCTGACATTCCCTGCTCTCGACAGGCCTGTTAGCCCTGTCAGAGTGCTTCGGGGAACGTTATGAGTCTGCTCTGTGTAAACCAGGTGCTTCCATGGCCGCGGCTCTGGTCCGCCTGACAAGCTCTAGAGCTAGAGGGAACCTCAATGTGACAAGTTGCCTCCAGCGTTGGCCCCTAGTAGCCGTGCAGAAAGGGAGGCACGCAGCTGTCTCCATGAGTTCTCAGTCGCTTAGAGGCTTTCTTTTAAAGGAAGTAGTACACTTTGGAGGACTCCTAGGCCTCTCGGGTATGCATCACTTTCCCTCCAAGTTCAGCGAGTACCTCCAGACCCCTGTGGGGCGGCTGAGCATCTTCGAGGCCCATTGGTTGACCCCACTCCCCCACCCCCGGAGGCCCTCTGTGCGTGCCGCGCGATGGGCTACACACTGGACGTCCCTCGAGGAGCGCTACATTTCCAGAGCCCTCGACCAGCCTCAGGACAGCATTTCGGGTGAGTCCGACTTTGTCATGGCCCTTGTGTGAGCTGCCATGGGAAAACACTGTGCTTTGAATACTTGGAGGACCTCGTACCTGAAGTCACTCTGCCCGAGGAGAAAGTCAGCATCTTACCATGCCGTGTCGCTAACGGCACGCCCAGCACGAACACAGGCCTGGAAGGAAGGCCCCGAGTGGCGGTGCAGAAGCGGAGGCGTTCAGCAGTTTCCAGGAGGTGGCGGCCTCGGCTCTGGGCACCTTCAACGGCAGCAGGGTTTTCTGGACACCTAGGAGGCTGGCGCGGGCCCCCTGTTCCCGGCAGGAACACTGAGTACCGCCAGGCCCACCTGGGTCTGCTAAGCAACATCCAGGCCCGTAGCCCTTTAGAGCCCCTCTGTGTATGCCGAGCGTAGGGAAACGCGCTGCACTCTCCTTGGGAGCAGCTTAAGGTCCTCAGCAATCGCACACGTTCACGGACACCGTTCTGGCACGTCCCACATGGCGTCGAAGTCTCACGCATTACCCGAGGCTGAGCTGAACTCAGAGAAACCCTCGGCTTCGCATTCCACCTAGGACCTCCTGCCTGAAGTCACCGTGCCTCCCAGAGAGAGTCGGCTTGCGTTCTTACTGCCATGTAAGTCCCCTTCCTCCTGTGGCACTGCAGGCTTTGAATAGCCACAGGCCCAGAGGAGCAGCTACGGCGTTCCTTGGTTGAGGCAGTTCGCTTGATGCAGAACACCCTACTTCGAGAAGTTGATTCAGGGAAGGAAACTCAGGGTGACCTGTGTCTCTTTGGGCTTGTTAGAAACCACGGGGATGTCTGCTCAGTGCGTCCACGGAAACGGGGGCCTGCTGCAAGTAGCCTTGCTTTCCCGTTTGGAAGGCTGTCTTCATGCTGCCTTGAAGCTACCTGACATTCCCTGCTCTCGACAGGGCTGTTAGCCCTGTCAGAGTGCTTCGGGGAAAGTTATGAGTCTGCTCTGTCTAAACCAGGTGCTTCCATGGCCGCGGCTCTGGTCCGCCTGACAAGCTCTAGAGCTAGAGGGAACCTCAACGTGACAAGTTGCCTCCAGCGTAGGCCCCTAGTAGCCGTGCAGAAAGGGAGGCAGGCAGCTGTCTCCATGAGTTCTCAGTCGCTTAGAGGCTTTCTTTTAAAGGAAGTAGTACACTTTGGAGGACTCCTAGGCCTCTCGGGTATGCATCACTTTCCCTCCAAGTTCAGCGAGTACCTCCAGACCCCTGTGGGGCGGCTGAGCAACTTCGAGGCCCATTGGTTGACCACACGCCCCCACCCCCGGAGGCCCTCTGTGCGTGCCGCGCGATGGGCTACACACTGGACGTCCCTCGAGGAGCGCTACATTTCCAGAGCCCTCGACCAGCCTCAGGACAGCATTTCGGGTGAGTCCGATTTTGTCATGGCCTTTGTGTGAGCTGCCATGGGAAAACACTGTGCTTTGAATACTTGGAGGACCTCGTACCTGAAGTCACTCTGCCCGAGGAGAAAGTCAGCATGTTACCATGCCGTGTCGCTAACGGCACGCCCAGCACGAACACAGGCCTGGAAGTAAGGCCCCGAGTGGCGGTGCAGAAGCGGAGGCGTTCAGCAGTTTCCAGGAGGTGGCGGCCTCGGCTCTGGGCACCTTCAACGGCAGCAGGGTTTTCTGGACACCTAGGAGGCTGGCGCGGGCCCCCTGTTCCCGGCAGGAACACTGAGTACCGCCAGGCCCACCTGGGTCTGCTAAGCAACATCCAGGCCCGTAGCCCTTTAGAGCCCCTCTGTGTATGCCGAGCGTAGGGAAACGCGCTGCACTCTCCTTGGGAGCAGCTTAAGGTCCTCAGCAATCGCACACGTTCACGGACACCGTTCTGGCACGTCCCACATGGCGTCGAAGTCTCACGCATTACCCGAGGCTGAGCTGAACTCAGAGAAACCCTCGGCTTCGCATTCCACCTAGGACCTCCTGCCTGAAGTCACCGTGCCTCCCAGAGAGAGTCGGCTTGCGTTCTTACTGCCATGTAAGTCCCCTTCCTCCTGTGGCACTGCAGGCTTTGAATAGCCACAGGCCCAGAGGAGCAGCTACGGCGTTCCTTGGTTGAGGCAGTTCGCTTGATGCAGAACACCCTACTTTGAGAATTTGATTCAGGGAAGGAAACTCAGGGTGACCTGTGTCTCTTTGGGCTTGTTAGAAACCACGGGGTTGTCTGCTGAGTGCGCCCACGGAAACGGGGCCCTGCTGCAAGTAGCCTTGCTTTCCCGTTTGGAAGGCTGCGTTCATGCTGCCTTGAAGCTACCTGACATTCCCTGCTCTCGACAGGCCTGTTAGCCCTGTCAGAGTGCTTCGGGGAACGTTATGAGTCTGCTCTGTGTAAACCAGGTGCTTCCATGGCCGCGGCTCTGGTCCGCCTGACAAGCTCTAGAGCTAGAGGGAACCTCAACGTGACAAGTTGCCTCCAGCGTAGGCCCCTAGTAGCCGTGCAGAAAGGGAGGCAGGCAGCTGTCTCCATGAGTTCTCAGTCGCTTAGAGGCTTTCTTTTAAAGGAAGTAGTACACTTTGGAGGACTCCTAGGCCTCTCGGGTATGCATCACTTTCCCTCCAAGTTCAGCGAGTACCTCCAGACCCCTGTGGGGCGGCTGAGCAACTTCGAGGCCCATTGGTTGACCCCACGCCCCCACCCCCGGAGGCCCTCTGTGCGTGCCGCGCGATGGGCTACACACTGGACGTCCCTCGAGGAGCGCTACATTTCCAGAGCCCTCGACCAGCCTCAGGACAGCATTTCGGGTGAGTCCGACTTTGTCATGGCCCTTGAGTGAGCTGCCATGGGAAAACACTGTGCTCTGAATACTTGGAGGACCTCGTACCTGAAGTCACTCTGCCCGAGGAGAAAGTCAGCATCTTACCATGCCGTGTCGCTAACGGCACGCCCAGCACGAACACAGGCCTGGAAGTAAGGCCCTGAGTGGCGGTGCAGAAGCGGAGGCGTTCAGCAGTTTACAGGAGGTGGCGGCCTCGGCTCTGGGCACCTTCAACGGCAGCAGGGTTTTCTGGACACCTAGGAGGCTGGCGCGGGCCCCCTGTTCCCGGCAGGAACACTGAGTACCGCCAGGCCCACCTGGGTCTGCTAAGCAACATCCAGGCCCGTAGCCCTTTAGAGCCCCTCTGTGTATGCCGAGCGTAGGGAAACGCGCTGCACTCTCCTTGGGAGCAGCTTAAGGTCCTCAGCAATCGCACACGTTCACGGACACCGTTCTGGCACGTCCCACATGGCGTCGAAGTCTCACGCATTACCCGAGGCTGAGCTGAACTCAGAGAAACCCTCGGCTTCGCATTCCACCTAGGACCTCCTGCCTGAAGTCACCGTGCCTCCCAGAGAGAGTCGGCTTGCGTTCTTACTGCCATGTAAGTCCCCTTCCTCCTGTGGCACTGCAGGCTTTGAATAGCCACAGGCCCAGAGGAGCAGCTACGGCGTTCCTTGGTTGAGGCAGTTCGCTTGATGCAGAACACCCTACTTCGAGAAGTTGATTCAGGGAAGGAAACTCAGGGTGACCTGTGTCTCTTTGGGATTCTTAGAAACCACGGGGATGTCTGCTGAGTGCGCCCACGGAAACGGGGCCCTGCTGCAAGTAGCCTTGCTTTCCCGTTTGGAAGGCTGCGTTCATGCTGCCTTGAAGCTACCTGACATTCCCTGCTCTCGACAGGCCTGTTAGCCCTGTCAGAGTGCTTCGGGGAACGTTATGAGTCTGCTCTGTCTAAACCAGGTTCTTCCATGGCTGCGGCTCTGGTCCGCCTGACAAGCTCTAGAGCTAGAGGGAACCTCAACGTGACAAGTTGCCTCCAGCGTAGGCCCCTAGTAGCCGTGCAGAAAGGGAGGCAGGCAGCTGTCTCCATGAGTTCTCAGTCGCTTAGAGGCTTTCTTTTAAAGGAAGTAGTACACTTTGGAGGACTCCTAGGCCTCTCGGGTATGCATCACTTTCCCTCCAAGTTCAGCGAGTACCTCCAGACCCCTGTGGGGCGGCTGAGCAACTTCGAGGCCCATTGGTTGACCCCACGCCCCCATCCCCGGAGGCCCTCTGTGCGTGCCGCGCGATGGGCTACACACTGGACGTCCCTCGAGGAGCGCTACATTTCCAGAGCCCTCGACCAGCCTCCGGACAGCATTTCGGGTGAGTCCGACTTTGTCATGGCCCTTGTGTGAGCTGCCATGGGAAAACACTGTGCTTTGAATAGTTCGAGGACCTCGTACCTGAAGTCACTCTGCCCGAGGAGAAAGTCAGCATCTTACCATGCCGTGTCGCTAACGGCACGCCCAGCACGAACACAGGCCTGGAAGTAAGGCCCCGAGTGGCGGTGCAGAAGCGGAGGCGTTCAGCAGTTTACAGGAGGTGGCGGCCTCGGCTCTGGGCACCTTCAACGGCAGCAGGGTTTTCTGGACACCTAGGAGGCTGGCGCGGGCCCCCTGTTCCCGGCAGGAACACTGAGTACCGCCAGGCCCACCTGGGTCTGCTAAGCAACATCCAGGCCCGTAGCCCTTTAGAGCCCCTCTGTGTATGCCGAGCGTAGGGAAACGCGCTGCACTCTCCTTGGGAGCAGCTTAAGGTCCTCAGCAATCGCACACGTTCACGGACACCGTTCTGGCACGTCCCACATGGCGTCGAAGTCTCACGCATTACCCGAGGCTGAGCTGAACTCAGAGAAACCCTCGGCTTCGCATTCCACCTAGGACCTCCTGCCTGAAGTCACCGTGCCTCCCAGAGAGAGTCGGCTTGCGTTCTTACTGCCATGTAAGTCCCCTTCCTCCTGTGGCACTGCAGGCTTTGAATAGCCACAGGCCCAGAGGAACAGCTACGGCGTTCCTTGGTTGAGGCAGTTCGCTTGATGCAGAACACCCTACTTCGAGAAGTTGATTCAGGGAAGGAAACTCAGGGTGACCTGTGTCTCTTTGGGCTTGTTAGAAACCACGGGGATGTCTGCTGAGTGCGCCCACGGAAACGGGGCCCTGCTGCAAGTAGCCTTGCTTTCCCGTTTGGAAGGCTGCGTTCATGCTGCCTTGAAGCTACCTGACATTCCCTGCTCTCGACAGGCCTCTTAGCCCTGTCAGAGTGCTTCGGGGAACGTTATGAGTCTGCTCTGTCTAAATCAGGTGCTTCCATGCCCGCGGCTCTGGTCCGCCTGACAAGCTCTAGAGCTAGAGGGAACCTCAACGTGACAAGTTGCCTCCAGCGTAGGCCCCTAGTAGCCGTGCAGAAAGGGAGGCAGGCAGCTGTCTCCATGAGTTCTCAGTCACTTAGAGGCTTTCTTTTAAAGGAAGTAGTGCACTTTGGAGGACTCCTAGGCCTTTCGGGTATCCATCACTTTCCCTCAAAGTTCAGCGAGTACCTCCAGACCCCTGTGGGGCGGCTGAGCAACTTCGAGGCCCATTGGTTGACCCCACTCCCCCACCCCCGGAGGCCCTCTGTGCGTGCCGCGCGATGGGCTACACACTGGACGTCCCTCGAGGAGCGCTACATTTCCAGAGCCCTCGACCAGCCTCAGGACAGCATTTCGGGTGAGTCCGACTTTGTCATGGCCCTTGTGTGAGCTGCCATGGGAAAACACTGTGCTTTGAATACTTGGAGGACCTCGTACCTGAAGTCACTCTGCCCGAGGAGAAAGTCAGCATCTTACCATGCCGTGTCGCTAACGGCACGCCCAGCACGAACACAGGCCTGGAAGTAAGGCCCCGAGTGGCGGTGCAGGAGCGGAGGCGTTCAGCAGTTTACAGGAGGTGGCGGCCTCGGCTCTGGGCACCTTCAACGGCAGCAGGGTTTTCTGGACACCTAGGAGGCTGGCGCGGGCCCCCTGTTCCCGGCAGGAACACTGAGTACCACCAGGCCCACCTGGGTCTGCTAAGCAACATCCAGGCCCGTAGCCCTTTAGAGCCCCTCTGTGTATGCCGAGCGTAGGGAAACGCGCTGCACTCTCCTTGGGAGCAGCTTAAGGTCCTCAGCAATCGCACACGTTCACGGACACCGTTCTGGCACGTCCCACAAGGCGTCGAAGTCTCACGCATTACCCGAGGCTGAGCTGAACTCAGAGAAACCCTCAGCTTCGCATTCCACCTAGGACCTCCTGCCTGAAGTCACCGTGCCTCCCAGAGAGAGTCGGCTTGCGTTCTTACTGCCATGTAAGTCCCCTTCCTCCTGTGGCACTGCAGGCTTTGAATAGCCACAGGCCCAGAGGAGCAGCTACGGCGTTCCTTGGTTGAGGCAGTTCGCTTGATGCAGAACACCCTACTTCGAGAAGTTGATTCAGGGAAGGAAACTCAGGGTGACCTGTGTCTCTTTGGGCTTGTTAGAAACCACGGGGTTGTCTGCTGAGTGCGCCCACGGAAACGGGGCCCTGCTGCAAGTAGCCTTGCTTTCCCGTTTGGAAGGCTGCGTTCATGCTGCCTTGAAGCTACTTGACATTCCCTGCTCTCGACAGGCCTCTTAGCCCTGTCAGAGTGCTTCGGGGAACGTTATGAGTCTGCTCTGTCTAAACCAGGTGCTTCCATGGCCGCGGCTCTGGTCCGCCTGACAAGCTCTAGAGCTAGAGGGAACCTCAACGTGACAAGTTGCCTCCAGCGTAGGCCCCTAGTAGCCGTGCAGAAAGGGAGGCAGGCAGCTGTCTCCATGAGTTCTCAGTCGCTTAGAGGCTTTCTTTTAAAGGAAGTAGTACACTTTGGAGGACTCCTAGGCCTCTCGGGTATGCATCACTTTCCCTCCAAGTTCAGCGAGTACCTCCAGACCCCTGTGGGGCGGCTGAGCAACTTCGAGGCCCATTGGTTGACCCCACCGCCCCACCCCCGGAGGCCCTCTGTGCGTGCCGCACGATGAGCTACACACTGGACGTCCATCGAGGAGCGCTATATTTCCAGAGCCCTCGACCAGCCTCCGGACAGCATTTCGGGTGAGTCCGACTTTGTCATGGCCCTTGTGTGAGCTGCCATGGGAAAACACTGTGCTTTGAATACTTCGAGGACCTCGTACCTGAAGTCACTCTGCCCGAGGAGAAAGTCAGCATCTTACCATGCCGTGTCGCTAACGGCACGCCCAGCACGAACACAGGCCTGGAAGTAAGGCCCCGAGTGGCGGTGCAGAAGCGGAGGCGTTCAGCAGTTTACAGGAGGTGGCGGCCTCGGCTCTGGGCACCTTCAACGGCAGCAGGGTTTTCTGGACACCTAGGAGGCTGGCGCGGGCCCCCTGTTCCCGGCAGGAACACTGAGTACCACCAGGCCCACCTGGGTCTGCTAAGCAACATCCAGGCCCGTAGCCCTTTAGAGGCCCTCTGTGTATGCCGAGCGTAGGGAAACGCGCTGCACTCTCCTTGGGAGCAGCTTAAGGTCCTCAGCAATCGCACACGTTCACGGACACCGTTCTGGCACGTCCCACATGGCGTCGAAGTCTCACGCATTACCCGAGGCTGAGCTGAACTCAGAGAAACCCTCGGCTTCGCATTCCACCTAGGACCTCCTGCCTGAAGTCACCGTGCCTCCCAGAGAGAGTCGGCTTGCGTTCTTACTGCCATGTAAGTCCCCTTCCTCCTGTGGCACTGCAGGCTTTGAATAGCCACAGGCCCAGAGGAGCAGCTACGGCGTTCCTTGGTTGAGGCAGTTCGCTTGATGCAGAACACCCTACTTCGAGAAGTTGATTCAGGGAAGGAAACTCAGGGTGACCTGTGTCTCTTTGGGCTTGTTAGAAACCACGGGGTTGTCTGCTGAGTGCGCCCACGGAAACGGGGCCCTGCTGCAAGTAGCCTTGCTTTCCCGTTTGGAAGGCTGCGTTCATGCTGCCTTGAAGCTACCTGACATTCCCTGCTCTCGACAGGCCTCTTAGCCCTGTCAGAGTGCTTCGGGGAACGTTATGAGTCTGCTGTGTCTAAACCAGGTGCTTCCATGGCCGCGGCTCTGGTCCGCCTGACAAGCTCTAGAGCTAGAGGGAACCTCAACGTGACAAGTTGCCTCCAGCGTAGGCCCCTAGTAGCCGTGCAGAAAGGGAGGCAGGCAGCTGTCTCCATGAGTTCTCAGTCGCTTAGAGGCTTTATTTTAAAGGAAGTAGTACACTTTAGAGGACTCCTAGGCCTCTCGGGTATGCATCACTTTCCCTCCAAGTTCAGCGAGTACCTCCAGACCCCTGTGGGGCGGCTGAGCAACTTCGAGGCCCATTGGTTGACCCCACCCCCCCACCCCCGGAGGCCCTCTGTGCGTGCCGCGCGATGAGCTACACACTGGACGTCCATCGAGGAGCGCTATATTTCCAGAGCCCTCGACCAGCCTCCGGACAGCATTTCGGGTGAGTCCGACTTTGTCATGGCCCTTGTGTGAGCTGCCATGGGAAAACACTGTGCTTTGAATACTTCGAGGACCTCGTACCTGAAGTCACTCTGCCCGAGGAGAAAGTCAGCATCTTACCATGCCGTGTCGCTAACGGCACGCCCAGCACGAACACAGGCCTGGAAGTAAGGCCCCGAGTGGCGGTGCAGGAGCGGAGGCGTGCAGCAGTTTCCATGAGGCGGCGGCCTCGGTTCTGGGCATCTTCAACGGCAGCAGGGTTTTCTGGACACCTAGGAGGCTGGCGCGGGCCCCCTGTTCCCGGCAGGAACACTGAGTACCGCCAGGCCCACCTGGGTCTGCTAAGCAACATCCAGGCCCGTAGCCCTTTAGAGCCCCTCTGTGTATGCCGAGCGTAGGGAAACGCGCTGCACTCTCCTTGGGAGCAGCTTAAGGTCCTCAGCAATCGCACACGTTCACGGACACCGTTCTGGCACGTCCCACATGGCGTCGAAGTCTCACGCATTACCCGAGGCTGAGCTGAACTCAGAGAAACCCTCGGCTTCGCATTCCACCTAGGACCTCCTGCCTGAAGTCACCGTGCCTCCCAGAGAGAGTCGGCTTGCGTTCTTACTGCCATGTAAGTCCCCTTCCTCCTGTGGCACTGCAGGCTTTGAATAGCCACAGGCCCAGAGGAGCAGCTACGGCGTTCCTTGGTTGAGGCAGTTCGCTTGATGCAGAACACCCTACTTCGAGAAGTTGATTCAGGGAAGGAAACTCAGGGTGACCTGTGTCTCTTTGGGCTTGTTAGAAACCACGGGGTTGTCTGCTGAGTGCGCCCACGGAAACGGGGCCCTGCTGCAAGTAGCCTTGCTTTCCCGTTTGGAAGGCTGCGTTCATGCTGCCTTGAAGCTACCTGACATTCCCTGCTCTCGACAGGCCTGTTAACCCTGTCAGAGTGCTTCGGGGAACGTTATGAGTCTGCTCTGTCTAAACCAGGTGCTTCCATGGCCGCGGCTCTGGTCCGCCTGACAAGCTCTAGAGCTAGAGGGAACCTCAACGTGACAAGTTGCCTCCAGCGTAGGCCCCTAGTAGCCGTGCAGAAAGGGAGGCAGGCAGCTGTCTCCATGAGTTCTCAGTCGCTTAGAGGCTTTCTTTTAAAGGAAGTAGTACACTTTGGAGGACTCCTAGGCCTCTCGGGTATGCATCACTTTCCCTCCAAGTTCAGCGAGTACCTCCAGACCCCTGTGGGGCGGCTGAGCAACTACGAGGCCCATTGGTTGACCCCACCCCCCCACCCCCGGAGGCCCTCTGTTCGTGCCGCGCGATGAGCTACACACTGGACGTCCCTCGAGGAGCGCTACATTTCCAGAGCCCTCGACCAGCCTCAGGACAGCATTTCGGGTGAGTCCGACTTTGTCATGGCCCTTGTGTGAGCTGCCATGAGAAAACACTGTGCTTTGAATACTTGGAGGACCTCGTACCTGAAGTCACTCTGCCCGAGGAGAAAGTCAGCATGTTACCATGCCGTGTCGCTAACGGCACGCCCAGCACGAACACAGGCCTGGAAGTAAGGCCCCGAGTGGCGGTGCAGAAGCGGAGGCGTGCAGCAGTTTCCATGAGGCGGCGGCCTCGGTTCTGGGCACCTTCAACGGCAGCAGGGTTTTCTGGACACCTAGGCGGCTGGCGCGGGCCCCCTGTTCCCGGCAGGAAAACTGAGTACCGCCAGGCCCACCTGGGTCTGCTAAGCAACATCCAGGCCCGTAGCCCTTTAGAGCCCCTCTGTGTATGCCGAGCGTAGGGAAACGCGCTGCACTCTCCTTGGGAGCAGCTTAAGGTCCTCAGCAATCGCACACGTTCACGGACACCGTTCTGGCACGTCCCACATGGCGTCGAAGTCTCACGCATTACCCGAGGCTGAGCTGAACTCAGAGAAACCCTCGGCTTCGCATTCCACCTAGGACCTCCTGCCTGAAGTCACCGTGCCTCCCAGAGAGAGTCGGCTTGCGTTCTTACTGCCATGTAAGTCCCCTTCCTCCTGTGGCACTGCAGGCTTTGAATAGCCACAGGCCCAGAGGAGCAGCTACGGCGTTCCTTGGTTGAGGCAGTTCGCTTGATGCAGAACACCCTACTTCGAGAAGTTGATTCAGGGAAGGAAACTCAGGGTGACCTGTGTCTCTTTGGGCTTGTTAGAAACCACGGGGATGTCTGCTGAGTGCGCCCACGGAAACGGGGCCCTGCTGCAAGTAGCCTTGCTTTCCCGTTTGGAAGGCTGCGTTCATGCTGCCTTGAAGCTACCTGACATTCCCTGCTCTCGACAGGCCTGTTAGCCCTGTCAGAGTGCTTCGGGGAACGTTATGAGTCTGCTCTGTGTAAACCAGGTGCTTCCATGGCCGCGGCTCTGGTCCGCCTGACAAGCTCTAGAGCTAGAGGGAACCTCAACGTGACAAGTTGCCTCCAGCGTAGGCCCCTAGTAGCCGTGCAGAAAGGGAGGCAGGCAGCTGTCTCCATGAGTTCTCAGTCGCTTAGAGGCTTTCTTTTAAAGGAAGTAGTACACTTTGGAGGACTCCTAGGCCTCTCGGGTATGCATCACTTTCCCTCCAAGTTCAGCGAGTACCTCCAGACCCCTGTGGGGCGGCTGAGCAACTTCGAGGCCCATTGGTTGACCCCACCCCCCCACCCCCGAAGGCCCTCTGTTCGTGCCGCGCGATGAGCTACACACTGGACGTCCCTCGAGGAGCGCTACATTTCCAGAGCCCTCGACCAGCCTCAGGACAGCATTTCGGGTGAGTCCGACTTTGTCATGGCCCTTGTGTGAGCTGCCATGAGAAAACACTGTGCTTTGAATACTTGGAGGACCTCGTACCTGAAGTCACTCTGCCCGAGGAGAAAGTCAGCATGTTACCATGCCGTGTCGCTAACGGCACGCCCAGCACGAACACAGGCCTGGAAGTAAGGCCCCGAGTGGCGGTGCAGAAGCGGAGGCGTGCAGCAGTTTCCATGAGGCGGCGGCCTCGGTTCTGGGCACCTTCAACGGCAGCAGGGTTTTCTGGACACCTAGGCGGCTGGCGCGGGCCCCCTGTTCCCGGCAGGAACACTGAGTACCGCCAGGCCCACCTGGGTCTGCTAAGCAACATCCAGGCCCGTAGCCCTTTAGAGCCCCTCTGTGTATGCCGAGCGTAGGGAAACGCGCTGCACTCTCCTTGGGAGCAGCTTAAGGTCCTCAGCAATCGCACACGTTCACGGACACCGTTCTGGCACGTCCCACATGGCGTCGAAGTCTCACGCATTACCCGAGGCTGAGCTGAACTCAGAGAAACCCTCGGCTTCGCATTCCACCTAGGACCTCCTGCCTGAAGTCACCGTGCCTCCCAGAGAGAGTCGGCTTGCGTTCTTACTGCCATGTAAGTCCCCTTCCTCCTGTGGCACTGCAGGCTTTGAATAGCCACAGGCCCAGAGGAGCAGCTACGGCGTTCCTTGGTTGAGGCAGTTCGCTTGATGCAGAACACCCTACTTCGAGAAGTTGATTCAGGGAAGGAAACTCAGGGTGACCTGTGTCTCTTTGGGCTTGTTAGAAACCACGGGGATGTCTGCTGAGTGCGCCCACGGAAACGGGGCCCTGCTGCAAGTAGCCTTGCTTTCCCGTTTGGAAGGCTGCGTTCATGCTGCCTTGAAGCTACCTGACATTCCCTGCTCTCGACAGGCCTGTTAGCCCTGTCAGAGTGCTTCGGGGAACGTTATGAGTCTGCTGTGTCTAAACCAGGTGCTTCCATGGCCGCGGCTCTGGTCCGCCTGACAAGCTCTAGAGCTAGAGGGAACCTCAACGTGACAAGTTGCCTCCAGCGTTGGCCCCTAGTAGCCGTGCAGAAAGGGAGGCACGCAGCTGTCTCCATGAGTTCTCAGTCGCTTAGAGGCTTTCTTTTAAAGGAAGTAGTACACTTTGGAGGACTCCTAGGCCTCTCGGGTATGCATCACTTTCCCTCCAAGTTCAGCGAGTACCTCCAGACCCCTGTGGGGCGGCTGAGCAACTTCGAGGCCCATTGGATGACCCCACCCCCCCACCCCCGAAGGCCCTCTGTTCGTGCCGTGCGATGAGCTACACACTGGACGTCCCTCGAGGAGCGCTACATTTCCAGAGCCCTCGACCAGCCTCAGGACAGCATTTCGGGTGAGTCCGACTTTGTCATGGCCCTTGTGTGAGCTGCCATGAGAAAACACTGTGCTTTGAATACTTGGAGGACCTCGTACCTGAAGTCACTCTGCCCGAGGAGAAAGTCAGCATGTTACCATGCCGTGTCGCTAACGGCACGCCCAGCACGAACACAGGCCTGGAAGTAAGGCCCCGAGTGGCGGTGCAGAAGCGGAGGCGTGCAGCAGTTTCCATGAGGCGGCGGCCTCGGTTCTGGGCACCTTCAACGGCAGCAGGGTTTTCTGGACACCTAGGCGGCTGGCGCGGGCCCCCTGTTCCCGGCAGGAACACTGAGTACCGCCAGGCCCACCTGGGTCTGCTAAGCAACATCCAGGCCCGTAGCCCTTTACAGCCCCTCTGTGTATGCCGAGCGTAGGGAAACGCGCTGCACTCTCCTTGGGAGCAGCTTAAGGTCCTCAGCAATCGCACACGTTCACGGACACCGTTCTGGCACGTCCCACATGGCGTCGAAGTCTCACGCATTACCCGAGGCTGAGCTGAACTCAGAGAAACCCTCGGCTTCGCATTCCACCTAGGACCTCCTGCCTGAAGTCACCGTGCCTCCCAGAGAGAGTCGGCTTGCGTTCTTACTGCCATGTAAGGTCCCCTTCCTCCTGTGGCACTGCAGGCTTTGAATAGCCAAAGGCCCAGAGGAGCAGCTACGGCGTTCCTTGGTTGAGGCAGTTCGCTTGATGCAGAACACCCTACTTCGAGAAGTTGATTCAGGGAAGGAAACTCAGGGTGACCTGTGTCTCTTTGGGCTTGTTAGAAACCACGGGGATGTCTGCTGAGTGCGCCCACGGAAACGGGGCCCTGCTGCAAGTAGCCTTGCTTTCCCGTTTGGAAGGCTGCGTTCATGCTGCCTTGAAGCTACCTGACATTCCCTGCTCTCGACAGGCCTGTTAGCCCTGTCAGAGTGCTTCGGGGAACGTTATGAGTCTGCTCTGTCTAAACCAGGTGCTTCCATGGCCGCGGCTCTGGTCCGCCTGACAAGCTCTAGAGCTAGAGGGAACCTCAACGTGACAAGTTGCCTCCAGCGTAGGCCCCTAGTAGCCGTGCAGAAAGGGAGGCAGGCAGCTGTCTCCATGAGTTCTCAGTCGCTTAGAGGCTTTCTTTTAAAGGAAGTAGTACACTTTGGAGGACTCCTAGGCCTCTCGGGTATGCATCACTTTCCCTCCAAGTTCAGCGAGTACCTCCAGACCCCTGTGGGGCGGCTGAGCAACTTCGAGGCCCATTGGTTGACCCCACCCCCCCACCCCCGAAGGCCCTCTGTTCGTGCCGCGCGATGAGCTACACACTGGACGTCCCTCGAGGAGCGCTACATTTCCAGAGCCCTCGACCAGCCTCAGGACAGCATTTCGGGTGAGTCCGACTTTGTCATGGCCCTTGTGTGAGCTGCCATGAGAAAACACTGTGCTTTGAATACTTGGAGGACCTCGTACCTGAAGTCACTCTGCCCGAGGAGAAAGTCAGCATGTTACCATGCCGTGTCGCTAACGGCACGCCCAGCACGAACACAGGCCTGGAAGTAAGGCCCCGAGTGGCGGTGCAGAAGCGGAGGCGTGCAGCAGTTTCCATGAGGCGGCGGCCTCGGTTCTGGGCACCTTCAACGGCAGCAGGGTTTTCTGGACACCTAGGCGGCTGGCGCGGGCCCCCTGTTCCCGGCAGGAAAACTGAGTACCGCCAGGCCCACCTGGGTCTGCTAAGCAACATCCAGGCCCGTAGCCCTTTACAGCCCCTCTGTGTATGCCGAGCGTAGGGAAACGCGCTGCACTCTCCTTGGGAGCAGCTTAAGGTCCTCAGCAATCGCACACGTTCACGGACACCGTTCTGGCACGTCCCACATGGCGTCGAAGTCTCACGCATTACCCGAGGCTGAGCTGAACTCAGAGAAACCCTCGGCTTCGCATTCCACCTAGGACCTCCTGCCTGAAGTCACCGTGCCTCCCAGAGAGAGTCGGCTTGCGTTCTTACTGCCATGTAAGTCCCCTTCCTCCTGTGGCACTGCAGGCTTTGAATAGCCACAGGCCCAGAGGAGCAGCTACGGCGTTCCTTGGTTGAGGCAGTTCGCTTGATGCAGAACACCCTACTTCGAGAAGTTGATTCAGGGAAGGAAACTCAGGGTGACCTGTGTCTCTTTGGGCTTGTTAGAAACCACGGGGATGTCTGCTGAGTGCGCCCACGGAAACGGGGCCCTGCTGCAAGTAGCCTTGCTTTCCCGTTTGGAAGGCTGCGTTCATGCTGCCTTGAAGCTACCTGACATTCCCTGCTCTCGACAGGCCTGTTAGCCCTGTCAGAGTGCTTCGGGGAACGTTATGAGTCTGCTCTGTGTAAACCAGGTGCTTCCATGGCCGCGGCTCTGGTCCGCCTGACAAGCTCTAGAGCTAGAGGGAACCTCAACGTGACAAGTTGCCTCCAGCGTTGGCCCCTAGTAGCCGTGCAGAAAGGGAGGCACGCAGCTGTCTCCATGAGTTCTCAGTCGCTTAGAGGCTTTCTTTTAAAGGAAGTAGTGCACTTTGGAGGACTCCTAGGCCTTTCGGGTATGCATCACTTTCCCTCCAAGTTCAGCGAGTACCTCCAGACCCCTGTGGGGCGGCTGAGCAACTTCGAGGCCCATTGGTTGACCCCAATCCCCCACCCCCGGAGGCCCTCTGTGCGTGCCGCGCGATGGGCTACACACTGGACGTCCCTCGAGGAGCGATACATTTCCAGAGCCCTCGACCAGCCTCAGGACAGCATTTCGGGTGAGTCCGACTTTGTCATGGCTCTTGTGTGAGCTGCCATGGGAAAACACTGTGCTTTGAATACTTCGAGGACCTCGTACCTGAAGTCACTCTGCCCGAGGAGAAAGTCAGCATCTTACCATGCCGTGTCGCTAACGGCACGCCCAGCACGAACACAGGCCTGGAAGTAAGGCCCCGAGTGGCGGTGCAGAAGCGGAGGCGTGCAGCAGTTTACAGGAGGTGGCGGCCTCGGCTCTGGGCACCTTCAACGGCAGCAGGGTTTTCTGGACACCTAGGAGGCTGGCGCGGGCCCCCTGTTCCCGGCAGGAACACTGAGTACCGCCAGGCCCACCTGGGTCTGCTAAGCAACATCCAGGCCCGTAGCCCTTTAGAGCCCCTCTGTGTATGCCGAGCGTAGGGAAACGCGCTGCACTCTCCTTGGGAGCAGCTTAAGGTCCTCAGCAATCGCACACGTTCACGGACACCGTTCTGGCACGTCCCACATGGCGTCGAAGTCTCACGCATTACCCGAGGCTGAGCTGAACTCAGAGAAACCTTCGGCTTCGCATTCCACCTAGGACCTCCTGCCTGAAGTCACCGTGCCTCCCAGAGAGAGTCGGCTTGCGTTCTTACTGCCATGTAAGTCCCCTTCCTCCTGTGGCACTGCAGGCTTTGAATAGCCACAGGCCCAGAGGAGCAGCTACGGCGTTCCTTGGTTGAGGCAGTTCGCTTGATGCAGAACACCCTACTTCGAGAAGTTGATTCAGGGAAGGAAACTCAGGGTGACCTGTGTCTCTTTGGGCTTGTTAGAAACCACGGGGATGTCTGCTGAGTGCGCCCACGGAAACGGGGCCCTGCTGCAAGTAGCCTTGCTTTCCCGTTTGGAAGGCTGCGTTCATGCTGCCTTGAAGCTACCTGACATTCCCTGCTCTCGACAGGCCTGTTAGCCCTGTCAGAGTGCTTCGGGGAACGTTATGAGTCTGCTGTGTCTAAACCAGGTGCTTCCATGGCCGCGGCTCTGGTCCGCCTGACAAGCTCTAGAGCTAGAGGGAACCTCAACGTGACAAGTTGCCTCCAGCGTAGGCCCCTAGTAGCCGTGCAGAAAGGGAGGCAGGCAGCTGTCTCCATGAGTTCTCAGTCACTTAGAGGCTTTCTTTTAAAGGAAGTAGTGCACTTTGGAGGACTCCTAGGCCTTTCGGGTATGCATCACTTTCCCTCCAAGTTCAGCGAGTACCTCCAGACCCCTGTGGGGCGGCTGAGCAACTTCGAGGCCCATTGGTTGACCCCACGCCCCCACCCCCGGAGGCCCTCTGTGCGTGCCGCGCGATGGGCTACACACTGGACGTCCCTCGAGGAGCGCTACATTTCCAGAGCCCTCGACCAGCCTCAGGACAGCATTTCGGGTGAGTCCGACTTTGTCATGGCCCTTGTGTGAGCTGCCATGGGAAAACACTGTGCTTTGAATACTTGGAGGACCTCGTACCTGAAGTCACTCTGCCCGAGGAGAAAGTCAGCATCTTACCATGCCGTGTCGCTAACGGCACGCCCAGCACGAACACAGGCCTGGAAGTAAGGCCCCGAGTGGCGGTGCAGAAGCGGAGGCGTTCAGCAGTTTACAGGAGGTGGCGGCCTCGGCTCTGGGCACCTTCAACGGCAGCAGGGTTTTCTGGACACCTAGGAGGCTGGCGCGGGCCCCCTGTTCCCGGCAGGAACACTGAGTACCACCAGGCCCACCTGGGTCTGCTAAGCAACATCCAGGCCCGTAGCCCTTTAGAGGCCCTCTGTGTATGCCGAGCGTAGGGAAACGCGCTGCACTCTCCTTGGGAGCAGCTTAAGGTCCTCAGCAATCGCACACGTTCACGGACACCGTTCTGGCACGTCCCACATGGCGTCGAAGTCTCACGCATTACCCGAGGCTGAGCTGAACTCAGAGAAACCCTCGGCTTCGCATTCCACCTAGGACCTCCTGCCTGAAGTCACCGTGCCTCCCAGAGAGAGTCGGCTTGCGTTCTTACTGCCATGTAAGTCCCCTTCCTCCTGTGGCACTGCAGGCTTTGAATAGCCACAGGCCCAGAGGAGCAGCTACGGCGTTCCTTGGTTGAGGCAGTTCGCTTGATGCAGAACACCCTACTTCGAGAAGTTGATTCAGGGAAGGAAACTCAGGGTGACCTGTGTCTCTTTGGGCTTGTTAGAAACCACGGGGTTGTCTGCTGAGTGCGCCCACGGAAACGGGGCCCTGCTGCAAGTAGCCTTGCTTTCCCGTTTGGAAGGCTGCGTTCATGCTGCCTTGAAGCTACCTGACATTCCCTGCTCTCGACAGGCCTCTTAGCCCTGTCAGAGTGCTTCGGGGAACGTTATGAGTCTGCTGTGTCTAAACCAGGTGCTTCCATGGCCGCGGCTCTGGTCCGCCTGACAAGCTCTAGAGCTAGAGGGAACCTCAACGTGACAAGTTGCCTCCAGCGTAGGCCCCTAGTAGCCGTGCAGAAAGGGAGGCAGGCAGCTGTCTCCATGAGTTCTCAGTCGCTTAGAGGCTTTATTTTAAAGGAAGTAGTACACTTTAGAGGACTCCTAGGCCTCTCGGGTATGCATCACTTTCCCTCCAAGTTCAGCGAGTACCTCCAGACCCCTGTGGGGCGGCTGAGCAACTTCGAGGCCCATTGGTTGACCCCACCCCCCCACCCCCGGAGGCCCTCTGTGCGTGCCGCGCGATGAGCTACACACTGGACGTCCATCGAGGAGCGCTATATTTCCAGAGCCCTCGACCAGCCTCCGGACAGCATTTCGGGTGAGTCCGACTTTGTCATGGCCCTTGTGTGAGCTGCCATGGGAAAACACTGTGCTTTGAATACTTCGAGGACCTCGTACCTGAAGTCACTCTGCCCGAGGAGAAAGTCAGCATCTTACCATGCCGTGTCGCTAACGGCACGCCCAGCACGAACACAGGCCTGGAAGTAAGGCCCCGAGTGGCGGTGCAGGAGCGGAGGCGTGCAGCAGTTTCCATGAGGCGGCGGCCTCGGTTCTGGGCATCTTCAACGGCAGCAGGGTTTTCTGGACACCTAGGAGGCTGGCGCGGGCCCCCTGTTCCCGGCAGGAACACTGAGTACCGCCAGGCCCACCTGGGTCTGCTAAGCAACATCCAGGCCCGTAGCCCTTTAGAGCCCCTCTGTGTATGCCGAGCGTAGGGAAACGCGCTGCACTCTCCTTGGGAGCAGCTTAAGGTCCTCAGCAATCGCACACGTTCACGGACACCGTTCTGGCACGTCCCACATGGCGTCGAAGTCTCACGCATTACCCGAGGCTGAGCTGAACTCAGAGAAACCCTCGGCTTCGCATTCCACCTAGGACCTCCTGCCTGAAGTCACCGTGCCTCCCAGAGAGAGTCGGCTTGCGTTCTTACTGCCATGTAAGTCCCCTTCCTCCTGTGGCACTGCAGGCTTTGAATAGCCACAGGCCCAGAGGAGCAGCTACGGCGTTCCTTGGTTGAGGCAGTTCGCTTGATGCAGAACACCCTACTTCGAGAAGTTGATTCAGGGAAGGAAACTCAGGGTGACCTGTGTCTCTTTGGGCTTGTTAGAAACCACGGGGTTGTCTGCTGAGTGCGCCCACGGAAACGGGGCCCTGCTGCAAGTAGCCTTGCTTTCCCGTTTGGAAGGCTGCGTTCATGCTGCCTTGAAGCTACCTGACATTCCCTGCTCTCGACAGGCCTCTTAGCCCTGTCAGAGTGCTTCGGGGAACGTTATGAGTCTGCTCTGTGTAAACCAGGTGCTTCCATGGCCGCGGCTCTGGTCCGCCTGACAAGCTCTAGAGCTAGAGGGAACCTCAACGTGACAAGTTGCCTCCAGCGTAGGCCCCTAGTAGCCGTGCAGAAAGGGAGGCAGGCAGCTGTCTCCATGAGTTCTCAGTCGCTTAGAGGCTTTATTTTAAAGGAAGTAGTACACTTTGGAGGACTCCTAGGCCTCTCGGGTATGCATCACTTTCCCTCCAAGTTCAGCGAGTACCTCCAGACCCCTGTGGGGCGGCTGAGCAACTTCGAGGCCCATTGGTTGACCCCACCCCTCCACCCCCGGAGGCCCTCTGTGCGTGCCGCGCGATGAGCTACACACTGGACGTCCATCGAGGAGCGCTATATTTCCAGAGCCCTCGACCAGCCGAAGGACAGCATTTCGGGTGAGTCCGACTTTGTCATGGCCCTTGTGTGAGCTGCCATGGGAAAACACTGTGCTTTGAATACTTCGAGGACCTCGTACCTGAAGTCACTCTGCCCGAGGAGAAAGTCAGCATCTTACCATGCCGTGTCGCTAACGGCACGCCCAGCACGAACACAGGCCTGGAAGTAAGGCCCCGAGTGGCGGTGCAGAAGCGGAGGCATTCAGCAGTTTACAGGAGGTGGCGGCCTCGGCTCTGGGCACCTTCAACGGCAGCAGGGTTTTCTGGACACCTAGGAGGCTGGCGCGGGCCCCCTGTTCCCGGCAGGAACACTGAGTACCGCCAGGCCCACCTGGGTCTGCTAAGCAACATCCAGGCCCGTAGCCCTTTAGAGCCCCTCTGTGTATGCCGAGCGTAGGGAAACGCGCTGCACTCTCCTTGGGAGCAGCTTAAGGTCCTCAGCAATCGCACACGTTCACGGACACCGTTCTGGCACGTCCCACATGGCGTCGAAGTCTCACGCATTACCCGAGGCTGAGCTGAACTCAGAGAAACCCTCGGCTTCGCATTCCACCTAGGACCTCCTGCCTGAAGTCACCGTGCCTCCCAGAGAGAGTCGGCTTGCGTTCTTACTGCCATGTAAGTCCCCTTCCTCCTGTGGCACTGCAGGCTTTGAATAGCCACAGGCCCAGAGGAGCAGCTACGGCGTTCCTTGGTTGAGGCAGTTCGCTTGATGCAGAACACCCTACTTCGAGAAGTTGATTCAGGGAAGGAAACTCAGGGTGACCTGTGTCTCTTTGGGCTTGTTAGAAACCACGGGGTTGTCTGCTGAGTGCGCCCACGGAAACGGGGCCCTGCTGCAAGTAGCCTTGCTTTCCCGTTTGGAAGGCTGCGTTCATGCTGCCTTGAAGCTACCTGACATTCCCTGCTCTCGACAGGCCTGTTAACCCTGTCAGAGTGCTTCGGGGAACGTTATGAGTCTGCTCTGTCTAAACCAGGTGCTTCCATGGCCGCGGCTCTGGTCCGCCTGACAAGCTCTAGAGCTAGAGGGAACCTCAACGTGACAAGTTGCCTCCAGCGTAGGCCCCTAGTAGCCGTGCAGAAAGGGAGGCAGGCAGCTGTCTCCATGAGTTCTCAGTCGCTTAGAGGCTTTCTTTTAAAGGAAGTAGTACACTTTGGAGGACTCCTAGGCCTCTCGGGTATGCATCACTTTCCCTCCAAGTTCAGCGAGTACCTCCAGACCCCTGTGGGGCGGCTGAGCAACTACGAGGCCCATTGGTTGACCCCACCCCCCCACCCCCGGAGGCCCTCTGTTCGTGCCGCGCGATGAGCTACACACTGGACGTCCCTCGAGGAGCGCTACATTTCCAGAGCCCTCGACCAGCCTCAGGACAGCATTTCGGGTGAGTCCGACTTTGTCATGGCCCTTGTGTGAGCTGCCATGAGAAAACACTGTGCTTTGAATACTTGGAGGACCTCGTACCTGAAGTCACTCTGCCCGAGGAGAAAGTCAGCATGTTACCATGCCGTGTCGCTAACGGCACGCCCAGCACGAACACAGGCCTGGAAGTAAGGCCCCGAGTGGCGGTGCAGAAGCGGAGGCGTGCAGCAGTTTCCATGAGGCGGCGGCCTCGGTTCTGGGCACCTTCAACGGCAGCAGGGTTTTCTGGACACCTAGGCGGCTGGCGCGGGCCCCCTGTTCCCGGCAGGAAAACTGAGTACCGCCAGGCCCACCTGGGTCTGCTAAGCAACATCCAGGCCCGTAGCCCTTTAGAGCCCCTCTGTGTATGCCGAGCGTAGGGAAACGCGCTGCACTCTCCTTGGGAGCAGCTTAAGGTCCTCAGCAATCGCACACGTTCACGGACACCGTTCTGGCACGTCCCACATGGCGTCGAAGTCTCACGCATTACCCGAGGCTGAGCTGAACTCAGAGAAACCCTCGGCTTCGCATTCCACCTAGGACCTCCTGCCTGAAGTCACCGTGCCTCCCAGAGAGAGTCGGCTTGCGTTCTTACTGCCATGTAAGTCCCCTTCCTCCTGTGGCACTGCAGGCTTTGAATAGCCACAGGCCCAGAGGAGCAGCTACGGCGTTCCTTGGTTGAGGCAGTTCGCTTGATGCAGAACACCCTACTTCGAGAAGTTGATTCAGGGAAGGAAACTCAGGGTGACCTGTGTCTCTTTGGGCTTGTTAGAAACCACGGGGATGTCTGCTGAGTGCGCCCACGGAAACGGGGCCCTGCTGCAAGTAGCCTTGCTTTCCCGTTTGGAAGGCTGCGTTCATGCTGCCTTGAAGCTACCTGACATTCCCTGCTCTCGACAGGCCTGTTAGCCCTGTCAGAGTGCTTCGGGGAACGTTATGAGTCTGCTCTGTGTAAACCAGGTGCTTCCATGGCCGCGGCTCTGGTCCGCCTGACAAGCTCTAGAGCTAGAGGGAACCTCAACGTGACAAGTTGCCTCCAGCGTAGGCCCCTAGTAGCCGTGCAGAAAGGGAGGCAGGCAGCTGTCTCCATGAGTTCTCAGTCGCTTAGAGGCTTTCTTTTAAAGGAAGTAGTACACTTTGGAGGACTCCTAGGCCTCTCGGGTATGCATCACTTTCCCTCCAAGTTCAGCGAGTACCTCCAGACCCCTGTGGGGCGGCTGAGCAACTTCGAGGCCCATTGGTTGACCCCACCCCCCCACCCCCGAAGGCCCTCTGTTCGTGCCGCGCGATGAGCTACACACTGGACGTCCCTCGAGGAGCGCTACATTTCCAGAGCCCTCGACCAGCCTCAGGACAGCATTTCGGGTGAGTCCGACTTTGTCATGGCCCTTGTGTGAGCTGCCATGAGAAAACACTGTGCTTTGAATACTTGGAGGACCTCGTACCTGAAGTCACTCTGCCCGAGGAGAAAGTCAGCATGTTACCATGCCGTGTCGCTAACGGCACGCCCAGCACGAACACAGGCCTGGAAGTAAGGCCCCGAGTGGCGGTGCAGAAGCGGAGGCGTGCAGCAGTTTCCATGAGGCGGCGGCCTCGGTTCTGGGCACCTTCAACGGCAGCAGGGTTTTCTGGACACCTAGGCGGCTGGCGCGGGCCCCCTGTTCCCGGCAGGAAAACTGAGTACCGCCAGGCCCACCTGGGTCTGCTAAGCAACATCCAGGCCCGTAGCCCTTTACAGCCCCTCTGTGTATGCCGAGCATAGGGAAACGCGCTGCACTCTCCTTGGGAGCAGCTTAAGGTCCTCAGCAATCGCACACGTTCACGGACACCGTTCTGGCACGTCCCACATGGCGTCGAAGTCTCACGCATTACCCGAGGCTGAGCTGAACTCAGAGAAACCCTCGGCTTCGCATTCCACCTAGGACCTCCTGCCTGAAGTCACCGTGCCTCCCAGAGAGAGTCGGCTTGCGTTCTTACTGCCATGTAAGTCCCCTTCCTCCTGTGGCACTGCAGGCTTTGAATAGCCACAGGCCCAGAGGAGCAGCTACGGCGTTCCTTGGTTGAGGCAGTTCGCTTGATGCAGAACACCCTACTTCGAGAAGTTGATTCAGGGAAGGAAACTCAGGGTGACCTGTGTCTCTTTGGGCTTGTTAGAAACCACGGGGATGTCTGCTGAGTGCGCCCACGGAAACGGGGCCCTGCTGCAAGTAGCCTTGCTTTCCCGTTTGGAAGGCTGCGTTCATGCTGCCTTGAAGCTACCTGACATTCCCTGCTCTCGACAGGCCTGTTAGCCCTGTCAGAGTGCTTCGGGGAACGTTATGAGTCTGCTCTGTGTAAACCAGGTGCTTCCATGGCCGCGGCTCTGGTCCGCCTGACAAGCTCTAGAGCTAGAGGGAACCTCAACGTGACAAGTTGCCTCCAGCGTTGGCCCCTAGTAGCCGTGCAGAAAGGGAGGCAGGCAGCTGTCTCCATGAGTTCTCAGTCGCTTAGAGGCTTTCTTTTAAAGGAAGTAGTGCACTTTGGAGGACTCCTAGGCCTTTCGGGTATGCATCACTTTCCCTCCAAGTTCAGCGAGTACCTCCAGACCCCTGTGGGGCGGCTGAGCAACTTCGAGGCCCATTGGTTGACCCCACTCCCCCACCCCCGGAGGCCCTCTGTGCGTGCCGCGCGATGGGCTACACACTGTACGTCCCTCGAGGAGCGCTACATTTCCAGAGCCCTCGACCAGCCTCAGGACAGCATTTCGGGTGAGTCCGACTTTGTCATGGCCCTTGTGTGAGCTGCCATGAGAAAACACTGTGCTCTGAATACTTGGAGGACCTCGTACCTGAAGTCACTCTGCCCGAGGAGAAAGTCAGCATGTTACCATGCCGTGTCGCTAACGGCACGCCCAGCACGAACACAGGCCTGGAAGTAAGGCCCCGAGTGGCGGTGCAGAAGCGGAGGCGTTCAGCAGTTTACAGGAGGTGGCGGCCTCGGCTCTGGGCACCTTCAACGGCAGCAGGGTTTTCTGGACACCTAGGAGGCTGGCGCGGGCCCCCTGTTCCCGGCAGGAACACTGAGTACCGCCAGGCCCACCTGGGTCTGCTAAGCAACATCCAGGCCCGTAGCCCTTTAGAGCCCCTCTGTGTATGCCGAGCGTAGGGAAACGCGCTGCACTCTCCTTGGGAGCAGCTTAAGGTCCTCAGCACTCGCACACGTTCACGGACACCGTTCTGGCACGTCCCACATGGCGTCGAAGTCTCACGCATTACCCGAGGCTGAGCTGAACTCAGAGAAACCCTCGGCTTCGCATTCCACCTAGGACCTCCTGCCTGAAGTCACCGTGCCTCCCAGAGAGAGTCGGCTTGCGTTCTTACTGCCATGTAAGTCCCCTTCCTCCTGTGGCACTGCAGGCTTTGAATAGCCACAGGCCCAGAGGAGCAGCTACGGCGTTCCTTGGTTGAGGCAGTTCGCTTGATGCAGAACACCCTACTTCGAGAAGTTGATTCAGGGAAGGTAACTCAGGGTGACCTGTGTCTCTTTGGGCTTGTTAAAAACCACGGGGATATCTGCTGAGTGCGCCCACGGAAACGGGGCCCTGCTGCAAGTAGCCTTGCTTTCCCGTTTGGAAGGCTGCGTTCATGCTGCCTTGAAGCTACCTGACATTCCCTGCTCTCGACAGGCCTGTTAGCCCTGTCAGAGTGCTTCGGGGAACGTTATGAGTCTGCTCTGTGTAAACCAGGTGCTTCCATGGCCGCGGCTCTGGTCCGCCTGACAAGCTCTAGAGCTAGAGGGAACCTCAACGTGACAAGTTGCCTCCAGCGTAGGCCCCTAGTAGCCGTGCAGAAAGGGAGGCAGGCAGCTGTCTCCATGAGTTCTCAGTCGCTTAGAGGCTTTCTTTTAAAGGAAGTAGTACACTTTGGAGGACTCCTAGGCCTCTCGGGTATGCATCACTTTCCCTCCAAGTTCAGCGAGTACCTCCAGACCCCTGTGGGGCGGCTGAGCAACTTCGAGGCCCATTGGTTGACCCCACCCCCCCACCCCCGAAGGCCCTCTGTTCGTGCCGCGCGATGAGCTACACACTGGACGTCCCTCGAGGAGCGCTACATTTCCAGAGCCCTCGACCAGCCTCAGGACAGCATTTCGGGTGAGTCCGACTTTGTCATGGCCCTTGTGTGAGCTGCCATGAGAAAACACTGTGCTTTGAATACTTGGAGGACCTCGTACCTGAAGTCACTCTGCCCGAGGAGAAAGTCAGCATGTTACCATGCCGTGTCGCTAACGGCACGCCCAGCACGAACACAGGCCTGGAAGTAAGGCCCCGAGTGGCGGTGCAGAAGCGGAGGCGTGCAGCAGTTTCCATGAGGCGGCGGCCTCGGTTCTGGGCACCTTCAATGGCAGCAGGGTTTTCTGGACACCTAGGCGGCTGGCGCGGGCCCCCTGTTCCCGGCAGGAAAACTGAGTACCGCCAGGCCCACCTGGGTCTGCTAAGCAACATCCAGGCCCGTAGCCCTTTAGAGCCCCTCTGTGTATGCCGAGCGTAGGGAAACGCGCTGCACTCTCCTTGGGAGCAGCTTAAGGTCCTCAGCAATCGCACACGTTCACGGACACCTTTCTGGCACGTCCCACATGGCGTCGAAGTCTCACGCATTACCCGAGGCTGAGCTGAACTCAGAGAAACCCTCGGCTTCGCATTCCACCTAGGACCTCCTGCCTGAAGTCACCGTGCCTCCCAGAGAGAGTCGGCTTGCGTTCTTACTGCCATGTAAGTCCCCTTCCTCCTGTGGCACTGCAGGCTTTGAATAGCCACAGGCCCAGAGGAGCAGCTACGGCGTTCCTTGGTTGAGGCAGTTCGCTTGATGCAGAACACCCTACTTCGAGAAGTTGATTCAGGGAAGGAAACTCAGGGTGACCTGTGTCTCTTTGGGCTTGTTAGAAACCACGGGGTTGTCTGCTGAGTGCGCCCACGGAAACGGGGCCCTGCTGCAAGTAGCCTTGCTTTCCCGTTTGGAAGGCTGCGTTCATGCTGCCTTGAAGCTACCTGACATTCCCTGCTCTCGACAGGCCTCTTAGCCCTGTCAGAGTGCTTCGGGGAACGTTATGAGTCTGCTCTGTCTAAACCAGGTGCTTCCATGGCCGCGGCTCTGGTCCGCCTGACAAGCTCTAGAGCTAGAGGGAACCTCAACGTGACAAGTTGCCTCCAGCGTAGGCCCCTAGTAGCCGTGCAGAAAGGGAGGCAGGCAGCTGTCTCCATGAGTTCTCAGTCGCTTAGAGGCTTTCTTTTAAAGGAAGTAGTACACTTTGGAGGACTCCTAGGCCTCTCGGGTATGCATCACTTTCCCTCCAAGTTCAGCGAGTACCTCCAGACCCCTGTGGGGCGGCTGAGCAACTTCGAGGCCCATTGGTTGACCCCACCCCCCCACCCCCGGAGGCCCTCTGTGCGTGCCGCGCGATGAGCTACACAGTGGACGTCCCTCGAGGAGCGCTACATTTCCAGAGCCCTCGACCAGCCTCAGGACAGCATTTCGGGTGAGTCCGACTTTGTCATGGCCCTTGTGTGAGCTGCCATGGGAAAACACTGTGCTTTGAATACTTCGAGGACCTCGTACCTGAAGTCACTCTGCCCGAGGAGAAAGTCAGCATCTTACCATGCCGTGTCGCTAACGGCACGCCCAGCACGAACACAGGCCTGGAAGTAAGGCCCCGAGTGGCGGTGCAGAAGCGGAGGCGTGCAGCAGTTTCCAAGAGGCGGCGGCCTCGGTTCTGGGCATCTTCAACGGCAGCAGGGTTTTCTGGACACCTAGGAGGCTGGCGCGGGTCCCCTGTTCCCGGCAGGAACACTGAGTACCGCCAGGCCCACCTGGGTCTGCTAAGCAACATCCAGGCCCGTAGCCCTTTAGAGCCCCTCTGTGTATGCCGAGCGTAGGGAAACGCGCTGCACTCTCCTTGGGAGCAGCTTAAGGTCCTCAGCAATCGCACACGTTCACGGACACCGTTCTGGCACGTCCCACATGGCGTCGAAGTCTCACGCATTACCCGAGGCTGAGCTGAACTCAGAGAAACCCTCGGCTTCGCATTCCACCTAGGACCTCCTGCCTGAAGTCACCGTGCCTCCCAGAGAGAGTCGGCTTGCGTTCTTACTGCCATGTAAGTCCCCTTCCTCCTGTGGCACTGCAGGCTTTGAATAGCCACAGGCCCAGAGGAGCAGCTACGGCGTTCCTTGGTTGAGGCAGTTCGCTTGATGCAGAACACCCTACTTCGAGAAGTTGATTCAGGGAAGGAAACTCAGGGTGACCTGTGTCTCTTTGGGCTTGTTAGAAACCACGGGGATGTCTGCTGAGTGCGCCCACGGAAACGGGGCCCTGCTGCAAGTAGCCTTGCTTTCCCGTTTGGAAGGCTGCGTTCATGCTGCCTTGAAGCTACCTGACATTCCCTGCTCTCGACAGGCCTGTTAGCCCTGTCAGAGTGCTTCGGGGAACGTTATGAGTCTGCTGTGTCTAAACCAGGTGCTTCCATGGCCGCGGCTCTGGTCCGCCTGACAAGCTCTAGAGCTAGAGGGAACCTCAACGTGACAAGTTGCCTCCAGCGTTGGCCCCTAGTAGCCGTGCAGAAAGGGAGGCACGCAGCTGTCTCCATGAGTTCTCAGTCGCTTAGAGGCTTTCTTTTAAAGGAAGTAGTACACTTTGGAGGACTCCTAGGCCTCTCGGGTATGCATCACTTTCCCTCCAAGTTCAGCGAGTACCTCCAGACCCCTGTGGGGCGGCTGAGCAACTTCGAGGCCCATTGGTTGACCCCAATCCCCCACCCCCGGAGGCCCTCTGTGCGTGCCGCGCGATGGGCTACACACTGGACGTCCCTCGAGGAGCGATACATTTCCAGAGCCCTCGACCAGCCTCAGGACAGCATTTCGGGTGAGTCCGACTTTGTCATGGCTCTTGTGTGAGCTGCCATGGGAAAACACTGTGCTTTGAATACTTCGAGGACCTCGTACCTGAAGTCACTCTGCCCGAGGAGAAAGTCAGCATCTTACCATGCCGTGTCGCTAACGGCACGCCCAGCACGAACACAGGCCTGGAAGTAAGGCCCCGAGTGGCGGTGCAGAAGCGGAGGCGTGCAGCAGTTTACAGGAGGTGGCGGCCTCGGCTCTGGGCACCTTCAACGGCAGCAGGGTTTTCTGGACACCTAGGAGGCTGGCGCGGGCCCCCTGTTCCCGGCAGGAACACTGAGTACCGCCAGGCCCACCTGGGTCTGCTAAGCAACATCCAGGCCCGTAGCCCTTTAGAGCCCCTCTGTGTATGCCGAGCGTAGGGAAACGCGCTGCACTCTCCTTGGGAGCAGCTTAAGGTCCTCAGCAATCGCACACGTTCACGGACACCGTTCTGGCACGTCCCACATGGCGTCGAAGTCTCACGCATTACCCGAGGCTGAGCTGAACTCAGAGAAACCTTCGGCTTCGCATTCCACCTAGGACCTCCTGCCTGAAGTCACCGTGCCTCCCAGAGAGAGTCGGCTTGCGTTCTTACTGCCATGTAAGTCCCCTTCCTCCTGTGGCACTGCAGGCTTTGAATAGCCACAGGCCCAGAGGAGCAGCTACGGCGTTCCTTGGTTGAGGCAGTTCGCTTGATGCAGAACACCCTACTTCGAGAAGTTGATTCAGGGAAGGAAACTCAGGGTGACCTGTGTCTCTTTGGGCTTGTTAGAAACCACGGGGATGTCTGCTGAGTGCGCCCACGGAAACGGGGCCCTGCTGCAAGTAGCCTTGCTTTCCCGTTTGGAAGGCTGCGTTCATGCTGCCTTGAAGCTACCTGACATTCCCTGCTCTCGACAGGCCTGTTAGCCCTGTCAGAGTGCTTCGGGGAACGTTATGAGTCTGCTGTGTCTAAACCAGGTGCTTCCATGGCCGCGGCTCTGGTCCGCCTGACAAGCTCTAGAGCTAGAGGGAACCTCAACGTGACAAGTTGCCTCCAGCGTAGGCCCCTAGTAGCCGTGCAGAAAGGGAGGCAGGCAGCTGTCTCCATGAGTTCTCAGTCACTTAGAGGCTTTCTTTTAAAGGAAGTAGTGCACTTTGGAGGACTCCTAGGCCTTTCGGGTATGCATCACTTTCCCTCCAAGTTCAGCGAGTACCTCCAGACCCCTGTGGGGCGGCTGAGCAACTTCGAGGCCCATTGGTTGACCCCACGCCCCCACCCCCGGAGGCCCTCTGTGCGTGCCGCGCGATGGGCTACACACTGGACGTCCCTCGAGGAGCGCTACATTTCCAGAGCCCTCGACCAGCCTCAGGACAGCATTTCGGGTGAGTCCGACTTTGTCATGGCCCTTGTGTGAGCTGCCATGGGAAAACACTGTGCTTTGAATACTTCCAGGACCTCGTACCTGAGGTCACTCTGCCCGAGGAGAAAGTCAGCATCTTACCATGCCGTGTCGCTAACGGCACGCCCAGCACGAACACAGGCCTGGAAGTAAGGCCCCGAGTGGCGGTGCAGAAGCGGAGGCGTTCAGCAGTTTACAGGAGGTGCCGGCCTCGGTTCTGGGCACCTTCAACGGCAGCAGGGTTTTCTGGACACCTAGGAGGCTGGCGCGGGCCCCCTGTTCCCGGCAGGAACACTGAGTATCGCCAGGCCCACCTGGGTCTGCTAAGCAACATCCATGCCCGTAGCCCTTTACAGCCCCTCTGTGTATGCCGAGCATAGGGAAACGCGCTGCACTCTCCTTGGGAGCAGCTTAAGGTCCTCAGCAATCGCACACGTTCACGGACACCGTTCTGGCACGTCCCACATGGCGTCGAAGTCTCACGCATTACCCGAGGCTGAGCTGAACTCAGAGAAACCCTCGGCTTCGCATTCCACCTAGGACCTCCTGCCTGAAGTCACCGTGCCTCCCAGAGAGAGTCGGCTTGCGTTCTTACTGCCATGTAAGTCCCCTTCCTCCTGTGGCACTGCAGGCTTTGAATAGCCACAGGCCCAGAGGAGCAGCTACGGCGTTCCTTGGTTGAGGCAGTTCGCTTGATGCAGAACACCCTACTTCGAGAAGTTGATTCAGGGAAGGAAACTCAGGGTGACCTGTGTCTCTTTGGGCTTGTTAGAAACCACGGGGATGTCTGCTGAGTGCGCCCACGGAAACGGGGCCCTGCTGCAAGTAGCCTTGCTTTCCCGTTTGGAAGGCTGCGTTCATGCTGCCTTGAAGCTACCTGACATTCCCTGCTCTCGACAGGCCTCTTAGCCCTGTCAGAGTGCTTCGGGGAACGTTATGAGTCTGCTCTGTCTAAACCAGGTGCTTCCATGGCCGCGGCTCTGGTCCGCCTGACAAGCTCTAGAGCTAGAGGGAACCTCAACGTGACAAGTTGCCTCCAGCGTAGGCCCCTAGTAGCCGTGCAGAAAGGGAGGCAGGCAGCTGTCTCCATGAGTTCTCAGTCACTTAGAGGCTTTCTTTTAAAGGAAGTAGTGCACTTTGGAGGACTCCTAGGCCTTTCGGGTATGCATCACTTTCCCTCCAAGTTCAGCGAGTACCTCCAGACCCCTGTGGGGCGGCTGAGCAACTTCGAGGCCCATTGGTTGACCCCACTCCCCCACCCCCGGAGGCCCTCTGTGCGTGCCGCGCGATGGGCTACACACTGGACGTCCCTCGAGGAGCGCTACATTTCCAGAGCCCTCGACCAGCCTCAGGACAGCATTTCGGGTGAGTCCGACTTTGTCATGGCCCTTGTGTGAGCTGCCATGGGAAAACACTGTGCTTTGAATACTTCCAGGACCTCGTACCTGAGGTCACTCTGCCCGAGGAGAAAGTCAGCATCTTACCATGCCGTGTCGCTAACGGCACGCCCAGCACGAACACAGGCCTGGAAGTAAGGCCCCGAGTGGCGGTGCAGAAGCGGAGGCGTTCAGCAGTTTACAGGAGGTGCCGGCCTCGGTTCTGGGCACCTTCAACGGCAGCAGGGTTTTCTGGACACCTAGGAGGCTGGCGCGGGCCCCCTGTTCCCGGCAGGAACACTGAGTATCGCCAGGCCCACCTGGGTCTGCTAAGCAACATCCAGGCCCGTAGCCCTTTACAGCCCCTCTGTGTATGCCGAGCATAGGGAAACGCGCTGCACTCTCCTTGGGAGCAGCTTAAGGTCCTCAGCAATCGCACACGTTCACGGACACCGTTCTGGCACGTCCCACATGGCGTCGAAGTCTCACGCATTACCCGAGGCTGAGCTGAACTCAGAGAAACCCTCGGCTTCGCATTCCACCTAGGACCTCCTGCCTGAAGTCACCGTGCCTCCCAGAGAGAGTCGGCTTGCGTTCTTACTGCCATGTAAGTCCCCTTCCTCCTGTGGCACTGCAGGCTTTGAATAGCCACAGGCCCAGAGGAGCAGCTACGGCGTTCCTTGGTTGAGGCAGTTCGCTTGATGCAGAACACCCTACTTCGAGAAGTTGATTCAGGGAAGGAAACTCAGGGTGACCTGTGTCTCTTTGGGCTTGTTAGAAACCACGGGGATGTCTGCTGAGTGCGCCCACGGAAACGGGGCCCTGCTGCAAGTAGCCTTGCTTTCCCGTTTGGAAGGCTGCGTTCATGCTGCCTTGAAGCTACCTGACATTCCCTGCTCTCGACAGGCCTGTTAGCCCTGTCAGAGTGCTTCGGGGAACGTTATGAGTCTGCTCTGTCTAAACCAGGTGCTTCCATGGCCGCGGCTCTGGTCCGCCTGACAAGCTCTAGAGCTAGAGGGAACCTCAACGTGACAAGTTGCCTCCAGCGTAGGCCCCTAGTAGCCGTGCAGAAAGGGAGGCAGGCAGCTGTCTCCATGAGTTCTCAGTCGCTTAGAGGCTTTCTTTTAAAGGCAGTAGTACACTTTGGAGGACTCCTAGGCCTCTCGGGTATGCATCACTTTCCCTCCAAGTTCAGCGAGTACCTCCAGACCCCTGTGGGGCGGCTGAGCAACTTCGAGGCCCATTGGTTGACCCCACCCCCCCACCCCCGGAGGCCCTGTGTGCGTGCCGCGCGATGAGCTACACACTGGACGTCCATCGAGGAGCGCTATATTTCCAGAGCCCTCGACCAGCCTCCGGACAGCATTTCGGGTGAGTCCGACTTTGTCATGGCCCTTGTGTGAGCTGCCATGGGAAAACACTGTGCTTTGAATACTTCGAGGACCTCGTACCTGAAGTCACTCTGCCCGAGGAGAAAGTCAGCATCTTACCATGCCGTGTCGCTAACGGCACGCCCAGCACGAACACAGGCCTGGAAGTAAGGCCCCGAGTGGCGGTGCAGGAGCGGAGGCGTGCAGCAGTTTCCATGAGGCGGCGGCCTCGGTTCTGGGCATCTTCAACGGCAGCAGGGTTTTCTGGACACCTAGGAGGCTGGCGCGGGCCCCCTGTTCCCGGCAGGAACACTGAGTACCGCCAGGCCCACCTGGGTCTGCTAAGCAACATCCAGGCCCGTAGCCCTTTAGAGCCCCTCTGTGTATGCCGAGCGTAGGGAAACGCGCTGCACTCTCCTTGGGAGCAGCTTAAGGTCCTCAGCAATCGCACACGTTCACGGACACCGTTCTGGCACGTCCCACATGGCGTCGAAGTCTCACGCATTACCCGAGGCTGAGCTGAACTCAGAGAAACCCTCGGCTTCGCATTCCACCTAGGACCTCCTGCCTGAAGTCACCGTGCCTCCCAGAGAGAGTCGGCTTGCGTTCTTACTGCCATGTAAGTCCCCTTCCTCCTGTGGCACTGCAGGCTTTGAATAGCCACAGGCCCAGAGGAGCAGCTACGGCGTTCCTTGGTTGAGGCAGTTCGCTTGATGCAGAACACCCTACTTCGAGAAGTTGATTCAGGGAAGGAAACTCAGGGTGACCTGTGTCTCTTTGGGCTTGTTAGAAACCACGGGGATGTCTGCTGAGTGCGCCCACGGAAACGGGGCCCTGCTGCAAGTAGCCTTGCTTTCCCGTTTGGAAGGCTGCGTTCATGCTGCCTTGAAGCTACCTGACATTCCCTGCTCTCGACAGGCCTCTTAGCCCTGTCAGAGTGCTTCGGGGAACGTTATGAGTCTGCTCTGTCTAAACCAGGTGCTTCCATGGCCGCGGCTCTGGTCCGCCTGACAAGCTCTAGAGCTAGAGGGAACCTCAACGTGACAAGTTGCCTCCAGCGTAGGCCCCTAGTAGCCGTGCAGAAAGGGAGGCAGGCAGCTGTCTCCATGAGTTCTCAGTCGCTTAGAGGCTTTCTTTTAAAGGAAGTAGTACACTTTGGAGGACTCCTAGGCCTCTCGGGTATGCATCACTTTCCCTCCAAGTTCAGCGAGTACCTCCAGACCCCTGTGGGGCGGCTGAGCAACTTCGAGGCCCATTGGTTGACCCCACCCCCCCACCCCCGAAGGCCCTCTGTTCGTGCCGCGCGATGAGCTACACACTGGACGTCCCTCGAGGAGCGCTACATTTCCAGAGCCCTCGACCAGCCTCAGGACAGCATTTCGGGTGAGTCCGACTTTGTCATGGCCCTTGTGTGAGCTGCCATGAGAAAACACTGTGCTTTGAATACTTGGAGGACCTCGTACCTGAAGTCACTCTGCCCGAGGAGAAAGTCAGCATGTTACCATGCCGTGTCGCTAACGGCACGCCCAGCACGAACACAGGCCTGGAAGTAAGGCCCCGAGTGGCGGTGCAGGAGCGGAGGCGTGCAGCAGTTTCCATGAGGCGGCGGCCTCGGTTCTGGGCACCTTCAACGGCAGCAGGGTTTTCTGGACACCTAGGCGGCTGGCGCGGGCCCCCTGTTCCCGGCTGGAAAACTGAGTACCGCCAGGCCCACCTGGGTCTGCTAAGCAACATCCAGGCCCGTAGCCCTTTAGAGCCCCTCTGTGTATGCCGAGCGTAGGGAAACGCGCTGCACTCTCCTTGGGAGCAGCTTAAGGTCCTCAGCAATCGCACACGTTCACGGACACCGTTCTGGCACGTCCCACATGGCGTCGAAGTCTCACGCATTACCCGAGGCTGAGCTGAACTCAGAGAAACCCTCGGCTTCGCATTCCACCTAGGACCTCCTGCCTGAAGTCACCGTGCCTCCCAGAGAGAGTCGGCTTGCGTTCTTACTGCCATGTAAGTCCCCTTCCTCCTGTGGCACTGCAGGCTTTGAATAGCCACAGGCCCAGAGGAGCAGCTACGGCGTTCCTTGGTTGAGGCAGTTCGCTTGATGCAGAACACCCTACTTCGAGAAGTTGATTCAGGGAAGGAAACTCAGGGTGACCTGTGTCTCTTTGGGCTTGTTAGAAACCACGGGGATGTCTGCTGAGTGCGCCCACGGAAACGGGGCCCTGCTGCAAGTAGCCTTGCTTTCCCGTTTGGAAGGCTGCGTTCATGCTGCCTTGAAGCTACCTGACATTCCCTGCTCTCGACAGGCCTGTTAGCCCTGTCAGAGTGCTTCGGGGAACGTTATGAGTCTGCTCTGTCTAAACCAGGTGCTTCCATGGCCGCGGCTCTGGTCCGCCTGACAAGCTCTAGAGCTAGAGGGAACCTCAACGTGACAAGTTGCCTCCAGCGTAGGCCCCTAGTAGCCGTGCAGAAAGGGAGGCAGGCAGCTGTCTCCATGAGTTCTCAGTCGCTTAGAGGCTTTCTTTTAAAGGCAGTAGTACACTTTGGAGGACTCCTAGGCCTCTCGGGTATGCATCACTTTCCCTCCAAGTTCAGCGAGTACCTCCAGACCCCTGTGGGGCGGCTGAGCAACTTCGAGGCCCATTGGTTGACCCCACCCCCCCACCCCCGGAGGCCCTCTGTGCGTGCCGCGCGATGAGCTACACACTGGACGTCCATCGAGGAGCGCTATATTTCCAGAGCCCTCGACCAGCCTCCGGACAGCATTTCGGGTGAGTCCGACTTTGTCATGGCCCTTGTGTGAGCTGCCATGGGAAAACACTGTGCTTTGAATACTTCGAGGACCTCGTACCTGAAGTCACTCTGCCCGAGGAGAAAGTCAGCATCTTACCATGCCGTGTCGCTAACGGCACGCCCAGCACGAACACAGGCCTGGAAGTAAGGCCCCGAGTGGCGGTGCAGGAGCGGAGGCGTGCAGCAGTTTCCATGAGGCGGCGGCCTCGGTTCTGGGCATCTTCAACGGCAGCAGGGTTTTCTGGACACCTAGGAGGCTGGCGCGGGCCCCCTGTTCCCGGCAGGAACACTGAGTACCGCCAGGCCCACCTGGGTCTGCTAAGCAACATCCAGGCCCGTAGCCCTTTAGAGCCCCTCTGTGTATGCCGAGCGTAGGGAAACGCGCTGCACTCTCCTTGGGAGCAGCTTAAGGTCCTCAGCAATCGCACACGTTCACGGACACCGTTCTGGCACGTCCCACATGGCGTCGAAGTCTCACGCATTACCCGAGGCTGAGCTGAACTCAGAGAAACCCTCGGCTTCGCATTCCACCTAGGACCTCCTGCCTGAAGTCACCGTGCCTCCCAGAGAGAGTCGGCTTGCGTTCTTACTGCCATGTAAGTCCCCTTCCTCCTGTGGCACTGCAGGCTTTGAATAGCCACAGGCCCAGAGGAGCAGCTACGGCGTTCCTTGGTTGAGGCAGTTCGCTTGATGCAGAACACCCTACTTCGAGAAGTTGATTCAGGGAAGGAAACTCAGGGTGACCTGTGTCTCTTTGGGCTTGTTAGAAACCACGGGGATGTCTGCTGAGTGCGCCCACGGAAACGGGGCCCTGCTGCAAGTAGCCTTGCTTTCCCGTTTGGAAGGCTGCGTTCATGCTGCCTTGAAGCTACCTGACATTCCCTGCTCTCGACAGGCCTGTTAGCCCTGTCAGAGTGCTTCGGGGAACGTTATGAGTCTGCTCTGTCTAAACCAGGTGCTTCCATGGCCGCGGCTCTGGTCCGCCTGACAAGCTCTAGAGCTAGAGGGAACCTCAACGTGACAAGTTGCCTCCAGCGTAGGCCCCTAGTAGCCGTGCAGAAAGGGAGGCAGGCAGCTGTCTCCATGAGTTCTCAGTCGCTTAGAGGCTTTCTTTTAAAGGAAGTAGTACACTTTGGAGGACTCCTAGGCCTCTCGGGTATGCATCACTTTCCCTCCAAGTTCAGCGAGTACCTCCAGACCCCTGTGGGGCGGCTGAGCAACTTCGAGGCCCATTGGTTGACCCCACCCCCCCACCCCCGAAGGCCCTCTGTTCGTGCCGCGCGATGAGCTACACACTGGACGTCCCTCGAGGAGCGCTACATTTCCAGAGCCCTCGACCAGCCTCAGGACAGCATTTCGGGTGAGTCCGACTTTGTCATGGCCCTTGTGTGAGCTGCCATGAGAAAACACTGTGCTTTGAATACTTGGAGGATCTCGTACCTGAAGTCACTCTGCCCGAGGAGAAAGTCAGCATGTTACCATGCCGTGTCGCTAACGGCACGCCCAGCACGAACACAGGCCTGGAAGTAAGGCCCCGAGTGGCGGTGCAGGAGCGGAGGCGTGCAGCAGTTTCCATGAGGCGGCGGCCTCGGTTCTGGGCACCTTCAACGGCAGCAGGGTTTTCTGGACACCTAGGAAGCTGGCGCGGGCCCCCTGTTCCCGGCAGGAACACTGAGTACCGCCAGGCCCACCTGGGTCTGCTAAGCAACATCCAGGCCCGTAGCCCTTTAGAGCCCCTCTGTGTATGCCGAGCGTAGGGAAACGCGCTGCACTCTCCTTGGGAGCAGCTTAAGGTCCTCAGCAATCGCACACGTTCACGGACACCGTTCTGGCACGTCCCACATGGCGTCGAAGTCTCACGCATTACCCGAGGCTGAGCTGAACTCAGAGAAACCCTCGGCTTCGCATTCCACCTAGGACCTCCTGCCTGAAGTCACCGTGCCTCCCAGAGAGAGTCGGCTTGCGTTCTTACTGCCATGTAAGTCCCCTTCCTCCTGTGGCACTGCAGGCTTTGAATAGCCACAGGCCCAGAGGAGCAGCTACGGCGTTCCTTGGTTGAGGCAGTTCGCTTGATGCAGAACACCCTACTTCGAGAAGTTGATTCAGGGAAGGAAACTCAGGGTGACCTGTGTCTCTTTGGGCTTGTTAGAAACCACGGGGATGTCTGCTGAGTGCGCCCACGGAAACGGGGCCCTGCTGCAAGTAGCCTTGCTTTCCCGTTTGGAAGGCTGCGTTCATGCTGCCTTGAAGCTACCTGACATTCCCTGCTCTCGACAGGCCTGTTAGCCCTGTCAGAGTGCTTCGGGGAACGTTATGAGTCTGCTCTGTGTAAACCAGGTGCTTCCATGGCCGCGGCTCTGGTCCGCCTGACAAGCTCTAGAGCTAGAGGGAACCTCAACGTGACAAGTTGCCTCCAGCGTAGGCCCCTAGTAGCCGTGCAGAAAGGGAGGCAGGCAGCTGTCTTCATGAGTTCTCAGTCGCTTAGAGGCTTTCTTTTAAAGGAAGTAGTACACTTTGGAGGACTCCTAGGCCTCTCGGGTATGCATCACTTTCCCTCCAAGTTCAGCGAGTACCTCCAGACCCCTGTGGGGCGGCTGAGCAACTTCGAGGCCCATTGGTTGACCGCACCGCCCCACCCCCGGAGGCCCTCTGTGCGTGCCGCGCGATGAGCTACACACTGGACGTCCATCGAGGAGCGCTATATTTCCAGAGCCCTCGACCAGCCTCCGGACAGCATTTCGGGTGAGTCCGACTTTGTCATGGCCCTTGTGTGAGCTGCCATGGGAAAACACTGTGCTTTGAATACTTGGAGGACCTCGTACCTGAAGTCACTCTGCCCGAGGAGAAAGTCAGCATCTTACCATGCCGTGTCGCTAACGGCACGCCCAGCACGAACACAGGCCTGGAAGTAAGGCCCCGAGTGGCGGTGCAGGAGCGGAGGCGTGCAGCAGTTTCCATGAGGCGGCGGCCTCGGTTCTGGGCATCTTCAACGGCAGCAGGGTTTTCTGGACACCTAGGAGGCTGGCGCGGGCCCCCTGTTCCCGGCAGGAACACTGAGTACCGCCAGGCCCACCTGGGTCTGCTAAGCAACATCCAGGCCCGTAGCCCTTTAGAGCCCCTCTGTGTATGCCGAGCGTAGGGAAACGCGCTGCACTCTCCTTGGGAGCAGCTTAAGGTCCTCAGCAATCGCACACGTTCACGGACACCGTTCTGGCACGTCCCACATGGCGTCGAAGTCTCACGCATTACCCGAGGCTGAGCTGAACTCAGAGAAACCCTCGGCTTCGCATTCCACCTAGGACCTCCTGCCTGAAGTCACCGTGCCTCCCAGAGAGAGTCGGCTTGCGTTCTTACTGCCATGTAAGTCCCCTTCCTCCTGTGGCACTGCAGGCTTTGAATAGCCACAGGCCCAGAGGAGCAGCTACGGCGTTCCTTGGTTGAGGCAGTTCGCTTGATGCAGAACACCCTACTTCGAGAAGTTGATTCAGGGAAGGAAACTCAGGGTGACCTGTGTCTCTTTGGGCTTGTTAGAAACCACGGGGATGTCTGCTGAGTGCGCCCACGGAAACGGGGCCCTGCTGCAAGTAGCCTTGCTTTCCCGTTTGGAAGGCTGCGTTCATGCTGCCTTGAAGCTACCTGACATTCCCTGCTCTCGACAGGCCTGTTAGCCCTGTCAGAGTGCTTCGGGGAACGTTATGAGTCTGCTCTGTCTAAACCAGGTGCTTCCATGGCCGCGGCTCTGGTCCGCCTGACAAGCTCTAGAGCTAGAGGGAACCTCAACGTGACAAGTTGCCTCCAGCGTAGGCCCCTAGTAGCCGTGCAGAAAGGGAGGCAGGCAGCTGTCTCCATGAGTTCTCAGTCGCTTAGAGGCTTTCTTTTAAAGGAAGTAGTACACTTTGGAGGACTCCTAGGCCTCTCGGGTATGCATCACTTTCCCTCCAAGTTCAGCGAGTACCTCCAGACCCCTGTGGGGCGGCTGAGCAACTTCGAGGCCCATTGGTTGACCCCACCCCCCCACCCCCGAAGGCTCTCTGTTCGTGCCGCGCGATGAGCTACACACTGGACGTCCCTCGAGGAGCGCTACATTTCCAGAGCCCTCGACCAGCCTCAGGACAGCATTTCGGGTGAGTCCGACTTTGTCATGGCCCTTGTGTGAGCTGCCATGAGAAAACACTGTGCTTTGAATACTTGGAGGACCTCGTACCTGAAGTCACTCTGCCCGAGGAGAAAGTCAGCATGTTACCATGCCGTGTCGCTAACGGCACGCCCAGCACGAACACAGGCCTGGAAGTAAGGCCCCGAGTGGCGGTGCAGGAGCGGAGGCGTGCAGCAGTTTCCATGAGGCGGCGGCCTCGGTTCTGGGCACCTTCAACGGCAGCAGGGTTTTCTGGACACCTAGGAGGCTGGCGCGGGCCCCCTGTTCCCGGCAGGAACACTGAGTACCGCCAGGCCCACCTGGGTCTGCTAAGCAACATCCAGGCCCGTAGCCCTTTACAGCCCCTCTGTGTATGCCGAGCGTAGGGAAACGCGCTGCACTCTCCTTGGGAGCAGCTTAAGGTCCTCAGCAATCGCACACGTTCACGGACACCGTTCTGGCACGTCCCACATGGCGTCGAAGTCTCACGCATTACCCGAGGCTGAGGTGAACTCAGAGAAACCCTCGGCTTCGCATTCCACCTAGGACCTCCTGCCTGAAGTCACCGTGCCTCCCAGAGAGAGTCGGCTTGCGTTCTTACTGCCATGTAAGTCCCCTTCCTCCTGTGGCACTGCAGGCTTTGAATAGCCACAGGCCCAGAGGAGCAGCTACGGCGTTCCTTGGTTGAGGCAGTTCGCTTGATGCAGAACACCCTACTTCGAGAAGTTGATTCAGGGAAGGAAACTCAGGGTGACCTGTGTCTCTTTGGGCTTGTTAGAAACCACGGGGATGTCTGCTGAGTGCGCCCACGGAAACGGGGCCCTGCTGCAAGTAGCCTTGCTTTCCCGTTTGGAAGGCTGCGTTCATGCTGCCTTGAAGCTACCTGACATTCCCTGCTCTCGACAGGCCTGTTAGCCCTGTCAGAGTGCTTCGGGGAACGTTATGAGTCTGCTCTGTGTAAACCAGGTGCTTCCATGGCCGCGGCTCTGGTCCGCCTGACAAGCTCTAGAGCTAGAGGGAACCTCAACGTGACAAGTTGCCTCCAGCGTAGGCCCCTAGTAGCCGTGCAGAAAGGGAGGCAGGCAGCTGTCTCCATGAGTTCTCAGTCGCTTAGAGGCTTTCTTTTAAAGGAAGTAGTACACTTTGGAGGACTCCTAGGCCTCTCGGGTATGCATCACTTTCCCTCCAAGTTCAGCGAGTACCTCCAGACCCCTGTGGGGCGGCTGAGCAACTTCGAGGCCCATTGGTTGACCGCACCGCCCCACCCCCGGAGGCCCTCTGTGCGTGCCGCGCGATGAGCTACACACTGGACGTCCATCGAGGAGCGCTATATTTCCAGAGCCCTCGACCAGCCTCCGGACAGCATTTCGGGTGAGTCCGACTTTGTCATGGCCCTTGTGTGAGCTGCCATGGGAAAACACTGTGCTTTGAATACTTGGAGGACCTCGTACCTGAAGTCACTCTGCCCGAGGAGAAAGTCAGCATCTTACCATGCCGTGTCGCTAACGGCACGCCCAGCACGAACACAGGCCTGGAAGTAAGGCCCCGAGTGGCGGTGCAGGAGCGGAGGCGTGCAGCAGTTTCCATGAGGCGGCGGCCTCGGTTCTGGGCATCTTCAACGGCAGCAGGGTTTTCTGGACACCTAGGAGGCTGGCGCGGGCCCCCTGTTCCCGGCAGGAACACTGAGTACCGCCAGGCCCACCTGGGTCTGCTAAGCAACATCCAGGCCCGTAGCCCTTTAGAGCCCCTCTGTGTATGCCGAGCGTAGGGAAACGCGCTGCACTCTCCTTGGGAGCAGCTTAAGGTCCTCAGCAATCGCACACGTTCACGGACACCGTTCTGGCACGTCCCACATGGCGTCGAAGTCTCACGCATTACCCGAGGCTGAGCTGAACTCAGAGAAACCCTCGGCTTCGCATTCCACCTAGGACCTCCTGCCTGAAGTCACCGTGCCTCCCAGAGAGAGTCGGCTTGCGTTCTTACTGCCATGTAAGTCCCCTTCCTCCTGTGGCACTGCAGGCTTTGAATAGCCACAGGCCCAGAGGAGCAGCTACGGCGTTCCTTGGTTGAGGCAGTTCGCTTGATGCAGAACACCCTACTTCGAGAAGTTGATTCAGGGAAGGAAACTCAGGGTGACCTGTGTCTCTTTGGGCTTGTTAGAAACCACGGGGATGTTTGCTGAGTGCGTCCACGGAAACGGGGGCCTGCTGCAAGTAGCCTTGCTTTCCCGTTTGGAAGGCTGCGTTCATGCTGCCTTGAAGCTACCTGACATTCCCTGCTCTCGACAGGCCTGTTAGCCCTGTCAGAGTGCTTCGGGGAACGTTATGAGTCTGCTCTGTGTAAACCAGGTGCTTCCATGGCCGCGGCTCTGGTCCGCCTGACAAGCTCTAGAGCTAGAGGGAACCTCAACGTGACAAGTTACCTCCAGCGTAGGCCCCTAGTAGCCGTGCAGAAAGGGAGGCAGGCAGCTGTCTCCATGAGTTCTCAGTCGCTTAGAGGCTTTCTTTTAAAGGAAGTAGTACACTTTGGAGGACTCCTAGGCCTCTCGGGTATGCATCACTTTCCCTCCAAGTTCAGCGAGTACCTCCAGACCCATGTGGGGCGGCTGAGCAACTTCGAGGCCCATTGGTTGACCCCACCCCCCCACCCCCGAAGGCCCTCTGTTCGTGCCGCGCGATGAGCTACACACTGGACGTCCCTCGAGGAGCGCTACATTTCCAGAGCCCTCGACCAGCCTCAGGACAGCATTTCGGGTGAGTCCGACTTTGTCATGGCCCTTGTGTGAGCTGCCATGAGAAAACACTGTGCTTTGAATACTTGGAGGACCTCGTACCTGAAGTCAGTCTGCCCGAGGAGAAATTCAGCGTGTTACCATGCCGTGTCGCTAACGGCACGCCCAGCACGAAAACAGGCCTGGAAGTAAGGCCCCGAGTGGCGGTGCAGAAGCGGAGGCGTGCAGCAGTTTCCATGAGGCGGCGGCCTCGGTTCTGGGCACCTTCAACGGCAGCAGGGTTTTCTGGACACCTAGGCGGCTGGCGCGGGCCCCCTGTTCCCGGCAGGAAAACTGAGTACCGCCAGGCCCACCTGGGTCTGCTAAGCAACATCCAGGCCCGTAGCCCTTTAGAGCCCCTCTGTGTATGCCGAGCGTAGGGAAACGCGCTGCACTCTCCTTGGGAGCAGCTTAAGGTCCTCAGCAATCGCACACGTTCACGGACACCGTTCTGGCGCGTCCCACATGGCGTCGAAGTCTCACGCATTACCCGAGGCTGAGCTGAACTCAGAGAAACCCTCGGCTTCGCATTCCACCTAGGACCTCCTGCCTGAAGTCACCGTGCCTCCCAGAGAGAGTCGGCTTGCGTTCTTACTGCCATGTAAGTCCCCTTCCTCCTGTGGCACTGCAGGCTTTGAATAGCCACAGGCCCAGAGGAGCAGCTACGGCGTTCCTTGGTTGAGGCAGTTCGCTTGATGCAGAACACCCTACTTCGAGAAGTTGATTCAGGGAAGGAAACTCAGGGTGACCTGTGTCTCTTTGGGCTTGTTAGAAACCACGGGGATGTCTGCTGAGTGCGCCCACGGAAACGGGGCCCTGCTGCAAGTAGCCTTGCTTTCCCGTTTGGAAGGCTGCGTTCATGCTGCCTTGAAGCTACCTGACATTCCCTGCTCTCGACAGGCCTGTTAGCCCTGTCAGAGTGCTTCGGGGAAAGTTATGAGTCTGCTCTGTCTAAACCAGGTGCTTCCATGGCCGCGGCTCTGGTCCGCCTGACAAGCTCTAGAGCTAGAGGGAACCTCAACGTGACAAGTTGCCTCCAGCGTAGGCCCCTAGTAGCCGTGCAGAAAGGGAGGCAGGCAGCTGTCTCCATGAGTTCTCAGTCGCTTAGAGGCTTTCTTTTAAAGGAAGTAGTACACTTTGGAGGACTCCTAGGCCTCTCGGGTATGCATCACTTTCCCTCCAAGTTCAGCGAGTACCTCCAGACCCCTGTGGGGCGGCTGAGCAACTTCGAGGCCCATTGGTTGACCCCACCCCCCCACCCCCGAAGGCCCTCTGTTCGTGCCGCGCGATGAGCTACACACTGGACGTCCCTCGAGGAGCGCTACATTTCCAGAGCCCTCGACCAGCCTCAGGACAGCATTTCGGGTGAGTCCGACTTTGTCATGGCCCTTGTGTGAGTTGCCATGAGAAAACACTGTGCTTTGAATACTTGGAGGACCTCGTACCTGAAGTCACTCTGCCCGAGGAGAAAGTCAGCATGTTACCATGCCGTGTCGCTAACGGCACGCCCAGCACGAACACAGGCCTGGAAGTAAGGCCCCGAGTGGCGGTGCAGAAGCGGAGGCGTGCAGCAGTTTCCATGAGGCGGCGGCCTCGGTTCTGGGCACCTTCAACGGCAGCAGGGTTTTCTGGACACCTAGGCGGCTGGCGCGGGCCCCCTGTTCCCGGCAGGAAAACTGAGTACCGCCAGGCCCACCTGGGTCTGCTAAGCAACATCCAGGCCCGTAGCCCTTTAGAGCCCCTCTGTGTATGCCGAGCGTAGGGAAACGCGCTGCACTCTCCTTGGGAGCAGCTTAAGGTCCTCAGCAATCGCACACGTTCACGGACACCGTTCTGGCACGTCCCACATGGCGTCGAAGTCTCACGCATTACCCGAGGCTGAGCTGAACTCAGAGAAACCCTCGGCTTCGCATTCCACCTAGGACCTCCTGCCTGAAGTCACCGTGCCTCCCAGAGAGAGTCGGCTTGCGTTCTTACTGCCATGTAAGTCCCCTTCCTCCTGTGGCACTGCAGGCTTTGAATAGCCACAGGCCCAGAGGAGCAGCTACGGCGTTCCTTGGTTGAGGCAGTTCGCTTGATGCAGAACACCCTACTTCGAGAAGTTGATTCAGGGAAGGAAACTCAGGGTGACCTGTGTCTCTTTGGGCTTGTTAGAAACCACGGGGATGTCTGCTGAGTGCGCCCACGGAAACGGGGCCCTGCTGCAAGTAGCCTTGCTTTCCCGTTTGGAAGGCTGCGTTCATGCTGCCTTGAAGCTACCTGACATTCCCTGCTCTCGACAGGCCTGTTAGCCCTGTCAGAGTGCTTCGGGGAACGTTATGAGTCTGCTCTGTCTAAACCAGGTGCTTCCATGGCCGCGGCTCTGGTCCGCCTGACAAGCTCTAGAGCTAGAGGGAACCTCAACGTGACAAGTTGCCTCCAGCGTTGGCCCCTAGTAGCCGTGCAGAAAGGGAGGCACGCAGCTGTCTGCATGAGTTCTCAGTCGCTTAGAGGCTTTCTTTTAAAGGAAGTAGTACACTTTGGAGGACTCCTAGGCCTCTCGGGTATGCATCACTTTCCCTCCAAGTTCAGCGAGTACCTCCAGACCCCTGTGGGGCGGCTGAGCAACTTCGAGGCCCATTGGTTGACCTCACCCCCCCACCCCCGGAGGCCCTCTGTGCGTGCCGCGCGATGGGCTACACACTGGACGTCCCTCGAGGAGCGCTACATTTCCAGAGCCCTCGACCAGCCTCAGGACAGCATTTCGGGTGAGTCCGACTTTGTCATGGCCCTTGTGTGAGCTGCCATGGGAAAACACTGTGCTTTGAATACTTGGAGGACCTCGTACCTGAAGTCACTCTGCCCGAGGAGAAAGTCAGCATCTTACCATGCCGTGTCGCTAACGGCACGCCCAGCACGAACACAGGCCTGGAAGTAAGGCCCCGAGTGGCGGTGCAGAAGCGGAGGCGTTCAGCAGTTTACAGGAGGTGGCGGCCTCGGCTCTGGGCACCTTCAACGGCAGCAGGGTTTTCTGGACACCTAGGAGGCTGGCGCGGGCCCCCTGTTCCCGGCAGGAACACTGAGTACCACCAGGCCCACCTGGGTCTGCTAAGCAACATCCAGGCCCGTAGCCCTTTAGAGCCCCTCTGTGTATGCCGAGCGTAGGGAAATGCGCTGCACTCTCCTTGGGAGCAGCTTAAGGTCTTCAGCACTCGCACACGTTCACGGACACCGTTCTGGCACGTCCCACATGGCGTCCAAGTCTTACGCATTACCCGAGGCTGAGCTGAACTCAGAGAAACCCTTGGCTTCGCATTCCACCTAGGACCTCCTGCCTGAAGTCACCGTGCCTCCCAGAGAGAGTCGGCTTGCGTTCTTACTGCCATGTAAGTCCCCTTCCTCCTGTGGCACTGCAGGCTTTGAATAGCCACAGGCCCAGAGGAGCAGCTACGGCGTTCCTTGGTTGAGGCAGTTCGCTTGATGCAGAACACCCTACTTCGAGAAGTTGATTCAGGGAAGGAAACTCAGGGTGACCTGTGTCTCTTTGGGCTTGTTAGAAACCACGGGGATGTTTGCTGAGTGCGTCCACGGAAACGGGGCCCTGCTGCAAGTAGCCTTGCTTTCCCGTTTGGAAGGCTGCGTTCATGCTGCCTTGAAGCTACCTGACATTCCCTGCTCTCGACAGGCCTGTTAGCCCTGTCAGAGTGCTTCGGGGAAAGTTATGAGTCTGCTCTGTCTAAACCAGGTGCTTCCATGGCCGCGGCTCTGGTCCGCCTGACAAGCTCTAGAGCTAGAGGGAACCTCAACGTGACAAGTTGCCTCCAGCGTTGGCCCCTAGTAGCCGTGCAGAAAGGGAGGCACGCAGCTGTCTCCATGAGTTCTCAGTCACTTGGAGGCTTTCTTTTAAAGGAAGTAGTACACTTTGGAGGACTCCTAGGCCTCTCGGGTATGCATCACTTTCCCTCCAAGTTCAGCGAGTACCTCCAGACCCCTGTGGGGCGGCTGAGCAACTTCAAGGCCCATTGGTTGACCCCACCCCCCCACCCCCGGAGGCCCTCTGTGCGTGCCGCGCGATGGGCTACACACTGGACGTCCCTCGAGGAGCGCTACATTTCCAGAGCCCTCGACCAGCCTCAGGACAGCATTTCGGGTGAGTCCGACTTTGTCATGGCCCTTGTGTGAGCTGCCATGGGAAAACACTGTGCTTTGAATACTTCGAGGACCTCGTACCTGAAGTCACTCTACCCGAGGAGAAAGTCAGCATCTTACCATGCCGTGTCGCTAATGGCACGCCCAGCACGAACACAGGCCTGGAAGTAAGGCCCCGAGTGGCGGTGCAGAAGCGGAGGCGTTCAGCAGTTTCCAGGAGGCGGCGGCCTCGGCTCTGGGCACCTTCAACGGCAGCAGGGTTTTCTGGACACCTAGGAGGCTGGCGCGGGCCCCCTGTTCCCGGCAGGAACACTGAGTACCGCCAGGCCCACCTGGGTCTGCTAAGCAACATCCAGGCCCGTAGCCCTTTACAGCCCCTCTGTGTATGCTGAGCGTAGGGAAACGCGCTGCACTCTCCTTGGGAGCAGCTTAAGGTCCTCAGCACTCGCACACGTTCACGGACACCGTTCTGGCACGGCCCACATGGCGTCGAAGTCTTACGCATTACCCGAGGCTGAGCTGAACTCAGAGAAACCCTCGGCTTCACATTCCACCTAGGACCTCCTGCCTGAAGTCACCGTGCCTCCCAGAGAGAGTCTGCTTGCGTTCTTACTGCCATGTAAGTCCCCTTCCTCCTGTGGCACTGCAGGCCTTGAATAGCCACAGGCCCAGAGGAGCAGCTACGGCGTTCCTTGGTTGAGGCAGTTCGCTTGATGCAGAACACCCTACTTCGAGAAGTTGATTCAGGGAAGGAAACTCAGGGTGACCTGTGTCTCTTTGGGCTTGTTAGAAACCACGGGGATGTCTGCTGAGTGCGTCCACGGAAACGGGGGCCTGCTGCAAGTAGCCTTGCTTTCCCGTTTGGAAGGCTGCGTTCATGCTGCCTTGAAGCTACCTGACATTCCCTGCTCTCGACAGGCCTGTTAGCCCTGTCAGAGTGCTTCGGGGAACGTTATGAGTCTGCTCTGTCTAAACCAGGTGCTTCCATGGCCGCGGCTCTGGTCCGCCTGACAAGCTCTAGAGCTAGAGGGAACCTCAACGTGACAAGTTGCCTCCAGCGTAGGCCCCTAGTAGCCGTGCAGAAAGGGAGGCAGGCAGCTGTCTCCATGAGTTCTCAGTCGCTTAGAGGCTTTCTTTTAAAGGAAGTAGTACACTTTGGAGGACTCCTAGGCCTCTCGGGTATGCATCACTTTCCCTCCAAGTTCAGCGAGTACCTCCAGACCCCTGTGGGGCGGCTGAGCAACTTCAAGGCCCATTGGTTGACCCCACCCCCCCACCCCCGGAGGCCCTCTGTGCGTGCCGCGCGATGGGCTACACACTGGACGTCCCTCGAGGAGCGCTACATTTCCAGAGCCCTCCACCAGCCGAAGGACAGCATTTCGGGTGAGTCCGACTTTGTCATGGCCCTTGTGTGAGCTGCCATGGGAAAACACTGTGCTTTGAATACTTCGAGGACCTCGTACCTGAAGTCACTCTACCCGAGGAGAAAGTCAGCATCTTACCATGCCGTGTCGCTAATGGCACGCCCAGCACGAACACAGGCCTGGAAGTAAGGCCCCGAGTGGCGGTGCAGAAGCGGAGGCGTTCAGCAGTTTCCAGGAGGCGGCGGCCTCCGCTCTGGGCACCTTCAACGGCATCAGGGTTTTCTGGACACCTAGGAGGCTGGCGCGGGCCCCCTGTTCCCGGCAGGAACACTGAGTACCGCCAGGCCCACCTGGGTCTGCTAAGCAACATCCAGGCCCGTAGCCCTTTACAGCCCCTCTGTGTATGCCGAGCGTAGGGAAACGCGCTGCACTCTCCTTGGGAGCAGCTTAAGGTCCTCAGCACTCGCACACGTTCACGGACACCGTTCTGGCACGGCCCACATGGCGTCGAAGTCTTACGCATTACCCGAGGCTGAGCTGAACTCAGAGAAACCCTCGGCTTCACATTCCACCTAGGACCTCCTGCCTGAAGTCACCGTGCCTCCCAGAGAGAGTCGGCTTGCGTTCTTACTGCCATGTAAGTCCCCTTCCTCCTGTGGCACTGCAGGCCTTGAATAGCCACAGGCCCAGAGGAGCAGCTACGGCGTTCCTTGGTTGAGGCAGTTCGCTTGATGCAGAACACCCTACTTCGAGAAGTTGATTCAGGGAAGGAAACTCAGGGTGACCTGTGTCTCTTTGGGCTTGTTAGAAACCACGGGGATGTCTGCTGAGTGCGTCCACGGAAACGGGGGCCTGCTGCAAGTAGCCTTGCTTTCCCATTTGGAAGGCTGCGTTCATGCTGCCTTGAAGCTACCTGACATTCCCTGCTCTCGACAGGCCTGTTAGCCCTGTCAGAGTGCTTCGGGGAACGTTATGAGTCTGCTCTGTCTAAACCAGGTGCTTCCATGGCCGCGGCTCTGGTCCGCCTGACAAGCTCTAGAGCTAGAGGGAACCTCAACGTGACAAGTTGCCTCCAGCGTAGGCCCCTAGTAGCCGTGCAGAAAGGGAGGCAGGCAGCTGTCTCCATGAGTTCTCAGTCGCTTAGAGGCTTTCTTTTAAAGGAAGTAGTACACTTTGGAGGACTCCTAGGCCTCTCGGGTATGCATCACTTTCCCTCCAAGTTCAGCGAGTACCTCCAGACCCCTGTGGGGCGGCTGAGCAACTTCGAGGCCCATTGGTTGACCCCACTCCCCCACCCCCGGAGGCCCTCTGTGCGTGCCGCGCGATGGGCTACACAGTGGACGTCCCTCGAGGAGCGCTACATTTCCAGAGCCCTCGACCAGCCTCAGGACAGCATTTCGGGTGAGTCCGACTTTGTCATGGCCCTTGTGTGAGCTGCCATGGGAAAACACTGTGCTTTGAATACTTGGAGGACCTCGTACCTGAAGTCACTCTGCACCGCCAGCAGAAGAAGAGATAAAGAAAGGGACTGAGAAAATATTTGAAGAGCTTATAGTTGAAAACTTCCCCAATACGGGAAAGAAAATGGTTAATCAAGTCCAGGAAGCACAGAGAGTCCCGTACAGGATAAATCCAAGGAGAAACATGCCAAGACACATATTAATCAAACTGTCAAATTTAAATACAAAGAAAAAATATTAAAAGCAGGAAGGAAAAACAACAAATAACACACAAGGGAATCCCATAAGGTTAACAACTGATCTTTCAGCAAAAACTCTGTAAGCCACAAGGGACTGGCAGGACATATTTAAAGTGATGAAGGAGAAAAATCTATAACCAAGATTACTCTACCCAGCAAGGATCTTATTCAGATTTGATGGAGAAATTAAAACCTTTACAGACAAGCAAAAGCTGAGAGAGTTCAGCTCCACAAAACTAGCTTTACAAAAAAAGCTAAAGGAACTTCTCTAGGCAAGAAACACAAGAGAAGGAAAAGACCTATAATAAGAAACCCAAAACAATTAAGAAAATGGGAATAGAAACATACATATCAATAATTACCTTAAATGTAAATGGATTAAATGCTCCCACCAAAAGACACAGACTGGCTGAATGGATACAAAAACAAGACCCATATATATGCTGTCTACAAGAGACCCAGTTCAAACCTAGAGACACAAACAGACTGAAAGTGAGGGGATGGAAAAAGATATTCCATGCAAAAGGAAACCAAAAGAAAGCTGGAGTAGCAGTTCTCATATCATACAAAATAGACTTTAAAGACTATTAGAAGAGACAAAGAAGGACACTACATAATGATCAAATGATCAATCCAGGAAGAAGATATAACAATTGGAAATATTTATGCACCCAACATGGGAGCATCTCAATACATAAGGTAAATACTAACAGCCATAAAAGGGGAAATCGACAGTAACATATTGATAGTAGGGGACTTTAAAATGCCACTTTCACCAATGGACACATCATTCAAAATGAGAATAAATAAGGAAACACAAGCTTTAAATGATACATTAAACAAGATGAACTTAAGTGACACTTATAGGACATTTTGTCCGAAAACAACAGAATACACATTTTTCTCAAGTGCTCATGGAACATTCTCCAGGATAGATCATATCCTGGGTCACAAATCAAGCCTTGGTAAATTTAAGAAAATTGAAATTATATCAAGTATCTTTTGTGACAACAACGCTATGAGACTAGATATCAATTACAGGAAAAGATCTTTAAAAAATACAAACACATGGACTCTAAACAATACACTACTTAATAACAAAGTTATCACTGAAGAAATCAAAGAGGAAATCAAAAAATAGCTAGAAACAAATGACAATGGAGACACGACGACCCAAAACCTATGGGATGCAACAAAAGCAGTTCTAAGAGGGAAGTTTATAGCAATAAAATCGTACCTTAAGAAACAGGAAACATCTCGAATAAACAACCTAACCTTGCACCTAAAGCTATTAGAGAAAGAATAAGAAAAAACCCCCAAAGTTAGCAGAAGGAAAGAAATCATAATGATCAGATCAGAAATAAATGAAAAAGAAATGAAGGAAATGATAGCAAAGTTCAATAAAACTAAAAGCTGGTTCTTTGAGAAGATAAACAAAATTGATAAACCATTAGCCAGACTCATAAATAAAAAGAAAGAGAAGACTCAAATCAATAGAATTAGAAATGAAAAATGAGAAGTAACAACTGATACTGCAGAAATACAAAAGATCATGAGAGGGAGCTTCGCTGGTGGCGCAGTGGTTGGGTGTCCACCTGCCGATGCAGGGGACGCGGGTTCATGCCCTGGTCCCGGAGGGGCCCACATGCCACAGAGTGGCTGGGCCTGTGGCCCGTGGCCGCTGGATCTGCACGTACGGGGCCTGTGCTCTGCGGCGGGAGAGGCCACAGGGTGAGAGGCCTGCGTACCACAAAAAAAAAAAAAGATCATGAGAGATTACTACAAGCAACTCTATGCCAATAAAATGGACAACCTGGAAGAAATGGACAAATTCTTAGAAATGCACAACCTGCCAAGACTGAATCAGGAAGAAATTGAAAATATGAACAGACCAATTACAAGCACTGAAATTGAAACTGTGATTAAAAATCTTCCAACAAACAAAAGCCCAGGACCAGATGGCTTCACAGGCAAATTCCATCCAACGTTTAGAGAAGAGCTAACACCTATCCTTCTCAAACTCTTCCAAAATATAGCAGAGGGAGGAATACTCCCAAACTCATTCTACGAGGCCACCATCACCCTGATACCAAAACCAGACAAGGATGTCACAAAGAAAGAAAACTACAGGCCAATATCACTGACGAACACAGATGCAAAAATCATCAACAAAATACTAGCAAACAGAATCGAAAAGCACATTAAAAGGGTCATACACCATGATCAAGTGGGGTTTATTCCAGGAATGCAAGGATTCATCAATATATGCAAATCAATTAACGTTATACTGCATATTAACAGATTGAAGGAGAAAAACCATATGATCATCTCAATAGATGCAGAGAAAGCTTTTGAAAAAATTCAACACCCATTTATGATAAAAACCCTGCAGAAAGTAGGCATAGAGTGAACTTTCTTCAACATAATAAAGGCCATATATGACAAACCCACAGCCAATATAGTCTGCAATAGTGAAAAACTGAAAGCATTTCCACTAAGATCAGGAACAAGACAAGGTTGCCCACTCTCACCACTCTTATTCAACATAGTTTTGGAAGTTTTAGCCACAGCAATCAGAGAAGAAAAGAAAATAAAAGGAATCCAAATCGGAAAAGAAGTAAAGCTGTCACTGTTTGCAGATGACATGATACTATACATAGAGAATTCTAAAGATTCTACCAGAAAACTACTAGAGCTAATCAATGAATTTGGTAAAGTAGCAGGATACAAAATTAATGCACAGAAATCTCTGCATTCCTATACACTAATGATGAAAAATCTTATAGTGAAATCAAGAAAACACTCCCATTTACCATTGCAACAAAAGGAATAAAATATCTAGGAATAAACCTACCTAAGGAGACAAAGGACCTGTATGCAGAAAATTATGACACTGATGAAAGAAATTAAAGATGATACAAATAGATGGAGAGATATACCATGTTCTTGGATTGGAAGAATCAACATGGTGAAAATGACTCTACCACCCAAAGCAATCTACAGATTCAATGCAATCCCTATCAAACTACTACTGGCATTTTTCACAGAACTAGAACAAAAAATTTCACAATTTGTATGGAAACACAAAAGACCCCGAATAGTCAAAACAATCTTGAGAACGAAAAATGGAGCTGGAGGAATCAGGCTCCCTGACTTCAGACTATACAACAAAGCTACAGTAATAAAGAAAGTATGATACTGGCACAAAAACAGAAATATAGATCAAGGGAACAGGATAGAAAGCACAGAGTTAAACCCATGTACATATGGTCACCTTATCTTTGATAAAGGAGGCAGGAATGTACAGTGGAGAAAGGACAGCCTCTTCAATAAGTGGTGCTCGGAAAACTGGACAGGTACAGGTAAAAGTATGAGATTAGAACACTCCCTAACACCATACACAAAAATAAGCTCAAAATGGATTAAAGAGCTAAATGTAAGGCCAGAAACTATCAAAGTCTTAGAGGAAAACATAGGCAGAACACTCTATGACATAAATCACAGCAAGATCCTTTTTGACCCACCTCCTAGAGAAATGGAAATAAAAACAAAACTAAACAAATGGGACCTAATGAAACTTCAAAGCTTTTGCACAGCAAAGGAATCAATAAAGAAGACCGAAAGACAACCTTCAGAATGGGAGATAATATTTGCAAATGAAGCAACTGAAAAAGGATTAATTTCCAAAATTTATAAGCAGCTCATGCAGCTCAATAACAAAAAAACAAATAACCCAATCCAAAAATGGGCAGAAGACATAAATAGACATTTCTCCAAAGGAGATATACAGATAGCCAACAAACACATGAAAGAATGCTCAACATCATTAATCATTAGAGAAATGCAAATCCAAACTACAATGAGATATCATCTCAGACGAGTCAGAATAGCCATCATCAAAAAATCTAGAAACAATAAATGCTGGAGAGGGTGTGGAGAAAAGGGAACACTCTTGCACTGCTGGTGGGAATGTGAATTGGTACAGCCACTATGGAGAACATTATGGAGGTTCCTTTAAAAACTACAAACAGAACTACCATATGACCCAGCAATCCCACTAATGGGCATATACCGTGAGAAAACCATAATTCAAAAAGAGTCATGTACCAAAATGTTCACTGAAGCTCTATTTACAATAGCCCGGAGATGGAAACAACCTAATTGTCCATCATCAGATGATTGGATAAAGAAGATGTGGCACATATATACTATGGAATATTACTCAGTCATGAAAAGAAACGAAATTGAGTTATTTGTAGTGAGGTGGATGGACCTAGAGTCTGTCATACAGAGTGAAGTAAGAGAAAGACAAATACCGTATGCTAACACATATATATGGAATCTAAAAAAAAAAAATGTCATGAAGAACCCAGGGGTAAGAGGGAATAAAGACACAGACCTACTAGAGAATTGATTTGAGGATATAGGGAGGGGGAAGGGTAAGCTGTGACAAAGTGAGAGAGTGGCATGGACATATATACACTACCAAACGTAAAATAGATAGCTAGTGGGAAGCAGCTGCATCGCACAGGGAGACCAGCTCGGTGCTTTGTGACCACCTGGATGGGTGGGATCGGGAGGGTGGGAGGGAGGGAGATGCAAGAGGGAGGAGATATGGGAACATATGCATATGTATAACTGATTCACTTTGTTATAAAGCAGAAACTAACACACCATTGTAAAGCAATTATACTCCAATAAAGATATTAAAAAAAAAAACAGTTCTCTTAACTTGCTGTTTTTTTATTGGGTCACATTAGGAGCTCTTCCCATGGCCACATGTTATGTGTACTTTTAATTTCAGGGACTGCTGACATTCCAGGATATGGCCATAGATATCTCTCAAGAGGACTGAGAACGCCTGGACCGAGATCAGTGGGAATTGTACAGGGATGTGATGTTAGAGAAGTATAGGAACCTGCTCTCCTTGGGTGAAGATACCTTCCTTCCAGAATTCCTTATCCAACCACAGGGATTAGAGTCCTTCATTTGTAGAATGTCTCCTGGAATCTTCTGCTTCCTACAATAGGGTTTCAGATTGCAATGTTTCAGGAAATATTGGGAGTTCGTGGGTATAATTTATTTTATTCTTTTAAAATTGCAGACTTCCTCAGCCGCATAGCAGAGGGAGAGCAGCTCGGTGCTTTGTGACCACCTAGAGGGCTGGGATAGGGAGGGTGGGAGGGAGGGAGACGCAAGAGGGAGGAGATATGGGAACATATGTGTATGTGTAACTGATTCACTTTGTTATAAAGCAGAAAATAACACATCATTGTAAAGCAATTATACTCCAATAAAGATGTTAAAAAATATAAATAAAAAATAAAATTGCAGCCTCCCTTTTAATATACTTTGTAACTACTTGGGATGTGTCTATATGAACTGTGTACTATATGCTTCTGTTATAGTCCTTACAATATTTTATTGTCTTATTTTCTGTAACAATTTTCCATGGATTCTTTGGGCTTAAGGTATATTAAAAGGGAGACTGTGATTCTGGGACTTCCCTGGTGATGCAGTGGTTAAGAATTCGCCTGCCAATGCAGGGGACACGGGTTCGATCCCCGGTCCGAGAAGATCCCTCGTGCCACGGAGCAACTAAGCCAGTGGGCCACAACTACTGAGCCTGCACGCCACAACCACTGAAGCTGGTGCGCCCTGAGCTCCTGCGCCGTTTATTTTTTGGAAAATAAAACCACCTCTGAGTGATTAAAATTTAGGCCAGCTAGTCAAAATGCTTTATCACCTGTTCTTCTAAAACACTGATCAACGGAACAAGTTTTACTAGGGATAACAGTGTAATTATATTCTGGAGTTCATATCGGCAATATGGTTTATGACCTTGATGCTGAATCATGACATTTCAATGGTATAACTGCTATTAATTGTCTGTTCAACGATTAAAGTCTCACGTGATCTGAGTTCAGACTGGAGTCATCCTGATTGGTTTCTGTCTATTGCAGATTTCTTCCAGTATGAAAGGACAAGAGCAATACGGCTTACTTTACAAAATGTCTGCAAACTAAATGATGATATAATCTACATTCAATCAATTTATACGTACCCTACTGTAGAACCGGGTTTGTTACTGTGACAGAGCCTGGTAATTATGTAAAACTGAAACCTTTATCAGCACTGGTTCAAGTTCTCTTCTAAGAATACGTTTATAATCAACATTCTTTCACAAATTACTCAATTTAATTCACCATAGCATTCCTCATATTAACTAAATGGAAAATTCTAGGCTATATACAAATCCAGAAAGGGCCCAAATCATCAGCCCCCATGGATTATTACAACCCATTGCTGAGGCATTTAAATTTCTTATTAAAGAACCACTATGTCCATCAACATCATCAATTTATATATTATTGCCCGAATGCTAGCCTTAACCCTGGCTCTTACAACAGGCTCTTCCCATATCTTATCCACTAATTAATATAAATGTAGGCATATTATTTATATTAGCCATATCACACCTAGCCATTTATTCCATCCTCAGATCTGGATGAGCGTCACATTCAAAATACTCACTCACTGGAGCTCTAGGGACAGTAGCACACACAATCTCATATGAAGTAATGTAGCAGTTATTCTATTCTCAGTCTTACTGATAAATGGATCATTTACACTTTCAACAGTAATTATTACACGAGAACACCTATGACTAATTTTCTCCTGAGCCCTACCCAGAATTTGATTATCTCCGCAGTAGCAGAAATCCAGTGAAGTCCCACTTGATTTAACAGAAGTAGAATCAAAACCTGTATATGTCTTCAATGTAGAAAATGTATCAGGCCCACTCACCCCGTACTTCCTAGAGAATATGTCAATTTCCTTATAATAAACACTTCCACAACAATCTATATTTAGGAGCATTAGACTATCCCTAAGTGCTAGAATTATATACAGCCCAAGTCATCATTAGAACACATCTAACAATCTCCTTTCTATGAATTTGAGCATCCTATCCACAATTTTGATATGATCAACGTATACATCTCTTATAAAAAGTTTTTTGACTATTAACATTAGCCCTATGTATATGAGAGTTTTCACTACCTGGCATCGTCCCAGGCAACCCACCACAAACTTAAGAAATATGTCTGACAAAAGAGTTACTTTGATAGAGTAAATCATAGAGGTTTCAATGGTCTTATTCCTGGAATTGAATTCTTCCTAAGAATTTTACATTCTCCATGCTATGACATTACACCACATGCTATATAGTAAGGTTTGCAAGTAAGCTCCAGACCCATACTCCCAAAATGTTGTCGTATATCCTTCCTGTACTATTAAACTCTCATTGTTTTTACTATCATTCTACTGACCATTATCTCAGGAAATATATTTGTATAACAAGCTCACACTAGTAAATGGTATCCCCATTCTAATAAAAAACACGAACCCATAAGCTACAGAGGCATCCAACAAATATTTCCTAAAACAATCCACCACATCAGTACTACTTATAATGGCTATTATCATTAATCTAATATACTCTGGTCAAAGAACACAATGAATAACAAAAATCTTTAATCCAGCAGCATCCACCCTCATGACAATCGTCTTTGTCACAAAAGTAGGACTTTCCCCATTTCAATTCTGAGTGCCTGAAGTCACACAAGGCATCCCATGAACAGCAGACCTGATACTATCAACATGACAAAAGTGCACCCCTATCAGTTTTATACCACATGTCACCATCCATCAACCTAAATATACTATTAATCATAGTGATATTATAAATCATAGCTGGAGGCTGAGGCAGACTTAGCCATACTCACCTGGAAAAAATTACACCCTCCTCATCAATTGCCCATATAGGATGAAAAACAGCTATTATAATGTATATTCAGATTATAACAATCCTAAACATACTAATTTACATCATAACAACACTATCATCTTCTTATTTATGCCCAGATAATGTACTACAAGAGTATCATTGTCACACACATGAGATAAAACACCTCCCATCGGGCTTCCCTGGTGGTGCAGTGGTTGAGAGTCCGCCTGCCAATGCAGAGGACGTGGGTTCATGCCCTGGTCCGGGAAGATCCCACATGCCGCGGAGCGGCTGGGCCCATGAGCCATGGCCACTGAGCCTGCACGTCCGGAGCCTGTGCTCCGCAATGGGGAGGCCACAGCAGTGGGAGGCCCACGCAGTGCAAAAAAAAAACCAAAAAAAACCACCTCCCATCACAATCCTTTTCCTCACCATTATAGTATCATTAGGGCATCACCCATCACTATCAGGGTTTTTACCCAAATGAATAATTATCCAAGATATAACAAAAATTATATCATTGTACCAACACTAATAGCCATCATAGCAGCCCTCAGCATATATTTTTACTTGCAGCTAACATACGCCACATCACTAACTATATTCTCTTCATTAAACAACACAAAAACAAAACAATTTGAACATACAAAGAAATAACCTTCCTATCATTACCAATCATAATATCCACACGATTACTACACATAACACCCATTCTGTCGGTGCTGGACTAGGAATTTAGGTTAGTTCAGACCAAGAGCTTTCAAAACCCTAAACAAGTATAATTTACTTAATTCCTAAAAATAAGGATTGCAAGAGTTTATCCTACATCAATTAAATGTAAAGCAAACATTGTAATTAAGCCAAATCTTTATGAGATTGATGAGTTTTAACCCCAGGAAACTTTAGTTAACAGGTAAATCCCCTAGTCAACTGGCTTCAGTCTACTTCTCCTTCATTTGAGAAAGAAAAAAAGGCAGGAAAATCACCGGCAGAATTGAAGCTGCTTCTCTGAAGTTTTAATTCAATTTGTTGATTCACCACAGGGTTTGCCAGAAAGAGGGCTCAATCTCTGTCTTTAGATTTACAGTCGAATGCTAACTCAGTCATTTTACCTCTGTCCATACACTGCTGATTACTTTCAACATATCACAAAGATATCGACATTTTATATTTATTATTTGGTGCTTGAGCTGAAGTAGCAGGCAGCACCTTAAGTATATTAATCCAGGCTGAGCTATGCTAACCTGGAGTGCTACTTGGAGATGCCCAAATCTGTAAGGTAGTCATAACAGTCCCTGCACTTGTAATAATTTTCTTTATAGTTGTATCCATTATGATTGCAGGGCTTGAAAACTGACTTGGGCCACTAATAACTCGGACACCTGAGGTAGCATTTCCCCAAATAAATCATGTAAACTTTTGACTACTTCCCCCATCATTCTTACTCCTACTCATATCACCAATAGTAGAAGCTGGTTCTGGTACCAGTGGAACCGTATATTCAGCTCTAGTCTGCAATCAGGCCCATGCAGGAGCCTCTGTCAACCTAACCATTTTGTCCTTACATTTAGCAGGTGCCTCTTCAATTCTTGGTATTATTACTTTTATTACTATAGTCTTTCATACAAAACCAGCAGTCATATTCCAATACCAAACACCACTATTTGTTTAATCTTCCCCAACTATAGTCATATTACTATAATTACCAATGTCAGTCTGATCAGCCAGAATTGCCATACTGCAGAGATAGATAGAAATCTAAACACTACTTTCTTTGAGAGATAGAAATCTAAACACTACTTTCTTTGACCCTTCAGGAGGAGACCGAATCCTATACCAACACCTATTTTGATTCTTTGGTCACCCTGAAGTCTGTATTCACGGCCTACCAGGGTTTGTTATAAACTCACATATCATTACATACTTTTTAGGACAAAAAGTGCCTTTCAGCTATTTGGGAATAGTATGAGTCATGTCTACTGGCCTTTTAGGATTTCTCTTGTGGGCTCATCATATGTTTACCATAAGGATAGCTGTCGACTCAGGAGCATACTTTGCATCAGCTACCATAATTACTTCTATCCCTACAGGAGTGGCTGCGTTGGGTCTTGGTTGCTGCAAGCGGGCTTTCTCTGGTTGCGGTGAGCGGCACTACTCTTCGTTGTGGAGCGCGGCCTTTTCATTGCGGTGGCGTCTCTTGTTGCAGAGCACGGCCTCTAGGCACATGGGCTTCAGTAGTTGTGGCTTGCGGGCTCTAGAGGGCAGGGTCAGTAGTTGCGGCGCACAGGCTTTTTGCTCCGCAGCATGTGGAATCTTCCCAGACGAGGGCTCAAACCCGTGTCCCCTGCAGTGGCAGGCGAATTCTTAACCACTTGCATCACCAGGGTAGTCTCTGGTTAACAACTGTTCACGGAGGTAATATTATATGACCTCCCACTATATTATGAGTTTTAGGCTTTAGTTTTTCTTTTTACAGTAGGTGGTTTGACAGGAATTATCTTAGCCAACTCATCCCCAGACATTGTCCTCCAAGATACATACTATGTAGTAGCACACTTCCGTGACCTAATGTCCATGGTAGCAGTCTTCACTATTATAGGAGGCTTCCTACACTGATTCCCACTATTCTCAGGTTGTACAGTTAACTCAGCATGAGCAAAAATTCACTTCTCAAGTATATTTGTAGTAGTAAATATGACTTCCTGCAGCACTTTCTAGGCCTCTCAGGGATGTCACTATGTTAGTCTGAGTACCCTGAGGCACATACAACATGAAGTATTTTGTCTTTAGGATCATTCATCTCAGTAGCAGCAGTAATGCTTCATACTTTGAAAAGCATTTGTGTCTAAACAAGAAGTCTTAGCAGTGGAAACTGCTACTCCTAACCTAGAATGGTTACACGAATGCCCTCCACCATATCCTATGTTTCAAGATCCTACATATGTAAATGTAAAATAAGGAAGGACTCAAGTCCTTTTCAACCAGTTTCAAGCCAACACCATAACAATTATGTCTTTCTCAACAAATGAGATAAAAATAAAAAGTGATGTAGCTTTGTCAAAGTTAAATCATAGGCTAAAATCCTGTATATCACTAAGGTATATCAATTTCATTTAGGCTCTCAAGATACAACATCACCGATTATGAAAGAACCTTTACATTTTCATCATCACACATTAATAGTGATTTTTAAAATAAGTTCTCTAGTCCTCTATATTATTTCACTAATATTGACTTCTAAACTAACTCATATACATACAATAGATGCACATGTAGAGAAAATGTGAATGATTTACTAGCCATTATTGTAATCTTAGTTGCTCTATCATCATTGTGAATCCTTTACATGATACATGAAATCAATAACTCTTCCCAAACCATAAAAAACTATGGGTCAGTAATGATACTGAAGCTACAAATACACAGATTATGAAGATTTAAATGTTGACTCCTTTGTAATCCTCACATCAGAGCTAAAACAAGGAGAATAATGACTAATAGAAGTCAACAACCGAGTACTTGAGATAGTCATTGAATATTAGTTTCATCTGAAATTGTTGTACACTCCTGAGCTGTTCCTTCTCAGGCTTAAAAGGAGCTGCTATCCCAGGACGACTAACTTAAAGAATCCTAATACCAACAGGACCAGGCCTATGTTGTGGACAAGAGAGCTCGTTTTCCTGAGTTCAAAGACAGGACAGAGGGATATGGCTGAGATATGGGGTGAATCTGGAGCCCATGGGGATGCACTCGCCAAGCTCCAGGATAGGAATGGGGTCTCTGGGGTCCCAGGCCGCCCACCACACCCTCCCGAGAGGCATCTTGTCAACATTCCCTGTCAATGATGAGGCAGCCCTAGCACTTGTCACGCCCCAATGTTGTGTCCTATGTGGGCCCCATGTTCTTGGGACCACACCCACACTCTGTAGGTCCATGCTATATGGTCCTTCGTGCCTCAGGAGTAGAGGCCACACAGCAAGCAGTCCCCTCCCCAACCAGCAGGAGGAGGGGAGGAGAGCAGGGGCACCAGGGGAATCTCACTCAGACAAAAACACCCCAGGGGTGCCAACGGGGCCAGTGATGATGCAGATGAGGCACAGGCCAAGAGATGGAACCAGAGGACCCAAAAGGCAGCTGGTCAGGTCCTGGCTCATCTGCACCCCGGACACCTTTGTCCCTCATACACCCCCTTCCTCATACACCCTTCTCCTTAAATGCAGATTCTTCAGATGCAAACCGGCAGAGCTTCAGACTGAAAGGCAGCTCTTTCAAAATGACCTGTCAGCAAACACTGCAGGATTCCACTCCAGTGGGTGCCCTGGAGTCGACAACTCAGGGACTGAAGTGGATATCGGTGCCAGGGGCCGTGGGAGGGAATGGGGAGTGAGACTTTCATGGTTGTGGAATTTTGGTTTTGCAAGATGAAAAGTTCTAGGAATGGTGGTGATGGCTCCACGAGAAAGTGAATAGATCTGATGCCTCAGAAACATGCACTTACAACGGTGATGATGGTAAAGTGTATGTGACGTGTGTTTTATTTCACTTAAATTCTTAAAATAATGTCTTGTTAATTGAGATTCCATTTTGACTCCTCTTCATCACAAATGTCAGAGGCCCAGACACAGTCCCCTACCTTAGGGGCCATCACGGTACCCTCACAGAGCATGTGGGAGACCATTCTTGGGGGGGCTAGTCTGTGCTCACCTGACCTCTGTCCAGGGGGACCCAGGCAGTGATGACCCCTATAGATTAGATTTATGATATGTGATGATGTTAATATGATGCCACCAAGTGTTGTTACTCACCAGAACACAGAGCAGCAACCCACTCAAACATGCCTGACCTCATATGAATGTGAGAAGATTAAGAGAAGAAAAGGAACCACAGGTTAATCAGGGCAACACTCTTAATGCAGAGGTTGGAAATCTCAAAGGGGACAGGACACACTGCAGGCAAAGAGCACATAGGCGGTCTCCCCATACATGTGATCCTGACCCATGCAGATGTGGTGAGACCTACACAGTCCCCGCACCCTATAACTGGGGTCACACATCCACATTCACCAGGGTGACCCACCTCCCCAGACCATGCATCTAAAGTCACACGTTCTCTCTCAATAGGTGACCCCTCCTACCCAGACACCTCCACCTGGGTCACATGTCCACAGTCCCAGGGTTACCTCACCTCCCCAGACCCTGCACCTGGGATCACACGTCCCCTTGGTCAGGACACCATGGCTCTGTTGGTGACTCCCCTACTGTGGAAACAAGCTGGGTCCCTGGGACCTCCTGGGATGGGAAAAAGTGTAAGGTGGGTCTCCTATCCCCACACTTGTCCCAGAGGAGTCCTCTTTTCCCTTTGGTTCTGTGTGATTTTAACTGATTTTAAAGCTTTCATGCTAGAGTTGAACACATGACCTTGGTTCTGGCAGGCTCTGTCCTTTCTCGTCTCACTGACATGTTGAGAAAACTCACAGGACAGCAGGGCTGAAAGCCGAGGGGCAGCTCTGGACTCTGCTGAGTAAGTACGGTAGACTGGAAGGAGAGCTCAGCAGCAGCCTCATCTGTTACCCATCGGCCTTTTGCCCGATCTGCGTGCCCTGCAATCAATTCACCAGCTAAACCTGCCTCCCTACGCACTATGCACGTGCTGGTGAATTGGAATTATTGCCAGGTAGCCCTACTGCGGATTCTCCACGAGCCCCAGGGAAGGTGAACCTTGCAGGGATTAAGACTAAGGCCCCGACCATAGCACTGACCCTTGGGAGGACCAGGTAACCACACTCAGAAGAGAGGCTCTTATGTACACAAGCCCACCTCAGCTCCAGACCCCAGACATCTAAGCACGGACCTTCAGATGCAGGCACAGATCTTCCCAGTACTGAGGCCAGGCCAGGTTTCTACCCAGGTTCTCATAGTCCTAGCGTAAACAGAACATGGTCAGGTCTAAATCTCCTTATTATAGACAACACATGGTCATCTCTAAACATAATCAGTAGACAGGACATGGAGAGGTCTAAATCTACCGTGTAGACAGAACTTGATCGTGTTTAAACTAGCTTAGGGCTGATCTCATAGGAGGTACAGATCACACACATGGGTCTCTCATCTTTGGACACCCACATCAGGAAACTGAACAAAATCTTTTTCATTAAACATTTCAACAGGCAAAACAAAAATGTTACCAATTTCTCTGGCCACCTGATGGTCAGGATCCATGGGTGAGCCACGAACTTCTTAGAGTGCAGCCCAGTCTGCTGCCAGGACAGACAAGAAGTGGACTGATTCCAGCCTCCCAGGCTTCCAGAAGGAGACGGCCACACTGGAAGCCCAGACAGGACAGTCCTGCATGCTTCAGGCTGGGAGATCAGGTCTGTCCATTCCGCTGGCCGATTCCGGGTGGGGAGCTCAGGGCCGCTGAGAGCCCTGCACTCAGGTCCTGCTTCCCTGCAGCATGTGCGTGTGCGTGTGCGTGTGTGTGTGTGTGTGTGTGTAGAGGGGGTGGTGGCTGACCGCTCCCATGGCTCCCGTCCCGGGCACCGCGCTGTCTTCGAGGGGAGGCATGGGGAGAGGTAGGAACACAGAAGTCTTTGGAGAAGAACACCCACCACGGAACTCCTTGTACACTGGCTCGCCCCACCCGGGGACCCCCTGCCCATCGTGGGCTGCATGTCACCCCCAAGCCCCCACCCCTGAGGGCAGGGCACCTGCTCTTTCAACAACACAGGGTCTCACATAAAGGAGACCCAATGGGGACTGTCACGCCCCCACTCCTGATACTGTGTTTGAGGAGAATGAACCCCCTTGACTGGGTGATGGGACCCTGTGAAGAAAGAGGTGGCAGCCCCATCCAAGTCGGAGCCTGGCTGAGAGTTGGGAACACAGGAGCCAAGTGCAGGGCCTGGAGGCCAGGCCAACAGGAGGGGCACCCCCAGCCTTGGTCGGGCTCTCCAACTGTGACATTGTAGCTTTAGGGGACCTGGGGCACGTGATTGAATGTAATGGGGGTCTAAACTGGACCCTGAAAGGAGCTTAAAGAAGGTGTGAAGGATGTTACTGAGACAGTGACAGTCATTGGGAGACAGACTGTGTATCAGGACATCCTGCTCCATCCATTTAAATCCCTGAGATCTGTGACCTTTACGTGGCTACGCAGGATTGTTAGAGCAGCTGCGTGTGGATATATCTGGGGCACAATTCAATCTGCAACCAACTTGCAAGTGGTTCCAGCAAACACACAGTTGTGCACAAGGCAGGCACAGCACACACACAAACATATGCACGTGCACAGCACAATATATTCACACACTAGCATATGAACACACATGCACAAATATGCCCATGCACACACTAACTTGTGCAAGTGCACATACCTATGCACATGCACAGCATACATATGCAAACAGGCACAGGCACACACATAGCACACACACGAGAATAAAGTGAATCCGTAAAGCATTAATTCCTGAACACAAGTGAAGCTGACACGTATTTTTCCCTTTTCTTAGCTTTGATGTTTTTCACAATAGAAAGTTTAAGAAAAAAGTTAATGGCAAATGATTTTTGATTCATAGGACTTTCTGACGTTATTCCACAAATATTATGACAGGGGAAATGAATGTAGATATTACATGTGTCCACTAATGGATGAATGGAGAAGAAAAGCACAGTCCATCAATAGAAGGGAATGTTATTCAGCCTAAAAAGGAAGGCAATTCGGACACAGGCTGCAGCAGGGATGAACTTTGAGGGCATTATGCTCAGTGATGTAAGCTAGACACAAGAAAAACAAACAGTTGCTTTATCCACTCATACAAGGCCCCTAGAGCAGTCGGAAACATAGAGACATAAAGTAAGATGTTGAGTGCCAGGGGCTGAGGAAGGGACAATGGGGAGTGAGTGTTTAATGGGGACGGTTTCAATTTTGCAAGATGAAAAAGTTCTGGAGGACGATGGCGGTCAGGTTTGCACAACAGTGCGAATTACTTCTTGACCCTGAAATGTGCACTTAGAGATGGTTAAGATAGTAAATTTTATGTTATGTGTATTTGACCACAATTTTTAAAACTTTTTAAAAAACAACAGGAAATAGTCCATGAATACCACAAGATGCACAACTTCACTAATAACTGAGGGATAAAAACCATAAGAAAAATACTGTGCATACACCTACCACAATGGCAGACATGAAAGACACAGTATCAAATATCAGCAGGACCTGAGCAATGGAAAGCCTGGTGCACAGCGGGAGGTGCAACCACTTCTGAAACAATCGGGCCTCAGAGAGCGAAGTCCGTACAGAGCCACAGTGCTCCTCCCAGCTGAACACAAATCCCCAGCCCTGCACCAGGACACATGGACATGGACTCTGCAGCCACAGGAGCCAAACCTGAAAGAAACTGAAGGCCATCACAAGCGGATGGAGAAATGAACCATGCACACTCCTATGAAGGAATATTCCACAGCAATGGAGTACATTTTGTTTAAAGGTAGTAAAACTATAAAAATTATTTTTTTAAAAAAACTATATTCACAAGATGAAAGAATCTATAATTCTGTCACCTAGGGATTGCCGAATGCTCCTAAAAATAGATTGTTGTGGAAGTGTTTATTATAAGGAAATTGACATATTCTCTAGGAAATATGGGGTGAATGGGCCTGCTACATTTTCTACATTGAAGACATACACAGGTTTTGATTCTACTTCTGTTAAATCAAGTGAGGCTTCACTGGATTTCTGCTACTGCGGAGATAATCAAATTCTGGGTAGGGCTCAGGAGAAAATTAGTCATAGGTGTTCTCGTGTAATAATTACTGTTGAAAGTGTAAATGATCCATTTATCAGTAAGACTGAGAATAGAATAACTGCTACATTACTTCATATGAGATTGTATGTGCTACTGTCCCTAGAGCTCCAGTGAGTGAGTATTTTGAATGTGAAGCTCATCTAGATCTGAGGATGGAATAAATGGCTAGGTGTGATATGGCTAATATAAATAATATGCCTACATTTATATTAATTAGTGGATAAGATATGGGAAGAGCCTGTTGTAAGAGCCAGGGTTAAGGCTAGCATTTGGGCAATAATATATAAATTGATGATGTTGATGGACATAGTGGTTCTTTAATAAGAAATTTAAATGCCTCAGCAATGGGTTGTAATAATCCATGGGGGCTGATGATTTGGGCCCTTTCTGGATTTGTATATAGCCTAGGATTTTCCATTTAGTTAATATGAGGAATGCTATGGTGAATTAAATTGAGTAATTTGTGAAAGAATGTTGATTATAAACGTATTCTTAGAAGAGAACTTGAACCAGTGCTGATAAAGGTTTCAGTTTTACATAATTACCAGGCTCTGTCACCGTAACAAACCCGGTTCTACAGTAGGGTACGTATAAATTGATTGAATGTAGATTATATCATCATTTAGTTTGCAGACATTTTGTAAAGTAAGCCGTATTGCTCTTGTCCTTTCATACTGGAAGAAATCTGCAATAGACAGAAACCAATCAGGATGACTCCAGTCTGAACTCAGATCACGTGAGACTTTAATCGTTGAACAAACAGACAATTAACAGCAGTTATACCATTGAAATGTTGTGATCCAGCATCAAGGTCATAAACCATATTGCCGATATGAACTCCAGAATATAATTACACTGTTATCCCTAGTAAAATTTGTTCCGTTGATCAGTGTTTTAGAAGAACAGGTGATAAAGCATTTTGACTAGCTGGCCTAAATTTTAATCACTCAGAGGTGGTTTTATTTTCCAAAAAATAAACGGCGCACGGGCTCAAGGCACACCGGCTTCAGTGGTTGTGGCGTGCAGGCTCAGTAGTTGTGGCCCACTGGCTTAGTTGCTCCGTGGCACGTGGGATCTTCCCCGACCGGGGATCGAACCCGTGTCCCCTGCATTGGCAGGCGAATTCTTAACCACTGCATCACCAGGGAAGTCCCAGAATCACAGTCTCCCTTTTAATATACCTTAAGCCCAAAGAATCCATGGAAAATTGTTACAGAAAATAAGACAATAAAATATTGTAAGGACTATAACAGAAGCATATAGTACACAGTTCATATAGACACATCCCAAGCAGTTACAAAGTATATTAAAAGGGAGGCTGCAATTTTATTTTTTATTTATATTTTTTAACATCTTTATTGGAGTATAATTGCTTTACAATGATGTGTTATTTTCTGCTTTATAACAAAGTGAATCAGTTACACATATACATATGTTCCCATATTTCTTCCCTCTTGCGTCTCCCTCCCTCCCACCCTCCCTATCCCACCCCTGTAGGTTGTCACAAAACACCGAGCTGCTCTCCCTGTGCTATATGGCTGAGGGAGGCTGCAATTTTACAAGAATAAGATAAATTATACCCACGAACTCCCAATATTTCCTGAAACATTGCAATCTGAAACCGTATTGTAGGAAGCAGAAGATTCCAGGAGACATTCTACAAATGAAGGACTCTAAACCCTGTGGTTGGATAAGGAATTCTGGAAGGAAGGTATCCTCACCCAAGGAGAGCACGTTCCTATACTTCTCTAACATCACATCCCTGTACAATTCCCACTGATCTTGGTCCAGGCGTTCTCAGTCCTCTTGAGAGATATCTATGGCCATATCCTGGAATGTCAGCAGTCCCTGAAATTAAAAGTACACATAACATGTGGCCATGGGAAGAGTTCATAATGTGACCCAAGAAGAAAACAGCAACTTAAGAGAACTGGTTTTAATTTAGAAGAGTGCCTTCAATTATCTATCTATATCTATCTATCTATAAATATATATATATATATATTTTTTTTTTTTACAAAGTAACTTTCTCTACCTTATTTCTAACTACAAGAAAAGGGTATGGCATGTGATCCACAAAACCAGTATAGAGACTATACTTATCTGGAAAAGAAATGTTAAAATGATGGTTTCAACACAGGCATATGCATTTTTGAGTGTTTTATTTACATCAAACTGGATAAAATATGTGTATTTCTCAGACAGAAAAGACATCTCGAGATAAAATGTACCTTTGAACTATTCATGGGTACACAACTACAATGCGGAGATTGTAAAAGTGCAGATTGTGATTTAGTAGGTCCGGTGGGCCTGAGTTCTTTTTTTTAACAAACTCTTTTTTTTTTTGCGGTACGCAGGCTGCCGCTCCGCGGCATGTGGGATTCTCCCAGACCGGGTCACGAACCCGTGTCCCCTGCATCGGCAGGCGGCAGGCGGACTCCCAACCACTGCGCCACCAGGGAAACCCCAACAAGCTCATTTTTAACTAGTGATGCCACAGTCTCTGGTTCATTAACGACAATTGTGAATACCAGAGACGTAATTACAAAGGTAAAAATTCATAGTTAACTTTGAACTTAAAATGTTTCATGGATTTTACACCTTTAATAGGATAGTAAGCACAGCAGCAACAATCATTTGTGAATATTTACTGTAGACCATGTATCTTTCTTTTTTGTGTAGGATTCCAGGTAAAAGGCCTGGGCTGTGTGGCCACAGTGGGCGGAGCCCCCAGGCCGGGCCGCCCCTCCAGGACCCCGACGGGGCCTTGCGCTCTTGTAGGCTCCCTCCCCCGGAGCCCCCCTCCCCCGGCGCACCCCTCCCTCCCAGAAGGCCTCGGGGCAGAGCGGTCCCACCCCACGCGCCCAGAACGGAGCCCACGTTTCCGCAGAGCTGGAACTTCCGGCTCCTGGTCTCTTCCCTCCGCCGTCACGGAACTGCCCCAGAGCCCGAGGGGAGGGCGGCCTCACTGAGGCTACCGGCTCTGGAGGGGCCCCGGTGGCCGAAGCCGCGACAGTCGTGGGGACGGCGGGCCGGATAAGTGGGCGCCGACCCTCCGTCTGGTCCGGTGCCCTGGCGGCAGCACAAGACCAGCTTCTTAGGAGCAGGGGTTCGCTGCCATCCGCCGCTGCTGTGCAGAAAGGGCGGCCCCCAGCGTCTGGTCCCGGGGAACTTCGGTCCCTCCTCTCGCCCCTGCCCTCGGCCTGGCTCGCGGGGCCTGGGGGGCGTGGGGAGGGGGTTGGCCTGATCGTCCTGAGGGGAAACGGGGCAAAGGAGGCACAGGGTCCGGCTTCAGCGTCAGCGCCCCTCCTCCCGACTGCGGGGAAAACGGCTGAAAACTCCTCCAGAGGCTCTCAGGCCCCTTATTCAGCCGAGTCCCTCTGCGCTCCTTCCTCCCTGAGCTAAAGTACCGGGGGGAGGGGACAGGGCAGGAGACTGGCGCAGGTAATGGGGAACATCAAAAGGTGATTGTTAACTAAGGAAAACCAGCCATCTCAAGGTGAGGAATGTAGCGCTTTTCTTTGCATCGGAAGATGCCATTTCTCACAGGCTTGAGGGGCAGACAGGGAAAGAGTCGGAGAATCTCACTCAGCATGTACTTTGGTTTACATATAGATAATATGTATACTTAACTGTGCTAATTAATAGAGGTTCTCAAGTCCAGTCAACTTGTACTACTGCCCTCTACGTATTAATTTCATCAATATCATATGATAAATGCCTATAGAAATGACAATCCATTTAAATAGGATAATGATTTTTAAGGGAAACAGAAATATAACAACAAAACCTTTACCACTAAAGGCTGGGTCTGGAAAAACCTAAATAAATGTTCCATTGTTAAAATATAGAAAGATGTATTCAATAGAAATATCAACAAAATGACAAATAATAAGGGCAGCAGAATGTTGAAATGTTCTATGTTTATCATTAAAGTGGCAGAAAATCATTTATTAGTAGGCACTGGGGGCAGAAGATGCCTGATTTTATATCTTTGTCATATTTGTGCAGTTGTTTCAACAAGTAACTTAAAGACAAAATGGAAAAACAAGGAGGTTTGTGCCTGAGATCATGTTGATGTGAAACCAGGGATGGCCACCTTGTGCTAGGTGAGTTAAGTTTACCTGGCAGGTAGACCGCAGAGCTCCTGAGAAGCAAGGGTTGGAATTTTTCTTCTGGGTGCCCCTTTAGGTTCTGTGACTTGATTGGTTGTGAGTCATGTTTCGGGAAAGAACTGATCACAGGAAAAGGGTGGGAAAAGAGTGATTTGGGGAGCAGCTAACAACATTCATCACAGCTCACGGCCTGAATGAATTTTAAAGAAACAGGAAAACAAATGCTTCTTATGGAATCAGAGAATGTGAAGGCTGGACAATCCCACAAAATGAGGAACACACGTCCTATTTTCCAGATGAGAAAACAGAGGCCCAGCAAGGTGAAATCCCTCAACCAAGTTGCACTCGTCTCTCCTCCCCACTACATGGTTCATGAAACCAGGACTCTTCCTGTCTTGACCACTGCTGAACCCCAAAAAGGGCCAGGCATCTAGCAGCTGCTCCAAAAATTTTGGTTGACTGTATGAATAATGCTATTTCTTTCTTTCTCACTCTTATTCAGGATTGTGCCAAGAACTCCCCAGGTTGCAATGTAATTCAATAACTGTAAATATTAATTGAGTTTTGTTGTGATGAGGGCTTAGGCTTTGAAGGTAATAGACTTGGTTCAGATCTTGGTTCTGCCATTCAATAGCTGTTTGGCTTTGGAAAAATTACTAAACCTCTCAGATTATTTCCTCTTTTGTAAAGTGGCGATGAATCTATCTGAGCCAGCAGAGCACCTGCATGAGAGATGTGCACTAAATATTGGTCTTTCTCACTCTCCCATGCCATCTCTCTGTTCTTCCCAGAGAAGTTGTACAGAAGGATATAGTACTTTTAAAAATTATTTATTTATTTATTTTTGGCTGCGTTGGGTCTTGGTTGCTATGCGCGGGCTTTCTCTAGTTGCGAGCGAGCCGGGCTACTCTTTTTTGCAGTGCACGGGCTTCTCATTGCAGTGGCTTCTCTTGCTGTGTTTGTTGTGGAGCACTGGCTCTAGGCGCGCGGGCTTCAGTAGTTGTGCCCTTCAGGCTCAGTAGTTGTGGCTCATGGGCTTAGCTGCTCCACGGCATGTGGGATCTTCCTTGACCAGGGCTTGAACCCATGTCCCCTGCCTTGGCAGACAGATTCTTAACCACTGCGCCACCAGGGAAGTGCGATGTAGTACTTTTTAAAGAGGGGTTTCAATTTATTTCAGATAGTGTACATTTTTCTTGTAGAAAAGATTATTCCAGTATAGAAACATTAACACACAATACCACTACAAATGCAGTATTCTATGGGTTAGATATTATCAGTAAATTTTATAAGTAATTGGACAAATGCCAAAGCACTAGGTACTAGGGAATAAGAAGACTCAAATCTGGGGTGCCCCCACCCGAATTTCAAGAGCAGGATGTGTTTTTCAAATCCATATTTCATCTGGTCTTTGTTTCTCATCCATCCTCTGTGTCTGCCTTTCTCAAAAAGGCTCAGATCCTCCGCTTTCACACCCTCCCGGCTGGCTATGCCCCAGCTCCCACCCTGGGACCACTGCATGCCTGGGTGTGCCTGCTTTCCCTGTGCATCACCAGCTTTGCCAGGGAGCTGCTGTATCGTGCACTGCTCGCTGTACCCCAGAGTGCCTCGACCATTCTGATACATGAAGTACACCCTCATCACCATGTGTGCACGCCCATCCCCTTACCTTATATCCTGCCTCTAAGCCAGGCTTGGGAGTGACCACAGTGTGCATTCAGCTATGTTAGGTGCTGGGGTCAAGGTGAAGTTCCCAACTTTTGAAGTTGCAGGCTTGAGGGGCGGACAGTGATTTAAAGTCGGGTCACCTGACTTAAAGGGTAGGTGATTGATTTAAAGCCAAGGCAGCTGACTTAAAGCCTGCGTCCCTCAGCTGCAGGACGAGACCAACTTTGGCGGTGCACGGGTTCGCCTCAAGCCAGCACTGCTGTTCAGGAAGAGCTTCCAGTAGCACCTTAGTGCAGGGGGACTTGGTCTGTTGTCTTGCCTCTGCCCTCAGAGGGGGGCCACCTGCTCTTCTGGAGGAGAATCAGGAAGGGGGAAGTGCAGAGTCCAGGCTGGAGTTGCGGCACCCCTTGTCTGATGGCGGGGAAAGAGGGGCGGGGCTGTGTGGTGTCCTGGGGCAGGACTCACCAGGTCGACCCAGCCTCTCAGCCTCCTAACCTCCCCCCACACACCCCACAAGATTTTCCAATAATATGTAATTGTGCCTTAGGTTCTCAGTCTTCAAACTCATAGCCAGGCTCCCAGGTGTCTTGATTCAGCCAATTCCTCTGTGCTCTTTCTTCTATTAGATACAGTCCCAGATAGAGGGTCTGGGGGATGGGACTGGAGCGACCCCGGCAGCATTGGCCTCAACTTACTAAAGAGAGCCAGGGCCTGCACTATCACACATGTGCGAGGACCCTTAAGGTGGAATCGAGGGGGCTAGTTAGAGGCAGTCCTTGCTGCCTCAAATGAGTATGGATCACCGTCGGGTGGGGAGCACGTTGACTCCTGAGAAGTACTGTTAGGAGGATGTGTTCCTCCCTCGGCTTCAAGGACGTGGGTGGGCTTCAGGGCTCCAGTTCCCCTCCAGGCCTCCAGGTCGGACTACACCCCAACAGCCTTGCAGACCTGGATTCCTGTCCCAGAACTTTCCAGGTTCCAGGAAGAATCCAGACTGCAGAGATGATCCTGAGCACTCCAGCTTAAGAAGTGCTGTCCCTGGGGACCCAACAGTGGGGGGAGGAAGGGTGAAGGGAGTAGGGGCATGGGGTAGGGAGGGCTGGCTGCCCTGGGAGACGTTGAGAGAGAAATATCACTTCCCACACACCCTGCCCCCTGCAACGGACCCATTGATGCCATAGGATCTCAGGGCCTTTTAGTCAGAGATGCCTCTGCTTCTTTACTCCTGTGTTCAAAACTAGGCAAAACCAACTCTTCATCCTCTTGCTGCCTTGCCAGGACTTTTAAAGCACTGTTCTTTTGAAGCACTCGTTCCCTAAACTGCAGTTTGGAGCTGTCCCAGCTATTTAAAAGTGTTTTCCTTAAACTGAGACTAAATCCTACTCTTATGGAAAAACGACCTTCACGTCAGAGGAGATCGTCTTTTCTGCCCATTCCTTCCTTCTACTGCCCTCTTAAGAACCCCTGTGCTCAAAGAGCTTGGTGATTTATTTTTTGCTTCATGTCAAAAAGAAACCTTCCCCATGCACCCCAAAATGCTTTCCTGGAACATAGGTGTTTCAAAACCACGAGAGTGTTTTGCAGTTAGTATACGCTGGGTAGACTGCCTAGCAATCCCTCCAAGAGCCAGAGGTGAGCAACACCTTTACTTATTTGATTGGATGCCCTTCAAGTTTAGGAAGGTCCCATTCTTATGACCCAGCAGATAAGACTGGATGGCTGTGGCTGTGATTAGATAACTTCTGGTGATTTTATTTCCCTTACTGAGCTGCTGCTTCTAGGTTAAATTCATTTTATTTCCTGTCCATTTTTAAAGAAAGACTGACAAAGTTACTGTAATAGGTCAGGAGTCTAGCTCAGGGTTGGTGAAAGGTACTCACAGGGTGGAAGGTGGATAAAAATAGGTGGGTAAAATAGGAGAGTTGGCAAGTACAGCAAGGACAGCCGTGTTCACCGTGCATACTAATAAAGGCCAGAATCTCCTCATTTATCTCTGGCGGGAAGTTCTGATGGTTTCATAGGATCAAACTCAAATCATATTCAAACTAGGGGATTTCCCTGAGCATAAAAGGAAGTATCCATCCCTGGCAGGAGTCGCTGCAGAGGAATAAAGACGCAGATGTAGAGAAAGGACTTGAGGACACAGGGAGGTAAAGCTGGGATGAAGTGAGAGAGTGGCATGGAAATATATACACTACCAAGGGTGAAATAGATAACTAGTGTGAAGCAGCTGCATATAGCACAGGGAGATCAGCTCCGTGCTTTGTGACCACCTAGAGGGGAGGGATAGGGAGGGTGGGAGGCAGATGCAAGAGGGCGGGGATATGGGCATATATGTATACGAATAGCTGATTCACTTTGTTATACAGCAGAAGCTAACACAACATGGTAAAGCAATTACACTCCAATAAAGATGTTAAGAACAACAACGAAAAGAGCAAAAATCTAAGTCAAACATGAAAGGGGAGACATTGTATGTGTTTACAGTTCAAGAAATCCAGAGGAGAATCCTTTACTCTGTATGCAATGAATCGTCCATTCGAAAAGCAAAAACTTTCTAAGATGTTGATTTTCCATTTATTGTTCAGAACATCATTTTTATACCTCTGTATGTCTAACTATTCAAAGCCAAGTCACATGAGTTAGAGGTAAGCAGCTGATTGATTTAAAGTTGGGTCATGTGATTTAAAAACCAATGGCAGCTGATTGATTTAAATCCAGTCATATGACATGAGGAGTGAGTGCTAAAAACTGCTTTTTCATCTCTGGCTCAGAATATCTTATTTACCTTGGTTTTGCTTATGATTTAAAAAACTTGAGCTTGGAATCATCAGGACAAAAATACAGTATTTCAGGTTCATTCTTGAAAGCAGCTTCTCACGGTTAAGGTGTATTGACTAAAAGATCTTCCTTCTTCAAGAGATTCCAAACCCCTGTAGGACACTTCACTGTAATTGGAGAAAAAAGAAGAATGAAATCATGTCAGCAGCTGCAGGAGGCCAAGGCAGACCCCAGGACTAGGGAAGGAGTAGGAGGAAGGGCTGAGAGTTGCCATTAGAGCAGACAACGTCCAGACAACGCTGAAGCACTGGCAGAGCCCACCTGCCACTCCCAGTTTGGCACTCCAGGGTCAGATTTGGGTTTGTAGATGGGGTTGCTGTAACCCCAAGGAGGTGAGCAGAGAGGAGGAGTTGATTACCGGTCTCCTCTGACTCTCTGGCCCAAATTGCCTGGCTTCACAGTGGGGACAGAGTTTTGCTTTCAGCAACTGATGGGGCACTTCCAGGCTGGTCGGCTTGCCCAGTGGCCCGACAGCTTGACAGGCTGTCTGCGGTGGGACCGCCCTTTGTTTCTCCAGAATCTGTACATCAGGAGGTGCATGGTTGCGGGAGCCCATTCACTGCCCCCCCAAGGGGGATGGCACCTTCCCTGGCTGTACCCTATGATCACCAGGTACTTAAAATGACTGCAAGGTTTTTGACTTCAAGGAAAAGCTCACATAACCTCTTCTGCCTCATAATGTGTGGGATTTACTATAATGGAAGGACATTATAAAGAACAGGTAGAAAACTCACCTGTTCATCTCCAGTTAGGAGTTTATTTTGCATGAATCCCTCCTACATGAGTAGATAGCAGAGGTTTATTTTTGATCCTGTGTGTGTAGTTGTAGCAGAATATGTAGATATGGTGATTTGAAGCCCTCAAAGAAATATTCTCAGAACTCTCAAGACTTCTCCTGATTGGAACCGAAAGAGACCTGGAAAAGGAGGAAAAGAAAAGGAGGAGGGAGAAAGAATGACTGTTTCTCAGTAAATTCACCTTCCTGGTTGATTGTTCTGTCTTCTCATTTCTTTTAACCTCTATGTATGTCTAATGGAATAATGTAGAAATGCTGATATTTATGCTTTAAAAGATTTTACGTCACAAAGAAACTAGAAGTGGCTAACAGAACGTATTCAAATCAATTTTACATAGAGACTTTGATATTAAATTTGTATACTAAAATGGGTTAATCCAAATTTTCTCTTTCTTTTTGAGTGAATATTTGTAACATATTTTTGTAGATAATTTATCCTACATATAAAAAATTGTGAGAATGGGTACAATTTTTCACCACTTAAATGATTTCTTTTAAATGAATAGATTGTACACTTTAAATGCCAATGTTGTGTCTTACATGTTGTTTTTTAATTCCTTGATTTCCAGAACGTGTGTTTATTTAATTGATTTCTATCTAATAATCTGCCGCTCCCCTTTATTGTTTCTTACTTTATATTTTATTGATCTATAGTTAAGTTACATTATTATATTAGTTTTAGACGTACAACATAGTGATTCATAAATGTTTAGGTTCTTCTCCATTTATACTTATTATTAAAAAGTGGCTCTATTCCCCATGCTATACAGTACATCACTGTAGATTATTGATTTTACACATAGTGGATTATTCCTCAGAATCTCCTACCACGATTTTGCTCCTCCACCCTGTCTCTCCCTGCTGGTAACCACTAGTCTGATCTTTAACCTATGAGTCTGTTTTTTGTTGTTGTTGTTGTTGTTGTATTCAATTTTCAGATGCCATGTGTAAGTGATAACCTACCATGCTTGTTTTCTCTGAGGCTTATTTTACTAAGCATAATACCCTCCAAGTCCATCCATGTTCTTGCCAATGGCAAAATTTCATTTTTTTTGAAGTCATCATAAAAAATATCTTTTATCCCCTAACCTATTGATGAACACTTAGTTTGACTCTATATCTGCCTATGGCAAATAACACTGTTATGAACATTGGTGTGCAGTTATTTTTTTGAAATAGTGTTTTTGTTTTATTCTGATATACCCAAGAGTGAAATTGCTGGATATTATGTTAGGTCTATTTTTAGTTTTTTGTGGAACCTCCATTCTGCTTTCCACAGTAGCTGCACTACTTCACATTCACATCAAGAGTGTACAAGAGTTTCCCTTTCTCCACATCCTCACCAACCTTTGTTATTTGTGATCTCTTTGATGACAGCCATTCTGACAAGACTGAGGTGATACATATCTCATCGTTTTGATTTTCATTTTACTGGCGATTAGCTGTGTTTAGCATCTTTGTGTGTTCTGGCTGTCTATCTGTAGTTTTTCCTTGGAAAAATGTCTATTTAGGTCTTCTCATTTTTTTAAGAAAGATTTTGAGTGTTGTTCTGATATTGAGTTGTATGTGCTGTTTCTGTAGTTTAGATACGAGCCCTTGCTTGGTCATCTTTTTGGTGTTAACCTCTTATCATGTGCAAATATTGTCTCTCCTTCAGCAGGTTGTCTTTTCATTTTGTCTTTGGTTTCCTTTGCTGTGCAAAATCTTTTAAGTTTAGTGAAGTCCCATTTGTTTATTTTTGCTTTTGTTTAATTTGCCTTAGTAGACTGAACCTAAAACTGTTGCTATCATTTATGTTGAAGAATGCTCTGTATTGTCCTCTAGGGGTCTTATGGTCCTACATTTAGGTCTTTATTCAGTTTTGCGTTTATTTTATATATGGTGTGCTAAAATACTCTAATTTTATTCTTTTCCATGTAGCTGACCGGTTTTCCCAGTACCACTTATTGAAGAGACAGTTTTTTCTCCATATTGCCTGCTTTGTCATAAATCAATTAAATATAAGTGTGTGGGCTTATTTCGGGGATCTCTATTCTATTCCAGTGATCTTTGGGTCTGTTTTTGCTCCGATCCGATTCTCTTTGATTACTGTCACTTTGCAGCATAATCTGAAGTCAAGGTGCGTGATGCCTCCAGCTCTGTTCTTTCTCAAGATTGTTTGGCTATTTGGGGTCTTTGTGTTTCTATACAAATTTTAAAATTACTTTTTCAAGTTCTGTGAAAATGCTTTGGTATTCTGATAGAGATTGCATTAAGTCTGTAGGTTGTCTTTGGTATTATGGTTATTTTAACAGTATTAATTCTTCCAGTCCACGCACCTGCTATATTTTCCCATCTTCTTCTGTTGCCTTCAACTTCTTTCACCAGTGGCTGATAGATTTCTGAGTACATGTCTTTTACCTGCTTAGGTGTGTTTTTTCCTAGGCATCTTATTCTTTTTGGTGTGATTGCATATGGTATTGTTTTCTTAATTTTTTTCTTTCTCACAGATTTGAGTTTTGTTTTTTCTTCTTTTTCTAATTCCTTCAGGTGTAATGTTAGGCTGTTTATTTTATATTTTTCTTGTTTCCTAAGAATAAGCTTGTATCACTATAACTTCCCCCTGTGAACTGCGTTGGCTGTGTCCCATAGATTTTCGATCATTGTGTGCTCGTTTTCATTTGTCTTGAGTATTTTTAGAATACCTCTTTAATTTCTTCAGTGTTCCTTTTACTCCCTTCATCTGTGATGTGAGGACTATCTTTAATATTATGTTTGGATTTCTTTCAGGTATGTGTGTGTGTGTGTGTGTGTGTGTGTGTGTGTGTGTGTGTGATTATTGAAGTTGCTGAGCTTTTAATTTCACATGGACGCTAACAACCCTTCACTGTTACCCTGCTCCCCCACAGTTACTGAATTTGACCTTATATTTTACATCTACTTGTTTTGTGTGTCCCTTAACTTCTTGTTGTGAATATAGATGATTTTTTTACTGTTTTCTTTCATCCTTCCTATTAGCTGTGTACATGGTTGATTTACTACCTTTGTTGAATATTTGCCTTATCCAATGAGGTTTTTCTTTAGTAAGTTTCCTTTCCTAATTTTTATGTTTCAGTTGTGGCCTTTTCTTTTTCACTTAGAAAAGCCCCTTTACGATTTCTCATAAAGCTGGTGTGGCAATGCTGAGCTCTTTTAGTTTTGCTTCTCTGTAAAACTTTAGATCTCACCATCAAATCTGTAGGAGAGCCTTGCTGGGTAGAGTATTTTTGGTTATAGGCTTTTCCCTTTCATGACTTTAAATATACCATGCCACTCTCTTCTGGCATGCAGAGGTTATCCTGAAAAGTCAGCTGATAACTTTATGCAAGTTCCCATGTTTGTAACTTGTTGCTTTTCCTTTGTTCTGTTTAATAGTGTCTTTTTATCTTTATTTTTTTGCCATTTTAATTACAATGAGTCTTGGTGTGGTCCTCTTTGGGTTGATCCTGGTTTGGCCTTACTGTGTTTACTGGATTTGGATGTCTGTTTTCTTTCCCAGGTTATGGAAGTTTTCAGCTCATATGTCTTCAGGTATGTTCTACACTGCTTTCTCTTTCCTTTTTGCTCCTGGGACCAGTATAATGCAAATATTAGTACACTTGATGTTGTTTCACAAGTCTGTTCAACTTTCCTCATTTCATTTTAATCTGTTGTTTTACCGTTCATCTTCAGTGATTGCCAGTACTCTGTCCTTCAGTTTTCAGATTCATTCCTCTGTATCATGTAGTCTACAGTAGTTTCCTTTTAGTGTATTTTTCATTTCAGTTATTGCATTCGTCTTCTCTGTTTTGTTGTTCTTTAATGGTCTAACTCTTTTTAAAAAAAAAATTCTAACTTCTTGCTCTGGTCGTCCATTCTTCTCCTGAGTTCTTTGATCATCTTTATAGTCATTACCTTGAACTGTTTGTTGAGGAGATTGGCTATCTCCACTTCACTTAGATCTTCTTCTGGGTTCTTATCTTGTTCCTTCATTTGGATCGTGTTTCTGTGTCGCCTCATTTGTCTTAACTTGCTGTTTTTATTGCTATGTATGTAGTAGGTTCGTTACATTTCCTGACCTTGGAGAAGTGGCCTTTGGTAGGAGAGGTCCTATGTGTCCCAGCAGCCCACTGTCCCCTGGTCACGAGAACTATATGATCTAGGTGTACCGCCTATGTGGGCTGCTTGGGCTCTTCTGTTGTGGTGGGCTGACTACTGTGGGTGGTCTGGTAGGCTTGGCTGCCCCCAGAGTGCATGTTTGCCAGACTCTGCCTAGTATGGAGGCTGTCTGTGCTGCTTGGTGAGGCCAAATCATAAGGCAGCTGGCTGCACAACGCTGGGAGACATCAAATCTAGTGCTGGTTCACTTATGGATAGAGTTATAGTCCAGGTGATATCAGGGCTAGTGCCCAGTCACTGGTCCTGGGGCTATGCTGGCTACTGGGTGGAAGACACAGGTCCTGAGTTCTGTCTGCAGGGCCCAGGAATCGCAGAGTTGGACTTGGATCACTGTTCCTGACACAGCTATCTGCAGGGTCTGGGGTACCCCTAATCTTGTGTTGGCATTCTGATGGGCAGGTTCAGGACCCTGCTGAGTCCATGGCTGCTTCTGGCCTGCAAGTGAGTGTTCTGGTCACACAGGCTGTGGGCTGTGGTATTCCTGGAGCTGGTGTGTGCCTGTTGGTATATGAGGCTGATCCCACTGCTAGAGCAGTTTGCTGTTGGGTAGGTCCAAGCTCCATCCAGTCCCTGTGCAGTAATCACTGCTGATGGTGAGGCTGATTCCAAGGCCAGAGCAGGTTCACTTGTCAGAGGGGCCAGGAACTCTGGGGCTGGTGCCTGTCCACTGAGGTGTGGAGGCTGGTCCTGGGGTTTTTGGTGGCTGGGCCTATGTCCAGGGGCAGCTGGGCATTGAGAGGTTCTGAAGGCAGCCTTTTTGCTGGTGGATGGGGCTATGCCCCGGCTCAGTTAGTTTCTTGGCCTGCAGCATCCTGCAGCACTTGTGTCTATAGTCTGGTTGAAATGGCAGGGTTATGTCCTGAGGCTAAAAAGATATAGGGAGGATTCTGAAATTATGCTTGCTGGTACCAGTGGCCACGAGGTAGGAGCTCCCCCAAATGGCTGCTGCCAGTGTCTATGTCCCTGAGGCTGTGCTGTAGTTGCCTCTTGCCTCTCTGGGAGACTCTCCAAGATCAGGAGGTAGGCATGACCCAGGATGCTTTCAAATTTCTGCTTATGTTCTGATTCTCGGATCATGTGGGATTTTGTGAGCATCCTTTAAGAGTAGAATCTCTATTTCCCACAACCCTTTGGCTCTCTGGAAAATAAGCACTACTGGTCTTCAAAGCCCAACTTTCTAGGAACTCTTCTTTTCAGCATAGGATCCCTGGGCTTGGGAGCCTGATGTTGGGTTCATACCCGTTGCTACCTGGGAACACCTCAGAAACTGTAATTATTCTCCGACTTTTGGGCCACCCACCTGGTGGCATGGGTCTTGATTCTATTGAGATTTTGCCCTTCCTTCCTGTCTTGCCAAGGTGCCTTTCTTATATCTTTAGCTGTAAAACATCTTTTATGGTAGGTCCCGGCCTTTTTCATCAATTGCTGTTCTGTAAACAGTTGTGACTTTGGTGTGCCCATGAGAGACATCAAGCTCTGGGTCTTTCAATGCTACCATCTTGGACAATCTCTCCACTTCATTCTTAAATCACATTATTTAATTTTTCTTAATATCTTATTTGATTAGTGACAGTTTGAAATTTATTTTCACTCATGTTTACTTCTCCTGTTTTAAAAAATTGAATAGTGCACTCATTCTTTTTTAAATGAAGGTAGTGATCTGTGAATTTCCATACCTCAAAAATCAAGGATAGGACAAAAGGATTTTCTACCTGTGTTACCCTCAAACTCTGCACCCCACCCCAGCCTGGGGATTAACCTCTTGCACCCATGCTCACCTTCTGTTTCTGGACTGTTAACCATCACTGCATCTGTATGTGTGTTGATAAAGTGAACTCTAGTCTTTCCAGTTTTTGTGTTTTGTTTTTTGGATTAAAGAACAGTCCTATTATGAATGTACATTTACTGGTCTGCTGAAGTTCATATATAAACCTGTCAAGAACATTACCAGAATTGGAATTGCTTGTATATACACTTTGATAAATTTTAGAGACGATGGTAGAACAGAAGTAAATTGTATTTCAAATCCCACCATATTCTCACACCATGAAAACCCTTCCCTTTTTAATATATTTGTGTGTAGTTTACCTTTATGCCCATACTATATTTCCCAGAGATGGGTAAGTGTTATGTTCCTTGCTAGAACATTTACTGTATTGTTCAAAGTCAGGCGTTTAGTGGTTTTAGCATGATCATATTTCCATGAACTCACAAATACAAGATCTTCTCTCACACTGTCTTTTACTCCCTGCTGTTTTATATTGCCCTCCTAATTCTCAGTTCTTGTCTTTCTTTATGTTCTTCATCAACCTGGATAGGTTATACTATTTTCTCCCTTATTCAAGACCAATAGAATAGAATAGAACACCCAGAAAAAAATCCTGATATATGGCCAAATGATTTTTGAAAAGTTGCCAAAACTTTTCAAAGTAGAAAGGATAGTATTTTCAACAAATGGTGCTGAGAAGTCTTGTTGTCAACATGCGAAAGAAGGAACATGGACCCTTACCTAACATCATATGCAAAAATTAATGAAAACGTATCAAGAAACTAAATATAAGACCTAATAAAATAAAAAGTCTTAGAAGAAGACACAGGACAAGAGCTTCATGACATTGGATTTGGCAGTGTTTCCCTCAATATGAAACAAAGGAACAACAAAGGTACAGCTAACAAAAAAAATAAACAATTTCCAGTACATAATTTAAAAAAAAATGTGTATCAAAGAAATGTAAACAGAATAAAACGGCAACCCACAAGATGGGAGAAAATATTTGAAAGCCATCTATCTGGCAAGAGATTTCTATTCAGAAAATACAGAGAGCTCCTACAACTCAATAAAAAGCAAACACCCTGATTCAAAAATGGATAAAAGACTTGAACAGATAGTTCTTCAAAAAGATGTACAAATGACTAAGCACTTGAATAGATGCTCCATATCACTAAATGCGTGTTTATATATTTGTGTGCATGCATACACACACAAGCACACACACACATACACAAGCAGAAAACAAATATTGGTGAGGATGTGAGGGAGTTGGAAGAATTGTGCTATGTCAGTGGGAATGTAGAATGATACAGCTGCTTTTCAAAAGAGTATGGCTATTTTTCAGATATTGAAAAATAGAATTACTACATGATCCAGGAATTTTACTATGAGGTATACCCAAAGGAATTGAAATCAGGGTCTTAAAGAAATATTTGTACTCCAGTGTTTAGAGCAGTAATAATCCCAGTAGGTAAAATATGAAAGCAACCTAAGTGTTCATCCACTAGTTCCTGGATAAGCAAAGTGTGGTATACTCATATAATACAATATTATTCAGTCTTAAGAAGGAAAAGGTCTAGGAATATGCTACAACATGGAGGGATCTTGAGGAAATTTAGCTACAAAAATTCCATTTTTGTGACTTTTAGTGAGTCATAACAATACAACTACTTATTTCAATTATATGGGGTACTTAGTGTAGTCATAACCATAGAAATTGGGAGGGTAATGATGCTTTTCAGGTGGTTATGGAACAAAAAGGAAAGTTATGTTTAAAGGATATAGAGTTACAGTTTTAAAACGTAGAAAAGAAGTAGAAAGATAAATGGTGATGTTCATCGCCCAATAATATGAATGTATTTATACATTCATATTATATATTCATATAATATCACTGAACGGTGCACTTATAATAATTAACATGTTATATTTTATGTTATTTTATTTTACCAACATAAAAAATTGGGAAAGAATGTAATATCAGGAAAGGGAGTGGACCTGAGACAGAGCAGAGAGTAATCAGAAGGGTGAGACATTGTATATGTTGAAGAAGAAGAGCTGAGATTCTTGATTGGACAGAAGACACTTTATAAAAAAGAAAAAAAATTATTCTGAGGGTATATTAAATAGGTATCTGTGGGTGTACTGCTATCTCCCATGGGTTATCTTAAAGAGTCTTTAACAAAGTCCATAAGGCTTGCTGAGGCTTTTTTAAAAACTGGATTCCCTAGGAGAAAATTAGAGGGTGATACTTAAGTCTATGTCTAGGTTGACAGATTTTTCAGGGAAGACGAACCTGAGAACAGTGGAGGTCCTGAGAGTGTTAAGTACACGGAAATTAGAAAAAATATAGGGCTTCCCTGGTGGCGCAGTGGTTGAGAGTCTGCCTGCCGATGCAGGGGACACGGGTTCGTGCCCCAGTCCGGGAAGATCCCACATGCCGCAGAGCGGCTGGGCCCCTGGGCCATGGCCACTGAGCCTGCGCGTCCGGAGCCTGTGCTCCGCAACGGGAGAGGCCACAACAGTGAGAGGCCCGCGTATTGCAAAAAAAAAAAAAAAGAAAAAAAAGAAAAGAAAAAATATAGTAAAGGGAATTAGGAAAACTTTGGACTTCGAAGGTCATGTATTCATGAGTCAGACCTGAGCTTTCTAAGGAGTTATATACACAGTTGTTCTTTGGAATACTTATTGATAAAGATAAGTGGAAAAACTAGAGTCATTTCCAAGTGTAGGTAAGATATAATGAGAGGATGGAGGTGGAAAGTAGGGAGGCCCAGAGAAAAGTGGGAAGGTCATATTGGACCACTATGGTGGTAATATCCCACAGAACAGATGGTAGGGCAGACTATGGATTCATCTTTCTTATTTCAGTTCCCCACCTCATTCTTAATAATTCTTTGTGAATATTTCATTGCTCTGTGATGCAGGTACAGAATTCGAGTGAGGAGACTACACCTTCAGTGTCCAGCTGTCTGAGTTCTCAGTGTGCTTCAAATGATGGAGAGTTATTCCTTCTTTATGAGAAGAGTTAGTACCTTGTAGCCAAGCTTAAGCTGGAGCTTATGCAATATTTATTCCATTTTATATATACTGTTGGCATGGAGCTTTCTTCTCCTCTTTTCTTGACTGTTATGAAATGAATCTATATTTCTCAATATTTGGGTATATCAGATAAATACATTAAGTAAAGGAATCTTATATATTGCTCCCTGCATAGTTTGCTCTTTCTTGTTTCTCTTTTACCTTTACTAAATTAGCACAGGGAGAGACCTTGAAATGTTCTAATCAGGAGAGATTAGCACATCATATTTCTAGAGAGGTTGGTTGGACAGAGCAGGGGTCCCACTGAGAATCAAAGCTTCTGTTTCTACTTGGAAGTGTACCTGTATAGAGTAGAGGGCTCCAGGAAATATCCTAGAATATTCCAATGTCCCTGCAGGAGTTCATTAAGAGAGGCAGGATCTGGTACCAGATCAGTGTACTATGACATGTTTGTCAGTCATGTGATGTGAGATTCTCAGAGCCAATCCCATATGGTAGGGCTGACTGCAGAGTGATGAAGAACCTGTGAAAGCCTCTGATTGCATGTTAAAGATGAAGCTCTGATTTGGGGGAGAATTTTCTTACCTGATTGAATGTCACCCTTCTGTGGGGATGAGATTCTGTGCTTTTCCTCTGTTGATGACCACTGACTGAAAATCATTAGAGGATCATGTCTAGACAGCATTCTTTATTTAATTTCTTAAAGAAGAAAACATTTTTATCCACTTTCAAATTGAGGATCAAGGGGAATGACATCAGTGAAAATGTGCGAGTAGGGAGCTCTGGCTTGTGTCCATTGCCAGAAACACTGACATACATGGTAAAACCTGTCAGAATGGTCTTATCAACACATGTAAGTTTTCTTTTCTTTTCTCCCTGTAGATTTATCTTTCATTGAAACTTAACTTACTACAGGATGTGGAGAATAAACAGGGAAGTAGAAACTGTGTTTCCTGATGAGAGAATCACTAAGTCACATTAGCTGTTCTAAGCTATGTCTTGGTCACCGTGACTGTAATTAAAACAAACAAACAAAAGTTTTTTTTGTAAATCAGTTCTGACATTTCATAGTTAAAGACAAGGTAACAGATACAGACTTAGATCTACCAGAATTGAGCAAAATTTTGATTGTACCTGTGTTGAATATATGAGCATGACCTGCTACAATTCTTCATTATACTTATTGTCACAACTGACAAATTCCCTTTTTCCACTTCTGATATGTTGCATGTAAGGAATGCATAGGTCACCAACCTTAGCTGGTCACAGGTAAACTCTGCCACATGGATTACTGCATGTTTTCCTGCTGGAAGACCACACATTCTCGAGTATCATGCCTGCAGAGTATCTGGGCTCTTCTTTTTTCTGGATAAAGTAGAGATAATCACCTAATTTTATGAGAAATATACAAATTGTATTTGCATATTCTTCAGGTTCTTATTTATCCATTCTCTTTCAAGTCCTAAGTGCAAATATTAAAGAGATTTCCAAGAGGGTGGTAAATAAGACAGCTGCATTTATGCTCCAAAATTAGCAATAAAGCATAATACAATTGTAAATGCGTTAATGTGTGATTAATATGTAGATACTTATGTAAATGCAATTTTAGTAATGCTCTGTGGAGAGCTTCAGAATCTAGGTATTAAAAAAAAAAGAAGGAGTTCTTGAAACTCTCAGGGAATCATAGAGAAGTCTTTGTGTCTATAAATATCAATCTGAAATAATGCATGTTCTCAGAAATAAACTAGGCATAAAATTGTAGGAAAAAACTTCATGAAATGAAAGATCATGTGTTGGCCATACAAGATAAAGAATATTCTCAGAGGATAATGAACAGTGTGGAGTTCGGCAGAAAGGTAATACAGATTCAGAGAGTAATACTTTGGAGAGCCTAATTATGAGTTCCTCATAGTTCATCTTTGGAGAGACGGTAGTCATTTGAAATATGATGTTATAAGATGACCTTAACATACTTAAATACTTCCATTTAGAAATGACCACTTAGAAGCAGCATCAATGAAAGAGAACACAAAATTATGTTTCTGTTGATTTTTTGAAGACCTCAGGTGAGTGCTGATAATTTAAAAATACACGATGTCTTTCACTACAAAGTAAAGGAGCTGTTACAGTGGAGGATTCCTGGACTGAATGTCAATATTATGACATAGTATGAGTGTGTTTCGTGTTTGGTAATTGCAATCACTGTTGCTTTTTTTTTTTTTTTTGCGGTACGCGGGCCTCTCACCGCCGCGGCCTCTCCCGCTGCGGAGCACAGGCTCCGGACGCGCAGGCTCAGCGACCATGGCTCACGGCCCCAACCGCTCCGCGGCAGGTGGGATCCTCCCAGACAGGGGCACGAACCCACGTTCTCTGCATCGGCAGGCCGACCCCCAACCACTGTGCCACCAGAGAAGCCCTCATTGTTGCTTTTGTTGTGGTCATCCATTTACAATGCTTGGTGTCAGTTGATTTATCTCTTGTAAAAATAAAATACAGTCTGTGTGTGTGAAAAAAAAACATACATGATGTCTTGATAAAGTTGTATGGAATTTGAGATCTGGAAAAAGCATTTATTTTCTGTGATGCTAATTGGACATTTTTGCAAGAAAGAGATTTCAGGATGCAAATCTCGTGTCTCTAAGGTGGGAAGTCATTTCATGGTGGAACATTCTATTAAAGTTGTGTGAGTGCAGAAATATTTCATTGGAAGGAAGAGGTCACGAATCCCTTTTGAATAGTGGTTTATTGTATACTGAATGAGCAAAATGGCTACTTCTGAACTTTAGAAAAAAAATATAGTTTTTCTGCATTTATATTATGAAGCTGATGTAGAATCTCAAAAATTCTTCATTTTGAAAAACAATGTAATCATTTTGACATAATTCATATATATTGAACCTGTGGTACACACACACAATAAACTTACATTTGAAAAATTTTTTGCAATTAAGAAATATTTTCTAGTGTAGTTGATTTACAATGTTGTGGGTTTTTTAAATACATGTTTATTGGAGTATAATTTCTTTATAACACTGTATTAGTTTCTGCTTTACAACAAAGTGAATCAGTATATGTATACATATATTCCCCATATCACCCCCTCTTGAGCCTCCCTCCCACACTCCCTATCCCACCCCTCTGGGGCACATAAAGCACCAAGCTGATCTCCCAGTGCTATGCGGCAGCTTACCACTAGGTCTTTTACATTTGTTAGTGTATATATGTCAGTGCTACTCTCTCACTACATCCCTGTCTCCCCTTACGCCCTGTGTCCTTAAGTCCGTTATCTACATCTGTGTCTTTATTCCTGCCCTGTCACTAGGTTCCTCAGTACCATTTTTCTAGATTCCATATATATGTGTTCACGTACAGTATTTGTTTTTCTCTTTCTGACTTACTTCACTCTGTATGACAGACTCTAGGTCCAACCACCTCACTACCAATAACTCAATTTTGTTCCTTTTTATGACTAATACTCCATTGTATATATGGGCCACATCTTCTTTATATATTCATCTGTCGATGGACATTTAGGTTGCTTCTATGTCCTGGCTATTGTAAATAGTGCTACAGTGAACATTGTGGTACATGTATCTTTTTAATTATAGTTTTCTCCAGGTATATGCCCAGTAGTGGGATTGCTGGGTCATATGGTAGTTCTATTTTTAGCTTTTAAGGAGCCTCCATACTGTTCTCCATAGTGGCTGTATCAGTTTACATTCCCACCAACAGTGTAAGAGGTTTCCCTTTTCTCCACACCCTCTGAAGCCTTTATACATTGTTGTATAAATTTCTGCTGTGCAGCAAAGTGATTCAGTTTTATATATATATATATATATATATATATATATATATATATATATATATATATATATATTCTTTTCCATTTTGGTTTATCACAGGATATTGAATATAGTTTCCTCTGTTGTACAGTAGTTCTTTGTGGTTTGTCCATCCTATGTAGAATAGTTTGCTTCTGCTATTCCAAAACTCCCAATCTTTCCTTCACTCTCTCCTTGGCAACCACAACTCTGTTTTCTATATCTGGGTGTTTGTTTCTGTTTCGCTGACATGTTCATTTGTGTCCTGTTTTCGATTCCACATATAAGTGATATTATGTGGTATATATCTTTCTCTTTCTGACTTACTTCACTTAGTATCATTATCTCTAGGTCCATCCATGTTGGTGTAAATGGCATTATTTCATTCTTTTTTATGTCTGTGTAATATCTATTGTATACGTATACCACACCTTGTTTATACATTCATTTTTCAATGAATATTTATGTTGTTTCCATGTCTTGGCTATTATAAATAGTGCTGCTATGAACATAGGGTTTCATGTATCTTTTTGAATTATAGTTTTTTCTAGATATATGTCCACAAGTGGGATTGCTAGATCATATGGCAACTCTCTTTATAGTTTTTTTGAGGAACCTCCATACTGTTTTCCATAGTGGCTGCACCAACTTACATGGCCACCAACAGTGTGGAAGGGTTCCGTTTTCTCCATACCCCCTCCAGCATTTGTTAATTGTAGAGTTTTTTAATGATGGCCATTCTGATCAGTGTGAAGTGATACCTCACTGTAATTTGGATTTGCATTTCTCTAATAATTAGTGGTGATGAGCATCTTTTCATGTGCCTATTGGCTATCTGTATGTCTTCTTTGGAGAAATGTTTATTTAGGTCTTCTACCCATTTTTCCATTGAGTTGTTATTTTGTTATTGAGTTGTATGAGCTGTTTGTATAGTTTGGAAATTAAGCCCTTGTCAGTCTCATCATTTGCTAATATTTTCTCCCAGCCCATAGGTTGTATTTTCATTTTGATTATGGTTTCCTTTGCTGTGCAACAGCTTATAAGTTTGATTAGTTCCTGTTTCTGTTTTACTTTTACAGTAAGTCCCCTACATATGAACAAGTTATGTTCCAAGAGTGCGTTTGTAAGTACAATTTGTAAGTCCAACAAAGTTAGCCTAGCTACCCAACTTACACAGTCAGCTATATGGTATTGTACCGTAATAGGTTTATAATACTTTCCATGCAAACAATACATAAAAGACAAACACAAAAACAAAGAAAACATTTTTAATATTACAGTACAGTAACTTGAGAAGTACAGTAATACAGTACAACAAGTGGGATACTCGGGCTGGTATCAAGGGAAGAGGCGAGAAGAGTTACTGATTGGAGGAGGGAGAGGAGGTGGGAGAAGGTAGAGGTGAAGGATTATCAGCAATAGGAGACAGAGGGCAAGCTGCAATTTCACTCACACCTGACGTTGATGACACAGGTTCTGGTTCCTTGCTGGATTTAATTCCATCTACCCTCTTGAAAAAATGATCCATTGATGTCTGGGTAGTAGCTCTTTTTTTCTCATCATAAATGACAAGGTAGCACTGGATTGCATTGTGAATGGCTGCTGCCACCTTTGGGTACCATTCTAGATTCAGGTCCTGTGCCTCAAAAACTAACAGTGCTTCCTCAAATAAAGGAGATTCCCTTGCCATTTTCTGTGTCGTGAATCTCTTCAATTCTTCAGTTACTTCTTCTTCCTCCTATCCCTCTTCATCCTTTCTCTGGACCTCCAATTCCATCAGTAAGCTCCTCAAGTTGCACAGCAAGGAGTTCAATGAAATTGTCCTCTTGCATATCTATCTCCAGCTTCTCACTGAGGGTCACTACGTTGCTGAAGACCTCTTCGGACTTCTGATCTACCTTCTCAAATCCACAAAAATCATGAACAAACTGTGGTCAAAGGTTCTTCCAAACCCCATTCATCGTGACCACCATACCCTCACACCATACAAAGTCAATGTCTTTTATTGTCTTATAGATGTTATAGTCCTTCTAAAGTTGTCCCTAGGTTGTTCCTGATTTGTCACTTACCTTTACTGCCTGACAAAAAGTGTGACATAAATAATATTTCTTGAAAGTTGCTCTAACTCCCTGGTCAATAGGTTGGATGACCAATGTAGTCTTCAGTGACAGATGCACTACTTTGACGTTGGGATGAAAGTCATCCATGGATGGGGGGTGGCCCAGAGCATTGTCAAGGAGCAAAAGAAGGTTTTGCTGGAATGTCCTTCTCCAAGCAATATTTCTCTGTATCTGGGATAAAGTGGTGGCAAAACCAGTCCTGGAACGTGACCTGTGTAATCCAGGATTTGGGGTTACGCTTCCACACAACAGGAAGAGAGCCCTTGGCTATGTTTTTAAGGGTTCTTGGGTTCTCTGAACGATAAACTAAGAGAGGCTTTAGCTTCAATTCACTGGAAGCATTGCCACCAAACAACAGTTAGCCTATCCTTTACTGTTTTACAGCCTGGCATCAACTTTTCCTCCTTACTGATGTAACTTTGGTCCAGCATCCTCTTCCAGTACAGTTGTGTCTCATCTACATTAAAAACCTGGCTGGATAAATACACACCATCATCAATAATTTCTCAAAGTGTTTCCGGAAGTTCCTGGACAGCTACCTTATCTGCACTTGCTGCCTCTCCACTTACTTTTACATTGTGAAGGTTGGCTCTAGCCTTGAACTGATGAAACCAGCCATGGCTGGCATTAAAAGATATACCCTCTGATTCTTTGCCGTGTTTCTTCTTCAAGTCTTCATAAAGGCTTTTAGCTTTCTCTTGAATCACCATTAAGCTGAGCAGGACTCAGCACTGATGTTGATCCTGCATCTGCACACTGAGAAGTTTCCCCATCTCCTCCATCACTTTTCCATGCTTCTTCGATATTTTGTCAACATCGTTGGCACAGCAGACTTCACATGTTCCATGATCTTGTCCTTGTTCTTTAGATTCGTGCCAATGATTGAATGATTCATGTTATAAGAATGAGCCATGTCAAACATCTTTTTGCCTCGCTCCATTCTCTCAATTACTTTCACTTTGTTTCCATCATTATCGCTTGGCACTTCTTACCAGTACCAGCTACATCTCCACTGCCTTCACACTCGCTTCCAGACATCTTGGGCTTGAAATAAATGTACTGTACTACTGTACTCTATACAGTACTGTAAAGTACACAAAAGCACAACCACTTATAGAGGATGCACGCACGTGACAATGTATGCCAGACACGTGAACTAACTTACATGATTGGACATGCGAATGGACGTTTGCATCTTTGAACGTTTGCAACTTGAAGGTTCGTATGTAGGTGACTTACTGTATTTGTACTGCCTAGGGAAAACTACCTAGGAAAACTGTGGTATGATTTATGTCAGAGAATGTTTTGCTTATGTTCTCTTCTAGGAGTTTTAAGGTGTCTTATCTTATATTTAAGCATATAAGCCATTTTGAGTTTATTTTTGTGTATGGTGTGAGGGTATGTTCTGACTTCACTGAATTGAATACGGCTGTCCAACTTTCAAAACACCACTTGCTGAAGAGACTATCTTTTCCCCATTGTATATTCTTGCCTCCTTTGTCGAAGGTTAATTGACCATAGGTGTGTGTGTTTATTTCTGGGCTCTGTATTCCATTCCATTGATCCATGTATCTCTTTCTGTGCCAATACCATGCGGTTTTGATTACTGTAACTTTGTAGGTTTAGGAGGTTATGCCTCCTGCTTTGTTCTTTTTCCTCAGGATTGTGTTGACAGTTCTGACTTTTTATGGTTCCAGATACATTTTAGGATTATTTGTTCTAGTTCTGGGGAAAATGTCATGGGTAATTTGATAGGGATCACATTAAATCTGTAGATTGCTTTGGGTAGTATAGCCATTTTAACAGTATTAATTCTTGCCATCCAAGAGCGTGGGATGTCTTTCCATTTCTTTGAATCATCTTCAGTTTCCTTTACTAATGTTTTGTAGTTCTCAGCGTATAAGTCTTTCACCTCTTCGGTGAGGTTTATTCCTATTTTATTTTTTTGATGCCATTTTAAAAAGGATTGCTTGTTTACATTTCCTTTCTGATATTTCATTGTTAGTGTAAAGAAATGCAACCAGGGACTTCCCTGGTAGTTCCATGGTTGAGAATCCACCTGCCAATACAGGGGACACTGGTTTGAGCCCTGGTGCAGGAAGGTCTCACATGCTGTGGAGCAACTAGACCTGTGTGCCACAAGCACTTAGCCTGCACACTAGAGCCCGTGAGCCACAACTACTGAGCCCGTGTGCCACAACTACTTAAGCTGGTGTGCCTGGAGCCTGTGTTCCACAACAAGAGAAGCCACTGCAATGACAATCCTGTGCACCACAATGAAGACTAACTCCCACTGGCCACAACTAGAGAAAGCCTGTGCACAGCAGTGAAGACCCAATGCAGCCAAAATAAATTTAAAAAAAAGAAAAACCAAGAAATGCAAACAATTTATGTATGTTAATTTTGTATCCTGCTACTTTGCTGAATTTGTTTATCAGTTCTAGTAGATTTTGTGTGGAATTTTTAGGGTTTCCTTTATATATATTATCATGTCATCTGCATATAATGACAACTTTATCTCTTCCCTTCCAATTTGGTTAGATTTTATTTCTTTTTCTTTTCTGATTGTTGTGGCTAGGACTTCCAATACTATGTTGAAGAGAAGAGGTGAGAGTGGGCATCCTTGTCTTGTTCCAGATTTTAGCGGGAAGGCTTTCAGCTTATGAACATTGAGTATTTTATTGCCTGTGGGTTTGTCATAAATAGCTTTTATTATGTTGAGATATGTTTCCTCTATACCCACTTTGGTAAGTGTTTTTATCATGAATGGATGTCGAAGTTTTTCAAATGCTTTCTTCGGCATCTATTGAGATGATCATTTGTTTTCTGTTTTTCCTTTGTTGATGGGGTGTATCATGTTGATTGATTTGCATATGTTGAAACAACTTCGTGACACTGGGGTGAATCAAATTTGGTCATGGTGTATGATCCTCTTATGTGTTGTCAGATTCTGTTTTCTAATATTCAGTTCAGAATTTTTGCATCTATATTTATCAAAGATATTGGTCTGCAATTTTCTTTTTTGGTAGTGTCTTTCTCTGTGTGTTTTTTTAAGTCTTTATTGAATTTGTTCTAATATTGCTTCTGTTTTATGTTTTGGTTTCTTGTTTGTGAGGCATGTGGGATCTTAGCTCCACCACCAGGGATCGAACCTGCACTCCCTGCACTGGAAGGCGAAATCTTAACTGCTGGACCACGAGATAAGTCTCCATCTTTTTTTTTTTTTTTAGTAAATTTCTTTATTTATTTACTTTTGGATGCATTGGGTGTCCTTTGCTGTGCACGGGCTCTCTCTAGTTGTGGCAAGAGGGGGCTGCTCTTCGTTGTGGTGTACAGGTTGTTCATTGTGGTGGCTTCTTTTGTTGCATAGCATGGGCTGTAGGTGGGCGGGCTTCAGAAGTTGTGGCTATTAGGCTCAGTAGTTGTGGCTCGTGGGCTGTAGAGCGCAAGCTCAGTAGTTCTGGCACACAGGCTTACTTGCTCCGCGGCATGTGGGATCTTCCCAGACCAGGGCGAACCTATGTCCCCTGCATTGGCAGACGGATTCTCAACCACTGTGCCACCAGGGAAGTCCCCCCCATCTGTTTTTGATATCAGGGTGATGGTGGTTTCATAGAATGTCTTTGGAAGTATTCCTAACTCTTCAATCTTTTTGAAGAGTTTGAGAAGAATCAGCGTAAGTTCTGCTTTATATATTTGGTAGAATTTGCCTGTGAAACCATCTGATCCTGGACTTTTGTTGGTAGGGAGTTTTTTAAATTACAGATTCGATTTTGCTTTTAGTGATCAGTATGTTCAAGGTATCTATTTCTTCTTGAGTCAGTTTTGTTCGGCTGTAAAAAAAAAAACCTATATTTTTAGGTTATGTTAGCACCTAAATACTTACCATGTATTAGACCACAAAAGAGTGAAGAAAAAAATATTAAAATATTTTTTCAAATAAAAAAAGTATTGAAATATTTTTAAGAAATTGGGATAATAATACTAATTACAATAATGACAAATTGTTCTGAATGTAAAGACTACTTTAAGACGCTTATTATAAGCATGATATTATATATGCTTATATATTATATGATATTATATATACTTATTATAAACATGATATTATATGCTTACTGTTTTATTGTTTCTAAATACATTGAATGTTTTCTCCTTTCTAATGTAATTCTATTTTACCTGTATATTGTGAAAAAATTTAGTTGCACATAATATAAAAAATTACACTTTAATAGGAGATATTAATCCATTTACATTTACTATAGTACTGAAAATACTTAGGTTTAGAGTTACCATGTTATTGAGTGCTCTTTTTTATTTATTTTTAAAAAAGATTTAATTTGGGGGGGGCATAAATTATTTATTTATTTATATCATCTTATTGTACTATAATTGCTTTACAATGGTGTGTTAGTTTCTGCTTTATAACAAAGTGAACAAGCTGTATATATACATATATCCCCATATCTCTTGCGTCTCCTTCCCACCCTCCCTATCCCACCCCTCAAAGTGGTCACAAAGCACTGAGCTGATCTCCCTGTGCTATGCAGCTGTTTCCTACTAGCTATCTATTTTACACTTGGTAGTATATGTAAGTCCATGCCACTCCCTCACTTCGTCCCAGCTTACCCTTCCCCCTCCCCATGTCCTCAAGTCCATTCTCTATGTCTGCATCTTTATTCCTGTCCTGCACCTAGGTTCTTCCAAACAATTTTTTTCTTTTTTTTTAGATTCCATATGTATGTGTTAGCATACGGTATTTGTTTTTCTCTTTCGGACTTACTTCACTCTGTATGACAGACTCTGGGTCCATCCCCCTCACTACAGATAACTCAATTTCATTTCTTTTTATGGCTGAGTAATATTCCATTTTATATTGAAGATGTGCAATATCTTCTTTATCCATTCATCAGTTGTTGGACACATAGATTGCTTCCATGTCCTGGCTATTGCAAATAGAGCTGCAATGAACATTGTGAAATGTGACTCTTTTTGAATTATGGCTTTCTCCAGGTATAAGCCCAGTAGTGGGATTGCTGGGTCATATGGTAGTTCTATTTTTAGCTTTTTAAGGAACCTCCATACTGTTCTCGATAGTGACTGTATCAATTTACACTCCCACCAATGGTGGAAGAGGGTTTCCTTTCTGCACACCTCTGCAGCATTTATAGTTTGTAGATTTTTTTGATGATGGCCATTCTTACCTGTGTGTGGTGATACCTCATTGTAATTTTGATTTGCATTTCTCTAATGATCAGTGATGTTGAGCATTCTTTCATGTGTTTGTTGGCAATCTGTATATCTTCTTTGGAGAAATGTCTATTTAGGTTTTCTGCTCATTTATGGATTGGGTTGTTTGTTTTTTTGATATTGATCTGCATGGGCTGCTTGTAAAGTTTGGAGATGAATCCTTTGTCAGTTGCTTCATTGGCAAATATTTTCTCCCATTCTGAGGGTTGTCTTTTCGTCTTGTTTACGTTTTCCTTTGCTGTGCAAAAGCTTTTAAGTCTCGTTAGGTCTCATTTGTTTATTTTTGTTTTTATTTCCATTTCTCTAGGAGGTGGGTCCAAAAAGATCTTGCTGTGATTGATGTCATAGAGTGTTCTGCCTATGTTTTCTTCTAAGAGTTTTATAGTGTCTGGCCTTACATTTAGGTCTTTAATCCATTTTGAGTTTATTTTTGTGTATGGTGTTAGGGAGTCTTCTAATTTCATTCTTTTACCTGTAGTTGTCCAGTTTTCCCAGCACCAGTTATTGAAGGGACTGTGATTTCTCCATTGCATATTCTTGCCTCCTTTATCAAAAATAAGGTGACCATCTGTGTATGGGTGTATCTCTGGGCTTTCTCTCCTGTTCCATTGATCTATATTTCTTTTTTGTGCCAGTACCATACTGTCTTGACTACTGTAGCTTTGTAGTATTGTCTGAAGTCAGAGAGCCTGATTCCTCCAGCTCTGTTTTTCTTCTCAAGATTGCTTTGGCTGTTTGGGGTCTTTTGTGTTTCCATACAAATTGTGAAATTTTTCTTTCCAGTTCTCTGAAAAATGTCATTGGTAGTTTGATAGGGATTGCATTGAATCTGTAGATTGCTTTGGGTAGTATAGTCATTTTCACAATGTTGATTCTTCCAATCCAAGAACATGGTATATCTCTCTATCTGTTTGTGTCATCTTTGATTTCTTTCATCAGTGTCTTGTAGTTTGTTTCATAAACGTCTTTTGTCTCCGTAGGTAGGTTTATTCCTAGGTATTTTATTCTTGTTGCAGTGATAAATGGAAGTGTTTCCTTAATTTCTCTTTCAGATTTTTCATCTTTAGTGTATAGGAATGTAAGAGATATCTGTACATTAATTTTGTATCCTGCAACCTTACCAGATTCATTGATTAACTCTACTAGTTTTCTGGTAGTATCTTTAGGATTCTCTATGTATAGTATCATGTCATCTGCAAACAGTGAGAGCTTAACTTCTTTTTTCCTATTTGGACTCCTTTTATTTCTTTTTCTTCTCTGGTTGCTGTAGCTAAAAATTCCAAAAGTTTGTTGAACAATAGTGGTGAGAGTGGGTAACCTTGTCTTGTTCCTGATCTTGGTGGAAATGGTTTCACTTTTTCACCATTGAGAACAATGTTGGCTGTGGGTTTGTCATAAATGGCCTTTATTATGTTGAGGAAAGTTCCCTCTATGCCTACTTTCTGGAGGGTTTTTATCAGAAATGTGTGTTTAATACTGTCAAAAGCATTTTCTGCATCTATTGAGATGACCATATGGTTTTTATCCTTCAGTTTTTTTAATATGGTGTATCACATTGATTTGCATGTATTGAAGAATCCTTGCATCCCTGGGATAAACCTCACTTGATCTTGGTGTATGCTCCTTTTAATGCACTGTTGGATTCTGTTTTCTAGTATTTTGATGTGGATTTTTGCATCTATGTTCATCAGTGATATTGGCCTGTAGTTTTCTTTCTTTGTGACATCTTTGTCTGGTTTTGGTATCAGGGAAATACCTGATAGATAGACATTCTTAGTCTCATAGAATAAGTTTTGGAGAGTTCCTCCCTCTGCTATATTTTGGAAGAGTTTGAGAAGGATAGGTGTTAACTCTTCTCTAAATGTTTGATAGAATTTGCCTGTGAAGCCATCTGGTCCTGGGCTTTTGTTTGTTGGAAGATTTTTAATCACATTCTCAATTTCAGTGCTTGGGTTTGGTTTGTTTATAGTTTCTATTTCTTCCTGGTTCACTCTTGGAAGGTTGTGCTTTTTAGGAATTTGTTCATTTCTTCCAGATTGTCCATTTTATTGGCATATAGTTGCTTGCAGTAATCTCTCATGATCCTTTGTATTTCTGCAGTGTCAGTTGTTACTTCTCCTTTTTCATTTGTAATTCTATTGATTTGAGTCTTCTCCCTTTTTTTCTTGATGAGTCTGGCTAATGGTTTATCAATTTTGTTTATCTTCTCAGAGAACCAGCTTTTAGTTTTTTTAATCTTTGCTGTTGTTTCCTTCATTTCTTTTTCATTTATTTCTGATCTGATCTTTATGATTCTTTCCTCTGCTGACTTCGGGTTTTCTTTTCTTTCTTTCTCTAATTGCTTTAGGTGTAAGGTTAACTTGTTTATTTGAGGTGTTTCTTGTTTCTTAGGTAGGATTGTATTGCTATAAACTTCCCTCTTAGAACTGCTTTTGCTGCATCCCATGGGTTTTGGATCTTCATGTTTTCATTGTCATTTGTTTCTAGGTATTTTTTTATTTCCCCTGATTTCTTCAGTGACGTCTTGGTTATTAAGTAGCGTATTGTTTAGCATCCATGTGTTTGCATTTATTTTTTACAGATTTTTTCCTTTAATTGATATTTAGTCTGATAGCATTGTGGTTGGAAAAAATACTTGATACATTTCAATTTTCTTAAATTTACCAAGGCTTGGTTTGTGATCCAAGATATGACCTATCCTGGAGAATGTTCCACGAGCACTTGAGAAAAAGTGTATTCTGTTGTTTTTGGATGAAATGTCCTATAAATATCAATTAAGTCCATCTTGTTTAATATATCATTTAAAGCTTGTGTTTCCTTATTTATTTTCATTCTGTATGATCTGTTCATTGGTGAAACAGGTGTGCTAGAGTCCCCTACTATGATTGTGTTACTGTCGACTTCCCCATTTATGGCTGTTAGCATTTGCCTTATGTATTGAGGTGTTCCTATATTGGGTGCATAAATATGTACAATTGTTATATATTCTTCTTGGATTGATCCCTTGATCATTATGTAGTGTCCTTCTTTGTCTCCTGTAATAGTCTTTATTTTAAAGTCTTTTTTGTCTGATATGAGAATTGCTACTCTAGCTTTCTATTGATTTCCATTTGCATGGAATATTGTATTCTATCCCCTTTCAGTCTGTGTGTGTCCCTAGGTCTGAAGTGGATCTCTTGTAGGCTGCATATATACTGGTCATGTTTTCGGATCCATTCAGCCAGTCTATGTCTTTTGGTTGGAGCATTTAATCCATTTACATTTAAGGTAATTATCGATATGTATTTTTCTATTAATACATATTAGGGATGTTTTCAACTATAATCTCTTCAAATATTTTCTCAGTCTCTCTCTTTTTCTCTTCTACTTCTGGGACCCCTATATTCGAATGTTGGTGTGTTTAATGTTGTCCCAGACGTGTGTCAGATTGTCCTCAATTCTGTTCATTATTTTTTCTTTATTCTGCTCCTCAGTTGTTATTTCCACTATTTTATATTCCAGGTCATTTATCCATTCTTTTCCTCAGTTATTCTGCTATTGTTTCCTTCTAGAGAATTTTTAATTCCATTTATTGTGTTGTTCATCATTGTTTGTTTTCTCATTAGTTCTTCTAGGTCTTTGTTCAACGTTTCTTGTATATTCTCCATTCCAGTTCCAAGATTTGGGATCATCTTTACTATCATTACTCTGAATTCTTTTTCAGGTAGACTGCCTATTTCCTCTACATTTGTTTGGTCTGGTGGGATTTTATCTTGCTTCTTCATCTGCTATGTTTCTCTGTCTTCTCATTTGGCTTTGGAGACTGTGTTTGGGGTATCCTTTTCTCAGGCTGCAGATTCGTAGTTCCTGTTGTTTTTGGTGTCTGCCCCCAGTGACTAAGGTTGGTTCAGTGGGTTGTGTAGGCTTTCTGGTGGAGGGGACTGATGCCTGTGTTCTGGTGAGTGTGTCTGGATCTTGTCTTTCTGGTGGACACGTCCACATCCGGTGGTGTGTTTTGGGGTGTCTGTGGCCTTATCATGATTTTAGGCCGACTCTCTGTGAATGGGTGTGCCTGCATTCCTTTCTTGCTAGCTGTTTTGCATGGGATGTCCAGCACTGGATCTTGCTGGTCTCTGAGTGGAGCTGGGTCTTAGCATTGAGACGGATATCTCTGGGAGAGCTTTCATCGTTTGATATTAGAAGGTGCCTGAGGTCTCTTGTATACCAATGTCCTGAACTCGGCTCTCCCACCTCAGAGGCACAGGCCTAACACCCGGCCGGAGCACCAAGACCCTGTCAGACACACGGCTGGGGGTGAGAGCAAGAGGTAGTTTTGGTGCATCTCAAAGACCACCAGTGAGATTCATTGACCATTTTCTCTCCAGAAGTGAAGAAAACAAAATTCAGTCTTTGGCTAGTCAGCCACTTTGGTAGCCAGCCTCCAAGATGGCCCTAATTATCCCCTAATTATCTCCCAGTCTTCATGTACCTGTGTGGCTCCTCGCACTTGAAAAGGGCTGACAGTTTAACTAATAAGAAATTGCAGAAACGACAAAGTGCATCTTCCAAAGTTATAAAAGACATTGCAGCTTCTGCTTTGGTTTCTGCTAGATCACTCATCCTGGGGTAAGCCAGCTGCCATGTCATGAGGACACTCAAGCAGCCCTAAGGAGAGATCCATGTGGCAAGGAACTGAGGTCTCTTACCTAGAGCCATGTGAGTGAGTCATCTCAGAAGTCAAGAGATTTAATTTTATTATTTTTGGTTGCGTTGGGTCTTCGTTGCTGCACATGGTTTCTCTAGTTGTGTCAAGCAGGGGTTACTCATCATTGTGGTTCACGGGCTTCTCCTTGCGGTGGTTTCTCTTGTTGTGGAGTATGGGTTCTAGGTGCATGGGCTTCAGTAGTTGTGTCATGCAGGCTCAATAGTTGTTGTTTGCAGGTTCTAGAGCACAGGGTCAGTAGTTGTGGCATATGGGCTTAGTTGCTCTGCGGCATGTGGCATCTTCCCAGACCAGGGATTGAACACCTGTCCTCTGAATCGGCAGGCAAATTCTTATCCACTGTGCCACCAAGGAAGTTCAGTGTGCGCCTTTTTAAACCTAGTCTGTTTTCTTTATTTTCTATCTTAACTGTTCTGTATTAAATTAAAAAAATAATACTCCTTTCTACCCCTCCTCTTTGAGTATTATATATGAAGAAGTATGTCTTATTTATTAATCTCAAATTTTCAGCTTGCTTTTAAGAAGTAATCACAATGTCAAGTGTTTAATATCTTTCACTTCCACCTTGAAAAGCATGGATATTAAAGTGCTAATATAATTACCTTCCCTAGCCTATCATTTTTACTTTTTGTTATGTATAAAAAAACAACTAAAAACATGCATGGTTTGTAAGGAAATGACAAATTTCAGAAAATTCAGAACTGAATACACTGTATACATAGCTTCTAGATAAAGACACAGAAAATTGCCAGATACTCAGAGGGCCCCTGGTCCCATTCTAGTGATTCCCCTTAAGGTTTAATATTGTTCTTGTATGTAACAAAATATCATATTACCTGTATTTTATATAAATGTTATGGCACAGTAAAATCACTATTGTATTGGGCTTTTTTATTTTATGTTGCTTGTGAATATGCCTATATGGTTGCCTGTTGTTGTGATTATGCATTGCCACTGTTGCATAGGATTCCATAGTGTAAATATTTAACAATTAATTTATTCCAATGTGTATTACAATATGAGTGATTTTCAGTTTGTGTCTATTGAGAATAACACTGGTATATAAATTCTAGAACTTGAGCTTTGGTGGTGTGTGTATAAATTATTGTTCAGTATACATGTAGTAGTAAAATTTTCGAGTCATAGCTTTCATGTGTTTATCTTTTTAGATATTTCTAAATATTTTCAAAACAGTTGTATGATTTTTCATCCTCAGCACCAGTGAATGAGATTCAAGGATTATACACATTCTTGTCAAACTTGATAATACCTGTCATTTTAATTTGAACTTTCTGGTTGGTGAGTGATAATTCCAGGTTTCACTTTTTTGCATTTAATTGACTACTAAGAAGCCAAGCATCTTTTGATATGTTTACTTAACATTCTGCACTCTCTTTTTTGAAATGTCTTTTGGTATATTTTCCCCACTTTTGCTATTACATTATCTTCTTATTGAAGACTTTTTTTTTTTAACATCTGAAGACTTCTTATTTAGGAGTTTTAAACATATGCTTGCTATGAGTTCTTCTCTTTCTGTCTCTCCTCTTTCTTTAGATGAGGGTAAGTTTTTAATGTTAATAACATCTAATTTGTTATTTTCCTCTTTATTTATTTATTTAGTCATTTCTATTTATTTATGTAGCCTTCTTATCTGTAGCAGAACATATTATTTATTCTAAACCACAAGTATGTTTTTGTTTCTTCAATAAATCTAATTATTAAGCTTTAAATTTGTTAACTTTCTAAACTAAATATGTTGTATCATAGTGAGTATTAATTTTTCTATGACAGCTGAAAGATTACATTTGTTAAGAAAATGTTGTATTCAGCTTTCTTTTCATTTGCTCCTACTTAGCATTGATTCACAGATTATCATTGATTCACCATTGATGAATGGATCTGACTTTTCTCTGATTTCTCATGGTCATTCTCACTAATTCATCTTGCTTCCTGAAATCTTTAGCAATGCCATTATTCCACAGAAGCAAAAACCTTCCTTGGGCATTTTTCCTCAGAATATTGATTATTCCCACATTTTAAATGGGACATTGCAATAAGTTTGGAGAAAATGGCACAAGTGTCTCTCTCTTTTTTTCACATCTTGTATCAGCCTCTGCTTGCATTCTGTGTTCAAAGATTTTTGTATGACACATTGATGGAAGATGACAGTTGTTTCTCTCCTTGGGGCAAAAGACAGATTAATTACCTGACAAAATAAAGACAGTGTCTTCCTCTGTTCAAATGTTGGACAGGATTGCTTGCATCCTAATTTAAAAAAGTTTCAGGTGACTGAAGCTTAAGATTCCTAAGCTTTAATCCATACTTGTGCCATGCACGGCACCCAACAGGACTGCTTTACATAACCCCATGAGATTTTTGTGTGCAAGTGAGACAGATAAAAATATAAAACTATTCCTGTCGTTTTGTTTCATAAAAATGATTTTTTGTCTCATTTAAAACATTTTTTTGTAAAATCCAAAAGACGTGTCAGGCTAAAATATTGGAATTACAATACGGTAAAATCTAAGATCCTTCAAATTTCCAGTTTTGTTGATGATGGGATGCCATCAGAGATATGACTTCATTAAACACAATAGGTAAGATTCCTTAATAAGCCTGATTGGGGAATATAAAAATAATCCCCGGAAAAATTTGCACATTTTCTAGTTCTCAAGTATTGGTTAAGATGGTAGAAAGTGCCCTTCATTGTCCGATATGTGAATGCATATCAATTATGAGAGGTGGGGATAAAACAAGCAGCCTAAATATCCTTTATGTTTGCTGTACTACTAGTAGAAAGAGGAAGGGTCAACATGTCACCATGGTTGATATAGCAAATAAGCTGCTTGAAACTACACAGAAATGTACCTGCATGTATTTTCTGTATAGCTACCCTCTCTTTTGGTGTGCCCTGATACCTCCCTCAACTTATGTACCAACTCCAGCAGCATTAAGCAGAAATACAAAGAAATGTATTCTTTGGAATTATGAGGAAGGGAAGAGTCGAAAATTTTATAGCATGCTCTGTACAAGCCTACAGGTCACCATCCTTATTTATGTCATGCCATGCATGGGTTCAGGGGATTCTAGAAGCACGAAGGTCTGTGGGGTTAATCACAGCTGCGTTCATGGGCAGTAAAAGAGAAGGGCCTTATCTTAGTCACTTTCTCCATGCTAGTAGCTACAAAAAGAAGAGGGCAGCAGACATCTTAGGGAGAAGAGTCAACATTAAATGAAATGTCCTAATTACTCTAGGCAACCTCTCATGATAGCCTCCCATAGCTGCTCAAATCCCTACATACTTGCACAAGGGATAGTGTAATATTACTGGAGCATGTGACTGCAGATTAACATTATTTTTGTTGAAAAAAATAAAAATAGGTTCAAGTGATAGGGTTTGAAAGGGGTTCACAGTGCGAGGGTAACTATTGTAACAATGTGGACAGAACGCTTTGGATGGATTCATCATGTTTTTGTTTTTTGCTGCTTCAGAATATGTAGTAGAGATTGGTGTGTTCCATGATGCATTCCCGCTTCTTATAAGTTTTAGATGGAATACCCCTTAAGGAAGAAGTGCACGTAAGGAAGATTAGTGAGTCAAACTCTTCTGCCCTCTGTCAGCAGTGGGTGCAAAGGGATTTAGACCAAGTGCTTTCATCCTTTGATGTGCAAAGTTTTCACTATACGAATGATGTTTTGTTTGTTTGCAGGTCAGGAGCCTTGGTCTCAATATCCCTGTTTAAAAGGTGTTATCACATGTCTGCCAGAAAGAATTGCTGATGAAACTGGAAAAAATTGAGAGTTATCCTTAACAATTAAGGGTTTGGTAGCAACATGGATGGATCTAGAGATTGTTATACTGAGTGAAGCAAATCAGACACAGAAAGACAGATATCATATGACATTGCTTATATAAGGAATCTAAAAAAGAAAACAAAGGTACAAATGAACTTATTTACACAACAGAAATAGAGTCATGAATATAGAAAAGAAACTTATGGTTACCAGGGGATAAGTGGGGAAGGGATAAATTGGGAGATTGGGACTGACATATACACACTACTGTATATAAAATAGATAAGTATTGATAAGGACCTGCTTCATAGCACGGGGAACTCTACTCAATGGTCTGTACTGGCATATAGGGGAAAGGAATCTTAAAAAAAAAAGTTTTTGGATTATATAATAAATATAACTGTGCAAACCTTTAACATGAAAGGAAAAATCAGTTAACTTTGTGGTCCCTGTTATGGTGTAAACATTTTGTACCTCTAATTTTAAAATTTTGAAACCCAGCTCCCATGTTGATGGTATTAGGAGGTGGGGCTTTTGGGAGGTGATGAAGTCATGAGGCCGGAGACCTCAAACATGGGATTAATGACCTAATAAATGTAGCACACAGAAGACCTTATGCCCATTACATGATTTCATTGCCGAGCGAGAAGACCCACATTATGAACCAGAAATTGGTCCCTCACCAGACACTAAGTCAGCTGGCAACTTATTCTTTTTTTTTAAATTAATTAATTAATTTTTTGGCTGCATTGGGTCTTTGTTGCGGTGCGTGGGGTTCTCATTGAGTGGCTTCTCTTGTGGAGCATAGGTTCTAGGTGTGTGGGTTTCAGTAGCTGTGGCACACAGGCTCAGTAGTTGTGGCCTGTGGGCTCTAGAGCACAGGCTCAGTATTTCTGGTACACGGGCTTAGTTGTGGGATCTTCCCGGACCATGGCTCAAACCCGTGTCCCCTTTATTGGTAGGCAGATTCTTAACCACTGCATCACCAGGGAAGCCTCTGGTAACTTGAACTTGAACTTTTCAGCTTCAGCAATTATGAGAAAACAAAAATATTCTGTTTTTTATAAAATACCAAGTCTCTCGTATTTTGTTTTAGCAGTCAAAGAACTGGCTGAGGAGAAATATCTGTGAGCTTGAAGACATATCAAGAGAAACTTTTAAATGTCAAAAGAAAAGAGAAAATGGGCAGGAAAGAAATCAACAGAACAGAGTAATCAATAATTGTGGAACAATGAAAATGCTGTGACCTATACATAATGGGCATAGCAGGAGGAGAATAAAGATAACAAAGAACAGAAAATATTTTTTAAAAATGACTGAGAATCTCCCCAAATGAATGTCTGACACTAAATCCACAACATCCAAACTTAGAGGAACATATGAATAGTAAAGAAAACTGACCAATATCTCTCAGGAACATCAATGTGAAAATCCTCAACAAAATATTAACAAATCGAATCCAACAATATTTTGAAAGAATTTTATATCATGAATGAGAGAGAATAATCCAAGGTATGCAAGGCTGGTTCAACATTCTAAAATCAAATAATTATATCCATCATATCAACACCCTAAAGACAATCATTAGCATATCAATAGATTCAGAAGACCTTGGAAAAAATCTAACACCCATTCTTCATAAAAACTCTCAGTTAAAAAAATAGACTGGAGCTTTCTCAAGTTGATAACAAAGATCTACAGGAAACTTTTATCTTACATCATGCTTAATGGTCAAAAACATGAAACTTTTCCACTAAGTTCAGGTAAAAGCAAGGATGTTCCCTTTCATGACTACTTTTCTATATTTTACTCCAAGTCCTTGTTAATGCAATAAGACATGAAAATAAATAAAACAAATACAGATTGGGTAGAAAAAAATGAAAGCAGCCTAAAGAAAATGTGGACCAATATACTTTATAGACATCTCACCAAAGAAAATAGACACTATGCATATAAGTATACAGAAGAATAATCCAGATTACATGCTGCCATGAAAAAGCAAATTAAAAATACAATTACATACCACTATGTAACACTCAGAATGGCTAAAATGTGAACAATGACAAGAACAAATTCTGTAGGGGATGTGGAACAATAGGAAATGTCATTTGTTATTGGTGGAAATGAAAAATAATACAGCTACTTTGGTAGTCTGATTGACACTTGCTGTAATATTGAACATTCCCTTACTGTACAATCCGGCAAGTGTTCTCATGGATATTTACTGAAAGTAGTTTAAAACATACTTCCAGACGAAAACCTGCATATGGATATTTATAGCACCTAATTCAATATTGCCAAAATGTGAATGAAACTAAGGTGTCCTCCAATAGGTGAATGAAATGATATAATATTAATATATTCTGGGAATGGGATAATATTGAACACTAAAAAAGTAAGCTATCAAGCCATAAAAATATATGCGAATTCTTTTTTTCTTTTGAAATATAGCTGATTTTCTTTATTTTGTAATTTAAACTTTATTGGAGTATAGTTGATTTACAATGTTGTGTTCATTTCAGCTGCACAGCAAGTGATTCAGTTATACATATATATATTCATTCCTTTTCAGATTCTTTTCGGATAAAGGTATTCCCAGAATATTGAGTGGAGTTCCTTGTGCTATAGAGTAGGTCTTTGTTGCTTATCTATGTTATATATAGTAGTATTCGTATGTTTACCTTAAGTTCCTGATTTATCCCTACCACCCCACCTTTCCTGTTTGGTAACCATAAGTTTGTTTTCCAAGTCTCTGAGTCTGCCTCTGTTTTGTAAGTTAGTTCATTTGTATCAATTTTTAGGTTCCACCTAGAAGTGATATCATACAATATTTGTCTTACTGTGTCTGACTTACTTCACTTAGTACAATCATCTCTAGGTCCATCCATGTTACTGCAATTGCATTATTTTCTTCTATTTTATGACTGAGTCATATTCCATTATATATATCACATATTCTTTACCTATATTCATATGTTGATGGACATTTTGGTTGCTTCCATGTCTTCGCTATTGTAAAGAGTGTTGCAGTGAACATTGGGGAAGATGTGTCTTTTCTATTTATGCTTTCCTCCAGATATGCACACAGGAGTGAACTTGCTGGATCATCTGGTAGCTCTATTTCATTTCATTTCATTTCAATTTCAATTTTTTTGGAGTATAGTTGATTTACAATGCTGTGTTACTTTCTGCCGCACAGCAGAGTGAAGCAGTTATACATATATCCAATCCTTTTAGGATTCCTTTCCCATACAGGTCATTACAGAGTATTGAGTAGAGTTCCCTGTGCTATACAGTAGGCCCTTATTTGTTGTCTCTTTTATATATAGTGGTGTGTATATGTCAATCCCAATTTCCAATTTATCCCTCCTGCCTCCCCTTACTCTGGTAACCTCCATTCTGTGCTCCATAGTGGCTGTTACCAATTGGCATTGCCATCAGTAGCGTAGTATTGGTGGGGCAGTGGTTAAGAATCCGCCTGCCAGTGCAGGGGACACAGGTTCGGGCCCTGGCCAAGGAAGAATCCCACACGCTACAGAGCAACAAAGTCTGTGCACCATAGCTACTGATTCTGCACTCTAGAGCCCACGAGCCACAACTACTGAGCTCACGTGCCACAACTACTGAAGCCTGTGCTCCACAACAAGAGAAGCCACCGCAAAGAGAAGGCTGTGTACCACAGGGATGAGTAGCCCCCACTTGCTGCAACTATAGAAAAACTGCATGCAGCAACAAAGACCCAAAGCAGATTAAAAAAAAAAAAGTAGTAGGTTTCTCTTTTTCCACACCCTCTGAAGCATTTCTTGTTTCTAGACTTTGTGAGGATGGCTATTCTGAGTGGTTCCAGGTGATACTTCTTTGTACATCTGATTTGCATTTGTCTAACATAAAGCAATGGTGTGCATCTTCATTGTGCTTTTTTTTTTGAACAGTGTGAGTAAAATTTACCCCTTGAAAAAGGGTTATTGAAAGGTTGCCTTGTTTTGAAGTCTATTTCAATTACCTACAGCAAGACGTTTTTTGAGGGCTGTTATCATTTACAGCTTCCCAGGCATTGTGAATATGAAGTGCCTATAAGGTCCAGTTTTAGAATTGTTGTTATGGGAAACAGAAGGCGGCAGGATCTCTACTGTCCCTCTCTGGTTACTGACACAACCTTAGATATAGGGAAAGTCCTGTTCCTGGGTTTTAAATTAGAGTGGAATGTGCCTGACCAAACATATAAGGGCTTCTGTCCCATTCCTTCTTCCCCCTTACCCTTCATCCCCCAAACAAGTATAAGCCCCTGCAAAATCACCTGTTGAAGTTGCTATCTTGTAGAGTGAGATGGCCCTAACGAAGGGGTCCGGAGGTCGGAACCCAAACACCAGGATATATTGAGACCAGGTGATTTTCCAAATATCATCCAGCCCAGAGAGTCCACCATCCTTTGGGTGTCAGAGGGTTGGTTTAGTAGTATGAGGGCACACTTAGATCTAGAGGTTGTGATCCCATGCAGAGGTTACCAGGTACTACATGTTCAAGGGGGGCGAATTAGCTGGCATATCCTCCCGAGGTCCTCAGGCCTACAGCAGTCCAGCCTTGGGACAAAATTTGGTCTGTGTCCAGGGATGTGACACTAGCACATTCACTGCGACTAAACGAATTTAGTGCTCATTTTCCTTTTCTGTAACTTAATTTTTAATTTATAATGGAATATAGTTGATTTACCATGTTGTGTTCGTTTTTATTATACACCAACATGATTCATTTATAAAGAGATAACTATATATTCTTTTTAGAATTATTTTCCCATTGAGGTTACTAAAGGGGTATTGAGAAGAGTTCCAAGTGCTCTACAGCAGGTCCATGTTGATTACAAGTTTTCTCTCTGTAAATATGTATATACTAACTCCAACCTCATGATTTATGCCTCTAACACACCTTTGCAGTTTGGTAACCATAAGTGTGTGTTCTAAGTCTGGGACTCTTTCTGTGTTGTAAGATATACCTTTGTATCAATTTTTAGATTCCACCGATAAGTAATATCATATATTTATCACTGTGTGATTTATGGAAATTAGTATGAATGTATCTAGGTCCTTCTGAGTGACTGCAAATGGCCTTATTCATTGCATGGCTAAGTAATATTCCATTGTATATATCTACCATAATTTCTTTATCCAGTCTTCCTTCCAAGGACGTTTATGTAGCTTCCAGGTAGAGGCGCTTGTAAACAGCGCTGCATAAATTTTGGAGTGCCTGGGTCCTGTCAATTTACGTTTTTTCCCAAGATACAGGCCCAGGAGTGGAAACGCCATGTGCTCTGAAGCTCTGTTTTTTAGATTTTTAAGGAATCACCACCCACTTCTCCAGAGTGGCTGTTAGCAATTTACATTCCCACTTGTCAGGGTTCCCTTTTCTCCACGCCCTGTCCTGCATTTCAGGTTTTACACTTTGTGAGTTGGCCATTCTGACTGGTGCGAAGTGATACCTCTTTGTAGTATTAATTTACATTACCCACTTGTTTTGTTGGCCAAAAGTGGAGTAAGGGTTTTTCCTGAATATATTAAGGAATAACGCATACGGCCTTTTTGGCAAACTGCATCACTGGTGATGTTCAGCACCTTTCATGTGCTATAATGGCGAGTGCAAACTACCTCTTAAAATCCCTTTCCTGCAATTCTGCCTTGCTTACAAGGCCTTTACAAATACTTGGCTCAAGAAATGACTCCCTTAGAGGTGTCAATTACAACCCTGAATGTTTGTGAATTGCAGTGTCCCTGAGCACCAGTTTTCAACTTATTGTTTAGGGAAGCAGCCACAAAGGGGCAGGATTTCTAAAGACCCATTACTGGGGCACCTGAAGAACAGGGAAACTCTTCCAGATTAGGAAACTAGAGTGGCATATGCCTGTCCAGACATCTAGGGCTTGTGTCTCATTCCGTCCCCCATTCCCCTTCTTCACAAGGAAAATTTCAAGCTGTGCAAAACCGGCCGTTGAGTGTGCTGCCTTCCGAAAGTGGGGAGACTCTAAGGAAAGGAGCTGGGGAACCCGAATACCAGGAGAAGTGGAGACGATGTGACTTTTCCAAACTCTTCCCGAACAGACGGTGTACCATCCTCTGCCTGTCCCACTCATATTTTAGCTGTAGGAAGGGTTCCCTGCGCCTGGAGATATGGGACCCATGGAATGGGGGCCAGGTAGTATTACTCTAAAAGTGCTGCATTAGCTGTCCCATTCTCACCAAGCCTCTCAGCCCCACGAGTGTAGTGCCTTAGGTCCCATCCATCTGTGTGTCTAGATGTGTTCAGTCCAGGTTGCATTACAGCCCTTGAACAAATTTTGTAAAAACTTCTCTCTCAAATTCTCGGGGGAAGATGCCGGAAGAGTAAGACGCGGAGATCACCTTCCTCCCCACAGATACAACAGAAATACATCTACACGTGGAACAACTCCTACAGAACACCTACTGAACGCTGGCAAAAGACCTCAGACATCCCAAAAGGCAAGAAACTCCCCAAGTACATGGGTAGGGCAAAAGAAAAAAAAGAAAAAACAGACAAAAGAATAGGGACGGCCCCTGCACCAGTGGGAGGGAGCTGTGAAGGAGGAAAGGTTTCCACACACTAGGAAGCCACTTTGCAGGCAGAGACTGTGGGTGGCAGAGTGGGGAAGCTTCGGAGCCACAGAGGAGAGCGCAGCCACAGGGGTGCGGAGGGCAAAGCGGAGATATTCCCGCACAGAGGATCTGTGCCGACTGGCACTCACCAAACCGAGAGGCTTGTCTGCTCACCCGCTGGGGCGGGCTGGGCTGCGAGCTGAGGCTCGGGCTTTGATCAGAGCACAGGGAGAAGACTGTGGTTGGCAGCGTGAACACAACCTGAAGGGATTAGTGCACCACGGCTAGCCGGGAGGGAGTCCGGGAAAAGGTCTGGAGCTGCTGAAGAGGCAAGAAACTTTTTCTTCCCTCTTTGTTTCCTGGTGCGCGAGGAGAGGGGATTAAGAGCGCTGCTTAAAGGAGCTCCAGAGACGGGCGCGAGCTGCGGCTAAAAGCGTGGACCCCAGAGACTGATAGGAGACGATAAAGCTGCTGCTGCAGCCACCAAGAAGCCTGCAAACCTGTGCAAGCACAGGTCACTATCCACACCTACCTTCTGTGTAGTCTGTGCAGCCTGCCACTGCCAGGGTCCCGGGATCCAGGGACAACTTCCCCGGGATAATACACAGCGAGCTTCAGGCTGGTGCAATGTCACGCTGGCCTCTGCCACCGCAGGCTCGCCCCGCACTCTGTGCCCCTCCCTCACCCTGGCCTGAGTGAGCCAGAGTCCCCGAATCAGGGGCTCCTTTAACCCCGTCCTGTCTGAGCAGAAAAACAGATGCCCTCCAGTGATCTACACACAGAGGCGGGGCCAAACCCAAAGCTGAGCCCCTGGGAGCTCTAAGAACAAACAAGAGAAAGGGAAATCTCTCCCAGCAGCCTCAGAAGCAGCGGATTAAAGCTCCACAATCAACTTGATGTACCCTGCATCCATGGAATATATGAATAGACAACAAATCATCCCAAACTGAGGAGGTGGACTTTGAGAGCAAGATTTATGATTTTTTCCCTTTTTCCTCTTTTTCTGAGTGTGTATGTGTATGCTTCTGTGTGAGATTTTTCCTGTATAGCTTTGTTTCCACCATTTGTCCTAAGGTTCTATCCGTCTGGTTTTTTTAATGTTTTTTATTAATAATTATTTTTTAATTTAATGACTTTATTATATTTTACTTCAGCTTCTTTCTTTCTTTCTTTTTTCCTTCCTTCCCTCCTTCGTTCCTTCTTTCCTTCCTCCCACTGTCCCTCTCTCTCTCCCTCCCTCCTTCCTTTATTTCTTTCTTTCCTTCTTCTTCCTTCCTTCCTTCCTTCCTTTCTTTCTTTTCTTTCTCTCTTCCTACTTCTACTAATGCTGTCTCTCTACTTTTTCTCCCTTTTATTCCGAGCTGTGTGGATGAAATGCTCCTGGTGCTGCAGCCAGGAGTCAGTGCTGTGCCTCTGAGGTGGAGGAGCCAACTTCAGGACACTGGTCAACTAGAGACCTGCCAGCTCCACGTAATATCAAATGGCAAAAATCTCACAGAGATCTCCATCTCAACGCCAGCACCCAGCTTCACTCAATGACCATCAAGCTACAGTGCTGGACATCCTATGCCAAACAACTAGCAAAAGAGGAACACAATGCCACCCACTAGCAGAGAGGGTGCCTAAAATCATAATAAGGCCACAGACACCCCAAAACACACCACCAGACGTGGACCTGCCCACCAGAGAGACAAGATCAAGCCTCATCCACCAGAACACAGGCACTAGTCCCCTCCACCAGGAAGCCTACACAACCCACTGAACAAAACTTAGCCACAGGGGACAGACACCAAAAACAACGGGAACTAAGAACCTGCAGCCTGCAAAAAGGAGACCCCCAAATACAGTAAGATAAGCAAAATGAGAAGGCAGAAAAACGCACCACAGAAGAAGGAGCAAGATAAAACCCCACCAGACGTAACAAATAAAGAGGAAATAAGCAGTCTACCTGAAAAATAATTCAGAATAATGATAGTAAAGATGACCCAAAATCGTGGAAATAGAATAGACCAAATGCAAGAAACATTCAACAAGAACCTAGAACAGCTAAACATGAAACAAACAAAGATGAACAACACAATAAGTGAAATGAAAAATACTCTAGATGGGATCAATAGCAGAATAACTGAGGCAGAAGAACGGATAAGTGACCTAGAAGATAAAACAGTGGAAATAACTACTGCAGAGCAGAATAAAGATAAAAGAATGAAAAGAAATGAGGACAGTCTCAGAGACCTCTGGGACAACATTAAATGCACCAACATTCGAATTATAGGGGTTCCAGAAGAAGAAGAGAAAAAGAAAGGGACTGAGAAAATATTTGAAGAGATTATAGTTGAACACTTCCCTAATATGGGAAAAAGAAATAGTTAATCAAATCCAGGAAGCACAGAGGGTCCCATTCAGGATAAATCCAAGGAGATATACGCCAAGACACATATTAATCAAACTGTCAAAAATTAAATACTTAGAAAGCATATTAAAAACAGCAAGGGAAAAATAACACACAAGGGCAGCCCCATAAGGTTAAGAGCTGATCTTTCAGCAGAAACTCTGCAAGCCAGAAGGGAGTGGCAGGACATATTTAAAGTGATGAAGGAGAAAAACCTGCAACCAAGATTACTCTACCCAGCAAGGATCTCATTCAGATTTGATGGAGAGATTAAAACCTTTACAGACAAGCAAAAGCTGAGAGAGTTGAGCATCACCATACCAGCTTTACAACAAATGCTAAAGGAACTTCTCTAGGCAAGAAACACAAGAGAAGGAAAAGATCTACAATAACGAACCCAAAACAATTAAGAAAATGGGAATAGGAACATACATATCGATAATTACCTTAAATGTAAATGGACTAAATGCTCCCACTAAAAGACACAGAATGGCAGAATGGATACAAAAACAAGACCCATATATATGCTGTCTACAAGATACCACTTCAGACTTGGAGACACATACAGACTGAAAGTAAGGGGATGGAAAAAGATATTTCATGCAAATGGAAACCAAAAGAAAGCTGGAGTAGCAATTCTCATATCAGATAAAATAGACTTTAAAATAAAGATTATTAGAAGAGACAATGAAGGACACTACATAATGATCAAGGGATTGATCCAAGAAGAAGATATAACAATTGTAAATATTTATACACCCAACATAGGACCTCAAAACATAAGGCAAATACTAACATCCATAGAAGGGGAAACACGTTCATAGTAGAGGACTTTAACACCCCACTTTCACCAAAGGACAGATCATACAAAATGAAAATAAGGAAACACAAGCTTTAAATGATACATTAAACAGGATGGACTTAATTGATATTTATAGGATACTCCATCCAAAAACAACAGAATACACATTTTTCTCAAGTGCTCATGGAACATTCTCCGGGATAGATCGTAACTTGTGTCACAAATCAAGCCTTGGTAAATTTAAGAAAATTGAAATTATATCAAGTATCTTTTGTGACCACAACGCTATGAGACTAGATATCAAATACAGGAAAATACCTGTAAAAAATACAAACACATGGAGGCTAAACAGTACACTACTTAATAATGAAGTGATCACTGAAGAAATCTAAGAGGAAATAAAGAAAAACCTAGAAACAAATGACAATGGAGACACGACAACCCAAAACCTATGGGATGCAGCAAAAGCAGTTCTAAGAGGGAAGTTTATAGCAATACAAGCCCACCTTAAGAAAAAGAAAACATCTCAAACAACCTAACCTTGCACCTAAAGCAATTAGAGAAAAAAGAAGAAAACCTCCCCAAAGTTAGCAGAAGGAAAGAAATCATAAAAATCACATCAGAAATAAATGAAGGAAAAGATAGCAAAGATCAATAAATCTAAAAGTTGATTCTTTGAGAAGATAAACAAAATTGATAAACCATTAGCGAGACTCATCAAGAAAAAAAGGGAGAAGACTCAAATCAATAGAATTAGAAATGAAAAAGGAGAAGTAACAACTGACACTGCAGAAATACAAAAGATCATAAGCAACTCTATGCCAATAAAATGGACAACCTAGAAGAAATGGGCAAATTCTTAGAAATGCACAACCTACCAAGACTGAATCAGGAAGAAATAGAAAATATGAACAGACCAATCACAAACACTGAAATTGAAACTGTGATTAAAAATCTTCCAACAAACAAAAGCCCAGGACCAGATGTCTTCACAGGCGAATTCAAACATTTAGAGAAGAACTAAAACCTATCTTTCTTAAACCCTTTGAAAATATAGCAGAGGGAGGAATACTCCCAAATTCATTCTACAAGATCACTATCACCTTGATACCAAAACCAGACAAGGATGTCACAAAGAAAGAAAACTACAGGCCAATATCACTGATGAACACAGATGCAAAAATCTTCAACAAAATACTAGCAAACAGAATCCAGCAGCACATTAAAAGGATCATACACCATGATCAACTGGGATTTATCCCACGGATGCAAAGATTCTTCAATATACACAAATCAATCAATGTGATACACCATATTAACAAATTGAAGGAGAAAAACCATATGATCATCTCAATAGATGTAATCTTTCGAAAAATTTCAACACCCATTTATGATAAAAACCCTGAAGAAAGTGGGCATAGAGGGAACTTACCTCAACATAATAAAGGCCATATATGACAAACCCACAGCCAACATCGTCCTCAATGGTAAAAAACTGAAAGCATTTCCACTAAGATCAGGAACAAGACAAGGTTGCCCACTCTCACCACTCTTATTCAACATAGTTTTGGAAGTTTTAGCCACAGCAATCAGAGAAGAAAAGGAAATAAAAGGAATCCAAATCAGAAAAGAAAAAGTAAAGCTGTCACTGTTTGCAGATGACATGATACTATACATAGAGAATCCTAAAGATGCTACCAGATAACTACTAGAGCTAATCAATGAATTTGGTAAAGTAGCAGCATACAAACTTAATACACAGAAATCTCTGGCATTCCTATACACTAATGATGAAAAATCTGAAAGTGAAATCAAGAAAACACTCCCATTTACCATTGCAACCAAAAGAATAAAATAACTAGGAATAACCCTACCTAAGGAGACAAAAGACCTGTATGCAGAAAATTATAAGACACTGATGAAAGAAATTAAAGATGACACAAATAGATGGAGAGAAGGGGTAAGAGAGGAATAAAGACACCTACTAGAGAATGGACTTGAGGATATGGGGAGGGGGAAGGGTAAGCTCTGACAAAGCGAGAGCGAGGCATGGACATATATACGGTACCAAACATAAGGTAGAAAGCTAGTGGGAAGCAGCCGCATAGCACAGGGAGATCAACTCAGTGCTCTGTGACCGCCTGGAGGGTTAGGATAGGGAGGGTGGGAGGGAAGGAGACGCAAGAGGGAAGTGATATGGGAACATATGTGTATGTATAACTGAGTCACTTTGTTATAAAGCAGAAACTAACACACCATTTTAAAGCAATTATACCCCAATAAAGATGTTAAAAATATATACATATATAAAAAATAAAATTTAATAAAAAGAATTTCTCTTTTTTTGTTTTTCTTGTTATTTAATTTTATAATGAGGTATAGCTGATTTTGAATACTCTGTTTCTTCCTGCGCTACATCTATCCACTTGATTCACTTAAAGGGAGACATCAATAAATTATTTACAGATACTTACCAGTCCTATATATCCTTTTCCGGTGACAACGGTGTGCTGAGTCTAGCTCTGTGAGCTATACAGTAGGTCCTATTTTGTTTATGGAACTATATCTATGCTAATTACAACCTCCTGGTTTATGCACCACCCCACCCCAACTTTCTCCTTTAGCAGCCATGAATGTGTTTTCTAAATGTGTGACTCTATTTCTGTTTTGTAATTGAGTTCATGTGTAGCCATTTTTAGATACCATCTATAAGAGATACCTTATAAGAAGTCTCTTTTTATGTCTGACTTATGTCACTTAGAACGATCATACCTCAGTCTCCAGGAGTTGCTGCAATGGGCCTTATTTCGTTGATTTAATTGCTTATGAATATTCCATTGTACATAAGTACCACATCTTCTTTATCCATTTTTTTCCTCCCAAGGACATGTAAGTTGTACCCAAGCTGAGGCATTTCTAAACAGAGCAGCATGAAATGTAGGGGTGCCCGTGTCCTGTCGATTTTTGGTTTTCCCAAGATATACGCCCAAGAGTGGACGTGCCCTATGCTCTGTAGCTCTGTTTTTTAGATGTTGCAGGAAACACTTCTCCAGAGTGGTTGCTGGCTATTTACACCGCCCCCCCAATCAACGTAAAAAGGCTCCCTTTTCTCCATGGACTGTGCTGCATTTCTCGTTTTACACTTTTCCAGGATGGTCCTTCTGACGAATGCGAAGTGAGACTTCTTTGTAGTGCTGATTTGCATTTCCCTCTTGTTTGGATGGCCAAAAAGGGCGTATGCATTATTCCTGAATATATTAATTTATATAATGGGGTTTAGCTGATTTCCACTGCTGTGTTTTTGCCGCTTTACACCCACTTGATTCACTTACAGAGAGATACCAATAAATACTTTTAAAATTCTTACTAGTCAGATATATTCTTCGGCGGTGAAGAGGGCGTGTTGAGTCCAGTTCATTGAGCAAGGAGTAGGTCTTATCTATTACATATTTGCTTTATGGAACGGTATCTGTGTTAATTGCACACTCTGGTTTTACACATCACCCCGCCTCACATTTCCACATAAGCAGGCATAAGTGTGTTTTCTAAGTGTGTGACTTTGTTCTGCTTTGTAATTCAATTCATGTGTAGCCATGTTTACATTCCCTCTATAAGTGACATAAGTTTCTTTTTCTGTGTGACTTATTTCACTTAGAATCAGCGTACCTAAATCCACTCATTATTCTGCTACTAGCCTTATGACATTGATTTCACGGCTGAGTGATATTCCATTGTACATAAGTACCAGGACCTCTTTATCCATTTTTCTCTTTCCTGGGATATTTAAGGTGTACCGAAGTCGAGGTTCTCGTAAACAGAGCAGCCCTAAAATTTGGGGTGGCTGTGTGTTGTTGATTTTTAGTTTTCCCAGGATATACGCCCATGAGTGGAAGTGTCGTATGCTCTGTAGCTCTGTTTTTTAGATGTTTTAGGAAACACCAGACACTTCTCCAGCGTGGCTGTTGAAAATTTACATCCCGCCCATCAGCGTAACAAGGCTCCCTGTTCTCCATGGCCTGTCCTGCCTTTCTGGTGTTTACACATTTTTCGGTTGGCCCTTTTGACCGGTGGGAAGTGAGACTTCTTTGTAGTGTGGATATTTGCATTTCCCACTTGCTTGGTTGGCCAAAAAGGGCTTATGCGGTTTTTTTTCCTGAATATATTCGGGAAAAAACTCATATGCCCTTTTCGGCCAAATGTATTATTGTCAGAGTTCTGCCGCTTTTCATGTGCTTTAAAGGTGACTCCAATCTACCTCTTGAAATCTGTTTCCTGCAATTCTGCCTTGCTTTCAAATCCTCTCCGTTGCCTTACCTTAATATAGTTTTGGACGATGGTTGTCTTTTATAACTCTGCAGGTTTGTGAATTGCAGTGTCCCTGAGCTCCATTTTTCAACTCGCTTTTTTGTGAGCTGGTCGCAAAACCGCAGGATTGCTTCAGGCCCTATTCTGGTTCCGGGGCGGCAGGCTGAGCCTTTGGTTAATTCTTCTTCCTGGTAGGAAATTAGAGTGACATGTGCCTGTCCAAACACATACAGATAGTCTCTCATTGGTTACCCCTCTTCCCGTTCATCCTCCGCACAAATTGCAAATTGTGTGAAACAGGAGATTAAAGGCGCTGACTCTCCAAGTGGGGAGATTGTTAGCAAAGCGGCTGGAATGGCGAACCCGAGCACCAGGAGATGAAAAATGAGGTGCGTTTTAGAAACCTTTCCCGATCACACGGTGTCCCACTGTCTGGGTTTCCCATGCATGTTTTAGCTGTAGGAAGAGTCCCTTAAACCTGGAGAGTTGGGACCCATGGAATGGGTAGCAAGCAATATTGCTTTAAAGGGTCTGCATTTGCTCACCCAACCTCACCAATCCTCTCAGCCCCAAGTGTCCAGCCTTGTCTCATCCAGCTGTAGGTGTATATGTGGTCAATCCAGGGTGCATCATAGCCCCTGAACGAATTTTGTCAGAATTTCTCTCTCTTTCGCTGTCGTTGTGTTTTTTTTCTGAAATTTATTTTCATAATGGGGTTTAGCTCATTTTCACTGCTGTGTTTATTCCACTCTACACACACTTGATTCACTTACAGAGATAGCAATACATAGGTTTTTAGATTCTTACTAGTCAGATATATTCTTCGGCAGTGAAGAGGGGGTGTTGAGTCCAGTTCATTGAGCAAGGAGTAGGTCTTGTCTATTACATATTTGGTTTATGGAACGGTATCTGTGCTAATTTCAAACTCTGGTTTTATGCATCACCTCACCTCACCTTTCCCCTTAAGCAGGCATAAGTGTGTTTTCTAAATGTGTCACTTTGTTCTGCTTTGTAATTCAGTTCATGTGTAGCCATGTTTACATTCCCTCTATAAGTGATATGATAAGTTTCTTTTTCTGTGTGTCATTTCAATTAGTATCATCGTATCTAAATCCATTTATTATGCTGCTAATAGCCTTATGACGTTGATTTCATGGCTGAGAGATATTCCATTGTACGTAAGTACCACAACCTCTTACCCATTTTCTCTTTCCTGAGACATTTAAGGTGTACTGAAGTCGAGGTTCTTGTAAAAAGAGCAGCCCTAAACTTTGGGGTGGCTGTGTCTTGTTGATTTTTAGATATCCCAGGATATACGCCCATGAGTGGAAGTGCCCTATTCTTTGTAACTCTGTTTTTCAGATGTTTTAGGAAACACCAGACACTTCTCCAGAGTGGCTGTTGGCAATTTACAACACACCCATCAGCGTAACAACAGGTCTATGTGCCTGTGCAGTTCTCCGGTATGTAGCACCGGGCTTATTTCACAATGAAAAGCCTGTGGCTACGAAGAAAGTAGAACCGTAGACTCCGTCTGAGATTGTAAATGGGGCTTCATAGTATTCTGATGCTTGGAGTAGGGTGAAATAGAGGCCAAGTATAATTGTAATGAGAAGGGCTTGGAGTATGTGTTTGCGGTCACCTTCTATGAGACTATGGTGGGCTCAAGTGATAGATACACCAGAAGCTAATAGTACGGAAGTATTGAGGAGTGGGACTTCTAGTGGATTTAAGGGGTGGATACCCGTTGGTGGTCAGGAGCCTCCTAGTTCGGGAGTAGGGGCAAGGCTTGAGTGGTAAAAGGCTCAGAAGAAGCCTGTAAAAAATAGGACTTCTGATAAGATAAATAAGATTATGCCATATCGAAGTCCCTTTTGAACGGTTGGTGTGTGGTGGCCTTGGAAAGTGCTTTCTCGAATGATGTCTCGTCATCATTGGTATATTGTTAGGGTATTTGTTAAAAAACTTAAAGTTAGTAGAATTATTGAGTTGAAGTGGAATCATATGATTAGGCCTGATGTTATGAGAAATGCTGAGAGAGCTCTGTAAATTATTTTCATCTGAGTACTACAAAACTTCCAACCTTCATGTGTTCAAACCAGTAACTTTCAATTTTTTCTAAACACAGATTCCTTTCTATAATATGTCTTAAATGGAAAACCAGTATTTTATCAGATTAAAGCTAATAGACTAGCAGGTACTTATTATGAAGTCCTTAAAGGTGACAAATGGGCCATTTTGTTATATGTACACATACTGATACATACAGAAAGAGTTATGGGTAACAAGTCAGTTATATTTCTGTAGCTTGGTTTTGCACACACAGTGTAGATGGAAAATGTGCCCATCTCAGTAGGCCTAAATTTAGAAAAGATCACTGAGAAACAACAGTCTCTCAGCAATATTTTTGTAAGAATTCATATTTGTGTGCAAATATGAACACATAGCAGGAACATGCAGATTTATTCTGAAGTCTGCACAGTGAGTTGGCATGGAAGCTCAGGTTAATGCCATTGGTGGCCCCATTGAGCTTAAATGTAGATATTATGCAACAAGTTTCATGAGTGTGTTGTTTTATATTAAAATTTGAAATTTGTTAAGTTTTTTGTTTTGTTTTGTTTTTTTGGCGGTACACAGGCCTCTCACTGTTGTGGCCTCTCCCGTTGCAGGCTCTGGACACGCAGGCTCAGCGGCCATGGCTCGCGGGTCTAGCTGCTCCGCGGCACGTGGGATCATCCCGGACTGGAGCATGAACCCGTGTCCCCTGCATCGGCAGGCGGACTCTCAAACACTGTGCCACCAGGGAAGCCCAAGAGATAATTTTTAAATTATGTTCTATGACTCCCAGAAACTGTGAAATTTCAGCTTCTAAGGAACTATAACAATTTACAAATCACAGTTTAAAAGCCATTCTTTTATTTGAATGAATGAAATCATTCCTCACCAAACACTATTTTCTGATCATAATGTCTATATTCTCTTGGTTTTAGCCTATGAGTTATTTAGAAGTGTGTTGATTAATTTTCAAATATTTGATGTATTTCTAATTTTCTTTCTGTTGCCAATTTCTAATTCGATTCATTTGTGGTCAGAGAACACACATTCTATGATTTCAGTCTTTTCAAATGTATTTAAGCTTGTTTTATTTCCTCATGTATGAACTATACTGGAGAATGTTCTATATGTGAATGTTCTATGTATAAGAAAAAATTCTGTTTTTGTGAGGTACAGTGTCCTATACATGTCAGTTCAGTCAAGCTGTTTGATAATACTGTTCCAGTGTTCTATATCCTGACTGATTTTCTATCTTTTTTGTGTGTGTGTGTGGTATGCGGGCCTCTCACTGTTGTGGCCTCTCCAACTGCGGAGCACAGGCTCCGGACGCACAGGCTCAGCAGCCATGGCTCACAGGCCCAGCCGCTCCGCAGGTGGACTCTCAACCACTGCACCACCAGGGAAGTATGTATATGCATTTATAGCGGGTATACCTTCCTGATATATCGAACTTTTTATTATGAAATAGTCCTCATTTATCTTGTAATATTTCTTGTTTTGTAACCGAATAGAACACTATGGGGCCTTTCTGGGGGCAGGCCCTTCCCCCACATCCTCTGCTTTATCTCCTCTCTGAAGTACTTAGGTAACAGTATTTGATGCAAATTTTCTGAGTTGTTTTACAGATGTGAAAACCCCCTACCAAATGGAACATGTTAACTTCTTGATGACCATGAGCACATAGCCCCAGCCCTCCTGGAGCCTAGGGATTGATAATCTTAATCCCTGTGACACTTTCCTGTTACCTCATCATCAACCAATCAGAGAACTGTGTACAAGCTGATCACATACCCAGAGACCCCCTTCCATCACCTGGCCCTTAAAAATGTTTTGCTGAAACCCTTTGGGGACTTGAGGGCTTTGGGAGGCATAAACCACCCATCTCCTTGCTTGGCCCAGCAATAAACATTTCTCTGCTCCAGACTCCAACGTTTAAGTATTGTTTGGTCTCACTGTGCATTGGGCACACAATTGCATTCAGTAGCAGTTTTAAAGTCTTCTTTTATATTATTAATATACCCACTCCATTTCTCTTATAATTTTTTCATGGTATTTTTCTACCTTTTCTTTTCAACCTATTTATATTTGGATCTAAAATGTGCTCTTTTAGTCAGCATTCTATTCTCAGTGAATGGCATAACAGTCCTTTGTGGTTATTCTTCACTCTTAAAATTCAACAAACAAATGATAATTTCTTTGGAATTTTTAGATATGGTGCTACTTAAAAGGATAGAGACTAGGTAGAAAATATTGTTAGATATCTTCCTTCCCTTAACACTGGGGAAGTGAATTTCATAAAGTTTGGAGAAAAATAAGTATATTAAAAATAAAAAGTTAAAATAGTGTAAATGTAGTTAAATATTAGAAATTCATATGAAGAATTAGAGAAGAACATATTATGAGATCATTTTATGCATTCATGATGTAGGCTTTTTTTATGTTTTATTTAAAGCTAATATTCCCAGTTACCCAGAACTGAGTGGACTCTCTCTCTATATATTTTTGGGTGGATGGAGGCAGTCTTAAAAGAAACCTTTTATAAGAAAAAACTATAAGGGTGTGACCAAGGATAAATATTAGTGACTTGTAAGTGGGCTGGTAAAGCCCTAGTAAGGTGATTCCTATAAAAAGTACAAAAACTACACTAACATTTCTGATCTCCAGAGAAAGGAAATAAAAATCACACTTTTGGGAACAAGCGTGTATTAAATACAAAGATTAAGCAAGTGTACAGGAATTATAGTTAAGATACATGTGTTCTAATCCTTGTAATTTTTTTTTCTGCTTTTCACTTGGGCAAATCAACTTAACATTTTTTAGCTCCTTTCCTCGATTTTGAAATATGGTAGCATTAACTTTAATACCATCCTTCAACTAGATCTATTCTTCAGATGACAAGGGAAATGGAGCGAGATTCCCTATGTTCAAGTATTTTTCATTCTTAGAGATAGGTAAGACCTCTGCAAGACTTGTAAAATAGACTCTGCTGTGCTGGCCCTGATGGGACTGCCCCCATCCTCTCCTCAAGAGGATCCACCTGAGCCAGGCCATGCCAAAAAGAAATCTGAGCCAGATGAGAGCAAAAGGGAGAAAGTCTTTAAACCTGGGGATGGCACTAAAACCACCCCATCCTCCATCTATTCCCCTTTGCTACCAACAGCCCCCTTACCACCTTACCCAGGGGATCTGACTCTCACAAAGGCCTTCCCCTAGAATTTGCCCTTTGGTCGAGGCAATAGGCGAATTCAGACCCCAACTCATTCAGAAGACTTTTATCCTCTAGAGTTGAAGCAGATCAAACAGGAACTAGGTAAATTTTCTGATGATCCTGACTGTTACACTGACAACTTCCAATACTTAACCTTGGCTTTTGACTTAGCCTGGAAGGATGTCATGTAATCTTGGGGCAAACTCTACCAGATACTGAGAAGGAAAAGGTCCTGAAGGAGGTCCACAACTTTGCGGACTGCCTCCATTTATCCAGCTCAAAATACCCTGTGGGGGAAACCATCTTTCCCAGTATGGACCCTCACTGGGATTGCAATAACCCCAATGAGGAATGGGAAAAGAATATTTTATAATTTGTGTAAAATCTGGACTCAAAACAAGCAGCAACCATTAATTTCTCAAAGTTCTCGGCCATCAGCCAGGAACCCAATGAATACCCTACAGCCTTCTTGGAAAGATTTAAGGAGGAAATAATTAAATATACTGACCTAGGCCTGGACTCCCTTGAAGGAAAAACCATTTTAAAAGATAGGTTCCTTAACCAGTCTGCACCGGACATCAGGAGGAAGCTCCAAAACTTACGCAGGAACTCAGTGTTAATCTAGGTAAACTGCTAGCTACAGCCACCACTATCTTTTATAACTGGAACCAGGAGAGGAAGTCAAGGATCAGGAAAAGGAAAAGAGGAAAGAAAATAAGCAGGCCCAATTATTGGCAGCCCTACAGGGGCAACCCCCACATTTAGAGAAACCCTGACCCATCCCAACAAAAGCCAAGACCAATGCCGGGTGTGCAGAAAGCCTGGCCTCTGGACGAGGGAATGCCCCAACAAGGACAAACCTCCTAAGACGCCCTGTCCAACGTGCCAAAAAAGTGGCCATTGAGGAGCCAACTGCCCCCTGGGCCAAAGGGCCCAGGGGGCCAGGGGAAGCCCCTTGGATGGCCCTGGATTGACAGGACCCTTTGCTTCAGATGTCCCCCCTGTTTACCATCAGTATTACTGGAGCCAAGGGCAAACCTGGATGTGACAGGTAGAACCCTATCTTTCTTATTGAGTATGGGGCTGCCAACTCTGTCCTAGTTTCCTTCTCTGGACCCTTTCTCCTTTGACTCCTTTCAGGTTACAGGAGTCTCAGGTAAATTTACTACTAGACCTTTTACTGTCCCTTTGTGTTGTTACTGGGAAGGATATATCTTCTCTCATTCCTTCCTGGTCATACCTGAGTTATCATACCTGCTGTTAGGTAGGGACTTCATGAACAAGCTGGGAACAAGACTGGTACCTGGGGGAACCAACCCAGTAACACACCTCCAGTTCTTAGTCTTAGAGACACAGCCCTGTCTGAGTACTGGCACACCAGCCTTAGCTGAGTTACCAGTAGACCCCAGGTCTGGGCTAGTGGAATGCCAGGGAGAGCTATAACAGCCTTCCCAGTACTTATCACCTTAAAGGCCCAGACTCGTTCCCCAATCAGAAACTATCCAATTCACTCAGAAGCCCAAAGGGGACTGCAGCCTCTCATTTTTACAACGTGGACTACTTATTCCTTACACTTCTTCTTGCAACACCCCTATCTTACCTGTTAAGAAGCTAAACAGAGAATATAGACTGGTCCAAGACTTAAGAGCTTTTGAGTGGCATGAGGAAGGGAATAGAGGACAACAACTTACCTGGACAGTCCTACCCCAAGTGTTCCGATACAGTCCCCACTTTTTGGCCAGGGCCTGACAAAGGACCTCCAATATCTACACCTGGAGGAAGGGACCATCACCCAGTATGTGGATGACCTTCTTATTTGCTCCCTGGACCACAAGAGAGCCTTAACTCATGCTACCCAGACCCTCAATTTTTTGGCTGAAAGAGGCTATAAGGTCTCTAGGTCCAAGGTCCAATTGGCACAGCAGGAAGTCAAATATCTGGGAGTAATTTTTTCCCCAGAGGAACGAAGGATTTCCCCCAATAGAATACAAGGGATTTTAGATCTGTGAACCAACTACCCGAAAACAGCTCCAAGCCTTTTTAGGCCTTACAGGGTATTACAGACTATGTATTCCTAACTACAGACTAAAAGCACAACTGCTTTATGAAGGCTTAAAAGGAAAACCTGACTCTAAACCTCTGCTCTGGGGCCCTAACTAAACCCAAGCTTTCCAACAGCTAAAGATATTACTATCCCAGTCCCCAGCCTTGAGAATCCCAAGAACTGATAGACCTTCCCAACTATTCATGGCAGAGAAACAAGGGATGGTTTAAGAGTGTTAACTCAGGAACTTGGCCCTGTCCACAGACCTGTAGGATATCTGTCAAGGAGACTGGACATGGTGGCCACTGGATGACCCAATTGTCTTAGGGTAGTTGCTGCCTTGGCCTTACTGGTGGAAGAAGCCTCTAAGCTTACATTGAGGCAACCCCTAACTGTATATACCTCCCATTAGGTTACCTCTCTCTTGGAAGGGAAAGGCCGTTTCTGGCTCACGGATAGCAGGATCCTCAAATATCAGGCATTACTGTTGGAGAATCCAGATCTATGCGTCATGTTCTGCTCCTCTTTAAATCCAGCTACCCTGCTCCTCTTACCTGAAGGTCTACCAGTTCACCAATGTGAAGATATAATATCTCATTCCTTGTTGCCCTGACCAGATCTAATATATATATAGATATATAATATCTCATTCCTTGTTGCCCTGACCAGATCTAATATAATATCTCATTCCTTGTTGCCCTGACCAGATTCCACTACAGAACCCCGAGGAGGTTTGGTTAACTGATGGAAGTAATTTTGTTTTCCAAAGAAACAGGGCAGGAAACGGTGGTCTCCTTGACACAGGTTACTGAGGCCCGACTCTTCCCCCAGGGACCTCAGCTCATTTGGCAGAAACAATTGCTTTAACCCAAGCCTTAACCTTAGCTGAAAATAAGGCCTTTAATGTATATACTGATTCTAAATATGCTTTTTTGTTCTACATGCTCATGCTGCTATCTGGAAAGAACGAGGCTACCTGACGGCCAGAAACAGCCCAATTAAGTATGGACTTCAAATTCTTTCCCTCTTGGAGGCAGTCCTCAAGCCTTTCCAGGGAGCAGTGATTCATTGCAGAAGTCACCAGAAGGGTGAAGATGAAATAAAAGGAAATCAGCTAGCCCATCAGGCTGCCTGACAGGCAGTCCTTCAGCCCTTTGTGATAGAGGGTGCCTTAGTTCCTTCCCTTAGTTATTTCCCTTCCCCATCTTACCTGCCTGGGGAAATCAAATAGGCGATAAGTCATGGGTACCACCTTGACCCAGATGGATGGTACGAGAGAGAGAGCTTAACTCACCTGCCCCCATTGCTCCAATGGAAAATTATTAAATCTTTGCATGAGGCCTGTCACCTAGAGAGAGATGCTTTATGCCAGATTGTTTCTTCTATTTTATCTGGAAAGGGACTTTACAATGTAGTTAATAAGGTAACCTCATCATGCGCTACTTTTCTAACAATCCTCAGGGAACTAAGCCACCCCCATTGGCTCTTCTGGCTCAGAGACACGAAACATATCCAGGGGAAGACTGGCAAATGGACTTTACAATGGTTCCTCCCTACTGAGGATTTTGGTGTTCATGGACACCTTTGCTTTCTGGGTGGAAAGTTTCCCCACCAGGACAGTAAAAAGCTTTGGAGGTAGCCCAGAAGCTTTTAACTGAAATCATCCCTGGGTTTGGCCTCCCATTGTCTCTTCAGACTGATAATGGTCCTACATTTGTTTCCCAAACTATTCAGCAGATATCAAGGGTCTAGATATTATCACTTTCATTTTTCCTGGAGACCCCAATCCTCAGGAAAGGTAGAAAGAACCAACCAAGATTTAGAGACTACCTTAAGAAAAATAACGCATAAAACCTCCCTCAGTTGGAAGGAAGCCCTCCCTGTTGCTCTTTTAAGGATCAGAACAGCCCCAAAGATCTTACTTAAACTTAGCCCTTAAGAAGTACTGTTTGGTAGGCCTTTCTTACAAGGGACCTACTGATGGACTCTGACACCTCTGTCATTACATCTTATGTCACCTCCCTTGGGCAATTCCAACAAGCCTGCCAGAAATATGGGGTAAAAAGGCTTCCTTTCCCAGAGTCTCCTCCTTGCCTCTACTCTCCAAGAACACAAGTGTTCATCAAAACTTGGAAGGATGACTCTCCTGGTTCTCAACTTCAGTCGACCTGGAAGGGACCCTATCCAGTCTTGCTCTTTACTCCTACAGCTGTTAAAGTACCAGATATCACCAGCTGTACTTGTCATTCTCGGGTAAAGCCCTGGACAGCCACCGAACCCAAGGACATCTCCCCAGCTGAGAATTCCTGTGAACCTTTGGAGGGTCTCCAGCTCCTGTTCAAATGAAAACCGGAAGATAAGTACATTCTAAATCCATGAACTCACCATTCCCACAGCTGGCAGAAGTAATAGGCCTACTGTAACTCCTGACCTTTCTCACTGTGCTAGCTCTCATTCTATTCTGCATATCGTCACAAAATGAATTCACACACTGCCTCTTATTTCCCTAATACAGCAACTCTCCTTGCAGTTGTTGGACTTTGCTCCTTTCCCTTCATTTCTCCATATTTTCACCATCCACTAACACCCACTATATATCAAGTTGCAAAATTAAGCAATAAAACTGACTGTTGGATATGCCCCAAGGGAACATAAAACCAAGAGGAACTCTACTTATTGGCCTTCCCTACCTCCATTGAACAGTTGTATGAATTATCGGGTCAATATTATGGGATGGATTACCTTTTATATGAGGGCCAAAGGCAAATGGACACTGATTCTTTTGCCTCAGGCCTAGTCTGCGTAGGTACAGCCTCCAAGCTTCTAGGAAAGACACAGCTTTATTTCAAGAACGTGGATGGATGGGCACTCACCTTGGGCTGGTTAAATGACTCCTTTTGTAACTATAACCTCAACTTTAATCAGACTAGCCTGGAGTGGGATCCCTGGTCAGAAGAGGATGAATACGACGTACATGAAGGTAATTACACTTTCTTTGAGGAAACTCAAGGAAGAATGCAACTAAGAGATATATTAATGAGGACCATATCCCCATAAACAGCTCAGCCCTGGGAACTGAATATGTAGGGACTGGTGTGACCACTGGACACCTACCTAACCTAACCTCCCAGCAAGATTCTCCTCAAAAATATAATCTAGTTAATATTCAGAAATTTGTTATATCAATCCCCCCGTCACACTCATAATCAGTCAGAACTCAGATTCTCCCTTCTGTGTATAGATGATTACTTCTTCAGAGTTTGGCCTTCCAAATATAATCTTTGGCCATGGGACCCCAGCCTTCTTCTGGAGGAAAACACCCAGTGGGGATACCTCCAATGGGGGTATCCTTGAGGGGCACCAGATTTTCATTTCTACGTGGTTCCAGGGTATATCTAGATCTTCCTACACTTTGGAGGGGCACCTACATGATCATTGCTGCTGTCCCAGAGAAAACCATTATGACTACAAAGGACTTAGCTTCCTCAGGAGGCATTCCCAACCTTAGGTCATTCTTCAAAGAAGCCTTGAGAACTGTCTAGAAGAGACAAAAAAGAACCACTGGTTGGGGGGACATGCTCATGATAACCCAATTCTTGATCAGCTCAAAGTGATCCACCATTTCTTTAGAGGAATTATTTTGTTTGTAGGTATACCCCGCTTAGAGAGGAACATTTTCAATCTTAGCATCACGGTCCAGAAATCCTGAAAATCTATGGTAGCAACCATTGAAGAGCAACAGTCAGCCCTAGATTCTCTGGCCAAAGTGGTTTTACATAATAGGAGGGCCTTCAGTGTTATAACAGCTAAGGCCAGGAGTGCCTGTGCCCTGCTAAATGAAACCTGCTGCTTCTATGTTAATAACTCTGGCCAGGTTGAAGAAAACCTTCCGGTTTTAAAGAAAAACATCAAACTAATATAAGATCTGAAACAGAGAACAAGACAGGACCCTAACTGGCTTCCTATCCTCCTCTCCTCTATGGTGACCCAGATATGGACATGGCTGGGGTCTTTGTTTGGACCATTAGTCCTGATAGCCTTTTTTGTTGTTGTTAGGCCCTTGTATCATAAACCTTGTTCGACTCATTTCAGAATGCATACAGGCTGTTTGATTCCAAATGGTTCTGTGAGGTGGTTACCAGCCTGTTCAGCCTGACCCTGAGACTGAGATCTACATGGGACTCCTTGATGGTCATCACTCCAGCCCACCTCCTAGCTGAAAGATAGCAAGAGGAGGGACCCAGTCAAAACTCTGCCCCTTACCAGCAGGAAGAAGCTAGAGTGGTCATCACCCATGTCCCAAAGAATTGGGTCCCATACTCTTGATGGGGGGATGTTAGGTAGTTAGACATTAGCAGAGGAGATGACTGTGGCAGAAAGACAAGAGGGGAATAATCAAGTCACACCCCAACCATCTGGAGACCCTCCCCTGACATTAGCAACAAGGAGGTGAAAGTGGTGAAAAGACAATAGGGGAGTAATCAAGTTACACCCCAACCATCTTAGGACTCTCCTTGACCCCATACAGAATAAGCAAAACTATGGGCAGCAAAAGGTGGGGGGCAACTTGTCCTGATAAAGAGGGAGCATGGTAACATGAGGGAGCTTCCCTGGGCTGCAGGTGCCCAGGCTAGACAGGCATATAACCTATAGTAAGCCCAAACCCATTATACCATCACTATAATAAAATCTGTATGTGGTTTAGCCCTCCTGCCCCCAGTGGCCTTTTCTTAGTGAATCAACGGTAAGGGCATGCACAATAATGAACTTGTTACATAGCTCGGGACTGTCAATCAAATAATGATCCCCTGTCATTCACATGATCACACCCCACCTCCTCACAGAACACTCCTTACAAACACCCTTAAGCCTGTACAGGAGTACTGGTTTCATATCAGAGAAACAGCCCACTCTCTCTTTGAGAGTGTAACTATGCTTTAATAAACTTTCCTTTGCTCTTAAGCCTGAAGTGGTAGTCTGCAATTCTTTGCTGGTCTGTGTCTTCCGTTGACCTCTTCGGCTGAAACTATTTGACACAATTCATGCCAACCCCGTAACAGTTTCTTGATAAATAGTGCCTGTGCCCTGAGTTCATACCCCACCAGGATGAGTGGAGGAGGATGTGGCAGTGGGGAACTGTGTGCCCTCTCCTGGATTAAGTGGATGTCAGTAGAGTAGCTATGGCTACCTAAAGCATTTAGGCAGATGGTCAGGAAATCACCCCACAGAGTCCTTGAGCTCCATGTTTGCAAGAGAGAGCAGCATGAGCTGTGTGCCCAGAGAGTCCAGTGTCACAGAGAGAGCTGGATTGGAAGGGGACTTTTGGAAGGGAACGGAGAATAACATGGCAGGACCTGCATGTAATAAGACAAAGTCCACATGGGCATGAGGATGGCTCAGCAGATTGCAACATGGTCACATGATAACCTGAGCAGATGCTCCCACCCACCACCATCTGCCTTTACGTCTCACTGACATAATTCTAACCTTCCTGGATTGTTAAAAGCAATTCTAGGTAAATTTCAAATATGGATCTTAAATTTACAAAGATTAACTTTGTCTATTTGGAGGAAAGGTGCAAGTTAAATTGAGTGACAAAAACAACAGAGGCTCACACTCACCCTGTAGATGCATATCAAATTTAAGAAAAGAATGAAGCTGGGTGAGATAGTAAATGTTTGGGTGGTTGACCTGGGATCAAAAAGTAATTTTTGTAACTATGGACCCAAACCGTCAATATAATATGTTATGGGAATAATGTGTGTACAATATAAATAGTCAGTAGATCGCATGGGCTTAGTTGCAGAAAATTTAAGTAGCTAAATGTTTCAATAGACCTTACAATTCATTAATAAATTATAATGACTAAAGAAAGGGGATGACCCTTATCAACTGCACTGATAAAATAATCTTGGAGGGTGTGTGTGTGTGTGTGTGTGTGTGTGTGTGTGTGTGAGAGAGAGAGAGAGAGAGAGAGAGACAGAGAGAGAGAGAGAGAGAGAGAGACAGAAAGACAGAGAGATTGTAGTTATTTGTAACGTAATTTGCTCTAAACTGGTTTGAGTTCAGAGAAATGTAAAAAGAATTCAAAAAAATTAACTGAGTCCAGTATTCTATGAATAATATTGAGACAACCTGGGACCTGGGCCCTGGGACCCTTGGCTTCAGTGCTTGCACCTGGATAAATGTCCCCCGGAGCAACAGAATAGAAAGAAACTGTAAGGGACTAAAAATAACTGCACGCATGTGCAGCTGGGGCAATGATGAATAATAAAACACAAAAAGACCGAAACGAACTGCCACTTCTGAGTGCCAGGAGCAAAAGCAGGGCACTGCGTGTAATCCCTGCACACAGCACCACTAAGGGGGTGGGCAGACTACCTAAGCTATGCCTCCGCTTGACCCACCAATCCATCTCCACCCTCACCCCATTTAAAGAACCAGCCCACCTTCCACAGTGAGAAAGTAAGGGAACCTGTTACTAGTTTTCTCTCTTTTCATTCCCTCTTGCTGCATCAGGAGTCCCAATAAAACCTTGCCTGAATTCCTCATCTGGCATCCTATCAATTTCTATTGATTAAAGGACCAAGGATCCTGGTCAGTAACAATACAACCATACACCATAAATCTGATTAGCTCAGGGCAGTTCCATTAACACCTGTTGTTCTAGCAATTGCAGGTTTTATATAGCTACCCTCTATATGGAGAACAATTGGAAGGAACGGAATATTTTTATCTGTAGGTGAGAACTGGGGGACTGGGAAGAAAGAAACTGACCTTAGGTGGCTGTCTCAAACAATAAGGTCTCTTACATGGAGAAGGAATTAATCTTCTCTGTGGTGCCAGTGGATAGAATAAGGCCACTTATGAGATATACAAGAAATATATTTACTAGGAAAAGAGAACTTTTTATACATCAAAATGCTCTGAAAACAGAGTAGGCTTCCCCAAATTGAAGTGAGTTCCCTATCACTAGGACGCTAATAAAAAAACATTGAGGTCTTGCAGTGAGTATTTTATAAGGGAAATTCAAATATCAGATGGGTAGTGGGGTCAACTGACTTTTTAATCTTTCCCAAACCTGTTATTCTTAAAATTTTTAGTTTTGAACCATGTGGGGAATCAGAAAAGGATTTGAAGTGTGAATGGAAAGTGTTGCCAGCCATTATCAGCAAACAAAGGATGCTGCAGCCATCAAGCTATCAGCCACTACACACCCCCTAAACTGAGCCAGAGGGAACTCAAGATGGAGACCAACAGGCTGCATGCCAAACCCTCAGCCACTGCAGCCATCCCCAATAGTGCACCCTGAGGGGACTCACGAAGGGAAAGAACAGGATACTGGCCCCAGAGAGTTGAGCTGCATATCAAAGGAATGATTTCAATGATTTGGGGGAATCATTGGGAGGGAGGGAAGACACATATGGGAAGATTCTTCCATTTTCCCATAAGAAAAGCACTCAATTCATTAACTTGAGATATCTGGTTTTCTTTAATTAACAGTAATCTTTTGAAGTTCTGACTACCTGGTCTTTGTTGCAAAAACTGCTATATATCCTGGCTCCTCCCTTATCTCTTTGCAGAAGTACCTTAAAGCTATCTGAGAGTCCTATCTCCCAGGCTGAAGTTCTCAGAAATTCTGCCAAATCAAACATAATTCTCAACTTTTAGGTTGTGCATTTTATTTTCAGTCCACAGAAAAATAGAGAGAATATGATTGTTAGAAATCATTAGAGGTTACATAGGCAGTTGTAGGAACAGAAATAGTTGAAAAAACTTAAGTGCTTTCATGTTCCCATTTGTTATAAACCAAAATGTAGTATTTGTATTTCCTATGCTGCTCCTTTTACTAAATAATGTAAAACCCTTGCTAAATACATTTTGCAAAAAATGAATAATCCAAAATGCAGAAACACTCTTTGGATTTATACAAGTCCAATTGGCATCCTCTAGTAGAGTACACAGCCAGTTTCTGGGACTTCAGAGTTTGACTGAGAGACAGCTCCCAGGTACTGTGCCTGTGGTCAGTAGAATGAGGATGTAGAAATCTAGGATTTCCTGTTGTCTTCACATAGGTATCAATTAGCATACTTTCCGGAACAAGTAATAGAAAACCAAACAAAAAATAAAAATATGTTCTATGTTGTATAAAAAAAAAACAGAATAAGGCATTTACAGGTTTGGTGGATTCAGTGGCTAATGCTGTCAGGCATGAAATTCTCTGTGATTCTTTTTGGCTGTCCCTTCACAGTTGTAATCTGGCTGAAAAACATAAACAACCACATAGGCTAGATGAAGCAGCTGTATAGATAACAGATACTGTTCTCACATTAAAATGTCTAAAGGCAGAAAAAGAGTGTAAATACCTTCTTTTTTAAAAAACATCTTTATTGGATTATAACTGCTTTACAATGGTGTGTTAGTTTCTGGTTTATAACAAACTGAATCAACTACACATATATATATATCTATCTCCATATCCCCTGCCTCTTGCATCTCTCTCCTTATCCCACCCCTCTGGGTGGTCACAAAGCACCGAGCTGATCTCCCTCTGCTAAGTGGCTGCTCCCCACTAGCTATTTTACATTTGGTACTGTATATATATGTTCATGCCACTCTCTCACGTCGTCCCAGCTTACCCTACTCCCTCCCCGTGTCTTCAAGTCCATTGTCTATGTCTGCATCATTATTTCTGTTCTGCCCTAGGTTACTCAGAAGCTTTTTTTTTTTTTAGATTCCATGTATATGTGTCAGCATACAGTATTTGTATTTCTCTTTCTGACTTACTTCACTCTGTATGACAGACTCTAGGTCTATCCACGTCATTACAAATAACTCAATTTCATTTCTTTTTGTGGCTAATATTCCATTATATATATGTGCCACATCTTTATTCATCTGTCGATGGACACTTAGGTTGCTTCCATGTCCTAGCTATTGTAAATAGAGCTGCAAAGAACATTGTGGTACATGACTCTTTTTGAATTATGGTTTTCTCAGGGTATATGCCCAGTAGTGGGATTGCTGGGTCATAAGGTAGTTCTAATTTTAGATTTTTAAGGAACCTCCATACTGTTCACCATAGTGGTTGTAACAATTTACATTCCTACCAACAGTGCAAGAGAGTTCCCATTTCTCCACACTCTATCCAGCATTTTTTTTGTAGATTTTTTGATGATGACCATTCTGACTGGTGTGAGATGATACCTCATTGTAGTTTTGATTTGCATTTCTCTAATGATTAGTGATGTTAAGCATCTTCACATGTGTTTGTTGGCAATCTGTATACCTTCTTTGGGGAAATGTCTATTTAGGTCTTCGGCCCATTTTTGGACTGGGTTTTTTTTTTTTTTTTTGTTACTGAGCTGCATGAGCTGCTTATAAAATTTGGAGACTAATCCTTTGTCAGTTGCTTCATTTGCAAATATATTCTCCCATTCAGAGTGTTGTTTTTTCATCTTATTTATGGGTTTTTTTCTGTGTAAAAGCTTTTACGTTTCATTAGGTCTGATTTGTTTATTTTTGTTTTTATTTCCATTTCTCTAGGAAGTGGGTCAAAAAGGATCTTGCTGTGATTTATGTCATAGAGTATTCTGCTGATGTTTTTCTTCAAGAGTTTTAAAGTGTCTGGTCTTACATTTAGGTCTTTAATCCATTTTGAGCTTATTTTTGTGTATGGTGTTAGGGAGTGATCTAATCTCATACTTTTACATGTACCTGTCCAGTTTTCCCAAAACCACTTATTGAAGAGGCTGTCTTTTCTCCATTGTATATTCCTGCCTCCTTTATCAAAGATAAGGTGACCATATGTGCGTGGGTTTATCTCTGGGATTTCTATGCTGATACATTGATCTATATTTCTGTTTTTGTGCCAGTACCATACTGTCTTGATTACTGTAGCTTTGTATTATAGTCTGAAGTCAGGGAGCCTGATTCCTCCAGCTCCGTTTTTCTTTCTCAAGATTGCTTTGGCTATTCGGGGTCTTTTGTGTTTCCGTACAAATTGTGAAATTTATTGTTCTAGTTCTGTGAAAAATGCCATTGGTAGTGTGACATGGGTTATATTGAATCTGTGGATTGCTTTGGGTAGTATACTCATTTTCAAATATTGATTCTTCCAATCCAAGAACATGGTATATCTCTCTTTCTGTTTGTATCATCTTTTCTTTCATCAGTGTCTTGAGTTTTCTGCATACAGGTCATTTGTCTCTTTAGGTAGGTTTATTCCTAGGTATTTTATTCTTTTTGTTGCAGTGGTAAATGGGAATGTTTCCTTAAATTCTCTTTCAGACTTTTCATCATTAGTGTATAGGAACGGAAGAGATTTCTGTGCATTAATTTTGTATCCTGCTACTTTACCAAATTCATTGATTACCTCTAGTAGTTTTCTAGTAGCATCTTTAGGATTCTCTATGTATAGTATCATGTCATCTGCAAACACTGACAGCTTTACTTCTTTTCTGATTTGGATTCCTTTTACTTTTTTTTCTTCTGATTCCTGTGGCTAAAACTTCCAAAACTATGTTGAATAATAGTGGTGAGAGTGGACAACCTCCTCTTGTTCCTGATCTTAGAGGAAATCTTTTCAGTATTTTCCATTGAGAGCAATGTTGGCTGTCGATTTGTAATATGTGGCCTTTATTATGTTGAAGTAAGTTCCCTTTTTGCCTGCTTTCTGGAAATTTTCATCAGAAATTGGTGTTGTATATTGTTGAAAGCTTTTTCTGCATCTACTGAGATGATCATATTGTTTTTCTCTTTCAATTTGTTAATATGGTTTTTCACATGGATTCATTTGCATATATTGAAGAATCCTTGCATTCCTGGGATAATCCCACTTGATCCTGGTGTATGATCCTTTTAATGTGTTGTTGGATTCTTTTTGCTAGTATTTTGTTGAGGATTTTTGCATTTATGTTCATCAGTGATATTGGCCTGTAGTTTTCTTTCTTTGTGACATCATTGTCTGGTTTTGGTATCAGGGTGATGGTGGCATCGTAGAATGAGTTTGGGAGTGTTCCTCCGTCTGCTATATTTTGGAAGAGTTTGAGAAGGATAGGTGTTAGCTCTTGTCTAAGTGATAGAATTCCCTGTGAAGCCGTCTGGTCCTGGGCTTTTGTTTGTTGGAAGAATTTTAACAACAGTCACAATTTCCGTGCTTGTGTTTGGTCTGTTTATATATTCTATTTCTTCCCAGTTCGGTCACAGAAAGTTGGGCTATTCTAAGAATTGGCCCATTTCTTCCATGCTGTCCATGTTATTGGCATATAATTGCTTGTAGTAATCTCTCACGATCCTTTGCATTTCTTCAGTGTCAGTTGTTACTTCTGCTTTTTCATTTCTATTTCTATTGATTTGAGTCTTCTCCCTTTTTTCTTGTTGAGTCTGGCTAATGATTAATCAATTTGTTTATTTTCTCAAAGAACCAGATTTTAGTTTTATTGATCTTTGCTATCATTTCCTTCATTTCTTTTTCATTTATTTCTGATCTGAGCTTTATGATTTCTTTCCTTCTTCTAACTTTGGGGTATTTTTTGTTCTTTTTTCTCTAATTGCTTTGGGTGTAAGCTTAAATTGTTTATGTGAGATTTTTCTTGTTTTTTTGAGGTAGGATTGTATTGCTATAAACTTCCCTCTTAGAACTGATTTTGTTGCATCCCTAACATTTTGGGTCATCATGTTTTCGTTGTTACTTTTTTTCTAGGTATTTTTTTGTTTCCCCTTTGATTTCTTCAGTGATTTCTTGGTTATTTAGTAATGTGTTGTTTAGCCTGCATGTGTTTGTATTTTCTACAATTTTTTCTTGTAATTGTTATCTAGTCTCATAGCATTGTGATAGGAAAAGATACTTGATACAATACCAATTTTCTTAAATTTGCCAAGGCTTGACTTGTGACCCAAGATGTAATCTATCCTGGAGACTGTTCCATGAGGACTTGATAAGAACGTGTATTCTATTCTTTTTGGATGGAATGTCCTATAAATATCAAGTCCATGTTGTTCAATGTATCATTTAAAGCTTGTGTTTCCTTATTTATTTTTATTTTGGATGATCTGTCCATTTTGAAAGTGGGGTGTTAAACTCCCCTACTATGATTTTGTTACTGTTGATTTCCCCTTCTATGGCTGTTAGCATTTGCCCTATGTATTGAGGTGCTCCTATGTTGGATGAATAAATAATTACAAATGTTATATCTTCTTGGATTGATCTGTTGATCATTACAGAGTGTCCTTCTTTGTGTCTTGTCTTCTTTATTTTAAAGTCTGTTTTGTCTTATATGAGAATTGCTATTCCAGCTTTCTTCTGATTTCCATTTGCATGGAATATATTTTTCCATATCCTCACTTTCAGTCTGTATGTGTCCCTAGGTCTGAAGTGGGTCTATACGGGTCTTGTTTTAGTATCTATTCAGCCAGTCTATGTCTTTTGGTTGGAGCCTATAATCCATTTACATTCAAGGTAATTATCAACATGTATGTTACCTATCAACATGTATGTTACTTATTACTATTTTCTTAATTGTTTTGGGTTTGTTGTTGTACGTCTTTCCTTCTCTAGTGTTTCCTATCTAGAGAAGTTCCTTTAGTATTTGTTGTTAACCTGGTTTGCTGATGCTGAATTCCCTTTTTTTGCTTTTCTGTAAATGTTTTCATTTCTCCGTCAAATCTTAATGAGATCCTTGCTTGGTAATCTTGGTTGTAGGGTTTTCCCTTTCATCACTTTAAATATGTCCTGCCACTGCCTTCTGGCTTGCAGAGTTTTTGCTGAAAGATCAGCTGTTAACCTTATGGGGATTCCCTAGTATGCTATTTGTTTTTTTCCCTTGCTGCTTTTAATATGTTTTCTTTGTATTTAATTTTTGATAGTTTGATTAATATGTGTCTTGATGTTCTTCTCCTTCAATTTATCCTGTATGGGACTTTCTGCACTTCCTGGACTTGATTGACTATTTTCTTTCCCATGTTAGGGAAGTTTTCAATGTTATCTCTTCAAATATTTTCTCAGTCCCTTTCTTTTCTCTTCTTCTTTCAGGACCCGTATAATTCAAATGTTGATGCATTTAATGTCATCCCAGAGGTCTCTCAGACTGTCCTCAATTCTTTTCATTCTTTTTTCTTTATTCTGCTCTGCAGTAGTTAGTTCCACTATTTTATCTTCCAGGTCACTTATCCGTTCTTCTGCCTCAGTTATTCTGCTGTTGATTTTTTATTTCATTTATTGTGTTGTTCATCATTGTTTGTTTGCTCTTTAGTTCTTCTAGGTCCTTGTTAAACGTTTCTTGTATTTTCTTCCTTCTATTTCCAAGATTTTTGATCTTTACTATATTACTCTGAATACTTTTTCAGGTAGAGTGCCTATTTCTTCTTCATTTGTTAGGGCTGGTGTGTTTTTACCTTGCTCCCTCATCTTCTCTGTGTTTCTCTGTCTTCTCAGTTTGCTTTACTTTCTATGTTTGCGGTCTCCTTTTCACAGGCTGCACATTTGTAGTTTTTGTTGTTTTTCGTGTCTGCTTCCAGTGGCTAAGGTAGGTTCAGTGGGCTTCCTGGTGGAGAGAACTGGTGCCTTTGTTCTGGTGGGTGAGGCTGGATTTTGTCTTTCTGGTGGGCAACACCACGTCCAGTGGTGCATTTTCAGGTGTCTGTGACTTTATTATGATTTTTGGTAGCTTCTCTGCTAATGGGTGGGGTTGTGTTCCTCTCTTGCTCATTGTTTGGCATAGGCTGTTAAGCACTATAGCTTGCTGGTCATTGAGTGGAGGTGGATATTAGCATTGAGATGGAGATCTCTGGGAGAGCTTTTGCTGTTTGGTATTATGTGCATCCCGGAGGTCTCTGGTGGATCAAGGTCCTGAACTCAGCTCTCCCACCTCAGAGGTACAGTCCTGACACCTGACCGGAGCACCAAGTCCCTGTCATCCACAGAGCTTTTGGGAAGTCTGAGGTCTGCCAGCGTTCAGTAGGTGTTCTGTAGGAGTTTTCCACATGTAGGTGTATTTCTGATGCATTTGTGGAGAGGAAGATGATCTCCACGTCTTACTCCTCCACCATATTGAATCCCCCGCCCAAAATACTTTCTTGTGTTTCTTACTAAGACAGAGTAAAACTTTCCCAGAAGCCACATAGTAGATTTATGCAATAGCAGACAACTCATTGGATAGTAACCAGTGTGTCCATGTGACAAAAAAAACACTGATAAAGGAGATGGAATCACCATGAATTATTAAGTACACATTGGTAAATGAATATTCTATATCTGAGCAAGTTTACGATTGTCTAAACAGGGAAGAAAAGTGATGGGACAGGGATAAACTTTGACTAGGTAACCAACAATGTCTGCCATAGCCATCTTGTTCCAGGTTCCAATGTCTGCTCTAACACAAAAATACCTGCTATTTTAGTTTGCTAGGGCTGCCATAGCAAACTATCACAACTTTGCAGGCTTAAAACAACCGAAATTTATTGTCTCACAGTTCTGGTAGCTAAAAGTCTGAAATGAAGGTGTTGACAGGACCATGTTCTCTCTAAAACCTGCCCAGGACTCCTTCATGGTGTCTTCCTAGCTTCTTGTGTTTGCTGGAAATCTCTGGTGTTCCTTTGCTTGTAGATACAGCACTCCAATCTCTGCCTCCATTATCACATGGCTTGACTATTGCCTGTTGCCTGTATGTCTCTGTTTTCTCTTCTCATAAAGACTTAGTCATATTAGATTAGGGCCTAACCTAATGACTTCATCTTTACTTTGTTACATCTACAAAGACCCTATTTCCAAATAAGGTCACATTTACAGGTCCCTGAAGATAGGAATTTAACCCACCTTTTTGGAGGAACACAATTCAATCCATAACACCTACACAGTGATGCTCTTTCAGGGTTACCAATTCAACCCATAACACCTACATAATGATGCTCTTTTAGGTTACCAATGCTGTAACATTGTTTCTTGTGAGTCTTTCCCTGTGAAACAAGGTCTGGAGTCTCCATATCATAAGACAGCAGGGTCTAATAAGGTTCGAAGACTTGAGTACTATTTGGGTCATCTTGGGAAAGCCAATTATTTTCTGTGAAACTGTCAGTTTCCTTACCACATAAGATCTTCACAATATGATACTCTGATCAAAAGACATTATTTGTCTGGTCTCAGAAGAACCCTCTAAAGGAGATGAATTTGCCCACCATTTTTGATTATATTAAACATTAGATCATTTAATTTACCACTTTCTACTGTAATACTCATGAAATATTCTGATTATAAAGTCTTTCCATGTGATAGGTTTATATAATATGTGAACTCTCTCTCCCTAAAGTTGTTACATTTCACAGTATAATTTGAACCATTGGCTTTAAAATATTATGAAAAAACAGATTTTGATTTTTTTAATTTCCAAATTCTCAGTGGTAGAACTTGATGATCTGCCTTCTATTAAGGCAGGTTCTAAAAGTCAATGTGACAGTCTCATTTTCGTTAATGTATAATGTGTTTACTTGTTGGGAAATTTGCAATTTGAGGTGCTTATGGTTTAATAGTAGAGACATAATTATTGATTGGGATATTACATTATTGAATATAATAGGAAAGTATAGAGGTGAATGAGGTCAAGTTTTTACAGGTGGAGTTTGTGAAGAAAAACATCCTCACCTCCAGTTACAGGATCAAGATGGTCCAGAAGAAAGGGAATTTCTCTAATTCCACTAGCATCTTTAACAAAGTTTGAAGAAGCCAAGTGTGTGAGTAGACAAGCCCAGCACAGACCAAGTTGGGTTTCAGGAGAGTCACAAGAATTCAAAGAGACTCGAATGAAAAGGTGAGAGTTGGCTCTGATGCTGGGACAGGACTCATGCTTTAGTGACTATAGTAATTACTATTTGTGTCTGCCTGATACCCCTTTCTCTACTAGAACATGCCTGTGTGTGTGTGTGTGTGTGTGTGTGTGTGTGTGTGTGTGTGTGTGCTTCTACTCTATTCAACTAGGTACAATTTTCTGTATTCATTTCATGTTTCTTTTGGAAAATAATGTGCATAAGCAAACATGAAATTAGTGTATGGTCAATTTGTTTCCTGATACATTAATCACATTGGAACAAAGTCACATTTTTTAAATAAGCGTAATAGCAGAACTGATTATATTCCTAGAATAAAGCATATTTTCTCTCCATCTAACTAAAGGTGTTTCATGGCAATATAGTTGAACAAAACTTTTCCTATTTGGTAATATAACAACTTAAAACCAATTTCCCCCCAAATTTATGTGAAACCCATTAAACTAATAAAATGGATGCACATTCGGATATCCAATTTTATACAGTTGTGTGACATTGCTATGATATGCTGCTTGCTTCAGTAAAAATAGGAATATTTTACAGAATTCTGTAAAATTCTATATTCTACAGACCCAGCTTAAATCAATATTTTTAATGTTGTTGTTGTGTATTTAAAATGCATCTTTGTGCTAAATTACTTTTTTCTCTGACAAATCACACAAGAAAGAGTATAAAAACATTAATTGTTAGTTGGAATAATCAAAAATCTGTTCAGCATTTCCTTTACAATACTGATTTCTACACATTTCTATCAACTAGAAAAATGCTCTGTAGGGAGAACATTGCAAATATTGTTTCAGTGGGGTTTTTAGATTTGTTTTATTCTTTGATTTAGTACTCTGTGTATTTTTTTTAATTTTTATTTTATATTGGACCATAGTTGATTAACAATGTTGTATTAGTTTCAGGTATACAGCAAAGTGATTCAGTTATACATATACATGTATCTATTCTTTTTCAAATTCTTTTCCCATTTGGTTATTACAGAATCTTGAGCACAGTTCCCTGTGCTATACAGTAGCTCCTTGTTGGTCATATATTTTAAATATAGTAGTGTGTACATGTCTATCCAAAATTCCCTATCTGTCCCTCTCCCATCCTTCCCCACTGGTAACCATAAGTTCACTCTAACTCTGTGAACCTGTTTCTGTTTTGTAAATGAGTTCATTTTAATCATTTTTTTAAGATTCTGCATATAACTGATATATGATATTTGTATTTCTCTGTCTGACTTACTTCACTTACTATGAAAATCTCTAGTTCCATCCATGTCACTGCAAATGGCATCATTTCATTCTTTCTTAATGGCTGAGTAATATTACATTGTATATAGGTACCACATCTTCATGCATTCATCTGTCGATGGATATTTAGTTTGCTTCTGTGTCTTGACTACTGTAAACAGTGCTGCAATGAATATTGGGGTGCATGTACCCCTTCAAACCATGTTTTCTCTGGATGTATGTCCAAGAGTAGGATTGCTGGATCATATGGCAGCTCTAGTTTTAGTTTTTTAAGGAACTTCCATACTGTTCTCCATAGTGACAATATCAATTTACATTCCCACTGACGGTGTAGGAAGGTTCCCTTCTCTTTTTTTCACATCTTTATTGGCGTATAATTTGCTTTACAGTGTTGGTTAGTTTCTGTTTCACAACAAAGTGAATCAGCTATATGTATACATGTATCCCCATGTCCCCTCCCTCTTGAGCCTCCCTCCCACCCTCCCTATCCCATCCCTCTAGGTCATCACAAAGCATTGAGTTGATCTCCCTGAGCTATACAGCAGCTTCCCACTAGCCATCCATTTACTTTTGGTAGTGTATATATGTCTATGCAACTCTTTCACTTTGTCCTAGCTTCCCCTTCCCCCCACCGTGCCCTCAAATCCATTCTCTACACCTGCATCTTTATTCCTGCCCTGCCACTGGGTTCATCACTACCACTTTTTTAGATTCCATATATATGTGTTTAGATTCCATATATATATGTGTGTTAGCATACGGTATTTGTTTTTCTCTTTCTGACTTACTTCACTCTGTATGACAGACTCTAGGTCCATCCACCTCACTACAAATAATTCAGTTTCATTCCTCTTTATGGCTGAGTAATATTCGATAGCATATGTGTGCCACGTCTTCTTTATCCATTGATAAATTGATAAAGACATTTAAGACATTTGGGTTGCTTCCATGTCCTGGCAATTATTAGTGCTGCAATGAACATTGTGGTACATGTATCTTTTTGAATTATGGTTTTGTCAAGGTATATGCCCAGTAGTGGGATTGCCGGGTCATAAGATAGTTCTATTTTTAGTTTTTTAAAGACCATCCATAGTGGCTGTATCAATTTACATTCTCACCAACAGTGCAGAAGGGTTCCCTTTCCTCCACACCCTCTCGAGCATTTATTGTGTCTAGATTTTTTGATGATGGCCATTCTGAACTGTGTGAGGTGATATCTCATTATGGTTTTGATTTGCATTTCTCTAATGATTAGAGATGCTGATCATCTTTTCATGTGTTTGTTGAACAAATGTATATCTTCTCTGGAGAAATATAGGTCTCCTGCCTGTTTTTGGATTGTGTTGATTGTTCTTTTTCAGTTGAAATGTATGAGCTGCTTGTATATTTTGTAGATTAATCCTTTGTCAGCTGCTTCGCTTGCATATTTTCTCCCATTCTGAGGGTTGTCTTTCGCCTTGTTTATTGTTTCCTTTGCTGTGCAAAAGCTTTTAAGTTTCATTAGGTCCCATTATTTTATTTTTGTTTTTATTCCCATTACTCTAGGAGGTGGGTCAAAAAGGACCTTGCTGTGATTTATGTCATAGAGTGTTCTACCTAGGATTTCCTCTAAGAGTTTTACAGTGCCTGGCCTACATTTAGGTCTTTAATCCATTCTGAGTTTATTTTTGTGTATGGTGTTAGGGAGTGTTCTAATTTCATTCTTTTACATGTAGCTGTCCAGTTTTCCCAGCACCACTTATTGAAGAGACTGTCTTTTCTCCATTGTATATTCTTGCCTCGTTTGTCAAAGATAAGTTGACTATAGGTGCATGGGTTTATCTCCGGGCTTTCTATCTTGTTTCATTGATCTATATTTCTGTTTTTATTCCAGTACCATACTGTCTTGATTACTGAACATTTGTAGCATAGTCTGAAACCAGGGAGGCTGATTCCTCCAGCTCTGTGGTCCTTTCTCACAGTTGCTTTAGCTGTTCAGGGTCTTTTGTGTTTCCATACAAATTGTAAAATTTCTTGTTCTAGTTCTGTCAAAAATGCCATTGGTAATTTGATAGGGATTGCATTGAAGCTGTACTATAGTATATAGTCATTTTGACAACATTGATTCTTCCAATCCAGGAGCATGGTATAGCTCTCCATCTGTTTATATTATCTTTGATTTCTTTCATCAGTGTTTTATAGTTTTCTGAGTACAGGTTTTTTGCTTCTGTAGTAAGGTTTATTCCTAGTTTTTTTATACTTTTTGTTGCCATTGTTGTTAGTGTATAGGAAAGCAAGAGATTTTTGTGCATTAATATTTTATCCTGCAACCTTACCAAATTCTAGTAGTCTTGTGACATTTTTAGGATTCTGTATCTACATACAGTATCATGTCATCTGCACACAGTGACAGTTTAACTTCTTTTCCTATTTGTATTCCTTTCATTTCTTTTTCTTCTCTGATTGTCAGGGCTAGGACTTCCAATACTATGTTGAATAAAAGTGGTGAGAGTGGTCATTCTTGTCTTTTCCTGATCTTAGAGGAAATGCTTTCAGTTTTTCACCATTGAGAATGATGGGTTTGTCTGGGTTTGTCATATATGGCTTTTATTATGTTGAGATAGGTTCCCTCTATGCCCACTATCTGGAAAGTTTTCATTGGAATTTTGTGTTAAATTTTGTCAAAAGTTTTTTCTGCATCTTTTGAGATGATCATATGGTTGTTATTCTTCAGTTTGTTAATATGGTGTATCACATTGTTTTGCATATTTTGAAGAATCCATGCATCTCTGGGATTAATCCCACTTGAATACAGTGTGTGATCTTTTTAATATGTTGCCGGATTGTCAGTATTTTGTTGAGGATTTTTGGGTATATGTTCGTCAGTAATATTGATGTGTAATTTTCTTTTTTGTGTGTGATACCTTTGTTTGTTTTTGGTATCAGGGTGATGGTGGTTTCATAGAACGAGTTTGGTAGTGTCATCCCTCTGAAATTTTTGGAAGAGTTTGCAAAGGACAGGTGTTAACTCCCCTCTAAATGCTTGATAGAATTCACCTGTGACGCCATCTGGTCCTAGACTTTTTTTTGCTGGAAGATTTTTAATTACAGTTTCAATTTCATTACCTGTGATTGGCCTTTTTAAATTTACTAATTCTTCCTGGTTCAATCTTGGAAAGTTATACCTTTCCAAGAATTTGTCCATTTCTTCCAGGCTGTCCATTTTATTGGCATATAGTTGCTTGTAGTAGTCTCTCATGACCCTTTGTATTTCTGCAGTGTCAGTTGTAACTTCCCCTTTTTCATTTCTAATTTTATTGATTTGCGTCCTCTTCCTTTTTTTCTTGATGAGTTTGGCTAATGGTTTATCAATTTTGTTTATCTTATCAAAGAACCTTTTAGTTTTATTGATCTTTGCTATTGTTTCTTTCATTTCTTTTTCATTTGTTTCTGATCTGATCTTTATGATTTCTTTCATTCTACTAACTTTGGGTATTCTTTGTTCTTCTTTTGTTAGTTGCTCTAGGTGTAAGACTTGATTTGAGATTTTTCTTGTTTCTTGAGGGAGTTTGAATTAGTATAAACTTCCCTCTTAGAACTGCTTTTGCTGTGTCCCATAGGTTTCGGATTGTCTTGTTTTCTTTGTCAATTTTTTCTAGGTATTTTTAAATTTCCTCAGTGATCTCTTGGTTATTTAGCAGCACACTGGTTAGCCTCCATGTATATGTGTTTTTTTACAGCTTTTTTCCTGTAACTGATTTCTAATCTCATAGTGTTGTGGTCGGAAAAGATGCTTGATAAAATTTGTTTTCTTAAATTTTCCGAGGCTTGATTTTTGACTCAAGATATGATCTGTGCTAGAGAACGTTTCGGGTGCACTTGAGAAGAAAGTGTATTTTTCCACTTTCAGGTGGAAAGTCTTAAAAATATCAATTAAGTTTATCTGGTCTATTGTGTCATTTAAAGCTTCTGTTTCCTATTTTAATTTCTGTGTGGATGAGCTGTCTGTTGGTGTAAGTGGGGTGTTAAAGTCTCCCTCTATTATTCTGTTACTGTTGATTTCTCCTTTTATGGCTGTTAGCATTTGCATTATGTATTGAGGTGCTTCTATGTTGGGTACATAACTATTTACAGTTTTTATATCTTCTTGGATTGATACCTTGATCATTATGTAGTGTCTTTCTTTGTCTCTTGTAATAGTCTTTATTTTAAAGTTTAATTAGATATGAGAATTGCTACTCCAGCTTTCTTGTGATTCCCATTTGCATGCAATATGTTTTTCCATTCCCTCACTTTCAGTCTGTATGTGTCCGTAGGTGTGAAGTGGGTTTCTTGTACACAGCCTATATAAGGGTTTTGTTTTTGACTCTATTCAGCCAGTCTGTTTCTTTTGGTTGGAGCATTTAATCCATTTACATTCAATGTGATTATCAATATCTATGTTCCTATTACCATTTTCTTAATTGATTTGGGTTTGTTTTTGTGGGTATTTTGTTTTCTTTTGTTTCCCACTTAGAGAAGTTCCTTTAGCATTCGTTGTAAAGCTGGTTTTGTGGTGTTGAATTCTCATATCTTTTGCCTATCTGCAAAGATTTGATTTCTCCATCGAATCTGAATGAGATCCTTGCTGGGTAATCTTGTTTCTAGGCTCTTTCCTTTCATCACTTCAAATATATCCTGTCACTCTCTTCTGGCCTATAGATTTTCTGCTGGGAAATCAGATGATAACCTTATGGTTATTCCCTTGTATGTTATTTTTTGCTTTTCCCTTTCTGCTGTTAATATTTTTTCCTTGAATTTAATTTTTGTTAGTTTGATTAATATGTGTCTTTGTGTGTTTCTCCTAGGTTTTATCCTAGGAGATGGGAGTATGGGACTCTCTGACCTTCCTGGACTTGAGTGGCTATCTCCTTTCCCATGTTAGGGAAATTTTCAACAATAACTTCTTCAAGTATTTTTTCAGACCCTTTCTTTTCTTCTTCTGGGACCCCCGTAATTCGAATATTTGTGCATTTAATGTTGTCCCAGAGGTCTCTGAGACTTTCAATTCTTTTCATTCTTTTTTCTTTATTCTGGCCCATGGCAGTTATTTCCACCATTTTATCTTTTAGCTCACTTATCTGTTCTTCTGCATAAGATATTCTGCTATTGATACCTTCTATAGTATTTTTTAACATCTTTATTGGAGTATAATTGCTTTACAGTGTTGTGTTGTGCTAGTTTCTGTTGTATAATAAAGTGAATCAGCTATACATATACATATATCTCCATATCTCTTCCTTCATGCATCTCCCTCTAACCGTCCCTATCCCACTCCTCTAATTTCAGTTATTGTGTTGTTCATCACTGTTTGTTTGCTGTTTAGTTCTTCCAGGCCCTTGTTCAACATTTCTTGTATTTTCTGTTTTCTTTTTCAGAGGTTTTGCATCATCTTTACTATCATTACTCTGAATTCTTTTTCAGGTAGGTTGCCTATTTCATCTTCATTTATTGGTCTTGTAGGTTTTTATGTTGCTCTTTCGTCTGTAACATACTTTTTGTCATTTCATTTTATTTTTTGATGTGTGGAGCCGTATTCCTGTCTTACTGGCTGTTGAGCCTGTGGCATCCAGCACTGAAGTTTGCAGGCAGTTGTGTAGAGCTGGGTCTTGGTGCCAAGATGAGGACATCTGGGGGGCCTCACTCCAATTAATATTCCCTGGAATCTGAGGTTCTCTGTTAGTCCAGCAGTTTGGACTCAGTGCTCCCACCACAGGAGCTCCGGCCCAAACCCTGGCCTGGGAACCAAGATCCCACAAGCCACAAAATGTGGCAAAAAAAAAAAAAAAAAAAAGGAGCAGTACAATAACAAAGAATAAAAAATAAAATAAAATTAGAACGATAAGAAAACATATTTGGAAAAATAAAAATATAACAACTGAAACTAGATAAAACAAAACCACAACAGAAAAAGGAAAGAACAGAAAAAAAGGGAACAAGTCAAAAAGAACAGAACAATAATGAAGTATAAAGAATAAAATAAAATTAGAAAAAGAAAAGGTTTGTTAGAAAAAATAAAAATATAAATGAATCAACAACAACAAAGTATAACAGAACTCCATGTGAATGAGAGTCTTGGTTGTAGGTTCTTCCCTTTCACCACTGTAAATGTATCATGCCACTCCCTTCTGGCCCGCAGAGTGTCTGCTGAGAAATCAGCTGATAACCTCATGGGGATTACCTTGTATGTTATTTGTTACTTTTCCCTTGTTGCTTTTAATATTTTTTCTTTGTCTTTAACTTTTGACAGTTTGATTACTATATGTCTAAAAGTGTTCCTCCTTGGGTTTATCCTGTATGGGACTCTCCGTGCTTCCTGAACTTCTGTGACTCTTTCTATTCCCATGTTAAAGAAGCTTTCAAGTATAACCTCTTCAAATATTTTGTCAGGTCCTTTCTCTTTCTCTTCTCCTTTAGGGAGCCCTATAATGCAAATGTTGGTGCATTTAATGTTGTCCCAGCGATCTCTTAGATGGTCTTCATAACATTTCATTCTTTTTTCTTCATTCTGTTCTGCAGCAGTGATTGTATTCCAGGTCATTTATTCGGTTTTTTGTTTGTTTGTTTTTTGGCGGTACGCAGGCCTCTCACTGTTGTGGCCTCTCCCCTTGAGGAGCAGAGGCTCCGGACACACAGGCCCAGTGGCCATGGCTCACAGGCCTAGCCACTCTGTGACATGTGGGATATTCCCGGACTGGGGCACCAACCCATGTCCCCTGCATTGGCAGGAGAACTCTCAACCACTGCACCACCAGGGAAGCCCCCATTTATGCATTCTTCTGCCTCAGTTATTGTGCTATTAATTCCTTCTAGTGTGTTTTTCATTTCAGTTATTATATTGTTCATTTCTGTTTGTTCTTTAGTTCTTGTAAGTCTTTGTTAAACATTTCTTGTATCTTCTCAATCTGTGCCTCCATTCTTTTTCCAAGATCTTGGATCACCTTCACTACCATTACTCCAAATTATTTTTTTGGTAGATTGGCCATCTCAGTTTGGCTTAGTTGTTCTGGGATTTTATCTTGTTCCTTCATCTGAGATATATTCTTCTGCTGTCTCAACATTTTTCTAAAATTTATATTGGAATAGAGTTGCCTTACAATATTGTGTTAGTTTCTAGTGTCTAGCAAAGTGAATCATCTGTACGTATACATATGTCCCCTCTTTGTTGGATTTGCTTCCCATTTAGGTCACCACAGAGCACTGAGTAGAGTTCCCCGTGCTATACAGTAGGTTCTCATTAGTTATCTATTTTATACATAGTATCAATAGCATATATATGTCAAACCCACTTTCCCAATTCATTTCACCTCTCCTTTCCCTCTCGGTATTTATATGTTTGTTCTCTACGTCTGTGTCTCTATTTATGCATTCTAAATAAGATCGTCTATACCAAATTTTTAGATTCCTCATGTATGCATTAATGTATATTTGTTTTTCTCTTTCTGACTTACTTCATTCTGTATGACAGTCTCTAGGTCCATCCACATCTCTACAAATGACCACATTTCATTTCTTTTTATGGCTGAGTAATATTAAATTGTATATGTGTACCACATCTTCTTTATCTATTCCTCTGCTTATGGATATTTGGGTTTTTTCCATGTCCTGGCTATTGCAAATAGTGCTGCAATGAACATTGGGGTGAATGTGTCTTTCTGAATTATGGCTTTCTCTGAGTATATGCCCAGTAGTGGGATTGCTGGGTTACATGGTACTCCTGTTTTTAATTTTTGAAGGAACCTCCATACTGTTCTCCATAGTGGCTGTATCAATTTACATTCCCAGCAACAGTGCAAAAGGGTTCTCTTTTCTCCACATACACTCCAGCATTTATTGTTTGTAGATTATGTGATGACGGCCATTCTCATTGGTATGAGGTGATAGCTCATTGTAGTTTTGAGTTTCATTTCTGTAATAAATAATGATGTTGAGCATTTTTTTCATGTGTTTGTTGACCATCTGTATGTCTTCTTTGGAGAAATGTCTATGTCTTCTGTGCAGTTTTTGATTCGGTTTATGTTTTTTTTTGATATTGAGCTAAATGAGCTGTTTGTATATTTTGGAAATTCACCCTTTGTCAGTTGCTTCATTTGCAAATATTTTCTCCCATTCTGAGAGTTGTCTTTGATAATTTGATAGGGATTTCATTGAATCTGTAGATTGTTTTGGGTAGTATAGTCATTTTCACAATATTGATTCTTCCAATCCAAGAACATGGTAAAACTCTGCATCTGTTTGTGTCATCTTTGACTTCTTTCATCAGTATGTGATAGTCTTCCACATACAGGTCTTTTGGCTCCTTATGTATGTCTATTCCTAGGTATTTTATTCTTTTTGTTGCAATAGTAAATGGGATTTTCTTAATTTCTGTTTCTGATCTTTCTTTGTTAGTGTATAGGTATGCAAGAGATTTCTGTGTATTAATTTTCTATTCTACAGCTTTGCCAAATTCAATTGATGAGCTCTAGTAGTTTTCCAGTAGCATCTTTAGGATTTTATATGTGTAGTATTATGTCATCTGTAAACAGTGACAGTTTTATTTCTTCTTTTCCAATTTGGAGTCCTTTTTCTTCTCTGTTTGCCATGGCTAGTACTTCCAAAATTATGTTGAATAAAAATAGTGAGAGTGGACAATCCTTGTGTTCTTCCTGATTTTAGAGGAAATGCTTTCAGTTTTTCACCATTGAGAATGATCTTTGCTGTGGATTTTTCGTATATCACTTGTATTATGTTGAGGTAGGTTCCCTCTATGTCTGCATTCTGGAAACTTTTCAACAAAAATTGGTGTTGATTTTTGTCAAAAGCTTTTTCTGCATCTCCTGAAATTATCATATGGTTGTTATTCTTCAATTTATTAATATGGTGTTTCACTTGATTGATTTGTATATATTGAAGAATCCTTGCATCACTGGGAGAAATCCTACTTGATCATTGTGTATAATCCTATTACAGTGTTGTTGGATTCAGTTTGCTAGTATTTTGTTGAGAATTTTTATGTCTATGTTCATCAGTTGATATTGATGTGTAATTTCTTTTTTATGTAACATCTTTGTCTGGTTTTGGTATCAGGGTGATGGTGACCTCACAGAATGAGTTTGGGAGTGTTCCTTCCTCTGCAAAATTTTGGATGAGTTTGAGGAGAATAGGTGTTTAACTCCTCTCTAAATGTTTGATAGAATTCAACTGTGAAGCCATCTGGTCCTGGACTTTTGTTTGTTGGAAGATTTTTAATCACAGTTTCAATTTCATTACTTGTGCTTGGTCTGGTCATATTTTCTATTTCTTCCTGGTTCAGTCTTGGAAGGTTGTAGCTTTCTAAAAGTTTGTCCATTTCTTCCATGTTGTCCATTTTATTTGCATATAGTTGCTTGTAGTAGTGTCTCATGACCCTTTGTATTTCTGCAGTGTCAGTTGTTACTTCTCCTTTTTCATTTCTAAGTTTATTGATTTGATTCCTGTCCTATTTTTCTTGATGAGTCTGGCTAAAGGTTTATCAATTTTGTTTACTTTCTCAAAGAACCAGCTTTTAGGTTTATTGATCTTTGCTATTGTTTTCTTTGTTTCTATTTAATTTATTTCTGCTCTGATTTTTATGATTTCTTTCCTTCTACCTACTTTGGATTTTGTTTGTTCTTTCTCTAGTTGCTTTAGGTGTAAAGTTAAGTTATTTATTTGAGATTTTTCTAGTTTATTCATGTAGGATTATATTGCTATAAATTTCCCTCTTAGAACTGCTTTTGCTTCATTCTATATGTTTTGGGTCATTGTGTTTTCATTGTCATTTTTTTGCAGGTTATTTTTTAAATTTCTTTGTTGATTTCTTCAGTGGTTTCTTGGATTTTTAGTAGCATATTGTTTAGCCTTCATGTGTTTGTGTTTTTTACAGTTTTCTTCCTATCACTGATTTCTAATCTCATAGTGTTGTGTTTGGAAAATATGCTTGATACGATTTAAGTTTTCTTAAATTTACCGAGGCTTGATTTGTGACCCAAGATGTGATCTATCCTGGAGAATGCTCTGTGTGCACTTGAGAAGAAAGTGCATTCTGCTGCTTTCAGATAGAATGTCCTATAAATATCAGTTAAGTCTATCTGGTCTAATGTGTCATTTAAGGCTTGTGTTTCCTTATTAATTTTCTGTCTGGTTGATCCATCCAGCTGTGAAAGTGGAGTCTTAAAGTCCCCCACTATTATTGTGTTACTGTCAATTTCTCCATGTATGGTTGTTAGCATTTGCCTTATGTATTGAGGTGCTCCTATGTTGGGTTCATAAATATTTACAATTGTTATATCTTCTTCTTGAATTGATCCCTTGATCATTATGTAGTGTCTTTCTTTGTCTCTTGTAACAGTCTTTATCTTAATGTCTATTTTGTCTGATATGAGAATTGCTACTCCAGCTTTCTTTTGATTTCCATTTGCATGGAATATTTTTTCTATCCCCTCACTTTCAGTCTGTATGTGTCTCTAGGTCTGAATGGGTCTCTTGTAGACAGCATATATATGGGTCTTGTTTTTGTATCCATTCAGCCAGTCTGTGTCTTTTGGTTGGAGCACTTTAATCAACTACATTTAAGGTAATTATCAATATATATATATATTCTTATTACCATTTTCTTAATTGGTTTTTCTTTGTGTTTGTAGGTCTTTTTCTTCTCTTGTGTATCCTGCCTAAAGAAGTTCTTTTAGAATTTGTTGCTAGGCTGGTCTGGTGGTGCTGAATTATCTTAGCTTCTGCTTGTCTGTGAAGCTTTTGGTTTGTCATTCAAAACTGAATCAGAGCCTTGTCGGGTAATTTTGGCTGTAGATTTTTCCCTTTCATCACTTTAAATATATCCTGCCATTCCTTCTGGCATGCAGAGTTTCTGCTGAAAGATCAGCTGATAACCTTATTGGGATTCCTTGTATGTTATTTGTCATTTTTCCCTTGCTGCTTTCAATAATTTTTCTTTGTCTTTAATTTTTGTCAGTTTGATTACTATGTGTCTCAGCATGTTTCTCCTTGGGTTTATCCTGTATGGGACTCTCTGTGCTTCCTGGACTTGGTAGACTATTTCCTTTCCCATGTTAAGGAAGTTTTCAACTATAATCTCTTCAAATATTTTCTCAGACCCTTTCTCTTACTCTTCTTCTCCTGGGACCCCTGTAGTTTGAATGTTGGTGCATTTAATGTCCCAGAAGTCGAGACTGTCCTCAAGTCTTTTGATTCCTTTCTCTTTATTTTGCTCTGCGACAGTTATTTTCACCATTCTGATTTTCAGTTCACTTATCTTTTCTTCTGCCTCAGTTATTCTGCTCTAGTGTATTTTTAATTTCTTCTAGTGTATTTTTCTAGATTCTTCTAGTGTATTTTTAATTTCAGTTATTGTGTTGTTCATCACTGTTTGTTTTTTCTTTAGTTCTTCTAGGTTTTTGTTAAACATTTCTATTTTCTGCATTCTATTTCTGAGATTTTTGGATCATCTTTACTATCATTACTCTGAATTATTTTTTTAGGTAGATTACCTGTTTTCTCTTCATTCATTTGCCTTGTGGGTTTTTATCTTGCTCCTTTATCTGCAACTTATTTCTCTGTCTTCTTTATCTTCTCTGACCTCACCCTGAGGTCTCCTTTCCACAGGTTACAGGTTCATAGTTCCTCTTGTTTCTGGTGTCTGCTCCCAGTGGGTGAGTTTGGACCAGTAAGCTTCCTCATGAGAGGGACTGGTGCCTGGGTTCTCGTGGGTGGTACTGGATCTCACCCCTTTGATGGGCAACACACATCAGGTGGTGTGTTTTGTGGTGTCTATGGGCTTAGTATGTCTTTAGGCAGCCTGTCTTCTGAGAGGTGGGTTTGTGTTCCTGTCTTGCTTGTTGTTTGTCATGGGGCGTTCAGCACTGAAGCCTCCTGATAGTTGGGTGGAGCTGGGTCTTGGAGTTAAGATGGAGACCTCTAGGAGATTTCTTGCCAAGTACTATTCCCTGGGACCAGGAGTTCTCTGGCATTACAGCATCCTGGCTTTGCACTCCCACCCCAGAGGCTCAGGCCTGACCCCTGTACCAAGATGCCACAAGCCACCAGCTTGGAAAAAATGGAATAAAGAGACAAGAGAAAAGGAAAAAACGGTGGAAGAAAACAAATGAAAACAAACATACATACAAAACTCAAGACAACATAGCAAAGATAAAAAGAAGCAAACAGCAACAGCAACAATTAAAAACAAACAAACAGAATCACAGAGAAATGGTAAAAGCAAAACCAAACAAACAGAAACTAAAAGAAACAAAGAAACACATGCACATACACAATAATAAATGAAAACAAAAACAGAGAAAGCAAACAGCAAAAGAACACCAAACAGAAGAATCCCAAAATGAAATCAAACAGAAAAACAAAACTAACGAGAAGAAAAAATAAAAAGCAAAACAAAAGCAGAATGCATAGTGAAGGAAAAGCAAAGAAAACAAAACAAACACACAAAAACAACAAAAAGAATAAAAGATTAAAAAAGATAAGATCAAGTAGAATACAGGAAAAAAGATTAAAGAAATAGAACAAAAGAAAGAAGAAAACACAGAACTGCATAAAAGTAGAAACAGAAACATTAAAAAATAAAAAGTACATTAAAAACATTTTCAAAAGAAATTTAAATAAAAACAATAATTAAAAAACAACAGAACAAAACACAAAAAAATAGTAGTAATCATATTTTCACGGGGGTCTCAGCTGTCAGTGCCTTTGCCCCTACCGTGAGTTACAGCCAACCTCTGCCTCCCTGGGAAGCCCTCCAAAACCTCTAGGTCTCTGGTTCCAGTGTGGGCACTGTGGGGCAGCTCAGACTCTGACGTGGCCCAACACCTATGTGTACTAGTCCTCAAGGTCCAAAGCTGCTAGAGTTAGACTGGTTTCAGTTTTGGGAACACTCATTGTCGATTCAAATATTCCATAGATTCAGGGTTTACCAAACTGATTGTGGGGATTTAATCTTCAGTTTGTGCAGCTACATGAAAAGATTTTTGTTCTTTTTCCTTAGTCACCCTGCCTCTGAGGCTCAGCTGCGATTTTAGCCCCACCTCTGTGTGTGGATCACTCACAGTAGTCTGCTCCCAAGGCTATTCTGGAGCACTTGGTTCTGCCCTGGTGAGGACATGGCATGCGGTTGGTATGACTGCCTGGTTTGTGGGGGGCCCATTAGTGACAGGTGCGTGGGAAAGCTGGTGGCCATGGGTGCGACATATCTGGCCCTAGTGGAAGATTTTCCTAGCACCTGTTGGCTGGTGTAAGAAGGTCAGACCTGGTGGTGGTTTTTCTTAGTGCCTGGTGGTGGCTGCAAGAAGGCCAACACTGGTGGGGCCTTTTCCTAGCCCCTGGAAGGGCAGGTGACCAGTGAGTGGGGAGAGAGAGGCTGCAATGGCAGCTGCACTCCCTGTGCATCACTCAAGAGTGACACCTTGCTTCTATGGCAGTCTGGATTTCCTCCAAAAGCATTCTTGACTATGTATTTCCTCCCTCCTGTCCCCTCAGCCTGTCTCCTCTCAGCCGGCTCTGCCTGTCTCATCTTGTCTAGATTTCTGTGATTGTGGTTCCTGTCCCTCCGGCTGCAAGGTTGTTGTTCTTTCTTCTGCTGTTTACCTGCTGGTGGATGAGGATGTTTAAAAGGTTTGCGCAGGCTTCCTGTTGGGAGGGCTTTGTTCCTGCCTGCTGGTGTGTGGAGCTGGATCTTGTTCCTATGGTGGGCAGGGCTATGCTCAGGAAGACTTTAAGCAGCCTGTGTGCAGATAGGTGGGACTGTGTCCCCGTCCTGTTAGTTGTTTGGCCTTGGGGCATCCCAGAACTGGAACCTACAGGCTGTTGGGTAGGGCTAGGTCTTGGAGGGGGAAATGGTGTCCTACAGGAGGGCTCACACCAATGAGTATTTACCGGAGCTAATGCTGCCAGTGTCTTTGTCCCTGCAGTGAGCCACAGCTGCCTCCCACCTCCACACGATACCCTCCAATACTAGCAGGTAGGTCTGGCCCAGTCTCTTATGAGGTCACTGCTTTTTTCTCTGGGTCCTGGTGCACACTAGACCTTATGTGTCTCTCCAAGAGTGAAATTTATGTTTCCCTGAGTCCTTTGGAATTCCTGCAATTCCCCACTGGCTTTCAAACCCAGATTCTCTGGGTGATCCTCCTCCCATTGCCAGACCTCCAGGCTGGGAAGCCTGATGTGGGGCTCAGAGCTTTCACTGTTGTGGGAGATCTTCTGTGGTATAATTATTTTCCAGATTGTGTGTCACCTATCCAAAGGGTATGGAATTTGATTTTATTGTGATTACACCCTTCCTACCAGCTCATTTTGGCTTCTTTGTCTTTGGATGTAGGGTATCTCTTTTGGTAGGTTCTAGCATATTTTTTATCAATGGTTGTTCAGTAGTTAGTTGTGATTTCAGTGTTTCTGTAAGAAGGGCTGAGCTCATGTCCTTCTACTGTACTATCTTGCTGGCCAGTATTATTCTTTAAATAATTTTTAAAATTAATGCTTTTATTTCCTTCGGTCTGTCTTAGGAACTTGGCGAACCTGAATAACGTGTATTAGTCTGCTACCGCTGCCACAGAGAATTACCCCAGACTGGGTGGCTTAAACAACAAAAGTTTTTGCTCTCATTTCTGAAGGCCAGAAGTCCACGATCATGGCCTTGGCAGACATAGTTTCTTCTGAGGCCTCTCTCCTTGGCTTGTAGATGGTCACTTTCTCCCTGTGTCTTCATGTGATGCCTCTTCTGTGAATCTGTGTCTTAATCTCTTCATATAAGGACACCAGTCACAGTGGATTAGGGCTCACCCATATGACCTCATTTACTTTAATTACTTCTGTAAAGGACTTATTTACAAATACAGTCACATTCTGAGGTTCTGGGGGTTAGAACTTCCACAGAATTCTAGAATTTGGGGAGGACAAAATTTAGGTATGAAATGAAAAAATTTATATTTTTAAATATATTTTTTTAAAATATATTTTAAATATATTTTATATATATTTTAAATATATTTTAAATATATTTTTAAATCGTAATGACTCTGAAGTACTGGGTTATCTCACTCAATACCAAGAAAATATCCTCTTAGTGAGATCGTTTATTTTCATCCTTCTTCTCACACTATTCAGTCTTTGAAAAACAACACATTGTCTGTACAGAGAGAGGCAAATATCATTACTGGGAAGTTTAGAGTAAATTTAAAAGAAAATTATGAAATAAGGAAAAAGAGATTAAAACTCTATGTTGCACTTTCCCTTGAATCTCAAAAAGTAAAGCACCAAAAGATTTTGTCCTTTCAAAGGAGGGTATACCCTGTGACCACCTCCTTTTCTCCTGTCTCTACTCCAGCCTTAAGTTCATGTTCTTTGCCCACCAATTCCTCTTTCAAGCTTCTCTGCTCTTATCTCAAGGTCCTTTGCATGACAAAATTCCACTTTATTCCACAAGGGTGGACCCACAACATTCATTCTGCCACAATGCCCCATGAGTCACGCAGATCCAGAAACAGCCCAAGACTCCCGTCTTAGAGACATCAGTCTCTAAGCTTTGCAGAAAACTGAGGTAGAGGGGGGATAGTCAGTTGGGAGATGATTGTGAGAAAGGGATTTGTTCAGTCCCATGTTCAAAGACAGACGCTGGTTCTGAAATCTAAATGTCATTTTGTCTGCCAGTGTGCTGGCAGACACACTCTCAGTGTGTCTATTCTCCCAAAAGAGAGACATCCATTTATTTTTACCCTGGAATTAGGATGGAAAACGTTGAAGATAAGAGTAACAATGCCTCTCCCACTATTAATGTTTTTCTGTTTCCTTGTATATTTTGGGGGGTGGGGGTGGCAAAGAGAGGGTAACAAGGTAGGGTGACAGGGTAGGAAGAACAGTGTTCAGGAATTCAAGTCTTGGGACTTCCCTGGTGGCTCAGTGGTTAAGAATCCACCTGCCAATTCAGGGGCACAGGTTTGATCCCTGGTCTGGGAAGATCCCACATGCCGCAGAGAAACTAAGCTGGTGCAGCACAACTATTGAGCCTGCATACCACAACTACTGAAACCTGTGCACCCTATAGCCTGCGTGCTGCAAATACTGAGCCCATGCACCACAACTACTGAAGCCCATTCACCTAGAGCCTGTGCTCAGCAACAAGAGAAGCCACTGCAGTGAGAAGCCTGTGCACCACAATGAAGAGTAACCCCTGCTCGCCCCAACTAGAGAAAGCCTGCGTGCAGCAGTGAAGACCCAATGCAACCAAAAATTTTTTTTAAAGGAATTCAAGTCTTGGGCTGCTGTCTCTGGCTCTGGGATTCGGTTTCAATTACAGTTAGTATTCAGAGTCTTTCGCTGATAGAAGGCAAGCAGTTTGAATATGTTACTTCTGTCTACTTAAATGTAAGTTTCATGTAGTTTATGATGACTAATCCTATGCAGTACTTCATGGTCTGTAAACCCTGTTTTAGGATACATTTAAAATGTTCAAGGGATTGGGGGTATCTTTTTTTAAGCCAGTCACATCTCATTTTTTCACCATCTATTTAGTGAAGAGTTACTTCATTTAAGGATAGAACATATTTAAATATCAAATAAGGGAATACATTGTTAAAAGTGAAATCCATATAAATATCTTGAGCAAAAATTAATAATAACCTCCTAATTATAGCCTATGATTATTAGCTTCCAATGAGAAAATATAAGTTCTAATGACAGGAAGCATTATCAAAGAAACAAATATTTCATAATAAATGGTCCAACTTATCATGTATCTATAACAATTCTAATTTGTACATACCTAATAACTTGACCTCAAGCTACAAGGCAAAATTTGACAGAACTAAAGGGGGAAATGCATATCAAAATTCACAATGTAGATTTTAGTACACTGCTCCTAGTCCCTGATGGAATAAAAAGGGGAAAAAATGAGTCAGAATATAGAAGAAAATTTTTTAAGGGTAAAATTGTTACTAGTCAGAATCATGGCCAAGTTTGGGGGTACAAAGGAGACTTTTGGGATTCTAGTAAATGTTATATGTGTAGACATGGGTGGTGGTTACAGGAGTGTGTTCACTTTGTGACAGTTCATTGACCTGTATCCTTAAAATTGGTGCTTTTTTATGGATGTTCTACTTCAATTAAAAAATTAATTTTTTTTAAAAGGAAAGACTTTACCTCCAATAATCCCCTTTGCTTACTTAAATTTGCTTACACAAATACAAATATTTTTGTTTTCTTTTATCATATACAGGAAGAAAGTAACATTCATTGAATGTACACTGTACAGCTGGCAGCATAAGCTGGGTCTTGTTTTCCTCTGGCCAAAGATATTTGGATTTGGAACATGAAGTTTGAAAAGGAAGAAAATCCTTATCTGTCAATTTTCTCCTCCCCACATTTCAGTTGTGAATAATAATTTGGAGGAAAAAAATGTCACTGAGTAAGTAACATTTTTTCATGGACAAATAGAAAATTCAGAATAGAGAAATCACAAAGTCAAAAGCTTTGGTAAGAATAAAAATGTAATGTTCATGAGTCTGTAGAAGAATCAAAATTAAATATTGTTAATTCAGATTTCAATAATCTTCAATAACAGTGACAAGAGTAACAATAATAGCCTATTTTTTTAAACATTTATCCTATGTCATGTACTCTATTAATTTTTGTAGCAGGTTAATACAGCACACATAGATTATCTCAGTTTCTGGGGGAGGTCAGAGTTTGGGCATGGTTTATTCAGGTTTTTTGCTTTAAGGACTCCAAGAGCTGTAATCATGGTGTCAACCAGGGCTGTGTTCTCATTTGAGGATTAATTCGGGAAGGATCTGATTCCAAGCTCAAGTATTTGTTCACATCATTCAGTTCCCTGTAGGCTGACAAATCGAGGGCCTCAGTTTCTTGCTGGCTGTTGGCCAGAGATCACCTTCAGTTCCTTGCTATGTGGGACTTTCCAATATGGCCACTTCTTCAAAGCTGGGAAGGGAGAGTGTCCTCTCAAGATGATGTTACAACCTTATATAATATAATCATATACATGTAATCACCCTCTCATCATCTTTGCTATACTCAACCAGAAGCAAGTCACAGGTCCTACCAACACTGAAGGGTAGGGTGCCATAGAAGGTCATGAATAGCTTTGTGGAGATTACGGGGTCTATCTTAGAGTATGTCCTCCATATGTACAATTCACATGGGTTATCTCATTTATTCTTCACAATAGCTTTATGAGGTAAGTACCATAATTGCCTCTATTTTACAGATGAGGAAACTCTGGCCCAGAGTTAATAATTTGTCTATCTATATGTGTTGAAGTTGTGATTCAAGCTGAGGCATCTAGAAATTGAGGTTATTTGCCTTTACTGGGTTAAGTCTTATTATTTCATAATTAACAAAAATTTCATAATAAAGTATATTACAAAAGGGGAAAATATTTTCAACTACTTTAGAAAGAATACTTTTTTTAACATCTTTATTGGGAATAAAATTGTTTTACAATGGTGTATTAGTTTCTGCTTTATAACAAAGTGAATCAACTATACGTATACATATATCCCCATATCCCCTCCCTCTTGCATCTCCCTCCCACCCTCCCTATCCCACCTCTCTAGGTGGTCATAAAGCACTGAGCTGATTTCTCTGTGCTGTGCGGCTGCTTCCCACTAGCTATCTATTTTATATTTGGTAGTGTTTATATGTCAATGCTACTCTCTCACTTCGTCCCAGCTTACCCTTCCCCCTTCCTGTGTCCTTAAGACGCTGTAGGAAACTAAGATCCCACATGATGCATGGTGTGGCCAAAAAAATGAAAGAAAAAGAAACCTGAAAAAGAATACATTTTTAATAGATCATTAATGGACTTAACCCAAACAATGAGTAAGTATATTACTTACTACTCAAACAAGGAGTAAATTCCCTCTCAAGATTTAAAAAAATTGAGCCTGAAATTATTTTTTCTCGGTTTATTTGTATTAAATTAATGAAAAATAGAGACTTCTAGTATTTTATTCACATATTCATGTTGGTTACAGGACTGTGCATTTTAGTGATACAGTTTCACATATTAAAGATATATTTAAACCAAGAGATGGAACTTATTTAAAATATTCATTACCCTTGTTTCAGAACATGATTTTGAATTTTTTTATCACATTTCTAAAAGGAAAGTGAGAGAGAGAGAGAGGGAGAGAGAGAGAGAGAGAGAGAGAGAGATTACCTGATCCTAAGCATTTCATTACTAACTGGGTTAGGTTTAAATCATGTAATGGCACACTTAGGTAACTGCAGTCGTGAGGAGTAAATTCCTTGTGAATTCTTCTCATTTTATCCATTTGAGTTCTATGAAATATAAAATATGTGTCAGAAAGTAAGGTTTTAGTAGACTAAATAACACATTTTGGAAAACACTCACCAAGATACAGTACTCATTAGTAAATATTTTGCATTATTTTCCCCAAATAACTAATAGCAGAGAGTGATGACCAATAACTCTAATTCTAGCTTTCACTGAGAGTGTCAGTGGTATGCAGACCATGGGAGACATATATGTTGATAGGGCAGTGAAGGATTGCCTAATTAAATATTTGCAAGTAAATATTTCAGAAATAAATAGCATTACAAAAAAAAATCAGCATTATGCCAAGCAGTGAGTAACAAATTATGTATCATGGAAATGAAATTTTGAATTGGTTGAGCAATTTGCTCAAGTGTACACAGCAAGTGAAAAATATCCAGGATTTAAACCCTGGCAATTTGACCCAGTAAAACCTTCATCCAGTGTTTCTCAATCCAGGCGCTCATTAAAGCTTTGAACAAATATAAATATTTTTGCCACATATAAGACTAATTAAATTACAATCCCAGGGCTTGGGACTCAGGTATTTCTACTCCAGGGCTTCCCTGGTGGCGCAGTGGTTGTTTGCCTGCTGATGCAGGGGACACGGGTTTGTGCCCCGGTACGGGAGGATCCCACATGCCACGGAGCAGCTGGGCCCGTGAGCTATGGCCGCTGAGCCTGCGTGTCCGGAGCCTGTGCTCCCCAATGGGAGAGGCCACAACAGTGAGAGGCCCACGTACTGCAAAAAAAAAAAAAAGTACTCCAAGGATTCTAATGTGTAACAAGGGTTGAAAAGCTGGGCTTTTTTCAATACATTGTCTTGCTCATATATCACTAAATTTTAGTACTCCATCAATTCTCTTATGTCTACTTTTCTCCTGTTTTTATTGTTTGTTTTTGTTTTTTAGATTTCATAATTAAGAGGACATAAATATTATGTATTTGGGAAACATATTCAGAATACGCTTCAGATACAAATTCTCATGGAAACTTGTCAAACATAAACAAGTAACAGAATGTGCATTTTTCTTTTTAAAGCAGTATCTTTTTAATTTTGATTAATTTTGTTTCATCTCCTCTGTGTTACTTAAAGGAAAAATTTCATTTCTCCTGTGATCTTAATTCAAGCCAGTAAACATGGATATGTTCTTTTCTCTTTTTTTAGATTAAAGTGTTTTTTTAAAATAGATCTTTCTTTCCAGCATTTACTCTTTCTAGATTTTCTAAAAACTTTTATTTATTTATTTTTGGCTGTGTTGGGTCTTTTGTTACTGCGCACAGGCTTTCTCTAGTTGTGGCGAGCAGGGGCTACTCTTTGTTGCGGTGTTCGGGCTTCTCATTGTGGTGGCTTCTCCTGTTGCAGAGCAATGGCTCTAGGCATGTGGGATTCAGTAGTTGTGGTTCATGGACTCAGTAGTTGTGGCTCACAGACTTAGTTGCTTCGTGGCATGTGGGATCTTCCCAGGTCAGGGCTCAAACCCATGTCCCCTGCATTGGCAGGCGGATTCTTAACCACTGTGCCACAAAGGAAGTCCTCTAGATTTTTTGATAATGGCCATTCTGACCAACGTGAGGTAATACCTCATTGTAGTTTTGATTTTCTTTTCTCTAATAATTAGTGATGTTGAGCATCTTTTCATGTGCCTCTTGGTCACCTGTATGTCTTCCTTGGTGAAATGTCTATTTAGGTCTTCACATGGATATTTTATAACCCCAGTGCTCATGTGCTTTAATAATTGTTCTAATCGCTTCACAAAACAGAGATTTAAACTGTTCAAACCACTTTGGGATTAAGTTCAAATTAATCGTTGTTCAAATGTCAGCACAAGCTGAAAATTTAAGGGCATCTATAGGTGGTTCATTTACCTGATTTCTGAGCCATAAAAGATTTTTCCTGGCCTTTTGATAAAAGTTTCACATTGATATTACTGAAGAAAATTCTAGGCCTAGAACATTGAATTAGTGAATTTCTGTCACTGGTTTTGAAGAAACTAAGAACAAAATTTTCCTTAAATAATTAACTCCAGTTACAAGTTAAAATATATGTACCAGGTACTATGCTAGGTACTTTTATTACCTTATTTGTTTCTCACAAATATTTTATTCCTATTTTCCAAAAGCTATTATTTCCCGTTTTATAGGTGAGAAAACATAGGTCTCCTAGCTAGTGAGTGACAGCTCAGATACATCTAGACTGAGATATTTGGTATATCAGACTATGCTTTTAAAAATATATTTCATATCCGTATTTTCAAATGTGTTTTCAGTCAAAATATATTTTATGAGGTACACAGCCTAAGAAGAATACTTTTATTATGTAAAGCATAAAAGAAGACTGTAGGTTAAGAAAATACATTTTGGGAATTGAAACTGTACTGACACACTCCATGAAGAATATTCTACTCCATCCCTAAAAACTCTGAGATACAATCAAAAAGGAATCTGAGAACAAGAGCAAAAAGTCTGGAAGAGTCTGCTTGAGGAAATACAATTTGAAAAGTTCAAGATAAGTAAGAATATAAATGTGGAATTTCTGATACTCGGGCATTGCCATGATTTAAATAATTACTTATGATAACATGAAAATTATCCCACAATTCTAAATTTGGCCATGATTGATTCTTATTTATTATGACTCTTTTATTACAAGGATGTGAAATTATACAGAATAGAACTGAGTTATTCTGAAACCACTCTCTAATAGAAAACTTTAAGATCTTTAAAAATGGATTTGGATCTTAATGCTCTATATGAAAGGGAAGAGATTCCTCATTCTATGATAATTTTCCAACAGCTTGAAAGTTTTGTGCAGAATATGACTGAAATGTAGGGCAGTAATTTTATGCTATCATTAAGGCAAATTTGGTTAGATAAGAGCTATTTGCAGTTAAGAGTGTGATTTTCACATTACAATCCAAAAGAGTATGGAGAAAGAAAAATAAGTGATGCCAAGTTTGGTATAATTTGCCCAAGTGTTTGTTAATGCACAGGAGAAATGCAGTCAGTGAAAACTGCATTATTTTCAAAGTTTTTAAAAGCTGAGGGGAAAATAAGATTAATCTATGTGAATACCAATTAAACCCCAATAAAGAAAATAGTTCTAACTGCATTAAAACTAACCTCAGTTCTGGGGTCCGATCATGTTTTTACTATCCAAATCTTACAACCTGTCTTCTCAGTATTGCTGAGAAAGTGGAGAGATCCTTTTGCTTCAAATTTGAATATTAGATTTTAATGTTGATAATGACAGTTAATTGCAATATCTAGATGGTAGTCACTTAGTTTTTATGCATAATTTTTGTTAAAAGCCTGGTCTCAAGTGTAGCTTTTAATGAAAATGACAAATGGTAAACTACTAGTTACTCTTGGGTCACATGCCCTAGAAAGTGATGTGTACTAGTTTGTATTGGTTGCAAGTAATGTAAATTGAACCAGTTTAAGCAAAAAAAGAAAATTTAGTGGGTCATATACCTGGGAAGTACAATGGGTGGTGCCTCTTTCCCACCATCTCTCAGCGCTGCTTCCAGCTGTGTGGTTTCATTCTCAGGCAAGGTCTTTCTAAGCTCCAAAAAAGAAAAACTTGAATTTTCCATATGCTGGTGACAATTTACATAGCATTTACCTTGCATTAGGTCTTATAAGTAATCTAGAGGTAATTTAAAGTTTATGGGATGATGTGTAGGTTATACGCAAATAATATATAATTTTATATAATGGACTTGAGCATCCACAGATTTTTAGTATTTGTGGAGGTCCTGGAACCAGTCCCCCATGGATACCAAGGGACGGTTGTATTTTAAAGCCTATTTGAAGCATATTAGACACATAGGCGTTTAGGATTATCAAGACTTCTTAATAAATAAAATTTCTTCTCTTTAAGAGTTCCTTTTTGATTATGCCCATATTCTTTGTTCTGAAGTCAGCTTCGTCTGATATTAGTTTTCATTATATTTGGAAAATTTTCAGACATTATTCCTTCAAATTTTTTGCTGTCTTTCCTCCTTCTCCTTTGGGACTCCAATTGCACAAATGTTAGGCAACTTGATGACCCACAGTTCACTGAGTTACTATTCATGTTTAGTGTTTTTAGATATATTCTTCCTTTTTGCTAGCTTTGGTTGTTTTACCTTCAAATTCACCGTTCTTTTTTTTCCTGCAGGATCTAATTTGATGGTAATCTCATCTAGTAAAATTTTTATTTTGAATAATGTATTTTTCATATCTAGAAGTTACCTTTTTCATATGATCCACCTCCCTCTTAATTATGAACATTACGGTGTTTCTGATAATTACTGATAATATTCAACATACTTAAAATGGTTGTGTAATTGTCCTTGTAACTGAGCAGGATCCTATGGGGCCTTCCTGAGGCAGGTCTTTCCCCCATATCCTCTGCTTTAGTTCCTCTCTCGAGTACCTAGATAACAACAAATTGAAGTTGTTAACTACTTGGTGACCATGAGTACATAACCCCAAAACTCTTGGAGCCTAAGGACTGATAATGTTAACACCTGTGACACCACTTTGTTACCTCCCTATCAAACAATCAGAGAATTGTGCACAAGCTGATCCCATACCCTGTGACCCTCTTCCCTCACCTGGCCTTTAAAAATACTTTGCTGAAACCCTTCAGTTAGTTTGGGGTTTTGTGGGGCACGAGCCACCTATCTTCTTGCATGACCCTTGCAATAAACCCTTCTCTGTTCCAAACTCTGACGTTTTGGTTTGTTTGGCTTTACTGTGTGGCAGGAACATGATCTTGTGGTTGCTAACAATCTTGTCTGCTAATTCTATCATATTTGCCATTTCTGGGTCTGTTAATATTAACCGACTTGTTTCCTGATTGTGGGTCACATTTTCCTGTTTCTTTGGCTACTTATATTTGACTACATGCCAGGTATGATGATTTTTATATCGTTGAGTGCCTAATTTTGTTGAATTCCTTTAAATACTGTTGGAATTTGTTCTGGCAGGTAGTTGGGTAACTTGTGGGACCGTCTGAGTCATTTAAAACTTACTTTTATGCTTTTTTTTAGGGGCCTGTCTAGAGTATCCTCTAGTCTTGGGTAAATTTAGTCTCACCTCTAAGACATGACCAATTTTAGGATCTCTATTGATTGCTCTGTGTATCTAGTGGGTCCTTTCAACTCTGGCTAGTGGGAACTCAAGTGATTCATTTCTCTGGTAATTATTCTTTCCAAAGAAGTTCTTTTTCTAGTCTGATGAGGTCTCACCCTATGCATACACAGACTGGTGTTCAAAGACTCAAGAGGTCCCTATGCGGATTTTATAACTCTTTCACTGCAATGTTCCTTCTTTTATGACTTTCTGTCTTGTAAATCCTTGACCCCTTGGCTTCCTCAAACCCTGATCACTGTCTTCTCAACTCAGTGAAAACAATTTCACTCCCTCTGTAGCAGTCGAAATTTTCTCTGGGAGGAAAGTTGGTGGGATCACAGTGCTTACCTTTGTGTTCACTTTCTATCAAGGACCACAGTCCTGAACTATTTTTTAATCTGTAAGTACAGTTGTTTCCCTTTTTGGGGGGGGTTAATTTTCTAGTTGTTTACAGCAAGAAGGTAATTCCAAATTCTGCTACTTTCACATGGAAATGCTATCAGTAATTTTGAAAATAACATTTCCTCTATGAATATTACCTTCCTTATAAGACTTATATGTGCAATATGGAAGTATTTTTTTCTTTTAACAAAAAAGGGTGCTCACATCCACTTGTCATGAAAACTTGCTTGAATGCAATTCATTACACAGATGATTTTCTACATTTTTCTTCATCTAGAAACAATATAATTGCTCATTAGAGTAGATAGAATTATTTTATTTGGTTTTTCTTTCATCATTGTACTTCTCATACAGCTGGCAAAATTAATTTTTCACCAATTGTATGGTTTATACAGTTCCTGATTTTGTTATTTTCTAAGAAACAATGAAATCTTTATCCTTTTGACAAGTTTATTTCTAATATTCTAGGGGGAAAAATTACTTCCTAAGTCTTTAAATCTGGGAACTTCAATACACATATTTGATTTTTCATGAGTATTTTTTCTTTGCAAAATATTAAGGTTTGTGGTCTCATGGAAATAGAGTACGAATGTTAGTACCTGTCCATTTTTATGCAAAATTAGAAAACCCAATTTTAAATATTCACTTGAATATTGACACTTTTTCTTTATATTTGACATTATAAATTATATGTTATAGACAGACAGGTGGATAGATAGAAGGATGAATAGATAGGTAGGTAGAGAGAGAGAGAGTGTAGATAATCTGTGATAGTAATGAAGCTGAATCCAGCCTCTGTACCCCAACACTGAATTAAATCTTGGAGACAGAGTTTTGGGTGACGTAGGAAAGAATAGCTTTATTGCTTTGCCAGGTAAATGGAGCCACAGCAGGCTAATGACCTCAAAACTGTGTGTCTCAATCTGGAGGGGATGTTATAATAATGGTTCAAAGAGGGCATAATCAGCTCATGGACATTCTTCTGAATGGTTGGTGGGGAGGTAATCAGGAGTCAGCGTCATCAACCTTCTGGTTCCAACCTATCTGGGATCTACGTGCCTGTGGGCAGCATACAGTTAACTTCTCCCACCTGATGGGGGTTTCAGTATATGCAGAACAGCTCAACGATATAGTTATGTGTATCTCTTGCAAGGGAACCAGGACCCTGCCCCAAGGCTGCACTACTGTTTCTTGACTGATTTTCCCTTGTCTCTGCATCCCCTCCCTTTCCCGATTACCAACTGTTTGAACCTGCCTGTTGGAACTCAGGGAAGGTCATGGAGGCTGAATGAAGCTTATTTCCTGTAATCAGGAAATGAGGGACACAGAAAGTCTTTTGTGCCCAGGATCCCCACAGGGTTGTGCTGTTTTAGTAACACCTATAAATTTGAACTGATAAAATTATGCTATGGTAATTCAAATAAAATAAGCAACCTAATGGTGATGAAACTTACCAAAATGATGAGCAACTCTCAATAAAGTTGAGCACATAAACAAATTAAAGTATTCCCTCAATTTCTATGTCTCTGTATTATTAGAAAAGTCAGAATGTTTTAAAACTGCAAAAAAAAAATACTCTAATTTTTATATGACATGGGGGTAGTTCCCAGGCTCAGCAAAGTTTTTACATTCACAATTAGCCTTTAGTACATTCAGAAACTCTATGGTACACAGGATAACTTTTTGTACTGAGGACTTGTCCTGATACTTCAGGATGCCTAGAATTCTACCCATGATCTCACTCACTAAATGGTAGTACTATCCTCCCATCCTTGTGTCTTCCAGAAAATCCCTCACAAATTTTCAAAACATACGCTTTACGATGGTATTACCAGCAGTGTGAAATATTCAGAGTTAGGGAAAAATAAATGTTAGTGTGCATGTGTAATGTACCAACCATTCATCCATCCCCTTAAATCTCTTTCCTAGAAGAGCATAGAGAAAACCTCCCTCACAAGGACATTGAGAAAAACTTTGATGAGAACAGCACAAACTTCTTTGAGAAACATGGTAAGGGATTTTTTTGAGAGCAAGGATAAACATAAAGAGGCTGCTATTAAAATGGGCTCCCTGGTTTCAATAGATAATGGAACCCCCAATGGAAGCAAGCTGAAAAATAAAATTTAACTGTCAGAGGAAAAGTGGGTATGTTTTCCATAATAGGCAGTAGAATTGGAATAATAAGCAGAATGATTTGATTCACCTAATAAGTTAATGGCTAATGGTTAATTACTCATGAGGTACTTAAGACCAAAAGAGTTGTCCTCCCTCTATGTTACTGTCTAAATTAAATCATATAAATTCTTGATTCCTGCCACCTTGCTCTGCTTCCACCCCACCAACACCACCACCAAAGGAGAAAAAAAAAAAGAAAAAAGAAGGAAAGGAAAAGAAAGCTGGATTGGATCTGATTTTAGTCATCATGAGAGAAAGTCATAGACTCTTTCTCATCTCTTGGACCTGAGTCAGTTCACAGACCCATAACTCCTTCAGTGAAGAGAAAGTGATCCCTGAGGCTCAGAAGTCTTTACCTCAGAAGTCTTTACCTCACGGTAAAAGTTAACTAGGGTAACTTAGTTTAGGTAATAGCCTATGTAGGTAATAGCCCATGACTCCAAAATGTAACAATTACCCCAATTCCTGAATGTACAGTAAGAATTAGTCTACTCAGCAACTCTCATAATCCCCGCATTGACTGTCCCTTCTATGTAATGATGGCTATATTGAAGGGCTAAGTAATAGTGTGTGAGACCTTCTTTTCTTGTCCAAAGTGACTGCTTTCACCAGGAAATCACAGATATTAGTGCCACCATCAAATGGAAAAATTATTCAGGAGTAAATGATTCATCATTTGTGAGTATCTTTGGATTTCAGAGGTAACAAAAAACTGCATTTGGTCATATCCCTCAGCTAATATACTAACAATCCAGAAACTGGATTAAATTTGAATGGTGCCCAGGGAAAGAAAAGCATTTGTGACTTGATCACAGAGCACCACAAACTGATGTCACTTGGCAATTCTGATCCAACAGATCTAATGATGCTTTAGGTGTGTCTATGCTATGCAAATCCTTTCACAACCCCAACAGGAGAATCACAATGACAGTCCTTTGGGTTTTAAATAAAAGTCTTTTTGGTCAAAAAACTTTGTTTTGAGATACAGCCCTTTGGTTTCCAATAGAAACTATGAAGAGAGTGACCATCTGACCATGGCACACCAGGAGAACATGCAATCCAAACTTCCCATCATGAGGTCTTTTGTTCTTAATCTACCAAACCGCAAAGTTAGATTTTCCTAGTAGCACTCCATCATCAAATAAGTGTGTTAAAAACAATCCTGTTGCCTGAATAAGTAATGACTATACACGTTTCATAAGCAATTGGCTTGCACTCTGTATGTGCTGTTGCAACTTTGACAAACTGATGCCTCTCTTTCAGGACACATTGAAAGCCTCTTGTGGGAATTCTCTATGACAATGTGACTGAGAGTAAAAACTATGAGTTGCTCAAGTCGGACACAATTCAAGTGGAATATCTGGATTTCACTGTTTTTTCTGGAAGAAGAGATGGCCAAAAGCATAGATTTACATATATTTGTGGGCAATTTCTAATGATTTTTTTTGAAGGAGCTATAGAAATGGTGATAAGGAGGTTTGCAGGAGGAAGGTATCCATGGATGTTCCAGAAAGGGCCTGGACTGAAGACATTTGTGAAACTTTCTCAAAGCCTGAAGGCCCTCAATAATCAAGTGATAAGAAGCATACTCTGCAAAGTGCTTACTTACTGGATTCATGAACAAAATGCCAATAGTTATAAGGATAAAGTTTACACATGGACTCAACGATGTAGACTGCCTTTGCAAAACACTGTATCCTCAAATCCCCTAAGTTACACTCTAAACAGATCAACACACCCCTTACTTCACAATTAAAATAAAAACTATAGGGTGTATCTTTAGTGAATTCTATCCTCTCCGCAACCTACAAATATGTAAAGTTAACCTTCGTCCTCTTGCCACCACTCGAGACTTAGATTAAGAGCTGTCCATCTAGTTTAGGGATAACACCTCTCCTCTGCTCTTGACTATTTTGTTCCATTTTATTTAAGACCGGGTTCCATCTATTATTCCTTTTGACCTTTCTACAGGTCCTTCCTAACTACAGTCAAGTTCTATCAGTCTTTAAAAAAACCCTCTTTTAACACTGCACCTCACCTCTAGCCACTAATCAATATTTCTCCTTTCATACCCAGGTAAGTCCAATGATAGATGGCTTAATGTGGCTGCCCCCATTTTCTCAAGTCTCCTTTACCCTGAGAATCCAAAGGTCGTTCTTTGAATCTATTCTTACCAGATTAGAGCCATAGAGTATTGAGTGATTACTGATGCCAGACGAATAACTTCTACTTAGAAATGTTTGACGATATCTCTGGTTGAACTTTGAAGACGCTGTGTTATTTGATTTTATTTCAAGGCTAAGAAACAAAGCCCGGTAAACTATCTCAATCTATCCATAAATTTGGGTGAATTTTTCTCTCCTAGAGATCATCCAAAGTATTTACTGTTTCTGCCAAGAATGACCTCCATTGAGCTGTGAAGTAGGGATCCCCTAACCCATAAAAGAGGTATGAAACCTATACAGTAAGTCTCCTACATACGAACCTTCAAGTTGTGAACTTTCAAAGATGCAAACCTGCGTTCACATGTCCAATCACCTAAGTTCGTTCATGTGTCTGGCGTACATTGTCACATGCGTGCATTCTCTACAAGTGGTTGTGTGTTTGTATACTTTACTATACAGCACTGTATAGAGTACAGTAGTACAGTATCTTTATCTCAAGCCCAGGATGTCCAGAAGCAAACGTAAAAGCAGTGGTGATGTAGCTGATACTGCTAAGAAACGTCAAGTGACAATGATGGAAACAAAAGTGAAAATAATTGAGAGAGTGGAGCAAGGCAAAAAGATGGTAGACGTCGCTTGTTCTTATGACATGTATTCTTCAACCATCAGCCGATTCTAAAGAACAAGGACAAGATCTTGGAACATGTGAAGTCTGCTATGCTGATGATATCGACAATACTGTATCCTAAAACCTTTACTAGATACCTGGTTACTTACTGGTGGATATTCAAAAACAATGATACAGTATTAAACATCAAAGCTATGGACACCAAGGGGAGAAAGTGGCGGGGGTGGTGGTGGTGGTGGTATGAATTGGGAGATTGGGATTGACATATATTAACTGATATGTATAAAATAGATAACTAATAAAAAACTGCTGTATAAAAAAATAAATTCAATGAAATTCAAAAAACAATAAAAAACATGAAAGCAATTATTTTTGAGATGTAAGAGGTGTGTGTGTGTGTGTGTGTGTGTGTGTGTGTGTGTGTGTGAGATGTCAAATACACACTAAGAGTGGACCAAGATTTATAGAAAAAGTGCATAGGACTTTAAGAATAAAAATGGATTTTTAAAGAAAATTATCAGAAATATCAAGATCAAGAATATTAAATTGGGTATTACAAATATCCAAAGCAATGATTGTAATGTTCACAAGCAAGCTACTAGGATATTTTTCACAATGTCTTTATTAATATATATTCACCCTATTCAGGAAGATTATACCATAGAATTAATTATAGTTTTTCATATGTTCAGGAAGTAAGACCCTTTACTTACTTGAGGTTTCTGAAATAAATGATAGTATATCATTTAAAAATAAGTTCTCAAAAACATACTCTTACACATTCATTCCATATTTTACTCTATGATCTCCTAATATTTATTTTTGGGAAAAAAATCTCTCTAAGTCCAAACAACTTTCATTTATTCTTAAGAAGTGGAGAATTGTTGTTTCATGACCTCTATGAAAAGGATTCTTAAACTGGAAAACTAGAGTCTGTCATACAGAGTGAAGTAAGTCAGAAAAAGAAAGACAAATACCGTATGCTAACACATATATATGGAATTTAAGAAAAAAAAATGTCATGAAAAACGTAGGGGTAAGACAGGAATAAAGACCCAGACCTACTAGAGAATGGACTTGAGGATATGGGGAGGTGGAAGGGTAAGCTGTGACAAAGCGAGAGAGAGGCATGGACATATATACACCAACAAACATAAAATAGATGGCTAGTGGGAAGCAGCCGCATAGCACAGGGAGATCAGCTCGGTGCTTTGTGACTGCCTGGAGGAGTGGGATAGGGAGGTTGGGAGGGAGGGAGATGCAAGACGGAAGAGATATGGGAACATATGTGTATGTATAACTGATTCACTTTGTTATAAAGCAGAAACTAATACACCATTGTAAAGCAATTATACTCCAATAAAGATGTAAAAAATTATATATATATATATATATATATATATATATATATATATATATATATATATATATATATATATATATATATGTTAGATTCAGTGCATCTGGGGTGAGGCCTGAGATTATTCTTCAGGCTTCCAGGTAATGCTGGCCCATGGACAACTCTGAATAGCAAGGCTCTATACAGCAACATTATGGACTATAATTTAATTGAAATTATTTAAACTTTATTTTATTCTTCATAATAAAAATTGTCAAACATGAATATATATATATTCACCCTAAATCAGGCAAGTGGTAGTCTTACACACTTCTCCTTGCATAATTTCAAAGAGAATTGGCAAACTCTTGGAGTTCTAAGAAGTTCTAGGAGGTACAAACTTTCAAGCTTTCTATATGGTCTCTTAAATATAAAATTACAGGTTTTATCTATGGGTCATATTACCAAGCAAAGCAAGGGCATACATCTCTGCCAGCTGTCTTGAATATGACATTAATCCTGTTTTGAACAACAGTACTTGTGATCCAAAATTACTTCACAATTTCATGACTAATGCACACTGAATTTGAGAGCCCGATGTTACCTTTAACTTAAAGAAAAATGCTGGAAATACGAATTCATGGAAATACAAAATGAAAGTTAACAAGCCTCACCAGAAAATTAACTATGATGGCTTACATCCTATTATGCATAAAATGATGACTCTAAAACTCATCAAAGATAAATGGTTGCTGGAATAGCCCTAAAAATTACCAAACAACGTTTTGTTTAGCAAAGATTTACTGAGTATGTTCTGTGTGCCAGTCACCTTACCAGTCACTGGAATAAAGTATAAAAAAATTACAATCCTTGTCCAAAAGGTTTATAAGCTAGTTAAAGAGCTGTCTGTATGAAAAATTAACTAGGTTGCAAAGTGATAAGTGTACCAGAAGTCCACAAGCCTCAAATTAAATCTAGAGAAATGCATGGTTAATTTCCCCAGGGAAAAGTAAAAGTGCTTTACTAGAGATAATATCTGAGCAAAGGTTGCAAGAATGAGTAAGAGTTTGCCAGTTACTCACGGGAAGAGAAAACACAAGTATTTACCTCTAATGGTGTACTTGGCACAGTTTTAAACCCCTATGCCTTCTCCTTCCTCCTACTTCTTTCAGAGGGATGCATCTACATTCTTCTCTTCGCCTCATCCTTTTGTTCCTTTGCTCCCTCGTTCTAAAGTTTTCTGTAAAGCCAAAGGTGCTTTATCTCTCCCAAGTGAATATACAGTTACCTAGTTGAGAAACGCTGCAATACATGACTTTTAAAGTCCCTTCTAGCTATAAAATTATGTGATAATTAGGAAACAATTATTCTTTTTACATATAAGATTTAAATTCTGAAAATGGAAGTAAGTTAACAAAATGGAAATATCTAGTGAGAAATTCAAACAATAATAACTTTTTAATGATTTCTGTACAACAGTGAAAGAGCCAATATGGGGGAAAAAAAAACAATTTGCTTCATTTTCCCTTAATAAGACATTTTGATATTGAGCCACCTGCTTGTTTTATTCATTTGATCAATGTTGATATAACCTCATATATTAAAATTCTGAAAAAGCACTCAGGTAAATTCCAGTCAAACTGCTATTGATATTTGGCAATCCAGGCTTAGATCACTAAATGAATCTTTGGGTTAATTATGCATGGAATGTTTCTTTATATTTTCCTAATTCCTAAACTCTATTTATTCTTTTGTATAGATAGTAAGTTTCAAGTGTATTTAAAAACCACATAGGAGTATCTAAGACAGGAACAGGTACATAAAACAAACATTCCCATCTGACTTAGCTTTATCTGTTCCTTCTTCATCAATAGGAAACAGGCAGGGTAAGGCCAAAAATAAGAAGAATAAGGGTATGTATAGCATTTTATGAGCAACTAGGGCTGAATACATTTTTTATTCATTCTGTATTTCATTGAACAACAATTTTGTGGCATGAATTTGCTCTATGCATATGATGGATATCTAATCTTTAACAATGCTGCTGTAAACAAAGATTGATGTAATCAGGTCTAGGCCATGTGAAAGCCCATAATTTACTGCTCAAGAAACAAATTATAAAAGTTGATTATGTCACAAGGTTTTATGTCCCATAATAGATATGTGATTCAGAAAGGAGATGAAATTTTATTTGTATCTTGTAGATGAGGAGTTCACAATTTGATGGAAGCTAGAATAGAGGGTCGAAATTCTAAGTAGTTGAAACAAGGGTAGCAAATGCCTGGTGATAATAAAGGGTGTAAAAGCAGGACCAGTTGCATATAGTTTAGGATGCCTTTTGTGGGGTGACTGGGAGATTTTTATGGGGAGATAAATAGCAGCCAGATAATTTAGAGTGTTGAACTCTCTGTTAGGTAGTTGCATTTTATTGTATTTCTAATGTGTAGTCATTGAAAGGTTTAAAACACACAGAAAGTGCTGTCATTTTTGAGTTTTAGTAAGAACATTCTGTTAGCAATGGAAAAGTTTTGGGGGGACGGAAGAGTGCAACCTAGAGCAGTTATACACAGTCCAGACAGATCGTAATGAGAGAATTACACAGATAGCTTTAAAATACTCCACAGATATCTGGTTACCACCCTAAATTTAAAGAATCACGTGGGACTTGAAACTGAGAATCTATAATTTAAACAATCCCCCTTATTAGTTATATATTTCTGCATAAGAAATTACTGCAAGCTTTGCAGTTAACACAACAGACATCTATTATCTCAGTTTCTGTGGGTCAAGAATTGTAGCATTACTTAGTCAGGTCTTTTGCTTCAAGTTCTCTTACAAGGCAACAATCAAGACCTTGGCCAGGGCTGTGGTTTCATCTGAGGCTCGACCAGAAAAGGATCAACTTTTAAATTCAGATGGTTGTTAGCAGGATTCAATTCCTTGTGGGTTGTGGAACTCTCGCGCAGCTCCTTGCTAGCTGTTGCCTGGAAGCTTCCCTCTCTCTCTCTTTTTACATGGGCCTCTCTACGTGGAAGTTTACTTCATCAAAGCTAGTAAGGGAGAGCATCTGCTAGCAAGAAGGAAGTTATGATTTATGGGAGAAAGCTCCCATCACCTTTGCCTTCTTTTACTGATTAGAAGAATTCACATGTTACCCACACTCAAGAGTAGCGTATTACACAAGGGATTGAATACCAGGATGTAGGAAAACTTGGAGACCGGATTAGAGTTTGTCCATGACACACTTCATGTGATTCTGACACTCATTCAGGTTTGAAAACACTGACCTAGAGAATTTCAGACACATACACACAAAATAGCTAGGATGAATATTAGAGGACATATCTCAAAAATTTTGAAAAAGAAAGATCCCATAGATCAGGTGATTATTTGTGTGCAAGGGGTGGTGTTAGGGAGGAGAGTGCTTGATTATCAAGCTTTGAACTTGGTGATTGAGTATATCGATGCCAGTAACAAAAATAAGAAGTCAAAAAAAAAAAAAAGAAGAGAAAGAAACCTGTTTTGAAGAATAATGATGGAATTGATGTGCCTATGGGATATGTTATGAAAATATATTTACAACTTTGAAATATGCCCCCCCAAAACATAAGTGGCATGTCTTTTCAATGATATAGAGTGACATTGTTTACCAGGCCTAATGAAGTTTTGTTTTACTATCCAGGAAAGTGTTCTATGTTCAACTTACTGTTTTTACAACTGCTTAAAGTCCCCAGACATAGTGAGGTTACGCTTTAACTTGTATATTTGTGTCCAATAGAGTTACAAATAATTTATTTCCAGTACAAAAGATAACCCAAACGTTATGGCTTACTTTTCTGTAGGACATTAGTACTTCTATAACTAAATTAGCAATTGTATGTTAATATTCCTTCATCAATTGACTATCAATAACTAGATCCTCAAATGCTCTCTGAACCAATGTTACCATCTCACTGTCATTATTTTGATAAGTTGAATAAAATATTTGACACATTTATACTTGTGTGAGTCATTTTATTTGTTCAATTTCACTTTTTGAAAATTATCCTTTAGTGATTGTGGAGGTACCACCAAGATGTCCAAGTGACTTTTTGGAGTCAATTACACTGCACTGACCATGAAATTTCTCTCCGTGTCTCTCTCTCCCTCTCTCCCTCTCTCTCCCTCCTTCTGAAATTATTTTAAGTAGCAATAAAACTTTAACTTTGTTGACTAATTCTCTACGTTTTATTTATACTGATTTCTTTCTTTGTTTTTGTTCACTCAGGTTCCAGTTTGCACATAGCAAATGTCATTCTTTAGTAATGGCAACAATGACCAGAAAACCAGTTTTATAATCTGACCATTTGATAATTTCTAACAAGGTGACTGAGATCTATTTTCTGTTGCATGATAAAGACAGGGAATTCAATTTCTTATTGTTTTATGATAATCTATTTGTGCACAAAAATTACTATGGAATCATTTGGTGACCACTACAAAAGAGGAAATCTTTTTGAGGTCTGGAGTAATGGATTTTTGTCTTTCTGTGTTCACTCTACCCAGAGCTGAGGTTGTAGAACTGAAACTATAAGTTGCATGCTTGTGGGTCTGTAATTGAGAAAAAAGCCTTTATCTTTTGAACGAGTCCTACTTCTATTAGGTACTAATTAGATTTTGAAGTTCCTCTAATTAAAGGAGCTCAGTTGTAATTGGTTTAGAGAATAATAAGACTAGTATAAGTCTCATACTCCCCCATGTTTGTAGAATAAAGAAGCCTGAACTTTTCATATTATCGTGCCAGAATTTTAAGGATTATTTTCCTTTTCACTGGTATCTAAGAAATATTTTATATAAGAATATGTTCATGCAATCAAGGTAAATCCTGAGATAAATCAAATTACATAAGTTTGATTTACTTTGACAGGAATCAAGATGGCAGAGTAGAAGGACGTGCTCTCACTCCCTCTTGTGAGAACACCGGAATCACAACTAGCTGCTGGACAATCATCGACAGGAAGACACTGGAACTCACGAAAAATATAGCCCACATCCAAGGACAAAGGAGAAGCCACAATGACACGGTAGGAGGGGTGCAATCACAGTAAAATCAAATTCCATAACTGCTGGGTGGATGACTCACAGACTAGAGAACACTTATACCAGAGAAGTCCCACTGGAGTGAAGGTTCTGAGCCCCACGTCAGGCTTCCCAACCTGGGGGTCTGACAATGGGAGGAGGAATTCCTAGAGAATCAGACTTTGAAGACTAGTGGGAATTGATTGCAGGACTTTGACAAGACTGGGGGAAACAGAGACTCCACTCTTGGAGGGCACACACAAAGTAGTGTGTTCAACAGAACCCAGGAGAAGGAGCAGTGACCCCAGGGGAGACTGAACAAGACCTACCTGCTAGTGTTGGAGGACCTCCTGCTGAGGTGGGGTGAGGCTGTGGCTCACTGTGGGGACAAGGACACTGGCAGCAGAAGTTCTGGGAAGTACTCCTTGGGGTGATCCCTCCCAGAGTCTATCATTAGCTCCACCAAAGAGCTCAGGTAGGTTCCAGTGTTAGGTTGCCGCAGGCCAAACAAGCGAGAAGAAGGGAACAAAATCTCACCCATCAACAGTGAAGTGGATTAAAGTTTTACTGAGGTCTGCCCACCAGAGCAACAGCCAGCTCTACCCAACACCAGTCCCTCCCATCAAGCCTCTTAGAAAGCCTCATCCACCAGAGGGCAGACAGCAGAAACAAGAACTATAATCCTGCAGCCTGTGGAACAAAAACCACTTTTACAGAAAGATAGACAAGATGAAAAGGCAGAGATGTACCAGATGAAGGAACAAGATAAAACCCCAGAAAAACAACTAAATGAAGTGGAGATAGGCAACCTTCCAGAAAAAGAATTCAGAATAATGATAGTGAAGATGATCCAGGATCTCGGAAAAACAATGGAGGCAAAGATCAAAAAGATAAAAGAAATGTTGAACAAAGACCTAGAAGAATTAAAGAACAAACAAACAGAGATGAACAATACAATAACTGAAATGAAAACTACACTAGAAAGAATCAATAGCAGAATAACTGAGGCAGAAGAACAGAGAAGTGACCTGGAAGACAGAATGGTGGAATTCACTGCTGCAGAACAGAATTAAAAAAAAAAAAAGAATGGAAAGAAATGAAAGCCTAAGAGACCTCTGGGACAATATTAAACACAACTACATTCACATTTTAGGGATCCCAGAAGAAGAGAGAGAGGAAGGACCAGAGAAAATATTTGAAGAGCTTATAGTCAAAAAATTCCCTAACATGGGAAAGGAAATAGTCACCCAAGTCCAGGAAGCACAGTGAGTCCCAGGCAGGATAAACCAAGGAAAAACACATTGAGACACATAATAATAAAATAGACAAAATTGAAAGACAAAGAAAAATTATTGAAAGCAGCAATGGAAAAAGACAAATAACATACAAGGGAACTCCCATAAGGTTAACAGCTGATTTCTCAGCAGAAACCCTACAAGCCAGAAGGGAGTGGCATGATATACTTAAAGTAGTGAAAGAGAAGAACCTACAACCAAGATTACTCTACCCTGCAAGGATCGCATACAAATTTGATGGATAAATCAAAAGCTTTACAGACATGCAAAGGCTAAGAGAATTCAGCACCACCAAACCAGCTGTACAACAAATGCCAAAGGAACTTCGCTAAGTGGGAAACACAGGAGAAGAAAAGGATCTACAAAAGCAAACCCAAAACAATTACAAAATAGGTCATAGGAACATACATATCGATAAATACCTTAAATGTGAATGGATTAAATGTTCCAACCAAAACACATAGGCTTGCTGAATGGATACAAAAACAAGACCCAAATATATGCTGTCTACAAGAGACCCACTTCAGACCTAGGGAAACATATAGACTGAAAGTGAGGGGATGGAAAAAGATAGTCCATGCAAATGGAAATCAAAGAAAGCTGGAGTAGCTATACTCATATCAGATAAAATAGACTTTAAAATTAGAAATTAAAAAGGAGCAGTTAGAACAGACACCGCAGAAATACAAAGCATCCTAAGAGACTACTACAAGCAACTTTATGCCAATAAAATGGACAACCTGGAACATATGGACAAATTCTTAGAAAGGTATAACCTTTCAGACGGAACCAGGAAGATATAGAAAATATGAACAGACCAATCACAAGTAATGAAATTGAAACTGTGATTAAAAATATTCCAACAAACAAAAGTTCAGGACCAGATGGCTTCACCGGTGAATTCTATCAAATATTTAGAGAAGAGCTAACACCCAACCTTCTCAAACTCTTCCAAAAATTGCAGAGGAAGGAACACTCCCAAACTCATTCTATGAGGCCACCATCATCCTGAGACCAAAACCAGACAAAGATACTACAAAGAAAGAAAATTACAGACCAATGTCACTGATGAATAGAGATGCAAAAATCCTCAACAAAATACTAGCAAACAGAATCTAAAAACACATTAAAAGGATCATACACCATGATCAAGTGGATTTATCCCAAGGATGTAAGGATTCTTCAATATATGCAAATCAATCAATGTGATACATCATATTAGCAAACTGAAGAATAAAAACCATATGATCATTTCAATAGATGCAGAAAAAGATTTTGACAAAATTCAACACCATTTATGATAAAAACTCTCCAGAAAGTGGGCATAGAGGGAACCCACCTCAACATAATAAAGGTCATATATGACAAACCCACAGCAAACATCTTCCTCAATGGTGAAAAACTGAAAGCATTTCCTCTAAGATCAGGAACGAGACAAGGATGTCCACTCTCACCACTACTATTCAACAAAATTTTGGAAGTCCTAGCCATGGCAATCAGAGAAGAAAAACAAATAAAAGGAATACAAATTGGAAAAGAAGTAAAACAGTCACTGTTTGCAGGTGACATGATACTATACATAGAGAATCCTAAAAATGTCACCAGAAATCTACTATAGCTAATCAATGAATTTGGTAAAGCTGCAGGATATATAATTAAGGCACAGAAATCTCTCACATGCCTATATACTAATGATGAAAAAGAAGAAGGAGAATTTATGGATACATTCCCATTTACCATAGCAACAAAAAGAATAAAATACCTAAGAATAAACCTACCTAGGGAAACAAAAGATCTGTATGCAGAAAACTATAAGACACTGATGAAAGAAATTAAAGATGATACCAACTGATGGAGAGATATGCCATGTTCTTGAGCTGGAAGAATCAATAATGTGAAAATAACTATACTGCCCAAAGCAATCTACAGATTCAATGCAACCCCTATCAAATAACCAATGATATTTTTTATGGAATTAGAACAAATCATCTCAAAATTTGTATGGAGACACAAAAGACCCCGCATCTCCAAGGCAGTCTTGAGGGAAAAAAATGGAGCTGGTGGAATCAGACTTTCTTACTTCAGAGTATATTACAAAGCTACATTAATCAAGACAATATGGTACTGGCACAAAAACAGAAACGTAGATCAATGGAACAAGATAGAAAGCCCAGAGATAAACCCATGCACCTATGGTCAACTAATCTATGACAAAGGAGGCAAAGATATGCAATGAACAAAAGACAGTCTCTTCAATAAGTGGTGCTGGGAAAACTGGACAACTACGTGTAAAAGAATGAAATTAGAACACTCCCTAACACCATACACAAAAATTAACTCAAAATGGATTTGAGACCGAAATGTAAGATCAGACACTATAAAACTCTTAGAGGAAACCATAGGAAGAACACTCTTTGACATAAATCACAGCAAGATATCTTTTGATCCACCTCCTTGAGTAATGGAAATAAAAGCAAAAATAAACAAATGGGACCTAATGAAACTTCAAAGCTTTTGCACAGGAAAGGACACCATAAACAAGATGAAAAGACAACCCTCAGAATGGGAGAAAATATTGCAGACAAATCAACGGACAAAGGATTAATCTCCAAAATATATAAACAGCTCATGCAGCTCAATATTAAACAAACAACCCAATCCCAAAATGGGCCGAAGACCTAAATAGACATTTCTCCAAAGAAGACATACAGATGGACAAGAAGCACATGAAAACCTGCTCAACATCACTAATTATTAGAGAAATGCAAATCAAAACTACAATGAGGTATCACCTCACACCAGTTAGAATGGGTATCATCAGAAAAATCTACAAACAACAAATGATGGAGAGGGTGTGGAGAAAAGGGAACCCTCTTGCACTGTTGTCGGGAATGTAAATTATTACAGCCACTATGGTGAACAGTATGGAGGTTCCTTGAAAAACTGAAAATAGAATTACCATATGATCCAGCAATCCCACTACTGGGCATATAGCCAGAGAAAAAAATTCAAAAAGATACATGCACCCCAATGTTCATTGCAGCACTATTTACAATAGCCAGGTCACGGAAGCAACCTAAATGCCTATCAACCGACGAATGGATAAAGAAGACGTGGTACATATATACAATGGAATATTAGCCATAAAAAGTAATGAAATTGGCTCATTTGTTGAGACGTGGATGGATCTAGAGACTGTCATACAGAGTGAAGTACGTCTGAAAGAGAAAAACAAATATCGTATATTAACGCATGTATGTGGAACCTAGAAAATTGTACAGATGAACCGGTTTGCAGGGCAGAAATTGAGAGACAGATGTAGAGAACAAACGTATGGAGACCAAGGGGGGAAAACCACAGTGGGGTGGGGATGGTGGTGTGCTGAATTGGGTGATTTTGATTGACATGTATACACTGATGTGTATAAAATTGATGACTAATAAGAACCTGCAGTATAAAGAAAGAAACAAAAAAACCCAACTAATAGTAAACTTTCTTTGGTTACTTGTATGGAAATATGTTAATATAAATGCTCGGAGATTACATGAAATTTCTAAAAATCTTATGTTCTGGTATGTTATAATTCATAATTCTAGTTATTACTTTAAAATGTATATCTCAGAAATAACTAAATTTCCTTGTCAATTGCATGATTATGAACTTTCATCAAATCTTTAACTCTGGTCATTTTTTTTTTCCTGTACGCAGGCCTCTCACTGTTGTGGCCTCTTCCATTGCAGAGCACAGGCTCCAGACGCTCAGGCTCAGCAGCCATGGCTCACGGGCCCAGCTGCTTCGCGGCATGTGGGATCCTCCCAGACTGGAGCATGAACTCGTGTCCCATGCACCGGTAAGTGGACTCTCAACCACTGCACCACCAGGGAAGCCCCGTGGTCATTTTTAAGTCTTTTGTCCTTTACAGAAAGTTCTGGGTGTACTCTGATGCTTTTGCAAAAATGTTCCTATAAAAGGGTTTCATCTTCAAGGAATTCATGGAAAAGACTCTGACAGGTACAGGTTTCTGGTAACTGACTATACTACTGAACTGAATGAATAAGCATTTTCAGAACTCTAATGGAAAACTCATGAGTTCATAAAACTGCTAACAAAAGATCAAGATAAAAAAAATTAATTACATGAGACTGAGTGAACTGAGGAGGATGATTATAATTTTTGTGACTTTCTGTTTGAATAAAAAAAAATCCCACAAGGACTCAGAGGCAAAAAATATACAAATTTATTTTCACTGCAAAATAAAGGAGCTGTTACAGTGGAGGATTACTGGACTGAATGTCAATATTATGACATAGTAGGAGTGTGTTTTGTGTTTGATAATTGCAATCGTTGTTTTTGTTGTGGTCATCCATTTACAATGCTTGGTGTCAGTTTACTTATCTCTTGTAAAAATGTAAATAAATAAATAAATAATAATAAAAATTAAAACACAGCTCTGACTTTTCCCTGATGTAATTATCAGATGTGTGTTTGTTTTAATACTAATTGATATTAGTTCGTCTGAACTTCCTAGATTTCTTATACTGTTTTACTGATCAAATAAGCTAACACAATGTTGATGATTGTGGATAATGTAAAATTGCGTTAATCTAAATTAATCCAGTGTGACAAATTATTTTATAGAGCAGTAATCATGTTTCTAATGTGTCAGCTTAAACCATGATATTGAAGATCCTTAGTTAACTTTACAACCTTGGACTAATATTAAACCAGTTAATAAATAATATTTGGATCCCTGGATAACTTTTTACTTGAGAAAGAATACTGATACCTTGGCCATAAGGCATGGTTTTCATTTTAAATTTTTAAAATTCTTTTTGTTGTGATTGTAAAAGGGATTGTTTTCTTAATTTATCATTCCTGATAGTTCATTATTACTGTATAGAAAAGCAACAGATTTCTGTATATTAATCATATCCTGCAACTTTACTGTATTCATTTATTATTTCCAGTAGATTTTTGGTGAAGTCTTTGGGGTTTTCCATATATAAAATCATGTCATCTGTAAGTAGTGACAGTTTCACTTCTTCAATTAGGTATAGTTTTTCATTATATGTCACTTCGATCCTTAGTTTAGTGTATTAAAGTGGCTATACTTTGGGGTCTTGCTAATGAATGTGTACTGTTATTTTTGTCACTTTCCAGAGAGATAAAAGTGATGTGTGTGACTCTAAGGGGTGAGATTTTCTTGTCTGCTGAATTGCTTGTGTATGATAATTACCATTTATATACTCTCAGTTAGAAGTTAGAAGGTAGCTAACTTGGTTAAATGCTATAGTTCTTATTGGTATTTGAGCCTCTGGTAGGAGCATGTATGTGTGTGAAATATGAAGTTTTCTGTTGTTCTCAAAGGAAGAAGAAAAAAGATTTGTTCTAAAATGAAGTGTGAGATTGTCCCAAAATATAAAAGAATTTAGTAAAGGGCAAAACTTGATTTTGTACAATTAGCTGAATAAAGTTTGAGAGAAGTGAAATTTATTACTTGGTTTATATTACTTAAGATATGAAGGAATTATTATGTTAAAATATTGGCAAAGTTCACTCAGGTTGAGGGTTTATTCAGATAGTATTTTTTAAGGAGCTTGCAATCTTTTTATTTTCAAATATCATATTAATACATCTAGAACATGGTTTTCTCTCTGGTAGAATAACATTGTGTAGAGCATTTAGCTTACCCTTAACAAGGTATAGTAAATCATTTGTTTGTTTTACCTTCTATTCAATCTGCCCAGATTGTATATAATCTGTAATAATTTTCTGTGCTGGGGATTGACTGCATTATGCCTCTGATTATTTTAAAAATGCTATAGAAAATAAAAAGTTTTATTCATTCACATTATAAAAGGGATAAGAAAACAATTAGATTTTTTGTTATGCTTCATATTTCTTAATTAGCTCCAAGAGTATTTGTAATATTTCCAGGCATAGAGTTGTTCAAGAGAAGGATAACTTTGTACACTTTGTACACTAAAATGCTGCTAATATAGATCTTTCAGAGATTGGAGGATTTTGGAGGTGTTTTAACACCCTCACTGATGATGTGTCTTTAGGCTCAGGGGAAACATAAACTAAATTCTTATAGAAGAGTTATATGTTATACCCAATAGCAGAGTTTACTCTCTCCCTTTCCAATATTGTTGATTATGGCAATAAATGAACTATAGTCATTCTGTTTCACCTGCAACTATAACATTTACTCTGAGGCTTTTAGCCTTACTATAAGCTCAGATCAGAATTTTTGTCTTAAGCCAAGAAGAACAGCTTCAGAGCTTCAAGGAATGGACTGTAACAGAAACTCAAAAACTGATACTTCAAAGAATAAAGTCTTGTGTACAGATTCCCAGGCTGATTCACCTTGTGTGTCTTTGAGGTTGTGCCAGTGTACTGAGTCAAGATTTCTAGGGCTCTTTTTAGTCCAGAAGTGGACAACTTTATGAAAGCAGAGGAATTATCCAAGATCCAGTGGGTCAAAAATTAATAGGACCAAAAATACTGAAAAAGGACATTTTATTTTGATTATTTATTTGCAATATTGTTGATATTATGTTTTTGTCTTATAAGGAATATAAGGGGAGGCCTTATTTCTTTCTTCTTAAGCTATCTCTAGCCCTCAATTTAGAAGACTATGCATTTATAAACTGATTTTAAACTATGCATTTGTAAAATGAAATATATTTTTAAATGGTATCTGATTCTCACCCTGAAGAATTTGGAAACAAATATTGTGACTGAGTTTTCTTACTTTACAAAACAATATAGTTACTTGCATAGGTTTAATAATAATCTGCCCTACATTATGCCAAGGCACAATTGGGCAAGTTTATTATGCAGTGAAGACCATTATACACAATACAATATTTGAGGATGATTCTCATTTATTCATGTAAGACAGGCCCACTACAAAGAAACAAGGATTGTACTTTATGTATGGAGTCACTACTTACAAACGCAACTAAAGAATACTATATGTAAGACCGCAAGAGTTGCACAACTCTTAAGATTAAAGTTAGTGCATAGCAAAGCATTCTAAACTCTCAACCCCAGGACAGCTAATCTTTTCTAGACCTAATCTCTGGACATGAGGAAATCATTGAGTTTTAGAAGGGAAGGAAAAAAAATTTGGCCCAGTGTTTGCCTGATATGGATAATAACCCATTGTAGCTTTACAATCACCTGGAATATATTTGTAGGAATGAGTATCTACTTTTTAGTAGATAAGAATAAAGTAGGAGGTAAGGAAAGAATAGTTTTAAGAAATGTGGTGTTTAAGAGTAAAGATGTAATGGAAGAGATTATAGGATCAGGTAAAGGTATTTAACTGAGAACTGACATGTAGTGGGAGAAGGCAAGATACCTATTTGATAGTAATTACTAATACTTTCTAAGAGGCTACTCTGAGCTAGACTTAACACTCTGCAGTGTCAGATACTCTATGTATATTGTCCCATCTATTAATCTTTGCAACAGCTTTATAGGTTGGGTATTATTAACTCTGATTTCCAGATGAGGAATATGAAGCCCAGAAAACTTGCCCAAGCAAGTTGCCCCAAAATGGATGGTGAATAAATGGCATAATAAGGATTTAAATCTAAGTAGGGTAACCCCAGCCCTTTCACACTTAACCACTAGGCTGCAGCTGCCTCTCAGATGTGTGAATGATTATTTATGTCAGGCACAAGCAGGGATTAACTTTAGAAATAAGAACTTGTGTGAAGAGTGGAATCGAGAAGGAATCGAAAGATTTGCATCCCTGAGTCAGAAGAATATGGACTTTCTTTAGCAGTTCAGGGATACCTAGTTTCTCAGCAGTTTAGGAATATATACTTTTCTTGCAGTGGAGAAGGATAACTTGTGCTTAGAAGAGGAGGTGAAGAAGGAGGGAGAGATCTGCTCAGAATTGTCTGTAAGAGAAGTGAAATCTAACTGGGCAAGGTAGTGATGGAGCAAGGAAGGGGAAATGAAGAGAGATGGAGAAGATAGTTTCAAAAAATTTGTGTAATGATGTTAACTGGTTAAAAGGAGGAATATCTGGAAGACTACCTTTTCATACCTCTCCTATACATGCAAATGTACAAGATACATTTAGTGTCATCTGTTTATGAGGCACTGTGCTAGAGGCAAATGATACAGTGGTGGCTAAATCAGAGTTAGAGCTGCCCTCAGGGTCTCAAGTTCTAGTTGGGAAGATAGTTGTTCATCAGGTAGTAAAAGCATCACATAGAAGTGCACAATTCAAAGTGTTACATGTGTTGAAGAGCCAAAGGGGAGTAAGAGCTCTCTGATAGGCAAATTTGACCTGTTTAGCATGGTGAGGGACTGTTTCTCTACGGAAGTGATTCTCTGACTCCTAACTAGAAAGTAAATTAAGCAAAGAGATATGTCCCTAAGGAATTTACACTGGATACTTTTATATCTACAAATAATTTTATCTATGGAAACAAAATGCATTATCATATTAAATCTGTATGAACAGTAGGAAGTGAAAAAGTGCCCAGCAATTTCTGAAGAACATAAAATGTCTAAATAATACAGATAAAATTCTGTTCTGTCACTCTTGTTTATTTATTTGCCCCTTTATTTATTGGCATAAGAGAGATTTCCCCCTAGATTAGTGCTTGTCAAAAGTAGATATATATTTACATTATCTGGGGGGCTTGCCAATTGCAGAATGCATCTCTTACCCCAAGAGTTTCTTTGGCTGCATTGTCTACGGTAGAATCTTGGAATCAGCATTATTATGAGGGACCTCATACGATTTTGATGAAGGGAACCCTAGCACCACCGTTTGATAAAAATAGCCCTAGTTCATAATTGTATTCCACATTTGTATTTTTTCCACTATGTTTATCTAGATATACTCAGTATCATACCTAGGTTACAACATATAATCCACTTAACAGAAGGCAATATTTACATTTTCTGTATGCTTTCCGCATGACAGGTAAACTTAATTAAGTAACTGGTGTCTCCAAACAAAACAATTTCTTTATCATATTTCAGTGTGCTAGCAAACCAAGAGCAGGATGACTGAATCAGTCAAAAGCCTTATTATAGCTATTTTTTATACTCTCACAAAATGGAAGAAATCAAAAAGATGCCAGAGGACAGAATTGCTAGAAGGTTATGTTTCTATAATATTTGCTTTTAGTTATTAATGTTGAGAGAATAACTCAGTGATGATAAAGAAAATGTAGACTAAATCCCAGGAAATGAATTTCTTATTCAAGTGTGATCTAGATGTTAAATGATTAAATTGAATGTCTTGGTAATCATTTCCAAGAATTCAACAAAAGATTCTGAATATATCACCCATGCATGATACTTTGGTTTTCAGAAGGTTATTTCCAACAGAAAATGGTATCCAAGTGCTGGGTAAAGCCAAGAAGGCCTCTATCTAGGTTTACATTGAGTTGAGTTACTTCCTGCATGAAATACTTCCCTGATTCTTCCCCTTCCACTCACACAACTCTTCTTATAAACAAAAACAAAAACTGAACATTCCTTCTTCGTGGCCTCAAATTGAAACTGAGCAGGACCCTGTGGGGATCCTGGGCACTAAAGCTTTTCTGAGTCCCTCATTTCTTGATTACAGGAAATAGGCTTCATTCAGCCTCCATGGCCTTCCCTGAGTTCCAACGGGGCAGGTTCAAACAGCTGCTAATCGGGGAAGGGAGGGAATGCAGAGATAAGGGAGGATCAGTCAAGAAACAACAGTGCAGCCTTGGGGCAGGTCCTGGTTCTCTCTCAAGGGATACACATAACTATATCCTTGAGCTGTTTTCGAGAGGCTGAAACCCCCACCAGGTGGGAGAAGTTAACTATATGCTGCCCACAAGCACGTAGACCCCAGATGTGTTGGAACCAGAAGGTTGATGATGCTGACTCCTGATTACCTCCCCACCAACCAATCAGAATAATGTCCATGAGCTGATCACACTGCCTTTGAACCATTACTATAAAATTTCTCACTACCCCCTCCAGGTTGGTACACACAGTTTTGAGGGCATTAGCCTGCTGTGGCCCTGTTTGCCTGACAAATAAACCTATTCTTTTTTACTTTACCCAAAACTGTGTCTCCAAGATTTAATTCTGTGTTGGAGTACAGAGGCCAGATTTGGCATTGAAATCCATTATGTCAAAGTCTACCAGAAAATCTCAAGCTGTTTATGGTACTTCTTTATTTAGAAGTCTACATACTTGGACTAGAAACAACCAGGTCTTTGTGTCATTCGCCTTGTATGGACATCATCTGGCACAGTACCTATAACAAATTATATACTCTATAAAGATTTGTTGACGAGTTGTGAGTAATAAAATGTTTACATGGATTTTTATATAATTCTTTTTTACTACAAAGAGTAGTGAGTCCTGAATTTAATCTTACTTGCATTATTCATTTCATGTTTTGAAATTTTTACTTTGAATAAGCCATTTCATCATCTCCAAAATGACGTGAAAACTATATATAAATCTTTGACTTCTCATCTCTCAAAATACACCAATAATAGTAATTTAGTATGAGAGCTTTGATTTTCCTTGTACTTTTTTGAGAAAATTTTAAAACTAAATTTGTTTCGAGTGTATGATTCAAAAAATATATATCAAATTATGTCTCTATGCTACAAGGATAAACACTTATTAAATAAAGTTGATATTTCTAAAAGAGTGCAGGTTTCCCCTTTAGCCATGGGCCTCCTGTGCACGTTTCAGATAATCCAATGAACATTTGCATTGATTAAATTCTGAATTCCACATAAAAATATCCCTTCCTTTGTTCCATGTTAAAATTTGAACTGTAAGTCATTTGCATTTAAATATCCTTCTAGATTTGGCCCTTTACCAGTCTCAATATCCATTTGGATGATCACCAAAAGATAAAAATCTCAGCAAAGTGCTGCATATGTTGCTTACAATCCTGCTTAATTACTTTGAATCTGTAATTGAAAATTCAAAACAAAAATAAAAATCCAGAATCCATAGAAATACAAATCATAGCAAATGATATTTATGTCCAGTTTAGGATTTAGCATACATTTCACTCTGATTAGACTGGCTAGTTTTTAAAAAGGTAGACTAATTTAAAAGCTATTACACTTGCAGCTCCATTTACATAAAATAGTCTCTTTTTCTATGTCTACTTGGTACATCCTCCATTGTATCTGTTCAGATATGAACTTAACTCCCATTGTTCCTTTTCATATCCAATCAGAAATATATCTACAACCTATTGAGAATCAACAGTATAACAAAATGGACATTAGGATAGCTAGGCTCCATAATTTTTTACTATAGGAGAGTGTTATTGAAACTTCAAAAATAATTTCTGTAGAAAGGACTTAATAAGCCTAAGAATAAATAACTAATTTATTGAACATTTAAATAAAGCAAGACAGAGTCAGTTTCAAATATACGAAGCACTATAACTAACTGTTAAGCTAAGCTGATTGTTAACATTTCCTAACTAGGGACTTGTTATTAGGATTTTTTTTCAGTCTGAGAATTTAAGTACATTATTTAATAAAAGCTAATAAGCTTCACTGAGCTTTTCTTACATGACTGGGTTTAGAGAATTCCTCTGCATGGGTTTGCTGTCCTTCCTCTTTCTGTTCTTTGCTCTTCCTCCCTTCCTTGGGCTGCTGTCCTGATTTATGGAGCTTACTTCTTTCTCCTTCTGGAATCAGCTTCCACATTCCAGCTGCACTACACTATTTCATTCTGTCTGTGATTTAAGTTAGGGTTGTATGGCTTGAAGCTTATTTAATAATCTCTCAGGAAACATTGACATTAAGGGGAAAAAAATAGCTTTCTGAACTTTCCCCCAGGAATCAAAACACATTTGTTCTTTTCAGTGCTTTTATTAAAAAAATTAAAATTTAATATTCAGTTTCATTTGCACTAGCCACATTTCAAGTGTTCAATAGCCACATGTAGCTAGTGGCTACCATATTAGACAGTGCAGATATAGAACATTTCCATCATTCCAGAAACTTTTATTGGAAAACATTGTTTTAGATAATGTATATTTCTTTCTTTGCTCCTTTTACAATCGTTATAAATTACTTTTGTAATCAAAATAACAACGCAGTTATTTACACATTGGAGGATGCTTCCTTGCTCTCAAAATAAATTTAGACTGAAGGAAATCCATATCATGATTTACTTTAAAAACTATGTATCATTAATGGCCTTCTATCCTGACATCATCTAACTGTTTTTTTAAATGAAGCACTTCTGTGAAATTTCTCATTCCAACCATCTAAAATACCAAATTGTTCAGTTATTCACCATGTTCTTTACTTCAGTCTCATTGAGAACACCTATTCAACCAGAAGTGGGGGAAAAAATTACTTATTTAGCAATTAATATTTGGCTGCATTCTTTTATGCACTGAGGAATGGTCTATGGGTAGGGAAAATGGTAGGAGAGTCATGTTTTGGATATTTTAGGAGGTTTGTCAAACATCACATACAAATATGAGAGGTTACAATATTGGAAGCCCATGGGCCAGGCTGCAGATATCTATCCATCTGTCTATCCATCTGTCTGTCTATCTATCCCTATCTATATCTCCTTATTTATTTTGGTCTGCACAGATCTGGGCCACCTGGGGGTTGACGTTTTAAAAATTAATTTCCTTCATATAAAATCTGGAAGGTTTTTAATAATATGGATTTTTCTTCTCTTAAAATATCAGATCTCACAATACTGAATCTATATTTTTGCAGGGCAGTTCAGTGGAGTCTGAGAAGCAGCCTCTTCCTTTAGAAGAAGCATGTGCTTTGTGCTTTCTGACACATGATAGCCCCCAACCCTCCCTACTGGCTACTGCAGCCTAGGCTGCTGGTATATTGAGGTCATTGGCCCAAGCTAAAGGCATTTGAGTTTGAGTCTGCTCCCTATGTGAGGAGCAATCAGAACATATTCTAGTTAGATGTGAAATTGCCCAAGGAACTAAATGATTTGACACAACAGAAATCAGGCAGTAAAAATTGTGTCCTGTCTCAATTTGTATTAATCAATATTTCACCACCACTTTCTATCAGTGTCTTGATGGGGTTTATTGGCATTTATCGGAGTGGCTCACTGCTGCTGTACTACAGAGTATGTGCACACTAAAAGATATGTTAGATCTTAATGCACAAAAAAGTGTTGAGTTAATTGTCAAAACTATCCTTGATAATATGACACACAATAAAGCAACTTTAATTTCCATGGATCAGTTTCTCATGCAATTGTGCACTTTATTGGAAAACATTAATCAAAGAAGTCATGCAATCTTAACAGGACTGCTGATTAGATGTTTGTGGAGCTATGTGACTCTTCTAAGACACATGCGTGTCGATAAGAGAGTGAGACAAATATTTGTATGTGCTTGCTAAGATCCTTCTGAAAAACAGTTTTAAAAGGAGGCAAAGTTGTTTTGTGCAACCTATGTCAGTGAAATCTGCTGAGTCCTCCAAAGCAAGTACAGCACTCATCTGTTTTCCTGTGTATTTGTTTTTGTGATTGTTGTTTTAAGCCACTCCTACTCTTCTAGAGTTACAGCTCCTTGGTACATAGTTCATTCTTCACTGGTGCAAATATATTAAGAAACATGGAACCTGTTGCAGAAAACACATGTGTGAACAAGGAATATTTCTCCAAGGTAAAAAATGTACAAAAATATTTTAAGTGGAACTGTGTAGAACATCTTGGATATTTCTAGTTCTGTGTATTTTTGTTTACTGGTAATTGAAAAGCCCAAGCTTCTTTGTTTTCTCAATAATTTCTCTTCTACTGTGGGCATAATTCTACACTAGCCAGAAGATCAATTTCAGATTAGGCTGAGTAAAAATGTCTTACATATGCAACACTATCAGGGTGTGGGCAAACCCTCATAGACTGAAACCTCAATGCTTTTGACAAGAAGACTTAACTAATATTTTGGAGAGTATTTTTTGATTAGCTTACTCTTTTTTATACTTCACAGAAATTTCAAGTGAAGCAGTATGATCATCCTCATTTCAGAAATGAAGAGACTGATGCATACAAGGAAAGTAATGTGTGCTAAGCCCCAGCACAAGATATTGGAGGAAGGGCTTCGGTTTCCAGTTTCAGTCTTTTGTTTTCCTAGTTCGATGGGCTCTGCTGCCCCCTCTAAAAATGAACAAGGGGAAGAGAGATTGGCTGAAAACTGCGAGAAGGAATGGCTCTGAATTAAGAGTTTCTGGGAGGAATACTGAGGAAACAGACCCCGCAGCTTTGTTGACTGACTCCGCAATCCTGTTTTGCTCTGATGCTTTAACTCAGCCTGGCGGGCTCCAGCCATTAGCAGAGGGCATCGCCAGGAGGAGCCTGGTGCGAGCATTTCGGAGGCACGCGCGCATCGTGGCACGAGTAGCTTGGGTCATGACCAAAGAGCGAAGGATCCAAAAGTCAGCTAACTGGACAGATCAAGATTTAGATTTGTCTTGTTTTGTTTTGTTTTTGTGACCCTTTGTTTTCCCTTTCTTATTCTAGCTTTTACCCGAGCAGCAGCGTACACCACCCGGGCTGCCGGCTTTTGAATCTGAATGCGCATTACCCAACTTGTAAACTGTCAACAGACACCAGTTCAGGAAATTGCAACCAATTGATCGTGGGCAAACAGGATCTGAACTCGCTTCTGCTTCCCGTTGGAGCGCAGCGACCGCCCAGTTAGAGTTGCACTGGCGCCCTGCGCTCCAGCCCTGGCGGAGGGTTGGTCTTCCGCGCGCAGTCGTGCGGCGCTTTTCCGTGGTTCTGCGCGCGGTCCAGCCCCCCCGCCTCTGCTCCTATAAGAAAAAAGGAGAGCGACTCCTTGTTGCAGTTGTGGGATTTTACCATCTCCGCCAAGTCGCTGGGCTTCTGCCTCCCAGAGCTGCCTCGAGCCAGCTCGAGATCTCCTCTCACCCTCAGCGCCCGCAGCTGGGACTGTCCGCCCCGCCTTCGCCGTAGCCCTCGCCCTGGCCTTGGCCCTGGCCTCTTCTCGGAGGATGTGGTGAGCCCGGCCCTAGTCCGGGGTCTGTCCTCGCCGGGCCGTCTCTCATAGAACTGAGGAGCGGGAGAAGAAGGGAGGGGGTGGTGGAAGGTAGGAGTGGTGCGAACACCCAGAGTATCAAACTTGGGGGTGGCCAGTGGGGGTCAGGGGAGAAGAGAAGCCGTTGCAGGCGGCTGTGGGGTCCCGGGAGGGGGCTCTGGGCAGGGTCCCGCTGCGCGCGTTCCAAGCCCTTCAGGGGGAGAGACCTGGACTCTGTTTCCAGCTCCATCGCACGGAGAATTTCCGTCCAGCCTTCTCCATTGAGGGACCCTTGTCCCCCACCCTCCGCCCCTGTTTCTTTTTCCTCGAGGGAGGAATGCGCCTCCCGCCTCCGGAGCCTCGAATCCCCACACGCTCCTCTGGCCGCGCAGTGCGGGGCGGGACGGTGCCTTGCGCTCTGCTGCGGAGGTGGGCTGCGGCCCCCAGGGGCGCAAACCTCCTAGCGGCTCCGACTGTCAGGAGGACGCTGCGCTCTCCCGCGCGCGCGGCTGCCCAGCACCGTCGGATCGGATGGACTGGGCCTGCCTTTGGGAACCGCCCAGTGCCCTCTCCGGGTCGGCGAGCTAGATAATCATCAAACTGACAGGCGGCACACGTCTGGCTTCCACGTCTCAGCAGAAGCGCGAGGGCCGGGTCAGTAAGTGTAAGTCCTAACTGATTCACCTTCTGGTAATGAGAACACCCCAAAAGAAGCTTTCGGGTCCTTTGAAGAGGGATGGGGGAGGTCCTCATGAGTGTAGGGGCTTTTGTTCCACATTTAGGCCGAAGATGGGCATTGTGGGTGAGACCATCCCTGTTTTCTACACTCACTGGACTACTCCTCACCCATTGAAGAGTCTTGACTATTTCCCTGACTCTTCTTAGAGAGAGGTAATTATCTTTCCAGAACAGCAGGTTGTTACTGTTCCTGCCTCTTTAAAAATCAAACACCTGTTTAGCGGGGAAGGTCATACTGCATTCTCCAAAGCTGTTCAAGAATGGACACATTCATGTAAGCATTCGCTGGTTCTGCACCAGAAGGTCTCACTCCCTGGTAGGAGCATATGATGGACAAAAAGGAGGCAAAAGGAAAAGCTTTAAGGCTTTTGGAAATAGGGACACATCGTGTAAACTCAGTGACACGAAATACACAGTGCTGTTTTCAAAGGTCAGAGGCTCATATAGACAGAAGAGGTACATTCCCAATGGCCTTGGTGAATATTTTCAACTTTCTGCTTATCAGGCAAATGGTCATGTCTTAATGCAACATTCTTGGATGTCCACATCCCTTCTCTCCAGGACTAATACATATAGGGCATATGGCATATTTTCTGGGATTCTTCCCTGAGAAAAATTCCGGGAAAGTTTTGTGATTGTAAAGGTATTAAGTTTTTACTAAGGCCAACCTGTGACAGTAAGAATACTGTTGCAAAAAAACCCCCACAAATTTAAATATGGAGTCAAAGCATAAACTTGTTTCCCACTTAGATAATTTGAAGTTCTTTGACTTTCTGGGGGAAAAAAGTCCTGAAGCCATTTTCCTATCTACGAAGAAATAGTTCTATAACTGAATAATGATTCACTCGTTCAAGAAAGCTACCACTCACAGTTCTCCTTGAATGTCTTGAACAGTGTGATGCCTCATTTTTACCTTATTTCATGGAAACATTTTTCCCCTTTTCTATTCATCTTTGAATTGTGCTTTTGAGTTTTGACTCTGGCGACTCCCTCTGTGTACTTTCTTATCCTCTTCCACTTTTCCAGAAGTGCAGTCATAAAATTATACATTCTCTGGGTAACACTCTGACCTGGTTGAAGGCCAGTCGTGTGCTTGAGAACAGCTATTAGAATCCACATGCTAATACCCTGTAGATCAATTATCATTCCTGTAGAGAAGCTTTAAAGAAGTGAATAAAGAAAATGAGACTGAAAAGAAAAAGCAAAATAAGTTAATAAATCAAATATGCTCCTAATAACCTTCAATCTTGGGCTTGCTCCCAATTTAGTTTGCTGCAAACTCCGACCTTCTGTAGTCTCATTAGTTCTGTTAAAGACTTGTCAGGATTGACTGTGCTCTGTAGAGTCTCATTCTTAGTCTAAGGGAAATGAAAGGGCCCATCAAATAAAACACTCCAAGATTTGAATGGTTAGTTTCCACTTTCTCTAATCACTAAAGAAAGGAGGCAAGTGCAAAAGGCGGCCTGGACTCTAGAACATTCTATTTGAAATGTATGCAGAGAGAATGAGAATATATCAGTAAAGAAAATGCATGAGTATGTGAAAATCTCTATCATCTTTGTGATAAGCAACTATTAGTGTGTGTGTGTGTGTGTGTGTGTGTGTGTGTGTGTGTGTGTGTGTGTGTGTTTAGCCCTTGGAGAGAGAAAGTTTCCTTGTGGTATGTACTGACTAACAATTTTTAATGTTCTAATCAGAGATTATACCTTGGAACAACTTTCTTGTAGAGGTGGTTACCTGATTAAGAACAAGAAAATAAGCACAGAGATGTCATATCAGAGCAAGAATCCTATACAAGCAATTATCTTCAGTAAAGGAAAGGGTCAAAATTGTTACTTTGTACTTTGCTGACCTCAATTATTCAGTAAAATTGTGCTTTCCTTATTTGCTAAGATTTAAACAATGGATGGAAACAGTCCAGACTGTGTCCTAAAAGACACAGCTGTGGTGAGGAGGCTGAAGGAAAACAACTGTGATGTGTCATGTGCTCCTTGCAGGATTAGAAGTGAGCACAGGTTGTCGAGATAAGTGAATAGGGAGGGCAGAGAGGCATGAGAAAGGCTGATGTGTTGCTGGAATTGGAAGTAGTTTGGTATGACAGACATACTGTGGAGTTGGGGTTTTCTTGTGTATGTCAGTGTTATCAGCCTGTACATGCAGCAACTGTAGTGGGAGAGCAAATTAATGAAATATATATGCAGGGGAAGCTCAGCAGATCATGCAAAATAGAACCTATTCAAGAATGCAAACGAGAAGGAATTTAATGCAGAAAATTGGTTACACGAGTGATGGAAGCCAAGCAGAGGATGTTGAGGCCACACAGGGATTAGCAAGAACAAAGAATCATTACTACCTCCAGATAGAGGGACACAGGGAAAAAGCAGTATGACTGAATCCAGGGACCTTGTGCCTCCACTGGAAACAAAATCACTGCAGACCATTCCCATGGGAGCCAGCCATAGAGGGATGGCTAAGGCACTGGTAAGAGGAGAGAGGGAGGGAGAAGAGTACAGTGGCTTCTGGATTCTCCCTTCCTCCTGCCTCCTAGTTACCTGCCAGTGCCTCCTGTTGGCCAAGCGCAGCCAGCATCCCAATGTCCTGGGTGCCTGGAAATATGGTCTGCAAGAATCAGCCCTCCAGCATCAGGGGAAGAATGGAGCTGAGCAAACAGGCTCAGCCAGACATTGTCTGTGGCATGAATAAATATGACTCAGCTACCAATGTAGGTAGATGTGATTATAATTAATAAAAAACAACTTCATTTCAAAGAGGTTCTGAATTAATGGTGGCAGCCTTTTTTCATTATGAGCATATTCAAATAGTACTACCATTATGATGTTGGGCTCCGGATGTTTTTATAGACTTGAGAAGGTAACTTTATATTAGAAACTGATTAGTATTATTTGGAGATGTTGGGGAAATGAAATGATCACATCTGAATTTCAGAAAAAAACACTTTAATGTCAGAGTATGCTCTATTCAGTAAATGTAAGAGCTTTAGAGTAGGGGCACTATCCTGTTGTTTTTTTCCCCCAGCACAAATCCTAATTCCTGACAGTGGGTTTTAAATACTTGCTGAATGCACATTTGAATAAGTATAAGCATCATGAGAGTGGAGCCACGTATGGCATTTAGTAGATGCTTAATTATATTAGTTAAGTGAATGAATGAGGAAAGAAATGAAGGAAGGAAGGAAGGAAGGATAAGGAAAAGGGAGATAAGTTAGACAACTATTAGAGTTATTACAGTAAGAAATCAAGAAGTACAAAATTAATGTGGTAGAAATAAGAGGACCATTGGGAGAGATATTTAAGAGTAGTCTGAGGGGTCTCTTAAACATGTGGGCTAAAGGAGATGAAAAAGCCTGTGTAGTTACCTGCTTCTTAACTTTACGTGGCTTAATTAATGAGGATAGTATTGACCTAAGTAGGACACACAGAAGGATTCTGAGGTTGAGGTGGGTCACTAGAGAAGAAAGGTGTTAAAACTTTTGTATTCAGGGATTAGAGAGAGATGAAATTCAGATTGGACATATTTTCATTACAGTTTCTATGTAGGATTCTGCTGTATGTCAGGTAGGAAATTTATTTCAGATCATAAAAAAAGCTGCTATTTTTAACGCTAATCCCTACATTAGAAAAATTGGCTACGAAACAATCTGCTCAGTTTATCTTAACTATTTTATACTCCTAAAGACCAAGCACCAGGCAAAGGATTTTAATATTTATCTCTTTTCTTGAAATTAGTTGCTATATCTATAAATTGAAAACAGTCAGGATATTGAAGCAAACTTTATCTACCTTAAAATTAATTCGATGAATTTATAGCAGTTATAAAATTAATTGATAATGTTTGTAATATCCATCTCACTTAAAATGGATTGAATCAATTTGGTCGCATTCACAAAGGAATTGTGTCTATACTATAGACATTACATTTTGCCTTCATAATATACATTTCAGGGATCTGATTTAATTCATCCATATTTGTGAATAGACCTATTAAGGGTCCACTTTATTGAAATGTTCTACTATATGCAAATTTAGGGATCAGAGGACAGGTACTTTGAGCCCCAAGCAAAATGAAACCAATCCATTTGTGATATACCTTGCACCCTTGAGTTTTCCTCGTTCCATATTTGTTCATTTTTTAAATTGTAGATTCTTGTGCTAGTTGATGAAAATGGGCCCATTAGGTGCAGAGGCTGATGAGAACCAGACAGTGGAAGAAATGAAAGTGGAGCAGTTCGGTCCAGGGCACACCACTCCTAGAGGGGAGCTGGCCCCTAACTCTGAGCCGGAGCTTATAGACAGCACGAAGCTGATTGAGGTACAGATCGTCCTTATATTGGCCTATTGCACCATCATCTTGCTTGGAGTGATTGGCAATTCCTTGGTGATCCATGTGGTGATCAAATTCAAGAGCATGCATACAATAACCAACTTTTTTATTGCTAATCTGGCTGTGGCGGATCTTCTGGTGAACACCCTGTGCTTGCCATTTACACTTACTTACACCTTAATGGGGGAGTGGAAAATGGGTCCTGTCCTATGCCACTTGGTGCCTTATGCCCAGGGCCTGGTGGTACAAGTGTCCACCATCACCTTGACAGTAATTGCCCTAGACCGGCATCGTTGCATTGTCTACCACCTGGAGAGCAAGATTTCCAAGCGAATCAGCTTCTTGATTATTGGTTTGGCTTGGGACATCAGTGCCCTGCTAGCAAACCCCCTGGCCATCTTCCGGGAGTATTCACTGATTGAGATTATTCCGGACTTTGAGACTGTGGCCTGTACTGAGAAGTGGCCTGGTGAGGAGAAGAGCATCTATGGCACTGTCTGCAGTCTTTCTTCCTTATTAATCCTGTATGTTTTGCCTCTGGACATTATCTCTGTTTCCTATACTCGTATCTGGAGTAAACTTAAGAACCATGTCACCCCTGGAGCTGCTAACGACCACTACCATCAGCGGAGGCAAAAAACCACCAAAATGCTGGTGTGTGTGGTGGTGGTATTTGCAGTCAGCTGGTTGCCGCTCCATGCCTTCCAACTTGCTGTCGACATTGACAACCAAGTCTTGGACCTGAAGGAGTACAAACTTATCTTCACTGTGTTCCACATCATTGCTATGTGCTCCACCGTTGCCAACCCCCTTCTCTATGGCTGGATGAACAGCAACTACAGAAAGGCTTTCCTCTCAGCCTTCTTCTATGAGCAGAGGTTAGACGCCATTCACTCTGAGGTATCTGTGACATTCAAGGCTAAAAAGAACCTAGAAGCCACAGAGAACAATGGTCCCAATGATTCTTTCACAGAGGTTACCAATGTCTAAGGCAACTGCCATGTGAAAATATATGGATGAATCTGACCAGAGCTGTAAACCTGGTTGAGTGGGGTGTGCAGGTGCATCCTCATTTCCCATTTTAAGGAAGCATCTGAATGGAAACATCTGCAGTGTAATTCATGGAAAACTGGTTGTCAGAGTCTAGTAAACACACTCAAATTCAAAGACAAGGCAACAAAAGTTTGCTTACAGTTGCTTAGATTGTAGGTTGAATTATGAATAAAAGCAGAGAGAAATGGTTTTGACTGTTTCCCAGAGTGAAGGAAACGTGAACAAGTAGTTGGTGTTATCAGCATTGCTAAGAGGTGGTGGGTAAAAAAGTTGACTTTAATATCACATTAGGGCCTAGAATGGGGATGACGTATAATTCACTGCTCCCCCCTCATCTGATGAAAAGGCTGTCAACACCAATTTCCCTAGAAAGCCACAGACTCTTCTTTATTGTATTTTGTCTTTTTGTTATTCTTCCTATGGACTAAAACCATCAGAGAACACTGCAGGTAAATGTTACCAACTATTTGAATGACTTCAAGGAAATAATAGACCAAAATTTTCTATGTAATTAGTGTTTTGGCAAATGATGGGGGGAATCTTTACCACCCAGTTAGCCAATTGTTTTTTAAAACCAAATGCACATTTAACGAAAAGTTTCTTCAACTTAGAATCAAAGGCTGAAATTCTCAGAGAAATGTAAACCATCATTTAACTTCTCATTTCAACTTGTCCCTGCTTCGTATAGTTACTATTTGAATAACAAGTAAGCATGCCACATAATACTTTTAATCATTGTTAATTGTTGTAACTTTTTGAACACATATTATTCCTATGTTGGAGCTGGGTTTGTCTTCACTATAAATTAAATCAGATTAGGAAATAGTTTTGTGGCATTTTGTAACATTTTGCGGTTATTTGTAAGCCGTTTTTGCACAGGTACATACTCTAATGTGTTTACTGCAGTGTTATTATTATTTACTTTTGAAATTCATCTTCCATGGACCCATTCATGATTCATAATGTAATTTCATCAAAATGGAACCCATCTATTAAGAATTATTAAAAACATTACATTCATTCCACTTTAAAAATGTTCAGTTTGGACCAGTTTCAACATACGTTACCCTCCTTTCAAAATAATTAGCTATATTTTTGGATAACTTCTGAATATATACATAATAAAATTTTACCTATAAATAGTGGAACATAGATGCTGTAATACTTTTAATGATTTTGTGAATACAATTTTTATTTCAGTATTATCCAACCAAAGATGCTTAAAACCCTATTACATTCATGAAAAATAATTGAGATATTAAAACAGCTGTACTTCTTTGAATGTTGTTAATGAGGTTTCATTGTAATCATATTTTTTATAAGTATGATTGAATTTGTGAATAGATTCCTTAAATTTTAAGTAAATTCAGCATGACTGTTGCATTTAGTTATAAACATTAACTTTGTGAACAGGAGCAACTTATTTTATGGATACATTTAAAATTCATATTATGGCTCTTACTGAATTATTTTCATGCTAGAAATAAAAGACTGGTCTTGAAGTAGACTGCACTTTTGGAATACTGAAAAAGAATGAAAACCATGGAAGTTAGATTAAGTGTAAGACTGAATAAGAAGTTGACAAATAATGTATATCTGTAACATATAATTGAATAATTCATTTTTCTCTTGGACCTGGCATAACTGTCCCAGAAAAAGTTTTTTGTCTTTTAAATAGCAGTTACTTTGCTTAAGATGCTAATAGATAATTGTGCTCAAAGATTTATTTTTCTTCTTGGAGAATTCTTACACTGTAGGAAATGTTCATGCTACTGTATCACCTGTTGACATAGTAAATTATTAGAATCCAATTAATATTTGTGATCTAATTAATTATGTTAACTTATTAATAAAATGTCTTTTATGTAGTGATTTTGTCTGTTGAAATAAAAAGAATTTAGGAAATTAGAGAAATGTGTGTCAATTTATGTCAGAGTTCCTGTCCAAGATGAGATAGCCTTTGACACAACTAAAGAAAGGGAAATCATGGTGGCTCCTGCACAGTTAGTCTAGTGCTCTCTCCAGTCTGTACATGAACTTGAGTCAATGGACTCATTCCTGTGGTTGCAGATATAAACCATATTCTGACAATGCCTGAATATACCTGTATTTTCAGACCTGACCTTTCTTCTGGACGTCAAACCTCTATCAGCCCACTTGACGTGCCACATAGTTTCTCACCAGCAGATCAAACCCAGTGTGTCTAAGTCAGAACCTGCCATTTTGATCCACACCCCACCCCACCTCCACTTTGTTTTCCTGTATTGCCTGTCCCAGTCATGACACTGCTATCCACCCAGTTCCCAAAAGTGTAAGCACTTTGGAATCACTCTTGTCTCTTCTGTCTCTTTATAACACATGTCCAATTAATTCTCACATTTTGTGCTGATTCCTAGATGTTTCTTGAATCAATTCACTTTTCTCCATCCTTGTGCTCCCCACCATAGTTCAGGCTGTGATTATCTCCCTAGACCCCTATATCTCTCAACTGGTTTAATGTAGCAACTTCCTAATTGTTCTTTCTATATCTCATCATTTTCCTATCCAATCCAACTTTGCCCACTAGCCAAGTGATTTTTCAAAAAACTCAAATTTTATCAAATCACTTTTCCCCTCATCATTCTTATGCCAAAATCTTTCTATGACTTGGAAGGATGTACTTATATGTTTTACCCCTTGCAGATTCTCTCTTTTTCCAATCTTTGTTACATATGGAGCATATGAAGGCAGGGGGCCAGGACTGTTTTAATCATTGTGTTATCACAGGTACTTGCAGTTCCTGGCACCAAGTAAGTGCTCAGTAAATATCCATCAAGGAAATTGAATTGATGAGTCAAGTAAATCATTAAAGCAGATTTGAAGATACATCCATAAGGTTGTAAATGATAAGCTACACGATAGGAAACCATCTTTATCATACAACTTGTAGAAAAGTAAGGTTTTAGCTATGCTGGAATCCAGTAAAGGTGCATATTTGTTCAAGATTAGATTGGCTTTATTTTTTGAAGGCCATTAAGGATAGACATTGGCATAGTTGAAGGAGCTCTATAAATAGATTCCACTTATGGCTCACTCAGAATTATCTAGAACCTTGTACAAGGGAAGCATGTAGCAGCCAATGAAGTCTATTAGTCATGATTCAGATAGCTAAGGAGAAGCGATCACAGGTATTTCCAGTAAAAATTCATTTAATACAGGAAATTAAAATCTTGCAAAACCATTGGAGGAATTGGAAAAGTGAAAGGAAAAGCCTCCACTGATATTGAGGAAACAAGGAAGTGCAAAATTGCAGGAAACCACAACGAATACCTACAGCAGCAATGTGGACAATACACAGGAATAAGCATAAATTTATCTGTGAAAATGTTATTGCCTCCTGCTAAAGCCACTCTCCTGCTCATCCCTCCCATAGACTCGGTAATGTCTTTTGTTTCTCTTCTGCTTTCCAAAATTCATGTGAGTATCTCTCACTTGTGATATATAACTCAAGCCTTGCTGGCAGGGATTTGGGGAAATGTAGTTCTTAGGTTTCCAGACCCTACAATACAGGCAAGAGCTTTGAATGGAGAATATGGTGCTTAATTGCTGTCCAACAATCTGGCAATCTTGAGAACTGCCCAAATGGTGCAATTTCTAGTTGCAACCATATTCTCTCCTTCTCTGTACCTCTGGGTTCTTCAGAGTTGCAGTGATGCAAGTTAACTATGCCTTTTTTCTCTTATCCAGGCCAATGTGTTAAAGATACTCTTTAAAACTGGCCTATTAGTACAGGTGGACTAAGGAGTAAAGTACCAGTAAAGACCATTTTTGAAAGGAGGAAGAAAGATTTATACCAAAACTTTAAAAACACCAATCTAAAAACCACACAAGGATATACATTCTGAGTTAGCTTCCTAGGGTGAGCAAAGGAAATGATGTTTCAGGGAGAAAATAATTTTAAAATTTTCAAGTTCATGAGATAATATTAAATTATAAGGCAACAAAAGAAAAAGAGTTTATTTTTCCTTAAGAAAACAAAGTCTAAAAGAAACACAAAAATAGTGGAGAATACAAACATCTTCATGATTATGTCTTATGACATTAAATAAAGGTAGGAGTTTTATTTAACAAAGGGTTACTAAGGGTTGATTTGTGAAGATTTATAAAAGACACCTGTCTGTTAGATCACTGACCTTTTTCTGCCTTGGTACACTGGTCAGATGTCCATATACTTTACAAGTTTTCCTGGGTATGGAAGAGTTTATAGGAAAGACTGTGAGTTATGACATTCACATGTTATCAGTAACTCCAACTCTTTCTTTTTAATTTGTGAATGTGTAAGTGAGTGGAAGTAAACAGAAATGACTAACCCTGAATCTACTCTCCTTTATAAAAAAATCATTACCAAGTTTAAACACTAACAAATTACTTGCAAAACACCACATATGCTACAGGTGTGAGTTGTCACATTAAAATTTAAACATGCTGCATTATCTTCAAAAGAAATAAAGAAAAAGCAATTGAAGATTTTAAGTCCAGAGCAGCAGCCAATTTCAAGGGAGCAGTCTTAAAGGGGTCATGGAACTAAGCGTCAGCATCTGATCAGGGCCTGGACCAAACCAGGAAGCAGAAACTGTGAGATAAGAGGGAAGCAGGAGCAAAATAATAGCTGAACCACTGTGGAGAGCAATGTTAAGTGAAGGGTCCTGGACCAAGGTGGAAAATCTTAGATAAGTATCTCCTTATGTAAACTGCGTATACTCATGACAGCAACACTCAATCCTTTTAGTTAAAATTATCTGCAAGCTCTCATAACTCTCTAGAAGAAAACATTTTAATTAGGGTTTTTTTTCTTAATAGCTGGGAGTTCATTCATTCAACACATAATTATGTAAGTTTACTGAACCTTAAAATAGAAAATTCTTGTGATAATTACTTCCTGCTTTTCACCCTATTCAGAATGAGGTGTATGAGAGTGCTCTCTGTGGAGAGAGGGAGACATGGAGGGAAAAGAGCAGACAAAACATTCTAAAGAAAAGGGGCAGAAGACACCCAGTAGTTTCCTGTTTACCAATTTGTACAACAAATTGGTACAATTCACTGGAAGATTCACTGAATTTCTGCATCACTGCTGAAATCCCAGCCAGCCCCAGCACTCAGTCAATCCCCTACCATTTTATATTTTAATTAAAGTAAAATTTACAGTTAAAGGCACAGATTTGGGTACATAATTCCATGCATTTTGGCAAGTGCATACACATATATAACCTCTTACCTCAATCAAGATAGATGATTCTAATCACTTCATAAAGATCCTTCATGTTCATTTCCAATCACCTCCACCGTATTCCAATAGCAAGCCACAGGTTAATTTTGTCTATTCTTCAATTTCATACAAATGGAAGCATAGACTATGTATTGTTTATATCTGGCTTATTTTACATAATATAATGCTTTGGAGATTCATCCATTTGTTGTACATTCATTCATTTTTACTTTACTACTGGGTCATGTTCAATTTTGTGAGTCCACTACAATTTATTTATCCATTCTCCTCTTGATAGACATTTGGGTTATTTCAGGGTTTTGGCTGTTATGACTAAATCTGCTATAAATTTTCTTTCCTAAGTCTTTTTGTACACATATATTTTTATGTCCCCGAGGAAAATACAAGCAGCAGAATTACTAGGTCATGGAATGTATATATATAGTGAACTTTATATAAGAAACTGCCAAAGCATTTTTCAAATGGGGGTTACACTCTCACTTGAAAAATATGAGAGATCCAGTTGTTCGATACTTTTGCAACATTTGGTGTTGTCAGATGTTTAAATATTTTCCAAGGTAGTGGAAATTCCATAGTGCTTTGGATTTGCATTTATCTGACAATTAATGATGTTGATCAAGCCTATTTATCATTCATATATCTTCTTTGGAAAAGTCTATTCTTTATTCATGTCTACTGTACATTTAAAAAAATTGTATATTTTTGACTTTTATTGAATTGTGGATCCCTATAAATTCTGGATATATACTGAATATAAACTTGATATATTCTCTTAAATACATGTATCACAAATGAATTTTCACAGGAAGTGATAAAAGTTTTTAATTTTGATCAAATTCAATTGATCATTTTTCTTTTAACATTAGTATTTTTTGTGTCCTTTCTGAGAAATATTTGCTTACTCCAACGCCAGAAAGATATTCTGTTTTCCCAGAAGCTTTACAGTTTTAGCTTTCACATCCATGATTCATCTCAATTAATTTTGGGTTTGGATTTATTTATTTTTCATATCTTTAATTGTCCTGGCACCAATCACTAAAAAGACTTTAATGAGAAGCAAGAAAAACTACAATCCTGCAGCCTGTGGAACAAAAACCACATCCACAGAAAGACAAGATGAAAAGGCAGAGGGCTATGTACCAGATGAAGGAACAAGATAAAACCCCAGACAAACAACTAAATGAAGTGGAGATAGGCAACCTTCCAAAAAAGAATTCAGAATAATGATAGTGAAGATGATCTAGGACCTTGGAAAAAGAATGGAGGCAAAGATCAAGAAGATGCAAGAAATGTTTAACAAAAACTTAGAAGAGTTAAAGAACAAACAAACAAAGATGAACAATACAATAAATGAAATGAAAACTACACCAGAAGGGATCAATAACAGAATAACTGAGGCAGAAAAACGGATAAGGGACCTGGAAGACAAAATGGTTGAATTCACTGCTGCAGAACAGAATAAAAAGAATGAAAAGAAATGAAGACAGCCTAAGAGACTTCTGGGACAACATTAACTGCAATAATTTTCACATTATAGGGGTACCAGAAGGAGAAGAGAGAGAGAAAGGTACCGAGAAAATATGTGAAGAGATTATAGTCAAAAACTTCCCTAACATGGGAAAGGAAATAGCCACCCACGTTCAGAAAGCACAGAGAGTCCCAGGCAGGATAAACCCAAGGAGAAACATGCTGAGACACATAGTAATCAAACTGACAAAAATTAAAGACAAAGAAAAATTATTGAAAGCAGCAAGGGAAAAATGACAAATAACATACAAGGGAAATCTCATAAGGTAACAGCTGATTTCTCAGCAGAAACTCTACAAACCAGAAGGGAGTGGCATGATAAACTTAAAGTGATGAAAGAGAAGAACCTACAGCCAAGATTACTCTACCCAGCAAGGATCTCACTCAGATTTGATGGAGAAATCAAAAGCTTTACAGACAAGCAAAAGCTAAGAGAATTCAGCACCACCAAACCACCTGTACAGCAAATGCTAAAGGAACTTCTCTAAGTGGGAAAAACAAGAGAAGACAAGAACCTCCAAAAACAAACCCAAAACAATTAAGAAAATGGTAATAGGAACATACATATCATAATTACCTTAAACGTGAATGGATTAAATGCTCCAACCAAAAGACACAGGCTTGCTGAATGGATACAAAAACAAGACCCATCTATATGCTGTATACAAGAGACCCACATCAGACCTAGGGACACATACAGACTGAAAGTGAGGGGATGGAAAAAGATAGTCTATGCAAATGGAAATTAAAAGAAAGCTGGAGTAGCAATACTCATATCAGATAAAATAGACTTTAAAATAAAGAATGTTAGAAGAGACAAAGAAGGCCACTACATAATGATCAAGGGATCAATCCAAGAAGAACATATAACAATTAGAAATATATATGCACCCAACATAGGAGCACCTCAACACATAAGGCAACTTATGCTAACAGCTATAAAAGAGGAGATCGACAGTAACACAATAATAGTGGGGGACTTTATCACCTCACTTACACCAATGGACAGATCATCCAAAATGAAAATAAATAAGGCAACAGAAGCTTTAAATGACACAATAGACCAAATAGATTTAATTGATATTATAGGACATTCCATCCAAAAACAGCAGATTACACTTTCTTCTCAAGTGAGCATGGAACATTCACCAGGATAGATCACATCTTGGGTCACAAATCAAGCCTCAGTAAATTTAAGAAAATTGAAATCATACCAAGCATCTTTTCTGGCCACAACGTTATGAGATTAGAAATGAATTACAGGGAAAAAACGTAAAAAACACAAACACATGGAGGTTAAACAATACGTTACTAAATAACCAAGAGATCACTGAAGAAATTGTAGAGGAAATAAAAAAATACCTAGAGACAAATGACAATGAAAACACGATGATCCAAAACCTATGGGATGCAGCAAAAACAGTTCTAAGAGGGAAGTTTATAGCTATACAAGCTTACCTCAAGAAACAAATCTCTCAAAAAACTGCCTAAACGTACACCTAAAGGAACTGGAGAAAGAAGAACAAAAAACCCTCAAATTTAGCAGAAGGAAAGAAATCATAAAGATCAGAGCAGAAATAAATGAAACAGAAACAAAGAAAACAATAGCAAAGACCAATAAAACTAAAAGCTGGTTCTTTGAGAAGGTAAACAAAATTGATAAACCTTTCGCCAGACTCATCAAGAAAAAGTGGGAGAGGACTCAAATCAATAAAATTAGACATGAAAAAGGAGAAGTTACAACAGACACAACAGAAATACAAAGCATCCTAGGAGACTACTACAAGCAACTCTATGCCAATAAAATGGACAACCTGGAAGAAATGGACAAATACTTATAAAGGTATAACTTTCCAAGACTGAAACAGGAAGAAATAGAAAATATGAACAGACCAATCAAAAGTAATGAAATTGAAACTTTGATTAAAAATCTACCAATCAAAAGTCCAGGAATAGACAGATTCACAGGTGAATTCTATCAAACATTTAGAGAAGAGCTAACACCCATCCTTCTCAAACTCTTCCAAAAAATTGCAGAGGAAGGAACACTCCCAAACTCATTCTATGAGGCCACCATCACCCTGAGACAAAAAACACACAAAGATACTACAAAAAAAGAAAATTACAGACCAATATCACTGATGAATAGAGATGCAAAAATCCTCAATAAAATACTAGCAAACAGAATCCAAAAACACATTAAAAGGATCATACACCATGATCAAGTGGGATTTATCCCAGGGATATAAAGATTCTTCAATCTATGCAAATCAATCAATATGATACACCATATTAGCAAACTGAAGAATAAAAACCATATGATCATTTCAATAGATGCAGAAAAAGCTTTTGACAAAATTCAACACCAGTTTATGATAAAAACTCTCCAGATAGTGAGCATAGAGGGAACCTACCTCAACATAATAAAGGTCATATATGACAAACCCACAGCAAACATCATTCTCAATGGTGAAAAACTGAAAGCATTTCCTCTAAGATCAGGAACAAGGCAAGTTGGTCCACTCTCACCACTATTATTCAACATAGTTTTGGAAGTCCTAGCCATGGCAATCAGAGAAGAAAAAGAAATAAATGTAATACAAATTGGAAAAGAAGAAAAAACTGTCACTGTTTGCAGGTGACATGATAGTATACATAGAGAATCATAAAGATGCCACCAGAAAACCACTAGAGGTAATCAATGAATTTGGTAAATTTGCAGGATACAAATTAATGCACAGAAATCTCTTGCATTCCTATGCACTAATGATGAAAAATCAGGAAGAGAAATTAAGGAAACACTCCCACTTACCATTACAACAAAAGAATAAAATACCTAGGAATAAACCTACCTAGGGAGATCTAAGACCTGTATGCAGAAAACTATAAGAAACTGATGAAAGAAATTCAAGATGATACCAACAGGTGGAGAGATATACCATGTTCTTGGATCGGAAGAATCAATATTGTGAAAATAACTATACTACTCAAAGCAATCTACAGATTCAATGCAATCCCTATCAAATAACCAATGACATTTTTTACGGAACTAGAACAAAAAATCTTAACATTTTTATGGAGACACAAAAGACCCTGAATAGCCAAAGCAGTCTTGAGGGAAAAAAACGGAGCTGGAGGAATCAGACTCCCTGACTTCAGACAATAATACAAAGCTACAGTAATCAAGACAATATGGTACTGGCACAAAAACAGAAACATAGATCAGTGGAACAAGACAGAAAGCCCAGAGATAAATCCACGCATCTATGGTCAACTAATCTATGACAAAGGAAGCAAGGATATACAATGGACAAAAAGTCTCTTCAATAAGTGGTGCTGGGAAAACTGGACAGCTACATGTAAAAGAATGAAATTAGAACGCTCCCTAACACCATACACAAAAATAAATCCAAAATGGATTCGTGACCTAAATGTAAGACCGGACACTATAAAACTCTTAGAGGAAACCATAGGAAGAACACTCTTTGACATAAATCACAGCAAGATCTCTTCTGGGGCTTCCCTGGTGGCGCAGTGGTTGAGAGTCCGCCTGCCGATGCAGGGGACGCAGGTTCGTGCCCCGGTCCGGGAGGATCCCGCATGCCGCGGAGCGGCTGGGCCCGTGACCCATGGCCGCTGAGCCTGGGCGTCCGGAGCCTGTGCTCCGCAACGGGAGAGGCCGCAACAGTGAGAGGCCCGTGTACCACAAAAAAAAAAAAAAAAAAAAAAAAAAAAAAAAAAAAAAAAAAAAAAAAGATCTCTTCTGATCCACCTTATAGAGTAATGGAAATAAAAACAAAAATAAACAAATGGGACCTAATGAAACTTCAAAGCTTTTACAAGGAAAGGAAACCATAAACAAGACGAAAAGACAACCCTCAGAATGGGAGAAAATATTTGCAAATGAAACAACAAAGGATTAATCTCCAAAATATGTAAACAACTCATGCAGATAAATATTAAAAAAACAACCCAATCCAAAAATGGGCAGAAGACCTAAATAGACATTTCTCCAAAGAAGACATACAGATGGCCAGGAAGCACATGAAAAGCTGCTCAACATCACTAATTATTAGAGAAATGTAAATCAAAACTACAATGAGGTATCACCTCACACCAGTTAGAATGGGCATCATCAGAAAATCTACAAACAACAAATGATGGAGAGGGTGTGAAAAAAAGGGAACTGTCTTGCACTGTTGGTGGGAATGTAAATTGATGCAGCCACTATGGAGAACAGTATGGAGGTTCCTTAAAAAACTGAAAACAGAATTACCATATGATCCAACAATTCCTCTGCTGGGCATATACCCAGAGAATACCATAATTCAAAAAGGCATATGCACCCCAATGTTCATTGCAGCACTATTTACAATAGCCAAGTCATGGACGCAACCTAAATGCCCATCTACAAATGAATGGATAAAGAAGATGTGGTATATATATATACAATGGAATATTACTCCGCTATAAGAAGGAAAGAAATTGGGTCATTTGTGGAGTCGTGGATGGATTTGGAGACTGTCATACAGAGTGAAATAAGTCAGAAAGAGAAAAACAAATATCATATATTAATGCATATATGTGGAACCTAGAAAAATGGTATAGATGAACTGGTTTTCAGGGCAGAAGCTGAGACACAGATGTAGAGAACAAACGTATGGACACCAAGGGGGGAAAGTGGTGGTGGGAGGGTTTGTGGTGGTGTGATGAATTGGGCAATTGGGATTGACATGTATACACTGATGTGTATAAAATTGATGACTAATAACCTGCTGTATAAAAAAATTAATTAAATTAAATTAAAAATTTTTTTAAAAAAGAGACTTTACTTTCCCACATTGAATTAAACTGGCATCTTCGTTAAAAATCAATTGACTGTAAATGCTTCAAACTGTTTCTTGCTATTATATCCACTTGATCTATTTGTCTCTCCTTAAACCAATTCCACACTCTCCAGATTACTTTTTATCTTAAAATCTGGTAATTATATCTGTCAAATTTGTGTTTTTCTTCAATATTATTTTGGCTATTCTCAGGCCTTTGCATTTCCATATAAATTTTACCAGCTTGTCAATTTCTGTAGAAAAACACTCCAGCATTATGACTGAGGTTACATTGAGTGTGTAGATCAAATTAGGGAGAATTGACATCCTAACAATATTAAGTCTTTTAATACATGATATTGTCTTTTAATACATGACAATAGAATAATGTTTATTTGTATTATTTAATTTGTCTTAATATTTTATGCTTAGTGTAGCTGTCTAACATACATTTTGGTAAAACTTATCATGTATTTTATGCTTTTAGATGCTATTAAAGTTGGAATTGTTTTCAATGTCATGGCCCAACTAGGCATTACTAGTATACAATTAACATCTTTTTTTGACATTGAGAACTTCTCATATTAATTTTAACACTGCTTGTGCAAGTGACAAGATAAGTGATGTAAATAATTCTACTCTTTGTGAATGAAGATGGTTTTTATTCTTCTTGCCAAATCTTAATGCTATTTATTTCATTTTCATGCATTATTGCTCTGGTTAGGACCTCTAGTAAAATGGTAATAGAAGGGTTGATAGTGAATAGCTCATTTGTTTCTGACCTCTGGGATGGTTGGGGTGAAAATATTTAATATGTGCCCATTAAGTATGATAACCATTGGGGTTTTTCGTAGATGCTGTTTACCAGATTAAGGTTGTAGTTTGCTAAGGTTTTCTTTTTGAAATATCTAATGGGTTTTCAATTGTCTCAATTTTTCTGCATCTCTTGAAATGGTATGTTTTTCACTTTTGTATTTTAATGTTATGAATTATACTGGGTTTTTAATGTCACATCAACCTTACATTCTTGGTATAAGTCTCACATGGTTTGGATGTATTCTTTTTTTAATGTATTCTTCAAGCCACTTTGTTAATATTTTGTTGAAGATTTTTGTATCTATGCTCATAAGGAATATTAGTCTATAAAATTATTATCTTGAAAACATTTCATAAAACATTTTGATTAGTGTTTCCTCCTTTTCTATTTTATGAAGGAGTTTGCATAGTTAGTATTGTCTCTTTCTGAAGTATTTGACAGAATTCACCAATGACATCATCTAGGCTTAGAGGTTTTCTCTGTGGGAAGGATTGTTCCTTTAAATTCCAAAGTCTATGTTAGATATTGGACTGTTCATATTTTCTCTTTCTTCTTAGCTTGGTTCTGGTATATTTTATGTTTCAAGGAATTAGTTTCTTTCATCTAAGTTGTTGACATTTTGACATTAAATAGATTATAGTATTCCCTCTTACTTTTTTTTTATAGCAATCCCTCTGACTGCTCTCTCAAAAGGGGCAAGAGCCCAAATAAAGAAATCTGTTAAGAAGTCAATCTAATGAGTGATGATCAGAGCCTGGTTTTTGTTAATCTAGTGGGTTCATTAGAGAGATGAATAAATTAGAAACATTTTAGAAATGGAATGGACAAGAATTGTTCTGTATTCTATAACTTTCCTTCTGTCAATACATCCTAAAGTAGGGTCTCCATATCTAAAGATTGACAGTATTGATACTCGGTATATTTTTAATTTAATTAGTTTATTTAAACTAAAAAACAGTTCACCCATTTCTCCCACTCCCCCTCTCTACCTCTTGCAACCAGCAATCTATTCTATGTATCTATAAGCCTGGGTTTATTTTTTTTGTTGTTTTTTTTAGATTCCGCATATAAGAGAGATCATAGTATTTGTCTTCTCTGACTTATTTCACTTAACCTAATGCCCTCAAGGTCCATTCATGTTATTGCAAATGGCAAGATTTCATTCTTTTTATGGCTGCATAATATTCTGTTGCATGTATTGATATAGATATAGATATAGATATATATCACCACTTCTTTATTCATTCATCCATCAGTGGACACTTAGGTTGTTTCCATATCTTGGCTACTGTAAATAGTGCAGCAATAAACATGGGGGTCCATATTTCTTTTCTTTTTTTTTCTTTATTGGAGTATAATTGCTTTACAGTGGTGTGTTAGTTTCTGCTTTGTAACATAGTGAATCAGCTATACATTTACATATATCCCCATATCTCCTCCTTCTTCTGTCTCCCTCCCACCCTCCTTAACCCACCCTTTTAGGTGGTCACAAAACACCAAGCTGATCTCCCTGTGCTATGCTGCTGCTTCCCACTAGCTATCTATTTTACATTTGGTAGTGTATATATGTCCATGCCATTCTCTCACTTCATCACAGCTTACCCTTCCCCCTCTCCGTGTCCTCAAGTCCATTCTCTATGCCTGCGTCTTTATTCCTGTCCTGCCCCTAGGTTCTTCATAACCATTTATTTTAATTCCATATATATATGTTAGCATACAGTATTTGTTTTTCTCTTTCTGACTTACTTCACTCTGTATGACAGACTCTAGGTCCATCCACCTCACTACAAATAACTCAATTTCGTTTCTTTGTATGGTTGAGTAATATTCCATTGTATATATGTGTCACATCTTCTTTATCGATTCATCTGTTGATGGACATTTAGGTTGCTTCTATGTCCTGGCTATTGCAAATAGAGCTGCAAAAAGAGTCATGTACCACGTATTTCTTTTCAAATTAGTGTTTTCATTTTCTTTATATAAATGTCCAGAAGTGGAATTGCTGGATCATATACTAGTTTTATTTTTAATTTTTTGAGAAAACTGTATTCAATAGAGGTTGCAACAATTTACATTCTCACCAACAGTGCATGAGGGTTTTCTTTCTCCACATCCTTACCAACACTTTCCATTTCTTGTGTTTTGGATAATAACCATCCTAACATGTGTGAGGTGATATCTCATTGTGGTCTTGATTTTCATTTCTTGATGATCAGAGATGCTTGAGCATCTTTTTATGTGTCTGTTAGACTCTGTATGTCTACTTTGGTAAAATGTCCACTCAGATCTTCTACCTATTTTTTAAAAATCAGATTGGATGGTTTTTGCTATTTGGTTATATGAGTTCTTTATATATTTTGGATATTAATCTTTTATCAAATTTATGATTTGCAATTACTTTCTCCCATTCAGTAGGTTGTCTTTTCATTTTCTTGGTAGTTTCCTTTGCTGTATAGAAGTTTTTAAGTTTTATGTAATCCCACTTGGTTATTTTTGCTTTTGTTGCTTTTGGTTTTGGTGTCAGATTCAAAATTTCATCACTAAGACCAATGTCAAAGAGCTTACTGCTTATCTTTTCATCTATGTTTTTTATGGTTTCAGGTCTTATCTTCAAGTCTTTAATTCATTTTGAGTTAATTTTTGTGTATGGTGTAAGACAGTTGCCTTTCATGGTTTTTTTAAATTTCATCTAAGTTACTACAATTTTTGACATTAAATTGGTCATAATATTTCCTTATTCTTTTAATTTCTCTTAGGTGTATATTGTTATCCTCTCTTTCATACTTGATATTGGTAATTAGGTTTCATACTTAATATTGGTCATTGGTAATTAGGTTGCTCTCTTCTTTTTTCCTTGATCATTCTGCCAAGAATTTACCCATTTTATCAGTCTTTTCGAAAACCCCAACTTTTTACTTTGTTCATTTTTCTATTGTTAGGTGTTTTCTAGTTCATTGATTTTTGCCATTATTTTATTATTTCCTTTATTTGGTTTGGGTTTAATTGACAGTTTTTATACCTTCTAAAATTTGAAGCTTAGATCAATTATCGTCTTTCTTGTTTTGTAGTGTAAGCATTTAGAATTTAAAATTTTCCCTTTTCAGTTATATTCCTTTCCTGAATTTTGATATGCAGTATATTCCCTATTACTCAGTTAGATTTTTTTTAATTTTTATTTTATGTTAGAGCATAGTTGTTTAACAATGTTGTGTTAGTTTCAGGTGTACAGTAAAGTGATTCAGTTATACATATACATGTATCTATTCCTTTTCAAATTCTTTATCCGTTTAGGTTATTACAGAATATTGAGCAGAGTTCCCTGTGCTTACAGTAGGTCCTTGTTGGTTATATATTTTAAATATAGTAGTGTGTACATGTCAATCCCAAACTCCCAGTCTATCCTTCTCTCCCACCCTTCCCCCTGATAACCATAAATTTATTCTCTGTGAGTCTGTTTCTGTTTTGTAAATAAGTTCATTTATATCATTTTTTTTAGATTCCACATATAAGCACTATCATATGATATTTGTCTTTCTCTTTCTGACTCACTTTACTCTGTATGACAGTCTCTAGGTCCAGCCATGTCTCTGCAAACAGCACGATTTTGTTCCTTTTTATGGCTAATATTCCACTGTATATATGTACTAAATCTTCCTTATCCATTCATCTGTCAATGGTCATTTAGGTTGTTTCCATGTCTTGGCTATTGTAAACAGTACTGCAATGAATATGGGGATGCATGTATCCCTTTGAAACATGTTTTTCTCTGGATATATGCCCCAGAGTGGGATTGCTGGATCATATGGTATTTAGATTTTTAAGGAACCACCATACTGTTCTCCACAATGGCTGTACCAATTTACTTTCCCACCAACAGTGTAGGAGGGTTCCCTTTCTCCACACCCTCTCCAGAAGTTATTGTTTGTAGATTGTTTTAAATCTACAAACAGTTCATGTGGCTCAATATCAAAAAAACAACCCAATCAAAAAATGGGCAGAAGACCTAAATAGACATTTCTTTAAAGAAGACATACAGATGGCCAAGAAGCACATGAAAAGATGCTCAACATGGGTAATTATTAGAGAAATGCAAATCAAAGCTATATTGAGATATCACCTAACACAAGTCATAATGGTCATCCTCAGTTCGATTATTTTCCTTTATGATCCCTTTTTGACCTATGCCTTTTGGGGGCATGTGTTATTTAATCTTTAAATATTTGGAACTTTTTTAAACCTATTATTGCTCTTGATTTCTAATATAATACCTTTGTTGTTGAAAACGTATTCTGTATGACTTCAGTTGCTTACACTAAACATTAAGTAATGATCACTGAGAGATGGGGAAAAAAATAAGATAAGCCTGACAACTGTCCCAGATTACCATCTTTAGAAAGTCCCCAGGGTACAGCACATAGAGAGGGAACACAGAGACCAAGAGTTTCCTTGAGTTTAGAAATTAATTTGAAATTTGGGAGAGGAGAAAAAAGATAGAATGTGTAAATCAGAGTACAAGATAGTAAAAAGCTGCACACAGAGAGGCCTACAGAGAAACATGTTTCCTTTGAATATTCATCTATAGATCAGTAAGCTTGTCAAGAAAATATCCAAGATTAGAGGAAAAAAACTACCTTAGAGTATTAGAGGTATAGTCCACAGGTAACATGCAAAAAAGCATGATGTTCCCATCAGCCAGAGTGAAAAACGTCATAATTCACAGGGCACTGGGTAGAATACCTAGAATATTCTTGCCTAAGTAGTGCGGAATAATTAGATTCAGACAAAATTCTGCTGTGGTTCTTCCCAGGAAATCTTGAATGCAAGACCTGAAAGGATCAAACTCTTTCCAAGTAACCTAACTGCATTACAAAATATAGCTCAAAATGCTTATATTTATACCAAATACACACAGGACTATACAGGGTAAAACTAATAAATTCTGTCATCTAATGAAAGATTACAAGGCCTATGAAAAACAAGAAAATATAATCCATGATGACAAGAAAAATAAATAAATCCAAACTGGCCCATAATTGACATAGATGTTAGAATCGGCAGACAAGGACATTTAAAACACTTGTTATAACAATTACATATATATTTTAGCTATAGATATTAAAGTACATAAAACTGTTCAAATCAAACTTTCATAGATGAAAATTAGAGTGGCTGAGATAAAAACTCTCCTGAGTGGCAGATTAGGGAAGCAGAAGAGAAAATTAGTGAACGTGAAGACATAGCAATAGAAATTATTCAAAACGAAACACACAAAGAAAAAAGAATTTTTAAAAATGTAAAGAGCATCAGTGATCTGTGGGACAACTTCAAGGGGCCTTACATATAGATAATAATCCAAAAAAAGAGATAATATGGATTCATAAAAATAATAATGCAAAAGTTAACAAATAAGGATAAAGAACAAAACACCAAATGGGAATATTATAAAACAAATAGCAAGATAACTTATAATTATGTTATATAACTTATAATTATAATCTTATCAGCAATCACATTAAATGTGAATAGTCTTAATACTCCAATTTAGAAGGCAGAGATTGTAGTAGCTGAAAGCTGAGATACAACATAAGTGCGCATCCACAGTACATTGGATAAATAATTATACATTCACATAGTTAAGTACTATAGGGCAATCTTTCAGCTTTACTGAGGTAGAATTGATATCAAAAAATATGCTTATATTTAATGTGTACAATTTGGTGAGTTGGACATACATCTAACCCAATTATACCATCTCCACAATCCAGGTAATAAACATATTAATCATCTTCAAAAGTTTTCTGTGTCAGAAGGAATGAACTCTTGCTGCATGAAACAACAGGAACGAATCTCACAAAACATGATAACATATGAAGCCAAACACAATGGATTACAAACTATATAATTAATTTTATATAAAGATAATAAACAGTCAAAATAAATCTATTTTGTTAGAAGTCAGTATAATGGCTACCTTGGTTTACCAGAAGGGGTCACAAGGGAGGGTTCTGTAACTTATTTTTTTAATTGGGATATAGTTGTTTTACAATGTTGCGTTAGTTTCTACTGTACAGAGAAGTGGAGTTCCCTGTGCTATACAGCAGGTTTAGTTATCTATTTTACACATATTAGTGTATATATGTCAACCTCAGTCTCCCAATTCATCCCACCCCTCACCCCCCACTACCGGGTTTCCCCCCTTGGATGTGTAATGTTTCTAATGTTCTGTTTTTTTGATTGTATGTGTTTATATTTTTAAAGTTCTCCAAACTGTATTTACAATTTGTATATTTTTGTATACATATATTATTCTGCAATAAGATGTTGCAGATGTTGAATGCCAGCATTCAATGCTGGTGAGATTAGGAAAACTAAGGCTATCTTACATCATTGATGGAAATGTCAATTACTACAATAATTTTGGAAAGCAATCTGGCAATTATTATTAAAGTTTAACATAAATGCATAATTTGAAACAGCAACTCACTTTTGGGAATCTGTTCTGTGAAGAAAAGGCAGCAGTATAGAAGGATACATGAAAAAGAGATATTTGAAGTGCTCAAAAACTGGAAATGATTCTAAAATCCATGATTAGGAAAATGGTTGAATAAACTAGCCATGGTTTATTATGCAGCTATTACATAGAATGTGTTTTATATATAACTGATGAACTGGATATATAACTGATAAGGAATTTCCATTATGTGTTATTAATTGAGAGATTCCTAAAGCAAATACACACAAATGTCTTCAAATGTGCATTTCATGATATAACCAGATTATTAACATTGTTTAGCTACAGGGAATAAGGTGGAAAAGGAAAGAGCAGGGAGAAAAGAAAATAAGTTGAGAAAGAATATATATATATATATATATATATATATATATACACACACACACATATATATATATACACACACACACATATACACACACAAAGGTGAAACCTTGAAAGTAAGTCTTTGTTCATATAAGGAGTGTAAGTTAAATAAAATTATCTGGTGTCACTAAAGATGATGACTGTTATAATTATTATGGGACGTGTGTGTGTTTGAACATAAAATAATGTGTATTATTTAATTGTTAAGGAAAATCTCTGGTTATAATACAGCATTATGACATGATCTCACCTATTTATAATTTTAGATGAATATAAAAATTACCTGAGCAATATACCTCAAAATATTAAATGTAGCTATCTATAGTTGTGGTATTAGTGTTTTAGTCATTTACCTCATGTGTACTTTCTATAATTTTCTGAATTAACTCAAATTAAAAATTAAAATACATATATAGTAACAGAAAATGGAAAGAAGGGAACAAATAAAAATGAATAATCTAAGAATTCAACCCAGAAATTAGAAAAAAAAAACTAAGTTACTAGAACAAAAGAGTTAATAATAACAGAGAGAGAGGAGGAAGATGGTGGAAGAGTAAGATATGGAGATCACCTTTCTTCCCAGAGATATGTCAGAAATACAACTACACGTGGAACAACTCCTACAGAACACCTACTGAATGCTGGCAGAAGACCTCAGACCTCCCAAAAGGTGAGATACTCCCCATGTACCTGGGTAGGGCAAAAGAAAAAAGAATAAACAGAGACAAAAGAATAGGGACAGGACCTGCACCAGTGGGAGGGAGCCGTGAAGGAGGAAAGATTTCCACACAATAGAAGCCCCTTCGTGGGTGGAGACTGTGGGTGGCGGAGGGGGTGGAGCTTCGGGGCCACAGAGGAGAGCACAGCCACAGGGGTATGGAGGACAAAGCGGAGACATTCCCGCCCAGAGGTTCGGTGCTGACCAGCACTCACCAGCCCGAGATGTTTGTCTGCTCACCCACCGGGGCGGGGGGGCTGGGAGCTGAGGTTCGGGCTTTGGTCGGAGCACAGGGAGAGGACTGGCGGCATGAACTCAGCCTGAGTGTGGTTAGTGCACCACGGCTAGCCAGGAGAGAGTCCGGGGAAAAGTCTGGACCTGCTGAAGAGGCAAGAGACTTTTGTTCCCTCTTTATTTCCTGGTGCGCGAGGAGAGGGGTTAAGAGCACCGCTTAAAGGAGCTCCAGAGACAGGTGCTAGCAGCGGCTAACAGTGTGGAACACAGTGACAGGCATGAGATGCTAAGGCTGCACTGCCGCCACCAAGAAGCCTGTGTACGAGCACAGGTCACTCTCCACAAGTCCCTTCCGGGGAGCCTGTGCAGCCCGCCACTGCCAGGGTCCTGGGATCCAGGGACAACTTCCTCTGGAGAATGCACGGCGTGCCTCTGGCTGGTGCAACGTCACACTGGACTCTGCCGCCACAGGCCAGCCCCGCCTTCTGTACCCTGCCCTTCCCTCAGCCTGAGTGATGCAGAGCCCCCCAATCAGCTGCTCCTTTATCCCCGTCCTGTCTGAGTGAAGAACAGACGCCCTCCAGTGACCTACATGAAGAGGCAGGGCCAAATCCAGAGCTGAAACCCAGGAGCTATGTGAACAAAGAAGAGAAAGGGATATCTCTCCCAGCAGCCTCAGGAGCAGCGGATTAAATCTCCACAATCAACTTGATGTACCCTGCATCTGTGGAATACCTGAATAGACAATCAATTATCTCAAATTGAGGAGGTAGACTTTGAGAGCAAGATTTATTATTTTTTCCCCTTTTCCTCTTTTTGTGAGTGTGTATGTGTATACTTCTCTGTGAGATTTGTCTGTATAGCTTAGCTTTCACCACTTGTCCTAGGGTTCTATCTGTCAATATTTTATTTTACTTAAAAATTTATTTTCTTAATTATTTTTTATTTTAATAACTTTATTTTGTTTTATCCTCTTTCTTTCTTTCTACATTTTCTCCCTTTTATTCTGAGCTGTGTGGATGAAAGGCTCTTGGTGTTGCAGCCAGGAGTCAGTGCTGTGCTTCTGAGGTGGGAGAGCCAACTTCAGGACACTGGCCCACAAGAGACCTCCCAGCTCCACATAATATCAAAAGCAAAAATCTCCCAGAGATCTCCATCTCAACACTGGCACCCAGCTTCACTCAACGACCAGCAAGCTGCACTGCTGGACATCCTATGCCAAAAACTAGCAAGACAGGAACACAGCCCCACCCATTAGCAGAGAGACCGCCTAAAATCATAATAAGTCCACAGACACCCCAAACCCACCACCAGATGCGGACCTGTCCACCAGAAAGACAAGATCCAGCCTCATCCACCAGAACACAGGCACTAGTCCCTTCCACCAGGAAGCCTACACAACCCACTGAACCAACTTTAGCCACTGGGGACAGACACTAAAAACAACGGGAACTATGAACCTGCAGCCTGCAAAAAGGAGACCCCAAACACAGTAAGATAAGCAAAATGAGAAGACAGAAAAACACACAGCAGATGAAGGAGCAAGATAAAAACCCACCAGACCTAACAAATGAAGGGGAAATAGGCAGTCTACATGGAAAAGAATTCAGAATAATTATAGTAAAGATGATCAAAATCTTGGAAATAGAATAGAGTAAATGAAAGAAACATTTAAAAAGAACCTAGAAGAACTAAAGAAGAAAAAAGGAATGATGAACAACACAATAAATGAAATTAAAAATACTCTAGAAGGGATCAATAGCAGAATAACTGAGGCAGAAGAACGGAAAAGTGACCTGGAAGATAAAATAATGGAAATAACTACTGCAGAACAGAATAAAGAAAAAAGAATGAAAAGAACTGAGGACAGTCTCAGAGACTTCTGGGACAACATTAAACACACCAACATTCAATTATAGGGGTTCCAGAAGAAGAAGAGAAAAAGAAAGGGACTGAGAAAATTTTTGAAGAGATTCTAGTTGAAAACTTCCCTAATATGGGAAAGGAAATAGTAAATCAAGTCCAGGAAGCACAGAGAGTCCCATACAGGATAAATCCAAGGAGAAACACGCCAAGACACATATTAATCAAACTGTCAAATTTAAATACAAAGAAAAAATATTAAAAGCAGCAAGGGAAAAACACAAATAACACACAAGGGAATCCCCATAAGGTTAACAGCTGATCGTTCAGCAGAAACTCTGCAAGCCAGAAGGGACTGGCAGGACATATTTAAAGTGATGAAGGAGAAAAACCTACAACCAAGAGTACTCTACCCAGCAAGGATCTCGTTCGGATTTGACAGAGAAATTAAAACCTTTACAGACAAGCAAAAGCTGAGAGAGTTCAGTACCAGCAAACCAGCTCTACAACAAATGCTAAAGGAACTTCTCCAGGCAAGAAACACAAGAGAAGGAAAAGACCTATAATAACAAACCGAAAACAATTAAGAAAATGGGAACAGGAACATACATATCGATAATTACCTTAAATGTAAATGGATTAAACACTCCCACCAAAAGACATACACTGGTTGAATGGACACACAAAAAAAGACCCATATATATGCTGTCTACAAGAGACCCACTTCAGACCTAGAGACACATACAGACTGAAAGTGAAGGGATAGAAAAAGATATTCCATGTAAATGGAAATCGAAAGAAACCTGGAGTAGCAATTCTCATATCAGACAAAATAGACTTTAAAATAAAGACTATTAGAAGAGACAAAGAAGGACACTACATAATGATCAAGGGATCAATCCAAGAAGATACAACAATTGTAAATATTTATGCACCAAACACAGGAGCACCTCAATACATAAGGCAAAAACTAACAGCCATAAAAGGAGAAATCGACAGTAACACATTCATAGTAGGGGACTTTAACACTCCACTTTCACCAATGGACAGATCATCCAAAATGAAAATAAATAAGGAAACACAAGCTTTAAATGAAAATAAATAAGGAAACACAAGCTTTAAATTAAACAAGATGGACTTAATTGACATTTATAGGACATTCCATCCAAAAGAACCGAATACACATTTTTCTCAAGTGCTCATGGAACATTCTCCAGGATAGATCATATCTTGGGTCAAAAATCAAGCCTTGGTAAAGTTAAGAAAATTGAACTTGTATCAAGTATCTTTTCTGACAACAACGCTATGAGACTAGATATCAATTACAGGAAAAGATCTGTAAAAAATACAAACACATGGAGGCTAAACAATACACTACTTAATAACGAAGTGATCAATGAAGAAATCAAAGAGGAAATCAAAAAATACCTAGAAACAAATGAAAACGGAGTAACGACAACCCAAAACCTATGGGATGCAGCAAAAGCAATTCTAAGAAGGACGTTTATAGCAATACAATCCTACCTTAAGAAACAGGAAACATCTTGAGTAAACAACATAACCTTCCACCTAAAGAAACTAGAGAAAGAAGAACAAGAAAAACCCAAAGTTAGCAGAAGGAAAGAAATAATAAAGATTAGTTCAGAAATAAATGAAAAAGAAATGAAGGAAAAGATAGCAAAGATCAATAAAACTAAAAGCTGGTTCTTTGAGAAGATAAACAAAATTGATAAACCATTAGCCAGACTCATCAAGAAAAAAAGGGAGAAGACTCAAATCAATAGAATTAGAAATGAAAAAGGAGAAGTAACAACTGACACTGCAGAAATAAAAAAGATCATCAGAGATTGCTACAAGCAACTCTATGCCAATAAAATGGACAACATGGAAGAAATGGACAAATTCTTAGAAATGCACAACCTGCCAAGACTGAATCAGGAAGAAATAGAAAATCTGAACAGACCAATCACAAGCACTGAAATTGAAACTGTGATTAAAAATCTTCCAACAAACAAAAGCCCAGGACCAGATGGCTTCACAGGCGAATTCTATCAAACACTTAGAGAAGAGCTAACAACAATCCTTCTCAAACTCTTCCAAAATATAGCAGAGTGAGGAACACTCCCAAACTCATTCTACGAGGCCACCATCACCCTGATACCAAAACCAGACAAGGATGTCACAAAGAAAGAAAACTACAGGCCAATATCACTGATGAACATAGATGCAAAAATCCTCAACTAAATACTAGCAAACAGAATCCAACAGCACATTAAAAGGGTCATACACCATGATTAAGTGGGGTTTATTCCAGGAATGCTAGGATTATTCAATACACGCAAATCAATCAATGTGATACACCATATTAACAAATTGAAGGAGAAAAACCATATGGTCATCTCAATAGATGCAGAGAAAGCTTTTGACAAAATTCAACACCCATTTATGATAAAAACCCTGCAGAAAGTAGGCATAGAGGGAACTTTCCTCAACATAATAAAGGCCATATATGACAAACCCACAGCCAACATTGTCCTCAATGGTGAAAAACTGAAAGCGTTTCCACTAAGATCAGGAACAAGACAAGGATGTCCACTCTCACCACTTTTATTCAACATAGTTTTGGAAGTCCTAGCCATGGCAATCAGAGAAGAAAAAGAAATAAACATAACCCAAATTGGAAAAGAAGAAGTAAAACTTACTGTTTGCAAATGACATGATACTAAACATAGAAAATCCTAAAAATGCTACCAGAAAACTACTAGAGCTCTCCAATGAATTTGGCAAAGTTTCAGGATACAAAATTAATACACAGAATTCTCTTGCATTCCTATAAACTAACAAGAAAGGGTCAGAAAGAGAAATTAAGGAAACAATCCCATTTACCATCACAACAAAAAGAATAAAATACCTAGGAGTAAACCTACCTAAGGAGGCAAAAACCTGTACTCAGAAAACTGCAAGATGCTGATGAAAGAAATGAAAGATGACAAACAGTTGGACATATATACCATGTTCTTGGATTGTAAGAATCAATATTATGAAAATGTCTATACTACCCAATGCAATCCCTATCAAATTACCAATGGCATTTTTTACGGATTTAGAACAACAACAAAAAAAAGCTTACAATTTGTATAGAGACACAAAAGACCCCCAAATAGACAAAGCAACCTTGAGAAAGCAAAACGGAACTGGAGGAATCAGGCTCCCTGACTTCAGACTGTATTACAAAGCTACTACAGTAATCAAAACAGTATGGTACTGGCACAAAAACAGACATATAGATCAATGGAACAGGATAGAAAGCCCAGAGATAAACCCACGCACCTATGATCACTTAATGTATGACAAAGGAGGCAAGAACATACAATGGAGAAAAGACATCTCTTGAATAAGTGGTCCTTGGAAAACTGGACAACTACATGTAAACAAATGAAATTAGAACACTTCTTAACACCGTATACAATAATAAACTCAAAATGGATTAAAGACCTAAATGTAAGGTCAGACACTATAAAACTCTTAGAGGAATACATAGGCAGACATTCTTTGACATAAATCACAGTTAGATCTTTTTTGACCCACCTCCTAGAGTAATGAAAATAAAAACAAAAATAAAAAAATGGGATCCAGTGAAACTTAAAAGGTTTTGCACAGCAAAGGAAACCATAAACAAAACAAAAAGACAACCCTCAGAATGGGAGAAAATTTTTCCAAATGAGGCAACCAACAAGGGATTAAGCTCCAAAATATACAAAAAGCTCATGCAGCTCAATATCAAGAAAACAAATAACCCAATCATAAAATGGGCAGAAGATCTAAATAGACATTTCTCCAAAGAAGACATACAGATGGCCAAAAAGCACATGAAAAGATGCTCAACATCACTAGTTATTAGTGAAATGCAAGTCAAAACTACAATGAGGTATCATTTCACACCAGTGAGAATGACCATCATCAAAAAATTTACAAATAATAAAGGCTGAAGAGGGTGTGGAGGAAAGGGGACCCTCCTACACTCTTGGTGGGAATGTAAATTGGTACAGCCACTCTGGAGAAGAGTATGGAGGTTCCTTAAAAAACTAAAAATAGAACTACCATGTGACCCAGCAATCCCATTCCTAGGCATATACCCAGATAAAACCATAATTTAAAATGATACAGTACCTCAACATTCATTGCAGCACTATTTACAGTAGCCAGGAGATGGAAGCAAGCTAAATGTCCACCAACAGAGGAATGGATAAAGAAGATGTGGTACATATGTACAATGGACTATTTCTCAGCCATAAAAAAGAACAAAATAATGACATTTACAGCAACACTGATGGACCTAGAGATTGTCATATTGAGTGAAGTAAGTCTGACACAGAAAGACAAATATCATATGACATCACTTATATGTGGAATCTTAAAAAGAAAAAAAAGCATGTAAATGAACTTATTTACAAAACAGAAGTAAAGTCATTGATGTAGAAAACAAATTTATGTTTACCAGGGTATAAGTGGGGAAGAGATAAATTCAGATTGGTATTGACATATATACTATATATAAAATAGATAGCTAATAAGAACCTGCTGTATAGCACAGGGAACTCTACTCAATACCCTGTAATGGCCTATATGGGAAAAGAATCTTAAAAGAAAAAAAAAAAGCAGTGGATATATGTATAACTGATTCACTTTGCTGTACACCTGAAACTAACACAACATTGTAAATCAACTATACTCCAATAAAAATTTTAAGAAAAAAAGTCACAATAGCACTTTTTACAGAAATAGAAAAAGCAATTCTAAAATTCATATAGAAACACAATAAACCCCAAATAGCCAAAACAATCTTGAGAAAAAAGAACAAAGCTGAAGACATATCACACTTCCTGATTTCAAAATATATTACAAACTACAGTAAATTAAAACAGTATGGTATTGACAAAAGACAGACAGATGGACCAATGGAACAGAATATAGAGGCCAGAAATAAACCCATGCAAATAAGAGCAACTGACCTTTCACAAGTTTAAAATCATAACATAAAACACAGGGGTAAAGCTTCATAACATTGGCCTAGGCAACAATTTCTTGGATATGACACCAAAATTACAGACAACAAAACAATTTATTTAATATGATATACATGACTTGATAATCTGATAACTAAATACCTTTAAACAACATCTTCTATCCATTTCTTCACAATCTTCCAGCCATTCCAAATTAGGAGTAAGTTTTTTTTAACATATGTCATCCTGGTTCATACTTTAGGTTAATGTAGTGGGTTTCATTCCAACAATTATACTCCCTACTCCACCTCTCTTACCAGCAGTCACTTTTGACCTTCTGGAGATATGTGGTCCGAGAAGGACACTCTTCCCCACTTAAAAGAATAAATTATGATTAATCAACAAACTTTTTCTGGAAAGGGCCAGATACTAAATGTTTTAGGCTTTGTGAGCAAAGAGGTTAATTCAAAGATATTATGCAAGTACTCACCTAAAAATAGAAAAAACAAAATTTCCAAACAGTTTATTAACAAAATATATTCATAATAATTGACTACACTTTTAATACAGATCCACTAATGAGAGGAACTGAGTTCCTTTTGGGGAACTGATATTATGCCAATGTATTTGCAGCCCAAAGTTCTTAGCTTTACCAATACCTTCTTTGTCATGAGTCTGCTCTTTTTTTTTTTTTTTTTACTTTCCTTTCTTAAAATGGTGGTATTAAGAAGTTACTAAGTCTGGATTGTTCTTATTCAGATATTATGCAATAAGACAACCATCTGCCTGTTACATGCCTTTCTGTGCTTCATCTCAGCAAATCATTGCAAGGCTTATATGAAGTCCTTAGCAAGGTTACCAATATATGCTTTGTCAGGTTAAAAAATATTTTCAGTTGTGCTTAGCATTACCATGAACGATGTTCTCAATACCAGTGATAAGCAGCACTCCCTTCCTAACACTGATCTCACTTGAGATCAACAGGTTAGAGTTGGAGGTGGACACCCTGTGGGAGGAGAGTAAGACACAGTGGCAGCCATTAGAGGGAATGTACTTGCGGTTTGCATAATCATCAGGATGCACTTGACACTTCATTGTCCTAACTTGCTGAACTCTAGTGCCAGATTACAAATTAGATCCGTCTCCACACATGCCCTGAATAACACAAAACTTTAACATTGACTTCTCTCAAAAAAATCATTTTCCAGATGATATTGACATTAGGGGATACATCATTATCCACTGCTTAGCGATATTAAAAAGTATTTACACATAAAGTGATTAGACTAATTAAAAGTTTTAATTTATGTGTTTTTTAAAAATATTGTAATATTCAACATTTTAATATTTTATTATCAGAGAGTCACATAAGGAAGGATTTTTTTTGTGCACAGAACTTTTTCTTTTAGCATCAGAATTCATTCTCCTGCTCAAAAACTTCCCATGTTTTCTATTGATTCAGAAGTCTCAATTTGGGATTCAAGTGCCTCTAGAAACTGGACATTACCTTATTTGAGTTCATTGTTCTTTGCTCCCTACATAACTGTGTGTCCAACTGTCTATGGTTAATCTTTAGTGGAATGTCCCACAAGTATTTCAAACTCAATATGTACCAAATTTGACTTTCACCCTCCAAAATTCATTCTTTTTCCTATGGTTATGTCTCAGTGAATAAATCCACTGACCACCCTGTTATCCAAAGGCCCCAAAATAATAATAGCTTAATTGAGAACCAGGGACATTATTTACATTATTTCATTTGAATCTTAATATATATCTGTGAATTTTTATTATCCCAAATATATATATGAATATTGAGACTTAGCCAGATTAAGAAATTTGCCTCACAGTTAGAAAATAGAGTAGCTGGGATTTGAATCAGTTTGTCTGACCCTTAAGCCTCTGTTCATAATGGCTATGCTGAACTAGAATCCTTGAATCACTCTTTCCTTCATTCTCACCAGAAATCCTCTGTCTCTTTACTGTCTTTTCATACTGACTCTCCACAAGAGTCAGTGACAATGCTAGTCTATTGACCTGAACTATGTACAGACGAGGGGCCATGTGGCACCAGACAGAGAGACAGGTGAGTTACTGCCTAAACACTTTTGATGGCATGTGAGGCAGAACTGTTTCTTAAAATCAAGTGTTTATATGAAAAGAGATCTTTATGATTATAAGAGCTACAATCTGACCTAAATCTGGATCCCAGCTCAACGGCTTATTAGCAGCTATGAGTCTTTGACAAAAACTTAGCTTCAGATCTCAGTTTCTTCATCTGTAAAATATTTAGATGAAATGAAATAATACACATAAATTACCAAGCACTATAATATCTTCAGTAAGTGCAGGTAGTAAGTGTTCAATAAATATTTGTTAAATGAAAAAATAAATAGTGTTTGAGACATCCCTGTATATTTATCATAAATATATTTTTATTTGGGCTAATTTGGGTAGAATTTTTTGTTTCTTGCAATTTAATAGTTCCTGACTGTTTGAATTATTTATCACTACATAATAAAATACCCCCAAACATAATGGTTTAAACAAAAAGTTGTTATTATTCTATCTCACTATTTTTTTTTTGGTCAGAATATTTGAACAGAGTGCACAAAGTGTGGCCCATCTCTGTTTCATAATGTCTGGGCCCTCGGGTTGACGCAAAGGCTGGTGGCTGGGACAGCTTAGAGTCATCTCACTACTTGTTCTATTTGTTCCCTTTGTCTTTATTACAATATGCTTTCCTAATTAATCAGTATCCCTTTAAACATTATACCACTTCATGTGCAGCATGAAGATCTCGAAACAGTGTATTCTCAATCTTTCTCTCCCATCCTTTGTGCTACTGATATAACTTATTTTACTTTTTTGTTGTAAACACAAACTGCTTTGCTTTAGACTGTTATTTTTTAGATTTGGTTAAACTAAGAAATACAAACTTATTTTATCTTTATCTTAGTCCAGCCCTCTTACATTTCTTAGTGTAGGTCCAAGTTTCTGTTTTATAATATATTCCTTCTCCTTGAAAGTCATTATTAAACTTTTCTTGTCTAATACTGCTGTAGAATTATACAGAATACTAACTATAGAATTATGGGTTGATATCCTTGTTTTATTCTTCAGTACCTTAACAATATCATTTCATTGTCTAATGCTTTCATGGCTTCTCATGAGACTTCAGCAATAATTTTTACTTTTGTTCCTCTGCATGTCATCAAGATTTTCTTTCTGAGTTTTTTTTTCAATAGTTTGAATATGATATGCCTGTGTATGTTATGTTTTGCTCTGTTTGGTTTGTTTTGTTTTTGTCTTTTGGTATTTTCCCACTTGTTGAGTTTGGGCATCTACTGTTTGGCATATGTCATTAATTTTAGAAAATTCTCAGCCATTATATTTTCATTTATTTTAAAAAGATTTCTTCCTCCAAATTCTCTCTCTCTTTTTCTTCTGGAATTCAAACTACATGTATATTATACTGCTTGATATTTTCAGGTGCTATAGATGCTCTATTCTATTTTTGCTCACTTTTTCTTCTCTTTGTGCTTAGTTTGGGTAATTTCTATTGGCCTATTTTCAAGTTCACTTATGCCTTCCCTCACAGTGTTGAACAGAGTGGAGGCATTCTTTATCTTTGTTACTTTTTTTCTCATTTATGCCATTTCCATTTAATCATTTCTTATTGTTCCCATCTCTCTGCTGAAGTTACCCATTTGATTTTGCATGTTGTCTATCATTTCCAGTAGAGCCATAAACATATTGATCATAGTAATTTTAAATTTCCTGTTATATAGTTTCAACACCTGTGTCATATCTAAGTTTGGTTCTGATGATTGTTTCTTGGGAGTATGTTTTTTCATTATACATGTATGTATATATATGGAAGTGGGCACACTTTTCCATCTGCTAGGCCTTTAGTGTAAGAGTTTGAGTAAAAGTTGGGCTAGATTTGAGGCTTGCTGTTACTATGGTTAAACCCAAAGCACCCTTTGATTCCTATAATGATACCTTTTGTGTAGTATGAGGATTCATTACTACATTAGATCTGTGCAGCCCTCAGCTGTAGCTACACTTCAGAAAGGGGCTCTTTGCACACTGTTGTTACCTGAAGCCTGTTGGACTGCTGGTGGTGACTGTTGTCTGTTCTGAAGCCTCAGCCATAGCAGGAACCAAGTCCCTGGGTGTCAGAAGCATGGTCCACTCCATTCTTCTGCCCCTTTCCTGGCTGTGTGGGCCCAGAGTATATTCCTGCTCTTCTCAGTATTGTGTTCTTCCTGTTCCCCTCCTTCAGTGCTCTAGGGTAAAATGGTTTGTTGCCCTCCCTCCCACAGGCATTGGTTCCTTATGAGGAGATAGGGAAAAAGTCAAGTGGCATTTCTTGGCCCTCCTGCAGAGGTGCTTTCCCTTCCCCAGGACTGCATCAAAATCAACACATTCTTCACGCTCTCTGATCTTTTCTGTGATTACATGGTGGGATTCACAGAGAAAATCCAGCAAGATGGTGTGGACTCCTCCCATTTCTAGAGCTCCCAAGGGTTCATCACTGTCCTGCCAGTGTGCCCTGGGCCTTCACCCATTTGTCAACTGTTATAGCTGAGTTCTTCCAGTTGGTGTTCAGCAGCATCTGGTAAGTGAGTGCTTGTGTCTCCTCTCTCCCTGAAGATGCCTCTCTCTCTTTAGTGTTTGGGTAGTTGTTTTGCAACCTCAGTTCTTTAATAGATATAAAAGAGTTATTAATTTGAAGTTATTCTAACCATTTTTTATAAAGATGGAAGTAATGTTCTGCCCTGCTCTCTACATTCTAGGGAGGATTCTAGAAGTCTTTAATGAGATATTTTACCTTCTTTTTTCAAATACCGAGCCTTCAAGATTGGTGAGCACTTTTCACGTAGAGTGTATCTCAGTTTGGATCACCCCTATTTTGAGTGCACAACAGCCACATTCAGTTAGGGCTTCCATATTGGACAGAGCAGCTCTGAACTTATAGCTACTGAATATTGTGAACATCATAGTCATGATGGGTATATTTTAAAACTAATGTTACTGGACTTTGTCCTATGAGCAGTGAAAAGTTTATATTTTGATTTTTTTCATGATTTTTAAAAATTATTCTTAGTATTTTCTAAGAGGTCATTCAATCCGAGCATAGAAGTAAGCCAAATGCTGTATTATCTTAATTATATACCTTAACTGCCTTATTTTTTGTAAACTGAAAGCTGTTTGGAGTGTTAATGATAATAGCTGAGATGAAAATTTGTTAAGTTTGGTCAATAGAACATTTTCTAGTACATATTTTGGTACCTATCTTTAAGCCTAGCTGAGTTGCTATATTAACGTATTTTTTGAATGATATGCAAACATCTTCAGTTTCTTCATGCTGAGATCCTTATTATTATTCAACACCAAAATAACAATATTTTAAACCACCAGAAACAAGTTGTAAGATATTATGAATAAACTCATTTGCTTGAATAGCAACACCAAAAGTCCTTTAACAAATTCATGAGTTTTGATTTATGTCAGATGTATAAAATGAGAATTTGAATACCTAATGTAGAATTTAAATGGAAATGCCGAGGAAGTCTATAATAACAGAAATATAAGATGTCTTACAGTTTATTTATTTTATTAAATTCATTATTTTCCCAGATAAAATACATTCATTCAGACGATTTATTTTTGTGACATTTGTAATTCTGATCTCAAAACTCCAGTTAAAATAAATGTTTGTTCATTTCACTTCTTGTACTGTAGTGTTTTCTGCCTTCATTTGTTTCACTATGAGACACATTCTGGTTGAGACAAATCATTTCAGGAAATGAGTTCTAAGATTTCTCTCTCTTTCTTTCTCTCTCTCTGCCTGGATATGTTCTAAATTCTGCTGTTCTTGTGATCAATAATAGCATCTTTTTTTACTTTTCTTATTTGTAATGATCCTATAAAGACAAGAACCTGTATGATTATTTCACAAAAAAACTGTAAATGCAATATAGTTGAAAAATTAAGGGGCTTCCCTGGTGGCGCAGTGGTTGAGAGTCTGCCTGCCGAGGCAGGGGACATGGGTTCGTGCCCCAGTCCGGGAAGATCCCACATGCTACGGAGTGGCTGGACCCATGAGCCATGGCCACTGAGCCTGCACGTCCGGAGCCTGTGCTCCACAACGGGAGAGGCCGCAACAGTGAGAGGTCCGCGTACCGCAAAAAAAAAAAAAAAAAAAAAAAAAATTTAATACTTAAAATTTTGAGATAGCTGAAGTAAGAGGCTGAAGTAAGTCAAGAGAAAGGGACACAGCAGGCTGTAAATGTTCACACTAATGCTTGTCCATAACATCTCCCCCCAGCCCCCAGTATCTCAACTAGAAGGTTAATTGATGTGAATTTGCACAAAAGGTTTAGGTTGCTAGTTTGTAATAATGATTAATTAACATGATGATATAGTGTGACTAAGCCTTTTCTTGTGTTTCCTAGGCCCACCCTACATAAATGTGCATGACTAAACCGTGTTGGCTATAATTTCTTATACTTTTGGCGGAATGGTACAGGTCTGTTGGGTGGGTTTAAAGAAGGACTAGTAGGGATTGGAGAAAAAAGTACAAATAACTCTTTTGAGGAATTTTGTTTAAAACCAAGGTCACTGTCCTCTCCTCCAAAAAATTGGAGCGTTAGCTATGGAGAAAAATAGTCAAGATATTTTTCTAAAAATATGAGATAAAAGGGCATCTTTGAACACTAATGGATGGACCTAGAGTCTGTCATACGGAGTGAAGTAAGTAAGAAAGAGAAAAACAAATACCATATGTTAACACATATATATGGAATCTAAGGGAAAAAAAGGTCATGAAGAACCTAGGGACAAGATGGGAATAAATACACAGACCTACTAGAGAATGGACTTGAAGATATGGGGAGGGGGAAGAGTAAGCTGTGACAAAGTGAGAGAGTGGCATGGACATATATACACCACCAAATGTAAAATAGATAACTAGTGGGAAGCAGCTGCATAGCACAGGGAGATCAGCTCAGTGCTTTGTGACCACATAAGGGGTGGGATAGGGAGGGTGGGAGGGAGGGAGACGCAAGAGGGAAGAGATATGGGAACATATGTATCTGTATAACTGATTCACTTTGTTATAAAGCAGAAATTAACACACCATTGTAAAGCAATTATACTCCAATAAAGATGTTAAAAAAAACAAAACAAAACACTAATGATAATGATCCAGGAGAGAGAGACAGAGAGAGAGAGATGATGGAGTACAGTAAGAGGAGAATTACTGAAGAAGTTGAGAGTAGATAGGATAAAGTGGACATGTGGACAAGCTAGCTTGAGGCAGAGCTTGGGTAATATAACCAGGCTAAAAGCAGGGAGAAAAGATGCTGGTGCAGATGCTGTTATGTGAGTAGGTAGGCGCAGTTTAAGGAGCTCAGGACTTGTTTTCTGATTGTTTCCATTTCCTCAGTGACTCAGAAACAAGGTTATCAGCTAAGAATGAGTATGGGGAGATAAGTATAGGGGGTTGAAAATAAAGAAGAAGGTATGAAATTAGACATCTAGAAAAGAAAGAGAGTGAGTGGACAAGGGATGGGTTGTAGTAGTATACGTCTTCAGCAATAAAGCCCATATACAACTCAACTCCAAGCCATATAAATTTTAACTCATAAATTTTCCTCAAATTCATCTACTTCTCCCCATTTCCACTGCTACCTTAGTCCAAATGACCACTGCCTCTTGCCTAAACTACTAAGTTGGCTTCCTAGTTGGCTTATACATATTCACTATTGCTCCTCTCTAATCCATTCTTATCACTGCAACCAGGGACATCTTTTCAAATTCAGGTTTATTCATGTTGCCCTCTGTTCAAAACTCTCCAAGACTCCTGTGAATGGAAACAGCCCTTCCTAGGAAAGCCTCACCTCAACTCCTTCCGCCTTCATCTGAAGTGGTTCTGTAACAACAGCTTCTTTTCAGTTCCTCTAAAGAACAATGCTTCATAAATGCTACGTGGAAAATCCTTCACTTCTCTCTTCACTTATTTTCTTCCTCTTTTCTTTCATATTTCAGTTGAATCATCATTTTCTCAAGGAAATCACCCCTGTTCATCTTCTTCATTACATGCTTTGACAGTGTAATATGCTTTTCACAGTCATAATTATTTTAAATTTATTTATGGGAGTATTTGACTGACTATGTTCCCCATTAGACTGGGAAGCTCCAAGAGGGTTAGCACTGTGCTTGTTTTTTGTTTTTAATACAGACTATGTTCGCTTTTGCTCACCAGTTTATCCCTTAATACTTAACACAAAATAGACCTCATAAATATTTTAAAAATTAATTGTGATGGAGTAACTCTAATGGGTACTAATTATTAAAAATATACTGTATGTAAAATTCTGAGCTACATTATTTATAAAATTTATTTAATCTTTATAAAAACTTGTAAAGTAAGAATTAGTATCTAGCTTTTAAAGATGAAGATGTTGAGATGGAGATGGAGAGGTTAAGTTCTCCAAAGTTGCACAGCTGGTGTGTAAACCAGATAGATCTGACTCCAAAGCACAATTGACCAGTCTCAATTGTGATTTTACCAACTTGCTCATCTACTGCCTGATTTCGTTTCCCCCTTTCAGCCCTAACAGATTTAATCTCTTTATTTTTTAAAAAAACTCCAGCTTTCAAAATATAACTAATTAACTCAGAATAATTTATTTTATGGGTAAATGCTCAGGAATATACCATTTTCAAAGAAGTGTTCATCTTCTTAGCAAAAATAAATGGTGTTCTGGGTTCTGTGTGTATATCTGTACACCTGTTTCTATTGTGGAATATATAAAGGGCAGAAAGTCATTTGTATTAATAGATTTTATTCATTATCACCATATAAAGAAAAAAATAGAAAATGATTTTTTAATGTTTTACCTTTGATATTGTATATAAATCAATAGTAATGCTAACTTTTAAAATTATGTAACCCTATAGAAAATCTGTGTTTCATATCTAATGTAATTTTGCAGCACTGTTTCATTACCGATAAGTGAGATTTTCAGCTCTCAATATGCCTGTCAACTATTTAAAGCAAGAGAACATTAAAGTATAGGCTCAATAATTTATATTCTTAATTTTAACTGACCAAAGCAATAAAATCGTCCCAGGCAACTTAACTTGGAAAATGCCAATCTTAATGTATTTTTAAAGACTAAGAAATAAATCTCAAGTCATTCAGAGAACTTGCTCTCCCCAAGTGTGCCATTGTGAGCAGACCTCCATTCCTTGCACATAGAAACATAACAGAGCCACCTCTTGCAAAAACTGCAACCATCATTAATTACCCCGGGTAGCAGCAGTCAGAATATATGAGGCTGGTTTCACCACTTGGCTTTATAGCATTGTATTTTCAGTCAGGTGAATAGTGACTAAGTTGCGTGAATTCCCATTAGAACCATATATCAGAATCAAAAGATACCGGGCTGCAAGTCACTTTAAATTCATTAGTGGGGGAAGCAGCAGTAAGTACACTCTTGACCACATTGGGCTGTATTAGATATATTTTGGAGTGAATGAAGCCACAGGGGTATGGCATTAGCTCTAATAATAGGTCTTAGCGAAGTAACCTCAACCCACATTTTCCAAATGATTAACTACTCTTACACAGTCATTTCATAAATGCTCATGACTTATTTCCCACTCACAAAGGTAACGCTGAGTCTTTCCCCCTTTGCTTTTGCATGCATACTCATAAATTTGTGAAGTTTTGTTGAGAAGGCATTGTTTCAGATTTGGAAAGGAGGGACCACTGCTTATAGAAAATACAATATTTTGTCAAGGATATGAGAAATGTTCTGGAAGGACTACTGACATTCTGTGCCAGGCTGACCACATGTCGCCACCCTGAGTTCTTGGTGTCAGTATAAAAGCCAAGGTAAAATACTATCTTCATAAATGTAAGGTTCTAGTGACATTTAATACTCTCACTAATAAAATCTGTTTGAACAGTTATAATTCGAGTGTCCAGATTTCCCCCTGAAAATCACCTATAGTTGCAAAGGAGACATTTGGGCTGAGTATTAGCCCTTTCAGCTCACATAGATGGTTCTCTGTTCATTTGTAGACCTTGTAAAACACATAATCCAACTAAGGAGATCTAAAGCAACCTAAATCAGTTCTTTAAATTCAGAATTTTTTTTTAAACTTCTCATGTTGAACCCAAAGCACTTCAAGCCTCCTAGTCTGCTTTCAGAGAAAAGAGGCACAATTCTCTTGTTGATGGTGTGTCTCTGTCTGCTATCCTAGCACAGTCAGCAGTTGTCACTCAGCCATCACTCACAAAGCTAGGAAGACTGAAAGCAGAGAACTAAGGTGAGATGTGACTTCTCCATTGCCTCATTCTCCCTGTACCTCTTCCAGTTATCTAGTCTGGAACTACCCATGAGCTGTTTAAGTCAAGTGCTAGGGGAGTTATTTCTGAGTCACTATAAAGAGCATAGAACACCATTTATTCTTGAGCAGAATTTCATCTTCCAATGCTTCTGTAAATAATAACCCATTCAAGATTTTGTTTTGCAAATATAAAAAAATCATTTACAAATGTGTGGTCAGAGAGGAGAAGTCCTGTTTGACTTGTTTTTTTCTCCCCAGACCTTTCTGTGTACCCTCACTCATCTCTCCTCCAGTAAAGGAACGTTCTGTTTAGTCAGTCTTATTTGTCTTTGATCTCTGCTTCTGCCACAACAGTCCTAGAGTGCTATTCCATATGTCTCTCACCATAACTTGTCAAATTGAGTTTGAGAGTTTCTGAAAATATTCTATTTGGTATAAGAGTATTCTATGAGAATTTTTACTTTTTTTGTTTTATAAAATTAATTAAAATAATAAAAAAGCATATCAGGATCACTTTATGACCTAATACTGCCACAAAATTTATTTGCATTTACTTATACAAATGTTCCATGTTAAGACTAACTGATATCACAATGTTCTGTATAAATGAGATCTTCAAAGGAGTTCAAATAGAGAAAAGTAGTGAGAGAATTTGTCCTCACCCATTCTTGGCAGTAAAGACATGTCAAATTAAAAATAAAACAGGGGCTTCCCTGGTGGCACAGTGGTTAAGAATCCACCTGCCAATGCAGGGGACACAGGTTTGAGCCTTGGTCCGGGAAGATCCCACATGCCGCGGAGCAACTCAGCCCATGTGCCACTACTGAGCCTGCGCTCTAGAGCCCGCGAGCCACAGCTACTGAAGCCCACAAGTCTAGAACCCATGCTCCACAACAAGAGAAGCCAACGCAATGAGAAGCCCGCGCACCACAACGAAGATGCAACACAGCCAAAAATAAATAAATAAAACTTTAAAAAAATAAAAAACAAAACTTGCATTGTGGCAGCCAGGACCATATTCATGTTGTGAGAGATCCCATATTTGTAAGTAGAAGGAAAGCTAAAGCAGCTCATTAACAATATATATTAGAGAATGAAGATTACTTTGCTCTTGATTTCTATAGTATTGTTTTATACATTATAGTCGATAACTTTGGTTTCCCACCAGATATCTACCACTACTTCCCTTCCTCTTACAGAACTTGATTATATAGTGATCTGTTCCCCCTGCATGGTTGTGCCCAGTTCCTATTCCTTGTCTCTTTCGTATCTATGTAATATCCAGTACATGTACATTCACAAACTACAAATACTGAAATGGCACTTAAAGTTAATTTCAGCCTTCTGGGGCAGGGAGACCTTCAAGATGGCAGAGGAGTAAGATGTGGAGATCACCTTCTTCCTCACAAATACATCAGAAATGCGTCTACATGTGGAACAACTCCTACAGAACACTTACTAAATGCTGGCAGAAGACCTCACACTTCGCAAAAGTCAAGAAACTCCCACGTACCTGGGGAGGGCAAAAGAAAAAAGATAAAACAGAGACAAAAGAATAGGGATGTGACCTGCACCACTGGGAGGGAGCTGTGAAGGAGGAAAAGTTTCCACACACTAGGAAGCCCCTTCACTGGTGGAGATGGGGTGTGGGGGAAGCTTCGGAGCCATGGAAGAGAGCGCAGCAACAGTGGTGCAGAGGACAAAGCGGACATATTACCGCACAGAGGATTGGTGCCAACCAGCACTCACCAACCTGAGAGGATTGTCTGCTCACCTGCCGGGGCAGGTGGGGACTGGGAGCTGAGGCTCTGGCTTCAGAGGTCTGATCCCAGGGAGAGGACTGGGATTGGCTGGGTGAACACAACCTGAAGGGAGCTAGTGTACCACAGCTAGCCAGGAGGAAGTCTGGGAAAAAGTCTGGAATTGCCTAAGAGGCAAGAGACCATTGTTTCAGGGTGCGCAAGGAGAGGGGAACCAAAGCACCGCCTAAACGAGCTCCTGAGACGGGTGCGAGCCATGGCTATCAGCACGGGCATGAAACACTAAGGCTGCTGCTGCAGGCACCAAGAAGCCTGTGTGCAAGGACAGGTCACTATCCACACCTCCCTTCCTGGGGGCCTGTGCAGCCTGCCCCTACCAGGTCCCATTATCCAGGGACAACTTCCACAGGAGAACACACTGCCCACCTCAGGCTGTTGCAATGTCACATTGTCCTCTCCACTGCAGGCTTGCCCCACATTCTGTACCCCTCCCTCTCCCCTGGCTTGAGTGAGCCAGAACCCCCTAATCAGCTGCTACTTTAACCCCATCCAGTCTGAATGAAGAAGAGACCATATTACCCAAAGCAATCTACAGATTCAATGCAATCCCTATCAAACTACAAATGGCATTTTTCACACAACTAGAACAAAAATTTTCACAATTTGTATGGAAACACAAAAGACCCCGAATAGCCAAAACAATCTTGAGAAAGAAAAACAGAGCTGGAAGAATCAGGCTCCTGGACTTCAGACTATACTACAAAGCTACAGTAATCAAGACAATATGGTACTGGCACAAAAACAGAAATATAGATCAATGGAACAGGATAGAAAGCCCAGAGATAAACCCATGAACATATGGTCACATTTTTGATAAAATAGGCAAGAATATACAATGGAGAAAAGACAGCCTCTTCAATAAGTGGTGCTGGGAAAACGGGATAGCTACATGTAAAAGAATGAAATTAGAACACTTCTTAACACCGTATGCAATAATAAACTCAAAATAGATTAAAGACCTAAATGTAAGGCCAGACACTATAAAACTCTTAGAGGAAAACATAGGTAGAACACTCTATGACATAAATCATAGCAAGATCCTTTTTGACCCACCTCCTAGAGAAATGGAAATAAAAACAAAAATTAAAAAATGGGACCTAATGAAACTTAAAAGCTTTTGCACAGCAAAGGAAACCATAAACAAGATGAAAAGACAACCCTCAGAATGGGAGAAAATATTTGCAAATGAATCAATGGACAAAGGATTAATCTCCAAAATATATAAACAGCTCATGCAGATAAATACTAAAAAAAAAAACAACCCAATCCAAAAATGGGCAGAAGACCTAAATAGACATTTCTCCAAAGAGGACATACAGATGGCCAAGAAGCACATGAAAAGCTGCTCAACATCACTAATTATTAGAGAAATGCAAATCAAAACTACAATGAGGTATCACCTCACACCAGTTAGAATGGGCATCATCAGAAAATCTACACACAACAAATGCTGGATAGGGTGTGGAGAAAAGGGAACCCTCTTGCACCGTTGGTGAGAATGTAAATGGATACAGCCACTCTGGAGAACAGTATGGAGGTCCTTAAAAAACTAAATATAGAATTACCATATGATCCAGCAATCCCACTACTGGGCATATACCCAGAGAAAACCATAATTCAAAAAGATACATGCACCCCAATGTTCATTGCAGCACTATTTACAATAGCCATGTCATGGAAGCAACCGAAATGTCCATCGACAGACGAATGGATAAAGAAGATGTGGTACATATATACAATAGAATATTACTAAGCCATAAAAAGGAACGAAATTGGGTCATTTGTTGAGACATGGATGGATCTGGAGACTGTCATACAGAGTGAAGTAAGTCAGAAAGAGAAAAATAAATATTGTATATTAACGCATATATGTGGAACCAGAAAAATGGTACAGATGAACCAGTCTGCAGGGCAGAAATTGAGAGAGAGATGTAGAGAACAAACGTATGGACACCAAGGGAGGAAAACGGTGGGGGGTGAGGGTGGGGGGAATGTGATGAATTGGGTGATTGAGATTGACGTGTATACACTGATGTGTATAAAATCGATGACTAATAAGGACCTGCTGTATAAAAAATAAATAAAATAAAATTCAAAAATTCAAAACAAACAAACAAACAAACAAGAAAACTAAAAATAGAACTACTATGTGACCCAGCAATCCTGCTACTGGACATATACCCTGAGAAAACTATAATTCAAAAAGAGTCATGTACTACAGTATTCACTGCAGCTCTATTTACAAGAGCCAGGACATGGAGGCAACTTAAGTGTCCATTGACTGATGAATAAATTGCTGATAAAAGTTAATATCTACCTTTCCATTTCTTTTCAAAATATTTGATAGACAATGATATACTCTTTTTTTTAAGTTTTACTGATGTATAGTTGATTTATAATGTGTTAATTTCTTCTGTACAGCAAAGTGAAAGTTATACATATAAATATACATATTTATATATTCTTTTTCATATTCTTTTCCTTTATGGTTTGTCACAGGATCCTGACTATAGCTCCCTGTGCCATACAGTAGGACTCTGTTGTTTATCCATCCTATATATAATAGTTAGCCTCTGCTAATCCCAAACTCCCAATCCTTCCCTCCCCTACCCCCCAACCTTGGCAACCACAAGTCTGTTCTCTCTATGAGTCCGTTTTTGTTTCATAGATATGTTGATTTACATCATATTTTAGATTGCACATGTAAGTGATAGCATATGGTATTTATTTTTCTCTTTCTGACTTCCTTCACTTAGTATGATATCCCTAGGTCCATCCATGTTGCAGCAAATGGCATGATTTCATTCTTTTTGATGGTTGAGTAATATTCCACTATATATATATATATATATATATATATATATATATATATATACCACATTGTCTTTAGACCATGATATACTCTTAGTTCTTAAGATCTTGGAGTTCATTTTAACTATGGAATTGTATATGAAATTTTTTAAGTTGTTTTTAATATGCTGTCTATTAAAAACAACTTAAATATTATGATCCATAAAAAGAGCTACACTCACCTTTATTCTCCAAGAGACACGCTAGACAATTTTGTTCTTTACACTAGACCTTCATCTACAAAAGATTTAAAGTGGCTCATAGAAATGTATGAGTTTTACAAGGAAAGAGCAAATAATTGGAAGAGTTAGGGGTGAAGGAAACTTCTATCGAAAGAAATAAAAGTGAAGGGTAAAGTTTCAACTCAAATATTTATGACATAAGGTCTAATCAAATTGCTAAAGTGGGGATCTCCCTGGTGGTCCAGTGGGTAAGATTCCGTGTTCCCAATGCAGGGGGCTCAGGTCTGAACCCTGGTCAGGGAACTGGATCCCACATGCATGCCGCAACTAAAGATCCCACGTGCTGCAACTAAGATCGAATGCAGCCTAAATAAATATTTTTAAAAAAACAAAAGGAAAGGGCAAAGCGATGTTATCTTTAAAAAAAAATTGCTAACTGGGTATAGAGAATCCTTTTTAAGTTTAGTTAGTGGGGTTAAATGGTATGTATTATAAAACCAAAATCCATTCATAAAATTCTTTTTCAATAAAGCATTAGGAAGATAAAACTCTACATTAGATTTCTTTAACTTATTGATATTTAAATAAAGAGCATCAACTTCCATAAGAATAATGAAGAGACTCACACTGTTTCTCTGCTAATCCTCATATAAAGTTGGTATGGAAATGGTGACATGACACTCGAGAGAGAGAAAATGGTCTACTGGGTTCTATCTCGCTTTGCAGCTTCACTGCCTAACACTGTTTAGCATCTGTTGGTAACTCAATAAATATTTACTTAATGAATAAGTATAGAAATCAATGAATGAAGGAAGAGGAATGAAAAAAAGACATGGCGTTAGGGATCCTTATGACTTCTTTTGTTGTTGTTGTTGTTGCTGTTTTGTTGCCCTAGTGCTTAATGAGATTCAGGGAAATACAAGTGGGTAGAATCTTAACTCCTACTACTGCAAGGTGTCTTTAAACAAAGTCAAATCTGTACTTTAGAATGCATTACTTGTTTCACCATACTACTGGTTTCAAATTCTGGATCACATACGAATAGATTCAGCAACATATATTAAAAAAATCACGTTTAAAGTGGCTGAACAAAATAGAGGGTTGTTTTTTTTTTTTCTCTTTTACACATCTGGGAGTTTGAAATTTGGTAATCCATTAAGATCACAGTCTCATTAGCATCCTAGGCTTTCTCTTGTCCTCATAGTTGCAAGATATCTCTTTTCCCCATTCCTCTGGCATCATATCCATTTCCCAGAAGTAAGGAAGAAAGGCGTGAGTTGGCTAAGTCTGTACCTGTTTTACAGTCTTCCTAGAAGCCCCACCATGTATTGTTAGCCAGAACTGTGTCAAAAGCTACCTCTATATACAAAGGAAAATGGAAAATGTCATTTTTAAATGTTCAGATTACCATCTGAAGAAAAACAATATTGTTGATAGGAAATAGAGGGAGATTGGATATCGTGTAGTAAATTGAACACAGTGCTCTGTTGGGTATATACTTCACTCTTTGGCAGGGCAATATAGTATCATATAGGCTTGTTACTTGACCAAATATTTATGATTCCCTTACAAGGCACATTGTCAGGATAGTGATTCCACACCACCTTGAAAATAGGTGGGGCCATTTTTCTTGGTTTAGCCAATAGAATTGAGAGAAATGATATGTGTCATTTCATAGGGAAAACAAAGATCTGGTGTGCATTTTCTATCTGGTACAGAACTGGTAATGTTTTAGGTGGTAGTTGCTTCACCAGCCTGGACCCCTCTGTGATTACAATGAGCAGATTTCCTTAGCTGATCACGATAGGCAAGGAGCATGCAGTTTGTGTGGGGCATCAAGCCACAGCAATTCAGAAGTTACTTTTTACTATCATGTGATCTAGCCTACCATGACAGTTGTTTTCTAGCACTAGATCCTAGAAAGTATCTGGTCATTTCTATTTCTTTATCAATCTTTACATCACTTTCTCCTTGTATGTCTTTTTTCCCTTTCTTCTCCTTCCTTTCACTGATCTCCCCACACAGAACCCCATCATCTCTTTACAAGTGAGTAGCACTTCTGAATACCATCTAGCTTGATTATTGTCACTGAGATAGAAAGAGCTACTTCCTCCGAGCTATGATATAAGATAGCATAACTTACAGTTGTTCTATCTTCCTCTCCTTAGAACATCTTAAAACAGTAAGCCTTGACAAGACAAGTGCCCTGTCCAGCATCTCAAATGATCTTATTTTTCCACTTTTCCTTCCAAATTGTGGATAAGATTGAAGATTAGTACAAAAAGAAGTCTCTTCCAGGTAATTTTGTTGCATGATTAAATCTGATCATAGCTCAGCAAGAAAATAATGGTTTTAATTTAAATTTCTATGGTACCAGCCAAGAATGCAAAGAACAAATAGGAAAGTGGATGCCAGATCACAAGACATAAGTTTTCAAATGTAATTGAAATGACATAAAAGAGCATATTTCTTGAAGCTTCACACATTCTACTTAGAGTAGGCTTAATTGGCTATATATTGCTCTATTTAGATATCATGAATATGGTATGTTTTTAAAGTAGAGACAAATAATATCTTCCACTGGCTTTTATGATGATTACATCATACAGAGATGATAGAAAATATCTAAATATGTCCCGCTTTAGAAGCAAGGTATTGTGTAGTAATTAGGTCACAATGATCAGATTTATAATGAGTATATTAAGTGCACATTAATAGTAGAGAATAAGCAGGACTGTTAGAGATTAGAACTCATTTTTGAAAGTTTAATTATGCTAACTAGGGAGTGTTATGGAATGAAGGTTTAAAATCTTATTCCTACCACTCTCTAATGGTTTAGGGGTCTTTTTAATGAAACATATTCTTCCCTCTGTCTTAGGCACTTCTCCATTGATATTCAGGGAGGTACATTCATTTACTCAAGAAAAAATAACACCCTTAAATTCTGGGTTAATCACCCTTAGCAAAAATATGCATAATTATATTAGAAATAATCAGAAATTGCACCATTTGCAGTAGGCACTAGTCGTTTTTGTTTGTTTTCTAAATGTCCATTTTCACTCTGAAGCTGCTCTTCCCACATCCCATATGGTTCTTCTGTGATGGCCAATCCCTGTGCTCAAGGGACAATTTATCATTAGTTATGGATTTTTGGATTTGATTTCCTAATTTTTAAAAAGTACTTTTTCATCTATTTGCATGAGGTCTATTGATCTGTAATATTCTTCTGTTTTTTAATAATGTCTGTCAGATTTTAGTACTAATGTTATATTGGCCTCATAAAATAAGCTGGACATTTATTCTACCTGCTCTAACTCATTTGTGCAAGATTAGTGCTATTTCCTCCTTGAATATTTTTATATAATTCACCAGTGAAACCATATGGGCCAGCAGTTTCCTTTTCAGAGGGTTTTGTTAAAAAAAATTAATTTCTGTAATAGATATAGATCTAGTTCTTCCTATGTTGATTTGGTAAGTTGTATTTTCCAAAAATTTGTCTTTTTAAGTTGTCAAATTTGTTTGCATAAACTTTTTCATAGTGTTATTTTATTATCCTTTTAATGTCTTTGTTGATAAGCTTACCATCCTAAGACTTCTACTAAAGATTCATTACTTTTTAAGTTTTTAGACTTAAATATTGCTATCTTGTAGACTATGATCTTTACTCCTCTTTTCTCCTTTTATGAGCTATCTAAAAATGTTCTGATCTAATGCCATAATTTCAAGAACCCTTCATAGCAACAGTATCCAAGCCTGATGGCACATGAGAAATACCTGTCTGCTTTTTTAAAAATGCTACATTCTGCCCTTCTCTCCAAACTAACTAATGTCTGGGAAAGGCCAGGCATTTAGTGTGCCCAGCATCTCCTCTAACGGCTCTAACAGGCAGCTGTGGTTGGGAATCACTGCTTTAAATACTCAAGATTCTGAACTCAAACCTCTGCTAAATATGTGTCTGAGAACCTGAAGTCAATTCTTTTCAACGTCCTAGTAGGTTGTTTGAGAAACCTGAGTTCATTGCCTTCATTGCTGAAACTTGCTCTTCCTTCTGTATTTCTGCTTTTTTCTACATAAACGAACACAGTTGAGGTAAATTTACATTAAAAATACACTATGTTTAGTGTAGAAACTATTTTGAAGAATACATACACCGTATGTAACTACCACCCTACTCAAGATACCCCTTCTTATCATCCCAAAGAAATCCCTCCTGTTCCTTTGATTTCATTTATCCCATTCCCAGTTGTAGAGACCACTGATCTGGTTTCTGCTAAATGCAGATTAGTTTTGTCAATTCTAGAATTTCATTTTGATGAAGTCATACAGAGTGTCCAATTTTGTTTCCGGATTTTTTTCCTCTCAGTATGCTGTTTTTTGAGATATAAGATGAATCCATATTATTGCATATATCAATAGTTTGTTCCTTATCATTGATACATAGTATTCCATTGTATGAGGATAACCTGTTTGGTTTATCTATTAATTAGTCAAAAAACATCTGAGTTATTTAGAGTTGTGGGCTACTATATCTCAAGCTACTTATCTTGCAGCAATAATGAAGCTTTTTTTAACTGTGATCTTGGACTTCTGAAAGTCAGACTGCCATATATCCAAACAAATTGCAAATCCTGAATTCTTTTTACAATCTCAAATTAGTGAAAACAAACACAAGGACTTGGGAAACAAGTAAAATAAAGATTGGGCCTTGGAAAGAGTCAATGAAATAGGATTGTCAGAACTCTAGCCCTTCTCCCTCACTTCCTGCTTTGGCTGCTCTTCCTCCTATCATAATCAGCTAGAGTGCAACCAGGAGCAGAGAGCATTTGATCTGTCTTTTCACCAAGTCTGAGTCATGAGGGAGACATGATGGCTCATCTGGCTAGTAAGTGGACAGCTGTGTGTCAAACCTGTCAAGAATACATATCATTGTTGAGCCCTCCAGTTAGCTAGCACCATTCATCAGAAAGCCAACAAAATATTCGCTGGTGGATTGATCACATAGAGGCAGCAGTGAGGATTTGTTCTCAAGCAGACACGTATTCTGGGTATAAATTTACATTTCCTACCTGCAGTGCTTCCATCAGTATTACTATCTGTGGAGTTACTGAATGCCATTATGGTATCTGACACAACACTCAGCAAAGAACTCATTTTATAGTAAAATAGGTGAGGAAAAAGCGCACTCGTGAGAGTCACAGGTTTTGTCACATACCCCATCAGCTGGCATGATGAAATGGAGGAATAACCTGATAATGGTTTAGTAACATCCCTACCTGGATGGCAAACCCTTCAAGGATGCTGAGCTGTAAATAAAGTTTTGATGTATGCTTTGAGACAACAGCAGTACATAAAGTTTCAGGAAACAAGAAGTGTAAAAAAGTGATTTTTATCATTCTCTGTAGTTTTCTTAGTTGGGCAGGATTTTGTCTCCTCCCTAACCTCTCATACCAGCCAGAAATGTCTAGAAATGTCTGGAGACATTTTTTATCTTCATGGCTGTGAGGGTGCTACTAGCATCTAGAGATAGAGGGCAAGGATGCTGCTAAACATCCTACAGGACAGCCCCCTATAACTGATAACAGTCCCACTCCGAAATGTCAATAGTGTTAAGGCTGATAAACCCTGTCCAACACCTAATGACACATTCACAAAATGTGTGGTTACTTACCATCAATACAACCTTGGATTCTACTAGTTAAGAGCTCTTAGGTCCCAGGGATGCAGTTAATATCATCTACGATCTATGACCAGTTACAGAGATGAGGACTCTAACAGCTATACATGGTTTCTTCCTTTCTTTGTTATGTATTCATTTTCCCTCTTTGTTTAACTAAGTATCTTACATAGGGAGTGTTGATAGTAGTTAAATTAATAATTCAGTCTCTAGGTTATAAAATATTCAGGACTGTGACTAGTTAAAAGAGGAAATAACGTACTGTAGATATGAATACTGTGTCTTTTCGGACTTTGATTTTATTTGGGGGACAGTAGTTAAGCTCATGTTGGTTTGTACAGGAAGAATTGCATCATTTTAAGTGGAAGATGACGTTATTCTTTTTGTTGTTTGGAAGTTTAACATGGTCATAAAAACAGGAATAGATAACAAATGGAAGTCAAATGGAGTAGATTGTGAAGCTTTCCTACTGGCAACTTAATACAATTCCCACTCCCTTCTGTGCTTTCCTCTTACATAACCAAACTCACAACCTATCTTTACAGACTTATGTTGATTGACTTTCTCACCTGTATCCCTTTCACTCTAAACTCTGTCTTGTAACTGTCTCCTGTTTCTTCCATGTTTATACATCTTTGTACATGGCATTCTCTAGGATCTTCCACTCCCATATTTCAAACTTGTTGACATATCTTTTAAGACAGCCTGAATGCCAACACTCCAGTGATTATTCTCTGAATTCTTTAATCATAAATAATTACTTATTCTTCTATGTTCCCATGCATTTTATAAATATCTCTAGCATAGCACTAAATATAGTATAGTTTTTCTGGTTTATATTAATCTCTTTATTTTTAGATTATGAGATCATTCCTAGTGTTTAAGCAGTGTCTTAAGTGTAGTAGAGGTACAATAAATGCATATTAAGTATAGTGAGAGTCCAATAAATATTTGATGAATTTATATTTGAAGAATTTTAAAGTGTTTATTGACACATCTCTGTATTTTCTTAATAGGAAAAAATAACACAGTTGACTAAATAAATAGAGATACCTGTATTAATTTAATAATTAAAATGAATAGTGATTCAAAAAACAGATTTCAAATATGTATAAAACAAAACATTAATTTAATAAACAATTAGAGAGCCTTTACATCATGAAGCACCACCATGGAAAGTGCTTAGAATAAAAAATATAAGATATAATCCCTGATTTTGAGCAGTTCACAGTCTAGTTAGGGAACAAATAATTACACAATAGTTTAATTATGTCTTTCTTTTTAAATTGCAATAAGAATAAAGCCTTTTTGTAATTCTTTGGAAAGCTGGGTAAGGTACATTATATCAACAAGACAGTAGATTTTCCAGTCTGGTCTTGACAGATGCACAGGAGATCATCAAGAGAATGAGGAGAAGAGAACTAGTTTTGTGAACATTGTATAGAAATACTATTTATATAAATGGAAAGGATCTTGCAAAAATATATGCATTTAGAGATGAGTGAGCATAGCTCTATGTGGTGAGACAGAGAGTAGCAAAGGCTAATCCTGGAAAGGCAGGTTGAGGCCAGATAATGGAAGAGTCTGCATGTTCTGCTAAATAATCTGGGTTTTCCCTTGCAAGTAATGAGGAGCCATTGAAGGTTTTTAATTAGAAAAATTACATTACAAAACATAGACTACGGGTGGAAAAACTGAATTAAGAGAGATGGACAGTAAAAGTGGCCCAGATGCAATCACTAGATGGAGAGGAGGAGAAAATCAGAGCAGCATTTGGGTGGTATAATTGCACATCCCCACCCCCCCCAGATATGCAAAGAGAAGGTAATATATACACAATACCCATGATAATCTTGATTAATTATTTGCATCCTCCTTTAAATTAAAATTTCATTTTCTGAACCTACTCTCTGGGATTTGAGCATTGTAGGGATATGTGATCAGTGTGTGTTGATGTATATCATTTGCCAGCTATTAATTTTGAAATACTTTATACATGGTCTTTGAAAACATTAATGTGTAGACTGAATTCTTTTGTGCTAGTACAGATACCTGTGAGAAAGAAAGAAGTTTAAAATGTTATGTCTGTGGTGAAAAAATGTTATATATTTCTGCAGAGGATATAAATTATTTATTTGAATTTCAGTACATATTTTCTGTTTGGCTTTACCATCTCTGGGTAAAGATTATGAAAAATGGGTAGAATTATGAGCACAGCTTGCAAGAATTCTTTTGGAATCCTCTGGAGTTTAACTTTTCAGTAGACACGGTGTATTTTTCCTAGTAGGAAATGTATTTTGTTAAATATAGGCACTTGATATCTTAGTCTCTGGACTCAGATTGATGTGAGAGTGCAGTGGATGAAACACTGGTATTGAATATTTTTGTGCATAAGATAGCTAATGGGCAGTACATAAGAGTAGCAAGAAGTCCATTGTACACTCTTATATGTGCTTCCTTAAAAGGAATCATAATTTTTAATAAAAGGTCACCCCTGAGCACTATACAACGTGACATGTATCAACATGTTAGGTTACCTTTAAGCTTACTGTTAACCTGTAGCCATTCTGGAGATCCATTTCAAGTAAGGCATGTAAGTTTTATATGTATATAACTTACTTTATTTATAACTTACTTTATTATATATATATAATTTGTATATATAATTCTTTAGTGTTCCCAACCTCTACTGTGGTAGGCTGAAATAAGATGTCTCTCCATGATGGCCACCTCCTAGTTTTTGTTACTCTGTGTAATCCCCTCCTCTTGTGGGTGGTGGGACCTCAGGCTTTCTCATAACCAATAACATATGGCAACAGTGATGAAATGTCACTTCTGTGATTAATTATATTACAGTATATAAGACTCTTGCTAGAAGACTCGTGCTAGGAATTCTCCTTATTAGTTTGGTCAAGTAAGTGGCCTTGTTGGAAAAACCACATAGCAAGGCACTATGGGCAGCTTCTAGGAACCATGCCTGGTCTCTGGAGCTAAGGGCAGCCTCTTACATTACATCACCATTTCATACCTAGCAAACATCTTGGGCCCTCAGTCTTGGAAAGGGAATGAATTCTGCCAATAACCTGAATGAACTTTGAAGCAGATCCTTCCTTCACAGAGCCTCCAGATGAGAACACATCCTGGCCAACACCTTGATTGTGAGACCCTAAGTAAAGGACTCAAACTGTTACCAGCCTCCTAACTATGAAAAACTATGAGATAATTGATGTGTGCTGCTTTAAGCCACGAAATTTGTGCTCATTTATTGTGCAGCAATAGAAAACTAATACCTCTTCTAAACTCAATAACAGAATGCTTTGGGGAATTCTCTGATGGTCCAGTGGCTAGGACTCTGTGCTTCCACTGCAGGGGGCATGGTTCCATCCCTGGTCAGGGAACTAAGATCCCCCATGCCACTCGTTGTGGCCAAAACAAACAAAACAAAACAAAAGAACCCGAAAATGCTCTGCAGATAACCAAAGTCTGAGATGCTTGCTTCTTCATTTGGCATAATTGAGTTGAGTGAACACTCTAAATAATTATCTGGGTGGAGACCTTTCTTTGTATTGTATGTCAGAGAAAAGGTGGGAAGACAAGAGGAAGGCAGAGGAGGAAGGTAAAAAAAAAAACTCAGAGAAGAGTAATTAAGTGGATAATTTTGGGGCAACTATTCAAATTTCAAAATTTTAGTCTTACTAACTTAGAACCTATTTTTACTATCTTGAATCTCTCTTTATTCCATGCTGACCTCTAAAGTTTACATGCCAAATGTAGGCATCAGGAATGATGGGGTTTCTTCTTCTCCCTGCATGAATTATCAGACTTAGCTTGGTTCCTGGGGACACATGGACAACAAGAGCCCCCTCCCCATTCAGAAATTCTGGAAGGGCAAAGAGAACAGGAGACTGTGGTTGAAGAAGGAGGGCTCAGCATGCTGACAGCTGCCTACTTAAAGCTTATTCATCTCTGTCAGATACTTTATGACAACTGGGATATTTCACACATGATTTCCCTTTAATACATATGGTTTTCTGTCATAACATGTATGAAAATGTAATATAATAAAAAGTAAATAAATATTTGGTCTTTGTCTCTGGTTCCTGGCATAGAGCTCCTAAAACCCTTGTAATTTTCTAAATAATAGGGGTGATGATAGGAGCATCTTTTTTTAATAAATATTTTGTCCTGGCCTCTGGTTTCTATACAAGAGTTTCTAAGACCCTTGGAATCTCCATTGTGTTAAGAATATCTTTTTGTATACTAAGGACTGATAGTGGGGGCCCCCAGATAGCTTCAGGATAGGGCTTCTTGCCAGAAAGACCAAGGAGGGTTGAATATTTCAGTTAATCACCAATGGCCAATGATTTAATTAGTCATGTGTATGCAATAAAGCCTCCATAAAAACCCAAAAGGACTGGGTTTGGAGAGCTTCTAGGTTGGTGAAAACATTCACATGACAGGAGGATGGTGCACCCAACTCCACAGTGACAGAAGTTCTTATCTTCAGGATTCTTCTGGACATTGCCCTATGTACCTCTTCATCTGGGTGCTCATTTTTATCCTTTATAATAATAATAATAATAATATTAATAATAAACTGATAAACATAAGTAAAGTTTAAGTAACAAGAATCTGTGTGCTGTTACAGCATATTATCAAACCGATGTAGCGTGTTATGGGAGTCCCCAGTTTACAGCTGGTTGGTCAGAAATATAAGTGACAATCTGGGACCTGGAACTGGCGTCTGAAGTGGGGAAGAGTCCTGTGGGACTGAGTCCTTACCCTTTGGGGTTTGTTCTAACTCTGGGTAGTGTAAGAATCGAATTAAATTATAAGGCATCCAATTGGTACCTGCAGATAATTAAAGAATTGCTCGCTGTGGAAAACCCACATATTTGATGTCAGAAGTATGAGTAAAACCAGTTTATTAACATCTACGTTAGTACTTCCTAAATACATACCTAGATTTTCCTCAGTCTCCCATACATTTCCCTAAGTAACTACTTGTCATCCCTCTAAAGAAATTCTAGTTAAAACACCAACTTCTTCCATATTCTTTTTAACTAAAAGGAATTTCCTGGTCTTGAGGACAAGAAATTTTTATTGTTGGACAAGGAAGATGAAAAATAGGAGAAACATGGTACATAGGAGTTTTCTCCCTACATGTGGGCAGCACTCAAAACACAGATACTCCTTAATTGTTATGATTTTATTTTTACTATGAAAAGGATTGTTAGTAATCTTTTTCTAACACACAATTTTAGGGGAAAAAGGAGATACTGAAAAGTGTTGAGAATTATGTTTTGTTATGAGCAAATATTCAAAAATTTCCCCAATCTTGATATTGCTGGGCTTTGCCCAATGAGGAAGAATACAGAAATGAGTCTCTGGAGTGCAGGTACTTGGAAGTGAATTTTCATTTTAGACACTGAATTACTGAGTCATAGTGTATGATTTGTAGAGGGTTGGAGAGCTTAGGGGTGAACAGGGTGTAAATGTACCGAAGTTTCAGCTGAACATTTAGGTTTCCATTTGATTTTCAGAGATTTCAGGTTCAGTGATAAAGTAATAGGGGTACACGTGGAATTCTGGGGAACACGAACAGTTTGAGGTAATAAGCAAATTTGTTTTAAAAAAAAGGAAAAAAAAAAGGGGGGGGGCTAAGCTGTCAAGGCAGAAATTTTCCCGCCATGACTCAGCTTCCTTTCTCCCAAATATTAAAGTCACTCCTCAAGGTCAATGGTTAATTTTGGATAATTTTTTTAAATGTTATACAAAAAGTTGAGAAATAAAATTTTAATGGAAATATACAAAATATTCTATTTTAGAATAACAGTTAGCAAACAATGCATACATGCATAGTGTACACGCTGGGATTGGTGTTTGCCTATTTAAAATGTAGAAGTTTAATTCCACTGCCAATAGACTATTCTTCCCATCTGTGGACACTGATATTTTCCAAATGTCAGGGAAAATTTTCTTTCTGTTTTAGTATAGCAGTTTTCCACTAGAGGAAAATTGATGTATTTACCTATCTCTTAGAAGGAACCATTTGTATTTGTCAAACTTTTGAACATTGCAGGGATCTGGGATTTATGCCTTGCTTAGATTTCTCTTGGTGACTTGCTATCAATGACCACACACCAAGGACAAAGCCTCCTAAGTCCTGCAAGTTTGAGGGGAAAGAGGTGAGGACACAGGACACCGCTCACCACAGTTAAATTCTCAGTTTGTCAAAGACACATGACCCAATTTGTGGACCACCCAAGTTCCTTTCTCTTATCCTGCTACCTTTTTAGTGCTTTTGGGAAACTATAGCAAATGATGAGAGGAGGAATTTTTAAAAATAGAAAAAAAAAAAAAAGAAATACTAAAATTTTTAGCTGTGGTGCTTCTGAAAAATCTGATTTTAACTTCTGTGTGTAAAAGGAAGCAGATACAAGAGGTTTACCTATGTATCAATTAAGTATTATAACAATTCTTAAACTTGCAGTAACTGAAAGTTGACTTAAATCAGGCCTGGGTTTGTAATGGTGGTGACAGAGAAGCAGGAGGGGTGGCAAGACAGAGGAGGTATGGAGGAGGGATATATTTCATTTTTTGAACTAAATTCCTGATTTGGCACTGATAAAGTTTTCCAGTAGCAAAAAGCAGGTGCTCTGCCCTATGGCTCAGGGAGCATGACTTAGGATGCAGGCCTTTAGACTGTTCTTCTTACCAGCATTGCATGAATCACAAATGTCTGTTCACAGAGGTGGCCCAGATTCCAAAAGAATTAATGAGCTCTACCCCACAGAATAGTCCCAATGTCCTTGGCTGGTGTGAATAGCAGAACTTTAGGAATGGAAGAAAATGTAGTCTTCAGATGGGTGAACAAGAACATAGAGAAGGCAAGCTCATGGGTCACAGTCATCCAGCTGCTTCTGTTAGAACTGAACCAGAGCCCACTCCTCCTGGTTTTTTCTCCAGAGCTGTTGGTAGATTCCCTCATGTTAAATTTCCAGATGTCAAAATCATATAATATCCTTGACATACTGTGATGAAAATGTCACTTTACCTCTGGTCTTAGTCCCCCAAACCCATAACCGCAGTCTAACTGTGAAAAAAAAACAGACAAATACCACTTAGAGGTCATCATATAAAATATCTGACCAGTACTCCTCAGAACTGTCCAAAACAAGGTCACCAAAACCAAGCAAAATCTGAAAAACCATCACAGCCAAGAGAAGCCAAGGAGACATGATAACTGAATGTAGTAATGTGGTGTCCTGAATGGGATGCTGGGACAGAAAAGGGGCGCTGACAAAAAATAAGGAAATCTGAATAAAGTATAGACTTTAGTTAATAATAATGAATAATAATGTATCAGTATTAGTTGATTAATTGTGACAAATGTACCATAATAATGTAAGATGTGGAAAACATGGGAAATTAGATGTGGAGTATCTAAAACAATTATAAAATAAAACATTTATTAAAAATTATATTTATCTATGACAGGCATATCTACCTTTTTATTAAACAGGAATTTGAGTGATTAGTTGTGAGTACAATTATCATTGCCTATTGGCTTTATAGGAAAATCAAAACCAAATGTTTCTGTGAAATAATGATCATGTTTGCCAAAATTCTGAACATTTTGACTTTTATCTGGTTATGAATGCATGAATTTTAAATCCAACTGCTGACTAAAGTGGAAAGATAAGTTTTCCAGACACAAAGGGTAAATATTTCCATTTCAAGCTGATTCGTGTTCGTAATATTCATTTTCTAATTAATGAATTTCAATTGCTTGCTAACCCTTTTATATGAATCATTTATCATCTAGTGATGGAAAAATTCCAGACTACAAAAGAATAAAAAAATATTAAATTATAAAGAATCAGAAAAAATATATCCCACTTACTGGTTCATCCTAAGAGAAAAAAGTGTTCATGAGCAGTCATTTTTAAAAGTATTGTTTTATTTGAGCTAACTGTAAATTCACAGGCAGTTGTAAGAAATGATACAGAAAAATCTGAGTACCCTTCAGTTTTCCCCAAAGGAAGTGTCCTGCGTAACTGTGGTGTAGAATCACTGACAGGAAATTGACACAGGAAATTGATACAACCTACCAAACTTATTCAGATTTCATCAGTTTTACTAATACTATTCAATTTTGTCACAGGTACAGAGTCATTTAACCACCGTCACAGTGCAGAGGAGGAAAAAGTTTTCCATGAGCCTCTTTGCATTCCTGGCTGGGTCTGAAAATTTAACAGACAAAGACAGATTAACAGGAGAAAAGAATACAAACTTTAAATTTTTACATGTACATGGGAACCTTCATTAGCGAATGAAGACCTGAAGAAGTGACTTTTACATCTTTTAGACCTAAAACAATAAATCTGTGAGGAGGCAAAGGGGTTTGGGCTGGGAGTAGTAAATAATGAAGAAGTAACTAGGAAGACAAGGGTTAGTTCAACAAGGTCTATTTGCATAGATTTCTCAAGCCCTAGTTCCCTGTCTCTGGTGATAAGAATATCTCCTTTACCTCTGGTCCAGAAGGATACCTCTCACATGGGAGATTTATCTCCTGATTTTAGGGAAGAAGGGCAGGGGGAGGTCAGAATAACCTTTCTGGTTTTGCCATTTTCTCAAACACCTTCAGCTAAAATACAGTATTCAATCTGCCAAGGTTCTGTATTGTGGGGTAGTGGGCCCTGAAGCCCATCCACAGTCAAGATACACAACAATCCCATCAGCACAAATATCCCACCATGGTCACACACCCCTCCAGCTGTGCTCTTGCTGTCTTCCTAATCCCTGGCAACCACAATATGTTTTCCATATTTCAAGAATGTCATTTCAAGAATGTTTTAAAGCGAGAGAGAGACATGGACATATATACACTACCAAACGTAAGGTAGATAGCTAGTGGGAAGCAGCTGCATAGCACAGGGAGATCAGCTCGGTGCTTTGTGACTGCCCGGAGGGGTGAGATAGGGAGGGTGGGAGGGAGGGAGATGCAAGAGGGAAGAGATATGGGAACATATGTATATATATAACTGATTCATATATATAAAAAAAAATTGGGAATTAGGATATGGTATGTTTGATGGCATGCACAAATTCAGAATCGTGTACTAAAATTAAATAGTTAAATTTATGTAATGAAAAAATAAAGAATGTTTTATAAAGAGAATCACATAGTATATGAACTTTTGACAGTGACTTGTTTTCTCCACTCAACGTAATTCTCTTGAGAGGAATTCATGTAGTTGTGTGTATCACTAATTTGTTCCTTTTTATTGCTGAGTAATTTTCCATGGTATGGATGTGTTTAATCATTCACCTATTGAAGAACATCTAGGTTTTTTACAGCTTGTGGCTAGTATAAATAAATCTGCTATAGATATGTGTGTACATGTTTTTGTATGAACATATGCTTTTTATTCCTCTGGGATAAATGTTCACGAGTACAACTGTTGGGGCGTTGCCTAAGTGCCACAAAACTCTTTCCCAGAATGGTTGTATTACTTATATTCCCACCTGCAATATATGAATGATCTAGTATCTTTGCATTCTCACCAGCATTTGATATTATCACTGTTTTTAATTTTAACTATTGTGATAAATGTGTAGGGATATCTAATAATTGTGGCTTTAAGTTTGCATTTACCTAATGGTTAATGATGTTGAATATCCTTTCATGTGATTATCATTTTTATATATTCTTTTCAGTTGGATGTCTATTTATGTCTTTTGTTTTTTAATTGATTGCTTGTTTTATACTTGAGTTTTGAGAGTTTTAATATATTCAATATAAATATAATTCAAGAATATACTTTAAGAGGTTTTAATATATATAGATAGATACAAGGTCTTTCTTAGGTATGGGGTTTGCAAGTATTTTCTCCAGGTCTGTAAATTGTCTTCTCATCCTCTTAACAGGGTCTTTTACAGAGCAAAACTTGGTCTTTCTAAAAAAAATTTTGATGAGATCAACTTTATCACTTTTTCTTTTCATAGACCATGTTTTTGGTGACAAGTCTAAGGACTCTTTGCCTAGCCCTAACGTCTCAAAGATTTTCTCCTATATATTTTTTTCTAAAAGTTTTGTAGTTTACATTTAAGCCCATGGTTGATTCTTAGTTGATTTTTGTATAAAGTATGAAGTTTAGGTTGAGGTTCATATTTTTGTCTTTGGATGTATAATGGCTCCAGCAACATTTATTGAAAAAACTGTTCTTACTTCACTGAATGGTTTTGTACCTTTGTCAAAAATGAGGTTGGAGTAGTTGTGAGGGTCTATTTCTGGGTTCTCTATTCTGTTGCATTGATCTATATATCTATTCTCCTGCCAAGGCCACACTATCTTGATTACTGGCATTACAGATTTTTTGCAAACCTTAAAATATTTAAAATTTCCAACATTTTTTTCCTCAAGTAATATAACTAGTTTTACCTTAACAACAAAGAGGACAGTCTGCTAGAACTTCATATCTATCACTGGGGCAGAATTGATTGGCTAGGGACAAAAAGGAAAGAAGAAATCACTTAGGGACTTCCCTGTTGGTCCCATGCTTAAGACAACACCCTCTAAATGCAGGGGGCCCAGGTTCAATCCCTAGTCAGGGAACTAGATTCTTAATGCTGCAACTACAAGAGCCTGCATACTACAACCAAAGAGCCCACGTGCTACAACTAAAGATCCTGAGTGCTTCAATGAAGACCCTGCACAGCCAAATAAATAAATATTTTTTTTAAAAAAGGAAGGAATCACTTAAAATTTAGAGAAGGATAATTAGCAGAGTTCTTCCTTCACTTAGAAAAGGATTGATATTCCTGATAACTCTGGGAATCCTTTCCCCATTCCTTCCTAACACTTTGGCGCACTCATTTATCCACAGTACTTTATCTTCTCTATTTTTACAGATGAAGACATTGAAACTCTTTTTACAGATGAAGACAGAATATGATAGGACAAATGTCATCCTAGGAAGCTAGTTTGGCTTGGTCTCAGAGTTCATAATTTTATCCACTATATGACACTGCCTCTGCTATGTCAGATTCCAGTGCTACTCAGATCAACAACTCTAACATCCACTTGAAAGATTTTGGAAAGTCTAAATTATTGTCTACTGATTGTGGTCCAAAGCAATCATCACATGGAAAGTGGTTTTGTTAATCTAGTCATAAAAAATTTATTGTGTATCTACAGACATGCCTTGCTGCCCCAATATGGAACTTACATTTTGTGGAAGAGGAAGACAATATATATATATATATATATAATTTGTTTAATAAATATATGCTTGTTTCTATATACATATAGAAACATATATATTTCTCCAAATCCCCTATTTACAATTCTAAACACCAAGAGGCCTGAAAGCCAAAGATATAAATTTTTATAACTTATCTCATGATAATAGCTCCCTTGAACTGACATGAAGCTATCTACAGTCTTTATTTATCCTACTAGAAATTGATATTAATGAATTTCATTATGAGATGGTGGCCCAGACCAGGGGTATTAGGGTGTTACAAATATATAGTAAAAACCACACACTTTCTTTCTAAAATTAATTGTTCTCAAATATTTTTGCTAAGGAAATATAAACCTGTATTATTAAATTCAGGTGGAATAGGTGCTGTAACAAAAAACAGAGTAATGAAGGATGAGGGTACTCTCTTAAATAAGGTGCCAGGCAAGGTCTGCCTGAGGAACTGACACCTGAGTGAGATGCAGGGGTGGGCAAGCCATGGAGAAGGAGCCTCCAGGTGAGGAGCCAGTGCAGGAGACAGATTTGAAGTTGCACACAGGCTGTATGCCTTTAATCAAGAAGCAAACTTTATCAAGGTGTTTCCACTCCTTTCCACTAATTACCTGTATGCTATTTAAAAGTCATTTCTGTATCACAGCTGAAATCTCTAAAATGGTTTGGGTGTGGGTTGCAACACACTACTGTCATCTTTTAGGTCTCAAGACATTGATGTAGCTACTTTGTAAACAGCAAGATTCTTCTGAGTCTTCATAAAATAAATTCTGATTCTTCATAAAATAAAACAGTGATGATATTGACACATGGGTATGCTGAGCTAGAATATATAAAATAACACCTCAATACATGATTCGAAGTCCTTTGGCAAAAATGATAATTTTAAAATGTAATACTGTATTATAGTTTTTTAATTCAAGGAACATTCTTTAGATAAACCAAGGTTATTGTTCAAAACTATTGAATTAGCATTTTTCTTTTCCTTCTGTTAAATCATTTTCATGGCTAAAAATACTAAAAGGCAGATTTCTACTAAATCAATGAAGTTTGCTTGACACTTTTCTGCATTAGTTAACCAGTTACTTTTCATAGGATGCTCAGGTCCTTAATAAAGATAGAGATTTGTAGTCCCTTATTAAATCAACACAAATCTGGGAAGGATAAATTATTATTTAATATACAATCCAGGTGGATTTAATGAAGAAGGATCTAATCGATTAAAATTCTATTCTGGAGACAGAATAATGCATTGACCACAAAGTGTGATCTCTGATGCATCTATAGTTTTGCCTGCTTTATTCAAATGCTAATGCAAGAACCTGCTTCTTTCCTATTGAGAAATGGAATATTTCCTGCCGTTTCAGTAAACAAAGGATGCCACAGTCATCAGCACTTGCAGCCCTCCAATGTGAGTCAGTGAACCCTGGAAACTCAGGAAGGAAAGAACACCTGCCATCAGCAGCCATCAGATTGCAGCCACTCCCTACGACAAGCTCTGAGGAAACTCAGGATGTGAAAACACAGGATACTGGCCCCAGATAGCTGAGGTACAGATCAAAGGAATGGTTTCAGTGAGCCCAGACTCTTGCATCTTCCCATACATAGAAAAGCACAAAATTCCTTAACTTGGGATACCTGGTTTTCCTTAACAATAACCTTTTGATGTTCCCGACTACCTGTTCTTTGTTACAAAATGTCTATATAACCTGGCTCCCCATCTCGCCTCCTTGGAGCAGTTCTCTCAGGGTTACTTGAAATGCTGCCTCCCAGCTTGAAGTCCTAAAACTTCCTGCCAAATAAAACATAACTCTCAACTTTTAGGTTGTGAATAATTTTTTAAGTCCACAGTTATGGCGACTGAAGAAGGGACCAGAGCAGATTCCTCTCCTTCTCCTGAATTCTACGAGGATCTGGAGCCTTGGTGTCAGCAGAGGCCTTTTGTGCCCATCCGCCTCCTCGGCCAGTCCAGACTAATTTGGTGAGTCTCTCCTGGTTCTAGGATCTCACATTATTGGTTGATGATCCTAAGTGTTATCCAGTGAGGGAATAGGTTATCCTTGAAACTTGGTTTCAAGAAGAGGTACCTGGGTATCCTCAGTCAAAGGCCTGGGAAGATTTTGCTCGAGTGGGTTATCTTCAGTGTAAAAGGCACTGGGAAGACAGACTCAGTTAGGATACTGAGTAGTTATCCTCAGTTTAGAGACTGGGAAGACTTTGCTCAGTTAAACACTGAGTAAGATGGGACTGAGTTATAGGGGGAAGACTGCACTGTCATTTTTCCTTGAATTGGCTACCTTAATAGAGTTTGTCGAAATAAAAACTAAAATCTTATGAGACCTTCTGAGCTCCGAAGAAGGGATTCTCTCCTCCTGGCTGGCAACGGCTTTCTCAGGCAACTGAGAAACTTGCAGGAGTGGTGGAGGTGAGACCTCATGCTGTGCAGCTGTCCCTGTAGAGAAACCCACTCATTTAATTAACAACCTGCTCAACCGGGTACACATAATAACTGGCCATTCCGCAAACTGAGCACCTGTGGTAGTCTTATACACCATTGGGAGAGCCCAAGACACATAAGAGGGGGCTGAAACAACTCTGGGGCAAAACCTAGAGTAGTTAAGCTCTCAAGCAGCACCCTGGCCCACCACACGATTGTCACTAGCAATTTTATTTTGACAGAATGGAAATAAAGATTTCAAAATTTAAAAAAAGAATGACATATTGCCAGCCTCCAACTAATACCGCAGCCAAGTTAATGTACGTACAAAACTCACAAGTATTTACTTACTTGGAAATTTCACCCTAAAAATGAGGGGGCTCCTTTATGGCATATGTAGCTAAGTTAAATTGAGGTTAAAAAGCCTGCTTGGTAAAAACATCCTTCCAGAATTCTGACTTTAAACAAAGGCCTTCTAAGGGGAAACATGCATTTCTCTGTGTCTTTTGAGATGTAAGTGTTCTACCTGATCTTTGTAGGACATTCTGTGTGAATATGCATGTACATGTTTTGAAAACTTGACCTCTGTCATACCATTTTTGAGAGTAAACTCTCTGGATTTTACTGACGGGGCATCCTCCCCCACTCTTTTATGGGGAAAACACTTGTGTCTTAGTGGTTTGAATCACTATTAATATATATATATTATTCATGGCCAAATGATGGATCCTTTTAAAATTGGGGAAACTAACAAATTGGTGAATCTAGAGCACTCTCATAAACAGCTGTTTTATTGGTAACTATAAAAACAGAAGTCAAATTAAAGGTGGAAAAATATATCTAATGATTAACCTAAGGATGTCTTTAATTTAGAACAGGAAAACTGGTCTGGGAAGCTTCATTTGGGGTCTTTATGTGCCCTCAATGAGTCTTATAGATGCTAATAAAGCATTAGAATAATTAATGTTAACAGGAAATATCTTGTAAGGAAAGTCTAGATACTATTTCCAACAAGGTAGAAATTTTGAAAGGAATTATCTCAAATGAATAAAACAATCTTTAGATGGTTATTTAAAATGGGATAAATAAAGTGGACATTTATATGATTAAAACACGAGGTTTTGATATTACTACACTACCTAAGGTTAAATGGACCAGAAGGGACTCCCTACTGGTTCTTAACATTAAAAGCCAAACAAGTCCATTCTATTTACCCAGTTTTAAAATATATTTAAGAGGCTGAAAAAAAAATTTACACTGTGATACCTGACCAGCAATTATTTGGGGCAACAGTTAGACAAAATGGTCTGAGTTCTTGGCTCAACCCTACTCTGGGGATCCCAGAGCCTTTTATATAAAAATAGATAAAGTGGACACAGAACAAAAAGAAAAACTTTTAGCACTCCTCCTGTAAGATAAAAGCTTGTTGATTGGATCCTAATAAAAGCTAAAGTTAAAGGTATAAAATTTGACAGAATTGAGATGAAACTGTATAAAATTGGTATATTTAAATGGACTTTATATAAGATGGTTACATCCCTTTTTTTAAATTATATTGTGGGATAGGCATGTTTCACTAGGGAATGCTTCCCCTCCATGGTATTAGAAGACAAGGCGTATATATTGCCCCTGAGAAAATATTAAACATACTAAAGGAACCCAATAGTGTTACCTAAGCCATACTAATAAGTAAAAAGGGCTAATAAAAATAAAAATAGTGATTTTGCTTTGAGCTTAACTTGTGAACTCAAAATGAAGGTCTTTGCTGAATGCCTTATACAAACCTTTGAAGGCATGATAAATTAAACACTAAAGTTCTAGAACATGGAACTCATAAAATAAATTTCAGTTTAGTAAGAAATCGTGTCACTGATAAAATCTTTTAGTATCATTTAGGTGACAGACATGCTCTTTGAGGAACTAAAAGCAACTGTCTTTCTCGTACAGATCTCTACAAAGCAGAATGTAAATAAGGCCACAGGGACCTGACACTGGGCCTAATTAGCTCAATCAGGCAAGACCTGAAACCAAGGGGAAAAATGGCAGTTTTAAAATTCAAACCACTGGGAATGTTCCCTCAGGCAAACTTTACAAATAGTAAAGCCTGAGTCATCTAAATAAGGAACTTTAATGTATTCCAACTATTCTTTGTAAACTAATAAGTGATACCTGATTCATAACTAAGTTTTTAAGTGAAGCCATGAGATCTCTAGTTGTGCCTGTTTATATTACATGTCTGTGTATACATTATACATATGGGATATCTCTACCTCTGGAAATTATTATCAAAATTGAATTTATAAATAGCTCTATTTAATATAAAAGAAAGCACTTACAAATAAAGAAACCAGCCAAAATGACTTTCAGATTCACGTGAACTGAGAAATAAACAATATTAAGTTGATACCTGGTATTAAAGTTTAAGCTGGTTGATCTAATGAATATAGACATGCTGTTAGAGTCATCAACATGAAGTGTAATACTTTACAGTACCGAGGCTTGATAGAAGTCAAATAAAACCTTAGTATACTTGTTGCAAGGAAAATAACGTCATATGATGAGACTTTAAATGTAAATAAGAACTTATGAGTAAACTCTTTAAAAATAATTATATTTTAGAAATGATCTTGTTAGACCTCCGCGGTCTCCTAGGAGTTTCGACTCGCCCAGGAAACAACAAGAGTCGGAAGCCGATGCAAAACGCAAGAGGTTTATTGAAGGCCGGTGCACCGGGGTTCCTTGGTCCTCACGCAGGAGGCCGAAGAAGGAACCCCCCCCAGGGCGTGAACATACATTTTTATAGGTCTCAATTTCCTGTTATGCAAAGTGTGGATTCAATTGTGATTTTTAATGATAGGTTCTTAGCTTCTGTTCGGACCAGAGGGGGAACCTGTCCCAGGCTTCCTGATTGATTCTTTGACAGATACCTTTTTTACATTTTGTTTATCTCCCTCCTTCTCGGAAGGGGGCCGGACATCCTGGAAATTCACCCATTGTCTAAGAAGCCCCTATTGTCTGGAGAGTTCTTAATCATTAGCTGGAACAATGTCCCTGGAGTCCCACATTTCCCCCCCCCCCTTTTTTTTTGTGACTATTGATTCCAATCATGGAATTTCAATCTTCTGTTCGTAAACTTTGGTACTGTTGTCTTAGCATTAGAACTTGTACAGTATTGACGCGTTCTCTAATAAATGCTATCAAGCGATTTAGAATACATGGTCCAAAAGTTAAAATCAACAATAAAACAATAAGAGGTCCCAACAGAGTAGAGATTAAGGTGGTAAACCAGGGGGATTTATCAAACCATGATTGAAACCATCCTTTTTGGTTTTCTCTCTCCCTTTGCCTTTTATCTAAGCGTTCCCTGAGTTTATCCATGGTTTTGGTAATGGTTCCTGAATGATCAATATAAAAGCAACATTCTTCTTTTAGAGCGGCGCATAATCCCCCTTCCTTAAGAAACAGCAAATCTAGGCCTCTTCTATTCTGCAACACCATTTCTGAAAGTGAGGTGAGTGATTCTTTTAGTTGAGTTATGGAACTTTCTAATGCTCGAAGGTCAATATCTACAGCCTGTCTTAAACTTGCATAATATTGGGGTTGTTGTATGAGGGCTGTGGTTCCCGTTCCTATCCCAGCAGTTACTCCTAGTCCTAGGAGGACGGCCAACGTGAGGGTTATAGGTTCTCTCTTCCTTCTTGTTTTTCCCTCGTATTCATCTAAGAAGGACGAATCTGAATGATAGATAAGTCTAGGAACTAATTGCACTAGTACACAAAAATCAGCTGAAGTGTTGAGAACTTCTAGAGAAATACAAGGGGTTAGCCCCGTGTTACATGCCCACCATCCATCTTGGGGAGGTACAAGATATCCCGAGCCTGAAGGGAGGCTAAAATCGTGACAAAGGTGTCGATGGGACTGGGGAGGTGTTCCTACACAAGTACCATTTCCAGAAACCGAAGACAGAGTTAATTTATTGTTCCCTTCCTGTTTCCATCGACAATGGTCCGGGGAGCTGACATTAGTATAATTAGAACTATATCCTATAGCATCATAATAAGGGGGAGGGGCAGCATAACAGAGCCAACATGATTTTGTAGCCTCCGGGTTTGTAGCATTAAGGACCGTAAAAGCTGCCTGCACCAAAGAAAGCATTCTATCCTGGGGGGTTCCGGGCTTAATCGTTGTCTCTTTCAGCCCAGAGGTCCCGTTATCTTTAGGGGCTGGGGGTAACGGGGGGGGCCAAGTACAGGGTTTGGGGGTAACAGGGGGGGCAAGTACAGGGTTTGGGGGTAACAGGGGCGGCAAGTACAGGGTTTGGGCCTATCGACACAGGAGTGGGAGTCTCAATTTTTAGCTTAAGGGTCATCAATATTCCCAAATCATATCCATTCTTGTAAAATCTAATGCCCCATGAATGGCCATTTATCCATTCTTTATCTCTTTTTCCAGGATTACTAAAGGAAATTTTGAGGGGGTGGCACCATCCTGAACATTCGGGGGCGACGGGTTGGGGACCCCTATAAGAAGTATGAGTATAGTTGGCTGTTACTGTAATAAAATCCCAAGTTGAGGTGGGTCTCCAATAAGTATCTCCTGTGGTTTCACATCCCCAGTTTTGGCAATAAAAATTTTCAGTTCCCCCACATTTATAATTCAGGGATCGGGGGCGATGGAACCCGGGGCATACATAGAAGGAGAGGGTTCTGAGCCAACTTCTTCGGACCTGATTTTTACAACCCTCTCCAGAGTAATCAGCTCTAGTTAGAAGTTCGGACGGAGCATTATGCTGATCATAATAACCCTCTAGATCCCAATAGGGAGCTCCTATGGCCAGTTTACAGACATCAGGAAAAAGGTCTGGCCACCAGGTCCAGGGAGGGGCAGTATGGCTAATGGACCAGGTTATATCTCCAGTTTGAGAAATTACCTGCCAAGTTAGACGTTGGGGCAGGTGAGGGCTAAAATCACTTACAGTCAGTAAAGGCAGTAAAACCGAAATTATAAGTCTTAGGTTCGTAGAAGCTTGAGTTTGAGCGGGTTGTCGGTTCTTTGGGCCTGCCATCCTGATGATGCCCCCGCTGGTGCAGCTTTCACGTGTGAAGCATGGATCCAGGCAGCGATGCCGTCCACTTTTATGGCCGTTGGGGTGGTTAGGAGGACGGTGTATGGTCCTTTCCATCGAGGTTCCAACGTCTGGGTTCGATGCCGACGGACGTATACGGAGTCTCCGACTTGGAAAGGATGAGTTTCTCCAGGTGTTCCCGGTTGGTAGGCCTCGGAGAGTTGGGACCATATCTCCTTTTGGACCAGTTGGAGTCCCAATAGCCTAGCATACAAGTCGGTGTTATTTTGACAGTCTGGTTTTATTTCTTCTCCTAAGGTGAGAAGGGGAGGTGGGGCCCCGTATAGCACCTCAAAAGGAGTAAGATGGTACCGGGAAGGTGTATTCCTAACCCGGAACAGGGCTAAAGGAAGGAGCACCGTCCAATCTGTACCGCCAGTCTCCAAGGACAATTTGGTTAGGGTCTCTTTTAGAGTTCTATTCATTCTTTCTACCTGACCTGAACTCGGGGGTCTATATGCACAATATAATTTCCAATCAGTCCCCAAATATCTGGCCACATCCTGACTTACCTGGGCGATGAAGGCTGGACCGTTGTCGGACCCTATTACCTTTGGCGCTCCAAATCGAGGAAAAATTTCTTCTAGGATCTTCTTGGCTACCACAGCAGCTGTTTCTTTCTTCGTTGGGAAGGCTTCTATCCATCCTGAAAAAGTATCTATAAAAACTAGGAGGTATTTATTACCGTACCTTCCAGGACGTACTTCGGTAAAGTCCACCTCCCGGTAAGTTCCTGGGCGGTCTCCCCTGAGCCTTTTTCCAGTTTCAAGTTTTCCCCTGTGAGCATTTACCTGTTGACATGGAACACATTCCTGTACAATTTGTTCAGCTAATTTTGCCAATCCAGGGGTTCCGTACCCGGTTTTATGTAACAGGGATATCATTTTTTTAGTCCCCAGATGTGTCCATCTATGAATCTGTTGTAACATGGATTCTGCTTGCTGAGGGGACAAAGTTCCTTTGGTTGTGGTCGGGATGATTTCCTCGTCGCTGCCTGGTTTTTCAGGAACTTTATCTGACAGTCCTAAAATGACTTCTCCTGATGCCATTTCTCGGGCCACCTTGTCAGCCATATTATTACCCCTAGTTATTGGGGTATTGTCTTTCTGGTGTCCAGGGCAGTGAATGATGCTAACTTTAGTGGGAAGCATAAGTGCAACCAATAGAGCCACAATTTCGTCTTTGTTCTTAATTTCTCTGCCACTTGAGGTTAGCAACCCTCTCTGTTGGTAGATGGCACCGTGGATATGAGCGGTAGCAAATGCATATCTACTGTCCGTGTAGATGTTTACCTTTTTATTCTCTGCCATCTCCAATGCCCTTGTCATGGCAATCAATTCAGCCCGTTGGGCTGAGGTCCCTTGTGGTAGCGCAGCTGCCCAGATGACTTGTTTTCCGTCTACCACGGCTACCCCAGCCCGACGCTTACCTCCTTCCAGGAAACTGCTCCCATCAGTAAACCAAGTAAAATCAGCATCAGGAAGGGGTAGGTCCGTCAGATCTGGTCTACTACCGTGTGCTGCAGCCAACACTTCCTGACAATCATGGATGATGGTGGAGCCTTCTAAATCGGGATCAGGTAGCAAGGTAGCTGGATTGAGTCCTGTGGCTGGAGCAAACTTGATGCGATCTGAGTTTAGCCACAGGGTTTGGTAATGGGTCATCCTGGCATTAGTTAGCCACCTATCTGGTGGTTGACGGATTACATTCTCCAGGGCATGAGGAGCTGTTATCGTTAGATTTTGTCCTAAAGTTAGTTTGTCAGCATCTTTGACCAGAACGGCTACTGCAGCGATTATCTTTAAACAGGTGGGCCATCCTGATGCCACAGGGTCCAATTTTTTTGACAAATAAGCAACTGGGCGATTCCAGGGACCCAATTTCTGAGTCAATACTCCTTTTGCAATGCCCTTATTTTCGGCCACATATAAATGAAAAGGTTTGGTTACATCTGGCAGTCCTAGGGCTGGGGCTGAAAGTAAAGCTCGTTTGATTTGGTCAAAAGCCCGTTGTTCCTTATCGCCCCAAACGAAAGGAGTGCTGTTTTTGGTTAGGGGGTACAATGGGGCCGTCAGCTCGGCAAACCCTGGAATCCATAGTCTACAGAATCCGGCCGTCCCCAAAAATTCTCTAACCTGCCTGGCGTTTTTGGGAGCTGGAATTTGGGCCACCGTATCCTTTCTGCTCTCCGTGAGCCATCTTTGTCCCCCTTTTAACAGGTACCCCAGGTAACTGACCTGTTGTTGGCATATTTGTGCTTTCTTGGCTGAAGCTCTATATCCCAGGGTTCCGAGCTCTGTTAACAGTTTTTCAGTTCCCTTGATACAATCTTCCTGGGTTTCAGCTAATAAGATGTCATCAACATATTGAAGTAGCGTTACCTGTGGATTTGATTCTCTATATAAAGCTAAGTCCTGATGAAGAGCTTCATCGAAGATGGTAGGGGAGTTCTTAAATCCCTGAGGTAAACGAGTCCATGTCAGTTGGCCAGATATTCCTGATGCTGGGTCCTTCCATTCGAAGGCAAAGTAGGGCTGGCTGAGGGGAGAAAGTCTTAGACAGAAAAAAGCATCTTTAAGGTCCAAAACAGTATACCATGTATGTTGGGGCAGAAGAGTGCTTAAGAGATTATAAGGATTTGGTACTGTGGGGTGGAGGTCCGCCACTCGTTTATTTACCTCACGCAGGTCTTGCACTGGTCGGTAATCATTAGTTCCCGGTTTCTTAACTGGCAGGAGAGGGGTATTCCACGCGGATTGACATCTTACCAGAATACCCAATTCCAGCAACCTCTGTATGTGAGGACGGATGCCGTCTTTGGCTTCCTTACTCATGGGGTATTGACGAACCGTTATTGGGGTGGCAGTTGCCTTGAGTTCCACTAGTACTGGGGGCCGATTTTTAGCCATCCCCATACCGGCGGTTTCTGTCCAGGCTTGCGGGAACCGAGTTACCCAGTCTGTGACATTAACCCGTAGAGATGAAGGTTTTTCATATAATTTATATTCATCTTCCAATCTCATAGTCAATATTTGGAGTAACCTTCCCTTATTGTCAGTTATGGTGGGACCTTCTGGTTGGAAGTGAATTTGAGCCCCCACTTTGGAGAGCAAGTCTCTTCCCAGCAAAGGATAGGGGCATTCCAGACTGATCAAAAATGAATGAGTTACTCGTCCAATCCCAAGATCTACTGTCCTTCATGTGGTCCATGAATATTGTTTATTCCCAGTGACTCCTTGTACCCATGACCTTTTAGCTGAGATAGGACCTTTTGAGTGGAGAAGGACGGAGTGCTGGGCTCCGGTATCTACCAAAAATTGAACAGGTTCCCCCTCCACTTTAAGAGTTACCCGGGGCTCGGGGAGAGGGTTCGAGCCCTGACTTTCCTAGTCTTCTTCTTCCAATGTTAAGATTTTGTTTCTGGTTGGCCTTCCTCCATTCTTTTTCTTAGGGCATTCTCTCGCCCAATGTCCTTTTTCTTTACAGTAGGCACATTGGTCCTTGTCTAATGGCCGCCTTCTGTCTGCCGTTCGCCCTTCCTGCCTATTTCTATCCCCTATATTTCTTCCTCCAACCACAGTGGCCAGTATCTTACTTAAATTCCTCTCCTGTCTCTTATCCCGTCTTATTTCACGGGCTTCCTGCTCTTTCTGCTTTCTTTCTTCCTTCTCTTCCTCTGTTTCTCTTTTGTTATATACTTTATCTGCCTCTTTTACTAACTCCTGAAGCGAAAATCCCTGCAAGCCATCTAGCCTCTGTAATTTCTTCTTAATATCAGGGGCCGCTTGATCTATGAAAGCCATTGCTATGGTAGCCCTATGTCCCTCCGAAGTTGGATCATAAGGGGTAAAGCGTCTAAAGGCTTCCATTAAACGTTCCAGGAACACAGTTGGCGATTCCTGGGGCCCTGAGTTACTTCCCTTACCTTAGCCAAATTAGTGGGCCGTCTGGCCGCTCCATGGAGACCCGCCACCAGAGCCTGGCGATACATTTTCAGGCACTCCCTACCTTCCGAGGCATTGAAATCCCAGTTTGGCCTGACGAGTGGGAAACCAGCATCAATCTCGTTAGGCAGCTGGGTAGGTTGCCCATTGGCGCCTAATACATTTTTTCTGGCTTCTAAAAGAACCCGTTGCCTCTCCTCAGTCGTTAGGAGAGTCTGAAGCAGCTGCTGACAATCATCCCATGTGGGCTGGTGGGAGAAAACAAGAGATTCTATTAAAGCGGTAAGGGCCTGTGGATTTTCGGAAAAAGTTGGGTTATGCATTTTCCAATTATAAAGATCTGCAGAGGAAAAGGGCCAATATTGGAGAGGTCTATTCCCTTGGCCATCGGGGGGGCCATATTCTCTAAGAGGTAGGGCAGTGGAGTCCGGGGAGATAGCCCTCCGGCTCCTAGTGCCCGCTGAGGGACCCCTTTCTTCTTCCATCATGGATGGTCCCCTTGGTGCCGAGGGCAGTGGAGCTGGGGGTCCTCTAGGTGGTAGGGGATTTGGGGCCGGAGGATAAGGGGGTGGGGAATCCAAAAGAAGCAAATCGGACTGCGGGTCAGGATAAATCGCCTTTGGTGGATCCGGGGCATCGGGTAGCTTCTCCGTGTTGGGGTTTTTCTTTAGGGCTAATATCTCCGACGCTGCTGATGTGTGCGCGGACGTACCTGTTGAGGAAACAAAGGGCCGGACCCACGGAGGTGGGGAGAGAATTAAATCTTCCCAGACCAAGACATATGGTACTTGGTCTGGATGTCCGTGGGGTCCTATATTAAATATCTTAGACTTCAGCAGCCTAATCTTGTCTAATAAAAAGGATCCTTCAGGGGGCCATCCTATCTGAAATGTTGACCATTCAGAGGCACACAAAGTCTGCCACTTTCCTTTCTTTACCTCTACCGAAAAATTATGGGCTCTGGCCCGAACTTCGGTCCAATGGCTTAGGGTAAGGGAAAGAGTTGTCGTCATAGTTTGTCCCATTGTCGTCCGTCAGAGAAGAAGAATAGACCACAATACAGAAACAGTTAAAACTCCACGAAACACATATACGTATGGGCCACCGCGAGCTCGCTTCAAAACCGAAACCTCTTCAGATGGCAGTTATCACAAAGGGAACTGCCGAAACCGAGTGAAGGGGAGACAGAGTTTGCCTCTCCTTCCAGATGAGCCACCAGGGCGTCCCCTAGGGCTAATGGACGCCGGCTATTAGCACGTCTGCCTAGCCAGAGGTCCGATACAGATTCCATAATAAGCCGATTCTTACGGCTTTCCTCCGATAATGGCCCACAAAGAACAAGGGACAAACAGACAATCAAGCTCGAGCTTACCTGGTACCTCCAACTCCCGATGTTCTTGTGGTCCGGGGCGAGTGGAATCCCGGACGAGCCCCCAAAATGTTAGACCTCCGCGGTCTCCTAGGAGTTTCGACTCGCCCAGGAAACAACAAGAGTCGGAAGCCGATGCAAAACGCAAGAGGTTTATTGAAGGCCGGTGCACCGGGGTTCCTTGGTCCTCATGCAGGAGGCCGAAGAAGGAACCCCCCCAGGGCGTGAACATACATTTTTATAGGTCTCAATTTCCTGTTATGCAAAGTGTGGATTCAATTGTGGTTTTTAATGATAGGTTCTTAGCTTCTGTTCGGACCAGAGGGGGAACCTGTCCCAGGCTTCCTGATTGGTTCTTTGACAGATACCTTTTTTACATTTTGTTTATCTCCCTCCTTCTCGGAAGGGGGCCGGACATCCTGGAAATTCACCCATTGTCTAAGAAGCCCCTATTGTCTGGAGAGTTCTTAATCATTAGCTGGAACAATGTCCCTCGAGTCCCACAATCTTTCCAGGTACTTGGTGACTTAAAGTTCTAGAGTTGTACTAATTTTAAGTGATGAAAAGATTTTAAATAGCTAGATAAATTTCCAGAAAACAATAAGATACTGAGATATCAATTCCTAAGTAAAGAAACTAAAGGCATCTAGGTCTATTAGTGAAAATGATGCCACCCTGAGATGTTCTCTATAAGAAAACAAATGCTTTTAGAAATTATCACTAATATTTATGTTCACCAATCTACAGAATGCTAATGTTAAAGGCAGTTCATAATTGCTTCCTTCTTAACATTCACTAAAAATTAAGGTTTTTAAGAGTTGAGGATTCTAATTTAAACATGTAGTTAAAACTAATAGGAATAATATGGAAACATTTCAATGTACAGTAGGAAAGTAGAATGTGTATTTTCAGTAGAAAAAGGTATGAGGGATGGAGTTACATTTTATTGAGGGAAAAGAAAGAAAGTATGTCTTAGAACTGGTTGGTTTATTTGGACTGGAGCTAAAATTAACTTGTAAGGAAACAAGTCAGTTTTGTTAGCTAGACTAGGAGAATATTTCTTCATTTTTGTGATTTCATAATTCTCTTTTGATCCTATGTGATGACATGATCACAGAGTGCTCTTGCTTGTGCCTTACTCCACCATACCCAGTGGCCTTGTTTGATGACCACTATGTTGTTTAAAATGGTTTCTGGGGACTTCCCTGGTGGCGCAGTAGTTAAGAATCTGCCTGCCAATGCAGGGGACATGGGTTTGAGCCCTGGACTGGGAAGAAAGAAAGAGAGGCAGAGAGGGAGAGAAAGAAAGAAAAAAAAAAGAGAGAAAGAGAGGCAGAAAGAAAGAAAGAGAAAGAAAAAGAAAGAAAGAGAGGAAGGAAGGAAGAAAGGAAGAGAGAGAGAGAGAGAGAGAGAGAGGAAGGGAAGGGAAGAGAAAGGGAAGAAGAGAAAAGAGAAAGAATTCTCTGGTGCTGATTGACACCATCCAGCTATGGTAGATTATTAACCCATATCCGTCTACCCCATCTCCCACCATTAGTGTTTCTCCAAATTACTTCCAGGTGTTTCTAGAGGGGCTTCATATATGGCCACAAGCAAGTCCTCTTAGCATTCAGTGTCTCCTGAGCTCTGCCTTGCTGTGCTTTACTATAGTTTCACCCGCTGAAGGCTCTGATGCATTATCTAAAAGCATGGCCTCTAGAAGATGGATCTATTGCTGGAGATGGTACCTCTGGCTATTAATAACCCCTTCCCACCAAGCTGTACTCTAGCAGAGCCTTACAGTACTGACAGGGCCTGTACTAAAGATGGTTAATTCTTTCTTGCCACCTTTTCACTTGACCTTAGAAAATGCCTCTTTGAACACCCCAAATTTCACAAAGACTTATGAGTAAACACTTCCTTTATTTTATCCTTGCATGCAGACTTTGTTACTTTTTGATGTAATTCATAAGAATCAGAAAGAAAAAACAAAACAAAGCAAAATTGTGTATATTCGTTTTCTAAGGCTGCAATAATAAAATACCACAGACTGGGTGGCTTAACAACAGAAATTAATTTTCTTACAGTTCTGGAGGCCAGAAGTCCAAGATCAAGGTGCTGTCAGGGTTGGCTTCTTCTGAGGCCTCTCTGTCTTGTACATGGGCTGTCTTCCTGTTCACATGGTGTTCTTCCTCTGTGTATCCATGTCTTATTTTTTTATAAGGACAGCAGTCATATTGGAGTGGGGTCCACCCTAATGACCCCATTTAACCATGAAGGGATTAATAGCCTATCAAAATCATATAAAGATTACTTTAAGCCGAAAATATCTGAACAATCAACAACCAGGGAAAGAAGCATTACCTAAACTTAAGCAGAGCCTTCTGAAAGTACAGCTGCCATTGACCCACACTTAGAGAGTCTCATGTTTGGGAGATTGACCCTTGGCACCAGTAGTGGAAATTCAGTTGTTATAAACCACCCGCTCTGGGGGAGCTTCCAGCCAATTCCCATGAGCAACAAAATTAGCCTAATAGAGCTATCCATACTATCCCACTGAAGCCCTTAATCACCTACTTTTGATATATTGGTATATAAAACTTTACCTCTGTCTATTCAGTGAGTTACTCACCTATGAGTGCTCTTGTATACATGTGAATAAACTTTGTCTTTTTTTCTGTTAATCTGTGTATTTTCAATTAATTTGCACAACCCCCCCAACACACACACACACACACACACACACACACACACACACACACACACACACACACACACACAAACACCACATCATAAGTTGGTGGAGGAAAAGATTTTTCTCCCTACAACTTTTTGTTTGTTTGCTTGTTTGTGTTTTGGCTGTGTTGGGTCTTCTTTGTTGCATGCGGGCGTTCTCTGGTTGCAGGGAGTGTGGGCTACTCTTTGTTGCAGTGTGCGGGCTTCTCATTGCAGTGGCTTCTCTTATTGCAAAGCACGGGCTGTAGGCATGTAGACTTCAGTAATTGCGGCACACGGGCTCAGTAGCTGTGGCACACGGGCTCTAGAGTGCAGGCTCAGTAGTTGTAGCACACAGGCTTATTGCTCCACAGCATGTGGGATCTTCCTGGGCCAGGGCTTGAACCCATGTCCCCTGCACTGGCAGGTGGATTCTTAACCACTGTGCCACCAGGGAAGCCCTCTCCCAACAACTTTAATTACCTTTTTAGAGGCCCTGTTGCCAAACACAGCAACATTCGGAGGTGCTGAGTGTTAGGGCCAAAACCTATTAATTTGAAGGGGGGCAGAAAATATTCTGCCCACAAAATTGAACTGCAGATTTCTCCAAATCACTCTTCCTCTCTGATAATATGAAACTGCTCTTGTCGAATAAAAAATTATTCACAACCTAAAAGTTGAGAGTGATATTTCATTTGGCAGAAATTTTTAGGACTTCACGCCTGGGAGGCAGCATCTCAAATAACCCTGAGAGAACTGCTTCAAGGAGACGAAGGAGGGAGCCAGGATATATAGGAGTTTTGCAAAAGGTAGGTAGTCTGAACATCAAAAGATTATTGTTAATTAAAGAAAACCAGATATCTCAAATTAAGGAAATCAGCGATTTTATATGTATACAAAGATGCAAGAGTCTGGGGTCACTGAGAACACTCCTTTGATATGTACCTCAGCTATCTGGGTCCAGTATCCTGAGTCTTCACATCCTGAGTTTCCTCAGGGCTCGCTTACTCACAGTCAGGGGGTGACTGCAGTCTGATAGCTGAGAGATGACAGGTATTCTTTGTTTCTTTCCTGAGGTCCCTCAGAGGTCACGAGCTCACCTTCGGCTGGTGGCTGCAATCACTGATGACTGTGACATCCTTTGTTTACTGATATGGCAGGCAATATTCCATTTGTCACTGTTAGGCAAAGCTTGTGCATACCCTTTCTCCTCCAGTGGGCCTCAAACCTTTACACCAAGAGTCCTCTGAAGAGCCCAACCTGCTTACCCACTGGGCATGCCCAGACATGTCTTACTCCTGCAGTGAGGGAGAGTGAATTTTCAAGCTGGGAAGCCTGCTGTGTCCTGTAAACTACCCATTATAAACCCAATTTGCAAAATGTGGAGTTGAGGAAAATATTCCCTCATGGTTAATAATTTAGGCCAATGTTCTCTGTTTTGCTTTGTTTATCTGGATAGTCACCCAAAAGATGAATCTGGATGATCATCCTGAAACAGGAGGGAAGGGGGCAGGGCACAACCTTTAAAAGAATGACATAGACATAAGACATGACAAAAACTTGTTAGAACCAAGTAGGTCCAAGATGGCGGAATATTCCACTTCCAGTGGACCTTGAGCCTCATTAAACACTCATTGTAATACATTACCATCCAAATGACACACCCACCAGTGCCATGACAGTTTAGAGGTTAACCATAAAAGGCCAAAACGTAGGCAGTGGCCCAGTTGCTGGAAATCTTCTCCCCTTCCCCCAAATACTTGGAATAATCCTCCCACTCATTAGTCTATGAAATTACCCAGCCCATGAAAACCAACCACACATTTTGAAGCCTCTCGCCTTCTGAGATGGCCCACACTCTGTCTGTGGATTGTGTTTCTCTCTAAATAAATCTACTTCTTACCTATCAGTTTGTCTCTCACTGAATTCTTTCTGCAACGAGACCTCAAGAACCTCAAATTCACCAGGAACAATCCCAGGCTTTGAATTTTAGCTGATGGACAGTTTAAGAGAAACAGAATATCCTACCACCAGTTGTTGAGAAAAGATTATGGTATTTATAACCCAGCTAAAACCAGAATAAAAATTAGTTAATTCATGTCCTACAAGGAATAATAATTCTAGAATCCTTGACCCCAGTTTCTTCATATAATAACCCACTTACTGGTAAAGTGTTGATAGGATTTCCAATCACAAAAGTTTTGAATGGAACCACTGGAGACTGTTCTCCTTAGTGAACCTATTTCTTACCCAGTCACCCTCCCTCTTGGGGCAGATGCAATAAGATGTATTCCGTGGCATTTGCTGATTTGTCATTAAAGTAATAGCTTGCAGCAAATTTGAGTATTATGTGCTTTTCATGCATACGCATTTCTTACCTGAAACAGTCTCAAATAAGAATTGATGAACTTGTGTCAAACACATTAATTTTGTCATTTCCCTTATGAGACAGTATTTTTCAACTCTCACATTTATTATAAAGCTTAAAAGCCATACCATGGTATCTCTTCAACCTTACACCACCTCCATAGGTCACATGAAGTCAGAGTGTTAGCACAAGTTCCTGTGCCCGACACACCGTGAGGCCAAACAAACCAGAATGTCTCATTTGGAGCAGAGAAAGGTTTCTTGCGGGGCCATGAAAGGGAATGGTGGCTCATGCCTTAAAAAACCCCAAGCTCTCCAAAGGGTTTCGGCAAAGCATTTTTAAAAGCCAGGTGAAGGGGCTTCCCTGGTGGCGCAGTGGTTGAGAGTCCGCCTGCCGATGCAGGGGACACGGGTTCATGCCCCGGTCCGGGAAGATCCCACATGCCGCGGAGTGGCTGGGCCCGTGAGCCATGGCTGCTGAGCCTGCGCGTCCGGAGCCTGTGCTCCGCAGCGGGAGAGGCCACAATAGTGAGAGGCCCGCGTACCGCAAAAAAAAAAAAAAAAAAAGCCAGGTGAGGGAAGGGGGTCTCAGGGTATGCGATCAGCTCATGCACAATTCTTTGATTGGCTGATGGCGAGGTAACAGGGTGGTGTCACAGGGGTTAACAATATCAGTCCTTAGGACCCAAGAGGCCTGGGGCTCTGTGCTCATGGTCATCAACTACTTAACATCTTTCATTTGGTGGGGGTGGGGGGGTTTCATATCTGTAAAACAACTCAGGAAATGAGCATCAAATACTGTTATCTAGGTCCTTCAGAGAGGAAATAAAGCAGAAGATATGGTGGAGGGCCTGTTCTGGGAAGGCCCCATAGGGTCCTGCTGCATTAGAAGAGAATATTTTCTACATATGCTAATGACATTTCATTATGTATCTATGCTGTGAGCTGTGTAAATTTTTGTGATGATAATGGTGAAAGTACAAAAACGTTATTTTTCTCTGTATAAAATAATTTTTATATGTTGAGAAACTAATTTATTTGAGTCCTTTCCCCACTTGTTTCTCTGTTAATAAGTACAGATAGTTTTACTCTTATGTAATATAGATCTGTTACACTTTTAAAGTTCTAAGACAGAAATTCTAATGCTATATTGTAGATGTTTTAAAATTTGTGTTTCTTCGTAAATAATAGACAATTTTAAACATTGGAGAGAGATGACTATAAGAAAATTTTTTAAGATAAAGGATAATATTCTGTATTACAAATATTTGGACATTCTTAACAATTAATGTAGGTTCCCATACAGTCATAGGAAAATAAAATCTAGGTCCATTTCTTTTTGTATTCTTATCTTTATGCTGGGAAAATGTGTGTGGCATATAAAGTTTGCCAATTATTTTTAAAAGATGAATGAAGAAGATCTAGCAAACTTGAACATGGAATCAAAGAGATAGCTCAAATTAACACTTGACACAATGCCCAGGCCCTATGAGAGGCCCTGTGCAGAACATAAAAGATGTATAAAACATGATCTCTGTTCACACTTCTAAAGTTCTATGATATAATATCCAAATATTTTAATTATTATTATTATTTTTTTTGGCCACACAGTACGGCATGTGGAATCTTAGTCCCCCATCCAGGAATTGAACCTATACCCTGTGCATTGGGAGCATGGAGTCTTAACCACTGGACTGCCACGGAAGTCTCCCCAAATATTTTTAATTCATTTAGTAAACATTGAACAGTTAACATAGGCAAAAGATTATAATAACAACACAAATGGAAAGAAAACGAATCAGCTAATGTTTATTGAACACTTTGTACATTCCAGTCATTGTTCTAAACAATTAATTTGCCTTAAATTATTTACAGTGATCCTGAGGTAGCTGTGATTATTTACCCATCTTATGGATGAGTAAAAAAAAAGTAGTTTTTACCCTCAATAAGTATGGAATCAAAGACAAGTTAAGTTCATAAATCCAAGGTATTGTTTTAACAAAATCTACCAATTATATTAGGTTAGTAATAAATACAATCTTATAAATTCCACAAGCAGCCTTGTCAATTATTAAATAAATATTTATAATATTAAAAATTCCTGTGTACCTATCTAACATTTAAAACAATTCAGCTTATTTTTAGTGCACAAAATTTTATAAAATTAGCAACATTCCCAGGAGAAAATAAAATTAAACCCAGAAAAACGAAAGCCATTACCATATGTGTATAATTCATGGGATCAAAATTAATTTATCTCTGTGAGAACAGAAAAGAAATAAAATTAATATTATACAGAGTATGATTTATCCTAAGAATACTATGAAATATTTTCAGAAATAATGTTTAGATAGTGAGATGCCTTTTTCGTTTCTTACCGATAGTCAGAATAGAAGGCCCAAATAATTTACTATTAAGGATGTTATTTTCTGTTAATATTTAGTGTTACACCTTCTACAATCATAATTTAATTCATATATATAACTGAATTGCAAAATTCTAAACATGGAGCAAAAATTTCTAATTTTCCTGTTAAAACTGAAAGAAAATGGAGAAAATATTTCTAGCATTACTGAGATTATAATAAAATAAAATTAAAAATGTTGAAAACACGTGGAAACAAATCTGTTCACACAATTTGCACAAATAGATTTCATTCATAATAAAATCAGTGTTAGCTATTATTTCTTAATTCATGTACCCATTCAAGGAATGGTTTAGGCCTTCCTGTATGTTAGATATAGTGCTGGAACTTTATTTTTTTATTTTTTATTTTTTTAACATCTTTATTGGGGTATAATTGCTTTACAATGGTGTGTTAGTTTCTGCTTTATAACAAAGTGAATCAGTTATACATATACATATGTTCCCATATCTCTTCCCTCTTGCGTCTCCCTCCCTCCCACCCTCCCTATCCCACCCCTCCAGGCTGTCACAAAGCACCAAGCCAATATCCCTGTGCCATGCGGCTGCTTCCAACTAGCTATCTACCTTACTACGTTTGTTAGTGTGTATATGTCCATGACTCTCTCTCACCCTGTCACAGCTCACCCTTCCCCCTCCCCATAACCTCAAGTCCGTTCTCTAGGAGGTCTGCATCTTTATTCCTGCCTTACCCCTAGGTTCTTCATGACATTTTTTTTTCTTAAATTCCATATATATGTGTTAGCATACGGTATTTGTCTTTTTCTTTCTGACTTACTTCACTCTGTATGACAGACTCTAGGTCTATCCACCTCATTACAAATAGCTCAATTTTGTTTCTTTTTATGGCTGAGTAATATTCCATTGTATATATGTGCCACATCTTCTTTATCCATTCATCCGATGATGGGCACTTAGGTTGTTTCCATCTCTGGGCTATTGTAAATAGAGCTGCAATGAACATTTTGGTACATGACTCTTTTTGAATTTCGGTTTTCTCAGGGTATATGCCCAGTAGTGGGATTGCTGGGTCATCTGGTAGTTCTATTTGTAGCTTTTTAAGGAACCTCCATACTGTTCTCCATAGTGGCTGAACCAATTCACATTCCCACCAGCAGTGCAAGAGTGTTCCCTTTTCTCCACACCCTCTCCAGCATTTATTGTTTGTAGATTTTTTGATGATGGCCATTCTGACTGGTGTGAGATGATATCTCATTGTAGTTTTGATTTGCATTTCTCTAATGATATGTTGAGCATTCTTTCATGTGTTTGTTGGCAGTCTGTATATCTTCTTTGGAGAAATGTCTATTTAGGTCTTCTGCCCATTTTTGGATTGGGTTGTTTGTTTTTTTGTTATTGAGCTGCATGAGCTGCTTGTAAATTTTGGAGATTAATCCTTTGTTGGTTACTTCATTTGCAAATATTTTCTCCCATTCTGAGGGTTGTCTTTTGGTCTTGTTTATGGTTTCCTTTGCTGTGCAAAAGCTTTGAAGTTTCATTAGGTCCCATTTGTTTATTTTTGGTTTTATTTCCATTACTCTAGGAGGTGGGTCAGAAAGGATCTTGCTGTGATTTATGTCATAGAGTGTTCTGCCTATGTTTTCCTCTAAGAGTTTGATAGTTTCTGGCCTTACATTTAGGTCTTTAATCCATTTTGAGCTTATTTTTGTGTATGGTGTTAGGGAGTGATCTAATCTCATACTTTTACATGTACCTGTCCAGTTTTCCCAGCACCACTTATTGAAGAGGCTGTCCTTTCTCCACTGTACATTCCTGCCACCTTTATCAAAGATAAGGTGTCCATATGTTCATGGGTTTATCTCTGGGCTTTCTATCCTGTTCCATTGATCTATTTTTCTGTTTTTGTGCCAGTACCATACTGTCTTGATAAATGTAGCTTTGTAGTATAGTCTGAAGTCAGGGAGCCTGATTCCTCCAGTTCCTTTTTTTGTTCTCAAGATTGCTTTGGCTATTCGGGGTCTTTTGTGTTTCCATACAAATTGCAAAATTTTTTGTTCTAGTCCTGTGAAAAATGCCAGTGGTAGTTTGATAGGGATTGCATTGAATCTATAGATTGCTTTGGGTAGTAGAGTCATTTTCACAATGTTGATTCTTCCAATCCAAGAACATGGTATATCTCTCCATCTATTTGTATCATCTTTAATTTCTTTCATCAGTGTCTTACAATTTTCTGCATACAGGTCTTTTGTCTCCTTAGGTAGGTTTATTCCTAGATATTTTATTCTTTTTGTTGCAATGGTAAATGGGAGTGTTTTCTTGATTTCACTTTCAGATTTTTCATCATTAGTATATAGGAATGCCAGAGATTTCTGTGCATTAATTTTGTATCCTGCCACTTTACCAAATTCATTGATTAGCTCTAGTAGTTTTCTGGTAGCATCTTTAGGATTCTCTATGTATAGGATCATGTCATCTGCAAACAGTTACAGCTTTACTTCTTCTTTTCCGATTTGGATTCCTTTTATTTCCTTTTCTTCTCTGATTGCTGTGGCTAAAACTTCCAAAACTATGTTGAATAAGAGTGGTGAGAGTGGGCAACCTTGTCTTGTTCCTGATCTTAGTGGAAATGCTTTCAGTTTTTCACCATTGAGGATGATGTTTGCTGTGGGCTTGTCATATATGGCCTTTATTATGTTGAGGAAAGTTCCCTCTATGCCTACCTTCTGCAGGGTTTTTATCATAAATGGGTGTTGAATTTTGTCAAAAGCTTTCTCTGCATCTATTGAGATGATCATATGGTTTTTCTTCTTCAATTTGTTAATATGGTTTATCACATTGATAGATTTGTGTATATTGAAGAATCCTTGCATTCCTGGAATAAACCCCACTTGATCATGGTGTATGATCCTTTTAATGTGCTGTTGGATTCTGTTTGCTAGTATTTTGTTGAGGATTTTTGCATCTATCTTCATCAGTGATATTGGCCTGTAGTTTTCTTTCTTTGTGACATCCTTGTCTGGTTTTGGTATCAAGGTGATGGTGGCCTCGTAGAAGGAGTTTGGGAGTGTTCCTCCCTCTGCTATATTTTGGAAGAGTTTGAGAAGGATAGGTGTTAGCTCTTCTCTAAATGTTTGATAGAATTCGCCTGTGAAGCCATCTGGTCCTGGGCTTTTGTTTGTTGGAAGATTTTTAATCACAGTTTCAATTTCAGTGCTTGTGATTGGTCTGTTCATATTTTCTATTTCTTCCTGATTCAGTCTTGGCACGTTGTGCATTTCTAAGAATTTGTCCACTTCTTCCAGATTGTCCATTTTATTGGCATAGAGTTGCTTGTAGTAATCTCTCATGATCTCTTTTATTTCTGCAGTGTCAGTTGTTACCTCTCCTTTTTCATTTCTAATTCTATTGATTTGAGTCTTCTCCCTTTTTTTCTTGATGAGTCTGGCTAGTGGTTTATCTATTTTGTTTATCTTCTCAAAGAACCAGCTTTTAGTTTTATTGATCTCTGCTATTGTTTCCTTCATTTCTTTTTCATTTATTTCTGATCTGATTTTTATGATTTCTTTCCTTCTGCTAGCTTTGGGGTTTTTTTGTTCTTCTTTCTCTAATTGCTTGAGGTGCAAGGCTAGGTTGTTTATTCTAGATGTTTCCTGCTTCTTAAGGTGGGCTTGTATTGCTATAAACTTCCCTCTTAGAACTGCTTTTGCTGCATCCCACAAGTTTTGGGTCGTTGTGTCTCCATTGTCATTTGTTTCTAGGTATTTTTTGATTTCCTCTTTGATTTCTTCAGTGATCACTTCATTATTAAGTAGTGTATTGTTTAGCCTCCATGTGTTTGTATTTTTTACAGATCTTTTCCTGTAATTGATATCTAGTCTCATGGCATTGTGGTCAGAAAAGATACTTGATACAATTTCAATTTTCTTAAATTTACCAAGGCTTGATTTGTGACCCAAGATATGATCTATCCTGGAGAATGTTCCATGAGCACTTGAGAAAAATGTGTATTCTGTTGTTTTTGGATGGAGTGTCCTATAAATATCAATTAAGTCCATCTTGTTTAATGTATCATTTAAAGCTTGTGTTTCCTTATTTATTTTCATTTTGGATGATCTGTCCATGGGTGAAAGTGGAGTGTTTAAGTCCCCTACTATGAATGTGTTACTGTCGATTTCCCCTTTTATGGCTGTTAGTATTTGCCTTATGTATTGAGGTGCTCCTATGTTGGGTGCATAAATATTTACAATTGTTATATCTTCTTCTTGGATCGATCCCTTGATCATTATGTAGTGTCCTTCTTCTCTTTTAATAGTCCTTATTTTAAAGTCTATTTTGTGTGATATGAGAATTGCTACTCCAGCTTTCTTTTGGTTTCCATTTGCATGAAATATCTTTTTCCATCCCCTTACTTTCAGTCTGTATGTGTCTCTAGGTCTGAAGTGGGTCTCTTGTAGACAGTATATATATGGGTCTTGTTTTTTTATCCATTCAGCTAATCTGTGTCTTTTGGTGGGAGCATTTAGTCCATTTACATTTAAGGTAATTATCGATATGTATGTTCCTATTCCCATTTTCTAAATTGTTTTGGGTTCGTTATTATAGGTCTTTTCCTTCTCTTGTGTTTCTTGCCTAGAGAAGATCCTTTAGCATTTGTTGTAAAGCTGGTTTGGTGGTGCTGAACTCTCTCAGCTTTTGCTTCTCTGTAAAGGTTTTAATTTCTCCATCAAATATGAATGAGATCCTTGCTGGGTAGAGTAGTCTTGGCTGCAGGTTTTTCTCCTTCATCACTTTCAGTATGTCCTGCCACTCCCTTCTGGCTTGTAGGGTTTCTGCTGAGAGATCAGCTGTTAACCTTATGGGGATTCCCTTATGTGTTATTTGTTGTTTTTCCCTTGCTGCTTTTAATATGCTTTCTTTGTATTTAATTTTTGACAGTTTGATTAATATGTGTCTTGGCGTATTTCTCCTTGTATTTATCCTGTATGGGACTCTCTGTGCTTCCTGGACTTGATTAACTATTTCCTTTCCCATATTAGGGAAGTTTTCAACTATAATCTCTTCAAATATCTTCTCAGTCCCTTTCTTTTTCTCTTCTTCTTCTGAAACCCCTATAATTCGAATGTTGGTGAGTTTAATGTTGTCCCAGAGGTCTCTGAGACTGTCCTCAGTTCTTTTCATTCTTTTTTCTTTATTCTGCTCTGCAGTAGTTATTTCCACTATTTTATCTTCCAGGTCACTTATCCGTTCTTCTGCCTCAGTTATTCTGCTATTGATCCCATCTAGAGTACTTTTAATTTCATTTATTGTGTTGTTCATTGTTGTTTATTTCATCTTTAGTTCTTCTAGGTCCTTGTTAACTGATTCTTGCATTTTGTCCATTCTATTGTCCATTCTATTTCCAAGATTTCGGATCATCCTGACTATCATTATTCTGAATTCTTTTTCAGGTAAGCTGCCTATTTCCTCTTCATTTGTTAGGTCTGGTGCATTTTTATCTTGCTCCTTTATCTGCTGTGTGTTTTTCTGTCTTCTCATTTTGCTTATCTTACTGTGTTTGGGGTCTCCTTTTTGCAGGCTGCAGGTTCGTAGTTCCTGCTGTTTTTGATGTCTGTCCCCAGTGGCTAAGGTTGGTTCAGTGGGTTGTGTATGTTTCCTGGTGGAGGGGACTAGTGCCTGTGTTGTGGTGGATGAGGCTGGATCTTGTCTCTCTAGTGGGCAGGTTCACGTCTGGTGGTGTGTTTGGGGTGTCTGTGGCCTTATTATTATTTTAGGCAGCCTCTCTGCTAATGGGTGGGGTTGTGTTCCTGTCTTGCTAGTTGTTTGGCATAGGTTATCCAGCACTGTGGCTTGCTAGTCGTTGAGTGAAGCTGGGTGCTGGTGTTAAGATGGAGGTCTCTGGGAGATTTTCGCCGTTTGATATTATGTGGAGCTGGGAGGTCTCTTGTTGACCAGTGTCCTGAAGTTGGCTCTCCTACCTCAGAGGCAGAGCCCTGACTCCTGGCTGTAGCACCAAGAGCTTTTCATCCACACGGCTCAGAATAAAAGGGAGAAAAAGTAGAGGGAATTAGTAGAAGTATGAGGAAAGAAAGAAGGAAAGGAGGGAAGGAAGGAAAGAAGAAAGAAAGAAAGAAGCAAAGAAGGAAAGAAAGGAGGGAGGGAGGGAGGAAGGAAGGAAGGAGGGAAAGAAGGAAAAAAGACAGAAAGAAAGAAGATACAGTAAAAATAAAATAAAGTATAATAAAATTATTGAATTAAAAAATTCTTATTTAGAAAAAAAAAAAAAAGGACGGATAGAACCTTACGACAAATGTTGGAAGTAAAGCTATACAGACAAAATCTTACACAGAAGCATACACATACACCCTCACTAAAAGAGGTAAAGGGGGAAAAATCATAAATCTTGCTGTCAGAGACCACCTCCTCAATTTGGGATGATTCGTTGTCTAAAGGAGGGAAGGAAGGAAGGAAGGAAAGAAAGAAAGAAAGAACGAAGGTAAAGTATAATAACGTTATTAAAATTAAAATTGATTATTAAGAAAAAAATTTTTTAAAAAAACCATGGACAGATAGAACCCTAGGACAAATGGTGGAAGCAAGACTATACAGACAAGATCTCACACAGAAGCATACACATATACATTCACAAAAAGAGGAAAAGGGAAAAAATCATAGATCTTGCTCCTAAAGTCCACTTCCTTAATTTGGGATGATTGGTTGTCTATTCAGGTATTCCACAGATGCAGGGTATATCAAGTTGATTGTGGAGCTTTAATCCGCTGCTTCTGAGGCTGCTGGGAGAGATTTCCCTTTCTCTTCTTTGTTCTCACAGCTCCCAGGGCTCAGCTTTGGATTTGGCCCTGCCACTGCGTGTAGGTCGCTGGAGGGCGTCTGTTTTTTGCTCAGACAGGGCGGGGTTAAAAGAGCCGCTGATTCGGGGGCTCTGGCGCACTCAGGCCGGCGGGGAGGGAGGGGCACGGAGTGCGGGGCGGGCCTGCGGCGGCAAAGGCCGGCGTGACTTTGCACCAGCCTGAGGCGCGCTGTGCGTTCTCCCGGGGAAGTTGTCCCTGGATCCCGGGAACCTGGCAGTGGCGGGCTGCACAGGCTCCGCGGAAGAGGGGTGTGGAGAGTGACCTGTGCTCGCACACAGGCCCCTCGGTGGCGGCGGCAGCAGCCTTATCGTCTCCCGCCCGTCTCTGGGGTCCGCGCTTTCAGCCGCGACTCGCGCCCGTCTCTGGGGTCCGCGCTTTCAGCCGCGGCTCGCGCCCGTCTCTGGGGCTCGCGCTTTTAGCCGCGGCTCGCGCCCGTCTCTGGAGCTCCTTTAAGCAGCGTTCTTAAACCCCTCTCCTCACGCACCAGGAAACAAAGAGGGAAGAAGAAGTCTCTTGCCTCTTCGGCACGTCCAGACTTTTTCCCGGACTCCCTCCCAGCTAGCCGTGGTGCACTAACCCCTTCAGGCTATGTTCAAGCCGCCAACCCCAGTCCTCTCCCTGCATTCCGTCCGAAACCGAAACCCGGGCCTCAGAGCCTCAGCTCGCAGCCCCGCCCGCCCCAGCGGGTGAGCAGACAAGCCTCTCGGGCTGGTGAGTGCCGGTCGGCACCGATCCTCTGTGCGGGAATCTCCCCGCTTTGCCCTCCGCACCCGTTGCTGTGCACTCCTCCGCGGCTCCGAAGCTCCGCCCTCCGCCCCCCGCAGTCTCCGCCCGCGAAGGGGCTTCCTAGTGTGTGGAAACTTTTCCTCCTTCACGGCTCCCTCCCACTGGTGCAGGTGCCGTCCCTATTCTTTTGTCTCTGTTTTTTCTTTTTTTTTTCTTTTGCCCTACCCAGGTACGTGGGGAGTTTCTTGCCTTTTGGGAGGTCTGAGGTCTTCTGCCAGCGTTCAGTAGGTGTTCTGTAGGAGTTGTTCCACGTGTAGATGTATTTCTGGTGTATCTGTGGGGAGGAAGGTGATCTCCGCGTCTTACTCTTCCGCCATCTTCAAGGTCCCCCCAGTGCTGGCACTTTAAAAAGTGGAAATTTATGAATTCTATTTCTAATCATGTAAATAATTAGCTGAGACAATCAGAAAGTACAGAATCAAGGAAATAACCTAAGACATAAAATCCTTTATTTGTTCATTATCTTTTCAGCATGGATTGTGGTTCCACTTCACAGAGATAAATGACAAAATGTAAAGTCACTTTCCTGCCATTGAAAAGCTTAAAAATCACAGTAAGAAGAAATTTTATCTAGCCTTGCATATAGCATCAAAGACCTAAACCTATCTATGATTTTAAATATATGATCCTGCACTGGTAAATGTAATGAAATCATTACATTATGACTAAAGAATTTGAAAGAAAAAGTTTATCATCACTAGTTATAAAAGAAATAAAGCAATAACATCAGGTATCTTTTTTTTAAAGTCAACCTTTTTTCCCTCTAACATTTTATTTATTTAATTTCTTGGCCACACTGCATGAAGGGATCTTAGTTCCCCAACCAGGGATCAAACCCACACCCCCTGCAGTGGAAGCACTAAGTCTTAACCACTGAACTGCCAGGGAAGTCCTTAATAGCAATTATCTTTACCTGCCAACTGGTAGAGAATTGGGGATGCTTGAGCAACTGAAAATGTGGAGATACAGGCATCGTCATTAACACTGCCACTGGACATATGATCTGCATTCCACTTCTAGGAATTGATCATGATGAAATAGATTAATAAGAAGATTTCTTAAATAAAACAATGTTTATCATAAGACATTCACAATATCCACAGCCTGGAAGCAGTCAGTCACCTACTATAGGGAAACATTTAACTTAACTATCGCACTTTTCTAAGACAGAATCCATTAAAAAATTTTATTTACAGGGGAAAATATTAATGACACATTGCTGAGAGACAAAAGATGACCACCAATGATATTTAGGTGCTATTGTGTAGAAAAATATATTAGTAAATAGGAAAGCTCTGAAAAGGCATATCTCAAAATGCCAGCAGTAGTTACCTTTTGTTGGATTATAATTGTTATTTTTACACTTTTATTTTTCTATGTTTTTCAAGTTTTCTGAAAACTTGATATTTAATATTTTCAATTTAATTTTTTTTACTGAGCAGAAAAATATAAAGTGAAAATCAAGCTGTCTTACACCACTCTAAGTTTACATGACAAAGACTGCTAGCAGTTCCCAGGGTCTGTTACATCTCTCTTTCTTAGTAATAAAACCCTGTTTTTTTAGCTGGGCATTAAAACTCAGAATAGATATTTCATTTCCCAGTTTTCCTTGCAGCAAGTGGCCATGTGACTAAATTCTGGCTAATGAGATACAAATAGAAGTATTAGATGCAACTTCCAGGAAAATTCTGAGATCTTGTAAATCAATGTTAATAACCATTTAAGAAACCAGAAGAGATTTTGAATACAGGAGAAATTATTAAAAGAAAGTGGTTTAAAGTACAGAATTTTCTGTAACACAGATAGTTGGGGAATCTGAAAAGGTATTCATATTTGTTCATATAAAACAAAATTGCCAAATGTGCATTTCCTGTGCTGTTTCTTTTGTAAAATAAGGTCAGAGTCCTCCAATAGCATTTTGTTTATGACTAATATGAGATGATAGTACACTCCAACATTGTTATTTGATGGATACAATCTCAGGCCCATTTTGGGGGAATACAGAATCTGTACTGACAGTTCTTTCCCAGAGTCAGCACTCCAGCTCAAAATTCTGTGATCCTCTTGGCTTTTCCCTCATACTCTTGAGATTGTTGCAGAAGCTCCCAACATCAGGCACTCAGTGTACAAAGGCAGGAACGGAAACACTGCCCCAGAAACCCCACCAATACTTGCCTTTAAATTCCTCTGGCCAGGACACCCATGCTTAAAGGAATCATTGGCAAGTACGATGGAACTGTCTTGATTGGCTTAGGCAAAACTATACTCCTCCTTGGGGACTAGGGAGGGGCCTAAAAAGTATGTGGATGCCAAAAATCTTCTTTAAGTGTTATTGTATCAGCAATAAAATAAAGACAGGAAATCTAGCTGTGGGACTGGCAAGTACGCAGTCTTTCACACTGAATGCTGATAAAAAGAGCAGAGACAGGGTCACTAAAATTTCTCCCCAGTCCATGTAAATATTTTATATGTATAATTGCTAAAAAAAAAAAAAAGAAAAAGAAAAAGAAAAAATTTGTGGACTTCCTTCTAAGACAGAAAAATAGGAAAACACGCATGCGTGGACTAAATATATTACACAGTAGATGTAAATAAGTTGTCATGTACTATATAAAATGTACTAGAGCATGATAGAAATTTAAAGATTGACAGTTATTCTATGAAAGTCTTGACAATATTAACGGTACTCTTTCCATTTTAAGTAGAAGTTTTTGTAAATCCTTGCAATAAATTTGTACTTCCTCTGAATGTTGATGCTTCATTTCTTTTTCTGGAAAAGACAAATATCTCACACAAAATGTTCAGCTAAATGACATTTTTATGGGTGTTGTCCCTGCCAAGGCCTAAGTTTGTCTCTTCTAAGAGCAAGTAAAGAAGTAATGCAATGAGCTGTACTAGCCTGAACCTGCACTTTTCCCCCAAGTGCTCAATTCCAGTAGAGACTTCAGTGCTTAGAACAGCTGCTCCAAGGGTTCTACAATAATAAGGACAAGGAGATCTACAAAAACAGTTAATGACCAATGTGTTATGAGATTTTTTCAACCAGTTATTAATGGACTGTTTTATGAAGATTCACTTAAAAGATTTTTTTAAGTCATAAACTCTATCTGAAAGATGTCTTAGAAATAATCGAATCAATCACCTCAATTTGCAAATGAATAAATTGAGGAGCACAAGTCTCAAAGATGTGTCAAGCCCACACTGTTTGCAAATGGAAGACCTAACAAAAAAACCCCAAAACACTCCATTCTCCTGGTTACTAGTTCCGTCTTTTTTCCACTTTGGTCTGTTATCATTGTAGTAATTTTGTTTATTCACATTAACAATGCCAACATTAAAGATCACAAAATGTAAACAGTGTTGCATTAAAATGAAGGATATCCTTTGTTTTCAGAGAGAAGCAACTATAAATAATGATCAGAAACAAGAAAATTTATATTTTAGATAGTAAGATTCAGCACCCAATTCCACTGGTGGGGGAAAATTCCCCCACCACCAAGCAATCCTCTGACACCAGCTGGGCATCCTACAATTCAACTCAATTTTGATACTACCTTCAAGTAGATAGAATGCTACCAGGACTTCCCTGGTGGTACAGTGTTTAAGCATCCACCTGCCAATGCAGGGGACATGGGTTCGAGTCCTGGTCCAGGAAGAGCCCACATGCTGCGGAGCGACTAAGCCCGTGCACTGCAGCTACTGAGCCTGCACTCTAGAGCCTGTGAGCTACAACTACTGAGCCCACATGCCACAACTACTGAAGCCCGTGTGTCCTAGAGCCCATGCTTTGCAACAAGAGAAGCCACCGCAATGAGAAGCCAAAGCACCACAACAAGGGGTAGCCCCCACTGGCCACAACTAGAGAAAGCCAGCGTGCAGCAATGAAGACCCAACGCAGCCAAAAAAAAAAAAAAAGTAGATAGAATGTTACCTGGATCCCACAAGTTAAGGGCTTAGTCTCACAAGTTTGCCCTCCCCCACTTCTGCATGTTGTCACCTGTGCTTCTGATCCACTGGCAATAAATTGGAGCTTCCAATGACTCCCTCTTTGGGTTTGATTAATTTGCTAGAGTGACTCACAAAACTCAGGAAATATTTTCTTACTAGATGACCAGTTCATTTTAAGAAGATATAGCTCAGGAACAGCCAGATGGAAGAGATGCATAGGGCACAGTAATGGGAAAAGGGCACAGAGAATCCATGCCCTCTCTAGGCACACCACTCTCTCTGAATCTCCACATGTTCACCAACCCAGAAGCTCTCTGAACCTTGTCCTTTTGGGGTTTTATGTAGGCTTCATTACATAGGCATATTGATTAAATCCTCCCTATGGATATTAATGGTTACAGAGCAGTTTTAGCAGCAGCAAGCCTCATATCCTCCCAGAAAAGTTCAAAGGATGGAGGAAGGGAGAGGATTCTTGTGAGAAGTTTGCAGAAGCCTTCCCTTCAGGCCCCATGGGCCAGCATGTGTCATATGCATGACCTGTAAAAGGCAAATATATGGGAGGTAGGCTCTGCCAATAAGGAAGGGGAAGGTAAGGAATAGCCTTAGAACAGGAAGAACTGTATCACTACCTATTGCTTCATAACATACAACTGCAACATTTAGTGGTTTAAAACCAGGTATTATTCATAAAGAATCTATGGGTCTCCTGACCTGTGCCAGGTTCAGCTGATCTTCTCTAGGTTCACTAATGCATTTGCAGGCCACTGGTAGGATAGCTTTTTAAAACTGGGAGTCCTGGATCAATGTACTTTGAAGAGTTTCTCCTTATTTTTCTTTTCCATTTTATCACTTGGTGCTAAAGCCGGATATTGACGTTGTGTTGCTCTGAGGTTTAGAATCCTGGTCCCTCATAGCACCAGTCCTGTGTGAAGTACGTGGGAGCCTATCTTTAGTTCCAGTGCCTGGCATTTAGTGGTAGGGTGGCTCTTTTTCTGGGTAGAACAAGCATGGATCTAGTTCACTGCTGAGTTGCTGATGCATGTCTGATAATGTTGGGTGTATGAAGAAGGGCTCTTCTAAGAGGTCTTGACATTGTTTGCTTAAAGAACTGAAACATAAATTAAGGCTCAGAGTGGAGGCATACTATACTAATCAGAATGAACAGGTAGTACGTTCCCTATGAAATATATATTGTTAGAAAGAAAAACTAGCTCAATAAGTGTACTGCATAATTTATTTATTGGTTATAGAATTTTTTACTCACTCTTCAGAACATTTTAGCTTCTATGTTTTAGAGCATGGTCATAATCACTTATTAGCATTACACCTTTATTCCTTAGTGGTCTCGGTCTTCAGTGGCCCTATTTGTATCAGATTGATGTAGTTTGGGTTAAGTTTTACTATTGGACGTGGAAATAATTTGGAGATAGAGGCATTGTCAAATTCCTGCACAGATGTTAACCTCCCTTCTTCAAAGATATGAGAAAGCTGAGACTAATTGAAAAAGTCAGAAAAAGACTAACTGAATAGTCTAAGATTCAACAAACAAACTATGAGAGTATGAGATTAGACTCCAAAAACATCCTGTCTTTTGCAAACAATGCAAAAGAACAGCCTTTAGTGAACACATTTATCTTCATGGATATCCAATTCTACTTGTATTTACACTGTGGACACATACCTTAGTCTGGGGAGAAAAGAAAGGAAGAAGAGACTGTAGAGTTAATCTAACAGCCGAAGTAAGGAAAGTCTTAGAACTTCTATGATTTATTCATCAGGACTGAGGAAAAAGATGATCTACATTGGGAGAGGCAGCGTTTGGTGGGGGCAATTAAAGTGTTGTAGCCATAGGAAGGTGAGTCTTGGATACATGCTGTTCAGATTGGAAACTGTACCTTCTCAATGTAGTACCTGTCCTTAGTAACTACTTACCTACTTATGAATTTTAGTAAACAGAACCCAAGTAAAATATTTACATCCTTCATAGCCTCATACCACTATTATCATAATAAATTACCATTGAAAACACTCTCTTCAGAAGATACTCACTGTATTTTGAAGATAATAAGTATGTGAGAATCTGGATGAAAAGTTTTAGTTTTGAGGAAATCTTTTGACAAAAGAGAATTGATTCTTGATCATCGCTTCAGTGATGTGAAATAATCAGAGCTCTTGTATTTAGCCAAAAGGAAGAGAATTGTGCATCAAAATCATAGACTATAAGAACAGGAAGGGATCTTAAAAAATATCCTGGCCCAACTCCCTTCTTTTAGTGGTAAGAAATTAGGCTCAGAGAGGAGTATAAAACACTCAGTGTCATACAGGAGCAGCTTCATGGATTGCAGTTTTCTCCTTTTTGTTTTCATTCATTAAAATATTAACCACTTTCTGTGGCCCAGTCTTGTCAGCTGACAGAGATGTAATTTTAAACAAATCCTGAGGAAAACATAAAGGAATCTTCACACATCTGTCCAGCCACACATCCCACCATTCCTCTACTTGATCAGCCTTACCAAATGTCTCCTCAGACACATCTGTTCTTTCAAGCCTCTTTGTTTTTGCTCATGTTGCTGGTACTTTATAAAATAATTTATACTTTACAATAGCTAATACAAGTTCATGGTAGAAAATTCCAGAGATACAAAATGGCATATAGAATGAAAATTATGCCTTTCTTTTATCTGTGTCCCCATCACTCACTTCCCCTTCCCAGAAATAACCACTATATTTGTGCATTCCTATGAAGATATAAATATATAAATATTCCTATGGATATGTAAATATATATCCATGTGTAAATCTTTTGTCCCTACCAAATGTTAACAATGTTCTGCATGATATTCTGTATCTTATCTTTTTGAACTTAAATTTGTGTGTTTAATACTAAATTTGATACTAATTTTTTAGATTAATAAATTCTCTCTTTACCTGGGCTTTAGTATACTCAATTTATAACTCAACCTGGGTCCTCCCTTGAATTATATTCTATAATAAAATTACAAATATTTCACCTAGGCATTCAGAGCTTGTTTCCATGTAATCAGTAGCTTTATTTCATGGCACTCTCCATCTTACATTTTTTAAAACATCTTTATTGGAGTATAATTGCTTTACAATTAAAAACTCAATTTCCAGCAGCTTTAACACCTAGGGGGTTATTATTCTTATAGAACAGAGATCCAGAAGTAGCAGTTACTCCCTTATTTCGGCAGCCAGTATATATGGGAATCTCTTGCTTTTCTTCCTGATTGCAATATTATGGCTGCAGCTCCCACTAACATGTCCATGTATAGGGCAGGAAGAAGATAGCAAAGCTCACTGCATCTGTTTCCTGATAAAATCAGGAAAGTCAAAGAATATATACTTCTCAGCAGACATCCGTTCAAAACTGGCAGAAGTGTGTCATCTAGTCACAACTAGCCACAGGAAGGATGGAAAGTCAATATTTACTGGGTACCTTGTTGCCCCAGACATTAGTATGGTTCTGTTATTAAGGAAGAATTGAGGAATGAATAGTGGCTAGGTAAGTGACACTATCTGTAACTTATATGGCTAACAATGAACTCTAACGTGTCTGATTTTTGGCTCTAGGTATAGACAAATATAGGGGATACAGAAACTCAGAAAAAGTCAGGAGTGAGTCTATTTTTACCAAATGCTGAAAGCTAACCAAAATAATCTCTCTCTGAAAAGGCCATATATTGTCATATATTTATAACTTCTGCTTCCACCTGGGAAACCACTTGCCACCTGAAAACCCAGCTGTATTCATGTACTTGGTTCTGGTTCACCATACAGTGAGGAAGATATTTTTAAAAATATATGATGTGTATAAATACTTCTAAAATGATGGGGGAAAGAAAAGAGAAAGTACATATAAAAGTTTTCTGGATTAAAGCCTCAAACTGTACCATATACTGATCTATTTAATCAAATTTTAACATTTCAATTTAATTTAATATTAATTTTTAATTAATTAGCTAATAATCTCTTTTCTGAGTTTGAGTGTTAATGGCAATGAAAAACACATTGGCTTCCTTTTTGATGTATTTTACCAGGAGTTTCTAATTAAGCAACTCTCTTGTATGACTCATAAATAAAACATATACTTTCACACAGTCAAAAATGTCTGGAGGGACTTCTCTGGCTGTCCAGTGGTTAAGACTCTGTGCTTCCACTGTGGTCCAGGAACTAAGATCCAGTATGCCACATGGTGTGGCCAAAAAAAAAAAAAAAAAAAAAAAAAAAAAATCCAGAAGCTGCTTTTATATGATATATTTATGACAGATTTCAGTTGCTGTCATGACACATGAATGATAATTATTATCATTTATTTGAAAGTTGACATTTTCTTTCTTCTTTTTGTGATGGGGTAGTTTAAGCTGAGATATTCAGCAACTGAGAATTTTGGTGTACTCTATATGAATGTTTAATATTTATATATTCTATTTATTTTCCTCAAAAGTGTTTCTTTCAACATAACAAGTAATTTTGTGGATATATTTATTTAATACATGTTAAATAATTACATGTTAATATATAGTCAATTATAAGTATTTAAATGAATTTCCAAATAAACGTGTTTGTTACTTAGGGAATTTTATCGAAAGCCTTGTATTTTTTTCTGTAAATAGTCCAGATAAACATTCATTATTGCCAACTTTTAGGGCTGGTTAATATAAAATAACAAGGGTAGAAATTTGTAACATTGATGTGAAAGAACATTGACAGGCATCAAATCATTTTTATGACATATAAGCATTGCATTTTAATTTCATTACTTAAGATAGTTTTTCGTTATTAGATTATGCTTGCTAAGGGGGAAAAATCGAACATTATTGTCAGAATGGCATAGATCATTTTCATCTAAATTAGTTGATTTCTGCAATATGTCCTGCCTGTAAAACGCACGAGGCATAATTCTTTTCTATCTTTGTTAACTAATTATTGCAAATAAGCTATAAATTCTCTTTCTTAAGAACAAGTAAACCCAGTCTTGACCCTACATCCCCTTAAGCTATGGCACCTCTCCATTTCTCTATTCCTGGCTACAGCAAACCCTATTGGAAGAGTGGTTTATACTTGTCCAATTTCCTTTCTTCCCTCTTTTTCTTAGAAACATTCTAATCAGGTCTTCATCCCCATTACTCTGTTGAAATCGTACTTGTAGGTCACACTGACTCTCATTTTACAAAATAAGTCAATTGTCAGTCTCCTGATCACTTGATCTTTCAAAAAGATTTGACGCTGTGCATCAATTCTTCTTTTTGAAACATTGATTCCATTGATTTCCAGGGAATCCATCTCTCCTGGATTTCCTCTTACCACACTGGCACATCTCTTCCAGTCTCTTGTGCTGTACCTTTTCTTCTTTCTGATCTCTAAATGTTGAGTTGCCCTAGAGTTTAGTCCGGGACCCCTTTTTCTTCTCTATTATAATGTCTTTCTAGGTAACCTCACCTAATCCCATGTTTTAATACCATATCACCTGTATCCTGGTAATGCCCAGATTTACACCGCTGGAGCTTTTCTTTTTTGATTTGAATATCCAAATTACCTACAAAGATATTTCCTTTTGAAATTAACATTTACAGTGAAGAACTCTTCATTTCCCTCCCAAACTTGGTTTCCAAGTGTTCCTATTTTAATAAATGGCACCATCATTCACTCAGTTACTCTGCCCATCTTTGATTCTTCCATTATTAGAACACACTCTTTGAACTCATCAGTAAATCCTGCAGCTTCTCTCTCAAAACACACCTCGGAACTCAGCCTTGCGGGCTTCCGGGAAGATGGCGGAAGAGTAAGACGTGGAGATCACTTTCCTCCCCACAGATACAACAGAAATACATCTACACGTGGAACAACTCCTACAGAACATCTACTGAACGCTGGCAGAAGACCTCAGACCTCCCAAAAGGCAAGAAACCCCCCATGTACCTGGGTAGGGCAAAAGAAAAAAGAATAAACAGAGACAAAAGGATAGGGACGGAACCTGCACCAGTGGGAGGGAGCTGTAAAGGAGGAAATGTTTCCACACCCTAGGAAGCCACTTCACTGGCGGAGACTACGGGTGGCGGAGGGGAAAAGCTTCGGAGCTGCAGAGGAGAACACAGCAACAGGGTTGTGGGGGGCAAAGTGGAGAGATTCCCGCCCAGAGGATCGGTGCCGACCAGCACTCACCAGCCCGAGAGGTTTGTCTGCCCACCCGCCGGGGTGGGCGGGGTTGGGAGCTGAGCTCGGGCTTCGGTCGGAGCACAGGGAGAGGACTGGTGTTGGTGGCGCGAACACAGCCTGCAGGAGGTTAGTGCGCCATGGCTGGCCGGGAGGGAGTCCGGGGAAAAGTCTGCACCTGCCGAAAAGGCAAGAGACTTTTTCTTCCCTCTTAGTTTCCTGGTGCGTGAGGAGAGGGGATTAAGAACGCTGCTTAAAGGAGCTCCAGAGACGGGCGCGAGCTGCGGATAAAAGCGTGGAACCCAGAGACGGGCATGAGACGCTAAGGCTGCTGCTGCCGCCACCAAGAAGCCTGTGTGCAAGCACAGGTTACTATCCACACCCCCTTTCCGGGGAGCCTGTGCAGCCCGCCACTGCCAGGGTCCCGGGATCCAGGGACAACTTCCCCGGGAGAATGCACGGCGTGCCTCAGGCTGGTGCAACGTCACGCCAGAGTCTGCCACCACAGGCTCGCCCCGCATTCCGTGCCCCTCCCTCCCCCCGGCCTGAGTGAGCCAGAGCCCCCGAATCAGCGGCTCCTTTAACCCCATCCTGTCTGAGCGAAGAACAGACGCCCTCTGGTGACCTACGCGCAGAGGCGGGGCCAAATCCAAAGCTGAGCCGCTGGGAGCTGTGAGAACAAACAAGAGAAAGGGAAATCTCTCCCAGCAGCCTCAGAAGCAGCGGATTGAAGCTCTACAATCAATTGGATGTACCCTGCATCTGTGGAATACATGAATAGACAACGAATCATCCCAAATTAAGGAGGTGGACTTTGAGAGCAAGATTTATGATTTTTTCCCCTTTTCCTTTTTTTGTGAGTGTGTATGTGTATGCTTCTGTGTGAGATTTTGTCTGTAGAGCTTTGCTTCCACCATTTGCCCTAGGGCTATATCTGTCCATTGTTTTTTTGTTTGTTTTTCTCTTAATAATTATTTTGTTTATTTTAATAACTTTATTATATTTTATCTTACTTTATTTTATTTTACTTTATCTTTTTTCCTTCGTTCCCTCCTTCCTTCCTTCCTTCCTCCCTCCCTCCCTACCTCCCTTCCTCCCTCCCTCCTTTCTTTCTTTCTTTCTTTCTACTTCTACTAATTCTTTCTTTCTACTTTTTCTCCCATTTATTCTGAGCTGTATGGATGAAAGGCTCTTGGTGCTCCACCCAGGCGTTGGGGCTGTGTCTCTGAGGTGAGAGAGCCAACTTCAGGACACTGGTCCACAAGAGACCTCCCAGCTCCACATAATATCAAATGGTGAAAATCTCCCAGAGATCTCCATCTCAACACCAGCACCCAGCTTCACTCAACGACCAGCAAGCTACAGTGCTGAAAATCCTATGCCAAACAACTAGCAAGACAGGAACACAACCCCATCCATTAGCAGAGAGGCTGCCTAAGATCATAATCAGTCCACAGACACCCCAAAACCCACAACCAGACGTGGACCTGCCCACGAGAAAGACAATATCCAGCCTCAACCACCAGAATACAGGCACTAGTCCCCTCCACCAGGAAGCCTACACAACCCACTGAACTAACCTTAGCCACTGGGGACAGACACCAAAAACAACAGGAACTACGAACCTGCAGCCTGCAAAAAGGAGACCCCAAACACAGTAAGATAAGCAAAATGAGAAGACAGAAAAACACACAGCAGATGAAGGAGCAAGATAAAAACCCACCAGACCTAACAAATGAAGAGGAAATAGGCAGTCTACCTGAAAAAGAATTCAGAATAATGATAGTAAAGATGATCCAAAATCTTGGAAACAGAATAGACAAAATGCAAGAAACATTTAAGAAGGACCTAGAAGAACTAAAGATGAAACAAACAATGATCAACAACACAATAACTGAAATGAAAAATACTCTAGAAGGGATCAATAGCAGAATAACTGAGGCAGAAGAATGGATAAGTGACCTGGAAGATAAAATAGTGGAAATAACTACTGCAGAGCAGAATAAAGAAAAAAGAATGAAAAGAACTGAGGACAGTCTCAGAGACCTCTGGGACAATATTAAATGCACCAACATTCGAATTATATGGGTTCCAGAAGACGAGAAAAAGAAAGGGACTGAGAAAATATTTGAAGAGATTATAGTTGAAAACTTCCCTAATATGGGAAAGGAAACAGTAAATCAAGTCCAGGAAGCACAGAGAGTCCCATACAGGATAAATCGAAGGAGAAATATGCCAAGACACATAGTAATCAAAGGGTCAAAAATTAAACACAAAGAAAACATTAAAAGCAGCAAGGGAAAAACAACAAATAACACACAAGGGAATCCTCATAAGGTTAACAGCTGATGTTTCAGCAGAAACTCTGCAAGCCAGAAGGGACTGGCAGGACATACTGAAAGTGATGAAGGAGAAAAACCTGCAGCCAAGATTACTCTACCCAGCAAGGATCTCATTCATATTTGATGGAGAAATTAAAACCTTTACAGACAAGCAAAAGCTGAGAGAGTTCAGCACCACCAAACCAGCTCTACAACAACTGCTAAAGGAACTTCTCTAGGCAAGAAACACAAGAGAAGAAAAAGACCTACAATAACGAACCCAAAACAATTAAGAAAATGGGAATAGGAACATACATATCAATAATTATCTTAAATGTAAATGGACTAAATGCTCCCACCAAAAGACACAGGTTAGCTGAATGGATAAAAAAACAAGACCCATATATTTGCTGTCTCCAAGAAACCCACTTCAGACCTAGAGAAACATACAGACTGAAAGTAAGGGGATGGAAAAAGATATTTCATGCAAATGGAAACCAAAAGAAAGCTGGAGTAGCAATTCTCATATCACACAAAATAGACTTTAAGATAAAGACTATTAGAAGAGACAAAGAAGGACACTACATAATGATCAAGGGATCAATCCAAGTAGAAGATACAACAATTGTAAATATTTATGCACCCAACATAGGAGAACCTCAATACATAAGGCAAATGCTAACAGCCATAAAAGAGGAAATCGACACTAACACATTCATAGTAGAGGACTTTAACCCCGCACTTTCACCAATGGACAGATCATCCAAATGAAAATAAATAAGGAAACACAATCTTTAAATGATACATTAAACAAGATGGACTTATTTATATTTATAGGACATTCCATCCAAAAACAACAGAATACACATTTTTCTCAAGTGCTCATGGAACATTCTCCAGGATAGATCATACCTTGGGTCACAAATCAAGCCTTGGTAAATTTAAGAAACTTGAAATTGTATCAAGTATCTTTTCCAACCACAACGCTATGAGACTAGATGTCAACTACAGGAAAAGATCTGTAAAAAATACAAACACATGGAAGCTAAACAATACAGTACTTAATAATGAAGTGATCACTGAAGAAATCAAAGAGGAATTTAAAAAATAAGTAGAAACAAATGACAATAGAGACACGATGACCCAAAATCTATGGGATGCAGCAAAAGCACTTCTAAGAGGGAAGTTTATAACAATACAATCCTACCTTAAGAAACAGGAAACATCTCGAATAAACAACCTAACCTTCCATCTAAAGCAATTAGAGAAAGAAGAACAAAAAAACCCCAAAGTTAGCAGAAGGAAAGAAATCATAAAAATCACATCAGAAATAAATGAAAAAGAAATGAAGGAAAAGATAACAAAGATTAATAAAACTAAAAGCTGGTTCTTTGAGAAGATAAACAAAATTGATAAACCATTAGCCAGACTCATCAAGAAAAAAAGGGAGAAGACTCGAATCAATAGAATTAGAAATGAAAAAGGAGAAGTAACAACTGACACTGCAGAAATAAAAAAGATCATCAGAGATTACTACAAGCAACTCTATGCCAATAAAATGGACAACATGGAAGAAATGGACAAATTCTTAGAAATGCACAACCTGCCAAGACTGAATCAGGAAGAAATAGAAAATCTGAACAGACCAATCACAAGCACTGAAATTGAAACTGTGATTAAAAATCTTCCAACAAACAAAAGCCCAGGACCAGATGGTTGCACAATCGAATTCTATCAAACATTCAGAGAAGAGCTAACACCTATCCTTCTCAAACTCTTCCAAAATATAGCAGAGGGAGGAACACTCCCAAACTCATTCTACGAGGCCACCATCACCCTGATACCAAAACCAGGCAAGAAAGAAAACTACAGGCCAATATCACTGATGAATATAGATGCAAAAATCATCAACAAAATACTAGCAAACAGAATCTAACAGCACAATAAAAGGATCACACACCATGATCAAGTGGGGTTTATTCCAGGAATGCAAGGATTCTTCAATACATGCAAATCAATCAACGTGATACACCATATTAACAAACTGAAGGAGAAAAACCATATGATCATCTCAATAGATGCAGAGAAAGCTTTCAACAAAATTCAACACCCATTTATGATAAAAACCCTGCAGAAAGTAGGCATAGAGGGAACTTACCTCAACATAATAAAGGCCATATATGACAAACACACAGCCAACATCATCCTCAATGGTGAAAAACTGAAAGCATTTCCACTAAGATCAGGAACAAGACAAGGTTGCCCACTCTCACCACTCTTATTCAACATAGTTTAAAAAGTTTTAGCCACAGCAATCAGAGAAGAAAATGAAATAAAAGGAATCCAAATCAGAAAAGTAGTAAAGCTCTCACTGTTTGCAGATGACATGATACTATACATAGAGAATCCTAAAGATGCTACCAGAAAACTACTAGAGCTAATCAATGAATTCGGTAAAGTAGCAGGATACAAAATTAATGCACAGAAATCTCTGGCATTCCTATATACTAATGATGAAAAATCTGAAAGTGAAATCAAGAAAACACTCCCATTTACCACTGCAACAAAACGAATAAAATATCTAGGAATAAACCTATCTAAGGAGACAAAAGACCTGTATGCAGAAAATTATGACACTGATGAAAGAAATTAAAGACGATACAAATAGATGGAGAGATATACCATGTTCTTGGATGGGAAGAATCAACATTGTGAAAATGACTCTACTACCCAAAGCAATCTATAGATTCAATGCAATCCCTATCAAACTACCACTGGCATTTTTCACAGAACTAGAACAAAAAATTTCACAATTTGTATGGAAACACAAAAGACCCCGAATAGCCAAAGCAATCTTGAGAATGAAAAAGGGAGCTGGAGGAATCAGGCTCCCTGACTTCAGACTATACTACAAATCTACAGTAATCAAGACAGTATGGTACTGGCACAAAAACAGAAAGATAGATCAATGTAACAGGATAGAAAGCCCAGAGATAAACCCATGCACATATCGTCACCTTATCTTTGATATAGGAGGCAGGAATGTACAGTGGAGAAAGGACAGCCTCTTCAATAATTGATTCTGGGGAAACTGGACAGGTACATGTAAAAGTATGAGAATAGATCATTCCCTAACACCATACACAAAAATAAGCTCTAAATGGACTAAAGACCTAAATGTAAGGACAGAAACTATCAAACTCTTAGAGGAAATCGTAGGCAGGACACTCTATGACATAAATCACAGCAAGATCCTTTTTGACCCACCTCCTAGAGAAATGAAAATAAAACCAAAAATAAACAAATGGGACCTAATGAAACTTCAAAGCTTTTGCACAGCAAAGGAAACCATAAACAAGACCAAAAGACAACCCTCAGAATGGGAGAAAATATTTTCAAATAAAGCAACTGACAAAGGATTAATCTCCAAAATTTATAAGCAGCTCATGCAGCTTAGTAACAAAAAAAAACAAACAACCCAATCCAAAAATGGGCAGAAGACCTAAATAGACATTTCTCCAAAGAAGGTATACAGACTGCCAACAAACACATGAAAGAATGCTCAACATCACTAATCATTAGAGAAATGCAAATCAAAACTACAATGAGATATCATCTCACACCAGTCAGAATGGTCATCATCAAAAAATCTAGAAAAAATAAATGCTGGAGAGGGTGTGGAGAAAAGGGAACCCTCTTGCACTGTTGGTGGGAATGTAAATTGATACAGCCACTGTGGAGAATAGTATAGAGGTTCCTTAAAAAACTACAAATAGAACTACCATATGACCCAACAATCCCACTACTGGGCATATACCCTGAGAAAACCATAAGTCAAAAAGAGTCATGTACCAAAATGTTCATTGCAGCTCTATTTACAATAGGCCGGAGATGGAAACAACCTAAGTGCCCATCTTCAGTTGAATGGATAAAGAAGACGTGGCACATATATACAATGGAATATTAGTCAGCCATAAAACGAAACGAAGTTGAGCTATTTGTAATGAGGTGGATAGACCTAGAGTCTTTCATACAGAGTGAACTAAGTCAGAAAGAGAGAGACAAATACTGTATGCTAACACATATATATGGAATTTAAGAAAAAAAAATGTCATGAAGAACCTAGGGGTAAGACAGGAATAAAGACACAGACCTACTAGAGAATGGACTTTAGGATATGGGGAGGGGGAAGGGTAAGCTGTGACAAAGCGAGAGAGAGGCATGGACATATATACACTACCAAACGTAAGGTAGATAGCTAGTGGGAAGCAGCTGCATAGCATAGGGAGATCAGCTCGGTGCTTTGTGATCACCTGGAGGGGTGGGATAGGGAGAGTGGGAGGGAGGGATACACAAGAGGGAAGTGATATGGGAACATATGTATATATATATAACTGATTCATTTTGTTGTAAAGCAGAAACTAACACACCATTGTAAAGCAGCTATACTCCAATAAAGATGTTAAAAAAAAAAAACCACACCTGGAATTTGATGATGTGGCAGCTCTTTCAACCACTATCATCTTTCTCCTAAAAAGTTGCAATAGCTTCCAAATTCTTCACTCTTGCCTCCTACAGTCTATTGTTCCCCCAACTGTCTAAGGAAATTTTCTGTATCATAAGATCTTTTGAGGTCATGGCGATTAATTCTTCAATTTTATGCTATAATACTTAGTATAAAACCAGTCTGTTTTACACTTAGTGATGTCTTGTAAGTCCAAATGCTGTTCCTCCAGGTACTCACATGGTTTCTTATTCACTCCCTTTAGCTTTTTGTTCAGACCTCTTCTCATCAGACAGACCTCTGATAATTGTAAATACAGCCTTTATTATTCTATCTCTTTACCCTGCTTGGAAGTTATTGTACTTCAAACTGATGAACATTACATCATACACATACTTGTTCATTTAGTGTTTCTCTTCCCTACTGGAATATACACTACATGAGGGCAGAAATTTTGCTTTATCTGTTCAGGCTTACTGAGTACCTAGACCAGCACTTGGCACATCCAGTCCATTTACTAGGCTTCCACATTATATAGGTTCATTAATAGTGCCAAAATCATTCGTGTAACCCACAGAATTATTTTTCTATTATTTTTCTCTTTGCAATTTTTTTTATGTTTGTCTACTACCCAGGATGATTCATCATCTCCATTTCTTTCAACAAAAGAAGGCATCATTGAAATTTTTGCCATTCTTCTCTATAACTAGCATGGAGAAAATGAGTCAATCTGAACAGATATTCTTTGTTCTGGAAGAGTCACAACTTTGATTATGTATTTCTGAAACAAGAGATATCCAAGAATGAAGAAAGGATAAAGCTGTGCTTTGAAGATGCTTCAATGGCTTCAGAGAAAACAATGTTATTACTGACTGCATCAGGCTTAGTTAACAAATTTAATAGTATTTTCCTTATATGAAAGTAAAAAAAAACCCCATAAATTGTTAGAAAATAAATTAAATAATAAACCTGTATACAATTGTCAAAATAAAATATTTTAAAATTTGAAACAACAAATTGAATTTGCTTTTTGTATGTGACTTCTTCAAATTGGGTTTTATATTTGAGATTTCCATATGTAATCTTGATCAGGCCATTTAAAGACAATCTCATCCAACTCTTAGTCATCCCTGTAGACAGAACATACTGCTAACATAATAGTTAATAAAGTTTTGAAAAGATATTTTGTAACTTACATATTGGTAATTGCTACTTTTAACAATTTGATTGGTATAAATCAAAACCATACAATTGGAATTATATCTAAAGAACCAAATAGACTTCTTGTTTTTCATGAATAATTATAATGTTAAAATTTCTTGTGACAAAGCAAATGGACTTCAAATCATACTGACTATTTTCATGTCAAATATAGTATACCAAAATAATCATGGAACTCTGTTTTGCAGAATAGCACCTGCATGATGAGAATGGTCAGAGCTGTCACCCTGCAGTTAGCGTGAATGCTACTGAAAACTCACACAAACTATAAAATGCAGCATATACTTGAAGACAGAACTGTGCCCTCTGGGAGACTCCACCTGGCCTCCAGGCACATCACATTTCCATTAGTCCTACCATAGTTGTGCTTCTTGGACACCCAAGAAAGAAACTCCTCTAGCAGCTCATGGACTTCTGTCCATAAGAAACAGCTGACTAGAGATTGGTTTGAGATGGCAGAGTAGAAGGACGTGTGATCACTCCCTCTTGTGAGAGCACTGGAACTAACTGCTGAACAACTAACTGCTGAACAATCATTGACAGGAAGACACTGGAACTCACCAAAAAAGATATCCCACATCCAAAGACAAAGGAACAGCCACAATGAGATGAGATGGTAGGATGGGTGCAGTCACAATAAAATCAAATCCCATAACTGCTGGGTGGCTGACTCACAAACTGGAGAACAACTATACCACAAAAGTCCACCTACTGGAATGAAGGTTCTAAGCCCCAAGTCAGGCTTCCCAACCTGGGAGTCTGGCAATGAGAGGAGGAATTCCCACAGAATCAGACTTTGAAGACTAGCAGAATTTGATTGCAGGACTTCAACAGGACTGGGGTAAACAGAGACTCCACTCTGTTAGGACACATACAAAGTAGTGTGAGCATCAGGACCCGGGGGAAGGAGAAGTGACCCCATAGGAGACTGAAACTGACCTACCTGCTAGTGTTGGAGGGTCTCCTTCAGAGGCAGTGTTGGCTGTGGGGACAAGGACACTGACAGCAGAAGTTCTGGGAAGTACTCCTTGGCATGAGCCCTCCCAGACTCTGCCATTAGCTCCACCAAAGAGCCCGTAGCCTCCAGTGATGGGTTGCCTCAGACCAAACAACCAACAGGGAGGGAACTCAGCCCCACCTATTAGCAGACAAGGAGATTAAAGTTTGAGCTCTGCTCACCAGAGCAACACCCAGCTCTACCTACAAGTCCCTCCCATCAGGAAGCTTGCACAAGCCTCTTAGATAGCCTCATCCACCAGAGGGCAGACAGCAGAAGCAAGAAGAACTACAATCCTGCAGCCTGTGGAACGAAAACCACATTCACAGAAAGACAGACAAAATGAAAAGGCAGAGGACTATGTACTAGATGAAGGAACAAGATAAAACCCCAGAAAAACAACTAAACAAAGTGGAGATAGGCAACCTTCCAGAAAAAGAATTCAGAATAATGATAGTGAAGATGATCCAGGACCTCAGAAAAAGAATGGAGGCAAAGATCAAGAAGATGCAAGAAATGGTTAACAAAGACCTAGAAGAATTAAAGAACAAACAAACAGAGATGAACAATACAATAACTGAAATAAAAATATACTAGAAGAAATCAATAGCAGAATAACTGAGGCAGAAGAATGGATAAGTGACCTGGAAGACAGAATGGAGAATTCATGGCTATGGGACAGAATAAAGTAAAAAGAATGAAAAGAAATGAAGGACAGCCTAAGAGACTACTGGGACAACATTAAACTCACCAACATTCACATTATAGGGGTCCCAGAAGGAGAAGAGAGAGAGAAAGGACCCAAGAAAATATTTGAAGAGATTATAGTCAAAAACTTCCCTAACATGGGAAAGGAAATAGCCACGCAAGTTCAGGAAGCACACAGAGTCCCAGGAAAGAGAAACCCAAGAAGAAACATGCCAAAGCACATAGTAATCAAATTGACAAAAAATAAAGACAAAAAAAAGTATTAAAAGCAACAAGGGGAAAATAACAAGCAACATACAAGGGAACTCCCATAAGGTGAACAGCTGATTTCTCAGCAGAAACTCTACAAACCAAAAGGGAGTGGCATGATATATTTAAAGTGATGAAATGGAAGAACCTACAATCAAGATGACTCTACCTGGCAAGGATCTCATTCAGATTGGACAGAGAAATCAAAAGCTTTACAGATAAGCAAAAACTAAGAGAATTCAGCACCACCAAACCATCTAAAGGAGCAAATGCTAAAGGAACTTCTCTAAGTGGGAAACACAATAGAAGAAAAGGACGTGCAAAAAGAAACTCAAAACAATTAAGAAAATGATAATAGGAACATACATATTGATAATTACCTTAAATATGAATGGATTAAATGCTCCAACCAAAAGACACAGGCTTGCTGAATGGATACAAAAACAAAACCCACATACATGCTGTCTACAAGAGACCCACTTCAGACCTAGGGACAGACACATACAGACTGAAAGTGAGGGGATGGAAAAAGATATTCCATGCAAATGGAAATCAAGAAAGTTGGAGTAGCAGTACTCATATCAGATAAAATAGACTTTAAAATAATGTTACAAGAGACAAGGAAGGACACTACATAATGATCAAGGGTTGAATCCAAGAAGAAGATATGACAATTATAAATATATATGCACCCAATATTGGGACACCTCAATACATAAGGCAAATGCTAACAGCTATAAAAGAGAAAATTGACAGTAACACAGTAATAGTGGGGGACTTTAACACCTCACTTACACCAATGGACAGATCATCAAATTAATAAGGAAACAGAAGCTTTAAGTGACACAATAGAGCAGATAGATTTCATTGATATTTATATGACATTCCATCCGAAAACAGAAGATTACATTTTCTTCTCAAATGCACACAGAACATTACCCAGGATAGATCACATCTTGGGTCACAAATCAAGCCTCAGAAAATTTAAGAAAATCGAAATCATATCAAGCATCTTTTCTGATAGCAACATTATGAGATTGGAAATCAATTACAGGAAAAAAACTGTAAAAAACACAAATACATGGAGACTAAACACTGTACTACTAAATAACCAAGAGATCACTGAAGAAATCAAAGAAGAAATAAAAAAATACCTAGAGACAAATAACAACGAAAATGGACAACCCAAAACCTATGGGATGCAGCAAAAGCAGTTCTAAGAAGGAAGTTTATACCAATTCAATCACACCTGAAGAAACAAGAAAAATCTCAAATAAACAATCTAACCCTACACTTAAAACAGCTAGAGAAAGAAGAACAAAGAAAACCCAAAGTCATTAGAAGGAAAGAAATCATAAAGATAAGAGCAGAAATAAATGAAATAGAAATGAAGAAAACAATACCAAAGATCAATAAAACTAAAAGCTGGTTCTTTGAGAAGATAAACAAAATTGATAAACCCTTAGACAGACTCATCAAGAAAAAAAGTGAGAGGATGCAAATCAATAAAATTAGAAAAGAAAAAGGAGAAATTACAACTGACACTGCAGGAATACAAAGGATTATAAGAGACTACTACAAACAACTATATGCCAATAAAATAGACAACCACGAAGAAATGGACAAATTCTTGGAAAGGTACAATTTTCCAAGACTGAACCAGGAAGAATTAGAAAATCTAAACAAACCTAATACAAGTAATGAAATAGAAATGGTAATTTAATATCTTCCAACAAAGAAAAGTCAAGGACCAGATGGCTTCACAGGTGAATTCTATCAAACATTTAGAGAAGAGCTAACACTGATCCTTCTGAAACTCTTCCAAAAAATTGCAAAGAGAGAAACACTCCCAAATTAATTCTATGAAGCCACCATCACCCTAATACCCAAACCAGAAAAAGATATCTCACACACAAAAAATTACAGGCTAATATCACTGATGAACATAGATACAAAAATCCTGAACAAAAATACTAGCAAACAGAATCCAACAGCACATTAAAAGGATCACACACCAGGATCAAGTGGGATTTATCCCAGTGATGCAAGGATTCTTCAATATACACAAATCAATCAATGTAATACACCACATTAACAAATTAAGGAATAAAAACTATATGATCACCTCAATAGATGCAGAAATGGATTTTGACAAAATTCAACACCAATTTATGATAAAAAGTCTCCAGAAAATAGGCATAGAGGGAACTTACCTCAATATAATAAAGGCCATATATGACAAACCGACAGCAAGCATCATACCCAATGGTGAAAAACTGAAAGTATTTCCAATAAGATCAGGAAAAAGAGAAGGATGTCGACTCTCACCACTCTTATTCAACATAGTTTTGGAAGTCCTAGCCACAGCAATCAGAGAAGAAAGAAAATTAAAGGAATAGAAATTGGAAAAGAAGAAGTAAAACTGTCACTGTTTGCCGATGACATGATGCTATACATGGAAAATCCTAAAGACGCCACCAGAAAACTACTAGAACTAATCAATGAATTTAGTAAGGTTGCAGGATACAAAATTAATGCACAGAAATCTCTGGCATTCCTATATACCAACAATGAAAAATCAGAAAGAGAAATTAAGGAAACACTCACGTTTACCATTGCAACAAAAAGAATAAAATACCTAGGAATAAACCTGCCTAAGGAGGTGAAAGACTTGTACTCAGAAAACTATAAAACACTTATGAAAGAAATCAAAGATGACATAAACAGATGGAGAAATATACCATGGTCTTGGATTGGAAGAATCAATATTGTGAAAATGACTATACTACCCAAAGCAATCTACAGGTTCAATGCAATCCCTATCAAATTACCAATAGCATTCTTCACAGAATTAGAACAAAAAATCTTACAATTCGTATGGAGACACAAAAGACCCCGAATAGCCAAAGCAATCTTGAGAATGAAAAAGGGAGCTGGAGGAATCAGGCTCCCTGACTTCAAACTACAGCACAAAGCTACAGTAATCAAGACAGTATAGTATTGGCACAAAAACAGAAATATAGATGAGTGGTACAGGGTAGAATGCCCCGAGATAACCCCATGCACATATAGGCATCTAATTTATGACAAAGGAGGCAAGAACATACAATGGAGAAAAGAGCCTCTTCAATAAGTGGTGCTGGGAAAACTGGATAGCTACATGTAAAAGAATGAAATTAGAACACTACCCAACACCATATACAAAAATAAACTCCAAATGGATTAAGGACTTAAATGTAAGACCAGACATTATAAAACTGTTAGAGGAAAACTTAGGAAAAACACTCTTTGACATAAACCACAGCAAGATCTTGTTTGACCCCACCTCCTTGATTAACAGAAATAAAAACAAAAATAAACAAATGGGACTTAAGTAAACTTAAAAGCTTTTGCACAGCAAAGGAAACCATAAAGAAGACAAAAGACAACCCTCCGGGGCTTCCCTGGTGGCGCAGTGGTTGAGAGTCTGCCTGCCGATGCAGGGGACGCGGGTTTGTGCCCCAGACCGGGAAAATCCCACATGCTGCAGAGCAGCTGGGCCCGTGAGCCATGGCCGCTGAGCCTGCGCGTCCGAGCCTGTGCTCTACAACGGGAAAGGCCACAACAGTGAGAGGCCTGCGTACCAAAAAGAAGAAGAAAAAAAAAGACAACCCTCCGAACGGGAGAAAATATTTGCAAATGAAACAATAGACAAAGGATTAATCTCCAAAATATACAAACAGCTCATGCAGCTAAATCTAAAAAAAAACAAACAAACAATCCAGTTAAAAAATGGGTGGAAGACCTAAATAGACATTTCACCAAGGAAGACATACAGATGGCCAAGAGGCACATGAAAAGACGCTCAACATCACTAATTATTAGAGAAATGCAAATCAAAACTATAATGAGATATCACCTCACCCTGGTCAGAATGGTCATTATGAAAAAACCTGGAAACAATAAATGCTGGAAAGGGTGTGGTGAAAAGGGAACCCTCCTACACTGTCAGTGGGAATGTAAATTGATACAAACACTATGGAAAACAGTATGGAGCTTCCTTAAAAAACTAAAAGTAGAACTACCATATGACCCAGCAATCCCACTACTGGGCATATACCCTGAGAAAACCATAATTCAGAAAGAGACATGCACCACAATGTTCCTTGCAGCACTATTTACAACAGCCAGGACATGGAACCAACCTAAATGTCCACTGACAGATGAATGGATAAAAAAGATGTGGTACATATATACAATGGAATATTACTCAGCCATAAAATGAAATGAAATTGAGTTATTTGTAGTGAGGTGGATGGACCTAGAGTCTGTCATGCAGAGTGAAGTAAGTCAAGAGAAAAATAAATACCTTATGCAAACGCATATATATGGAATGTAAAAAAAAAATGGTACAATGCACCTAGTTTCAGGGCAGGAATAAAGACGTAGACATAGAGAATGGACTTGATGACATGGGGTGGGAGGGTGACGCTGGGGTGAAGTGAGAGTAGCATCGACATATATACACTACTGAATGTAAAATAGTTGGCTGGTGGGAAGCAGCAGCATAGCGCAAGGAGATTGGCTCAGTGCTTTATGATGACATACAGGGGTGGGATAGGGAGGATGGGAGGAAAGCTCAAGAGGGAGGGGATATGGGGATATGTGTATGCATATGGCTGATTTGCTTTGTTGTGCAACAGAAACTAACATGGTATTGTGAAGCAATTATAACTCCAATAAATATCTATTTACAAAATACAAAAAGAAATGGCTCCATGTTTTAAGAAAAATAAGAGCAATTAAGTTTCTTGGTAAAATTTGAAATATTCTTGTGTTCTAAATCAAGTCAGTGTGTATTGAAATACTAGAAATTAAATGTGAGTTGGAGGTAAAGAGGAAAAAGTTGACAGTATATTGTGTAGGCCAGTATGGTAACATCTCTCATAGTTAAAATGCACATATCTTTCAATCCAGCAATCCAGTTGTCAGCGTTGATGCTACCATTATACTTTTCCACATGTAAAATCACATGTACAAAATTCTTCCCTGCAGTATTTTTGTGAGGAAATCCAATGAGGGAAATGGTGCAGTCCTGGCTTGAATAAGGTAAACTGCTAACCAGAGACACAGAAAATGATTTTCCTGGGACAGCCTTTCAGATATACTTTATTGATTCCAATCTCAAGGTTTTTCAAAGACTCTGTAACCAACTGAAATTGTTTTCTCTAATGATCTATCCAGATGGTCCAAGGCAGAATACCCCAACTGGCCTCTGAGCACTGCCAGGTAGTCAGCAGCTTACCTAAGGATAGAAAAATACAGGTCACATATACACATTGTCAGCACATTTTTCTTCTTCCTTTTGCCTTTTTTTCTTTCCTCTTATATAATTCCTGTTGGCTTTTTTTTTTCTTTCATTTTTAGATGAAATCAATCTATTGCTTGGTTTCCCCTGTATACGAGTAAAATAGCATGTTAGTGTTAAAATTACTGTATAGCTGATCTATTACTTGACACTGTAATACCAAAGGATTGGAAAGAAATTGTCTTTCAAAAGGGAACTGTTTAAATACACTATCAAATATCCATGTAATGTAATAGCATGTAGCTATAAATAAGAACAGGGTAATTCTATATGCATTAATCTGGGAAGTTTTTCAAGATATAAGCAATGTGCAGAATAGTACATGTAGTATACTATCATTTGAAGGGGTTAAGAGAACAAATAATTATATACTTTTAATATATGCGACATCTTTGGAAGGACAAACAAAAAACTATTAATGACAGTTGCTTTCTGGAAAGGGATACCAGGGGCTGAGAACAGTAGACTTATTTTTTACTGTATACTTTTTTGTAACTGGTTAAGTGGGTTCTGCACTCAGATTCCGATGTGTGGAGGTTTTCCCACACCACCAATAAGCAATTCTGTGACACAAGTTGGGTGTCTACAATTCAACTCCATTCTGACAATATAAGGGCTCAGTTCCTCAAGATTGTGTTGTGTTCACACCCCAGTCCCCCACCCCAGTTCAGATGCCAATCACAAGCCCAGGTTATCACCTATGCTTCTGACCAATGGGGCTGCAGATTGAAGGTTCCCATGACCCCCTTCTTGGGTTGGTTTAATTTGCTAGAGTTTTCACAGAACTTGGATAAACATTTTACTCACTAGATTACTGGTTTATTATAAAAATATATAATTAAGGAACTGCTAGATGCAAGAGATACATAGGGAAAGATATGGGTAAGGGCACAGAGCTTCCATGCCCTCTCCAGGCATGCTACTCTCTCCAAATTTCCACGTGTTCACCAACCCTGAAGCACTCTGAACATGTCCTTTTGAGGTTTTATGGAGGTTTCATTACATAAACATGATTGATTAAATTATCAGACATAGTCAATTGATTCAACCTCCAACCACTTTCCCTTCCCCAGAGGTTAGGGGGTAGGACTGAAAGTTCCAATTCTCCAATCACATAGTTGGGTCTCCTGGCAACCAGCCTCCATCCTTAAGTTACCTAAGGGCTTTCCAAAAGTGACCTCATTAACATAACACAAGACATCTATGTTGCTGTCATCACTTATTAGAAAATTCCAAGGGTTTTAGGAGCTCTGTGCCAGAAATGGGGATGAAGACCTATATATATATATATATATATAAATGTATATATTATATATATAAATATATATATACTTACATATGTATGTATTTTTCTTATTATAAATCACAATAAAACACTTGTGAATTCAGTATTTTGTGAATCTATCAGCTGTTAGCTCTGGAATAGAATATTAAGTTTGTGTTTTGCTTGACAAACATTGATCTTCCCATATATTTATTGATATGCAAAATTAGAAAGTTGCTGGAAAAAGAGTGAAAAAAAGGTCACATGGGGCAAGCAACTTCCCAGAAGTAAAAACACAAAGAAATCTCTTTTGTTACCATTACCCCTGGACATGATATACTGAAGTAGCCCCTACTAAATATGGTGGGAGAAGGCAGAAAAGACTCACCAAACAGCAAGGGAAATGGTCATTGGACTTGTGTGTGATTGGGCTTAATACCAGGCATCGGTTGTCATAAGACGTGACTGCATCCTGGTAAACATCATGGCCCAGGCTTGAAGTGCCCCTTGAATGAAACTGTGTCATGGGGTTTTGTAGGTATATATTAATTAAGGAGCAAGCAGGGTCAGACATATACTCAGGTCAATCAGCATCTCTTTCCCCTAATCTCTTCACTAGGCTCTGAAATGTCTAGGACCAATTCCCTCAAATCTATCACCACCCCTCACACCCCAAAATCTTTCACCTTCATGCTTATCTGAATATAAGGCATCACCACCCATCCATTGGCTCAGGCTATGATGAAACCCTGAAGTCGTTGTTGACTTTTCTCTATCCTTCATATCTCCTACTCAGTCCATTAGAAAAGTCTATTTTTCTACCATCCAACTGTATCTTAAATCCAACCACTTCTTATTACCTCCACTGCTACAACCCCAGACCAAGTCTCCATCAATCTCTACCAGGACAGGAAAGAAATCTTCCAACAAGCTATCCCCCACACAGGAGCCTGAGGGAGCTTTTTAAAGTACATGTCAGATCATTTAGGTCCCAAACTAAAACCTTCCCATTGCACTTGGAATTAAATTCAGACTCCTTAAAACGGCTTCTAACTCTTTTTATATGCTAGAGCCTACGTACGTTTCTGGCTTCATTTCCTTAGTCTCTGCTCCTTGTCCATCACCAAGCAATGTTGGCTTTTTTCCTCCTCAAAGCCTTCGCACTCAGTGTGCCCTCTGCTTGGACCATTCTTCCAACAGTCATCCTGGGGTTGTCTTCTCATCATTTCAGGTCACAACTCAAATATTGTTTCTTCAGAGATGCCTCCTCTATTCTTATTGCTAAAAAAAAATTGCTAAAAATCTTCTAGATCCCAGTCATGCTTTATCACATTAAATTATTTTAACTTCTTCACAGAATTTATCAGAGACTAAAATTATTTTGTTTTTTGTTCAGTGATTTCTGTTTGTCTCCTCCCAACTTGCATATAAGTTCCCGTGTCTGTCTATTACTGCCATATCCCAAAAGCTTCATAAAAGAGTCTGGCATATGGCAGCTTGTTCACCACTTGATGAACTAACAGTTTTGATATGGAACAATCAACATCTGGTAGCATTTGTGGAGATCACAATCACAAGCTTTAGAAGTGTAACTCTGAGCTCTAGATCTACTGAGAAACAAGTAGCTACAGAGTGACCACTCCCTCCACTCATTAGGGTCGAGGCACAGCTGCAGGGTCTGGATTCAGCATCCACACTTGGGCATATCTGAATTTCAGCCCTAGTTAAAAAAATAATTCTACTCAGGATTCATTCTTTAAACCAGAGGTCCCCAACTCCTGGGCTGCAGACTGGTATTTGTCAGTGGCCTGTTAGGAACTGGGTCGTACAGCAGGAGGTGACCAGTGAGCGAGCAAAGCTTCATCTGCTGCTCCCCATCGCTCGCATTACCACCTGAACCATCCCCATCTCCGCCCCCAGTCCGTGGAAAAATTGTCTTCCCCAAAACCAGTCCCTGGTGCCAAAAAGGTTGGGGACCACTGCTTAAGACTAAATGAGCCAGTGAGCCCTAGTCTGGCTCCCCTCTTTCCTTTTCTTTCTTCCTTTCTCTCTCTCTTTCCTTTCTTTCTTTTTCTTTCCTTTCTTCCCCTTCCTTCCTCTCTTTCTTCCTTTTTTTCTTTTTCATTGTTGTTGCTTAAAAGGAGTACACCAAGGGCTTCCCTGGTGGCGCAGTGGTTGAGAGTCCGCCTGCTGATCCAGGGTACGTGGGTTCGTGCCCCGTTCCGGGAGGATCCCACGTGCCGCGGAGCAGCTGGGCCCGTGGGCCATGGCCGCTGAGCCTGCGCGTCCGGAGCCTGTGCTCCGCAGCGGGAGGGGCCGCAGCGGTGAGAGGCCCACGTACCGAAAAAAAAAAAAAAAAAAAAAAGTAAAAAAATAATAAGTACACCAAGAAAAAAGAAGAGAGTTTTCTTGATAGGGCTCAATCTATTTAACTGTAAATATTAGAATATACATAAGCTTTCCCAACATAATGCAATCACTTTTTAAGTGTACAGTTACATAATTTGGAGGATATTCACATGGTTGTGCAAACAATCTCCAGAACTCTTTGTATCTTGCAAAACTGAAATTCTGTACCCATTAAACTCCCATTCCATGTCTTATAGTCCTGGCAGTATGAATCTGTTCCTAGCTTTACTTATGAAATTTATCTGTAGCACTGATGTGATCTTACAAAGCGATCCATGACACTTTTCTCAACTTGTACATGCACTACAGCAAGAAGGCTAATCCTCAGAGTGTGAAACCTCCTGAGTAACTGTCTCAAAGCCTAAGTTCCATAACCCACTGGATGTTTTGACTTTTTTTTTTTTTTTTTTTTTTTTTTGTGGTACGCGGGCTTCTCACTGCTGTGGCCTCTCCCGTTGCGGAGCACAGGCTCTGGACGCGCAGGCTCAGCGGCCATGGCTCACGGGCCCAGCCGCTCCGCGGCATGTGGGATCTTCCCAGACCGGGGCATGAACCCGTGTCCCCTGCATCGGCAGGCGGACTCTCAACCACTGCACCACCAGGGAAGCCCTGTTTTGACATTTAAATACTAGATACAGGCGTTTGACTAACTCCTTAAATATTCTGAATTATTTTTTCATTTCACAAATTTAATGAGGTCTACCATCACTAATAACAAGGCTATTGACTACAAGAATGTTGACTGTATTATTACTTATTATAGTCAACATTCTTAAGGAAACAAATTGCTCAAAAATAGGTTAAATAAATTGTAGTTGCATCAAAGATTATTTGAAAGGTGTAATAACATGGAAATATGTTCATTATATACTGTTGAGTGGAAAAAATCTGGTTACCAAATATGTAGTTTGATCTCATTTTTAAAGAATAAAAATATGTATGTTTGAATATATGCATGTATGTGCATGTGTTGTATTTTATATAATATACACACATACCTTTACACACATATGTATACAGACATATAGCAGCATGGTAGAGCAATAGAGACACAGAGAAAATTAGAGGAGAAAAGAGAGGGAACTGTACCTCTACATTATTGACAGCTTAATTTCATGTATGGAGGAAAATGAACTAGAAAATAAAAACTGGAAGAAAACAAAATAATTATGATTGTCTTTGGGAAAAGACAATGTGGGTAATTTTTGCTATTTGCATTTTCTAGTTATTAATAATTATATACTTACATTACCTTTGTAATTTGTGTAGTGTTTTAAGTAAAAAAGTTTTATATCCAAATTTTCAGTGATTTTTAATAAGATATATCAACAAAATGATTATTTCACCTTTAGCCCACAAATATAACTCATGCCATATTTTCTATCATTATGAAATACATTTGGGCACAGTCAATAAATAATATCACCCAATAAAATAAATCTTGTATGGTTCACTTTAATTAAACATTACATGAAAATATGCTACTAAAAAGCAGACATTAAACACATCTCCTAAAATAATTCTTAAAACATCCTAAATCCAATACCAAGGATTTAGTTGACACAAGTTAACATTATACAACTATATGTAACACATGTTTCAAAATAACCAAATCACAGGAAATTTTAAAGTAAAAAGAATTCAGAGAAGTCTTCAGTTAAATGTTACATAGTATTCATTATTTCTGTCAGCCAATGTACCTAGGAAGCAGGATAATTGATAGTACCTTTGCTTTGTGTAGAATGGAGGCATATGGGTTTAAATACTTTTTAATAGAGCACTATTGAAAGCAGAGTCAAAATTAAATCAGGAAAATGTGTTTTCTGTTTTAGTTTATTCTTGGGAGCTATTTTGACAAACATCAATTTCTCCTATTTTGTAAAATTCTTTTTCTCTACTGTATCTTAGCCCATGACTCAGGATTTTAAAAATGTCAGTATTCCCCCACATTTTCAGTGACAGTGTAGGTGCACAAACAGCTCTGATCTGGTGGACAGTTATGGAGAAGGCCGTGAAAGAGCAAGGGCACATCTGAGAGGATAAAAATCAATGACATTAATAATAATCACAGTTACAAGAGTTAGTGCAAAACTTTTATCAGATTATCAAAATTGTGGAATGGTGGACAGTCTACAGCTGGGAAACCTGATACCTGAGTTGTCACTCTAGATTTCTTAGTCATTTGTGTGAGCCTGAGCAAGTCAGAGGCTTTGGAAATCAGTTTCTTCAATTTAGAAATAAGTCTGGGCCAGGCTTATTAAAATTCCTTTCAGATTCACAGTTATATCACTCTAAGGTACATATACCTTTGGACACCTAACTACTATCAGGTACTGCTTTGGCAACATGAAAAATATCAGTTTCAATACTATATAAAACAATAAATGAACTACTAACCAAAATGTGGTACAATACAAACCACTGGAATATTGTTATCCCTGAACAGTTCTTATTTTCTTACATTAAGAAAATTTTAACCTCCTACTGATCTAAAATGCCATATTGTTTCTTTTTATTTATGTCACTAATTTTCTTGGTTATTATGAAACTTCATTTCTGAATAAAATTTTATTTTTTAGTATTATTATTTAAGTTTCTAGGGAAATTATTCTCAGTAATGTTTTAAAATATTCATTAAATTCCTATTTACTTTAAATGTTAGCATTCTTTAAGTGCTCAATACAGTTTACACAACTAGAAGTTTAATCTGAAAATCTATAGGCTTTTAGTGTCTTTCATTTGAATTAACATTCCCTCATAATAAAAACTTAATGAAAGTTAATGGTATTGATATCTGATAATTTCTTTTTTCTTTTTTTTTTTTTTTTTTGCGGCACGCGGGCCTCTCACTGTCGCGGCCTCTCCCGTTGCAGAGCACAGGCTCCGGACGCACAGGCTCAGCGGCCACGGCCCACGGGCCCAGCCGCTCCGCGTCACGCGGGATCCTCCCGGACCGGGGCACGAACCCGTGTCCCCTGGATCGGCAGGCGGACTCTCAACCACTGCGCCACCAGGGAAGCCCGATATCTGATAATTTCTAAAGAAATATGGGGAAAGCATACACTTTAAATAGACAAATACATTCAGGAGAATATTACCTGGCTTGATTCTCCCCTTTGGATCTCAGAAAGTAAATAGCACTGTATTTTCATCCAGCTCTGAGAACTCAGCTTTATTTCTGCTATAGGCAAAGAGGTGATTTCATTCAACTAGACAATTCAATCAGCACAGCTTGCTGTAAACAGGAAATAATATATTATTTAGCGTAGCAAGATGAAAATCCCATTTGAGGGAAATGACTTGCTGGGTCTTTGCAAACACCTCAATTTCCCTTTTCATTGACCTCACAAGCAATGCTAAGGAATTAGTATTTAGATTTCTTTTTAGAAGGTCCCAAACGCAGGTCACCTCTATATTCTCTTTTGAGTGCTACAACCTAGACTGGTAAGGAAAGCAGAGATTTCTTCTTATATGCCAACCAAGTGAAATGTTAACTCATCATTATCAGCCTCATCCATGTTAACCTTCTCACAAACATGAGGTGGGGAAACAAACGGCTCAAGGTAGGAAGTAAGTGAAAACAATGAACATTTATTAAGTCTTTTCTTATGTGCCATATTCTTTATATTAATTAACTAACTTCAATTCTCACAACTCAGAGGTGATAACAGTTAATCCACTATGCATGATAAATTAGAAGAAAATGTTCAGAATGCTTAAGTCAATATTTAATGTGAAATCTATGACACACACACTTAAGATCTCACATTCATAAAAGTAGCTGTACATTTTTCTATTTTTCCTTTTACTTCCCTGGAATTTGCAAATATCTTTTAAGCCCTGAATAGAATTCAATACAATAAATACTTAATCTTTTCTGTTTGGTACTGTGGGGGACACACAAATGAACTAAGGGAGGCCCTAAATACCATACTGATACTGCTGGTAATTAGTTCAATTTCACGACAGATTCTCCTAGTTCCAGTAGTATAAAAAGGCTTCCAGTTTTATTTATGAAATTTTTAAATTTATCTGTAGCACTGATGTGATCTTACAAAGTGATCCACGACATCTTTCTTAGCTTGCACATCCACTGCAGCAAGAAGGCTAATCCTCAGAGTGTGAAACCTCCTGAGTAACTGTCTGAAAGCCTAAGTTCCATAACCCGCTGGGTGCTCTGACATTCTAATACTAGACACGGGCATTTGACTAACTCCATAAATACTATGAATTATTTTTTTCATTTTGAAGATCTAATGAGGTTAACTGTTTCTAATAACAAACAGCTATTTCTTAAAGGAAAGATAATCTCTGGGAAACAATACATGATTTTAGGATCTGAGAAGTAAAATGTATTTTTAAGGTTGATATAATACAGAGGTCTTGACAGAATTTACAGTTCTCTGAGGTCACATGAGAGCATGAACATGAGCATCTGAATTCTAGAGGTAGAGAGACTTCATTAGCTCTAATCCCAGCTCAGTCACATGCTAAATGAGTGGCAAGTTCTTTGATTTCTCTGAGTCTCAGTATTTTTATCTGCAAAATGAAGCTAATAACACGTACTCTGAATAGTTGTTGTAAAGATCAAAAATAATACTTGTAAAGATCCAGTAGAGAGGATACAACAGGTACTTCATAAATAGTAACTTTTTTCTCATCTATCATTGCATTCCATCATTGGCTGCAGTAGCATTTCAACTCTGAGAGCATATATTTGGTCTGTGATAAACTAGTTGACCAGTTCAAGTATGAGTCCGATTAATGAGGATATGCAGAGATCAAATAAATAGATTCTTTGGACATTTTCTACAAATTACCTTCCCATACAGCTGTCTTCTAAATATAAGGTAGATGACTCTGGATTAGCTAAGAGGACAAAAATTGCCATTATCATCTTTATGGCTTTAGTTTGGGAAATAAAAATAGTGATAATGACCTTGGACTCTTGTGGAATTTCCATAAGTAATGTATATAATTACCATGAAATGGACATCTTTTGATATCAATGAAATAGTAAAGTGAGATAGAATTTAGGAAGACACATTTCAGAGGTCTGCTCATTATAAAGCGCCTATGACTGTCACTTAAGCAAAAACAGATAAAGTATACTCATATTAAAACATATGGCAACATTCTTAAAGAAAATGCCTCAATGACTGCATGATTCTACTGAACTACTGCCTCAGTTGACCAAAAGTCTAACTTGCACAGTGCAAATGCAACTACTTTGAGCTAAAGATTAGTTTTAGAAGAAATAATATTTGCATACTCCCCAGTGACCATTCATTTTAAAACCCGAATCTAGAGGTGCAATCATTCGCAAAATCAATTATTTCATGATTATGGTACCTAGATGGTTTTCTTTTTATATTGGAGAATAAACATACTAATAACATGCACAGGTTAGGGAAAGTGATCATGGATCATCAGACTATACAAATGATCAGGACATGAAAAAGGGTTATGTATTTCACTGGTAAAAGCAATATGATTATTCGCTCTTCATTTGAAGCAGTTTATCTACAGTTCAAAAATGCTTTCAATGCTTTCACTGATTAAACTGTAAAGCATCTTTTTCATTGTCAGCAGAAGTGACCGGCATTTAATTATTAAAATAGACTCTTCTAACTATAAATAATTGAATTAATAGTTTTAAATTTAGTTTGGCTAAAATTGGTGAATTGATAAATAACTAAATAATGCAAGAATAAGAATTATCAAAACACTTTTGAGAACACAGTTCTGCTTGGAGGGCTCCATGGAGGAAGTGCCTCATTTTCAAGAAAGGGATGATGTTTCTTTTGTTTCCGTTCAATTCTTTCCTTCCTTTCTTTTTTTTCCTAAAGAGAAAATAGAAAACTATTTATATATAAATTTATATACAAATATGACCATTATTTTCAAATCAAGTTTCTTGCTGAAGAACAAAATAATCATTATAAGGTATTTAAATGTCATTTGCTAGCTTAATTGGTTATAAAGTAATTAACAGCTAGGGAATATTGCTAATTTATGAGCATACTATTAATAGGCATTAACGCACCACTTAATTTTTAAAATATTAAAAGTGATAATATTTAAAAATTATGTAAAATAGGAAAAAAAGACCTGTAATCCCATAATTCAAAGAGAATAATTATTAGAAGTTAGTGATGACTTTCTGAGAACAGAGTCTCAGAAATAAATTTACTGGGTGCAAAGGTTGAATATGTGATGGCAGCAGAGGATACTTCACAGTGTTTAAAAATATTTGAATATTGAGGTTCATGTTTCTTTGCTTGTTATTGAGCTTGAGTACGTTTTCATTTCTTTAGTGCTTTTGTGAAGTTTTTGCTCTGTTATTTGGCTCTTCTAACTGTATGGTTACTGGTGCTTGTAATTTTTAGCAATTTACATTTTCATATAATAAATATTATCCTTGCAGCATTTTATCTACATTATTTTTAGTCCTTAATTTTTTACCAAAAAATTAATAGTTCAACCACAGACAACTAAACTGTTTAAAGAGTAATATAGTCAAAATTTGTGTACCCACTACCTGCCTTTTGAAATAAAACATGACCAATACTTGCGCAGCCCTTGTACCCACTCCCTCACCACACCTGCTTTCTCTCCACCATCCAGAGATAACCATTACTGAATTTAGTGCTTATAGTTGCAGTGCATCCCTTAATACCTTTATCACACACACGTATTCATCCCCAAACAACAAATAATTTTGTTTTGCAGGTTTTCCGAGTTTTGCAGGTTTTTTGAGTTTATGCTAAAAGGTACCATGCTATATATTCTTTTGCATCTGTCTTTTATTTATGACCATATTTCTAAGATCCATCTATATGGAGCTGTAGCTCTAGTTCATTGATGCACAGAATTCCAGTATATCAACATATCACAGTTTACTAATCAATTTTGGTGTTGAAGACATGATGTTCTAATGTTTTTTCCACACAAAGACAATGCTGCTGTAAATATATCCCTGTTTGATTCCTTGTGCTTATAAGCCAAGATTTTCTCTCCAAGTATATGCCTAGGAGTGAAATTGCCAGTTTGTAGGGTATGAATATGTTCGAATTTGCTGGACAATAATGATTTATTCTCCAAAGTTGTAGGAAATTACCCTCCAGCCGGCAAATATACTGATTTTTTATTATTAATATGCTGTATTCTATTGTTTGACATTTTATATTTAATGTTTAAATCTTCTGAAGTTTGTATTGCAGTAAAGTAATTGTTCGAAGTGATTTTATGTCCAAATGTCACAAATAATCCCAATTGTTATTGCCTCACATCCATTAATTTGTGTTCCTTCATTATATAGTACATCCTTACAGGTAATAGGTTCTGAAGCTATTATTCTACTTGTACTATACTATAATTTGTGCTCATTCATTCAATGTTAAGCACTGAGATCTTACTCTGGGTCAAGCAGTATACAGGGAGCCATGCATGAAGTGATTATAAAATACAAACACACAGGTTACTGTTCCTGTTCCTTAGGGAACTTTCAAAATCAATGGTTAATAAACAAGTACATAAACAACAGATAATTCCAAATTGTGTGAAATTCTATGAAACATATAAATAAGCTGTTGTGATTGATAAAAAATGAAAGGAAGTACTTACTTTCAAAGAAAAGTGGATTCAGGGAAAGTCACTTTGAGACGTGATGGGTAAGAGGAGCCACTGGTGATGTGCACTGAGGGGAGGGCACCCCACGCAGACAGAAGAGTGTGTGTGAGGACTCTGACAAGTGGGGAAAACTTGGGATGGGAGAGGAAGCCAGAGAGCCAGTGTGAAGAAAGCCTGGCGGGAGATGGGAGCGGGGTCCAGATGAGAATGACAAGGTATACGTGTAAGATCAGACGGGGCCTGGCAGGCCATGGTAACATTTAGAACACAGGTTTGGGAAAAAAAAAAAAAAAAGAGCTGTCAACAGGTGATTTGGAGAAGAAAGGCAGAATGCTGAGAGGTAAACCGGGGAACATGGCAGCAGAGGAGGAGACAGCTCAAGTGGAAGGGGAAATCGACTGTGCAGAATGCCCAGAGGTCTAGGAAACAGGGCAGAAAAGAATACATACCATACTCTAGATGCTCTGGCAAAATCGTAACTCTCAAAGTTTAGTTTAGTTTCAGAAAAGGGATAAGATGGGGGTTTACTGAGGATGAAAAGGATATGAAGAACTAAGGAAGTGTAAACAAACTTTCCAGAAGTTTAGCTATTAAAAAAGATGAGGATCATAGCTGGAGGGAAATGAAGAATTAAGAGAGTTTATTTTTATTAAGATTACTTATCCTGAGACTTGATGGGAATAATCCAGGAGGGTAGGAGAATGCAGATTCACAGGAGAATGAAATGGTAAATTCATATTTCATTGCTTGATTGGTACAGTCCTGCTTCATATTATTTTGAAAATATTATCTTCCATCGTCTCACATTTTTATTATACCAGGTGAATTTTAGAACCATTTCGTTTCCCTGCTATACTCCCTTCCAAGAAATGACTGAGTATCTGAGGATTAATATGAAATCTAAACAATGATCTAGGAATACTTGAAATGTTAATAGCATTTGGCCTTTCATCCTGCAGCTTGGACTGTCTCTCCATTTCTTCAAGTTTCTGCTAAAACTATAAAGTTTAGTGGTTTCCTTGTATTCCGAAGAGCAGTGGTGTCACGGAACACTTGGACAACCCTGCCTCTGCAGGCTGAATGGCTTGGGAGGAGTGGTATTTGGTAAATTATTAGGTGTCTATGCTTCTTTCATCAGTACATAAATGGAATTGATAATAATCACAAGAAGAATATGGTAATGTAAGGTTCCATTAACATGCAATTATTCACATACAACAGAAGGATTGAAGAGAGGTGTGAAATTTTCTTTTTGTCTTAACATTTTGCTCTTCGTAATGAGAATGTTTTCATCTTTGTTATTTCTAATAAACAGAGAACCTCCTTTCAGAATCCTAACTGAGAAAATAAAAGCTGTAATTGGACCACGGTCAATCATCTTATTACTTTAGAGAGAGGCAGGCCCTCTAGCTAGGTGAAAGAAAAGCAGTGACCATGCTGTGTCCTCAGAAACTGACTGAAAAACCTCACTGTCCATTCCATTTAACATAGGGAGAGAGAGGAACTGGAAGCAACCTTGAGTTTGCTGGCAGGTGCTAAAAAGTTAGGGCAGAAAATAGGCAATTAATTATCAACCTTAATATCAATTTACATGAATCAATGTTATCTTGAGTAATAATTAAAAGAGGTTTCTTAAAAAGTCCTCTTGTCTGTTGTTTGTTGGGGTCTGAATCTTTTGCTTATTTTCTTATTAAAGGTAACTATGAATTAATCTGGGAACCAGCTTGAAGAAGCATCTTACCTGATCTTTGGCTACAATTTTCACTTAAAACAGTGACCCATCAATTGCTCACTCCCCAAACTAGGTTGTACATCAAAATTTTGAGATGTTACTTTACATGAAAATTGAAGTAATTAGCTCTTCTGTATAGGGCTATTTTTCCATTCTCTCTGCAAACGAATTTCAATAAGACATTGGTAAGATGGGGAACAGAGCTGTAACATGTTGTACATGGATTTTTTTTTAGGTAGAGCTGTATTGTAGGGATATATTGTATACCAAAACAAGTTATTTTGTCTTAGGTCTTTGATGAGTTTTTATTTTCCAGAGGATTGATTAGAATGAGAAAGTGACTAACCACTGTAATGAAACATTGTGTACCTAACTATGACTTAGTCACTAAGGAAATTTTATCTCAATTTCAAGACAATGTGAAAATAAAACTGAAAACTGAAACATTTACATTCAGTTACTACTCTAAAAGATACTAGCAGAATTAGCATACGTCTCCTTAATATAAGAAGATTTTTAATTTTTCTTAGAACAAAGCATTATTTAAGAGTTTAATCTAAGGAAATCATCATAGAACACTACTATCCTCATTCAAATGACTGAACCAATTTTGATCGCCTTATTACTGTTTATCTGCATGTATTTAGCATTATAGCAGTACTAAAGTCAACACATAAACAACAATAAATTCTGTTGGTATTTTTATTAGGATTGCATTAAATTTGTAAATTACTTCAGGGAAAACTGACATCTTTATAGCATCATTATAAGATTGTTTCTATACAAGGACAGTTTTGTTCTAATTTCTCAGGTATTCATTTGTGTCCTTCAGAAGTTTTCTCTATATTGGTATTGCACATTTCCTAAGTTTATTCCTAAGTGTTGCATCTTTTTATCCTATCTTTAAATAGCCTGCTTTGGGTCCTGTGTGTGTCTCTAGCTACTACTGATTCTAAAATTTATGTGGAAAAAAACCCCCCAAGAATATTCAGAAATACATTGAATGAAGAGTTATGAAGGGAGATTAACCCAAACATATATGAAAATATATAAAGTCCTGACGATGAAACAGTGTTGTACTGGAGTATGTACAGTGAGATTGACCAATGGAACAGAAAGTTAAGAAATAAACAGACCTGAAAATATGGGAATGATCTAAGGTATCATACAATAAAGGCAGTACCTCAAATCAGTGGGTAAAAGTTGTGTTTTATGAAAGATGCATTTGGAAAAAATAAAGATGGAATCATATTTCCCATCATACACTAGGATAAATTCTAAGTGGAGCAAATGTTAAAATGTTAAATATAAAATCATAAAGTTATTAGAAGAAAAATGGGAGCTTTGACCCTAAGTTTTGGAGAAAGTCCTTTCAACTACACCTGAAAATCAGAAGCCATAAAAAAAGACTGACAGATTTGACACCTGAAAATAAAATAAAATTCTTCATGGAATAAAATGATATAAGACTTCCCTGGTGGCACAGTGGTTAAGAATCCACCTGCCAATGCAGAGGACACGGGTTTGAGCCCTGGTCCAGGAAGATTCCACATGCTGCAGAGCAACTAAGCCCATGTGCCACAACTACTGAGCCTGTTCTCTAGAACCCGTGAGCCAGAACTACTGAGCCCGCGTGCCACAACTACTAAAGCCCATGCACCCTAGAGCCCATGCTTCACAACAAGAGAAGCCACTGCTATGAGAAGCCCACACATCACAATGAAGAGTGGCCCCTGCTTGCCGCAACTAGAGAAAGCCTGTGTGCACAGGCGAAGACCCAATACAGCCAAAAATAAATAATAAATAAATAAATTTACTAAAATAATGATATAAGCAAAGTTGAGAGACCAAAAATACAATGGGAAAAAATTTGTAACTCATATCAGAAATGGTAGGCTAATTTCCCTAGTACATAAAAAAGCTTCTAGAAATCAGTAAGAAAAAGACCAACGAAAAAATGTTCAGTTTATGAATTGATACTTTACAGGAAAAATAATATAAATTATCCTCACACAAATGAAAGGATACTCAAGCTCAATCCTAACCAGAGAAATGCAAATAAAAAAATACTCTGGATGACATTTTTTTAACTTGCTGATAGACATGAATTCAAAAATCTTTGATAAGAAACCCTACTGGACCCTAAGCCCTGTGGAGAAATTTTGCACTTTTTGATTGCTGAACACGTGAATGTGTTAACTATTCACATAAAGTACTTATGCATCTGAAATGTATTACTTATTTACTTATTCAAAAATAAATGAATAAAATATATATTTATATTGATATTTTAAAATAGAAAACAGTATTTTGCTTGCCATCACTGAAAAGTAACTATAAACGTAAGTACATTGAAACAAAGAATATAAAGTCCTGCTAGATATCATTTCTCCCAACGTTCATACTTGATTGCTTTCATTAAAAAACCACTTAAATAAGACCTTCTCCTCGAGGTCATCAGAAAGATCAAAAGAAAATAAAAAATGGAATAACTTTCTCATTAAATACAATTTTACTGTGTGTCAGGACCAAGTTCCACCTAAATTAACCTGGTATACCTTCAGTAATACACTTGTCAGTACACTTTTTTATAATTTTAGGTAGGAGAATCATTGCAAAGGATGAATGGGCATGACTGGTAAGTGACTAAATGTGGGGATGCAGGTAAGGAACATTATTATGACTAAAGTTTTAAGCCTGAGTGTTTTAAGGAATAGTAGAATCATTAATAGAAATGATTAGATCAAATAAATTATGATATATGTAGGAGAGAATGAATTCAACAAGGTAGCTTCCAGGTAGAAATGGTCAGTAGGCATGGGACAAATAGAACTAGAATTAGGGACAGAAAAGTCAGAACAAGTACATTTAAAAGACACAGTGCATTAACAAATAACACCTACCAGCCATTTTTCATATTCATCAAGAGCTTGTTTATCTTTAGCTTTTTTCTCAGCTCTTTTCAGTTCTTCTTTTCTTTTCTCATTTATTTTCTCTTTTTCCTTTTCCTTGAAAACAGCTTCCTTTTTTTCATTCCTATGTAGGATAGTCAAAACACTGGCAAGTTAAAGGAGAATATATAATAAAGATTCCCTAATGTGTCTTTGCAATAATGAGACTAAGTGCATTAGTAACATTCAAGTAAATGAATTTTAGAAAAGCCTAAAGTGTTACTAATTTAAGATCTATCAAAACATTTATTATTTTGGATTACCATTTTTCAATAGCAGTTACGTTATCTTTCCTTTTCTCAGCAACAGTTTCTTCCTCTTTCTGTTTCTTTGCTCTTTCATATTCTTTCTCTTTTTTACTTTTCTCTTTAAGATATTCCATCTTTTTCTCTTTCCATTTTTCTAAAGACTGAAAAAGTTCAGTTACTTTATTTAATGTGAATATAATAAAATAGTAAAACCACAGTTAATCATTAATTTTCAAATATTTTAAAAATAATTAAGATATTCAAAACCATTGCATACTTGCAGTGCTTCTCTTTTTCTCACAGCATTTTCTTCTTCAGTTTTCTTCTTGGTTTTTTCCTCAAGCCTTTTTTTTGCAGCTACCTTCTTTGCTTCCTTTTCTTTCATGACTTTCCAGGCCTCAAATGATGCTAAGGCTTCTTCTCTCTTAGCAGCTCTTTTCTATTTTGGAAAAATAATAGACAGTAATATGTATATGTATAAATAGACAAATATAGATAGATATAGATATACATACATTCATTTTTTTAATTCCCTTCATATTCATCAAATTAGGTTTCAAAGCAATCTATTTAAAATAGATTTAGAGAAGTTAATTGATAAAGAATGTTATCTGAATTATTCACTGCATTTTAAAATGTCCTTTCTTAAACATTTATCAGATATTGATCTACTACCATGTATGGGAAGGAATTTTTTTTGGAAGTATACTGAACAAATGCTATGAAAATAAACTGTAAAAGGCTAATTGGTACTGCAAAGTGTTCATAATGCAATATTGCACTAAAAGAAAAATATCAGGAAAGTTACAGGCCAGAAAGGTAAAGTTATATACTTTACCTTTCTGGCCTGTAACTTTCCTGATATTTTAACTTTAACTTTACCTTTCTGGCCTGTCAGAGTAAGGTAAATTGGTCAAGTCACACAGTAAACTACAGATCTGTGCTTTAACCCTGAGTTTTGACTGACATCAGAGCATAAAATTCTTACTGCATAAACATATCCCAAGTGTTGAAAACATGTGCCAGATTAGAAAATATGTAGGTGAACATATAGCAAGTATGTTATTACTTTACTTACTTCAATCTAATCCCATAATATTCTATGTTTGCCTTATAAAATATTGCTTAGCATTAAATGATATAAAGCTTTATTATAGAGATAACATAATTTAGAAGTAAAAGTATGAGCTCCCTCACTGAGTTGTGAAGAGCAAATGAGGTGTCTGGTGCTGACTGTGGCAGATAATGCTGCAAAGGCAGTGCCAGTGTCCAGGCACGTCCCCTGCAGGGCTGCTCCACACAGTGCTGTGCGCTGGGGAAATATGTTTCTATCCATGGTAGTATTAAAAGCACAATGGGGGCTTCCCTGGTGGCGCAGTGGTTGAGAGTCCGCCTGCCGATGCAGGGGACGCGGGTTCGTGCCCCGGTCCAGGAAGATCCCACATGCTGCGGAGGGAGAGGCCACAACAGTGAGAGGCCCGCATACCGCAAAAAAAAAAAAAGCACAATGAAGGGTTGTTTTTATTTTCTTTTGTTTTTTTCAGGGATTTTACTTTAGAAGATAGGAAAGAACTGGACCATGTTGTAGGAAGGAGTTAGAGGCAGAAGGTGAAGTACAGGAGAGACTGAAATGAGAGCCCAGCTCCAGTCAGTGGGAAGGATAGGGGCAAATACTCAGGTAGAGGCTGGTCTTGAAGATACATACAAAACTCAAGATAGAAAAGGGGAAAACTGAAGGTTAATGTCTGATGACCCTTTATATTCCTGGCTAAGTTGTAATATCAAAGTCAATTTTTAATAATGAAATAGGTACATGGTCACAAGAAAAAATAAGTTCATAATCAGTAGTGCCAAAGCTATTGCTCACATATAAATAATAAAAATCTCTGTGTATCCATGTTTTCATGTAAAACAGTTATATTTATATCAAACTAAAAATGTATAAAGTACCAGAGAAATAAAATCAGAAATCAATTCTTTTATATACAATTTATTTCACCATTTAAAAATCAGTTGATTTAAAAATATTAAACATTCAGACTATTTTACTGACTTAAAAATCCAGAATATTTTTTACTTCTATATTCAGAATACCTGTTCATTTTGAATCCTTAAGTTTTCACTTTCGATTCTTTTAATTCTGTGCATTTCATGTAAATAAACATTTTTCTTTTCTAACCACTCCTGTGGGAACAAGAAAAAGGCTATATGATATTCAAAGTTTTGCAAATGAATTAGAATTCTTATTTCTGAAATATATGATTAAAACTTTAAAAAAGCAAAACATAAAACTTATAGATTTTATATGTACTAGTATCATTCTTTTTCTGATAATATTCTAATATGTAAAGATGAGCAAGAATTAAGAAAATCATGTGTATATATGATTTATATATGTGTAATATAATGTGTAATGTAATGACTACATATATTAACATTTTTCTCTGAAATTCACGTGGACAATTTTCCAAAGTGTACAATATTCTGTACAACAATTTTCCAAAGTGTACTATATTCTGTACAACTATATATACTAACATTTTTCTCGGAAATTCACATGGACAATTTTCCAAAGTGTACTATATTCTGTACAACAAATAAGACAAAAAAAAAAGACTTCTTTTTTGGAATTGTGAAAAAATTAGGACAGCTTTCTTCTATGTATGTTTAACTCAAATATAGAAAGTCTTAGGAAAGAAAAAAAAATTAAAACCCTTTTTGTTCATAACTATATAAACTTAAAGGAGAAAAAGTATAGAACATAGGTGTACCTCAACTACATTTTGCTTTTGCTGTATTTTTATCAATTGCCATGGCATATTCTCTTTCTTTAAAAACAACTAAGATCAGTTAAACAAAGCCTAGAAGGAGATAATTTAGTATACATATTAAAAAAAAAAAGCTTTGGATTGCTCAGGTATTATAAAGGAAATAAATTAAACATTAAATCATCATCTCTGACAGGGTCATTTTACTTCCTGATAAACAAACCTTATGTAAGTGATTAATTCTTCTAATTTTTTAAAAAAATATTTTCCTTTTTACCTGATAAATAGCTGCCCTTATGTTATCTGCTCTGGCAGGTTTTGTACTCTGTTTCTGTGAGGGCTTTTGGTCCAAGACTCTCAAAGTCCCTAAATAGTGAGAAGTGGGAACTGTCAATGGAGTTCTCCTTAGAGAACCAGGTTTCCTTAAGAACTCAGAGGTCACTAATCTGAAAAGATCCAAATGAATCAAGATAAACTATTACAACTCCACTTGGCAGAGACAGATTCATTAGATTTTGCAAATACTATATTTGAAAACTACATTATAATTTAATAAATTATAATTACTTTGAAAATGATGTGTTCTTAGTATACAAAGACCCCTATTCAACCTAATTTAAATTTTATTACTTAAAGTTATATAGCTTCAATGCAATTTTTCTTTTAAGGTTTTGTAATTAAAACATTTTTAACAAACATGGACTCAAGTTACATGGGAAAAGACAATATTAATAAGTAGGTTTTAATAGTTTCTTATGTTATTTTGCTACATAAACCATCTTAAATATAAAGTTAGACTAGTAACCTCTATTTCAGGGTTGGTGGGAAAATCTGGCCCCCCATCTATTCTGGTATATAAAGTTTATTGCACCCTGGCTTTTTCATTTATTTGCATAATGCCAACAGTGTCTTCCCTGCTACAATAGCAGAACTGGGTAGTTACAACAGAGACCATATGGCCTACAAGACCTGACATATGTCCTAACTCACGAATTTACAGAAAATGTTTGCTGACCCCTGTTACATTTGACTAATGATAATTTAAAAGATTCAGAAGGTTTTGAATAGCATTTATGAATTCTTATCATTTTAATAAACCAACTTAGTCCATAGAACCTCTAAGTTTAAAGTACAATTTTTCATGTGTTGGACAAAGACATTTAATAGAGAAGGTGAATGCTGGACTTCAGCTTTATTACCACTGTATATCTTCTGTCTCAGGAAAAACAGGAGAAAGAAACTATATCCCAGGAGCAATGTAGAACATAGAGGATCCTTAATCAATTCCTTTTTATAAATGAATATATTCAACTAGGGGGATTTACCATGAAGTAACTACTTCATTCTTCTCATATGAAGAAAATTAAGTAACACCAAATGAAATTTACTGTACAGAAGTTAAACTAAAACTAGTTTTCTTGGAATGTAAACCCATAACTGATGGAAAATGATAACTTTATTACCTGCCAGATGCATTGGATGCTCTATTATTTGTTGACTTTTTATTCTTCATATTTCTATCTTGAATTATTTTCTATTAAATAGAAAAAGCCAAAGATGGATTACTCACTGTATCGATCAGTTAGACTTAGAGGCCAATCTTCCAGTAAATCGATGTTTTTTAAGCATCTACTATGTGTCAAGTATAGCTGGCACCAGGAACAAACAAGGATATTACATTTTAGGGAGGTTGACTGGCAATAAACACGTAAACTAATGTCACTCACGAAGGAGATAAACTAGGGTCCAGTGACAGTGACAGAGTGGAGTTGACGAGCCACAATAATGAATTTGGTCAGGGAAGGCCTCCCTGAAGGCTCGACATCAGAGCTCAGACAAATGATGAATAACAAAGGGCCACATGATGTTCTATGGAGAGCTTGATAATTTTGAGAAACCAAAAAAGGTGAAAGATGCTGAAGCACAGTGAATGGCAGGGAAAGCTGAGGAGTATAAGGTCCGGGAAGAATCGTATAAGATCTCCAGTGGTGAGGAGTCTGCTTTTTACTCCATGGGGAGAATCCAACAAAGAGACCTTAGAGGGGAATGATTAATCAGACTTCAGATCACTCAGTAGAGAGTAAGAATAAAGCCAAGGATTCATTCAAAAGAAATATGCTATAATCTTACTTGTTATATATAAATCACCTGTTCTAATTTAGAATTACCTCTGTTAAACATTTCTAAGACCTGTCTATAAATTCCAGAATACCCTTCTTCCTTTTAAGGAAAAACTTTTCTACTTTACACGGACAGATGGGTGCTAACACTAAAGTGAGAGCAGATGTAAACACATCCCTAACTTGGCATTAGAGCTTTTTCGTAAGGAAACTGGTTAAGGACAATATACCTGGAATGTGGCTTAATGAACCTTCTCCATAAAATTTAATGAAAATTTAATACTCTGTTTATAAAAGTCCTGTTCAACCACAAGTTTTCAGCTGTTATCTTCCCTAGTAATAAGTATACATAGCCACCAATTAACTGCAGGAGAAACTGCATAAAGAAAATTTAGGAGAAATAGGGCTTCCCTGGTGGCACAGTGGTTGAGAGCCTGCCTGCCGATGCAGGGGACACGGGTTCGTGTCCCGGTCCGGGAAGATCCCACATGCCATGGAGCGGCTAGGCCATGAGCCATGGCCACTGAGCCTGCACGTCCGGAGCCTGTGCTCTGCAACGGGAGAGGCCACAACAGTGAGAGACCCGCATACCACACACACAAAAAAGAAAATTTAGGAGAAATAAAGACTAAAAATGCTCCCCATAAATTTTAACAGTATAGTACTCTGGTGCAACGTAGTGTAGGGACAAGTAATCCTACATATCACAAATCTGGTTCTCAAGGTAATAATAATAATATTCCTGATAATGATCCTGTCCATCCATTTAAATAAGTATGGATGCTAATAAACTTTTCTTAAAGATTTTCATTAAAATTTATAAAATATTTTAAAATGATATCCAAAGGAATATCCTTCACTAACTCAAAACCTTAGAAATTATTCCAGACAGCTGCATTTTTATAACATGAAGACCTACAGAAACATACCCACTTCTGGGTATGTATTTCTGAAACATTTAAAAATATATTATGATCATATACTTCTGTTAACTTTTAATGAAATGTTGGGTTTTATTATTTTCACTGCAAACCTTCCCTGAAGTTAAAATTCTATTGAATAAGAATCACTTGACAGTATAATACCATTATTTCCACGAATAATTCAGATGTACCTAACATGGAAGATAAAATATTTAAAAGTTCTATTTTGAATTTTAAGCTGTAGTATAGAAGGTACAATTTTATATAAATACCTTTGCAGACTCAGTGCATAAGATACTCTGAAGTTGAAACAGTGGTGGATCATCAACTGTTAAGTTACCATTCATAATCAGTTCAGCTTTCTCCTTTTCTTCTTCAAGGTCATCAGTAGTCACTTGACTTTCCTTGGGTTTCTCAAGTGTAGTAACAAAGTCTATCAAAACTGAGTTCTCTTCATTTTCAACTGATTTCAAGGAATTATGGTTTTCAGTGCATTCTTCATTCTGATCTATTTTGTGACAGAGTAACAGAACTAAATCTCCCTTCTGAATTAATAAGGTGGATAACAGATTCATTTGCTTTCTGCTAAATGAAAACTGTCTATAATCTCTTTCTTGCAAAATAATAAATGGAGAAAACTATCATATTCAACTTGAATAAACTTTTTTCCCAAGTGAGCTACAAAAGAAAAAATGGCTACTAAATCTACTAAAGCATTTGACACACCTTAGAAAATGGAATAACAACCCTAAACCATAGACATGCCACAAGCCCTTGTTGGTGTATAAACCAAGTAAGTGAAATGGCAATATCTATTCTATTCAAAAGCCTGTGTTTCTTAGCTGGAGCAAGAGGCACAGATTTCTAAGATACTACAGTTACTAGCAATGCACTTATAATATTGTACAGGTGTAGAGAGGACCAAGAATCAATGCAGTTCTAGAAGAGGCCACAACACAGAGAATAAAGCCATCCTTTAGAGTTTTACTCCCACTAAGATGCAGTGTTGCCTCTGATACCAAAAGGGCAGGAAAGGAAGGCCTAGTATTTACCCTCTCAGTGCTCAAGGGACAGGCTTAAGCTCTGGCATGGAGGATTCAGTTTTGCTTTTACAGAATTGCTTCTATTATTCTGATTCTACCACACTTTAGAATGTTCAACAGAAAATCAGTGCTTTCTGCGTTGATCACCAACTTTCAGTTCTACCAGGATCCACCTACTGGCCAACCTGTATCTTTACTGTCAAAGTTTTAATTATGAGGCTTTCATTCCAGCCATTTCTGGGGAACTCATTTTATATCTAGGTAAGCTAGATATAATATCACTTTATAATTCCAGTTGTACATTCATATTTGGAGACTACTCATGATTCAAAGTATCATTAATGGATTCTTTAGAGCTGCTAATCAAAGTACTCAGTGAAAAGAACAAGGACTTTGGAGCAAAAGATTCAAATTATGGCTCCATCACTGACCTCGGGTATGTTTCCCAATATCTTTGCACTTCAGTTTTTCTCATCCGTAATATGACAAAAGTTATACTACATAGTAAGCACTTAATAAATATAAGTTATACATCCCAGTCTTAAAAACAGCTATGCCTTTAGCTCTCATTAAGTTATATGTCATAAGACTAAGGAAAGAAACAATGTTAACTACTCATACTCACTTTAACTACTCATAGCACTTACTATGTGCTAACGATGGTTCTGTTCTACGTGCTTTACATGTATTAAAACTAATTTAATTCTCACAACCACCCTACTCTTATTAAGCCCATTTTGAAGAGCAACATACAGGGCCAGAAAGGTTAGTTACTTTCTCATGTAGTTGTACCTAGATTCAAATCCAGCTTAGTCTCACTCTAAAAGTTCACCTAACCATTATGCTGACTATTGCAGCAACGCCTACATAATAATAGCTCACATTTAGTGAATACTCTACTCGTGCCAGGAATTGAGTTAGTGGCTAAAATGCATAGTATCACTTAATTTTCACAATAGCCTTATGAGATTGGTCTTATTATAACTTGGGGGATTGAGGCATTGACAGATGAAGTTCTGCATCTACAATCACATGGTTAATAAATTGTATTTTGGGGATTAAAACTCAGGCAAACACAAACATATATTGTTCCTATAACTGTGTAAAGTATTATTTCTTTTACAAATAGCATTCTAAGCAATACAGAGTTCATAAATAAAATAAGGTAGAATAATTTGATATAATCACCTGTGATGGAGGATTTTTCCCCAGATACTGGTGAAGAGGAATTTCCGAGACTTTCTTTAAGGGATGATGATGATAGACTTGTTAACCATGCATCCTGTTTAAAGAAAATGTATTTACTAGTAAGTTTAGTTCTCAAGATTTGTGGGGGGCAATAGGATTATTAAAACTACTTCATAACTCTGAAATCTGCATTATTAGTTTTCTGCTAAACACCAAAAGTAAGTCAAAGGAGGTTATAATATGCTTTACTTTCAAGCCTTTATATCTTGATCATCAATAGGTCACTAAGAGCTATTCCAGTTCTTTAACTGAAACCTCTATGTTTTCAAAACTCCTACTGCTCTAAAATCAAATCTCAGAAATATTTAAGGTAAATATTTGACATGTTTTTCTCTAAGTATATATTTTCCTATAAAGTATAAAGGAAATAGTAGGTAAAAACCCTTAGTTTCAAACAAATATTACTTGTTGACCAAATGAAAGCAATTTATAAAACCAAGTAGACAGTTACTTCCAAATATTTTAGATAAAAAACTACATAGATTTCATACACTTTAGTTTTCCTCAAAATTCCTATATCTGAATTAAAATAATTATTATATATGAAATGAAGTAATTATATTTGTGTATAAATTAAACATCTCTTTATAGAATAATACTCTAGTCTAAAGGTGATGATATTATAATGTAAGAAGTTTGATTTTGTTGCATAGATAATAAATTTTAATTTTCTTTCCCATAATATTTACAAAGAAAATTATATGTCAAAAGCAATAGAGAGAAACCATCTGGGCAGATGGCAGAAGGGCTCAAACACTGGAGTCTACCCTGAGAAGGGAAGATTTACCCAAGGAGACTTACAAGTTAGTAGCCTTTTTCCTGAGGAAATTCCCCCAACTGTGCAGCTTAGTAGAAGGCTGCAGCATTACTAAGCTGGCTTGAGGGGTCAGAAGATAGAGTTTAGGACTAGAAGATCAGGCAATAAATTTGGAGAAGAGCTGCAGAAGGCATGAACCCCAATATCTGCACATAAATCCACCTCAAACACTTGGATCATCTATGCATGGCATGGGAAAGACCTCAGAGGGTCCTGTAAAATCACAGTAGCTAGAAAGTGAAAAATCTAAGCAGAGATTTCAGTCAATGTCCATGGCAAGGGAGACAGAGCTGGGAATTTGTCTAGCCATAATATCTTTGTGCTAGAGCACATGTTCAGAGGAACATAACAGAATCCAGAATCTCTACAACATATCATTCATAATGTTCAGTAGTCAATCAAAATGTTAATAAGTAAAAAAAAAAATGGTGACACATACTCATGAAAACAAACACAACAAAAGCAGTCTATAGTAACCAAGCCAGAGATGACCCAGATGTTGCAATTAGCAAACAAGAACTTTAAAGTAGGGATTATAAATATGTTCAAGCACTTAGGAGGAGATATATACATAGTGGCTGAATAGATAGGGTACCTTATTATTAGATACAGAAAATACAAAAAATACCAATCGAAATTCTAGAGTTGAACACTACTAAAATTAAAAAAAAAAAATCACTGATAGACTTAACAGCACATCAGGAATGGTAGAAAAAGGCAGTGAACTTGAAGACAGAACAATACAACTTAATCTAAAAAAACAAAGGGAAAAAAGATTAAAGAAACATGAAAGAAATTTAGAGATCAGTGAGACATATCAAAAATTTCAATGCGCATGTAATTACAAACAAGAGGGAGGAAAATAAAACAGAAAAAAATTTTAACTTCCCATCTGCATGGAAAATATCAGTTTACAAATCCTGAAATCTTGACAAAACCCAAGCAGGATAAATATAAAGAAAACCACACCTAAGTACCTCATAGTCAAATTGTGGTAATTCAAAGAAAAAAGACTAAACCTTGAAAATAATTCTGAAAGCTGCCAGAAAAAAACAAAACATTGTATAATGAGGATAGCAAAATAAATTTTTGCTGATTTCGTAACAGAAATAATAGAGGCCAGGAACAATGGAAACCTATAAAGAGCTGGGGATAGGAGAAGGAAACTGTCAGCCAAGAAGTGTATATTCAACTAAGCCATCCTTCAAAAATGAAGATAAAGTGAATATGTTTTACATAAGAAAAGACTGAGAGAATCGATCACTGGCAAACCAAGAAATGCAAAAATAAGTTCTTAAGATTGAAGGGAAATAACACTAGAAGGTAATCTGGATCTATAGGAAGAAATGAAGATCCCTAGAAATGGTATATATATCTAAGAAAACTATAAATGTTTATTCTTTTCTTCTTTTAGTTCTTTAAAAGTCTAAGACAGGGCTTCCCTGGTGGTGCAGTGGTTGAGAGTCTGCCTGCCGATGCAGGGGACACGGGTTCATGCCCCGGTCCGGGAAGATCCCACATGCCACGGAGCAGTTGGGCCCGTGAAACATGGCGACTTGAGCCTGCGCGTCCGGAGCCTGTGCTCCGCAACGGGAGAGGCCACAACAGTGAGAGGCCCGCGTACCACAAAAAAAAAAAAAAAATAAGTCTAAGAAAAAAAGTTTAAAAGGCTCTTTAAAGAAACGTTATAACTCTGTGTTGTGGAAATTATATCATATGTAGGTATAATATACATGACATCAACAGCATGATGGATGAGGGAGTATATGGAACTATACTGTTACAAGGTTTCTATTTTAAATGTGAAACAATACAGTGTCAACTGTATTGTGATCATTTATAGATGCATTTTGTAATCCATAAGACAACTACTAAAAATATAACGCAAATAGGTATAGTCAAAAGGCAACAGAGAAAACTAATGGAAAACTAAAACCTACGTGATTAACTCTGAATAAAAAGGCAAGAAAGAAGTTATAGAGGAACAACTTCAATTTTAAAAAAATAGATAAAATAAATAGAAAAAAAACAGCAACAAACTGGCCCTAAGTGTACTTACATTAAATGTATATGGACTGGATTTCCCTGGTGGCGCATTGGTTAAGAATCCACCTGCCAATGCAGGGGACACGGGTTCAAGCCCAGGTCTGGGAAGATCCCACATGCCATGGAGCAACTAAGCCCGTGAGCCACAACTACTGAGCCTGTGCTCTAGAGCCCGTGAGCCACAATTGCTGAGCCCGAGAGCCACAACTACTGAAGCCTGTGCACCTAGAGCCCGTGCTCCACAACAAGAGAAGCCATCATGATGAGAAGCCCGCACACCACAACAAAGGGTAGCCCCCTGCTTGCCATAACTAGAGAAAGCCTGTGCAAGCAATGAAGACCCAATGCAGCCAAAAATAAAATAAATAAATTTATTAAAAAAAGTATATGGACTAAACACTCATAAATGGAATAATGGATTCATAAGTAGATCGCAATTAAAAAGCAGATTGTCGGACTTGATAAAAAAGTAATACCAAACTGCTATTACAAGAGTCATTTAAAGAAAAAGATTGTTTGAAAGGAAAATTATGGAAAAAGTTATACCATGCAAATACTGAAATGTTGAAATGTCAGGCAAAACAAACTGCAAGATATGAAGCATTACCAGAGATACAAAAATTTCATAGGGCTAAATAGGGTCAAGAACTAATAATGATGAATGTGTATGTGTTTAATTACAGAGTCATGGAATGCTGACAGAACAAAAAGGAAGTACAGAGAAATTCACAAACATAATTGGAGATTTTAACACACTCTATTTAGTACATGGCAAATCAACTAGACAAAAATTCAGTAAGAAAGGAGAAGATCTGAATGACACTACCAACCATCTTGACCAAACTGAAATTACAGAACGTTATATCTAACACCTGCAGAACACACATTCTTTGTTAATACAAATGAAACCTTTCACAAGACACACTTAGTCTGGGCCATAAAAAAAAACCCAACAATTAAAAAAAATGTGAATTCATATAAAATATATTCTTTGATCATAATAAAATTAAATTATAAATTTATGCAAGAATATATCTAGAGAAGATCTAATATGTGGAAATAAAATCATTCACCATAAAATAACCATTTGGCCAAAAAAGAGATCACAAGGAAAATTAGAAAGTGTATTTAAAGGAATGATAATGAAAATAAATGGCATCAAAAAAATTGAGTGCTGCTCTCTATTTACAATAGCCCGGAGATGGAAACAACCTAAGTGCCCATCATCGGATGAATGGATAAAGAAGATGTGGCACATATATACAATGGAATATTACTCAGCCATAAAAAGAAACGAAATTGAGCTATTTGTAATGAGGTGGATAGACCTAGAGTCTGTCATACAGAGTGAAGTAAGTCAGAAAGAAAAAGACAAATACCGTATGCTAACACATATATATGGAATTTAAGAAAAAAAATGTCATGAAGAACCTAGGGGTAAGGCAGGAATAAAGACGCAGACCTCCTAGAGAACGGACTTGAGGTTATGGGGAGGGGGAAGGGTGAGCTGTGACAGGGCGAGAGAGAGTCATGGACATATACACACTAACAAACGTAGTAAGGTAGATAGCTAGTTGGAAGCAGCCGCATGGCACAGGGAGATTGGCTTGGTGCTTTGTGACAGCCTGGAGGGGTGGGATAGGGAGGGTGGGAGGGAGGGAGACGCAAGAGGGAAGAGATATGGGAACATATGTATATGTATAACTGATTCACTTTGTTGTAAAGCAGAAACTAACACACCATTGTAAAGCAATTACACCCCAATAAAGATGTTAAAAAAAAAAATTGAGTGCTGCTAATCAGTGCATTAGAGGAAAATTTATAGTTTTCAAAGGTTTTGATAGAAAGGATGAAAAGCTTAAAATGGATGGACACATTTTCTAACTTAAAGGTAAGCAAATTAAACCCAAAGAAAATAAAAGAAAGAAATAATAAAGAGTGAAAATCAATGAAATTGGAAACAAACAACAGAGAAAGCTAACAAAGCCAACACTGGTTCTTTTAACAGAGTTAAAGTTTTAACAGAACTGAGCAATGCCTATCAAAATTTAACAAGAGAGACAGAAAACACAAACTACATATTAGAAATGAAAGATGGAATGTCATGATAATTTTACTGTCATCAAAAGGATAAGGGAATATCACAACCAACTTTATAAATTCAACATCTCAGATAAAGTGGATAAATTTCTAAATAGACATAAATTACCAAACTGATGAGAAAATCTGGATACCAAATATTTATCCCCCCCCCCAAAAAAAATCAAACTTAGTGTCAAAGACCTCTCCACAAAGAAAATTCTAGGCCCAGATAATTTCGCTGGTGAATTCTCTCAATTAAGGGGAAAATGATACTAAACTTTTGGTTTCATACCAAACAAACTTTTAGAAAATAAATGAGGAAGAGACATTCCCCAATTCATAGGATACTCACACCTGATAACAACATTATAAGGAAAAAATTATAGTCAACTTCCATAAATATTGATGTAGAAGTCTTAACAAAATATTAAAAAATCAAATCCCACACAAAAATAGTGTACTATGATGGACTAGATTTTATCCCAGGAATAATGAGTTAATTTAACATATAAACATAGATATATATCATCATACACACGCACACACAAATGAAAGGTGGGAAGTGAGGTTGTATCGAGAAAGAAAATGTCACCCTTTCGATACCCAGCTGTGACATTTGCAGGAAGGTAAGGCAATAGGGAGAGAAGTGCAGTGTCATGTGAAAGCTTATACAAAGTTAAAGAGGCTTCAGCATAGTTGAATGTGGATGAAAATAGACTCTTCTGGAGCCAAAGATTATAGACATAGGAGAGAGAAGGGTTGGACAAAAAATAAATGGGAAATCCCTGAAAATGTGGGCTTAAAGAAGATTCAGAGCATGGTCAGGAAAATTTTATAATGAGGAATAAGGAAAATTCAGACTATTAAAAACAGAAGTATCTAAAATACCCAACAAAGATAATAGCTCTACAATATGGGTTATGTTATAGTCATTAAGGTGAACATAGTCTCAAGATCACCCAGCAACATGGAAACACGTCATGACCTAATGTTAAGAGATTAAACCAAAAAGCATGATACAAAACATTGTGAATGTTAAGATGACAAATATTATAAAAACAAGTATAGAAAAACAGCCCAAAAGTGGAGTAAGAATAATGAATATAGTTGTCATTAGGTGATGGGATTATGGGTAGATATTTTTCAATTAAATTTTCTGTCATAATATATGTTACTTTAAAAAGTTTAGGAATACTTTTTTCTTTAATCAAGGGATATAGAATACATCACAAAGAGCAATTAAAGTTAGGTATCACTACCAGTTTGAATAGTGTTCCCTCAAAATTCATGTCTACCCCAAATCTCCGAATGTGATCTTATTTGAAAATAAGGTGTTTGCAGATGGAATTAGTTAAGATGAGAATCTACTGGAGTAGGGCAGACCCTAAATCAATGACTGGTGTCTTGTTTTAGACAAAAGTGAGGGAAGACACAGAGACCCAGGGAAGAAGACCATGGGTTGATGGAGGCAAGGACTGGAGTGACGCAGCTACAAGCCAAGGACCACCAAAGATTTCTGACAACCACCAGAAACTGGAAGAAGCAAAGAAGGATTCTTCCCTAGAGCCTTCAGAGGGAACATAGCCCTGTTCACACCCTGATATTGGATTTCTGACCTCCAGAACTGAGAGACCTTCTGTTGTTTTAAGTCATCTAGTTTGTGGCAATTTGTTACAGCAGCTACAGTGAACTAACACAATATCCACTTGACCAGATGATTTTATTAAACATAAAATAATTGTTTGGTTTTGATAACACCCTCTCTTCACCTGACTTTCAGAACAAATTAGGACATAGCACATTGAAGTCAGGCAGACTTATATCAAATTGCCAGCTTTTCTGGTAAAGCTAACCTGCAGGATAAGAGTGGAATCAGAGCCTACTGTGCTCATGCTTCTGACCTGAATTGGAGAGATTCTTCTGTTTAGTTGTGATACAAAGGACTTCCTCTGTCTGCCTTTGTACCACCTCCCAGGGAGCAGATCTTTTCTCACATCAGTAACACAGAGGAGTCAGGAGAAGAAGAAAGACGCTTAGCCAGTACTGTTTAGTTCCTTTTCTCTGATCTGCTCAAGCAGATTGTGGAGTAGGAATGTTCTTCCCATACTTATCCCTTCTGAAATGTGAGGTGGAACTTCTCTAACCATAGTGAAATGTAAAGACAGGCGGCCAAGTGTTCTTCCCTAATAACAATACACAGTAAACTCCTGATGAAGTCCTGAAGGATCACATCTACATCCCTTCTGGTATATCCCAAAAAATACAGGACTGTGCCGTGAACATTCAGTATACATTTGTTGAGTGATTAAAACCAAATGAATAAAATGACATTGGCCATAAATTATACAATTCAAAGATATGTAAATAAAAACTCTTGCAATTAAAGTGTTGCATAGATTCAAAAAGGCAAGTTTTTTTCACATTTTACTTTCTCTGAAATTGGATGCATCGTATGTTACAGTTTAGCAGTTTTCTTCTTTCTTAGCAGTACATAAAATAATGCTGTATTTTTGCTGTATCTTACAATTGAGTTTTAGATCCAATAAAATATATTTTTAAAAACTTAAAATTATTTCCTTATCAATTGCTGAAGGAATCATGTAACACATACACACATGCACGCTCACACACAAGTATTCTTTTTCTCATAATCAGATGCAAAAACCTGAATTAGAAACACAGTTTAGCAGTAGCGCTAACCTCAGGGTCAAGGTTTTCAGAGAATGCATTTTTCTCAGCTTCTGGTTGTCTGCCATTCAGCCTTGGGAGGAATGAAGGTGCAGAATATGCCTCTAATTCTTCATGGAGGGCAGTGTCTTTGTCTTCTCCTAGCCTGTCTTTCTCCTCCCTGTGGCTGTGCTTTTTCAGCATGCTCCTTGGCCGAGGTGAAGGCTTAAAGTGGTTGTCTGCTTCAAGGCTGCTGTTATTTTCTGCAGAAAAATACAATGTTTTAATGCATTAAATAAAATTTAATACACTAAAAAATACATTTTTAAAATGACTATGGCTTCTCCTACACCGCAGGTGTCACCACACTTCCCTCCTGTGCCCAAGCACCTTGGCTTTCTATCCTGGAGAGTCTAGAAGAAGCCCACACCCTTCTCTACACAGAACTCCAGAAAGTACAAGTAGGTGATAGTTCATAATCAAATAATTTTTTTTAATGGCTGCCATCCTGGAAGTAACTAGTATACTTCACTTTTGTGAGTAAACTCATCAACTCTCATAGTATTAAAAAAAATTTTTTTTTAACAAACAAAACCAAACTGCTTCAGTTTCAGGCTTTATAAAATGAGGCAGTTCATCCATCAAAACCTTTATTGAGTATCTGCTGCCAGGCCCCATACACATCACTCACATTAATGGACCTCAGAATCAAGACACTGGCAATGGCCCTGTCCAAGGATTTTAGAGGTTGGGAAAGGAGACGATTCTAAACAAACAAAATTATAAGACGAAGGTAAGTGCTGTTACATGTATAAAGATGATGTCAGTACAGGGAGTAGAAGAGCCAAATATCCCTGGAAGGAGGAACAGACAACTGGATAACTTGTGAGCTGCTGTTCTCTGAGTCCATAAAACCTCTCCAGCAGTTATTAAAATTTCTCAGTTACTATTTCATCACTTCTAAGTTTAAAACAATAATCTAATGCTGGTATACTTCCAGCCCTCAAAACATGATAAGAAACATTTTCCATGAACTTTTCCCTAAATTTTACCTGTTATACATATCCATCTCTCCATTGTTCTACCAATGTATTCTTCTGATGAAACTTCAAAACTGAACTAATTAATACCTTTATCCTTTTTATCTATAAGTCGAGTTATAAATCCTGCTAGAAGATTCTACAACCATAGGTAATTGGAACCACTATAAATGTTTCATTACCAATTTTAGGTATGTCCTAAACTCTGGTCAAATGTCCAATCCAAAATCCAAGAGTCATCTTAGATTCCTCCCTCAAAATCCAAAGAATCACAATACCCTATCCATTCTACTTGCTAAATTTCTCTCTCATTTATCCCACTTTCTACATCCCCACTCTCAGTTCCTCATCCACTCTTGCCTAGATTACTGCCTCAGTGATATTTATAAAACACAAATCAGATCACATCACTCCTCTCCACAAAATTTTTCAATGGCTCCCCATCAGCCAGTCTTACAGAATAAAAAGCTCATTGCCTCTGAACAATATAAAATGTTTCATGGTTTTGTCTCTGGCTACCTGTGCTGCCTCATCACTGACACACCCACTTAGTAATCTGTCCTGAAATGCTGGGCTCACTGTCCTTCCGCAGCTGTGCCACATGCCTCCTGCCACCAGAGCTTGCCACCCAAGCTCTCCCTCTGCCTAGGATGTCCACTTCCTGTTTCTCCTCCTGAAAAATGCTTGCCTGTCTTTGGAACCTCAGTTTAAGCAGAATATTGTATAATGCCTGGTTTTGAGTCATTTTTTTTATTGTGGTAATAACACTTAATAGGAGATCCACCCTCTTAACAAATTTTCAAGTGCATATTACAGTATTATTAACTAAAGGCACAATGCCAAAAGGCAGAGCTCTAAAACTTATTCATCTTGCATAACTGAAACTTCACATCTGTTGACTAGCAACTCCCATTTCTCTCTCCCTCCAGCCCCTCATAACCACCATTCTACCCACTCTCTGTATGGGGTTGCCTATTTCAGATATTTCATATTTGAATCTTGTTCTGACACTTATTAGCATTGTAAACTTACACGAATCAGATAACCGTCACACACTCCAGTTTTCCTATAGGTAGAATTAGCTAAGATTTGCTAAAGTTCTCATGGGACTTGAGTAAGATAATACATACAAAGCACACAACACAGTGCCTGACACATGGGAAGTGCTCAATGAATATCAATGATTGTATAGACATTTCCTGTTCTGGTTTGTCCACCACTCCTGTTTTCTTTTTGGGTAGCCTCTCCTCCTTTCTATCCATGTGATTCTGTGGGTTAATAAATATCTCCTCCATACCTCAGTGAGAATGATGGGCATGTGATGTAGCCCTCTCCTTCCTGTGCAGCTTATCACAGAAACTTCATTTCCCCTGACCACAGCAGGCAGTCAGGAGGTCAGGATTTTTCTACTTGGAGTTGGTGGATATGCCTTTAAGGCCATGGAGCTGGAAGGATGTGATTTAGAGACCACTAGTGGCATTCTCTGCTGCCAAGTGAAGGGCTGTCTGAGACAAAGAAACCAAATGACAGAAAAATGGACCAAGGGATGGAATTAATGGGGCAGTGACAGTGCAGGAGAAGAGAATGAGAGGGTCAGGGAGGGAGGACAAAAGTAAAAAGAGAGAATCCTGATGATATAGAAATACCGATTCTCTACACTTAATCACACCTAAAGCAAGGACTTCTGACATCCATGCTCAACACAGGGATAAACTCTTTCCACTGATGTTTGAATTGGGTCATTTGCATCTGAGAGTCCTGACTACAGGTATTATTATTTGTCAGTTATAGCTATTGACACCAGCTCCTCTAGGAAGCCTTCCCTGATGCCCTCAGGTAAATTTAGATGCCCACTTTCCTGTGTTCTTACTATACCTTTTATACACCTTCCCACCAAATTGTAAAGTCTTTGCTATGGTCTGAATGTTTGTGTCTCCACCCAATTCTTATGTTGAAATCTTAACCCCAAAAGTGACGTATTAGGAGGTGAGGTCTTTGGAAGGTGATTAAGTCATGAGGGTAAAATCTTCATGAATGGGATTAATGCCCTTAAAATAATGCTCTACAAAGTTCCTTTGCCCTTTGCACCACATAAAGATACAATGAGAAGCCTGCAACCCGGAAGAGGGCCCTATCCAACCATGTGAGCTCTGTGATTTCAGACTTCCAGCCTCCAGAACTGTAAGAAATAGGTTTCTGTTGGTGATAATCTACCCAGTCTGTGGTATTCAGTTACAGCAGCCCGAACGGCCTAAGACAGTATTGAAGGATTGGTACTAAGTCTTTGTAATGCCACAGTGATAGCTACTATCACAGTGCTTGTAACAGTGAAACATATCGTACCCACAATAAATATGTGGGATAAATAAGATGATCTGCTTATGAACAAATGCTGAATAATAAAATGAATAGTAAAAGCATTTATAGAGTACTTAATTTATGCCAAGATTGCTCTAAGCACTTCAAATACATGAATTTAACTTAATTGCCTCAACCCCCTAGTGGTGGTTCAAATATTGTCTCCCTTTTACAGGTAAATAAAATGAGGAACAAAGAGCTCATGTGCCCATAGTCATAAACTCTAGTTTGTGGGATTAAAGCAGGAGCACCCAGACTCCAATGCTAATGTAGTCAAGGTTCTCCTGCTTTAAAGTTAAAATAAAAACAGCATAACCTGTAAAAATTACTTTCTACAATCACTACCAATGTGACCACTACCTGATAAAAGTGAAAGAGTTTGATTATTGTACTAGTTACAGCAGACAAGCAAGAACAAAGGAAACTTTCAGGTTCTAATATTTTTAGAAAGCATTAAGTGATACTCAGCAATATCTCACCACATTAAAAATATTAAGTTCTAAACTCTATAAGAAAAAAAAGTCTAAAAATTTAGAGAAGAATAAAGCTAAGCTCATTAACCACTTTCCTTCTTTAATGAATGAATTATTCATTTAAACATTCAAATACTTAACGAATTCTACATGCCAGGCACTAACCAGCAGCCTCAAGTTTTTTCTTCAACTTGAATAACCTAGGAATAATGATTTTAATATATTTTATACCAAAATTCCACTTCCAGAAGCATCATCAAGTTTTCAGAAAGAAAAAAAAAATACATCTATACATTATCAAAATGTTTTATTTTACAATCAAATGTAAATGATTACTTGTTTTGGTAATTTTTTTATCCTACATATACTGAATTGCAAATGGTTAATGATTGTTTAAAAATACAGTATTGCACATTTAGAATCCTGAGCTATCTTGTGGTCAAAATACAGTATTTCTCTAGTTATTTTAATTTGTCACAGGTTTTAAAAAAGATATTAAATGGGTGGATTATTGCTGATTATCTACCATAAAGTTCTAATTATGTACTTCTATCTATATCAGACTAATTTTTAGCTTCTATAACATGCTCACATTTTCTTATTAACCTAATGAAAAGCTTTTTAGAATCAGGACAAATAGGATAAACGTAATCCATAAAAATAGGTTTTTAAACTCAACTAAGACTAGGAAACACTGCATATTCTTTCTTGAAGATTTACCGTGCATATGTCTTTATTAACAGTTCCAAGAAGTTCATAAAGAAATTGGTTTAAAATTCCTATAACTCTGTGTTTTCCCCTCAATACCAATGAACAAACTGTGGAACATACTTTGGGAAATGGTGATGTAATGGATTATTCACTCTTTGATTACATTTCCCTTCTCTCCATTTTTGATTTTACTCAGTACACTGGGAAGGTACATTTTAGCAAGTTAATTGTGTTTCATTAGGCCTTGTGCTTACACTTTTGTAGAAGTTTATAGTTTGAGACATACTTCAGTAGATTCTTAAAACAATTCTGTACGAAAGGAGAGCAGGTTTCCTCCCCCTCCTCATGAAGACAGTGAGGCTCACCCTACGGCTGAGGTCACACATAATTAACTTGCAGTAGCTTTTCCCCTAGTATCCCTGCTTGCTTTATCTTCTCCTCATTTGAAAGTGGATGGAATTGTGGGGGTGGAAAAAGGAGTGTCTGAAATATAGCTTTGCCTAAGGTTACCAGTGCTATTATGTAAAGTATGAAATACTTACCAGTACCATATTTAATGATGATATGAAGGAAAGAGGTTTTTGTGAAGGTTAGCATCAACTACTATTTTTTCTATAGAACATAAAAAGACTGGAAGACTCCAAATCCTTAAACTTCTATGCCCTTGTTTCTGCGTGACAGCCCAGGGGATGTCACAGCAGTTGGTGCCTGCTTCACTCCATCTCTGCTGCACTATGCACAGAGCTCAGTAGAACTGTGAAGAAACTACTGTAATCACACCAGGAACATCCCCACAGAAAATTGAGTTTTAGTGGGTTTTCCTGAGGAACAGAGAAACCAAATGGAGATTCTCTTCTCTTAAGGAAAATCTGGAGGCTTAAACAATGACAGCAACAACACCTGCCCCCACCACCCCCTTCAAATATACAAATGCCAAACAAATATTCTGGCAAATGGCTGTATGGAAATGATTATTGTTTTAAGGACTAGCCCCAATGCTGCTATAACCCTGATGTCTGGAGTGTGAAATGGATTAGAAAGGATTCCATTGTAGTTCCACTGCTAAAAACAAAATTGGAGCTCACAGGCCTAAGCACGGTTGGACCCAGGAGCTTTGGAGCCACAGCTGTGGATAACTGAAGGTACTTTGGCCAGCTATCAGGCACTAGCAGAGATATAAAACTGAACGTACAACTGGACATCAGAATTATGGTTTTTCTCTACAGTTCTATTATTTTTATTTATATCTGTAAAATTGAAAGGTTAAGTCTGATTTTTTTTTCTTAAATATCTACTAGCCACCATATGCAGTGGTTAAGAATCCGCCTGCCAATGTGGGGGACACGGGTTCAATCCCTGGTCTGGGAAGATCCCACATGCCACGGAGCAACTAAGCCCATGTACCACAACTACTGAGCCTGTGCTCTAAAGCCCGTGAACCACAGCTACTGAACCCATGCAGCACAACTACTGAAGCCCGCACGCCTAGAGCCCATGCTCCACAACAAGAGAAGCCACTTCAATGAGAAGCCTGTGCACTGCAACGAAGAGTAGCCCCTGCTCTCCACAACTAGAGAAAGCCTGTGAGCGGCAACGAAGACCCAACGCAGCCAAATATAAATAATAAATAAATAAAAAAATAATTTAAAAAATCTATTAGCTACCATATAAAAGTATTTTGTGATTATCTTAAAGTAAATTTTCAAGAAATGCAATTACAGTAACCTAACAAATTACCTGAAGATGCGCTTTTGATTAGAAGAATTCTAGGTTTCGTTTCCATTTTAATTTTCTCTTTTTCAACTTCTTGTTGTTTATTTTGAGATTCAGATAAGGGATTTACAATCATGCCTTTACCACCATCAGGTGCCATCTCATCATTTTTGATAGAGACTACTTGCTCATCTTTCCTCACATCATTGATTGATTTCTTGGATTTCAAAAAAGACAGTTTCGGAGAATTCTTTTCTTCATCATCTGATGTATGAAAATCATTAATCTTTTTCTTAACTGAATTTTCATCTACTGAGGTGTCAGAAAAATCACCTAAGGAAACTGAAAAACAGAAGAGAAAAAATATTTTCAATAGTGTATTTTAAAGTTTTAAAGATTACATCAATCAAAAAGATTACCTTAAAGACTGGAAATGAATTTACAACTGTGAATAGATTTGCAGCCCTAAAAAACAGCGAACTTTGGCAGGTTTTATTGGCATTAGTAAAATAAAAATTTCAGTTTCGTTAATTTATTCAAAACATACTTATCGAGTATGAATAGTTTGTCAAGCCAAGCACTGTGCTTGCTCTGAGAAAACTCCTTCAAAATTTCTTCAAAGTAATAATCAGCCAGGGACATTTAAATTAGATTTTGGACTGTAAAGCTTTTCTTTTGTTTATCAAAAACTTCATAAAACCAACAATATTTGTAAATGGAAGAATTTGCTAATAATGTTTTTTCATAAAAATTTTGGAAATGCAATTCCATCCATACCACAGTATTAGATTTTACTATGAGAAGAATAATAAAGAATGCTTAACCGAACTATAAAGCAATGATTTAACTATTGTTCTGATTACTTTTACAGAGAACATTGAGAGTTATTCACTGAAAGTATAAAACACTGAATTTCAAGTTTAGAATTTTGTATGTTTATCCTGAAATGTAAAATATTAATATTTTACATAATCAAAAGAAACCAAATTAACCATACAATACTGATATATTGGGTTTTTTAAACTGATTCCCTTTCATAGCCAAAAAACCCTTGATTTATAAAAAGCATTATAAAAGTGATCCTAACGTGCACAAAGTTTAGTTCTATGGGCCCTAGTTATTACCTCATAGGGTTGACCTTAAAGATGAACTTGTTATCTCCAATATGGTTTACCACAAACAAGCAAATCTGCTGTCAGTAAAATTTTATTTTCATACATACATTCAGAAAAAAACCAAGGACAATCATACAACTTCTTTAAAATTAAGAGTGGCTTTTTATTCATTAAAAAGTTGGAGATCTAAAACCTGTGAATTCATAGGTATTATTTTAACATAGTGATTTTTTTTCAGGGTTGGGCTAAACCTAACTAAAGAAGCAAAAATAAGAGAAGTGGTTTACTTTCCCATGTTCTCACATACCAATCTCATCACTGTCAAAGTCACCTGAGTATTCAGAACTTCTTTGTCTGGCTGAGCGAGCTGTAATTGCTTTTATTAGTTCATCCTGAAATGAGATAACTGAAATCAATTTCTACCCAAATGTGGAGGTCTCATATATTGAATTAATTCTTTAAACAAATAATGCTTGATTAGTAACTGCCTTAAAACTTAGGTTTCATTCATTTAACAGATATTCACTGAAAGCCTACCTTATGCCATGCACCCAACCCTTAAGACTCAATGCAGAACATCACAGACAATTCCTTTCCTCATGGACCTTTGGGTTAAATTAAAGAAGACAGACAACACCAAGCAAATGAATCGAAGGACTCAACTTAGGGTTCATTATAAATTGGCATTATGGAAGAAACTGGTATTCTTTATGATCTTTTGTTTCAGCGTATTGCTGTTAACAGATGTAATCAATACTGCAAATTTAGAGGCTGAGTTCAAAATTGTAGTGACTGGACAGAGAAAGCCTAAATGTTATAATGTTACACCGGGGGGGGGGGGAAACATTTTTTATATGAAAATGGCAATTAGAAACTGCTATTCAACTTTTAAAAGCTAATTTAACTTTTAATATACTAAGAATCTAGTATTGAGTTTAGTTTGGTAGTCTTAAAGACACAAAGAAGAGTTGGTAATACTGGAGCCCAAATACAATCATCTGAAAAATTTCAAAAGAAACATAGATTTACTCCAGCTTTACATAGGACTGTTGTATTGAATAGAAGCACTTTCAAGTCCAATATTCCCAATACAGTGTTTACCTTTTAAAATTATTCAAAATAAAAATACTTTACCTGGAAAGTAGTTCTTTCCAAAGAAAGAACTTTGGAACTTTTCTTTGCCAAAGTTGTGTTAAAAACTTCATCAGACATCATCTAATTTTATAAAATGGCTAACAAATGATAGGGATAATTCAACCTCTGATGGTGGCTGAAATATATAAAAAACAAATCAGACTTTTTTGCATGCTTGAAAATTTCCATTACTACACTTAGTACTCCCTCCCTGCCCCCAAAGCCAAACAAAAACCAGAAAAGCATCATATGAACATTGAGCTATATCTTCACTTTTAAGTAGCAGAGTAATAAACAGAGTTTTTGTAAAGAAAAAGCAAATTCTACTATCAAACTTGTTTTCAGAAAAATAAAATTCAAACTGAAGTTATCCAAAAATATTTCTACAATTATTTTATTATCCTAAATAAGTTTTACAATTATTGCACTCATTTAAATAATGAGTGCAATAGGTTGTTGCCAATTAAAATGGAAACTTTTTCACCTCTCTTCCATTCAAAAAGTATAATATAGCCTACAAAACAGCCATACTTATTTAAAAGGCTACCAAGAAGACGACTGTCAGCATAAAGTACAGCAACGTTCCCCAACCTTTTTGGCACCAGGGACCAGTTTCGTGGAAGACAATTTTTCCACAGATGGTGGGTGGGGGGAATTGTTCGGGCGGTAATGCAAGCGATGGGGAGCGACGGGGGGCGGCAGATGAAGCTTCGCTCACTCGCCCGCCGTTCCCCCACTGCTGTGCGGTCCGGTTCCTGGTTCCTAACAGGGGTCTGCGGCCTGGGGTTGGGGACCCCTGAAGTACAGAAGTCCCCTACATACCAATGAGTTCCATTCCGAGATTGTGTTTGTAAATCCAATTTGTTCGTAAGTCCAACAAATTTAGCCTAGGTACCCAACAGTAGTACAGTACAACAACTAGCATATAGGCGCCGGCATCAGGTGAACAGGCAAGAAGAGTTACTGACTGGAGGAGGGAGAGGTGGTGGGAGATGGCAGAGTTGAAGGATTGTCAGCAATAGGAGACGGAGGGCAAGCTGCAATTTCACTCATGCCTGACGTTGATGGCACATGTTCTGCTTCCTGGCTGCATTCAATTCTATCTACCCTCTTGCTTCCGGGCATCCTGGGCTTGAAATAAAGATACTGAACTACTGTGCCCTATACAGTACTGTACAGTAAAGTACACAAAAGTACAACCACTTGTAGAGGACGCACACACGTGACAGTGTACACCATACACGTGAACTAACGTACGTGATTGGACGTGAGAACGCAGGTTCGAATCTTTTAAAGTTCGCAACTTGAAGGTTCATAGGTAGGGGAATTAGTGTACATAACTAAGAACATCACCATTTTTTAAAAAAAGTTTACATACAGTGCTGGGAAAGAAAAAGATCGTAAATAGTGATATTTTTCCAGCCACTCTTCCCTCTCACAAGTGTTGAAATACTATTAGATAAAACAAAAAGGGCTTCCCTGGTAGCGCAGTGGTTGAGAGTCCGCCTGCCGATGCAGGAGACACGGGTTCGTGCCCCGGTCCGGAAAGATCCCACATGCCGCGGAGCAGCTGGGCCCGTGAGCCATGGCCGCTGAGCCTGCGCGTCCGGAGCCTGTGCTCCGCAACGGGAGAGGCCACAACAGTGAGAGGTCCGCGTACCGAGGAAAAAAAAAAAAAAAAAAGGAAGCTTCTGCGATGGACTGCATTAAAATCTCTGTTAAATGGTCCTGTGGACGTTTCCAGTGTTCCAGGCAGAGGCTGCTCACCCTCCCCGCCGCCCTCAGCAGCGCGGGGCGGGGGACTGCTCCGGCCCGGCCAGATGGCCCCCTGTCCCTGCCCGCTCTGCCCCGTGTCGCCGACCAAGCACCCGTCGGTGCACAGCCGAGCGCCGCCTCCGCCCCGATTCTCCACAACCCCCAAGTCCCGCGGTCTGTACTCACTCTGCATTTCTGCGGATGTCTCCTCGCGACCGGAGGAACCAGCTGTTGGCCCCTCTCCTGGGCCTGCGCCTGGCTGCTCTCTGAGACCAACTCTGCAGCGAGCGAGCAGGCGGTACTAAGAACGCAGGTGGGAAGCGGTTGCTAGGAAACAGCGTCTCCGGGAGGAAGTGACATACCGCGCCGCACGTCTCTCGGGTACCTAACACCGCCCTACAGCCCGCCGTGTCACTGGTGCGACCGCCCAGACGAAGGAAATGACATCAGCCCTGTGGGTCTGGGGAGAAGGGTGCTTTATAGGCCGCCTGTGCTTCAGTCATTACCTAGGAGACAGGACCTGTCCAGCTCCCACCTGCGAGCTGAGAGCTGGCGCTTGTCAGTGGAGTTAGGATCTTCAGCCGCACAAAGCACATCCATCGTTCGTTTTGCCACAGTTGTTACAGACATTAAGTTCTGCGAATCGCAGGAGTGTACTAACGGACTAGTGCACTGACAGATGGGACAGAATAGCAAGACAGAGACGTTTGCAGGCTCAGGAGTCAAACTGCGCGTTTGAATCCTGGTGCACCTCCCTCTGTCCGTGTGACATCGTGCAAGTTAACGTCTGTACACCCCAGTTTCCTCTTCTGTAAAATAAATAAATAAAGATAATAATATTAATAGCCACCTTAATAGCGTTGCTGTCAGTACTGAATGAAATCATGCAGATGGAATACTTGGAAGAGTGCCTGGGATTGCATTCTGTCAATGTTAGATACTCTCTTTGTGCAACTCAGCCACAAAGGGCCTGGATAGAAGTCATCCCTTGTCGACACAGCTGAAAACCCATTCCAAATGTTTCTTTAATGTAAAGTTCTCCGCTTTGTATATGTACTCAGTGGATAATCTGGCTAAAATCAAACCAGTCCACAAAATGATCTAATAGGCAGAGGTCTGTGTGCTGATAAGGTAACCAAAATCAACACCACTTAATTAGGATAGGTAATCCTTAAACAAATACTTTTCTTTAAAGACTTTAAAATAACAAGGATTTCTACTTTTTTTTAATTTAAAAGAAGCTCAATCCTAAATTGTCTGAATGCAGTTATTATTCACTGACAAGTAATTAAACTTGTTCCTAGTATTTTTCCCGACTCTGAAATTTATTTTCACTTGTTCAACAATTATTTATAAACAAATCACATTGAGATATAAGTTTAATAAATCAATGTGTTGAAAAACCAAATGTGCATAACAAGAAATACGAAATTTAGTGTAAAAAAACAGCCTATGCTTTTAACTATGTGCAGTGCAATTTTTTAAATACTACATTCAGTTTATGCGCAACTTGTCCTTGTTTGAAAAACTCAGTTTGATCAACATTTGCTTAACTTTGATGTTTTCAAACATTTTTGGATGTCTGCATCAAAGATTTTTCATTCACCACATACTGTTAACTTTCTGACCCATATAAGTTATTAATCAACAAATATGATTCCATCATAGTACCTGTGTCCACAAGGAAAGGACAATGTCCACATTTTCCTTATATGTGAAGTACTAATTTGCTTATGTTGAAATAGTTATATTCATTCAAAATGCTCTGTTCATTTTTTCATCCATTTGGCTAATATAGTTTTCACTTAGATACGGCTTAAGAAAATAAAATTCAAAAAGATATTAATAAAAAGAGCTTTAAGGAAAGAGTCTATCTTTTTTTACAGAACCCACTAGATTTTATTTTTAACTTAATTCAAAATAATTAATACAGGATATAAAAGCTATGCCATACGTAGCTATAGTAAATAAGACAGTTAACCTGAACTAGTTAATTTCTCACAAGCCCTAAGGCACAATGTCTTTCCACTATTATGTTAAGCAGCAGAATATTATGCATTTTATTAATATTTTCAGGTAGCTTCAGTATAATAATGTTAATAACAACATTATATAAACCTGAATTAATAGCATGATGTTTTCTGATGTATAGTTTGCAATAAATAACTGTTGAATGAATGAATGAAATCAAGAATAAACAAATAGCATTTAAAGCTGAAAAATAATTTTTGAAACATTCCTATAAAAGCTCATGGATACTCAAGAAAATGAAAACACTCCAACACACAAAATTTCAGTAGCTTATGTAATATTTTCTCTATGTTTCACTTTTCTAATATGTATTTGACCACAGAAGTATTTGCCTAGCAAACTTTTTTGAGTTTACTACTCTTTTCATTTCCAAACTTTGCCTTCATTCATTCATTCAATAAGTAAGTATACCCATAACATTTTGGGTCAGATTTGGTGAGTTCCAAGGGTAAAGCAGACTACGTCCCTGCCTGGGGATCCCGTAGACTAGAGAGAGCTGGAAGGCTGGGTAAACACATAATGACTGTACACTGTGAGAATTTCTCTATAGGAATACAAAGTAAGAAGCTCTGAAGAGAGAAAAATTCTTCCTGGAGGTTCTAAAGAGTTTTCCCAGAGAAAGTGAATTCAAGTTGATTAATGAATTTAGGAGATAAGGAGGGATTTTAAGCAGAGGAAATGGTCTATGAATATGGAGGCTAACACTGTTCTATCTGAGGGGCAAGAAGGGGAGTGAGAAGCTCCACTTCCAGATCAAGAAGCAAATGAAAAGTGACTCTTCTTCAAAATTTCCCTGCCTTCACAAGAACAGGCAAATTGTTAAGTCTTCTGACGGGCAGTTAGAGAAAATTGATCTTGTACTCACAGGCAGCGCTGGTTGAAAACATACAGCACGTGTCTAACATCTTGAGAAGTATGCTACAAAAGCAAATCCCTCTGGGTGTCAATTGATAAAGATTATATTTGCATTAAACATTGAATGCCTGTGTTGGCAGAGGATAGGAGAAAGAGTCCAGATTCAAGTGCACTTACCAATCAATACCAGGGCCGATTTGTGGGAGAAGAACAGCAAGAAGGTTATAGAAGGTGAATATCAGAATCTTGAAGAAAGACAAACATGACGAACTACACTGGCCATCTTTAGTCAAATACAGCAGTACGTATTTTGGGGCTGTTAAGCAGACATACATGAATACAGCAGGAGAAGCATGATTCCTCATAATTCGAACTCAGAAGCTGTAATTCAAACAAGTACCTACAGGGCGATTTTTTCCCCCATGTTAGTTTACAACTGCATTCAGCTAAGAGGTGCAAAGGTGACTTGGAGAGAAAGCACTTCCACTGCCTAAACAGGCTTGTGTTCTGTGCAGTAATCCTATGTGTCTTCTGAAAGCGAGAGGAAAGGAATTTCAGGCATGATGTACTTTTTCTGTAAAAAAACAAAACAAAACAAATCATTCCCAAAGGAAGCAGGACTTCGTGAATTGTTCCTGAACTCAGCAATATTCTTGCATCTCCAGCTAAATGAAGAGACAGACTTAGGTTAATTTCCTAGGGTGACTAGAAATGAATGCCTTTAAGACTGTTGCAAGGCTTGCATCCTACTGGGTAAAACATACGGAGTTTTGCAAGCTACTAGGAGGAACGGGAGAACATACCAAAGACTGGGAGACCGACCTTAGGCCAGTGACCAAGAGATGAAAGCATTGGGGAAGGACTGGTCTTTTCGAGACTTATATGGGCCACAGTTGAAATGCTTCTCCATAAGGTGTTTGACCAAGAATGGTTAAGACACAAGTTTTCACCCCTCCTAGCAGAAACAGATTCCTCCCCTATGTACAAGGCCTTTCTTCACACCCACGTGTACCAAGGCCAGGCACGGACATTTCAGTGAAGAGTAATATTAGGAAGGATGGAATACCCAGTGCAGTTAGAGGTCTGGTGATGTTCAGCTGAGCACTGCCAAGGGTGGTATGAAATGGCAAGTGAAACCGTTTGTGAAAACAATTCGTAGGAAGAGGCTTTGGGTTACCAGGTTAGACCTGTCTCTCTTCCATGGAGAGTAGGGCTTACTTACTGTCTATAGCAGAGAAAGTCTAGGTGCAGAGACCTTTCCTTAGGTGGATGATCAAATGGAAGTCAAGTGCATGCGGAGCCCTGTTAAAGGGACAGCCAAGCAAGATAAGAGGAGTCACTTGAAAAATGCACTCGTCTTAGGGTAGCTGGTACAAGCAACCACTGTGTGAAATCTGTATCCTGCGAGCCATGGGTAGTCGGATGCATGATAGATACCTGAAATTTCAAACATTGTATTGATTCACCACGTGAAACTCTTCGGTCACACCGGAAACAGGCTACTATTCGTCTGACAGCCTGCACTACAACAGTTTCCTCAGCTTAGTTTATAGCTGCCTTCAGGTAAGAGATGCAAGCCTGAGTTGGCTAGAAAGCATTTCCACTATTAAAAGGCCCGTATTCCAACCAGTAAATATTTTTGTCCTCTCAAACTGAGACGAAAGGAATTTCATTAATGGTGTACTGTCTCTGTCAAAGAGTCACCACCAGAGGAAGCAGGGTGTGAAAATGGTTGCAGAGTTCTGAAATACTCTTCGTCTTCAGCCGAATGACGAGAAGGGCTCAGCTTAGTTTCCTAGTGTGACGAGAGGCAAATGCCTTTAAGTTTGTATGAAAGACTGATGTCCTACTGGTAAAACATATGTGAGTATACCTAGCCACAAAGAGGATGGCTGAGAAGACACTAACCTCTGTGGAGACGCACTTTCGCACTTGGATAACGAGAGAAGAGCTGTAGGTGTAAGACATGCATCTGCTGCTTCTATGGCCTAAACTGAACACCCTCCTCCCTGTGGTATTTAACTGAGAATGAGAGGCAAAAGTGTACAACCAGCCAAAGAGAAGTAGCTTCCTTTCTGAAGCAGAAAGCCTTTCTGCAATGCTATGTGAAGGGCCTTGTGTTCCAGGTGGGTGAGAAAAAGGTAATGTTACAGAAGGAAAAAATCGCAGTGTGCATGGAGACCAAGCAGTGCCCAGGGGAGTTTTACCAACGGCAGCTTTCATTGCGAAAGTTGACAGTTTAGTGGAAGTATTTGAAAGGCCGAATCCTTAGTGTTACTTGGTTAGACCTGTCTCTCTTACACAGAGAGAAGGGCTTGCTTACTGGGTACTGCAGGGAAAGACTAGGTGCAGATACCTCTCCTTAGGTGGATGATCAAAAGAAATTCAAGTGCATGGGGAGCCCTGTTAAAGGGACAACCGGGCAAATTAAGAAGAAGCACTTTAAAAATGCATTCATCTCAGCATACACGATAGAATCGTCTAGAGTGAAGGCTGTGTGAAATGTGTATCCTATGAGCTGTTCTCCAAAGGCCACGGGTGAGTCTGATGCATGCTAGATCTCAGAAACTTCACACATTGTATTCATTCACCTTTTGAAACTCTTCGCTCACTTCCAAATAAGGCTACAACCCCTCTGGCAGGCCTACACAATGACGGTTTCCTCACGTTAGTTTGTATCTGTAAGAGGGGCAAGGGTGAGTTGGCTAGAAAGCGTTTCCACTGCCTTAAAAGATCTGTATTCCAACCAGAAAACATTTTTGTCTTTTCAAATTGAGAAGAAGGGAAATACGGGCACTGTGTGCTGTCTCTGTCAAAGAGTCATCCACAGAGGGAGCAGTGTGTGAGAATGGTTGTAGAGTTCTGCAATACCCTTCATGTCAGCTGAATGACAAAAAGCACTCAGCTTAGTTTCCGAGGGTAACTACAGGCAAATGCATTTTACTTTTTTTGAAAGGCTGGTGTCCTACTGGTAAAATACATGTGCGTTTTCAAGCCAAAATAAGGATGGTTGAGAAGACACCAACCTCTGTGGAGATGGACTATCGTGCTTGGATCACGCTAGGAAAGCTGCAGGCATAGGGCTTTGGTCGCTGCTGCTTCTAGGGCCTAACCTGAAGATGCTCCTCCCGGTGGTATTTAACTGAGAATGGTAGGGAAAAACCTTCAACCTGCCACAAAGAAGTACCTTCCTTTCTGAAGCAGAAACTCTTTCTTCAACGCTATATGAAGGGCCTTCTCTTCCAGATGGCTGAGAAAAAGATAATATTACAAAAGGAGAAATTCACACTGTTCGTGGAATCCTGGTGATGCTCAGAGGAGTTTTGCCGAGGGTAGATTTCATTGTGAACGTTGACCGTTTGGTGGAAGCATTTGCAAGGGCCAAGTTTAATGTTGCCTGGTTAGACCTGTCTCTCGTACACGGAGAGTAGGACTTGCTTACTGGATACTTCAGGGAAAGTCTAGGGGCAGAGCCATCGCCTTAGGTGGAGGATCAAGTGCAAGGGGAGCACTGTTAAAGGGACAACGAGGCAAGATAAGAAGCAGCACTGTCTCAGCGTAAAAGGTAGAAGCGTCTAGAGTGAAGACTGTGAAATGAGTATCCTACGAACTGCACTCCGGAGGCCAAGGGTGAGTCTGATGCAAGCGAGATTTCAGGAATTTCACACATTGTATCGATTTGGCTTTTGAAACTCTTGGGTCACCTTGGAATAAGGCTACAATTCCAGCTTGCATACACTCTATTGCAGAGAAAGTCTAGGGAGCAGCACTCTGTCCTTTGGGGGATGACCATGTGGAAGTCAAGTACCTGGGGAGCTCTGTTAACTCGACAGTCCAAGCAAGATGTGAAGAGCCACTTGAAAACTGCACTCATCTCCGTGCACCCGGTAGAAGCAACCGCACTGTGAAATTTGTATCCTGCGAGCTGCTCTCCTTAGGTCATGGGTGATTCGGAGGTGTGCTCGCTTTTAGAAATTTCACACACTGTATTGATTCGGCATGTGAGACTCCTCAGTCACAATAACACAGGCTACTATTCGCCCGGCAAGCCGGCACTACAATGGTCTCCTCTCGTTAGTTTATAGCTGCCTTCAGGTAGGAGGTGCAAGCCTGAGTTGGCTAGACAGTGTTTCCTCTATGTAAAAAGGCCCGTTTCCGGAGCAGTAAACATTGTTGTCCTGTCACATGGAGACGAACAGGATTTCGCTCACGGTGTACTGTCTCTGTCATGGAGTCCCCACCAGAGGAAGCTGGGTGGGTGGGTGAAAAGTTGCAGAGCTCTGAAATACACTTCGCCTTCAGCCGAAAGACAAGAAGCGCTCAGTTTACTTTCCTAGGGTGAGTAGAGGCGAATTCCTTTAGTTTGCATGAAAGGCTGGTATCCAACTGGTAAAATATATGTGAGATTTCCTAGCCAGAAGGAGGATGGTTGAGAAGACAACGACCTCAGTGGAGAGGGACTTTGTGCTTGGCCTCAAGCAAGGAGAGCTTCAGGTATAGGGCTTTGGTCGCTGCTGGTTTTATAGCTTAAGCTGAACACCCTCCTCCCTGTGGAATTTAACTGAGAATGACGGGAAAAAGCATTCCAGCTGCCAAGGAGAAGGACTTTTCTTCCTGAGGCAGAAAGCCTGTTTGCAATGCCACGGGAGGGGCCTTGCTTCCTGGTGGGTGAGAAAAAGGTAATGTTACAGAAGGAGAAATTGCCACTCTCTGTGGAGCCCTGGCGTTGCTCAGAGTTTTGCTGAGGGCAGCTTTCATTGGGAACGGTGACCACTGGTGGAATCATTTGAAAGGCTGAGTCTTTAGTGTTACCTGGGGAGACCTGTCTCTCTTACACAGAGAGTAGGGCTTGCTTCCTGGGGACTGCAGGGAATTCTACGTGCCGAGCCCTCTCCTTAGGTGGATGATCTAATGGAAGTCAAGTGCGCCGGGCACCCTTAAGGGCACAACCAGGCATATTAACAAGAGGCACTTGAAACCTGCACTCACCTCAGTGAGCACGGTAGCATCGCCGACAGTGAAGGATGTGTAAAATGTGCATCCTACAAGCTGCTCTCCGAAGGCCATGGGGGAGTCTGACGCATGCTACGTCTCAGAATCTTCACATATTGGGTTGAATCGGCTTTGGAAACTCTTCGGTCTCTTTGAATAAGGCTAAAATTCCACTGGCAATGCTACATTACAACGGTTTCCTCACGTTACTTTGCACCTAGGACAGATGGTGAAAGCAAAGCTATACAGACAAAATCTCACACAGAAGCATATACATACACACTCACAAAAAGAGGAAAAGGGAAAAAAATAATCTATCTTGCTCCCAAAGTCCACCTCCTCAATTTGGAATGATTCGTTGTCTATTCAGGTATTCCACAGATGCAGGGTACATCAAGTTGATTGTGGAGCTTTAATCTGCTGCTTCTGAGGCTGCTGCGAGAAATTTCCCTTTCTCTTCTTTATTCACACAGCCCCCAGGGCTCAGCTTTGGATTTGGCCCCTGCCTGTAGATCGCCTGAGGGCATCTGTTCTTCACTCAGACAGGACGGGGTTAATGGAGCCGCTGATTCGGGGGATCTGGCTCACTCAAGCTGCAGGGACAGAGGGGTACGGATGCGGGGTGAGCCTGCGGCGACAGAGGCCGGCGTGATGTTGCACCAGCCGGAGACGCGTCGTGCATTCTCCAGGGGAAATTGTCCCTGGATCACGGGACCCTGGCAGTGGCGGGCTGCAGAAGCTCCCGGGAGGGGAGGTGGGGATAGTGACCTGTGCTCGCACACGGGCTTCTTGGTGGCTGCAGCAGAAGCTTTAGCGTCTAATGCCCGTCTCTGGGGTCCGCGCTGATAGTCGCAGCTTGCGCCCGTCTCTGGAGCTCCTCTAAGCGGTGCTCTTAATCCCCTCTTGTAGCGCACCAGGAAACAAAGAGGCAAGGATAAGCCTCTTGTCTCTTCGGCTGCTGCAGACTTTTCCCGGACTCCCTCCCGGCTAGCCTTGGCGCACTAACCCCTTCAGGCTGTGTTCACGCCACCAACCCCAGTGCTCTCCCTGGGGTGTAAGCTCCGAAGCCCAAGCCTCAGCTACTAGCCCACGCCAGTCCTGGCGGGTGAGCAGACAAGCCTATCGGGCTGGCGAGTGCTGGTCGGCACCTATCCTCTGTGTGGGAATCTCTCCGTTTTGCCCTCCGCACCCCTGTTGCTGTGCTCTCCTCCAGGGCTCTGAAGCTTCCCCCCTCCACCACCTGCAGTCTCTGCCCTCGAAGGGGCTTCCAGCGTGTGGAAACCTTTCCTCCTTCACAGCTCCCTCCGACTGGTGCAGGTCCCACCCCTATTCTTTTGTCTCTGTTTTTTCTTTTTTCTTTTGCCCTACCCAGGTACCTGGGGGAGTTTGTTGCCTTTTGGGAGGTCTGAGGTCTTATGCCAGCGTTCAGTGGGTGTTCTATAGGAGCAGTTCAACATGTAGATGTATCTCTGAGGTATCCGTGGGGAGGAAGGTGATCTCCGCGTCCTACTCTTACACGATCTTCTCCTGTCTCTAACTTCTAATTTCTGGTAGGAGCAGATATCTGCCATCAGCAGATGGCATACATACACTGTTAGTAATCTTCACAACCATTTGAGCTGGCTAAACTGAGTCAGCAAGGTCAGAATTATTGAATGAATGAATGAATGAGTAAAAAGATCACTAGCTTTAACGTATCTGGGAAAGTAATAGTCTAACCAAGTTTCAATCCACAAGCATATATTTACAATTCTGAAAACTTCCACATAATTACAAATGGGACAATAGTAGTCAATTACTATTTGGATAAAGAACAGATACAAGTTAGCACAGCGTAGTTTACAAACGTACAATTAGACGGAAGAAAATAAGGTCACTTCTATATAGTTATTTCTATGGTTGTTTATTTCATGTTGGTCTCCTAACCTGACTGTAAACTCCCAGAAGGCAGGGACCACATCAATTTTGCCTACCGCTGTATTGCCAGCTCCAAGCAGTTTTTTGCATTCATGGTACAAGTAACTGACTATTTCTTTATTTCTAGTATAGTCATCCCCAGACATTTATACACAGAGATACATATTACTTTCTTATAAATTACTTTATTCTTTATTTAGAGCTAGGGCATTCCATTGGGTTTTTTTAATTAATTAAGTAGAAAAGTAGATTGTATTTATCTATGAATTCCATTTGTGGATAGCAAAAGAGGTAGTAAAAAGTATTTGCTATAAAAAGGGAAAATGGAGTACGACGGGGTTGAGAGCCAGGGCTCTATATGGTGAATTCAGATTTCTCGAAGAATACGGTATTAAGTTTCGCTCACCTTTTTTGAAGGAACTTTGACAGCAATGAAACGGGTCCCAGGCATCTGCTATTCAACTGGGAGATAGTCTTTCCACCTGTTAATATATTTTTTGTTAGGCAAATTTTATGTTAGGCTGTCTCCCTGCATAGGATGAATGCGCTTTGAAAATGGAAATCATATCCCTCTATGGTAGGTCCCTCTTCTTTCTGCTTTGCATTTTGCTGCTCCACTTATTCAACCCCACCTTGTAATGACCTATACTTCCCTTGTTCCTGTTCTCCCATCTTGAAAACAGATAAAAGGCAACAGAACAATGCAACGGTCTCAACAAATATCAGGGATATCTAAAACCAGAGATGGCCAGAACTTCTGTATCCCTGATAGAACCTAGCCCACTGTTGACTACTAAGGTATCATATCATTAATACATGCGTGTTGACTGAAATAGTTTAAACTCAATTCTTCCACTTCATAATTTACTTTTAGTCCTTATACAAAACCTGATAATAAAATTCCTTAATGCTAGGAATCACAGTGAAAAATAATATATGAACTGACTTCTGTAAGATGAGTTAGAACTAAGGTTAATTCAGTGTATCTGAAGCACAGAAAGTGAGGGCAATAGTGGCACAAGATGGGGCTAGAGAAGCAGAGAGGACTCTAGACCACGCAGAGCGTTAAAGGCCAACAGTTTGTTTTCTATTCTCAAAACAATGTTTTTGAGCGATGTCTATGAGCAATGTTCCAACTTGCTTTTAAGGTTTCTAGTGTGCAGGATGGATTGGAAGGAAACAAGATATATGGACACTAGTTAGGACCTAGTTGCAACAGACAGGCAAGTTCAGTATTAGGATGTTGAGGAAGAGTTGACAGCTTCGGGAGAAATTCAGGAGATAAACTGAAGCGGGCTTAATGGGGTATGAGATGGAGGAAAGGAAGGTCTTAGGGAATTAAAGCGTTTACTGCACACATGTGCAAAGCCTCACGATTAATCATCTGAACGTACAGAGGTAGATCTCTCAAATGACACCGGTTAGGAAGCAACAGTACGCCCTTTATCATTCCAAGAGACAACACAAATCAGCTATCTCGATGGAAAATTCGGCGCTACCGGTGCGTTTTTTCACTCAAACTTAGTTCCAGTAACTAGTACGCACATTTTCTGTGCCTAAACAACACAGCTTGAGGAACTGAAGGGGATTCCATGTTGGCAATTAAGGAGTGTCCCCAACAATGACAGTCCCATCTTAAAAAGCAGTCCCTCTGCATTTTACCCGAGGAGCCATGGCCAGAGACTCCCTTTTAAAACGATGGGGAGAAATCAGAACATCACACACTGTCCCTTTCAGCTACTGTGAACTGAACCGCGAGACGACCAATACCCCCTAGCACAGCGCGGACGGGGCAGCCCGCGGGGGCAACAGTCACAGGAGACAGCACAGGAGACGAAGCCCAGGCCCAGGGGCTCTGGGCTCCACCGGCAACGCCCAGGGGCCAAGGCGTATTACCTTTCCGGGATGTGCTTTCCGCCCTTCCTCCTGGCCGACGAACGTCCGGAAAAGCCGCGACGCTGACCACAGCGCCCGCGGGCATGATGCCACTGGCTCACGTCACCCCGAACATACTGCCCACCCAACGCCAGGAGTGACAAAGTCGCCAACCCGCCCTCCCCGGTGCCAGCACAAGGCCACGAACCACAGGCGCCTAGGAATAAGCCCACGCAGCTCGCGGACCACCTTCTACTGCGCATGCGCCACCGCCCGTCGAGATGACGTCATCGCGCAGGCGGATTAACGCGCTTGATTAGTAAAGAGGATTCTGATGCCTGCAATTTCCCTCCTTAGCCGGAGGCTGGTAGCACACGTCCATTAGTTCGTGTGTGTACCCTTCAGAATTCCAATCATACGGGACATGGAAAGTTGTCCCACTCTCCCAGTATCTTGTGTGGTTCTTTCAGATATTTCCCAAGTGCTTACATTCACACTTGTATCTTGTTTGTAAGTATTTGTACCTAACAGATATCCTGTGTTTTATAGAAGAGCAGGCATACTATATACTACATACTATATACATAGTCTACAATGTGTCTTGGATAGTGACGCTGTTATCTTTCTAAAATATAAACTTGGCTGGATTGCCCTGTTGCTTAAACATCTTCACATAGCACAGAATAAAGCCCAAGTTTTTAGCATAGCACTGAGAACTCTTCATAAACAAATATCAGTCTGTCTCTCCAACTGAATTATAAGTTCAAACTATGACTTACAAGGACCTACATCATCCACCTCCCTCCTTTGCCCTGCCAGCCTAGCCTCCCTGATCTCATCCTCTACTGCCCTGCCCTCACTCACTTTCCCCTGTCCAGCCACACTGGCTTCCTTACTATTCCTCAAACATGCCAAGCACAATCGTGCCTCAGGGACTTTGCACATACTATTCCTTCTGCTTCAGAACACACCCTCCCACCCCATCTCCACTCTCCCAGAACACACCCTCCCACCCCATCTCCACTCTCCCACATATCCAATGGCTTGTTTCTCACTTCAAGGCTCTGCTCAATCGACATCTTAATAGAGGGGACTTCCCTGATCACCTACCACATTCCCTCGCCTCTTCACCTTCTTTTGTTATTCTCCAAAGCATTTACCACCACTTGACACTCCATATATTGACTTATTTATTCATCTCTCTCCCCCACGAGAATGTAAAGTACGTAAGGGCAAGAACTTTGTTCTCTTGCTACTTCCTACAACAGTGCCTTCAACTTAGCAGGTGTTATACAAATATTGGCTGAAAATGAATGTATGAATTCTTTGCCCTTTCACACTACCCTCTAGTCACACCAGAGGCTGCCCCTCCAGAGCACAAGTTCAACCTGTGCCTTTTGTACCTGTTCCCAATACCTGGGCTGTCCTTTCCTCATTCCGGCAAAATCCTCTTCCTCCAAGCCCAGCTCAAACGCTGTCTCCTCAGTCAGGCCCTTCCTCAATTTCTCCTCTATATTCCTGCTGCACTTGATTCTTTTATCATAATTAACCCACTTATAGTCACTACATGTTTATCTTCCTAGATAACTGTAAGTTGCTACTGAACAAAGACTTCTACTCACCTCTGTATCCCCGTGCCCTAACAACAAACCTATAAGGCTCTCGGTGTTCACTGAAACAATTTATTTTCTGAGTCTCTACCAATTCTAGGGAGTGGACAGTATAGTCTCCTCCTCATTATCAGTGAGCCTGGCATCTGTGGGAGGGGCTTATAGCAGAGGAAGTCACCAATGGATCATAACTAAGGTCCTGAGACTGCCATGGCAGAGAGCATGGTGAAGTTAGCCCACTGCATGCAGACGACCCTCAGAGGAGTCAGCATATGCAATGGGCTACACTTGGTATAACATGTGAACAATCAAGGTTTACAAACGTGTTCTCATGCACTTGTAAGGATCTTCTAGCCCACGCGGAGCAGACAGAACACACACAAAGGAGCCCGGAGGAAGTGAGTAGGCCGGCAGCTGCACCCTAACATCTTAAGAGGTAACATTTCTGTGACTACAGTTTACACAAATCAGATCATTTGCCTCCTTTCTAGACACCCTGGTGATCACAGGACAGGCCAAGCCTCTCAAGTTTTAAAGCTAAAGTACAGGGTAGATCTGTGAATAGAGCTTAAGATATTTAAGAGCTAGTACCTGCATTAAGCAACCAGGTTATAGAATGAAAATTTATCTTGAACTTCCAGTCTCTCCCTCTCTCTCTCACCTCCTATCCCCTATCTTCCCACCTCCATCTCTATTCCTTCTCCCCTACTCCCTGTTTTAGGTATATACGTGCATCATTTTATGTATACACGGAATATTTACTGTCTGTTAGATTTACTTAATGAAGTGCACACTCCTCAGGCTAAATTTAGAAAGAGGACAAAATGAACACTTTCTCATGGGGGTCAGTGGTGTTCCAAAGACAAAAGATTCCTCAGTCTTAAAACCTGGCAAACACCATGTTCCTTCTGATAGTTAGATGCTACAGAAAGGCAAGTGGATCCCTGAAATTCACACGCCATTAAGACCTACTATCAACAGAGTAGATCTTAAAGCGGAAACAAGAAAACACCAGCCTTTTAAGTTCTTCCTGTCTGAAGATGAGAATAAGAGGTGGTAGCGTTCTTCCTCACGTGCACCCAAAGTGTAAAAGCAGCAAAAATATCTTAAATACATATGATGAGGAAGCCACTCTTCTGGTCCACTTGGTTTTGTTTTGCCTCTAGGGATCTGTCTCACTCCGAATCTTTGCTTTTTGTTTTCTCTTTTATATACGCTAAGAACCTGAGAGTCTTAACCTTTTCTTCCACCTCTCAACCAATAAATAGGACAAAAGAACATTTTTATGTTATGTATTTTCCATTCAAATTTTTAAAAAAGAGATAAGTAAGCTAGTTCAGTTCATATTTCTCACAAAAATCACTTTCCAAACTAAATTGTTTGTGACCATAAACAGGAAAAACACCGTACTCTATTAGCACCAGTTGACATTTCCACCTTCATGTTACCAAACACAACAGGCCTAATGTCAGAACTATTAAAAATGTTAAAAATCCCCAACCCCACTCAAAAGGCATACCAACGTTCAGGTAAAGGAAAAGGAAAAAACAAACAAACATGAAAACAACTCACCATTATCTTTACTTTCTTTCAGAAACCCATTAACAGTGCACTGGAAGTTAAAACTAGTGTCGTCATCTGGCACCTGATGCCCAATTGTACAAATTTTTAAATAAGGAATGGTTTCTGCTAAGTCCTATAAGGCAAAACCATGAAAATATGTATTATTTCCTTTTTAGGGAAAGAATAAAAAATTAATTAGAGGAGGCAGAATATAAACCAGGAGAGTACATTAAACTTAGTATGTCAGTCATTCTGATAAGAGCTATTTTTTCCAAAGCTGCTTTAACCAGTAATTATCACTAGATTTTCCTTAAAACTGCAGAATGGACAGTTACTAGGCATGCAAAAGGAAAAGCAAATCTATGTGAATGAATGCACATGTAACTCAAAATGATATAAACAGTTCTACCTACATTTATGTTCTATCTTACATTTCAAGGGCCATAAAGCGGCTGTGATTTAAGTAGAATAGAGTCAGAAGAACTTGGATTCGAATTAGGAAATAGAGCCAATTTCAGGCATTGTTGAGAACTGGTATTCTTGGGGTGGGAGAAAGTAGACTATCCATAGAAGACAGAAAAGGATAAGTGAAAATTCTCTAGTTCTGAATTTAAATGGAAAGTAGCAGTATGAACCTATGACATATTTTAAAAATATTAAAAACAAACATACATATTTCCTAGCTCTGACCACTGAAAAAGTCTAGAAACAACTGATGTCATGTCAAAAGGACTCAGGAGTCCCTGGGAAGCTCCAACTGGCCAAAGATAGGGCCTCAGTTAGAATGATAACTGTAATGGAGTCCACGGTGATATGAATAAATAAATTTTACAAAACTGGTCACCACTGGAGGATATTTGTGAATCAACTCATTATTTTGAAAACTGTTAAATAAAAGAAGAGAATCATGCCTCTACAACTGGGCAACCAAATAGCTGATGAGGCGAGTCTTCTCAGAGAAATATACGCAGCTAATAAGTGAAGAAAAGAACAACAGAATTCACCATTTTTTGAAGCCTCAACTGAATTAATGGATGTTGGTATGAATCATCAGTGACTGCTAATATCACAGAAAGAGACAATTATCTATGTCTCCATGGAAGAACACATCATCACCTAAGACACTGTCTTGCCAAAACAAAACATGCAAGCTACATTCTGATCAACTACCAATTTACAGGAAATAAAAGGATTGAAGAATACGTTACCAGCACATGGAATGTAATCATCAAAATACACATGGGACAAATTACCTGGTTTCTTTAAAAATAAAATTCAAGGAGGAAAAAAAAAGTGAGAGAGACATGGAGGGAGAACCTAGAGATTAAACAAGACTTCAGAGACCGAACAATCAACGGCAAAGGGTGGATCTTCTTCGGATCTAATTCAAAATTCTTAAAAACTATTTTTTATGACATTTAGGAGACAACTGCAAATTTGAGCACTCACTGGGTATTTAATATTAAAAAATGATATTAAGGAATAAAAGTCCTATATTTTAAATACACATTCCAAAATTATATAGGTGTAATTACATGTTGTCTCGGAGCTGCTTCAAGATAATATGGAATGGGGTGAAACAGGTGGGGGTATAGATAAAACATGACAGCCATCAGTTGGTAAATAATAAATCTGGATGAGTTCATGGGTATACAAGGAACACTCACAGTATTTTTATACTTTTGTACATGTTTAAAATTTGTGATAATCATTTAAAGACAAGACGACACTGCAGAAAAGAGTTTGGCAGTTTCTCAAGGGTTAAACGTAGATCTACCGTACGATCCAACAACTCTGCTACTACCTACACTGCACATCTAAAAGAACTGAAAGCAGGGATTTGAGCAAATATTTGTACACCAACGATCACAGCAGCATGATTCACAATAGCTACAAGGTGGAAACAACCCAAGTGTCAATCACCCGATGAATAACAAAATATGGTATATACACACAGTGGGATTCATTAAGCCAAAAAAGGAATGGCATTTCCTTACATGCTATAACATGGATGAACCTTGAAAACACTACGTTTAGTGAAATAAGCCGGACATAGAAGGATAAATATTGTAGATTCCACTTACACGAGGTACCTAGGATAGGCAAATTCACACGGACAGAAAATAGAATCGAGGTTTCTAAGGGCCGGTGGGAGGGATAATGGGGTTGTTCCTGTTTGATGGTTACAGGGTTTTTGTTGAGGATGATGAAAAGGTTTTGGTTATAGACAGTGGTGATAGTTACACAACACTGTGACTGTATTTAATGCCACTGAACTGCATATTTATAAATGGTTAAAATAAATATGATTTATGTATATTTTACCACAATGAAAAAAAGAGGAACAACTGAGTTGAAATTTCAACTCTTCCTTGTCCGAGAGTCAGTTTCATCGTCCGTAATTGTAGTTGTCTATCCTCTGAGCTTAGTGCAGAGTAAGCACTCAGTAGGAGGTATCAGTACTACTTCCACTTCAACAGCAAAGGATTGTTGTGAAGATTCACAAAGTCAATGGATATGAAAGAACTTTCTAAAGGGCAAACCGCTGTACAAATATTAACAAACATTAGGTGTTACTGTCTCCCAAGGCCATGGAACAGGTCAGAAGAAGGGTAATTCTTTTGCACTGGTATGTCCTACATGGGCCAAGAGAATATATGGGTTTCTGTACTATATCAGAAGGTATTAGGAAAAGAAAGCATAAAACCTAGAGAACAACTGTCTTTTACCCCGATGCTTAAACATGCTCAGGCAACTGCTTAACATAAATGCCAAAGACATAACGGACATACCTTGCTTTCCTTTTAGGCTACTACTATTCTTACTAAAAATTTACTGCATTTTCAACATACAGAACATGGAAGCTTATAGCACTTCTTAAGCATATCTAGAGCCTACTGCCAAATATTACAGTTCAATTCATATCTTTAATCTCATTTTGAAACAGCAATTACAAATGTGTATTTAAGGAAACCACTAGCTTCCCTTTTGGAACCCATGAAAGAAGGCCAGGATTCACCTTAGCATAAGATGATAACTACTGAACTACTATGAATTATCAGAGTATCAGAAAGAAGGTCATTTTCAATTACGGGTTCCATTTACCTCTGGCTTATAATAGCAGCGAGTATATGTTAAGTCAATAATCAGCCCAGGGCTTCCCTGGTGGCGCAGTGGTTGAGAGTCCGCCTGCTGATGCAGGGGACATGGGTTCATGCCCCGGTCTGGGAAGATCCCACATGCCGCGGAGCGGCTGGGCCCGTGAGCCATGGCCGCTGAGCCTGCGCGTCCGGAGCCTGTGCTCCGCAACGGGAGAGGCCACAACAGTGACAGGCCCGCGTACCGCAAAAAAAAAAAAAAAAAAAAAAAAAAAAAAAAAAAAAATAATCAGCCCAAGTTCTTCGTTGTGTTCTTGGAGTTTGTTAAAAAAGATCCAAGGGGGAGAAACATTCTTCTGGAGCAAGATTCTTTTCAAATCTCTGTCAGAAAGAAGAAAATAAGAAAGAACATGCGTTTAAAATCCTTTATTATATTATCCATTTATTCAAACCCTGTGATGCTAAAATATGAGCTTCAAAGTAAAGTCTCTTCCTCTGGAGTTTACAAGCGGTATTACGATCCTTTCTTCCAGAGAGATTAGACGGCAGAAAATAAGCTCACTTCTATATAGTTATTTCTATCTTTGTTTATTTCATGTTGGTCTCCTAACCTGACTGTAAACTCCCAGAAGGCAGGGACCACATCCATTTTGCCTACCGCTGTACTGCCGGCTCCAAGCAGAGTGCCTGTAAATAGACACATAAATAAATACGTCTTGAATATCTACCTATATGAAGGATGGCTTTCACTGCTAAATATTCTTTTATGTATTTGGCTTACTTATGTACTCTGTTCGATTGAGCTCTTTAGTTATTCAGGTGCCAGCAACACATTTTTCATTTTAAATTAGCAGACTAGTTTTAGAGCAGTTTGAGATTCACAGCAAAACGGAGCAAAAAGTACACAGTTCCCACTTATACCCTCTCTCCTTCATCCCACACAGCCTTCCCCATTATCAACATGCCATACCAGTGTGCTTCCTTTGTGAGAATTCATGAACCAACACTGACACATCATTATCAATCCAAATGCATAGTTTATTGCATTCATGGTACAAGTAACTGACTATTTCTTTATTTCTAGTATAGTCATCTCCAGACATTTACATACAGAGATACATATTACTTTCTTATAAATTACTTTATTCTTTATTTAGAGTTAGGGCATTCCATTGGTTTTTTTAATTAATTAAGTAGAAAAGTAGATTGTATTTATCTATGAATACCATTTGTGGATAGCAAAAGGGGTAGTAAAAAGTATTTGCTATAAAAAGGGAAAATGGAGTACGACGGGGTTGAGAGCCAGGGCTCTATATGGTGAATTCAGATTTCTGGAAGAATACGGTATTAAGTTTCGCTCACCTTTTTTAAAGGAACTTTGACAGCAATGAAACGCGTCCCAGGCATCCGCTGTCCAACTGGGAGATACTCTTTCCAACTATTAATATATTTTTTGTTAGGCAAATTTTATGGTAGGCTGTCTCCCTGCATAGGATGAATGCGCCTTGAAAACGGAAATCATATCCCTCTATGGTAGGTCCCTCTTCTTTCTGCTTTGCATTTTGCTGCTCCACTTATTCAACCCCACCTTGTAATAAGCTATACTTCCCTTGTTCCTGTTTTCCCGTCTTGAAAACAGATAAAAGGCAACAAAACAATGCAACGGTCTCAACAAATCAGGGATATCTAAAACCAGAGATGGCCAGAACTTCTGTATCCCTGATAGAACCTAGCCCACTGTTGACTACTAAGGTATCATTAATACATGCATGTTGACTGAAATAGTTTGAACTCAATTCCTCCCTTTCACAGTTTAGTTTTAGTCCTCATACAAAACCTGATAATAAAATTCCTTAATGCTAGGAATCACAGTGAAAAATAATATCTGAACTGACTTCTGTAAGATGAGTTAGAACTAAGGTTAATTCAGTGTATCTGAAGCACAGAAAGTGAGGGCAATAGTGGCACAAGATGGGGCTAAGGAAGCAGAGAGGGTTCTAGACCACGCAGAGTCTTAAAGGCCAACAGTTTGTTTTCTACTCTCAAAACAATGCTTTTGAGCGATGTCTGTGAGCAATGTTCCAACCTGCTTTTAAGGTTTCTTGTGTGCAGAATGGATTGGAAGGAAACAAGAAATATGGACACTACTTAGGACCTAATTGCAGCACACAGGCAAGTTCAGTATTAGGATGTTGAGGGAGAGGTGATAGATTCAGAAGAAATTCAGGAGATAAACTGAAGCGGGCTTAATGGGGTATGAGATGGAGCAAAGTTTCCATGAGCAAAGTCTCACAATTAATCATCTGAACGTACATGAGCACACATGAGCAAAGTCTCACAATTAATCATCTGAACGTACAGAGGTAGATCTCTCAAATGACACCGGTTAGGAAGCAACAGTACGCCCTTTATCATTCCAAGAGACAACACAAATCAACTGTCCCGATGGAAAATTCGGCAGTACCCGTGCGTTTCTTCACTCAAACTTAGTTCCAGGTCCTCTTACTCACATTTTCTGTGCCAAAACAACACAGCTTGAGGAATTGAAGGGGATTCCATGTTCGTAATTAAGAAGTGTCCCCAACACTGACAGTCCCATCTTAAAAAGCAGTCCCTCTGCATTTTACCCGAGGAGCCATGGCCAGAGACTCCCTTTTAAAACGATGGGGAGAAATCAGAACATCACACACTGTCCCTTTCAGCTACTGTGAACTGAACCGCGAGACGACCAATACCCCCTAGCACAGCGCGGACGGGGCAGCCCGCGGGGGCAACAGTCACAGGAGACAGCACAGGAGACGAAGCCCAGGCCCAGGGGCTCTGGGCTCCACCGGCAACGCCCAGGGGCCAAGGCGTTATTACCTTTCCGGGATGTGCTTTCCGCCCTTCCTCCTGGCCGATGAACGTCCGGAAAAGCCACGACGCTGACCCCAGTGCCCACGGGCATGATGCCACTGGCTCATGTGACCCCCAAGGTGCCGCCCACCCAACGCCAAGAGTGCCAAAGTCGCCAGCCCGGCTCCCCCGGTGCCACCACAAGGCCCCGAAACACAAGCGCCTAGGCACAAGCCCACGCAGCTCGCGCACCTCCTTCTCCTGCGCATGCGCCACCGTCCGCCCAGATGACCTCCACACGCCCAGACGCTTCATTGGTAAAGAGGAGTATGACGCCTGCAATCCCCTCCTTAGCCGGAAGATGGTAGCAGAGGTCCACTAGTTCGTGGTGTGTGCACCCTTCAGAACTCCAATCACATGGGACATGGAAAGCTGTCCCACTCTCCCAGTACCTTGTGTGGTTCTTTCAGATATTTCCCAAGTGCTTTACATTCACACTTGTTGTATCTTGTATGTAAGTATTTCTACGTAATGGAGATCCTGTATTTTATACAAGAGCTGCATACCAGACATAGTCTACAATCTGTCGTGGATTGTGAGTTTCCCAGTCAATTTTTGCGTACATCCATCCCATTCTCTTTAATAGCTGCGTCACATTACATAATTTACACGGCCAGTCCGATACTGATGGACTTTTAGTTGTTTTCAGTTTGGGGGTATTCTGTTTGTTTGTTTGTTTGTTTTTGTCCTCTGTTATAGATAGGCTGCAGTGTGAACCTCTTTATACATGTGTATAGCTATATATAAATTTCTAGACATAGAATTTCTGGAATGAAAGAGATGCAAACTTAAAATATTGAAAGGTTTTCAATCAATCTAATCTGCCTAATCAACCTTCAAAAATACTCTATCAACTTACACTCCACTCACAGTGAAACATTTATTGGGTTTCTATTATGTGCCTGGTATCATGCTGGAGGTTGACAGTATGGATTTACATTTTAGACAATACCAAAATATGCTTGAGAGAGATAAGAGTGGAGCTCAGGTATAACATTTCCTCACAGTATCAGGCATAGGGATCGGTACCTGTTAGAAAAACTATGAATCCTGCCACAAGTGGAACAGCAAAGAACAGCATGTCCTACAGTAGGTCTGAAGGTATAATAGCATACTAAATCCATTGTTATTTATAATAACAAATGTTTTTTGGTAGTTTTACTTTTCAGTTTCTAGTTTCTGAAAGTATCTTACATACACTGTTAGTAATCTTCACAACCATCTGAGCTGGGTAAACTGAGTCAGGAAGGTCAGAATTATTGAATGAATGAATGAATGAATGAGTAAAAAGATCACTAGCTTTAACGTATCTGGGACAGTCAATAGTCTAACCAAGTTTCAATCCACAAGCATTTATTTACAATTCTGAAAACTTCCACATACTTACAAATGGGACAATAGTAGTCAATTACTACTTGGATAAAGAAAAGATACAAGTTAGCACAACCTAGTTTACAAACTTACAATTAGGCACATTCAATTTGGTGCTAAGTCATAAAATATTCTTTTGCAATTTATGAAAAATATCCAATGGGCATGTAATGGCCAAAAAGTACAAATGATACAAATATCTATAGACATGACAACGTACAAATTGTGACATAAATCTATCGGAAACTAGAAAATCTATGTTGGTCTTATAGTTCCAGCTTGCTAAAAGATACAGGCTTTGGGTGGGAACACAAAAAAGTCCAGACCTGGCCATAACGGGGTTTCCAGAAAGTATGCGAACTAGCAAAGAGTAGGCCTCCGGATGGGAGTGGGTCCAACATGAGATGAAACAATGCCTTAATGGGTATGTAGTATGCTGGGACGGAGAAAATCTAGGAGCAAGGGATATATGGAGAATCAGACAGCGAAGTATTTGACACTAACAAAATCTACCAGTATCCCATAGGGCCTCAGGTACTATGCAAGGGTTTGAGGGATTCCAGTATTTAATTAAATCAAAATGTGACAATGGGAGGAATTAAGGACAGCCTCAGGGGTAGACGAACTGGGGATGTTACACCAAGACATGTCTCAGTCAACCTGATGGGTTCAAAATGCTGGGACAAGACAATACCCTAACTGTAAGAATAAAGGTTTCGGTCAGGGTAGGGCCTCATGTTCCTAAGTGCTGAAATAGAGCTCTTTAGTTTCTTCCTCCTACATGGAAGATTCTTTTAGAGGTTAAGATGATGCTGAGCCTGCAAGCTAAAGTTAAATGGCTGGAACTAGGGAGAGAAAATAAGTTACATAGGCTCGGAACCAGGAAAAGCCTAACTAAGGGTTTGCCTAACTAAACAGAATTGAAAGTTGGAACTGCATAGTTTAATAGGTAAACATTTTACTGATACCAAAATGTGTCTTACCACACTCCCCCCAATCTCACACCGCCCACCCTAACCTGCAGTGGCTACGGGTCCCTTGATTTCCATGGAAATACAGAGAAAAGAGACACTGATCTGGCTTGCAGGTATTTAGTAAGTTGTTAGCCTCACATCACATACTAGTATCACGTAAGTAGGCCATCTGAAGTAGGAAGCTTAGGGGAAAAACCTTGAAAAACACTTAAAAGCTTAAGCCACATCTCTATACTAACAACACCTTTCACCATTTCTTCTCAGATAAGCATCATCCCCATCAATGAAAAAACTCGTATCTCATAATAGGAAAAACAGGCCTAAAAATTAAATGTGTGTCTTTGGAGGTCCCATCTATGGGACATCTTCCTGGTACTAGAAAAGTCCCCAGAAAGATCAATCTTTGCACCCCTCCCTGAAAGCTTACCACCAAGGAAAATGACTAGATCCATAGATTTCCTCCCTCAAACCAGCTTACCTCACGTATAAATCATTAGCAACTCGGCCCTTACTCACATTATCACAGTCACAAGAGTGGTTAGGGAGCAAAGCACTAACCACGGGAACTGAAACAGAGGCAACCCAGGCCAAGTTGGGCTGATGGCAGATGTCTGCTCCTTACGCTTGGGTACATAATGTGACTCACCGCAATGCCTTTTTCACAGACCCCCTTTAAAGTTTCTCCACAAAATCCAACAGGTCAAGTTCGTTCATGATGCTTCAAGATAAACAATGCAGTATGTCTTACAATGTTGGAGTCCTTAAAAATATGACAAGGAAATAACCATGTAGACAAAACCAGAGCATTTCAAAAAATCTGTATTCTACAAACATACCAGTGAATGCTATTAATAAGGTAATATGACATAAAACAAAATGAGAACTATATGTAAGACTGTTCCCTTTAGTGTACAGAATTCATGGCAGTTGCTGCACTATCGAGCTACTTATATCTATGACTGTCTGTCCTGGTAATACAAAATGAGGCCAAAGTGTGTCAACTTGTTTCCCACAGAAACCACAAAATCTACATGAATCTCTTTACTCCTGTGCCCTTTCACCTTATCTGCTCCCAGTTCTCCACGAAATGTCCTCTTCCTTCTCTAATTATTCTCCTCTTCATTTTGCTAGGCCTTGCACCCAAGCATGCAAGACAGAGAATCCTAGAGGTCCAAGATTCTAGAGTGGCTGTTTGCAAGGGGCAGGAGATTAAAGTTAACTGCTACACTGTATATACTTCTGTGCAAAGAAAAAGGGACAGTATTCAGAATGTCTCTCACGTATAAAAGAGCTGGATGGCAGGATACCTGTGTGGCCCAAGGAACCAGAGGTAGCAAATTAAGGGGAAAACGATTGCAACCAAAGGCTGGAAGAGGAAAGGTTTGCAACCAGCTCTGTCTCCTAGCTCTCTGGTATCTGCGTCCAACGGGCAGAGTCTATTTCGTGAAGCATCAAGCACTGAAAAGAAGACTCCTGCTGCTGCAAGTTGACAGGAAGTAACATCCATGAGGGTAAGAATGGCAAGATCAAGGCTTGTCCTAGAAACAATGCCCATAATGGAAAAAAAAAAAAAGTAAGCAGAAGAGAAATGTAAGTCGCAAGTCCAACCCCTGGCCCAGCCTGGCCCAGCCCAAGGAAGGTAGGAGTCAAGGAGACGAAACTAAGAGAAGAGCCTTGGACCACAACACTCTCAACAAGGTACACTCAACAAACTTCACCCTACGCTTTAACCAAGTTACAAAAAGAGCTTCTTAATCCCTCCTTTGGCTCCTTAAAAGCTGCTATAAGTTCACTAATTAGACAGATACGATTTCAGAACAACTGTAATAGTTCAAACTAGATGGCTCTTGCCTTCCTAAGGATATTAATTACATAAGATATATATAGCTCTAAGTATACGATACATAAAATATAATACTGTGTAGGATACAGGTAACTGTTAGTAAATTATATTAATGAACGTCTGTAAGAAATGTTGCAATGATTTCCCTAATGTAAGAGCCTGGGGGAGGTAAATCTGTCTTCTAGGATTTCCTCCCCAGAGCTCAGAAATTTAGGTGTTGTTTTAGCTCTCCTACACTCTCTCCACCCAACCCCGCCCTCCTGTTGGGGATCGGACCTCCCTATTGGCTATCTCATACCTTGAAACTGCCTGCTTTGTGACATCATTCTCCTATATCATATAAGTGATCAGTGAGCGGGAACCAGTGACCTTTGTACTGGACACATGCGCCGTTCAGCTGCAGCCACTCAGACATCCTCTGCTGTTGCCTCCTCATCCCTGGTATCTGCAGTTGATGTTTTCTCTTCTTCTCTGACCATGTCAGGTAAGAAAAGAAACTTTTTAAAGTTTTTCGTTAGATTTATTTTGCCCCTAAATTTACTAGTAGATTCAAAATAGCATGGAATAATGAGGGAACGTATTGAACTAGAAGTCTGGAGACCTAATTTCAGTTTTGACTTTGGCATTTACTATCTGTGTGACTCTGGACAAATCATTGACTGTCTCACAAAGCCTGATTTTTTCCTTACCTGCTACGTTAGGATACTACATTGGTTGATCACTCTGATCCCTGTCTTTTCTAATATTGAGCCTTAAAGGGTACCCATGTAGAAAATGAAATCGGAGACTTCTCAAGAGTGTTTCAACAGAAACACAGAAAAGCCAGGTGACATAGAAAACTAGCAATATATAGCAAGATGTTTCATCTCTAATGGTCTCCCTCCGCTAGTATTTCGACTAGTTGAAAAGAGAAAATAGGGAGAGAGGATGGAGAGTACTGGGCTATATAGGGAGGCACAGAGTAAAACGTAAGGAAGTTTAGGATTGTTTTCATCAGCACAGGCCAACAGGAACCAAGACATAGGAAAAAATATAAGAACGAAGAGGGGAAGCATAGAGGAGCTCTCAAGAAAAACGTAGTTTGCAATGGAATGTTGATGGGAACCAAAGATTTTAAATTAAAGCACAAACAGCATAGAGTGAATTCTGCTCAGAGCAGGGCAAAACAAAGTTCATTGTAGCAAATCCTTATTTTAACAGACTAAGAGGAAAGTAAGGACAGAAGAGGGTATCACCAGGAAAGGCAGCTTACCAGAAAAGTCATACTCAGTGTTTTTTTTTGCTTTTATTGCCTCTCTGAATACAGTTGGCACTTGACAGTCTTGAATGTAAACATTTTAGAAGTATGTCCTAGAAATCATGCTTCCTATATACAAGAAACCAAAGTGCTTATCTAGGGGTCTGCTTTTCAATGTTTTATTCTTCCTAATTTTTAAACTATGTAGACGTTTTACCAATTAAACACTTTAAATGATATCTTCGAGATTGAATCAGAAGGACTATTTCCTTTGTGTGATATGTAGCTTCTAAGGCAAGGTTGCTTTTCATCTTTACAGTTCTTTCCTTCCTAACACAGAGAGCACATTGATCAACAGCCATCGTTCGTTTTTAGATCTTAGCTACCTAAGAAGAAAAAGAAACAGTCAAGCCCCACATCTCTAATTCCACATTGAGGGAATTCGCTGGCGGTCCAGTGGTTAGGACTCGGTGCTTTCACTGCCAGGGCCACGCGGCGCGACAAAAAAAAAAAAAAAAAAAATCCACATTTATCTAGAACAATATTGCGGAGTCCTTTCGATATTCTTACATTTGAAAATCTTTTTTAACTGGATTCTAGTGATGATGGTTTTTTTAGGTTTGGGGATGTCATCTTCTTGGATGTTGAAGATGATAATAATCTAAGTTCTAGGATAAATACAAAAACCTTCTTGATACTTTTTAAGCTTCCTTTCTGCTTATTATATATTTCTATTCTTTGAAACATATATTTCTACCAGGCTGAATAGAAACATATATTTCTACCAGGCTGAATATTTCTACCAGGCTGAATATATATTTCTATTCTTTGAAACATATATTTCTACCAGGCTGAATACCTGTTACTTGCTGGGTAAAAATATGAATGAGCACAATAATGAAATTCTTTTACACTTATTATTTTGCTGTCTGCTTTGTACCAGTTTTCATTGAAATACTTGTCTGCATATATTGTGGCTACCTATACATTCACATTGATTGAATTTTGTTGCTCTTTAGGCATTTTTACTGATATATCTTCTCTGTGTGTATGTATTGGCTAGGAATTCATTCAAAATCACCTTCTATCGTGTTTTTGGGTTAACAGTATTCACTAAAATACAGTGGGCAAAATTCACTTTCGTAACATTGCATGTATGGTACAGAATGTCATTTGTTAGTAAACTCATTATGCTCTGATACTTGCCACATACCCCAGTTTTCATAACTATGTATTTCTTTTTCGTTATGTAATATGTTTTTCATGAATTTTCTTTGTCTTTCTAGAACTCATTGTATCTTCCTCCATATAAATCATATACAATATACCAGTTTATTCATGGATTAATTATTACTGCTATTATTATTGGTGGTGGTGTTATCACCACTTTACAGATGAGTAATCTGAAGTAATCAGATAACATTTTTCTTTCCAAAAGCACTTAAGAAATTCACTTTCGGGTAATCATTTTGAGGTAGGATGAGAAACCAGGCTTGAAGAGGGTAAAAATGACTCTTTAAATTTACCAGTTGGACTGAGCTATATGTGAACTCTAGGTAATAGCGTGGGAACTGCACAAGCAAAGTGAGACACTGAAGATCACGATGGTAATAGCCGTACTGTTTTCTAACGGACAAAAAAAAACTGCCTATAGTGTAAGTTCTATTTCTCCTGCTTTCTGGCAGTATCGTGCTCAGAGTAGCGTCCTGGCAAGGAAGTCAGGATACTTAGGTTCTGAAACCTGGTAAGGATACTAACATAATGAGAGAACTTGAACAAGTCAACCCGACCTCTCTGAGCCTCAGTTTCCTTCCTCATGAAATGAGACTGTGAAAATAGAAGTTCTCTAAGGACCTCCTAGTTCTAAAATGCTTCCAGTCTAGGAAACAGCATAGAAGTCAATACTAGTGCAGGCTGAAGGGAAAGATAGGGCAGGGAGAAGGTTGCTTCCAGCCTAGAGAACAATGTCTGAGCCATACCACTTGGGTCTTCTGCCCATCTGTGCCCAACATGGCAGCACAGGCAGTTAACACAGAAGAGTGTAAAACTGCTCAGTCCTTACAACCATCATAACGGTCTGATTTTTGGTTTCTCAGTAAGTATTGACATTAGAGGTGTCCTGATAGCAAGAACCTTAAGATAATGCTGTTCCTCAAACATAGTGAGAATTTATCAATCTCCCTGAGGTTTTCATTACCCTCTTGTTCTTACAGAAAATTTCCAAAATCCATTTCTACTTGGAACTCTAAATTCTCTGCAGCACTCTCTTCCTGTGGTGAGCAATGCAACCTCCCTGACAGGAAGTGCCTGCAACTTCTCCAGAGTCTCTGCTCCTGCCGTCAGTTCGGCATCAGCTACCGGTAGGTACCTCCTTCCAGACACAGACACACGTGTAGTGCCTACCTTCACCAACAGTCTAGCATAACTACGTTATTTGGAGTTACTGACCAGAGCCAGATCTCCACTTCAGCTGCTTCCTATCCAGGTGTTCTTGACTGGGACATCACAGGAAGCACTGAAAAGAATTCTTCTTCACTTGGAGACTTTACTCTGGCCGTCACTGACCAGCACACAGCTGCTTCCTCCATGTTTATGGCAGCCCAGTATGATAAAACTGCAGACCCCAATAACATGGTCCCTCTATATCCAAAGGTCCCAACGTGATCAAAGCCAAAGACAACAGAGCCATTAAGGTGAATCAGGTGCGGGAAAAGCCAAGTGTCATAAAGGCTCCCTCTGATCAACCCAGAAAGAACAAACATAAAGCTTCTGAGCCTATCAATGCTGCTCCCAAGGCCAAAATCCAGCCAAAGAATCCAGAGTGCCTGATAGCGGGAGAAGTGGCTCTATGCAATGCTGCAGTCAGTGACAGGGCTCCTGTGAACACGGCCAAGGGTTCTAGAGGCAAACCTCAGAAAGCTGCATCCAGGAAGATCAGCAAAACGAAGAGCCACGGGCAGGAAAAGACCAAAAGGACCAGAGGAAGAAAGAAGGCTGAAGAGAATAAGCAGTCAGGGAGCAAAGTCAAGGCAGGATAGAAGCCAACAATTCCCCAGACGAAGCGAAAGGAACACCAAACTGAGCCTATCCAAGAGAGCTTTAAAAAGCCTCGAACCGCCCTACGCGTGCGCATGCTGGAGGCTGTGCGGGTTTTTCATGCACTGGGGGAGAAGAATGATAAGAGAACTGGGCTCTCCTCCTGTCGGGTCTTGGGAAATTCAAGCAACCCTAAAGACCCCCAGCCACCCCCAGCTATCCAGCCATGGCGGAATACCCCACGTGAGGGTAAGGGCCCTGAGAAAACTCAAGGCGAAGCCCAGAAACCAGACAGCAGTGCTGAAAAAGAGTGTCCCTCTCCATCCCAGTATGAGCTGCTGCCTCCTGGGAAGGTCAAGTTGATACCTCTGCCTTTTTCTGCCTGGGACAAGCCTCAAGCTCGACCTGCTCCTCGGAGGCCACAGTCTCCGGCCTCACATCGGCCTGCTGTTGCTGACCGTGCCCACGCTGCTTCTACTAACTCAGCTCAACCTGCTGCAGTCAGTTCTTCCCAGCCAGCTCCTGCCTCTTTGCCAGGTCCTGCCAAACCAGCTCAGCCAACTGTGACCAACCCAACCCAACCAGGTTGGACCGACCATACCCAGCCTAGTGTCCCTCCGCCTGCTGCTCCTAGGCCTGCACCCTACAAAACTTCATCATGCACTTCTCTCCAGCGGGAGCCTGTTCCCCCTGCTGTGACTAAGCACCAGTCCCCAGCCAAGCTCCAAACCCCATTTCTACTCCAAGACTTCAGCAAGAAACCAGTTCCATGGAGGGAACCCAATGTTCCTGAGCCAGTAATGTCAAAGCCCATCGAACTACAGCAGAGGCCCGAGCGGGAGGCCATGAAGAGGCGGGCCCAACAACAACGTGAGAATGCTGCCAAATACACCTCTTTGGGGAAAGTGCAATTTTTCATTGAGAGGCAAAAAGAAATGGAAATTGCTGACTACTACGGATATGTAAAGTAACAGCTGCTAGGATTGTTGGTGCCACCTTGGGGACCAGCTCTTCTTCCATATATAGATAAGACAGGCATAAATTTATTTATATTGGTATATTTTAAAACAATAAAACTGAATAAAAAAATGTAATAGAATTAATAGATGAGTAATAAACCTTTTGAATTCTGAGATGCTGCTAACTGCGGCGTGTTTTTTTGTTTTGTTTTGTTTTGTTTTTGATAGGGTTGGAATCAAAGTCTGCATGAGAAAGGAAGGACTGAAAGTTGGATGGGAGAATGAAGGAAAGGGGTAAAAACTGAGGAAAGAGGAAGGAACTTGGCCCAGGGCTAGGAAGGCCAAAAGAGATTTATGGATTTATGAAAGGAAGCAGGAGTGAGGATGAAATGGCAGAAGTAAAAAGCAGGGTCAGAGGTCAGGGTTGAAAGAACCAAATTTGAGTAGAGTTGAAGATGACAGAAGGTGACTCTAGGTTTACTAGGAGAAATAGAAAAAGTCTCTTGGGGAGGTTGGCCTTAAGTCTCACGACCACCAGATAGGTATTTAAGAAAACAAGAGGTTCAGGACACATCTCTGAAAGGTTTGAGTTGCCTTATCCAGGCGTGATATGGGGGGATAGGGAAATCTACCAGAGAGGTGGCTAGGGCTCAGAGTTATCCTAGGGGCAGCTGACGACAGGGGCAGAGCCAAGGGAGCTGCTGCATCAGGAGGCCCACGAATAGGGCCTGGTATGTAAATCACCGTGTACTCAACACCTGAGCACCAGGGCAGCTAAGGCACTATTCAGTTAATCCTGGCAATGACAGGCAAGGCCAGTATTCCTGTGCCACTTCACTTAGAGAGGTGAATATAATCATCAAAATCTAGACGGGACAAATTACCTGGTTTCTTTAAAAATAAAATTCAAGGAGGATAAAAAAAAGTGAGAGAGACATGGAGGGAGAACCTAGAGATTAAATAAGACTTCAGAGACCTAACCATCAACGGCAAAGTGTGGACCTTATTTGGATCTAACTCAAAATTCTTAAAAACAATTTTTTATGACATTTAGGAGATAACTGCAAATTTGAGCACTCACTGGGTATTTACTATTAAAAAATGATATTAAGGATTAAAAGTCCTATATTTTAAAGATACGTACCAAAAATATATAGCTGGGGCTTCCCTGGTGGCGCAGTGGTTGAGAATCTGCCTGCCAATGCAGGGGACACGGGTTGGAGACCTGGTCTGGGAAGATCCCACATGCCGCGGAGCAACTAGGCCCGCGAGCCACAACTAGTGAGCCTGCGCGTCTAGAGCCTGTGCTCCACAACAAGAGAGGCCGCGATAGTGAGAGGCCCGCGCACCGCGATGAAGAGTGGCCCCAGCTTGCCGCCACTAGAGAAAGCCCTCGTACATAGACGATGATCCAACACAGAAAAAAAATTAATTAATTAAAAAAATATATATAGGTGTAATTACATGTTCTCTTGGAGCTGCTTCAAGATAATATGGAATGGGGTGAAACAGGTGGGGGTATAGATAAAACATGACAGCCATCAGTTGGTAAATATTAAAGCTGGATGAGTTCATGGGTATACAAGGAACACTCACAGTATTTTTATACTTTTGTACATGTTTAAAATTTGTGATAATCGTTTAAAGACAAGACGACACTGCAGAAAACAGTTTGGCAGTTTCTCAAAGATTAAACGTAGAGCTACCGTATGATCCAACAACTCTGCTACTACCTACACTGCACATCTAAAAGAACTGAAAGCAGGGATTTGAGCAAATATTTGTACACCAACGATCACAGCAGCATGATTCACAATAGCTACAAGGTGGAAACAACCCAAGTGTCAATCACCCGATGAATAACAAAATATGGTATATACACACAGTGGGATTCATTAAGCCAAAAAAGGAATGGCATTTCATTACATGCTATAACACGGATGAACCTTGAAAACACTACGTTTAGTGAAATAAGCCAGCCATAGAAGGATAAATATAGTAGATTCCACTTACACGTGGTACCTAGGATAGGCAAATTCATAGAGACAGAAAATAGAATAGAGGTTTCTAAGGGCCGGTGGGAGGGATAATGGGGTTGTTCCTGTTTGATGGTTACAGAGTTTTTGTTGAGGATGATGAAAAGGTTTTGGTTATAGACAGTGGTGATAGTTACACAACACTGTGACTATAGTTAGTGCCACTGAACTGCATATTTATAAACGGTTAAAATAAATATGATTTATGTATATTTTACCACAATGAAAAAAAGAGGAACAACTGAGTTGAAATTTCAACTCTTCCTTGTCCGAGAGTCAGTTTCATCGTCCGTAAAGTTAGTAATTGTAGTTGTCTACCCTCTGAGCTTAGTGCAGAGTAAGCACTCAGTAGGAGGTATCAGTACTACTTCCACTTCAACAGCAAAGAATTGTTGTGAAGATTCACAAAGTCAATGGATATGAAAGAACTTTCTAAAGGGCAAACCGCTGTACAAATATTAACAAACATTAGGTGTTACTGTCTCCCAAGGCCATGGAACAGGTCAGAAGAAGGGTAATTCTTTTGCACTGGTATGTCCTACATGGGCCAAGAGAATATATGGGTTTCTGTACTATATCAGAAGGTATTAGGAAAAGAAAGCATAAAACCTAGAGAACAACTGTCTTTTACCCCGATGCTTAAACATGCTCAGGCAACTGCTTAACATAAATGCCAAAGACATAACGGACATACCTTGCTTTCCTTTTAGGCTACTACTATTCTTACTAAAAATTTACTGCATTTTCAACATACAGAACATGGAAGCTTATAGCACTTCTTAAGCATATCTAGAGCCTACTGCCAAATATTACAGTTCAATTCATACCTTTAATCTCATTTTGAAACAGCAATTACAAATGTGTATTTAAGGAAACCACTAGCTTCCCTTTTGGAACCCATGAAAGAAGGCCAGGATTCACCTTAGCATAAGATGATAACTACTGAACTACTATGAATTATCAGAGTATCAGAAAGAAGGTCATTTTCAATTACGGGTTCCATTTACCTCTGGCTTATAATAGCGGCGAGTCAATAATCAGCCCAAGTTCTTCGTTGTGTTCTTGGAGTTTGTTAAAAAAGATCCAAGGGGGAGAAACATTCTTCTGGAGCAAGATTCTTGTCAAATCTCTGTCAGAAAGAATAAAATAGAAAGAACATGCGTTTAAAATCCTTTATTATATTATCCATTTATTCAAACCCTGTGATGCTAACATATGAGACTCAAAGTAAAGTCTCTTTCTCTGGAGTTTACAAGCGGTATTACGATCCTTTCTTCCGGAGAGACAGACGGCAGAAAATAAGCTCACTTCTATATAGTTATTTCTATCTTTGTTTATTTCACGTTGGTCTCCTAACCTGACTGTAAACTCCCAGAAGGCAGGGACCACATCAATTTTGCCTACCGCTGTATTGCCAGCTCCAAGCAGTTTTTTGCATTCATGGTACAAGTAACTGACTATTTCTTTATTTCTAGTATAGTCATCCCCAAACATTTACATACTGAGATACATATTACTTTCTTATAAATTACGTTATTCTTTATTTAGAGTTAGGGCATTCCATTGGTTTTTTTTAATTAATTAAGTAGAAAAGTAGGTTGTATTTATCTATGAATTCCATTTCTGGATAGCAAAAGAGGTAGTAGAAATTATTTGCTATAAAAAGGGAAAATGGAGTACGACGGGGTTGAGAGCCAGGGCTCTATATGGTAAATTCAGATTTCTCGAAGAATATGGTATTAACTTTTGCTTACCTTTTTTAAAGGAACTTTGACAGCAATGAAACGCGTCCCAGGCATCCGCTGTTCAACTGGGAGATAGTCTTCCCACCTGTTAATATATTTTTTGTTAGGCAAATTTTATGGTAGGCTGTCTCCCTGCATAGGATGAATGCGCCTTGAAAATGGAAATCATATCCCTCTATGGTAGGTCCCTCTTCTTTCTGCTTTGCATTTTGCTGCTCCACTTATTCAACCCCACCTAGTAATAACCTATACTTCCCTTGTTCCTGTTCTCCCATCTTGAAAACAGATAAAAGGCAACAAAACAATGCAACGGTCTCAACAAATCAGGGATATCTAAAACCAGAGATGGCCAGAACTTCTGTATCCCTGATAGAACCTAGCCCACTGTTGACTACTAAGGTATCATAACATTAATACATGCGTGTTGACTGAAATAGTTTACACTCAATTCTTCCACTTCATAATTTACTTTTAGTCCTCATACAAAACCTGAAAATAAAATTCCTTAATGCTAGGAATCACAGTGAAAAATAATATCTGAACTGACTTCTGTAAGATGTGTTAGAACTAAGGTTAATTCAGTGTATCTGAAGCACAGAAAGTGAGGGCAATAGTGGCACAAGATGGGGCTAGAGAAGCAGAGAGGATTCTAGACCACGCAGAGTCTTAAAGGCCAACAGTTTGTTTTCTACTCTCAAAACAATGCTTTTGAGCGATGTCTATGAGCAATGTTCCAACCTGCTTTTAAGGTTTCTTGTGTGCAGAATGGATTGGAAGGAAACAAGAAATATGGACACTACTTAGGACCTAATTGCAGCACACAGGCAAGTTCAGTATTAGGATGTCGAGGAAGAGGTGATAGATTCAGAAGAAATTCAGGAGATAAACTGAAGCGGGCTTAATGGGGTATGAGATGGAGGAAAGGAAGGTCTTAGGGAATTAAAGCGTTTACTGCACACATGAGCAAAGTCTCACAATTAATCATCTGAACGTACAGAGGTAGATCTCTCAAATGACACCGGTTAGGAAGCAACAGTACGCCCTTTATCATGGCAAGAGACAACGCAAATCAACTGTCTCGATGGAAAATTCGGCAGTACCCGTGCGTTTCTTCACTCAAACTTAGTTCCAGGTCCTCTTACTCACATTTTCTGTGCCAAAACAACACAGCTTGAGGAATTGAAGGGGATTCCACTTTGGTAATTAAGAAGTGTCCCCAACACTGACAGTCCCATCTTAAAAAGCAGTCCCTCTGCATTTTACCCGAGGAGCAATGGCCAGAGCCTCCCTTTTAAAACGATGGGGAGAAATCAGAACATCACACACTGTCCCTTTCAGCTACTGTGAACTGAACCGCGAGACGACCAATACCCCCTAGCACAGCGCGGACGGGGCAGCCCGCGGGGGCAACAGTCACAGGAGACAGCACAGGAGACGAAGCCCAGGCCCAGGGGCTCTGGGCTCCACCGGCAACGCCCAGGGGCCAAGGCGTTATTACCTTTCCGGGATGTGCTTTCCGCCCTTCCTCCTGGCCGATGAACGTCCGGAAAAACCGCGACGCCGACCCCGGCGCCCACGGGCATGATGCCACTGGCTCATGTGACCCCCAAGGTGCCGCCCACCCAACGCCAAGAGTGCCAAAGTCGCCAGCCCGGCTCCCCCGGTGCCACCACAAGGCCCCGAAACACAAGCGCCTAGGCACAAGCCCACGCAGCTCGCGCACCTCCTTCTCCTGCGCATGCGCCACCGCCCGCCCAGATGACGTCCACACGCCCAAACGCTTCATTCATAGAGGAGTATGACGCCTGCAATCCCCTCCTTAGCCGGAAGATGGTAGCAGAGGTCCACTAGTTCGTGGTGTGTGCACCCTTCAGAACTCCAATCACATGGGACATGGAAAGCTGTCCCACTCTCCCAGTACCTTGTGTGGTTCTTTCAGATATTTCCCAAGTGCTTTACATTCACACTTGTTGTATCTTGTATGTAAGTATTTCTACGTAATGGAGATCCTGTATTTTATAGAAGAGCTGGATACTAGACATAGTCTACAATCTGTCTTGGATAGTGAGTTTCCCAGTCAATTTTTGCGTACATCCATCCCATTCTCTTTAATAGCTGCGTCACATTACATAATTTACACGGCCAGTCCGATATTGATGGACTTTTAGTTGTTTTCAGTTTGGGGGTATTTTGTTTGTTTGTTTGTTTGTTTTTGTCCTCTGTTATAGATAGGCTGCAATGTGAGCCTCTTTATACATGTGTATAGCTATATGTAAATTTCTAGACATAGAATTTCTGGAATGAAAGAGATGCAAACTTAAAATATTGAAAGGTTTTCAATCAATCTAATCTGCCTAATCAACCTTCAAAAATACTCTATCAACTTACACTCCACTCACAGTGAAACATTTATTGGGTTTCTATTATGTGCCTGGTATCATGCTGGAGGTTGACAGTATGTATTTATCTTTTACACAATTGCAAAAAATGCCTGAGAGAGGTAATAGTGGAGCTCAAGTAGAACATTTCCTCACAGTATCAGGCATAGGGATCTGTAACTGTTAGAAAAATTATGAATCCTGCCCCAAGTGGAACAGCAAAGAACAGCATGTACTACAGTAGGTCTGAGGGTATAATAGCATAGTAAATTCCATTGTTATTTATAATAACAAATGTTTTTTTTTAGTTTTACCTTTTAGTTTCTAATTTCTTTTGTTTTAACATCTTTATTGGAGTATAACTGCTGTACAACGGTGTGTTGGTTTCTGCTTTATAACAAAGTGAATCAGTTATACATATACATATGTTCCCATATCTCTTCCCTCTTGCGTCTCCCTCTCTCCCACCCTCCATATCACACCGTTCTAGGTAGTCACAAACCACTTAGCTGAACTGCCTGTGCTATGCGGCTACTTCCCAGTAGCTATCTGTTTTACGTTTGGTAGTTTATATATGTCCATGACACTCTCTCACTTTGTCACACCTTATCCTTCCCCCTCCCCATATTCTCAAGTCTATGCTCTAGTAGGTATGTGTCTTTATTCCTGTCTTACCCCTAGGTTCTTCATGACCTTTTCTTTTTTTCTCTTAGATTCCATATATATGTTTTAGCATATGGTATTTGTCTTTCTCTTTCTGACTTACTTCACTCTGTATGACAGACTCTTGGTCCATCCACCACACTACAAATAACTCACTTTCGTTTCTTTTTATGGCTGAGTAATATTCCATTGTATATATGTGCCACATCTTCCTTATCCATTCATCTGTTGATGGACACTTATGTTGCTTCCATGTCCTGGCTATTGTAAATAGAGCTTCAATGAACATTTTGGTACATGACTCTTTTTGAATTATGGGTTTCTCAGGGTATATGCCCAGTAGTGGGATTGCTGGGTCGTATGGTCTTTCTATTTGTAGTTTTTTAAGGAACCTCCATACTGTTCTCCATAGTGGCTGTATCAAGTTACATTCCCACCAACAGTGCAAGAGGGTTCCCTTTTCTCCACACCCTCTCCAGCATTTATTGTTTGTAGATATTTTGATGATGGCCATTCTGACTGGTGTGAGATGATATCTCATTGTAGTTTTGATTTGCATTTCTCTAATGATTAATGATGTTGAGCATTCTTTCATGTGTTTGTTGGCAATCTGTATATCTTCTTTGGAGAAATGTCTATTTAGCTCTTCTGCCCATTTTTGGATTGCGTTGTTTGTTGTTTTGCTATTGAGCTGCATGAACTGCTTGTAAATTTTGCAGATGAATCCTTTGTCAGTTGCTTCATTTGCAAATATTTTCTCCCATTCTGAGGGTTGTCTTTTGGTCTTATTTATTGTTTCCTTTGCTCTGCAAAGCTTTGAAATTTCATTAGGTCCCATTTGTTTATTTTTGTTTTTATTTCCATTATTCTAGGAGGTGGGTCACAAAGGATCTTGCTGTGATTTATGTCATAGAGTGTTCTGCCTATGTTTTCCTCTGTGACTTTGATATTGTCTGGCCTTACATTTAGGTCTTTAATCCATTTTGAGTTTATTTTTGTGTATGGTGTTCGGGAGTGTTCTAATTTCATACTTTTACATGTACCTGTCCAGTTTTCCCAGCACCAATTATTGAAGAGGATGTCCTTTCTCCACTGTATATTCTTGCCTCCTTTATCAAAGGTAAGGTGACCATATGTGTGTGGCTTTATCTCTGGACTTTCTATCCTGTTCCATTGATCTATATTTCTGTTTTTGTGCCAGTACCATAGTGTCTTGATTACTGTGGCTTTGTAATATAGTCTGAAGTCAGGAAGCCTGATTCCTCAAGCCTCATTTTTCATTCTCAAGATTGCTTTGGCTATTTTGGGTCTTTTGTATTTCCATACCAATTGTGAAATTTTTTGTTCTAGTTCTGTGAAAAATGCAGTGGTAGTTTGACAGGGATTGCATTGAATCTGTAGATTGCTTTGGGTAGTAGAGTCATTTTCACAATGTTGATTCTTCCAATCCACGAACATGGTATATCTCTCCATCTAACTGTATCATCTTTAATTTCTTTCATCAGTGTCTTATAATTTTCTGCATACAGGTCTTTTGTCTCCTTAGGTAGGTTTATTCCTAGATATTTTATTCTTTTTGTTGCAATGGTAAGTGAGAGTGTTTTCTTAATTTCACTTTCAGATTTCTCATCACTAGTGTATATGAATTCCAGAGATTTCTGTGCATTAATTTTGTATCCTACTACTTCACCAAATTCATTGATTAGCTTTAGTAGTTTTCTGGTAGCATCTTTAGGATTCTCTATGTATAGTATCATGTCATCTGCAAACAGTGACAGCTTTAATTCTTTTTTTCCGATTTGGATTCCTTTTATTTCTTTTCCTTCTCTGATTGCTGTGGCTAAAACTTCCAAAACCATGTTGAATAAGAGTGGTGAGAGTGAGCAACCTTGTCTTGTTCCTGATCTTAGTGGAAATGCTTTCACTTTTTCACCATTGAGGATGATGTTGCCTGTGGGTCTGTCATATATGGCTTTTATTATGTTGAGGAAAGTTCCTCTATGCCTACTTTCTGCAGGGTTTTTATCATAAATGGGTGTTGAACTTAGTCAAAAGCTTTCTCTGCATCTATTGAGATGATCATATGGTTTTTCTCCTTCAATTTGTTAATATGGTATATCATGTTGATTGATTTGCGTATATGGAAGAATCCTTGCATTCCTGGAATAAACCCCACTTGATCATGGTGTATGATCGTTTTAATGTGCTGTTGGATTCTGTTTGCTACTATTCTGTTGAGGATGTTTGCATCTATGTTCATCAGTGATATTGGCCTGTAGTTTTTTCTTTGTGACACCTTTGTCTGGTTTTGGTATCAGGGTGATGGTGGCCTCGTAGAATGAGTTTGGGAGTGTTCCTCCCTCTGCTATATTTTGGAAGAGTTTGAGAAGGATAGGTGTTAGCTCTTCTCTAAATGTTTGATAGAATTCGCCTGTGAAGCCATCTGGTCCTGGGCTTTTGTTTCTTGGAAGATTTTTTTTTTTTGCAGTACGCAGGCCTCTCACTGCTGTGGCCTCTCTCATTGCACAGCATAGGCTCCAGTGGCCATGGCTCACGGACCCAGCCGCTCCACGGCATGCAGGATCCTCCCGGACAGGGACAAGAACCCTTGTCCCCTGCATCGGCAGGTGGACTCTCAACCACTGCGCCACCAGGGAAGCCCTGTTGGAAGATTTTTAATCACACTTTCAATTTCAGTGTTTGTGATTGGTCTGTTCATATTTTCTATTTCTTCCTGGTTCAGTCTCGGCAGGTTGTGCATTTCTAAGAATTTGTCCATTTCTTCCAGGTTGTCCATTTTATTGGCAAAGAGTTGCTTGTAGTAATCTCTCATGATCCTTTGTATTTCTGCAGTGTCAGTTGTTACTTCTCCTTTTTCATTTCTAATTCTATTGATTTGGGTCTTCTCCCTTTTTTTCTTGATGAGTCTGGCTAATGGTTTATCAATTTTGTTTATCTTCTCAAAGAACCAGCTTTTAGTTTTATTCATCTTTGCTATCATTTCCTTCATTTCTTTTCATTTATTTCTGATCTGATCTTTATGATTTCTTTCCTTCTGCTAACTTTGGGGTTTTTTGTTCTTCTTTCTCTAATTGCTTTAGGTGCAACGTTAGGTTGTTTATTTGAGATGCTTCCTGAACCTTCGGGTAGGATTGTACTGCTATAAACTTCCCTCTTAGAACTGCTTTTGCTGCATCCCATAGGTTTTGGGTCATTGTGTCTCCATTGTCATTTGTTTCTAGGTATTTTTTGATTTCCTCTTTGATTTCTTCAGTGATCACTTCGTTATTAAGTAGTGTATTGTTTAGCCTCCATGTGTTTGTATTTTTTACAGATCTTTTCCTGTAATTGATATCTAGTCTCATGGCATTGTGGTCGGAAAAGATACTTGATACAATTTCAATTTTCTTAAATTTACCAAGGCTAGATTTGTAACCCAAGATATGATCTATTCTGGAGAATGTTCCATCAGCACTTGAGAAAAATGTGTATTCTGTTGGTTTTGGATGGAATGTCCTATAAATTTCAATTAAGTCCATCTTGTTTAATGTATCATTTAACCCTTGTATTTCCTTATTTATTTCATTTTGGATGATCTGTCCATTGGTGAAAGTGGGGTGTTAAAGTCCCCTACTATGATTGTGTTACTGTTGATCTCCTCTTTTATGGCTGTTAGTATTTGCCTTATATATTGAGGTGCTCCTATGTTGGGTGCATAAATATTTACAACTGTTATATCTTCTTCTTGGATCGATCCCTTGATCATTATGTAGTGTCCTTCTTTTCTCTTGTAATAGTTTTTATTTTAAAGTCTATTCTGTCTGATATGAGAATTGCTACACTAACTTTCTTCTGATTTCAATTTGCATGGAATATCTTTTTCTATCCCCTCACTTTCAGTCTGTATGTGTCGCTAGGTCTGAAATGGGTCTTTTGTAGGCAGGATATATACGGGTCTTGTTTTTGTATACATTCAGCCAGTCTGTGTCTTTTGGTGGGAGCATTTAATCCATTTAAGGTAATTATCGATATGTATGTTCCTATTCCCATTTTCTTAATTGTTTTGGGTTTGTTATTGTAGGTCTTTCCCTTCTCTTGTGTTTCTTGCCTAGAGAAGTTCCTTTAGCATTTGTTGTAAAGCAGGTTTAGTGGTGCTGAACTCTCTCAGCTTTTTTTTTTTTTGTCGCTGCTTGCTTCTAGGGGCTCCGCTGAACCACCTCCCCCTGAGGTAGGTAACTGAGAATGAAAGGAAGAGCGCTCAACATGCCAAAGGGAAGTAGCTTCCTTTCTGAAGCAGAGAGCCTACCTGCAGTGCCAGGGGAAGGGCCTTGTGCTCCAGGGGCGTGAAAAATGGTGATGTTGCAGAAGGAAAAACTTGCACTTTGCGTGGAAGCCTGGCAGTGCTCAGGGGAGTGTTTACGAGGGCAGCTCTCAGGGCGAACGTTGACCATTTACTGGAAGCGTTTGGAAGGCGGAGGCTTTAGTGTTACCTGTTTAGACCGGTTCCTCTTCCATGAGGAGTAGCGCTTGCTTCCTGGGTACTGCAGGCAGAGTCTAGTGGCAGAGCCCTTTCCTTAAGGTGAAGGATCAAGTGGAAGTCAAGTGCGTGGTGAGCCCTGTTAAAGCGACCGCCGTGCAAATTAAGAAGGGGCATGCCCTTGAAACATGCCCTCGTGTCAGCGCACATGGTGGATTCATCTAGAGTGAAGGCTGTGTGAAACATGTGTCGCCCTAGCTTCTCTCTGTAGACCATGGGTGAGTCCCATGTGTGCCAGACCTCAGAAATGTCACCCATTGTATCGATTCGGCTTTTCAAACTCCTTGGTCTCTTTTGGAATAAGGCTACAGTCCCTCTGGAAGGCCTACGCCGGAACAGTTTCCGCACGTTAATTTACAGCTGCCTTCAGGTAAGGGAGCCAACGGTGAGTTGCCTAGAAAGCGTTGCCACTGCCTAAACTGATCCGTATTCCGGCCAGAAACACTTTCGTCTTGTCAAACTGAGGCAAAAGGAATTCCGCCTATGTTGTACTCTCTGGCCAAGAGTACACACCAGAGGGCGCAGTGTGTTAGAATGGTTGCAGAGCTCTGCCTTAATCCTCTTCCTCTTCAGCCGAATGATGAGAAGCGCTCAGCTTAGTATCCTAGTGTGACTAGAGTCGATTGCCTTTAAGTTTGTTTGAGAGGCTGGTGTCCTACTGCTACAACATACATGCGTTTTCCCAGGCACAAGGAGGCTGGTTTAGAGGACATCGACCTCCGTGGAGATGGACGTTCGCACTTGGATCACGCGAGGAGTGTTTTTAGCATAGGGCTTTGGTCGCTGCTGCTTCTAGGGCCTGAAGTGAACACCCTCCGCCTCGTGGTATTGAACTGAGAAAAATGAGGAAATAGCCTTCAACCTGCCCAAAGGGAAGCAGCTTAGTTTTTGCAGCAGATAGCCTTTCTTCGATGACATGTGAAGGGCTTTCTGTACCTGCCAGCTGAGAAAAAGGTATTATTATTACAGAAGGAGAAATTCGCACTCTTCCTGGATCCCTGGGGTTGCTCAGAGTAGTTTTGCCAAGGGCAGCTTTAATTGCAAACGTGGACCGCTGAGTATAAGAGTATGGAAGCAAGAGACTTTAGTGTTACCTGCTGATACCCGTCTGTCCTACCCGACACTACGGCTTGCATACACTCTATTGCAGAGAAGGTCTAGGGAGCAGCACTCTATCCTTTGGGGGATGACCATGTGGAAGTCAAGTACCTGGGGAGCTCTGTTAACTCGACAGTCCAAGCAAGATGTGAAGAGCCACTTGAAAACTGCACTCATCTCCGTGTACCCGGTAGAAGCAACTGCTCTGTGAAATTTGTATCCTGCGAGCTGCTCTCCTTAGGTCATGGGTGATTCGGAGGTGTGCTCGCTTTTAGAAATTTCACACACTGTATTGATTCGGCATGTGAGACTCCTCAGTCACAACAACACAGGCTACTATTCGCCCGGCAAGCTGGCACTACGACGGTCTCCTCTCATTAGTTTATAGCTGCCTTCAGGTAGGAGGTGCAAGCCTGAGTTTGCTAGACAGTGTTTCCTCTATGTAAAAAGGCCCGTTTCTGGAGCAGTAAACATTGTTGTCCTGTCACATGGAGACGAACAGGATTTCGCTCACGGTGTACTGTCTCTGTCATGGAGTCCCCACCAGAGGAAGCTGGGTGGGTGGGTGAAAAGTTGCAGAGCTCTGAAATACACTTCGCCTTCAGCCGAAAGACGAGAAGCGCTCAGTTTACTTTCCTAGGGTGAGTAGAGGCGAATTCCTTTAGTTTGCATGAAAGGCTGGTATCCAACTGGTAAAATATATGTGAGATTTCCTAGCCAGAAGGAGGATGGTTGAGAAGACAACGACCTCAGTGGAGAGGGACTTTGTGCTTGGCCTCAAGCAAGGAGAGCTTCAGGTATAGGGCTTTGGTCGCTGCTGGTTTTATAGCTTAAGCTGAACACCCTCCTCCCTGTGGAATTTAACTGAGAATGACGGGAAAAAGCATTCCAGCTGCCAAGGAGAAGGACTTTTCTTCCTGAGGCAGAAAGCCTGTTTGCAATGCCATGGGAGGGGCCTTGCTTCCTGGTGGGTGAGAAAAAGGTAATGTTACAGAAGGAGAAATTGCCACTCTCTGTGGAGCCCTGGCGTTGCTCAGAGTTTTGCTGAGGGCAGCTTTCATTGGGAACGGTGACCACTGGTGGAATCATTTGAAAGGCCGAGTCTTTAGTGTTACCTGGAGAGACCTGTCTCTCTTACACAGAGATTAGGGCTTGCTTCCTGGGGACTGCAGGGAATTCTACGTGCCGAGCCCTCTCCTTAGGTGGATGATCTAATGGAAGTCAAGTGCGCCGGGCGCCCTTAAGGGCACAACCAAGCATATTAACAAGAGGCACTTGAAACCTGCACTCACCTCAGTGAGCACAGTTAGCATGGCCGACAGTGAAGGATGTGTAAAATGTGCATCCTACGAGCTGCTCTCCGAAGGCCATGGGGGAGTCTGACGCATGCTACGTCTCAGAATCTTCACACATTGGGTTGAATCGGCTTTGGAATCTCTTCATTCACTTTGAATAAGGCTAAAATTCCACTGGCAATGCTACATTACAACGGTTTCCTCACGTTACTTTATACCTGCCTTCAAGAAGGTGAGGCAAAGGTGAGTGGGCTAGTTTGGACCCATGGAATGGGTAGCACGCAGTATTGCTTTAAAGGGTCTGCATTTGCTCACCCATCCTCACCCATCCCCTCAGCCCCAAGTGTCCAGCTTTATGTCTCATCCAGCTGTGGGTGTAGATGTGGTCAATCCAGGGTGCATCACAGCCCCTGAATGAATGTTGTAAGAATTTCTCTCTCTTTCGCTCTGTTTGTGTTTTGTTTTTGAAATTTATTTTTATAATGGGGTTTAGCTGATTTTCACTTCTGTGTTTATGCTGCTCTACACACACTTGATTCACTTACAATGAGATATCAATCCATAGCCTTCAAGATTCTTTGTAGTCAGTTATATTCTTCTGCGGTGAAGAGGGGGTGTTGAGTCCAGTTAATTGAGCAGGGCGTACGTCTTGTCTATCAAGTATTTGGTTTATGGAACGGTATTCGTGCTAATTTCAAACTCTGGTTTTATGCATCACCCCACCTCACCTTTCCCCTTAAGCAGGCATAAGTGTGTTTTCTAAATGTGTGACTCTCTTCTGCTTTGTAATTTAGTTCATGTGTAGCCATGTTTACATTCCCTCTATAAGTGATATGATATGTTTCCTTTTCTGTGTGACTTATTTCACTTAGAATCATCGTACCAAAATCCACTCATTATGCTGCTACTAGCCTTATGACTGATTTCATGTGTGAATGATATTCCATTGTACATATGTACCATAACCTCTTTATTCATTTTTCTCTTTCCTGGGATATTTAAGGTGTACCGAAGTCGGGGTTCTTGTAAACAGAGCAGCCCTAAACTTTAGGGTGGCTTTGTCTTGTTGATTTTTACTTTTCCCAGGATATACACCCATGAGTGGAAGGGCCTTATGCTCTAGCTGTGTTATTTAGATATTTTAGGAAATACCATACACTTCTCCAGAGTGGCTGTTGGCAATTTACATCCCGTGCATCAGCGTAACAAGACTCCCTGTTCTCTGTGGCCTGTCCTGCCTTTCTGGTTTTTACACTTTTTTCGGACGGCCCTTTTCACCAAGGGAAGTGAGACTTCTTTGTAGTGCAGATTTGTGTTGCCAGCTTGCTTGGTTGGCCAAAAAGGGCCTATGCTTTAGGATAAAACGCATACGCCCTTTTTGGCCAACTGCATCATTGTCGAAGTTCTGCCGCTTTTCATGTGCTTTAAAGGCGACTCCAATCTACCTCTTGAAATCTGTTTTCTGCAATTCTGCCTTGCTTTCAAATCCTCTTTGTTGCCTTACCTCAATATATTTTTGGAAGATTGTTGTTCTTTATAACTCTGCAGGTTTGTGAATTGCAGTGCCCCTGAGCTCCATTTTTCATCTCTTTTTTGTGAGCTGGCCGCAAACCCGCAGGATTGCTTCAGGCCCTATTGTGGTTCCGGGGCTGGGGGTAGGCTGAGATTTTGGTTAATTCTTCTTCTTGATGGGAAATTAGAGTGACATGTTCCTGTCCAAACACCTACAGATAGTCTCTCATTGGTTACCCCTCTTCCCTTTCATCCTCCGCACAAATTGCAAACTGTGCGAAACAAGAGGTTAAAGGCTCTGACTCTCTAAGTGGGGAGATTGTTAGTAAAGCAGCTGGAATTCCGAACCCGAGCACCAGGAGATGAAAAATGAGGTGTGCTTTAGAAACCTTTCCCGATCACACGATGTCCCATCCTTTGGGTTTCCCATGCATGTTTTAGCTGTAGGAAGAGTTCCTTAAACCTGGAGAGTTGGGACCCATGGAATGGGTAGCATGCAGTATTGCTTCAAAAGGTCTGCATTTGCTCACCCAACCTCACCAATCCTCTCAGCCCCAGTGTCCGACCGTATGTCTCATCCAGCTGTGGGTGTAGATGTGGTCAATCCAGGTTGCCTCACAGCCCCTGAACGAATTTTGTAAGAATTTCTCTCTCTTTCACTGTCTTTGTGTTTTGTTTTTGAAATTTATTTTTATAATGGGATTCAGCTGACTTTCACTGCTGTGTTTATGCTGCTTTACACACACTTGATTCACTTACAGAGACATATCAATACATGTTTTATGCATCACCCCACCTCACCTTTCCCCTTAAGCAGGCATAAGTATGTTTTCTATATGTGTGACTCTGTTCTATTTTGTAATTCAGTTCATGTGTAGCTATGTTTACATGCCACAACTACTGAAGCCACAATTACTGAGCCTGCGTGCGGTAACTGCTGAAGCCCACGTGCCTAGAGCCCGTGTTCCGCAACAAGAGAAGCCACCACAAGGAGAAGCCCGCGCACTGCAACGAAGAGTAACCCCCGCTCGCCTCAACTAGAGAAAGCCCACATGCAGCAGTGAAGAACCCCCTCAAAAAAATAAATAAATAAAAATAATAAAAAGAGTATATATATGTATATGTATAACTGATTCACTTTGCTGTACAGCTGAAACTAATACAATATTGTAAATTAATTATACTCCAATAAAAATTAATTTAAAAAAAGACATTTCAATTTCAATCTGGTGTCGCATTACCCAACCACAGTCTTTATAGGATCTACATTAATATTTTAAATACATCTCATAATTATCCTATGAATAGTAACAATGCATATGTTAAAAGTGCTTAATTGTTAAACAGACCAGAATTTTTGTTATCCTATCTATCCTATCCTAATTTATGTATCCTTTAATATACCAGGAACTTCAAAAAAATTGAAGTAGCTTGGGTCACTCTGCACATTTGAGAGGCTCTGATTCTTGGAAATGGCATGGGCAGTGGCAGCTGCTAAGAAGAGAAGCAAGTAAACTAATTTCTGGGGCCTGCCATAATGGAAAAAGGTAACAAAGGACTTCCATGGTCTGAGAAGGGACCCTGGGACTCGTCAGTAAAAAAGTCCTTATGAAGGTCCCTGGTATTATTTAAACACTACATGACAAATGTACTTCTGCTTGAATTATCATAATATTTAAAAAAATTTTTTTCCTTGATATGTCCAGATAATCAGAACATCAATTCTCCCTTGACATTAGGACATAGAATATAGTCTTGATCTCAGATCAGCTGGGTGCTGAGCGGTATAACAAAAAGTACTAAGTCCCTCTTATAGGAGCCTACCTATAACTTGGTTCTTACATGTAAAAATACTGGCAATACAAAGCAGAGACTAACTGATAAGTACCACATGTCACCTGGTCAGCAAGAACTGAGGGCTGGAGTTCATGGAGAAGAGAGCCTCTGGTCAGAAAGAAAGCTGCAGATGAGGCAGAATCTAATCTAAGCTGGACCTTTTCACTTTTGAGTGTGTGTTTGTTCTCCCCTGGACCAGATATTCTTGTGCATTTTTGGAAAAAGCCAAAAGGAAGAATTGCAATGGAAAAGACTGAAGAGTCTAAAGAAGGAGGGGATAATTGAATAAGAATTGTCCAAGAGGCTGAAAATAGGTAGAAATATAAGCCTTTCTTTGAGGTTGAAGGAGGCGAGACTAGATATAAAGAAACATAGATGTTTAGGGTAGGAGAGTAGAGTGGATAAGGAAACCTCTATCAGGTAAGCAGGAAATGTCCCCTTGATGGAAAGATTCAGGGAAGAGTAGGCAATGTGAGAAGAAAGAAAATTCATGCAAGTTTCCAAGATAAATGCGTGAATGGATCAAGAAGAGGTGAATAAAGGACTACTTAGTCATAGGGTGGAGCTACCCAATGAGCTGCGTGAACTTTTCAGTTTGGATGGCTCTGCTCCATCAGCTCCTCCAGCATCACTCATCCCCCACTAGAACCTGGGCAGTGAGTGATTTGTAGATGGTGAGCAATGCCACTGACGCTGTGAGAGAAAGAGGCTGGCCTTCAAATTATTTTCCTTTGCCTTCACTACTTGGTTCTTATATTTTTAGGGTGGAGACATGGGCTTGCGAGAGGGCTTGCCTTCTCTGTGCCAGCCTGGCCATATCTAGGCTTTGCAGAACCTAGAGAGGGCTCAGTAAGTGTGATCATTTTTATCTGCACTTTTTATAAGAGATATTTTGTAAGTAGCTTATGGCTATGATCATCTCTTCCACCAGGTAAAATACAATTCGTCTTTCTCACTTCCATTATGTCAGTATGGTTTAAAAAGTAAAACTGTGCCCTAAATTCAGAACTGCTGACAAAGGAGTTACATTTAAATCTATTACTCAGGGAAAATACCTATTGGTTCCTCGTAGAGAGCGTATTATAGTGCTGAATTAAGATAGAAATCCCTAATATTCTCTCTGACTCTTAATCAAGATTCAATTAACAGGAAAAAATTTGAAACGTAAAGCAACAGCACTATAGCGGACACGCATTGCCTTCCCCTCCAGACTTAATTGACACGTCGCATAATTTACCCTTATTTACCCTTTAAGATGGCCCTTAATAATTCACCTGCAGGAGAGCGCCCCTGGTGCTATGTTTATGCACTGCATGATCTAGATGCACAGAATTTTTTAGCAGAAGAGAAACAGATTTATCCGTTCTCTGTGACTCAGGCAACCTACTCTGAGTTGTCCGTTTACATCTCAGACTTTTGCGTCCTGACCTTTGCATCTGAGGCCTGACTACCAAAGTAGCCCCCACCAATGGGCATTCCTTTCTGCAGTTAGAAGAATCTGCAATTATATAAAAAGACATATTTTCCTGTCAATTGACTCAAATGCATAAAAAATACAGTCACCCAGATGACTACAGATGCCAAGTCACAAATCTGATTACATTCTGAGTGAAGTGGAGCATTATTTAGGCATAAAATCCAAACAACCAAGACCAGTCCTATCTCTTCCGTCAATAAGTAGAGAACCGTAGCTGGAAATTTCACCTGGAGCACTTGCTAGCATCCTCGAGCAAAGAGTGATGTGATTTATATGTTCAGTCCTAACTAATGCCACAATTACTTGAAATATGGTATGCTTCCACACAGCTATATGTTTATAACTAGTATTTTCCCTTAACAAAGATATATAGTTCATCCTACGTAACTCAGTTGAAAGTTAGGCTTAGAATAAATTCGTTCTACAAATGGAATTTTAAGTAAGAGTAAAAACATTGTGAAACAAAAACGAAGCACAAGGAGATTCCTGTACCAATGGAATAAAATTTAATAAAGGCAAGTGTGCACAACACACAGGAAAAGAAAAGCAGACAGTACAAACACAGACCAGAATGGCTCGGCAAGGCCCACACAGAGCCTACACAGACCTGCAGACGTGAACTGCTCAGATAACTCTGGGACCCACCTTATGCACACAGAGCGATGGCCCTTGAGTAGCAGAGAGCAAGACAGAGTTGCTCAGATTCATTTCTCCCACTTCTGAGGAGGTAGGGGAAGGGAAACTGCTCTAAAATCCTCCTTTGAACTTTCCCTCAATCTAAAGTCCAAATTCTCAGCTTTAGAAACTTTAACTGTGACATTTTACATGACAACCCAGGACACATGCACATACACGTAGAGATGATGTCTTCTATTCTATTCTATGTTATTTCATTCTTTCTAAATTTTGATGAAGAGACCTGTTATGGGTTTAATTGTGTCCCCTTGACAACCCAATTTCATGTGTTGAAGTCCTAAACACTATACCTCAGAGGGTGACCATATTTGGAGATGGTGTCTTTACAGAGGTAACCAAGTTAAAATAAGGTCATTAGGGTGAGCTCTAACCCAATATGACTGGTGTCCTTATAAAAATGGGAAATTTGGACACAGAGACATGCACAGAGGGAAGATGATATGAAGAGACATAGGGAGAAGATGGGCCAAGGAGAAAGGCCTGGAACAGATTCTCCCCTCACAGCCCTCAGAAGGAACCAACCCTGCCAACACCTTGATTTGGGGCTTCTAGACTGCAGAACTGTGAAACAATTTCTGCTGCTTAAGCAGCCCAGTCTATGGTGTTTTGTTATATGATAGCCAGCAAATTAATACAACACACTAAATTGATTTCATGACCCGTTAATGGGCCTTGAAGAGCAGTTTGGGAAAAATGAATTTGGTCCTACTGCCCTCTCCAGCATCTTCTGTCCATCTTGAACACTTGCAGTGACAGAGAACTCACTACCTCCCAAGGTGGGGCTTTTTATCTCTGATTGTCTCTGGCACAGCTAAAGTATAACTCCTGTAACTTTGCCCTACAGCTCAACTGCCGTCCTTTGGAATCATATAGAGAAGTCAAATTCCTCCTCAACGTGACAGTTTTTCAACCCAACACTTGTATTCTGGGGCTATTATATTTGTCCCAACTGTCTCCTATAAACTCTCTGTTTTCTTTCAAATTATTTTCTCTTAGTCCCTTGAATAGATATAGCCTTTTTGCTGACATGTCCTGCAAAGTGGGATTGTCTGCCTTTCCTCTGTAGATGACTAAACCCAGCTTGTGCTAAAGGCCCAGATCATCCTCACTTATACAAACCATTTTCTGATCCAAACAATGCAGAGCAATCTCTTCCTTCTCAAAACATGTAACACATTGTGCTAAATAGTAATTAAGACTGGCCCATAATTATTAGTGCTTAGGAAAACTTTTCATGTAATATAGAAAGCTTGATGAAGTGGCTGCTTCAAGTATCAGATCCTGGTTGACAAGCCTGAATCAGCATCTTGGCAACTACCTTCTAACCTCTTTCCTTTGTTCAAACCAGTTTTTCCAAGGGTCTCTTCTAGCCAGCCTCCTCTTGAGGTAAGCAGAAGTTCTGAATCAACAGGCTAGGAAAGAATCCAGAGATTCGGGGGAATTCCCTGGCGGTCCAGTGGTAAGGACTCGGAGCTTTCACTGTGGGCCTGGGTTCAATCCCTGGTCAGAGGAAATAAGATCCTGCAAGCCACGCAGCCACAACCAAACAAACAGGCAAAAATAACAAATAAATAAAGAATCCACAGATTCTTGTAAATCGGAAAGTAGGCTGCTGACAATTTTGTAGTTCCTCAAAAACTTCTCATCTCTTATCCCCTCTCTGTCTTTATTCCACATACTACCTCGTATGATCTCTGCCACTTTTGTGGTTGTAAACACCCGGAGACTCTGGTGATTCTCTCATAGACTTCTCTAGCTCAGATCTCTTATTTGAGCTGTAATTCACCTGTCCAATAACTGATCTCACAGATTCCTCAAACCCCATGGTCCAAAGCAGAACCCATCATCTTCCTTCTCTTTCCAATATTTCCCACCTCAAGGAATGCTCTCATCCATTTGCCCACGCTAGAAACATGGATATCACTATAACTCCTCCCCCACAGCCCATCAGGCACAACTATTGGGGATTCCACCTTCTTAACATTTCTCAGATTAACCCTTTTTCATTTGAAACTCTGGCCACTGCCTACATTCAACCTCTCAGCCTGTCACCAAGGTTACTGTATCAACCTCAGTTGGTCTCCCTGCTTCCACCTCCCTCTGTGCAATTCATTCTTCCCCTGCAGTTTGAGTGATATTTTCCAAATGTCAGTTAATTACATCATTTTTCTACCAGTCAGGGACCAGCCAGGAAACCAGCTACCCTGAAAAGCAGATGTAATTTCATACAGAAAACTGATTACACAGGTGACGAAATAGCTTAGAAATCAAAGAAATGATGGAGAGGCAATCCAGAGTAGTAACAGCAGAAGAAAGAGCCACTGCCACCAAAAGTAGGGAGGGACAAAGGGAAATAGTGTTTTACTGGACCCCAGAGTCTGGGGTCACCCAGCGGAAGTGGGAACTACATCCACCCTGTGCAAAGAGAGAAGAGGCCACGGGGCAGATAGAGTTGCAGCCGGAAATGCTGCCTGAGGTGGAAAGAGTCGGGGAGAAACACCCTAATTTCTGCCTTCCCACCACCATCCAGTTTCCTAACAGTACCGCCCTTTCACTAAACCCAGCCAGAAGCCAGCAGATACTGGGGTCTGGGAAATGCAGCCTGCAGAGACCAGACAGGGCAGTGCGAGGGAAGGGCCATGTGAGGATCTGGGGCACTCAGGACCAGCCCTGGATGACCTCCCTTCTAGAAACGTAACAGTTCCTCCCTAAATCCTCAGCACAAAGTGCAACTCCTTGCTGTGGAAGGCAAGGTCGTGTACTCTTGCTCTGGCTCCAGCTTATCTCTCTAAGGCTGCCTTTTACCAGGTGCCTACATGCCTGCCTGTTTTACCAACCCTGCCTTACACTCACACTCAACTCAGTGCTCCCAGCTGTCTACCCGCAGCTTTCTGAATGTGCTAAACCCACTCACCACCAAGTCTTTACACATGCTACTCCCTAGAACAAGAACCCACTCCTTCCTTACTTTCTCAGGCCCAGCTCCTGTTCCAAAGGCTGGAAGCCTCCCAGAGCCTCCCATCTCACACTCTCTCTGTCTGGCTGGTGCCCTTTCTTTGTTTCTGTGGCACCCTGGGCTCAGCTCGCACAGCATTGTCCTTTGGTTACTGAAAGTGTCAGCTTTCTGGGCTTCTTAATTAGAATGTAACTTCCTTAAAGGTAGAGAAAATACCTCCCTCTCTTCCTTCTCAATGCAAAGCATAGTGCCTAGTATATTTAGTAAATACTTGGTGAGTAAATAAATAAATTTGGTCTTAAAAGATGTTATACTTCACTTAGGATAGGAGGGCCAGTTCTACTCAAAAGTTATGATTTCATTTTTCAACCACAAGGTTTATTTTTAAAATTCACTCCAGGTATTTTTGATGCTGGGAAAGATTTCCTTTCTGGGGACCAGGGACTCCCTCCAGAAATTTTTGAAATATGACTTTAAAACGGAAAAATCACCTGAAAATAGGAGAGACGAAAGCTAAAATGTAAGCAGCATTTCAATGTCTTCCAAACTATTTAAGGGTATCTTTTTTCAACAAATAATACTTTATGTAACAAATAATAGTTTTGTTACAAAGTGTAGTAGAGCAGTAGTTCTCAAAGAAAACAATTTTTACTTGAAAGAACAGTTGATAAACAAACAGACGGGTATTTGGCAGGCATTTCCTCAAATATAAATAAGGTAAGCTGCTCACTACAAGGAAAATGTTGGATAGTACTTGTCGCCAATGATAAAATGTAAGGTTTCAAGCAAAACTTTTGAAAACTAGTATTTGCCACTAGGAGCTTGACCACTTCCCATTTAAAAACTTTTCTGATGACATTCATGGTCAGCAAAATGATTTCAGAACAAATTACCACAAACTTAGTGGCTTAAAACAACACAATTTTTTTTATCTTACTATAGTCACGTTGGCTAGAAATTTGATACACTTCTCTCTAGGCTAAAGTCAATGTGTCAGCAGGGCTGTCTGAAGGCTCTAGGGGAAAATCAGTTTCCTTGCTTTTTCTAGCTTCTAGAGACTGCCCATTTTCCTTGGTTCTTGGCCTATTTCTCCATTTTCAACACCAGCAACATAGCATCTCTCTGACCTCTGCTTCTGTCATCACATCTTTTTCCTGTGACCCTCTCAGCTTCTCACTTTTAAAGACCCTTACGATTACATTGCATCCGCCTGGATTATCCCAGTTGATTCCCTATGTTAAGCTCCACCAATATGCAAACTTCATTTCTTCTGCCACCTTAATTCCCCTTTGCCATGTAACCTATCATATTCAGCCACTCTGGGGATTAGGATGTGGACATCTTTGTGGGACCATTAAACTGCCTGCAACAGGTGGTGATATTAACAAATGTGATTTTTAAAAATATCTTTTTAAGTGATTGTGTCAACATTTGGAAGATATGCATAATTTGGTGAACCTACATTTTCAAAATGACAAGTGTTTAATGTTCAAAATCATGCATGGGCAGAAGAGCCATTCAAAGTTTATGATGAATGGATTTAATGTTACATACTACAACAATTTCAGATTCCAGATTGCAACTAACCTTTTAGAAACTACTATTTGTTGAATTTTGAAGTACTATCAAGGAAGAATACACAATTATCTGAAAAAGCTATTAAAATACTCCTCCTTTCCAATCATGTATCCATGTAAACCCATACTTTCTTCATATAATTCAACCAAACAACAATGTATTGCAACAGATTGAATGCAGAAGCACATAAGAGAATCTAGCTGTCTTTTTTTTTTTTCAATTTTTGGCAGCGTTGGGTCTTCATTGCTGCGTGTAGGCTTTCTCTAGTTGCAGCAAGTGGAGTCTCCTTCTCACTGCAGTGGCTTCTCTTGTTGTGGAGCATGGGCTCTAGGTGCACAGGCTTCAGCAGTTGTGGCACATGGGCTCAGTAGTTGTGGCTCGCAGGCTCAGTAATTGTGGCACACAGGCTTAGTTGCTCCACAGCATGGGGGATATTCCTGAACCAGGAATCGAACCCATGTCCCCTGCACTGGCTGGCGGATTCTTAACCACTGTGCCACCAGGGAAGTCCCCAGAATCTAGCTGTTTACAAAGCCAAACTTCAAAGCAGTTTACAAGGCAGCCAAAAATAAAAATAAATCAATGAAAGCAGTTTACAAAAATGTAGAAGAGTGACATTCTTCTCACTAATTTTTTAGTTTTTTTCATGAAAATATGCTATCCATGTTAACAGGTAATAGGTGTATTACTGTTACTTTTGAATGGATTAATAAGTTTAAATGTTTTTCAGTTTAATATCTTAGATGATTTATTTTGATAGACATAACTCACATAAACAAAAGCTTTTTGAGGTTCTCAAAATTTTTAAGAATGGAGAGGAGTTCTGAGAGGAAAATGTCTGAGGACTGATGCACTAGAGTAACAATTCTTCCAATGAGACAGATGTGATTTTAAATGTGATCTTTAAATGTGTACTGTTTATTGGAGAGTTTGCCCACCCCTCAGCCTGGGCATATATCTGGAAAAAACTGTAATTTGAAAAGATACATACACTCCAATGTTCATAGCAGCACTATTTACAAGACATGGAAGTGACGAAAGACATGGAAGTGACCAAAATGTCCATCAAAAAATGAATGAATAAAGAAGATGTGGTATATATATACACAATACTCAGCCATAAAAAAAGAAAGAAATAATGCCATTTGCAGCAACTGGATGGACTTGGAAGACGTTATGTTAAGTGAAATAAGTCAGAAAAAGACAAGTACCATATTATATCACTTATATGTGGAATCTAAAATATGACACAAATGAACTTATCTATGGAACAGAAACAGACTCACAGACATAGAGAACAGATTTGTGGTTGCCAAGGTGGAAGAGAGATGGATTGGGAGTTTAGGGTTAGCAGATACAAACTATTATATATAAGATGGATAAACAACAAGGTCCTACTGTATTGCACAGGGAACTGTATTTAATATCCTGTGATAAACCGTAATGGAAAAAACATGAAAAAGAATATTTATATGCATAACTGAATCACTTTGCTGTACAGCAGAAATTGACACAACATTGTAAATCAACTATACTTCGATAAAATAAAAATTTTTTAAAGAAGTCCCACTTTTAAATGGTGATCATGTATGCAAGTGACACACTCATCAACCACAGCTTCATATATACTTTTTATTGAGTGCCAATTTTGTGCCAGGGAATCTGATAGGTACTTTATATTTCTCATCTGTTAAGTAGAAGATCAACCACAGAGAGCATTATTAAACACCAAAACAGGTCACCAAGGAAGAATTTGTGGAATTTCTTCTCATTCTGGAGGCCTCCAAATATAGACTAGTTTCCCATTCTTCTCTGATGGCCCAGTGTGCTTTTACGATGAGGGTGCTTAGTAATCTTAGTTGTTACTGTGTTTTTTGCAGATCTGTCAGAAAAAAAATGTCCAGGGTAAACTAAACGATGACTCAAGTGCCCCTGCAACAATATGATTGAAAACTCTACGGCTGTCTCCACATCATAATAACATAATGGATCAGTACAGTGAAACTATCAAGATGTAGTACAGACAATATTTTAGCAGGATTTTTCATTTTCAATAGGTTTCTTAATATCAGATATGTAAACCCTAAGTGACTTTACCAAGACCCTATGGTATTTTAGTAATACATTTGCACAGATAAGGAGGTAGAACTCAATTCCTTGTCCTCCATAGCAAACACTGGGCTCCTTTCTTATTGTCTATGTCACCAAGTAGCTACACAGTCTTGGGACAGTTCCTTAACCTCTCACAGCCCCAGATTCCTCATCTACCTCTTGGGTATAGGGATGCCTATCCATGAAGGTTGTTTTTGAGGCTCAAGTCCAACAATAATGCATATGAAAGGGCTCTTGACAAACTAAGTTGTCTTATGCAAATGACAGAGCCAAGAAGGAATGTGATACAGTCACTTTATTTCTCCCTTCCATCTTCATCATCCCTACCAGGTTTCAGGTGGGTGGGAAGATTAATGGTTGGACATGTTAACTGTGAGATGCCTTTTTATATCCAAAAGATCAAGGAGGTAGTCAAATGTGAGAGTCTGAAATTCATTGGGAGAAATTTGGGTGGATATAAATTCGGGATCATCTGTATTTATATGGCATTTAAATCTAAGTTGAGAGTGAATGATGTTATCAAGATAATGAGAATGGATAGAGAAGGATTTCAAGGAGTGAGACAGGAGACTTTAAAATCAAGAATCTGAGGAAGAACCAGCAAGAAAGACTGAGAAGTGGTGAACAGTGAAGAGTAAGGAAAACCTGCAGATTGTTGTGATCTGAAAGTGAAGTGAAAAGCTGTATCAGGGTGGTCAACCATGTCAAATGCTGCTGATAGGTAAAGTCAGATGTGGACTAAGAACTGACACTTGGATTTAACAAAAGGAAAGTCAATTAGTAACCTTGACAAGACCACGGAGGTGGTAGGGGCAAAAAAAGCCCAGATGAACTGAATTCAAGAAATCATACGAGGAAAGGAGCTGGAGACACAGCAACTATTGACTTCTGAGGAGCTCTGCTGGAAAGGGAAACAGAAACACAGAGGAAGAAGGAGAATATGGGGTTGGGAAGTTTTGCTTTCTGAGGCTGTTTTGCTTTTCTTATGGAGATGTTTATAAGATGTTTATAGACACTCACTGTGATGCTATCTATTTACAGGCAAATATACAAAGAGCCAAGGCAGGACATGGGTGTGTTTTACTCTTGATTTCTCTTTTTGAGAGCATGATGAGCTACTGTACAATAAAAGGAAAAAGACCAAGTCTTACAAAGAAACTGATGCCCTGTCCCCAGTACACAGCCAAGAAGCAGATCTTAATTGGCGTCAGACTTTGCGCACAAATGAACCCAAATGGATTCAACTTTACTGAACTATGTATCGTTTATTTTGTTACTGAAATAAGTGTATCAGGCAACTGGAAATCCATGAATTGATTTAAATATTATGCAAAAGATGGAGCTATTACTATGGGCACATTTTTATGATTTGAAAATCACATTTCAGCATTTTCCTTATGTCAGGGGCTATGACAGGGCAGTGTTGATGAACACATTCAGACCCAATCATCGAGAAAAAGACTTGGAACTGCAAATTTCTCTTGTAAAAGATGTCTTCTTAGGTCCACACTAAGTTCAAAGTTATTAAATAATGGCAGTTGGGTTTGGGAGTTTTTTGGCCTACGATTTGTTTTTAACGTTTTACTATGAAAAATTTCATAATATGCAAAAGTAGAATAGATAATGACCCTCCCCACCATATACTCAGGACCCAGCTTCAAAATTACTAATGGCTAAGCTTATTTCATCTATATCCTAACTCACCTTTCTCTCCTCAAGCACTGGACTGTTTTGAAGCAAATCCCAGACATCATATTACATCTATAATTACTTCAGTGTGAGTGTCTAAAAGAGGAGAAGGACTCTTTAAAAAAAAACCCATATAACTATATTATCATTTTCACACCTAAAACTTAGCTTCTTAACTCCCAGCAAATATTATTCAGCGTTCATATTTCCTCAAATGTACCATAAATGTCTTTTTACATGTAGATTGTTTGAATCAAGATCCCAACAAGGTCTACAAATGGACACATCATTTTTGAAAGGGACCAATAGACAGTTTTGCAAATTACCAGAAGCTCTTTAGTATTATGGTATACAAATCAGTATTGAATGAAATGGGAACAGTGTATTTTTAAATATAATTCTATAAGGTGTAAGGAATCTTTCCAAATACTGAAAGGCATTTTCTCAAGCAAAATTAAAACTAGAACTATGATTTGGGTCTGCCAATTACAAATACATTCACAATTGATATGAAGTTTTCCATTGAAAATACAAAATCTTATTTAAATAAATATATGCTTCTGTTGGTTGATTTGGCTTTGTGCAGTGAACTATAGCCCATCTATTCTTCCAACCGTACTAACATAGCCAGTTTAAACATTCTTCAGCTCAGTCCAGTCCTCAGAAACTAGTATTCTCTTACCCTCCAAAAAGAACCAAAACAAAGCAAAAACAATAGTAGTAATTACATGTTAGACATTTTTACATATATAAATTATGACTGATTCTGGTGTTGGGGGAATTTGGCTGGAGTAAAATATGGACCATGTGACTACAACACATAAAATATTAAAAGTTAAGCAAATAACTACCTTGAACAAAATTATACTAACTTTCTGCTTTTAATGTCACCATCATAGAGTGTGAGAACCAAAAGAAACCTTGGAGCTCCAGCCCTCTTCCGTTAGAGGTGAGGCAACTGAGGCTGAATGACTCGCCTGGGGTCCAACAGCAGGAAAGTTAGGTCACTCGACTACCAGACCGATCCTTTGCCCTGCTGCTGTGTCACACTACGTCCCAAATTGCCAGATTATTTCTGATTCAGAGCTACTTCTTTTCTGTTAAAAGTCTGCCCTCACTCCTTGTTGGAGCAAGACTCAGGAGAACTGCTTTGAAATTGTCATTTGTGTTTATTTTCCTTTCCACAGTCATTTCAGAGAATGTTGGCAACTGTTTTAATGGTTTGATTTTGTTTCACTATTTAATGTGAACTTTATTTAACTATATAATCCCATTCATTATTTAGCTCTTACAATTTTTATGAGATCCTTCTGTCCAAGATGGAATAGGATCCTAGTGTAGTTTTCAAAGCTTGGTAAATATTTATTCTCTAAAAATTACATTAATGTTTATCTTTTAAAACAGTCAGCTGTCATATTTATAGTCTGCACAAAGGTACAGCATAATACTTATAATTTTCACTTCACAGCAAAGATTCATTACCAACAAAGTACAAAAAATATTTTGAAAAGGAACACCACATAACCTGTTATAATAGCTTCCCCTAGCGAACGTTCCCACGATTATTTTCTGAACACCCTTGAGGGCTATTTTAACACTTGTTACATAGTTTCTTAGAAATTTTCTTTCTATCATACGTAAAACAAAAGTTTTTTCAAATGATTTTTTCATTTCCACATACACTCAAAAGAATTAACCCTATTAGCAGATGGCTTTCAACTAGAAAAGAGTAGTGTTATTTTTTCATTCAACTTGAAACAGGAAAAATGAAAAAGAAGAATGCACAGAATATAATTGATGATAACAACTGTGATTTACTGATGATTCACTATGTGCTATGGATTTTGCTCATCACTTACATGAGTTATTTAATGCAGTCTTTGTATTACTTTATGCTGTGAATAGTATTACTACTCTCATTTTACAGATGAAGAAACTTAAGTCTTTGGCCAAAGAACATAGAGCCAGCACATGAGAGCTGAAATTGGAATTCAGGTAGACTAACATCATGGTCCATGGGCCAAGCAACTACTCTATTCTGCTGACACAGTCACAGAGTAATTTATGTGTCAAATGTGATCTTTCTCACAATAGCAAACGTGTTCACCAGATTACTTCATTATTTATCCATTCTACTTTGCTTATATCACAGAAGGCTCAAAGTCTTCCTGCCCCAGGGTTGTAATTCCCCTCTAGATGTTATGCATTGGAGTCTACAACTGCCACCTAGATAAGAAGTAGTATTAATTAATTCCAGGGCTGGGGCAGAAAAGATACAAGATGATCCCAAAACAGCTTGTTATGTCAGAAAGTAAGGAAGTCCTCCAAATAAAAACAAAAAGGATAGGATAGGACAGGAGCATGTCACAAGGACCCAGGTGCTACCTTGAGACTTCTTGCCAAACCTGGGACAATTTGAGCACCAAAATGATTCATTTTAAACCATTGAAAAATTAAGAATTCATGAGTTCATACTAAGAGACAGGTAAATAGATAGGCAGACAGATAGAAAAAGGAAGGGCTCTGGTTGACAGGGGAATGTGAGGGCAGACTGGTACATGTGGAGGGAGTGCAGGAGTTTAAAATGATCATTTTGCCATCATGGTAGTAAGATTAAATAAGGCAAGAAACATCAATAGATTCCAAATCTAAGGAGAAATTTTGATGAGGAACATGATACTTGCATGATTTTAAAGTATCTTCTCACTTATCTTTATTAGTTGCAAGGAAGGAAAATTAAAATAGTAATTATACAATGGAAAAATAAGATAACGCCATGATCTGGTGATCAAATGTACAGCACTAATGGACGAAAGTTTCACATATTGAGGTACGGGGAAGTCATTCTGGCTTATACATGATTTAACTTGAATTTTATCCTAACTAAAACCTCCTGTTTGTAGCCTATCAAACATATATTGTACATCTGCTTTAATCATTAAAGAAAAGTGTGCACTGACCAGAAGTAAAGGATGCCCATGCTAAAAATAAAGATTAAATGCCTCCCTTCGCAGGATGCCAATGCTAGTACTCCTTCAATGATGACACTCCCTTCCCAGGTACCAAAGCCACACTAACTTGCTGTGTACATGCTGATCTGTTTTTATTTGTTTGTTTGTTTTTTGTTGTTTGAAACTTGAAGGAATGTATCCCTGAGCTGTTTAATGTTCTTTGTTCTGACAAGATGTAAAACAGAGCAGAAAACCATATTTCTCTGGAGCAGTTCCTCAGAGAGGCTGTTTCCCAGGCTATAGTCCTCAGTTTGGCTCAAATAATACTCTTTTCTATTCCTATTATAGATTGTTTATTGATTATTTTCATTGACATCGCAGTGGGGAACAGCCGGGCATCATGTGCCTCCAGATAGGAGACCCTCAGAAGAACATATCAAGTGTGTAGGATTCCAGTCAGGAATGCATAACCTGAGTTCAACCACAGGGAAGAAAAAGACAAAATGATGAATGTTCTGCTCTTGTAAATGGGAAGAGTATATTCTTTCAAACAGTCAAAATCACAAAAGACAAAGAAAGGCTGTGGAAACAACTGGATTAAAGAGGCTTGAGAGACATGACAACTAAATGCAATACCTGTTTCTAGACTTCATTCTGGGGGGGGGGGCAGGGCACGAATGCTGTACAGCAGTGGTCCCCAACTTTTTGGGCACCAGGGACCCATTTCATGGAAGACAATTTTTCCACTGACCAGGGGATGGACTGCACTAATGCAACCAATAGGGAGCAGCAGATGAAGCTTTGCTCGCTGGGCTACTGCTGGTCTCCTGCTGTGCAGCCTGGTTTCTAACAGGCCCCAGGCCACCGGTCTGCAGCCAGGGGGATGGGGACCCCTGCTCTAAAGGGCATGAAAGGGTGGGTCAATAACAAAAATGGAAAATGGAGTTATGCCCAGAGGAAGAGGAATGGGCAACAAGTTAGAAGAAAATATTATAAATACTTTGACCATCCAGGAGAGGGCAGACAGCAGAAGCAAGAAGAACTACAATCCTGCAGCTTGTGGAACAAAAACCACATTCACAGAAAGATAGACAAGATGAAAAGGCAGAGGACTATGTGCCAGATGAAGGAACAAGATAAAGCCCCAGAAAAACAACTAAATGAAGTGGAGATAGGCAATCTTCCAGAAAAAGAATTCGGAATAATGATAGTGAAGATGATCCAGGACCTTGGAAAAAGGATGGAGGCAAAGATCGAGAAGATGCAGGAAATATTTAACAGACCTAGAAGAATTAAAGAACAAACAGAGATGAACAATACAATAACTGAAATGAAAACTACACTAGAAGGAATCAATAGCAGACTAACTGAGGCAGAAGAACGGATAAGTGACTTGGAAGACAGAATGGTGGAATTCACTGCTGCAGAAAAGAAGAAAAAAGAATGAAAAGAAATGAAGACAACCTAAGATACCTCTGGTACAACATTAAATGCAACAACATTTGCATTATAGGGGTCCCAGAAGGAGAAGAGAGAGAGAAAGGGCCAGAGAAAATATTTGCAGAGATTACAGTCAAAAACTTCCATAACATGGGAAAGGAAATAGCCACCCAAGTCCAGGAAGCTCAGTGAGTCCCACACAGGAAAAGCCCAAGGAGAAACACACCAAGGCACATAGTAATCAAATTGGCAAAAATTAAAGACAGAGAAAAATTATTGAAAGCAGTAAGGGAAAAATGAAAAATAACACACAAGGGAACTCCCATAAGGTTAACAGCTGATTTCTCAGCAGAAACTCTAGAAGCCAGAAGCGGGGTGGAATGATATACTTAAAGTGATGAAAGGGAAGAGCCTACAACCAAGATTAGCTGGCAAGGATCTCATTCAGATTCGATGGAGAAATCAAAAGCTTTACAGACAAGCAAAAGCTAAGAGAATTCAGCACTGCCAAACCAGGTCTACAACAAATGCTAAAGGAACTTCTCTAAGTGGGAAACACAAGAGAAGAAAAGGACCTACAAAAACAAACCCAAAACACTTAAGAAAATGGTCATAGGAACATACATATCGATAATTACCTTAAACATGAATGGATTAAATGCTCCAACCAAAAGACACAGGCTTGTTGAATGGATAAAAAAAACAAGACCCATCTATATGCTGTCTACAAGAGACCCACTTCAGACCTAGGGACACATACAGACTGAAAGTGAGGGGATGGAAAAAGATATTCCATGCAAATGGAAAACAAAAGAAAGCTGGAGTAGCTATACTCATATCAGATAAAATAGACTTTAAAATAATGAATGTTACAAGAGACGAGGAAGGACACTACATAATGATCAAAGGATCAATCCAAGAAGAAGATATAACAATTATCAATATATATGCACCCAACATAGGAGCACCGCAATATATAAGGCAACTGCTAACAGCTGTAAAAGAATAAATCGACAGTAACACAATAATAGTGGAGGACTTTAACACCCCACTTACACCAATGGACAGATCATCCAAAATTAAAATAAATAAGGAAAAAGAAGCTTTAAATGACACAATAGACCAGATAGATTTAATTGATATTTATAGGACATTCCATCCAAAAACAGCAGTTTACACTTTCTTCTCAAGTGCGCACGGAACATTCTCCAGGATAGATCAAATCTTGGGTCACAAATCAAGCCTCAGTAAATTTAAGAAAATTGAAAACATATCAAGCATCTTTTCTGACCACAACTCTATGAGATTAGAAATGACTTCCCAGGAAAAAACGTAAAAAACACAAACACAGGGAGGCTAAACACTACATTACTAAATAACCAAGAGATCAATTAAGAAATCAAAGGGAAATGAAAAATACCTAGAGACAAATGACAATGAAAACACAACAATCCAAAACCTATGGGATGCAGCAAAAGCAGTTCTAAGAGGGAAGTTTATAGCAATACAATCCTACCTCAAGAAACAATAAAAATCTCAAATAAACAATCTAAACTTACACCTAAAGGAACAAGAGAAAGAAGAACAACAAAACCTAAAGTTAGCAGAAGGAAAGAAATCATAAAGATCAGACCAGAAATAAATGAAATAGAAACAAAGAAAACAATAACAAAAATCAATAAAGCTAAAAGCTGGTTTTTTGAGAAGATAAAGAAAATTGATAAACCATTAGCAAGACTCATCAAGAAAAAGAGGGAGAGGACTCAAATCAATAAAATTAGAAATGAAAAAGGAGAAGTTACAACGGACACTGCAGAAATACAAAGCATCTTAAGAGACTACTACCAGCAACTCTACGCCAATAAAATGGACAACCTGGAAGAAATGGACTAATTCTTAGAAAGGTATAATGTTCCAAGACTGAACCAGGAGGAAATAGAAAATATGAACAGATCAATCACAGGTAATGAAATTGAAACTGTGATTTAAAATCTTCCAACAAACAAAAGTCCAGGACCAGATGGCTTCACAGGTGAATTCTATCAAACATTTAGAGAAGAGCTAACATCCTTCCTTCTCAAACTCTTCCAAAAAATTGCAGAGAAAGAAACACTCCCAAACTCATTCTATGAGGCCACCATCACCCTGATACCAAAACCAGACAAAGATACTACAAAAAAAGAAAATTACAGACTAATATCACTGATGAATATAGATGCAAAAATCCTCAACAAAATACTAGCAAACAGAATCCGACAACACATTAAAAGGATCATACACCATGATCAATTGGGATTTATCCCAGGGATGCAAGGATTCTTCAGTATACACAAATCAATCAATGTGATACACCATATTAACAAATTGAAGAATAAAAACCATATGATCATCTCAATAGATGCAGAAAAAGCTTTTGACAAAATTTAACACCCATTTATGATAAAACCTCTCCAGAAAGTGGGCATAGAGGGAACCTACCTCAATATAACAAAGGCCATATACGACAAACCCACAGCAAACATCATTCTCAATGGTGAAAAACTGAAAGCATTTCCTCTAAGATCAGGAACAAGACAAGGATGTCCACTCTCACCACTATTATTCAACATAGTTTTGGAAGTCCTAGCCATAGCAATCAGAGAAGAAAAAGAAAAGGAATATAAATTGGAAAAGAAGAAGTAAAGCTGTCACTTTTTGCAGATGACATGATACTATACATAAAGAATCCTAAAGATGCCACAAGAAAGCTACTAGAGCTAATCAATGAATTTGGTAAAGTTGCAGGATACAAAATTAATGCACAGAAATCTCTCATTCCTATACACTAATGATGAAAAATCTGAAAGAGAAATTAAGAAACACTCCCATTTACCATTGCAACAAAAAGAATAAAATACCTAGGAATGGGGCTTCCCTGGTGGCACAGTGGTTGAGAGTCTGCCTGCTGATGCAGGGGAAACAGATTTGTGTCCCGGTCCGGGAAGATCCCACATGCCGCGGAGCGGCTGGGCCCATGAGCCATGGCCGCTGAGCCTGCACGTCCAGAGCCTGTGCTCCACAATGGGAGAGGCCACAACAGTGAGAGGCCCACGTACTGCAAAAAAAATAAAAAATAAAAATAACCTAGGAATAAACCTTCCTAGGGAGACAAAAGACCTGTATGCAGAAAACTATAAGACACTGATGAAAGAAATTGAAGATGATACTAACAGATGGAGAGATATACCATGTTCTTGGATTGGAAGAGGCAATATTGTGAAGATGACTGTACTACCCAAAGCAATCTACAGATTCAATGCAATCCCTATCAAATTACCAATGGCACTTTTTATGGAACTAGAACAAAAAAATCTTAATATTTGTATGGAGACACAAAAGACCCCGAATAGCCAAAGCAGTCTTTATGGCAAGAAACAGAGCTGGAGGAATCCAACTCCCTGACTTCAGACTATACTACAAAGCTACAGTAATCAAGACAATATGGTACTGGCACAAAAACAGAAACATAGATCAATGGAACAAGATAGAAAGCCCAGAGGTAAACCCACGCACCTATGGTCAACTAATCTATGACAAAGGAGGCAAGGATATACAATGAAGAAAAGACAGTCTCTTCAACAAGTGGTGCTGGGAAAACTGGACAGCTACATGTAAAAGAATGAAATTAGAACACTCCCTAACACCATACACAAAAATAAAAAAATGGATTAGAGACCTAAATGTAAGACCGGACACTATAAAACTCTTAGAGGAAAACATAGGAAGAACTCTTAGACATAAATCACAGAAAGATCTTTTTTGATCCACCTCCTAGAGTAATGGAAATAAAAACAAAATAAACAAATGGGACCTAATGAAACTTCAAAGCTTTTGCACAGCAAAGGAAACCATAAACAAGACAAAAAGACAATCCTCAGAATGGGAGAAAATATTTGCAAACGAATTAACAGACAAAGGATTAATCTCCAAAATATATAAACAACTCATGCAGCTCAATATTTAAAAAGACAAACAACCCAATTCAAAAATGGGCAGAAGACCTAAATAGACATTTCTCCAAAGAAGACATACAGATGGCCAAGAAGCACATGAAAAGCTGCTCAACATCACTAATTATTAGAGAAATGCAAATCAAAACTACAATGAGGTATCACCTCACACCAGTTACAATGGGCTTCATCAGAAAAATCTACAAAAAATAGATGCCAGAGAGGGTGTGGAGAAAAGGAAACCCTCTTGCACTGTTGGTGGGAATGTAAACTGATACAGCCACTATGGAGAACAGTATGGAGGTTCCTTAAGAAACTAAAAATAGAAGTACAATAGGATCCAGCAATCCCACTACTGGGTATATACCCAGAGAAAACCACGATTCAAAAAGACACATGCACCCCAATGTTCATTGAAGCACTATTTACAATAGCCAGGTCATGGAAGCAACCTAAATGCCCATCAACAGATGAATGGATAAAGAAAATGTGGTACATATATACAATGGAATATTACTCAGCCATAAAAAGGAATGAAATTGGGTCATTTGTTGAGATGTGGATAGATCTAGAGACTGTCATATAGAGTGAAGTAAGTCAGAAAGAGAAAAACAAATATCGTATATTAACGCATATATGTGGAACCTAGAAAAATGGTACAGATGAACTGGTTTGCAGGGCAGAAATTGAGACACAGATGTAAAGAATAAACATATGGACACCAAGTGGGGAAAGCCGTGGGGGTGGGGGGGGATGGTGTGATGAATTGGGCTATTGGGATTGACATGTATACACTGATGTGTATAAAATTGATGACTAATAAGAACCTGCTGTATAAAAAAATTAGTAAAATATAAAAAAAAAAAGAACTTTTCCCACTACTGGGCATATATCCTGAGAAAACCATAATTCAAAAAGAGTCATGTACCAAAATGTTCATTGCAGCTCTATTTACAATAGCCCAGAGATGGAAACAACCTAAGTGCCCATCATCAGATGAATGGATAAAGAAGATGTGGCACATATATACAATGGAATATTACTCAGCCATAAAAAGAAACGAAATTGAGCTATTTGTAATGAGGTGGATGGACCTAGAGTCTGTCATACAGAGTGAAGTAAGTCAGAAAGAGAAAGACAAATACCATATGCTAACACATATATATGGAATTTAAGAAAAAAAATGTCATGAAGAACCTAGGGGTAAGACAGGAATAAAGACACAGACCTACTAGAGAATGGACTTTAGGATATGGGGAGGGGGAAGGGTAAGCTGTGACAAAGTGAGAGAGTGGCATGGACATATATACACTACCAAACGTAAAATAGATAGCTAGTGGGAAGCAGCTGCATAGCACAGGGAGATCAGCTCGGTGCTTTGTGACCACCTAGAGGGGTGGGATAGGGAGGGTGGGAGGGAGGGAGACGCAAGAGGGAAGAGATATGGGAACATATGTATATGTATAACTGATTCACTTTGTTATAAAGCAGAAACTAACACACCATTGTAAAGCAATTATACTCCAATAAAGATGTGAAAATAATAATAATAATAAAATAAAAAAAACCTTTGACCAGAAAATGGTGTATGTTCACAGACGTATGTCAGATTGGAAGGAAATATCCTATACATGTACAGGACCAACTGTGATCTCTTGTGCCTAGTACTTACCAGTGAGCTCAAAGATAGGTGCCCTGATTTGAAGTAATGCTTGGAGAAGGCCTATTTTGGCAGGTGCTATTTTACATGAGAAAGTGAAACATGAATAATGAGTCAAATCCATTTCACCTTCCTTCACAAATCAAGGTTTTTTTAAACTTGTATGTTGTCCAAGCATCATGTAGCCTAAACAATAAGATGTTTTCCTGAGTTGTTGTCCAGGAAATTGAAGTCAGCTAAGTCTAGTTCAAGCTGACCTGGCTAAGACTGAGTAGGACCACTGATCTTATACTGGGCATGCACCAGTGTCCACTTGGTGACTTTTTGACGTCAGAGGGTTGAAAACTCCACCCTTAGATTGTGCTAAGCACCTCCAGTTTGAACATGCTGAGGCCTGTAGCTTATCTACAGCTGTGCAAAACTACGATTACCACACCTTTTTCCAATCACCTTACCCCATGCTTCCCATGCTCTCCACACCTCAGACCACCCTGCTTCTTTATTATTCATACTATAAATACCCCGAGCCCCTTGCCTAAGGGAGATAGATCTCACACTAGTTCTATCATCTCCTCTCATGGCTGCCTTGTAAATAAACCCTCTCTTTGCTGCAAATCTCAGTGTCTCAGAGTTTTGGTTTGTTGCGTGCCAGGTAAAATGAACCCGGTAACAAGGATTTACTCAACGGTCACGGCTGTGTTAGACATTGTCAGTTTCCAGATAGCATCTACTCTCCAGGAGCTGATTGTCTAGGCGGGAGAGAAAGACACAAAGATATACCCTAAAGTAATTTTTGACAGTGGTGTGTCCCAAGACAGAAATGGGATGAGGCCCTCTACTCTGCAGAGTTGTACAGTTAGGCCACATGGAGGTGAAGCCTCTGTATTGAGATGAGTATTGAAGGATGAATGAAGACTTCACCGCCCAGGAACAGAGGAGTATGATCAACTCAGCCTTCTGCACCCGAGATTCATAAAGGTAAGAATATATATATATTCTTGGGGTTGTCATGTGGGAAGCTGGTGGCAGATGTGAAGGGTATGACAAGCAGAGGGAAAAGTTCATTCTATGTAGCAGTTTGAAGCAGCAGGGCACCATACTTCTCAAAGGAGTGTCTGGGAGTATACCAAGAGGTCTGAGAAGCCCCTGATAAAATGGCATATCTTCAAGGACACTTTAATACATTTTTATATTCAAACAAATATATGTAATAGGTTAGCAAGTACATAAGGAGTTTTTAAGATAAACCACAGAAATATTTAAAAATCTCACTACTTTAGGTACTTCAAAGTTGGTCTGCCACCATCCCTGGTAGATGGCATTTCTTTCCTTTGCCCTTACAGGCAAGTCCCTGATCATTAGCAAAGCCAGGGGAGATATGTCATTAGGTGGGCGTGGTTGGTACTTGGGTAATTTGTGCCCGTCTTTTTTTTAAATATCAACACAGCATTTTAATATTATGTTGCATATATTTCTATTGCATTTCTTCCATTTCTTTTATGCTTATAAGGCCTTTCATGCAGCTATCAGAGATGTAGCTGCTACCAACCCTCCCAAATCAGTCCCCAGCAAGATTTTTCCTGCCCAGTGTCATTCAAACCAATAGAACGAGACTGAGTTTGCTTCAGAAGCAAAGGAAAGCTTTACGCTTTGATCAGAGAATGGAGAGGTACGAGCTCTGGCTCTAGAGCACTGGCTCTCCCAGACAGGCTGTGGGCGGGGTTGCTTTATAGGATCTCATCTGCAGGGAGACGGCAGAGTTCTCATGGGGCTGGCCCAGCTGCACAGCTCACACTCCAGATCATGCAGTGCTGGGGACAGCATCTCTGCACACAACCTACTGCCACCATCTTGAACTGAGGGTAGCGCACAGTGAGCTTCTGCTTGGGACCCACCAAGAGCACCTGTTTCACACGAGGAACTCTCGTCTGAAGTGCTGGGTGCAAGCCTTCTGCATGTGGCCCCCTGTGAGCCAGGGAAACTAGACTAAGCACACACACAAAAAGGTCCGACTTTATTACCCAGATTCTATTCTTATTTCTTGGGAATTGTCAGTGGGCTTTGCCGATGACAAACTCCTCCTCTGTCCTTTGTCCTGCTCCTCATTCTTGAGAGGCGCCGAGGGGTACAGATTCTGTAACTGCTTCCTGCTGACTTGGGGCGTTGTCATAACCCTGGGCGAAGAAGCAGAGCAGCTCCCAAGTTGCCTGTAGATGTGCCTCAGCCCTGACTCTTTGCATCCCCGAGCAACCACTGTTTGGAGTTTTATAAACTCTAATCTTTTCGAGACAAAGGACATCAGACAATTTAGCATGCATGGCCCAAATATTAGCAAGAGAGCAATGGTCACATGTCAAATTTTTCCTAAAAATGAAGATATCTAGGTCTTTTGCCTGTAAGCACAAGTGTGCCCTGATGTTGAGGTTCATTGCCGGGCCCTGAGTATCCCTGGTCACACTTCTGTTGTTTTTCAGTAGAGAAGCTTCAGGTTAGAGAGAGGTTCATGCAAGTAGTCAGGGGTGTCCGTTGACCCAGGTTGTCTCTCCGGAGGTTGAGGCTCAGGAGCCCTCTTCATTCGAGTGTGTTGTCCCCACAGAGTGATCCCTGCAACTTCAGGGAGGAATGGGTGGTTAAGCTCACTGAGTTGCATTCCCCACCTGGTCTCTTGGCCAGAAGAGGTGAAGGGCCAGGTGCGAGAAGCTCCTGGTCACCGTATTTCCTGAGAGCTTTTATGGTTTCTCCAACTGGAGAGCACACTTGAGTTGTTCCATTTCAAGGGGATATGAGATCCTTCTTTCAGGCCTGGGGAATGGGTTTACATACAAAAGGTCAAATGCACCTAACTTTAACTTATCCCTTGGGGCTAATTGCATGCGGGAGCAAGGGAATCAGAAGCAGCTTAATCCAATTTTCTTGTGAGTTTCCTGACAAACTTTAAAGGCCTGGTTGGATTTCTCTACTTTTCCTGATGATTGGGGTCTCCAGGCTGAGTGCAAGATCCGTTTTAATTCTCAACAGTAAGCTACCTCTTTCCTTCCAAATAGCCCCTGTGCCTGTAGGCTGGCATATGCCTACCGGGATTAGTCTTCGTGCCTCTATGACTTGGGTCTGGGAGGTCACTGCATATCTCACTAGCCTTTTTCCTTCTCTCATTAAACTGTTCCCGTCCTTGAACGCTTCCTCGTCTGCATTTGAGACTTCCTAGGTACGGGTGATTTTGGTCTAGATCGTGTCTATGGTTTCTATACAATCACACTCTGGGGGCCCCATTTCAGCAGGTAGCAGGGTGGACAGATTTAGCGTGTGACAGTTTTTTATTGTAGCCAGTGGGTTGTCTAAAAGCATAGCCTGAACTTTAATCAACCTTCTGGGGGATAGCCACTCTGTTTCCTTAGAACTTACTAAAGCCTGAACCTGGTGTGGAGTCCATATAGTGATTGGCTGACCAAACGTTAACTTTACAGCCTCCTTTAGCAGGGTTGTAGTAGATATTTCTGCCATAGGCAAGGAGGCCATCCCTTAGTAGTTTGATCTAATTGTTTAGAGAAACAAGCAACCACCTGAGTAAAGGGTCCCAGTTTTTGAGTTAATACCCCAAGGATGAGTCCCCTTCCTTCGTGAATATAAAAGTTAAAGGGTTTAGCTAAATCTAGGAGGTCCAGAGCAGGGGACTGAAATAATTGCTCTTTCAATTCTTGAAAGGCCCCTCCGCATTCTGAATTCCATTCAAAACAATCATCATCCTTTCCTTTCAACTTTTCATATAGAGGCCTTGTTATTAAACCATAGTTCAGGATCTAGACATAGCGAAACCCAGCCATCCCCAGGAAACTCCTAAGCTGGCTTCTAGTTTTAGGAGGGACAAGCCCCAAAATGACTTCTTTCCTTTCCTGGGGTAGGTTTCTCTGACCTTCTGTGAGAATGAAACCTAGGTAGGTCACCCTAGTTTGTGATATTTGAGACTTTTTCTTGGACACCGTATATTCTTTATCAGCTAGGTGGTTCAGAGTGGTTACAGTGTTTTTTCAGAGGACTCCTTAGTAGGGCTGGTGATCAGAATGTTGTCTACATACTGGAGGAGGGTTTTCTCCTCCAGATGTAGATCTTTTAGATCCTTAGCTAAAGTTTCCCTGAAGATGGTGGGGGAATTTTTGAACTCTTAGGGCAGGACTGTCCAGCAGTATTGTTTTTTTTTGTTTGTTTGGGTCCTGCCACTCAAAAGCAAAATTTTTTGTGACTCTGGGGCTAATAGAATACAGAAGAAGACAGCTTTTAAATCTGATACAGAATACCAAGTCCTGGTAGATGGTAGAGTGGCCAGAACAGTATAGGGATTAGGGACCGCTGGATGAATATCCTCAATGGCTTCATTGACTGACCTCAGGTCCTGTACCATCCAGTATTCCCCATTGGGTTTCTTTACAGGAAGAATGGGGGGATACAGTAAGTCCCCTATATACGAACCTTCAAGTTGTGAACTTTCAAAGATGCGAACTTGCCCCTGTATGCCAGCTGCTGTACTGTACTACTGTACTTTTCAAGGTACTTTACTGTAAGATTAAAAATATTTCTTTACTTTTTTGTGTTTGTTTTTATGTATTATTTGTGTGAAAAGTATTATAAACCTATTACTGTACAGTACTATATAGCCAATTATTTTAGTTGTGTACGTAGGCTAAACTTCGTTGGACTTACGAACAAATTGGACTTACGAATGCACTCTCATATGGAACTCGTTCGTTCATAGAGGACTTACTGTATTCCAGGCTAACTGGCATAGTCTAACAAGGCCCTGGTCAGTTAGGTCCTGTGTAATAGGGGCAATGCCCAACAGGGCCTCCTGATGAAGAGGGTAATGTTTTCTACTGGCCAAGTATGTCTGGGTTTTAGATGGACTATCACAGGACTGGTTCCTACAGCTCGTCCCACCCGTCCCTGGGCCCAGCCTTCAGGATTTACTCCAGGGAGATCAACTTGCTCTGTCCTGGGAGGTGTGTCCTCAGACATTAACATTATCATCTTTGGTCTTTGTCTAAGGGGACTCCAATCTCCAGTTTGTCTCCCATTAAGTAGATAGTAGCCCCCAATTTATGTAAGATATCTCTTCCTAGGGGTACAGGGCATTCAGGGACATGCAAGAAGGGGTGGGTGAGTGTGTGCTTGTCAAATTTACATTCTAGTGGCTCTGTAAGTGCCCAATCTTGGGCCTTCTCTGATACCCCCATAACTTTACAACTCTTATGACCAAGGTTTGCCTGATCTGGTGTTCAGAACCAAGTAAATGACACTGGTGTTGACTAAAAATTCAATAGGCTTTCCCCCTATGTCCAATGTCATCTGAGACTCGGAGTTCAATTGAAGTGGCAGCTTAGGAGCTCCCTGGCCCCATTATTCTTCATCTATTTGGACCATCTGCCTTCAAGGATAGTGGCCAGGATCTGCCATTTCCACCCCTCTTGGGGGACAGCAAGGGCATTCTCTCTTCTAGTGTCCCTCGTGTTTATATATGGCGCACTGATTGGGTCCTAGTTTCCTTGGCTTACTATCCTATACTGTGTCACTTGACAAGTGCCCCACATAAACTGCCTGCACTCAAGCTCTGGTCTCAGGCTCTGCATCTGGCAGGAGCCAGTCTGAGACTCCTTTCAACACTCGATGTTACAGAGAAGAAGACTGAGACCTGCCTGATGTTTTCATTTATTTGTGAAGAGCTACTCTTTCTGAGTACTCATAGAATTTCTTCCTCATTGTTTAAAAATTCTATCAGAATACATTCAGGTATTCTTTTTTCTAATAATTTGCCCAGGGCTTCCCTGGTGGTGCAGTGGTTGAGAGTCTGCCTGCCGATGCAGAGGCCGCGGGTTCTTGCCCTGGTCCGGGAAGATCCCACGTGCCGCGGAGCGGCTGGGCGCGTGAGCAGTGGCCACTGAGCCTGTGCGTCCAGAGCCTGTGCTCCGCCGCAGGAGAGGCCACAGCAGTGAGAGGCCCGCGTACCGCAAAAAAAAAAATAATAATAATAATAATTTGCCCAGTACATGGTACTTGCCCTTAATTTTCAGATTGAAATCTTTCTTTGGATCAAGAAGCTCATCTTCTATAATAACTATAAATGCAGTATAGCCTTTTTTCATCTTCTTTGATTACTGTTCTGCCATGATTCTGTCACCCCTTTCCGAAATTCTTCTTACGAACAAATTGGATCTCTTCCACTTGTGCCACATGTAGCTTTCATAATTTTCATCATTTTGCCCTTTTCTTCTGAGTTCTGGACAACCTCTCAAGTTTGCCTTCTGCTTAACTAACTAGATTTTCAGAAGTTGTTAGCCCCACAACTAACTAGCCCTTTGGGGTGACTATACTGCTCAGGTACTCTGCTCACTCCCATAAGTGGATATAGATAACATGCCATACACTTTTGTACTTAGTGACTTGCTTTGCCCAAGTGGAATTCTCTTCAGTGCCCAGGTCTTTGCTTGGTGTAGTCAAGCACCCTGTGAGCCTCTGGTCCTACCGGAAGGGTTCAAATACTACTGTTAGAAAAGAGTGAGTGGCAGGGAGATCAGCTCAGTGCTTTGTGACCACCTGGAGGGGTGAGATAGGGAGGGTGGGAGGGAGGGAGATGCAAGAGGGAAGAGATATGGGAACATATGTATATGTATAACTGATTCACTTTGTTATAAAGCAGAAACTAACACACCATTGTAAAGCAATTATACTCCAATAAAGATGTAAAAAAAAAAAAAAGAAAGAAAAGAGTGAGTGGTAAGTCCAAGCTGAGCGCCTACCCCTCAAGTTCCCACGGGTGGCTCTCATTTCCAGGCCTTGGGGCTAACGGTACTTAACTCACAATATTGTGAACGTTATAAAAATAATGTACATAAAAATGCTTTCGGGGCTTCCCTGGTGGCGCAGTGGTTGGGAGTCCGCCTGCCGATGCAGGGGACGCGGGTTCGTGCCCCGGTCCGGGAGGATCCCACGTGCCGCGGAGCGGCTGGGCCCCGTGAGCCATGGCCGCTGGGCCTGCGCGTCTGGAGCCTGTGCTCCGCGGCGGGAGAGGCCACAGCAGTGAGAGGCCCGCGTACCGCAAAAAAAAAAAAAAAAAAAAGCGTTGTAAACATGAAAATGCCCTTAAATCTAGAACCGTCCAGTGGTGAAACCATGAAGGCATTCCAGTTACGGAGCTTTATGTAAAAACATCGTCATCTCCCCTTATTGATTTGGGGAGTGGGCAGATTGATTAGCTGAGAGAACTGGGAGCATCAGCCCCTTTTCCACATATTTTTCTGAATGTCTTGCTCCTTTGTAAGGACTTGTCCTGAGGATACCTGCTGCTTTTAATCTACCCAGCACCCTTTTTCCCTTTTTACTAGTACTGGCACTCAAATGTCCCTTTCTAGATGCAGGTTCTCCTCATTATTAGTGGGCATGGTACATTACTAGTGGGGCTAATACCATAGCCATTCCAAGAGTAGGCATTTGACTCAACTGAAGCCAATAAATGTGAATCTCTTTTTGCTGGGGTTGGTGACCGGTAGAATGTTAGCCTGGAGCTATTCATGGCCAACTTTGCCACCAATGGAAGGAACCTATCAGAGAATGGGATCAAAGCAAAAAAGAGCAGAATTAAGACATATCAAGAGACAGATTTCTGTCTGAGCACCTGGATCCTGCAGCATCTGAGCATGGCCTACCCTGCACCTTTAATTCCTAAACCTCCCCTTTTTGGCTAAGCTTATTTGAGTTGATATTCTCTCATTTACAACAAAAGACCACTAAAAATAAAAGCTACATATAAATTTGGTCCTTCATTGAGATTACATTTGCAGTGTGCCATGTAAAAAAAGAGGGACTGAAAGTTTAAGTTTCAAGCTCTTCCACTTATCAGTTGAGTTGACATTGTGCTACGGTCTGAAATCCTTATTTCCCCCAAATTCATATGTTGAAACCTAACCCCCAAGGAGAGATATATTGCCTGTTCTTCTGTCATGAAAATTGATGTCAGTTGACTATTCTCTTATTTTTTAATTTTTATTTTATATTGGAGTATAGTTGATTAACAATGTTGTGTTTTAGGTGTACACCAGTTATACATATACATATTCTTTTTCAAATTCTTTTCCATTTAGGTTTTTACAGAATATTGAGCAGAGTTCCCTGTGCTACACAGTAAATCCTTGTTGGTTATCTATTTTAAACATAGCAGTATGTACACATCAATCCCAACTTCCCAATCTATCCCTTCCCCCACCCTTCCCCCCTGGTAACCATAAGTTCATTCTCTAAGTCTGTGAGTCTGTTTCTGTTTTGTAAGTAAGTTCGTCTGTATCAATTTTTTTAGATTCCACATATAAGTGATATCATGTGATATTTGTCTTTCTCTGACTGGCTTACTTCACTTAGTATGATAATTTCCAGGTCCATCCATGTTGCTGCAAATCGCATTATTTCATTCGTTTTATAGCTAATATTCCATTGTATATATGTACCACATCTTCTTTATCCATTCATCTGTTGATGGACATTTAGGTTGCTTACATGTTCTGGCTACTGTAAATAGTGCTGCAATGAACATTGGGTTGCATATGTCTTTTCAAATGATGGTTTTCTCTGGATATATTACCAGGAGTGGGATTGCTGGATCATATGGCAGCTCTATTTTTAGTTTTTTAAGGAACCTCCATACTGTACTCCATCATGGCTGTGCCAATTTACATTCCCACCAACAGTGCAAGAGGGTTCCCTTCCTCCACACCCTCTTCAGCATTTATTGTTTGTAAACTTTTTTTGATGGCCACTCTGACTGCTGTGAGGTGGTATCTCATTGTAGTTTTGGTTTGCATTTCTCTAATAATTAGTGATATTGAGCATCTTTTCATGTGTTTGTTGACCATCTGTATGTCTTCTTTGGAGAAATGTCTGTTTAGGTCTTCTGCCCATTTTTTGGTTGGGTTGTTTGTTTTTTTGATATTGAGCCCCATGAACTGTTTGTAAATTTTGGAGATTAATCCCTTGTCGGTCACATCATTTGCACATATTTTCTCCCATTTTGTGGGTTGTCTTTTTGTATGGTTTATTGTTTTGTTAGTTTTTTTTCTGTGAAAAAAATTTTTGAGTTTAATTAGGTCCCATTTGTTTATTTTTGTTTTTATTTCCATTACTGTAGGAGACAGATCGAAAAAGATATTGCAGGATTTCCTTGGTGGTGAAATGGTTAAGAATCTGTTTATCAATGCAGAGGACATGGGTTCGATCCCTGGTCCAGGAAGATCCCACATGCCATGGAGCAACTAAGCCCAGGCAAAACTACTGAGCCTGTGCTCTAGAGCCTGTGTGCTGCAACTACTGAAGCTTGTGTGTCACAACTACTGAAGCCCGTGCACCTACAGCCCATGCTCCACAACAAGAGAAGCCATCACAATGAGAAGCTCGCGCACTGCAATGAAAAGTAGCCCCCGTTTGCTCGCCGCAGCTAGAGGAAGCCATTGTGCAGCAATGAAGACCCAATGCAGCCAAAAAATTAATTAATTAATTAACAAATAAATAAATTAATAAATAAAAAGTATTTTAAAAAATAAAATAAAATAAATTTTAAACAAAAGAAAAAGATATTGCTTCAATTTATGTCAAAGAGTGCTCTTCCTACATTTTCCTCTAAGAGTTTTACAGTATCCAGTTTTACATTAAGGTCTTAAATCAATTTTGAGTTTATTTTTGTGTATGGTGTTAAAGAATGTTCTAATTTCTTTTTTTTTTTTTTACATGTAGCTGTCCAGTTTTCCCAGCACCATTTATTGAGGAGACTGTCTTTTCTCCATTGTACTTGCCTCCTTTTTTGTAGATTAATTGACCATACGTGTATGGGTTTATTTCTGAGCTTTCTATCCTGTTCTATTGATCTATATTCGTTTTTGTGCCAGTACCATACTGTTTTGTGCCAGTACCATACTGTTTTGTGCCAGTACCATACTGCTTTGTAGTATAGTCTGAAGCCAGGGAGCCTGATTCCTCCAGCTCTGTTTTTCTTTCTCAAGATTGCTTTGGCTATTTGGGGTCTTTTTTGTCTCCATACAAATTTTAAGATTTTTTGTTCTAGTTCTGTGAAAAATGCCATTGGTAATTTGATAGTGATTGCATTGAATCTGTAGATTGCCTTGGGTGGTATAGACATTTTGACCATATTAATTCTTCCAATCCAAGAACATGGTATATCTTTCCATCTGTTTGTGTCATCTTCAATTTCATTCATCAGCATCTTATAGTTTTTGGAGTACAGGTCTTTTGCCTCCTTAGGTAGGTTTATTACTAGATATTTTATTCTTTTTAATGTGATGGTAAATGAGATTGTTTCTTTAATTTCTCTTTCTGATCTTTCATCATTAGTGTATAGAAATGCAACAGATCTCTGTATTTATTTGCATCCTGCAACTTTACCATATTCATTGATGAGCTCTAGTATTTTTCTGGTAGCATCGTTATGATTTTCTATGTATAGTATCATGTCATCTGCAAACAGTGACAGCTTTACTTCTTCTTTTCCAGTTTATATTCCTTTTACTTCTCTGATTGCCATGGCTAGGACTTCCAAAACTATGTTGAATAATAGTGGTGAGAGTGGACATCCTTGTCTTGTTCCTGATCTTAGAGGAAATGCTTTCAGCTTTTCACCATTGAGTATGATGTTAGCTGTAGGTTTGTCATATATGGCCTTTATTATGTTGAGGTATGTTCCCTCTATGCCCACTTTCTGGAGAGTTCTTGTTATAAATGGGTTTTGAATTTTGTCAAAAGATTTTTCTGCATCTATTGAGAGGATGATATGGTTTTTATTCTTCAATTTGTTGATGTGGCATATCACACTTATTTGTGGAAATTGAAAACTCCTTGCATCCCTGGGATAAATCCCAATTGATCATGGTGTATGAGCCTTTTAATGTATTGTTGGGTTCAGTTTGCTAGTATTTTGTTGAGGAATTTTGCATCTACGTTCATCAGTGGTATTGGCCTGTAATTTTTGTTTTTGTGGTATTTTTGTCTGGTTTCGATATCAGGGTGATGTTGGTCTCACAAAATGAGTTTGGGAGTGTTCCTTCCTCTGCAATTTTTTGGAATAGTTTCAGAAGGACAGGTGTTAACTCTTCTCTAAGTGTCTGATAGAATTCACCTGTGAAGCCAACTGGTCCTAGACTTTTGTTTGTTGGGAGTTTCTTTTTTTTTTTTTTTTTTTTTTGCAGTACGCGGGTCTCTCACTGTTGTGGCCTCTCCCATTGCGGAGCACAGGCTCCGCACGCGCAGGCTTGGCAGCCATAGTGCACGGGCCCAGCCACTCCGCGGCATGTGGGATCTTCCCGGACCGGGGCATGAACCCGTGTCCCCTGCATTGGCAGGCGGCCTCTCAACCACTGCGCCACCAGGGAAGCCCTGTTGGGAGTTTCTTAATCACAGTTTCAATTTCGGTACTTGTGATTGGTCTGTTCATATTTTCTATTTCTTCCTGGTTCTGTGTTGGGAGGTTGTACCTTTCTAAGAATTTATCCATTTCTTCTAGTTTGTCCATTTTATTGGCATATAGTAATTCATAGTAGTCTCTTATGATCTTTTGTATTTCTGTTGTACTGGTTGTTACTTCTCCTTTTTCATTTCTAATTTTATTGATTTGCCTTCTCGCTTTTTTTCTTGACAAGTATGGCTAAAAGTTTATCAATTTTGTTTATATTTTTGAAGAAACAGCTTTTAGTTTCATTGATCTTTTCTGTTGCTTTTTAAATCTCTATTTCATTTATTTCTGCTCTGATCATTATAATTTCTTTCCTTCTACTAACTTTGGATTTTGTTTGTTCTTCTTTATCTAGTTGCTGTAGGTGTAAAGTTAGGTTGTTTATTTGAGATTTTTCTTGTTTCCTGAGGTAATATTGTATTGCTATAAACTTCCCTCTTAGAACCACTTTTGCTGTGTCCCGTAGGTTTTGGATCATTGTGCTTTTGCTTTCATTTGTCTCTAGGTATCTTTTCTAAAATAAATTTATTTATTTATGGCAGTGTTGGGTCTTCACTGCTGCGCATGGACTTTCTCTAGTTGCGGCGAGCGGGGACTACTCTTCATTGAGGTGCACGGGCTTCTCACTGCAGTGGCTTCTCTTGTTGAGGAGCACAGGCTCTAGGTGTGTGGGCTTCAGTAGTTGTGGCATGTGGGCTCAGTAGTTGTGGCTTTTAGGGCTCTAGAGCACAGGCTTAGTTGTTGTGGTGCACAGGCTTAGTTGCTCCATGGCATGTGAGATCTTCCCAGACCAGGGATCGAACCCGTGTCCCCTGCTTTGGCAGGCAGATTCTTAACCACTGTGCCACCTGGGAAGTCTCTCTAGGTTTTTTTTAATTTCCTCTTTGACTTCTTCAGTGATCAATTGTTTGTTTAGCAGCATATTGTTTGTATGTTTTTTTTCTTGTATTTGATTTCTAATCTCATAGCATTGTGGTCAGAAAAGATGCTTGATATGATTTCAATTTTCTTAAATTTACTGAAGCTCGCTTTGTGGTCCAGCATGTGATCCTGGAGAATGTTCCTTGTGTACTTTAGAAAAATGTGTATTCTGCTGCTTTTGGATGGAATACTCTATAAATATCAATTAAGTCCTTATGATCTAATGTGTCACTTAAAGCCTGTGTTTCCTTATTGATTGGATGATCTGTCCACTGATGAAATGGGGTGTTAAAGTCCCCCACTATTATTGTATTGCTGTTGATTTCCCTTTTTATGGCTGTTAGCATTTGCCTTATATATTGAGGTGCCCCTATGTTGGGTGTATATATATTTACAATTGTTATATATTCTTCTTGGGTCAGTACTTTATGTAGTGTCCTTTGTTTCTTGTAACAGTCTTTATTTTAAAGTTTATTTTATCTGATATGAGTATTGCTACTCCAGCTTTCTTTTGATTTCCATTTGCATGGAATACATTTTTCTATCCCCTTACTTTCTTTTTTTTTTTTTTTGTGGTACACAGGTCTCTCACTATTGTGGCCTCTCCCGTTATGGAGCAACAGGCTCCGGACGGGCAGGCTCAGTGGCTGTGGCTCACGGGTGCAGCTGCACCACCGCATGTGGGATCTTTCTGGACCGGGGCACAAACCCATGTCCCCTGCATCGGCAGGCAGACTCTCAACTACTGCGTCACCAGGAAAGCCCTATCCCCTCACTTTCAGTCTTGTGTGTGTCCCTAGGTCTGAAGTGGGTTTCTTGTAGACAACATATATATGTTTTTGTATCCATTCAGCCAGTCTATGTCTTTTGGTTGGAGCAGTTAATCCATTTATGTTTAAGTTAATTATCAATATGTATGTTCTTATTGCCATTTTGTTAATTATTTTGGATTTGTTTTTGTAGGTGTTTTTCTTCCCTTCCTCTTTTGTTCTCTTCTCTTGTGATTTGGTAACTAACTTTAGTGTTCTGTTTGGATTTCTTTTTTTGTGTGTGTATCTATTGTAGGTTTTCGGTTTGCGGTTACCATGAAGTTTTGATATAGCAGTCTATATATAAACAAGATTGTTTTAAGATGCTGGTCTTTTAATTTCAAATGCATTTCCCATATCCTACAATTGTGCTCTCCTCTTCTCACAATTTGCTGGTTTTGATATCATATTGATGATCAGATGATTTCCTACCTTTACTTTATGTTTGCTTTTACTGGTGAGCTCTTCCATTTGTAATTTTCTTGTTTATAGTTGTGACCTTTTCTTTTCCCCCTAGAGAAGCTTCTCTAGCATTTGTTGCAAAGCTGGTCTGGTGGTCTTGAATTCCCTTAGCTTTTTCTTGTTTGTAAAACTTTTGATTTCTCCGAATTTGAATGAGAGCCTTGCTTATGGGAGTTCCCTGTATGTTATTTGTTGCTTTTCCCTTGTTGCTTTTAATATTTTTTCTTTGTCTTTAATTTTTGTCAATTTGATTACTACATGTCTTGGCATGTTCCTCCTTGGGTTTATTCTTCCTGGGACTATCTGCTTCCTGGACTTGGGTGGCTGTTTCCTTTCCCATGTTAGGGAAGTTTTCAGCTATTATCTCTTCAAATATTTTCTCAGGTTCTTTCTCTCTTCTTCTGGGACCCCTATAATGCAAATGTTGGTGCATTTAATCTTGTCCCCAGAGATCTCTTAAACTGTCCTAATTTCTTTTCATTCTTTTTTCTTCTGTTCTGTGCAGTGATTTCCACAATTCTGTCTTCCAGGTCACTTATCCATTCGTCTGCCTCATTTATTCTGCTATTGATTCCTCCTAGTATATTTTTCATTTCAGTTATTGTATTGTTCATCTCTGTTTCTTTGTTCTTTACTTCTTCTAGGTCTTTGTTAAAACATTTCTTGTATCTTCTCCACCTGTGCCTCTATTCTTTTTCTGAGATCTTCTTTACTATCATTACTCTGATTCTTTTTCAGGTAGATTGCCTATCTCCACTTCACTTAGTTGTTCTTCTGGGGTTTTATCTTGTTTCTTCATCTGGGACATATTCCTCTGCCTCATTTTTTCTAAATTCCTGTGATTGTGGTTTCCATTCCACAGGCTGCAGGATTGTAGTTCTTCTTGCTTCTGCAGTCTGCCCCCTGGTGGATTGGGCTATCTGAGAGGTTTGTGCAGGCTTCCTGGTGGGAGGGACTAGTACCTGCTCACTGGTGGGTGGAGCTGGGTCTTGTCCCTCTGGTGGACAAGGCCATGTCAGGAGGTGTTTATTGGGCAGCTGTTGACTCGGGAAGACTTTAAGCAGTCTGTTTGCTGGTGGGTGGGGCTGTTTCTTTGTTTTATACCAGCCTGAATGAACAAAGACACTCTGCATAAGTCACGTCTGAGCCTTATTCATTATCTTTAAAATAGAATAAGATCCTACTTACTTCACAGGTCTGTTTTATATATCAAATGTGAAATCTATATGCAAGTCCTCTGGGAGTTATAAAGCATTCTGGAAAAGTAAGTTATAATGTCCAATTGTGTTATTTTGGCTTATTCCAAGGAGAGATATATTGGCTATTCTTTTGTCATGATAATTGGTGTCCATTTACTGTTCTTCAAAATAATTTTATTTTACCCTTTTAGCTAAAAAAATTTAGGTAATCTTTAATTCTTCTTCATTCCCCCCCTGATGTTTCTAACTAAAATATCAGGAAAGCTTTATCAAAAAGTGTCCTGAAAAAATGGTACAATATCTGGGGAGTGGCAGGGTAGTGGGTAGGGGTATAGATGCAAGAAAATTGGCTGTGACTTGATAATTATTAAAGCTGGATAACTACATGGATGTTCATTTATTCTATTTTCTCCACCTTCATATATGCTGGAAATTTTCCATATAAAAATGGAAAAGTTCCCTGTAACTCTAAGGTAACAAACACCTGTCTGAGAAGACTTGTTAATTGCAGCTCTTTAATTCTATAATATATATTCAAATGTCAGGTCTAGTTTTAATAGATAAAATCACATGACTCAACTTACAGAAATATAATGGTGATAGATAATCCAGAAAAATACCCTAGCTAGAGCTAACAAAGAGAAAAGCAGGGCTTAACAATGGTGATGATGATGATAAGAATTTATCACAAATATAAACAGCATCATCACCATTATCACTACAGCTAAAATCCCAACAACTTAGTAGACACTGCTCTTTGAATTGCTTTATGCTCTTTACAGTGTTTAATGTACCTATGTCCTTACTGGGAAAAAAAAAAAAAAGAAACCTGTGGAAAATAAAAGGTGAAAAAAAGTGAAAGAACATTCTTAAAAACTATCAGGACTTCCCTGAAACCAAAAGATCATACCCCGCATTCCAAAAGGTCTACATTCGAACTCTGCCACGTGGATGACCAGCTAGCCTGATTAGTAGGATGCAAGTCACTATGTAAACTAAAGGTCATGTGAGGAAATGTGAAAGCTCTGGGATTTGGAGCTAAAAGTAATGGATTGAAATAGCTCAACTATTTACTGGCTCTTGTTTTTGGGCAATTCATCTAACCTCACTGAAACTTATTCATCTTTAAAATGGAAATGATAGTAATCTCCACCTATGGGGATGCCAAATATGGCATGTGGAGGTGAAAGAGCTTTGTAAACTGTAGCAGTCTGACTTTTTATTGACAGTTGTTGTTGCTATTATTATAAGAATATTTTCATGGTAAAATGTTTCAAAGTCATGTAATACTTATATTCAGAACGTTTTTCTTAAAACTTACACAAATTTCTCCTGTTAATATTAAAGTCCACTCTTCTTAGTGACAATAAATGTGTCCATTCAACATCACTCATAGAGCATCCTATCCAAAACCATAGATCCAGTCATGCTTATGCTGGAAGGGAACCTGCCAATCAGTCCAGCCTTCTCATTTCACACATGAGGAAACTAATGTCCATAGTGATGAATCATTGGTCGAGATGATACAGCTGGTAGGGTGAGAGCCTGAACTGAAATCTAAGTCTCTGGACTCAAGATCAAGGTCCACAGCATTCTACTATCTTAAAAAGAAGAAAAAAATACTGGAATCAAGAGTAATCAAGACACCCTATCTCTGTTATTGTTTATCAGAGTGCAATAATCTTGTGCATTCCTTGGAATATAAGTTCTTCAAGATGTTAATATATGTTATAAATAAAAGGGTTCCAGAGTTAAATTTATAAAATATTAGACAATTTGATATTAAGCAGGATTGTTTACAGAGACTTCTCAAAGATTTGTACCAATATACTATTAGATTATAATCTGAGAGACAGCAGAATTTCCCCAAAATATCTGATCATAGAACCCTTATTTTAGTACACAGACTCCAGAGCCAGATAGCCTTTGTTCAAACTGTGTCTCTGGTAACTGTGCCACCTTCGACAAATTACTTAATCATTTTGTGCCTTAGTTTCTGAATGTGAAAATTTGAAATAATAAAGGCAGCTATTTCATGGGTTTTTTGGAAGATTCAAAGAGTTAACAAATGTGAAATATTTGGAACAGTACTTGGCTCCTAGTAAACACTAGAAAAGTGTTTGCTATTGTTATATTATTGCTGTTGTTGTATTGCTAGTGGTATTCCAATGATTATTTTAGACAACTACACATTAACATCTGATCTAGGTCAGATGCAGCAACTTGAGAAACTGCTTTAGGTCAGTGGTTACCAAACATGATGGGTCTTCAGAGGACAGATTCCCAGCCTTCCCACCTGAGATTCCAATGCAATTGATTGTGATGGGGTCAAAGAATTTGCACTAAGTTTATAAGCACCTCAGATGATTCTGATGCTCAATCAGGTTTGGGGTCCACTAATCATAACAATGCTTTCTTTACACTCCTCTCTTAAGGCCTGTATTTCAAAACTCTAGGAAATGTTTTCCCCTCAGCTTGTGTGAACTTTGGAGATTTAAGGGGAGACAAAAGAGACAGACTATAAACCCAGCATGTCTAGTGGATTTGTCTGTCATGCCACTGAGCCAACCTCTCTCTTAACAAGCCACTTAGGTGTTGTAGTGGTTTAAAGCAGCTAATGCAGAAATGTGGGTGAGGCCTTCCAAAAGGGTTAGCCTCTCATGGTACAGAGCAGCAAAGAGAAGGGGAAAAAATAGATAGATGCCTTTCACTGTTTGAGGATATGAGCAATTTCCCTGCAGTGCCTGTTATGACATTTTGCAATTCCAACAGCAACAAGTGATAGTGACTGTTTCCCCAGACCTTCACCCACAGAATGAACTGTCAAACCTTTGTATTTTTGCCTATCAATGTGAAATGTGGTATGTCAGTATAGTTTTAATTTGCATGTTCTCTTCATAGGTTTAGGGACCTTTGTATTTATTTTTCTGTAAAATATACAGCTTTTCATTACAGGTATGCCCCGCTTTCCAAAAGTTGGCTTTAGGCCTCTTCAGTTTATGGAAAGGCCTACATTAATACCTGTTTTCACTAACCGAAAGAAATCTGAAGAGGATTTTCCCTTTCACACACACACACAAAGGCAGAAAGCAAAACTAATGTTCAGCATTTGATTTGCAGCCAGTGATTATAGAGGCAGAGCACACCCCTAGCAGCGAGAGCAGCACCACCATGCTCTTTCCCTGGTAACGACACTCAGCATCAGCCGCCATAGCTTTGAACTGTGTCCGAGAGTATCTGTGCTTTATCTCAATTTATTTTATGCATCTGTTAGTAAGATGTGTCCTAAGGTAATTGCTTCTTTGCTTTACATTATTTTGGTTTACTTATAAAAGATTTCATTGAAAAAAAGTTTCATAGGAATGCTCTACTTTTGGATATCGGGGTGTATTTCCTTTGTCAAGAGTGTAAGCTGTTCCACTTAAGTTCATAAACCACTGAAAGAGTTACAGAAATAAAACAAAGGGCACCCATTTCCAGGATCAGGTGTCCTTATTGTTGCTAAAGAAGCCACAAGGCACCAAGGAGACCATGTAGCCATTCCTAACTGAAGTAGACCAGGCTGTTACCTGATTCACTCTGAGAACAACAACAAGCTTCTCCTCATCAGTTACACCAAAACATCGTGTTAAATCCCCTTGTGTGGAGAACTAGGAGATTTGGTCTCCACTTTTAGGGAGTCTATGTTATCTTTCTCCATGTGTCCACAAAACAAAATGTCTAGATGCTTCAAGAAAATTGCTTTCACACCTTTATGCTATTCTAATATAAACCAAATATGGCTATTTAACATGTTGTAAAAATTAAATTGATTGTGGTCTTTAGATACTGAATTGATTAAAATTACTCTAATTCAAAAATATTATGTATCTGCTAACCATAATATAGTTATATAAGGTTTGAAAAGAATTACCCTTTTTTAAATTCTATTTTGTCATTATTTTGCTAATTACATTGCCCCCCAAAATTAGTACTTAGTGGTTAAATGTTATGGAGGAGTATATGTCACTTAAAGCGTAACTGGAATTGAACCCGCTATGGGAGAAGACACTGGCTTCAGGTAATATGAAATTACTCTATTGTCTTTGGAGCTTACTAACTAGAAGGTACTTGAAAGTTATTATACTGATTATAATACCATAAATAACTGTAAAATAATGGAGTTTTTCCCTGAGTAAAAGCATATTTTTTCTCTTTTATTCCTAATGCACGGGTAAGCAGAAAGGACACTTTCATCCAGCTACTCCATGTGGGCTCTCATCCAATAAAAGGGACACAGACACTAAATAATAATCATACAAAACACTAAATATATCATTTCCCATTAGCACAGCACACATCCTATTCCTGGTAGTGGAAATTAGGCCATGCTTATGTGAGAGCTCTATAATGAGAGCATAAAAATTAATACACAGCTCTAAGATGAGTTTCAAGTTTCCAAGAATCAATCTAATTCTCTTTTTAATATGATAACTGGTAGAAAAAGCTAGACTTTTGGTAAAAGAAGAAGAAAGAATAGTGTGATGTTAATTTTATGTGTCAACTTGGCTAGTCCACGGTACCCAGATATTCTAGATGTTTCTGTGAAGGTATTTTTTAGATTACATTAACATTTAAATCAGACTTTGATTAAAGCAGATTATTCTCCTGTAATGCAGGTGGGCCTCATCCAGTTAGTTGAAGGCCTTAATGAAAAAGACTGACCTTCCCCAAATAAGGAATTCTACCAGCAAACTACTTTGGGACTTGAACT